>NC_133748.1:5077252-6277252 GCF_048934315.1 Petromyzon marinus | reverse complement strand
GCTGCTTCTCGCAGTGCTGCAGGCCGACGCTGCTCGGCCTGAGCCGACGCTGCCCGGCCCGCACAGTCGCTGCTCCCTGCAACACCGCTGAGCGAGGCTGCTCGGCCTGCACAGCCACCGCTCCCTGCAGCACCTGAGTGGTGGCCATTCCCGGCGGCACCGTGGGCTGGCGCTGCACAACCTGGATGGGGGCTGCTCCCTGCACCACCACTCGCTGAACTGGCCCAAGCACTTGCTGAGCCACCGTGGCCACCAGCTGAACCACTGTGGGCGCTCGTTGGCCGCAGTGGGCCCTTGCTGGGTGATCAGGCCGGCTGGAGCCAGTCGGGGAGTTCACGGACGGTGGAGGCAGACTCTGTCCGGACCTTCAGGGCTGCGATAGAAGTCGATGGGTGGAGGGAAGGGGAGGTGCTCCAGGTGCTGCCCGCTGCGCTGGGTGGCGATTTCTGGTTTAGTGTGGAGTGGGGGTGCTCTTGGGCCTGCGGGTTGCCGTGCCAAATAGTGTTGTAAAGAGGGCCTGAAGACATCTGCCCCAGCAAGGTGATGCTACCATGCTCTCACCCTCTCCTCCTCAGACACGGCCACAATGGAGAAAGAGGAGGTTCTGCCGGTTTTGAGTTTTGGCAAGATGGGGGTGTCGGGCGGACTCAGGGTCATCCAGGCATACGCTGGGGAGCTGTGTCACCAGGACAGGCATACCGTTTAAACCACACGCGGGTGGACTAAATGCATAACAATTTTGTGGAGGCAATGCACCTGGTTGTGTTGGCAGGTTGTGCATGGGTGTTTTCCTTAATTTGGCACTAAGCGCAGGGGTAATCTAATTTAGTTGGGCTTGCAAAATGCAGTCCATAATCAGCCGTGGTGCCTTTCCCCCTTTTCGAGGGCCTGTGTTTGGCATTGACCAAGGATGCTGAGAGTTGAATCTCATCACTTTTGGAGGGTTGAATTCCATGACCCCTGGCCTTGTAGCCTTGTGCTGTTTGAGCCTTTTTGTACTCATTCTTCAGGGTGAGATACCCCGTGGCAGTCAGAGAGAAGTCTTCCTTCTCTCTTGTGCATTCCCATGGCCCAGGGACTAATCAATGTATTGCATAGCTCCAAGGTTGTTATCTTAAAAACAGTTGTTGGACGTCCTCTATTATAGCAAGCGTTTATAGCTGGAATTCTGGGCTTATGGCGGTTGGGGCTTGCAATAACCGTGCCTCAGGGTGAGCAATCCCATGGTGGACAGAGAGAGGGGTTTCTTCTCTCTTGTGCATCCCATGGCACACAGGCTTATTCATTTATTGCGTTGGGCCAAGACTGTTGTCTTAAAAACAATTGGACATATCCTACCATTGCAGGAAATGTTATAGCCGGGACGGCTGTTTCTTCACCAGGGGGAGCGGGTGATGTTGGGTACTAAACGGAGAACCGTTAAACATAGCTACTAAATATTTTGGAAATATAAAGAACAGGTTTTGGAAAGATAATTAATAACACGGGTGGCTGGATGTCTAACATCCGGAGACGAACGAACCTGTCGCAAGCGACTACAGGTGGTAGCTAATTAAGGATGGGGAGAGAGATATAAAAAGGGAGCATCGCCAAAAGTTGTGGCACATGCCTGGGATGAAGACGAGTTGGTGGCTACGCTCGATCGGTACTCATCGAAGAGATTTGAACTCCCACACATACGAAAATAAAGATCATAACTTCGTCTTCATGAACGTCTCGTCGGAGCATCTTTACACATGTTACGTACAATTAGATATGTATAGTATTCGTGTGTACATCCGTGGATGCAGGCAAGGCCAATGAGTCAGATGCCTTCTATGACCTCCTGTCACAGGTGCTAGCTAAAGTGGCCCCTCGGGATAGAGTCATCTTGTTGAGTGACTTCAATGCCCCAGTTGGTCATGATGCTGGCACCTGGTCTGGAGTGATTAGTAGGCATGGGCCAGATCATCTGTAAGAAGCGCATGCCATTCTTCCACTCCGGTGGTGGGTGTACACCCAGGACCACATTCCAACCTAAGGTGGCCTGGTCTCAGCTAGCTGATGGAAGTTGCAAGTGAGAATTTCATCATCGCTTGCGGCTGGAGTTGGCATCGTCCCCCACTCCTCCTGATGTCGAAGGTAAATGGGTGAGGTTTAGTACTGTGACGCATGCAGCTGCAATGGCTGCTTTGGGTACGCGGTCCAGACCTCCCCAGAGACCCTGGCCGACAGAGGAGGTGTTCCGAATGGTTGAGAAAAAGCAACAGGCCCACTCTCATCGTCTACAGTATCCCATGTCAGAGAATGACGAGGCTTTCCGCAGCCTTCACTCGGAGGTTCGGAGAGCTGTGAGGCACTGCAGGGATGGGTGGTGGTCGCGGATTGCTGAGGAGATGGATTCTGACGCAATCGCCCGCGATCACAAATCCCTATTTAACTCCATCATAAAAGTAACTTGCAGCGCCATACCTATTACCATCATTAGGGGATAGAACGGTGATCCAATCTCCGACCCCCAGGAACAGGTTTGCAGATTTGCTGAGCATTTCTGTGAGGTTCTGGAAAACATAATGGGACAAAGTGGGGATGACCCTGCTGAGGCTGCGGTGCCTCAAATATTGGAGAGGAGGTCACCCCCTGTGAGTAGCTGGCTGAGATGCCATCCGTTGAGGAAGTACTGAAGGCGATCCAGAGTCTGAGACCAGGAAAGGTGAAATGCTGAGGGAGGGTGGCGTTTGTGCGCAGACTGCCCTACATGACATCATAATAAAAGTCTGGGCCACTGGACGGGTTCCGCAGGATTGGAAGAATGCCCTGGTGGTCCTCCTCTTTAAGAAGGGGGACCACACAGACTGTAACAACTATAGGGGCATCTCACTCCTCAGTGTGCTGGGAAAGGTCCTAGCAAGGATTATTCAACATCGCCTTGCTAGGCACGCTGAGGAGAGGATTGTGGAGCCCCAATGCGGTTTCAGGAAAGGGCAGTCCTGCACAGATGCCATATTTTCTGTCCGTCTGCTACAGCAGAGGTGTAGGGAATTCCAACAAGACCTACATCTCTGCTTTATTGACCTGGTCAAGGCCTATGATACCATCAGTAGGCCTGGGCTCTGGGTTGTTCTTTGTGCTTTAGGAGTCCCTGACCCACTGCTCACGATTATTAAAGACCTTCATGATGGTGAGTAGTCCCGGGTAAAACTACGTGGCTGGGAGTCAGAGCCATTCCCTGTACACCTTGGGGTGCAACAGGGGTGTCCTCTGGCTCCAACATTATTTAACATCTATTTCGACCACGTAGGTTGTGAAGCCTTCAGTAGCTGTACCGGAGGAATTTCCATCTGGTACAGATACAATGGGAGGCTGTTCGGTGCCCGGGTGTGGTCAATGGATGGCTCCCTATTGGTTAACCACGTTATGTATGCCGACGACCTGGTAATTGCAGCTCCCTCAGAGGAGGAGTAGGAGGCACTGCTGCTGAAGGTGGAGTGTGCCACTAAGAGGTGGGACCTTACCATCAGCCCCACCAAAACGAAACACCTGCCTGGGTATTTTGTACCATTGGGCACTGCACCCCCACAACTCCCAATAGGTATTGGGGCAGTTGTGGAGAGAGTGGAGAGTTTCCCATACCTGGGCAGTGTGCTCATGACTGGCTCCGGTTTAACAGCAGAGGTCTCACTCAGAATCAGTCGAGCGGCATTATCTTTTCATCGGTTGCGTAACGCTGTGTGGAAGCTACCTGGTCTGTCGCTCTGCACGAAGCTTCAGGTCTTCTCGGCCACAGTCATTCCCTCCCTTCTCTACGCTTGCGAAACGTGGTAAGAAACATTTAGGCTGGCCTGCCTACGATCAATAAACTTGAGTTTAACCAGGCTGAATTGTGTGAGGAGCTCACAATTCCTCGAAAGATCTGGAGAAAGTCCCATTAGTGAGCACCTCTGGAAGGCAAGACTGCGTTGGCTGGGCCATGTAGCCCGCATACCCAATCACTGCAATACCCAAACAGCTTTTTGTTCGGCCGGATTGAGGGGGCTAAACGGGCGCGGCACCGGCTAGAGAAGAGATGGAGTGACGAGGTACAGGAGGATGTGGAGCTGAGTGGACTTGCTGATGACTGGTACCAGCGGTGTCAAGATCGGCCTCTGTGGAGGAGGCTCGTGAAGGACGCTACTGGGCAGTTGAAGGCAGTCGCTCTCCAACAACAACAGAGAGCAGAGGAGCGACTCTCACAACAACGAGCAGAGCGCCGGGTGGCTAAAGCACAGCAAGTTGGCACAGTAGGGAGCACAGGTGGTCCATCAGCCAGTCATCTCGGTCATATCAGTGAGTCGACCCGTGGCAACTGGGTCTGCCCCATGACCTCCTGCCAGCGGGCGTTCGACACTTCACGTGGCCTCAAGGTGCACATGGCCTGGCACAAGCGGCGTGGTGACGTCACGTTTACAAAAGACAAATAGTTCACTACTTAGCTCACTACTTAGTGAACTTTTTGTCTTTTGTCAACGTGACGTGTGTAAGTCGCTGTGCGTGAGTGTAAGTCTGTGTGGGAGTCCATTAGTATGTGGGGTGTGATTCGATATGTGTGTGTCAGTCGATGTGTGTGCGTTCGTCAATGTGTGTGCGTGGTGTGTGTGTGTAGACAACTAATATTTTGAAATTAAGTTAGTACATTTTTATATATTTATGTGTTTGTCTAAGTCCATGTGTGTGTGTGTGAGTTGATGTGTGTGTTTGCGTCGATGTACGAGTCCGTGAGTGTGTGTGTGAGTCAATGTGTGTGAGTCAATGTGTGTGTGTGAGTCGATGTGTGTGTGTGTGTCTAAAGTCGATGCCTGTGTGTGTGTGAGTCCATGTGTGTGTGTGTAAGTCGATGTGTGTGTGGCTTTTTCGCCCAGGCAATGCCGGGAACTTCCCGCTAGTATTTTATAATCGGAAGTTTGTATCACGTTCACAGGTAATTTATAGGTAATCTAGCACTCAGAAAGCAGCCAACCAGCCTGTGTGATGGTGCCAAGTATAAAATGATGTTAATGAGTCCCATTTGGTTGCAGTGCATGGCGTCTTATTAGTATTATTATATAAGATGAATAAAAAGGTCAGAGAGATAGAGTGGACAGGAGTTTATACCATGGGGCTTAATAAGAATTACATTTTTTTCCTGGTTAAATATTTGTAAATTGGCATATGATTAACTACATGTTAGAAGCAATTGAATAATCTATTAATGTTGAACTTCTTTCGCACCGTACATAGCCAACCGCGTAAAGAAATGAGTTTTCAATCTTGATTTTAAAAAACATAAAAATAAAGAAACCTGTTTCAATTAAACTGAAAATAGGAATGTTGCATTATGGTTGGAACACCGTATTCTGTGTAGTTAGTGGTGGAGGAAATGTATAAAGGTGTGGACAGGGTGTGATGATGTGTACATCAAGTAACAGTGTGAGTCTGTTGGTTTTTATTGACAGATATGGGTAGTTTATCATCTTGGATAGATAGTCTGATGTCATGAATGGAGAGGGCTGTTTTCTGTTATTAGTTGATTGTGGTGCTGGATAAACATTGTGAACAAATTTAATGATGGCATTAATTTACTCTCTGGAAAACGTGGCAATGCTAAGACATTCATTGATGTGTCTTCCAAAGAAGTCAAGTTCGGAGCCTGTATAGGATTTGTTGTTACAAATGCCCTAAAAAGAGGTTTGCATAGCTAGGTTACATGCATGTGCCCATGTGCCACAACAATAGTTTGGATCCTGTCACATCCGCTGGAGGGGAAATTAACAAGGGTGAATCGGCGATTGGCCAACCTAGGTAGTTTCAGTTGACGGGGTTTGTTCACCACTGTGTCAGCACTCCTAAACCATGATTATTGGGAATGATGCTGTGGATGGAACGTATGTCCATTATGAAGATCAACGTTAAGGACCTTGAAATCTATGGTTCTTGAAGAGTCGTGATGTAGGGCATGATTGGTGTCTTGAAATTAGGTCGGAAAGGAAACTATTGTTCCAAATTAATGTATGTGTAGTGACATAGGATGGGTCACTACAGCGTGTAGTGCTGGTTACTGACAGAGAGAGGAAATGTGGGCGTAATAGCCGACCTGCCAGCAGAGCAGGGTGTAGCAGCCATTCTGCCAGCAGAACATGCAATGCCACAGAGTGGGTCACTAGGGTGCGTGGCGCTGGCTGCTGGCAGAGGGTGGCATATGAGGACATGACACCCCGACTGGCTGGCGGAGCACGTGATAGTCCGGAATACAGGATGTATGGCAAAGGTGACCGAGGGGAGACGTGAGGTATAGCCCAGAACCTTCTGCTGTGTTTCAGAAGGGTGTGTGGCTGAGGGCGGAGCCAGGCCATGCCAGGGGGCAAAAAATGGAAGTCCCGAGGCTGGATAAGGGCTGTCTGTCGGTGGAATGGAACACAACGTCCTACGTCTTCATCTTCATCTCCGGCGCCGTGGGTCAGACAGTGTGCCAGCTGCTCTGACCCGTTTATAGTTATTTTGTGTATCAGTGTTAAAAGTGTAGAATTAAACGTGTGTTGCCTCCTACTATTAGTGTCTCAGAAGTGACTCACTACATTTGGTGCCAATAGTGTTAACGATATATGATAAAATTGGAAAAATTATACTTAGAATGTTGATGTTTATACGGAGGAAGACACTCACCCTGGTGTCTTCAGACGAGGAAGACAGTGGGGATGTTATTCCCCAGACAGCCCCGGGACCTGGGACCCCGGAGAATAATCCCGAGGAGGCGCTCCTGGCAGAGCATCGGGAGGAAGACGGCGACTCCGCACTGCGGTCGTCAGGAGGAGGACGCCGTATATGAAATACGCGGCAGCGCTGGTGGCGGAGCTGGACATGGAGGAGCCGGAGGAAGATGTGGTTGTTCGAGAGAGGCTTGTAGACAGCCCCGCTGCCGCCATTAACCAAGCGCGGGAAACCGCGGAGCCCCAGCCAACTCGGACGGCCGCCATTTTGTCGACTGGGCAGGAAATGGCTCTCACCAAATACAACTCGCCGCCGAATTCGCGTGCAGAGATGCACACCCTCAAGAAGCGGTTGCCATTTTTTATGGGACTTTGCAGCCGTGGGGGGCGATTGGGCTGCCTTTCAAAGCTGGTTTGCTGCAACGTGTGAGCTCACGGGATAGACTAATGTTGAGGCGCTGTGAGTGCTGCCTACGACTTTGGATGATGATGCCTTGGCGGCATTTTATGCGATTCCCCCAATGGACAGGATGACGCTGTCACAGGCGTATGCCCATCCGACAGCTATCTTTGATCCGCCGTCCAATGTGCGTCAAAAATTTATAATGCAAAGACGAGGGGAGGCCAAGACACCTCTCGCCTTCTGGAACACGCTGATGTCGCTGGCCCAAGCCGCATACCCCAAGATGCATCAAGCGGGGTTGAACTTCCTGGTGTTGGAGAGATTGTTGGAGTTGGAGTGGGAAATTAACGTTTTTCTGCCCGCCACGGAAGAGGACGACCTGACTTCGATTAAGGTAGCTCGATGCATACAGGCACATTGTAAAATGCGACGGCGAGTCGGGGTGCATCATAAAATGGCCTCCACAGTAATTTCAGGCATCTTCATCGCAGACCATGTCAGGTTCGCACGTCTCTGCTCCTTGTCGGGTCACGGCGCGTGATAGTCAGGTTTTAGAGGGTGGCAGATGGCCGCGGCGTCCGGGGCAGTGGACCACGTTGGCGCATCGTGTCGTGGCGGCGGGAATGTCTGTGGTTGTGGGGACCGTGCAGGCTGTTGAGGTGTGGGTGCTCATTGATACGGAAGCATCCCCCACCATCATTTTGGAGTTTATTTATAGGTCCTTGCCACCAAAATTGGGTTGTCTTAGTCCAGTGGGTCGTCCATGTGTTGCCGCTAATGGCGAAATCATTGTGGGCCAATCATTGACAGTACGGTTTGGTGATATTGAAATGATGGGCCCAGTGTTGGTTTCGAAGTCACTAGTGGTGCCTTGTTTGTTGGGAACTGTTTTTTTTAAGAAGATGCCCCTCAAGATTTTGATTGACCAGGGGTGTGTTGAGCTGTCATTGGGGCATCGATTGGCTTTTTTGTCTTCCCCAACTCAGTTGCGTATAGCTAACGCTATGGTTCAGACTCTGGTAAGCAAAACTGTTTGAGTTCCCCCAGGTGCACAGATGTTTGTGCCCTTGTTCAGTTTATTTTGGTATAGCCCTGTGAGCCATCCGGCTCTTGAACTGCGGAAACAGCTCGATCGGGAAGTTACTGAGGTGGCGGTTCGTGGTCTCACTTTGGTGGGGGCCCAGACGATAGTGAGGGGGGATCAGGAGCCCTTCCTCCAGGTGATGAATGCTGGATTGAGTCCCGTGGTTATACAGGTGGGTACGGTTTTGGCCCACGCAACGGCCATGTGTTGTCGAGATACCAGTGACGTGACTGCTCAGGTTGTGGCTTCAGTGGAATGGGGAGCGGTGTCGGATGAATCATGGATGGATGCGTTCTGTTCGGAAAATCTGGATTTGTCGTGGTAGCAGAGGGTCAGGTTTCGTGTACTGTTCCGGGAATTCTCTGATCTGTTTAGTAAGAATACATTTGATATTGGCCGCACGTCCCTGATGCATCATCATATTGATATGGGTAGCGCTGCTCCCATATGTCAGAATTCGTTTTGGTTTAGTCCTAAAGAGAAGGACCATGTGTGTCAGGCGGTCGACGAGATGTTGGCGGCTGATATAATTTCCCCTTCCACCAGTCTGTGGGGAGCGAACATTGTCCTGGTTAAAAAGCAGAGGAGTTTGAGATTGTGTGTGAATTTTCGGAAATTAAACAATTTCTCTGTTGCAGATGCGTACCCACTTCCACGGATGGACGATTCATTGGATGCACTGTCGGGTGCGCGATTTTTCTCCAACATAGATTTGTTGTCAGAGTTTTGGCAGTTGCCTATGGATGAAAGTTGCAAGCAAAAAACAGCATTCTGCAAACCGCAGGGGTTGTTTCAATTTAACTGACTTCTGATGGGACTTCACTCGGCTCCAGCCACGTTCCAGTGACTTATGGATTTAGTGCTATTGGGACTCCAATGGGATTCGTGTTTGATTTATTTGGATGACGTAGTCTTCTTTGGATGCACGTTTCAGGAACTTGTTATATATGCTGGGTCATGTATAATTAGTAAAAATAGTGAAAGTTAAATGTAAAAAAATATATATCAGAAATTATGTTAATTTATGTAATTATGCAAGTAATTTATGCGAATTAGCGAGGTGCAATTGTATTAAGTTATGCAAGTGTATGTAATTATGTTAATGCATGTAATAATGATAATTAGGCTCTGCTTCGTTGTCTAGGGTCATATTATCAATCGGGATAATACAATGAGTTATATGAAGTTATGCAAGTGTGATGTAAGTATGCTTTATTGTCTTGAAATCGGGATAATACAATGATTGTCACTTTAACATTACTGATTATGTTTAGTGTGTTAATGTCAGGTCTCCAAATTAAAATCTCACTGCAGGATACAGTTCTTAAAATCAAGATTATTATGCATGAACTTAGGAAGGCACCACTTAGACACTTCTGTGTTAAGCAACTTTAATTTCTAAACAAAAACATAACGCTCTAATATGCAAACTCTTATGTCTGGAATGTCAACACAGTACTCCTGGAGATGTCCTCCTCATTGATCCGTACATTTAACCCTAAATGATTACGTTTGTTAAACTGGGTAACAGAACAATCTTTTAATTCCTCAGAGTAAAGCGGGCATATACGGCGATAGGAAAAATAAAACGTATCCCGAAAGCAAAAGTAGACCTCAATGAATTCATTGGTAAGATTATGCAATTAACAAAATGTCTTGGAACAATGGTGTGCGGCAGTGTGCCTGCTTCAGCAAATGCTTATCAATTGGCTAAGGCTTCAAAAAATTCGCCGGCAAGATCCTGTGATCAAAATAAAGATTTTAACACGATAGTCTCCCTGTGAGTGTGCAGATTCGTAAAGTAGGTTTTCCAAACGTTTAGTTTCATCAATGAATTCATTTGTACAATTAAGCAATTACCAAAATGAATGACTAAAATACTTCTAAACGACCGTATCTACGTTTCTCAATGGGCAGTAATGTTCTTCATCATCAGCGAATAGTTGGCACACTCTTATTATCAGTCTTCTTATTATTTGTCCCGAAATGTGCGTTATGTGTTTGTTGGTGGTTTTGTCTCCTTATTCAAATCTTTGCGTTAAGCAGATGCCGGGCGATGCGTTGTAGGTGTGTGAATGTGGGCATCTCATACAAACAGCTTCCTCGCTCTCTTTGAGGCGGCAGCTGCAGCTGTTTGTCCACTGCTGGATGAAGAGAGTCGGCACAACGCTTGTCTTTGAAGGTGCTCGTAGTGCTCGCCGTTTGTCCGCTGGCCACTGATACCCTTGCTCCGTGGCGCTGGTGGCGCTGCTGCGCGCTCTCTACTGCTCCATGCTATCTGGAGATGCACAATTGCGCGTGCAGCTGGTCCTCTGCGATGCTGGCTTGGTCGATGCTTGGCGCTTTCTGCCATTTCTCCCGGTTGATTGCTTGTCGTTGCTCGTCACTCTATCTCTCTCCTTGATTGTGCAGCTGCCGGGTGGAAGTTGGCACTCAGTGTAGACACATCGCTACTCGGCAAGCCTCGCCATCCTTCGTCAATTGCAGGGCCCACCCCGGAGCTTGCCGCTTGCCATACTGAATTTTACGTGTCGTGTCACTGCATATATCTGAAATTCTCTCCCCTCCACGCGTCTCTTGCGATGGGGAAAATGTGTTGTGTCAAATTGTTGGAAGACAAAAGTGGCTGGGGAGGCTCTGATTCCATGGAATACATATTATCTGGTCTTGTGTGTTTGACCTATTTTTCTTGTGTCTCTTTTGAGTTACCCCCGGTCTACCTCTTGATAATTATTTGGTTTATGTTTAACCAAGATTTGTAATGTGCCCTCGTTGTTACCACCACTATTCCGAGGGTTTTGCTAAGCTTTGTTCTCAGTCCATGTCGCCAGGGATCAGTGTTTTATTCTCGAGTTATATTTCTATATCCTGAGGTTGGAGATATAGCTTAGTTTGGACTTAAGCTTTCGTGATTGCAGGAGCTCATGTTCTTTGGTTCATTTAGTGAAGTTACATATATAAAAAGAGGTAAAACAAAAACAATGGGCATCTGTTTGGTCGATTCCCCCCTCTCCTCTTGGTGACACCTGACTGGCTGCTTTCCATTACATTTTATGTTTGTTTGCATTACCCCCCCCTTTTCCTGCCTCCGTGGTTTCTGCTAAAAGGGAGGGAGGCACTCTCCCTTCATACGTATTTTACGGCTACTCTGTGTTGTGTCAAATTGTTGAACGACAAAGGCGGCCAGGGAGGCTTTGATTGCATGGATTACATATTATTTGGTCTGTGTTTTATCTATTTTTCTCGTATCTCTTTTGAGTTACCCCCGGTCTAACGTTTTTTGAATATTATTTGGTTTATGTTTAACCAAGATTTGTAATGTACCATTAGATGTTACCTCCGGTATTCCAAGGGTTTTATTAACCTTTGCTCCTTTTCTGTATCCAAGGATCCGTGCTTTTTATTCTCAAGTTATATTTTGATATCCTGAGGATGGAGATATAACTAAGTTTCCACTTAAGCTTTCTTGACTGCCGGAATTCATATTCCTTGATTCTCTTGGTAAAGTCACGTAGATAGAAAGATACAATAAGAAATAAAATAATGAATACTGCAGTCTATAATGTCGACTAATTCTTATAGCCAAGCTTCAAACTTTTACCATATAAAAAAAGTATATCAGTTATAATGTGCCAGTGAGTCTGGCTATTTGTTTGTGAACTGTCCACAACGTCGGCGGGGAGGTCATGTCATGTGGTCCTTTGACAATCTGGAGATTTCCAAGATCGTCGTTAACCTCCCTTTGCCCCGGAGTTTATTATTTAATGGCTCTTCATGGCCTCCTCCCTCGAGTTGCTTTAAATGCTGTAAGGCAGCTGGGTGTGAGGGGTGGGGTGTGCCTCACCCTTTCATGCCCCATGCTCGCCCCGATCAATAATAAACAAAAATATTTGCAGAATTATTCTAATATGAATCTTTGGAAAAAGGCCTATATATACAACATTCTGCAGCGGCTGCGTTCGGTGTTTGTCAAAATGCGGGCAGCCAATTCTAGGTTTAGGCCGCAAGAATGTCACCTCTTGCAAAATTCGGAACACTATTTGGGTCACATTGTTAGCGAGGCCGGAATTTCCATGGACCCTGACAAAACTGCATGCGTGCGAAAGTGGCCAACCCCATCGTCAGTGAGTGAAGTCCGCAGTTTTGTTGGGTTCGCGTCATACTACCGATGCTTTGTGCCCGGGTTCGAGACAGTCGCGAAGCTGCTCCATGGTCTCACTGCAAAGGGTCAGAGGTTTCCGTGGGGGAAGGAGGAGGAGGCCGCATTTGTTGCATTGTGCGATGGCCTCGTTAATGCACCTCCCCTTCGGTACCCAGCGACACTGGAATAGGCGCCGTGTTGTCACAGGTGGAGAACGTGGTGGAGAGCGTAGTCACTTACGGGAGACGGGTACTATCCTCCGTAGAGCAGCGCTATTGTATTACACGCTGCGAGTTGTTGGCTATCGTGAATTTTATGCAGCAGTACTGTCCATACCTCTATGATAGGCAGTTTGTGGTACGCACGGATCACGCGGCCCTGCAATAAGCGCTGTGAATTGACCAGCCGTCAGACAGCTTTCATGATGGTTGGAGGTTTAACAGGACTACTCCTTCACAGTCACCTACAGGAAAGGGTTGCGCCACTGTAATGCGGACGCTTTGTTGCGATTGTCGCCCAAGGGCTACTGTGCATGTTTGATGGGTGCCGGGGCGTTGTAAACCGGTAGGTGAATGAGAGCATTGCGCCGTTGTAGCGTCAGTGGACTCTCCACCATCCATAGTGATGGTCGTGTGCGACAACACCATTGGTCTTGCACACGAGGAGTGGGGGCGCCTCCAGGCAGAGGATGCCTCCCTTCTAAAAATACGTCACCATGTCGGTACAACGAGCAGTAGGAAGGGTCCAGGGTGTATGTCCCCCGTGGTCCTCCGAGATGGGATTCTCATGAGATGGGATGCAGAAGTGCAGCGTTACCGCATCGTTGTGCTGACTGCTCTGCAGGGTAGAGTTAGGAGAGCTGCCCATTGTCCAGTTTATGCACCTTGGGGTGTGTTGAATGTGCTCCCCGAAAGCCCCAACCGAGGCTGGCCCGATCACAGTTGCTGTCTATTGGGGTAATACATTTTTACCTGTGGGGATGGAGTACCTGTTACGGTGGCCAGTGGCATGGCCCCTGGCAGATCAGTCGGCTGCGTCTTTAACGGATGCTTTCCTTCATGGGTACATGTTCGATAAAGGGGCCCTAGAACATCTCCTTATGGACCAAGGTCGGAATTTTTATTTTAAGTTGTTGAAGTGTGTGATCTGTTGGTTAGAAAGAAAATTCGTACTTTTCCCTACCATCCCCAGACTGACGGGATGGTAGAGCACCTGCACAGGACTCTTACGTCCATGTTGTGCCAACAAGTCAATGAGGCACAGTCCGATTTGGACCTACATGTTCCTGATGTTTGCGCGGCCTATAGGATGGCCCCTCACGCCTCTACCGGGTTCTCCTCTTTTTTATGTACTGGAGAGAGTGTGATCCCCCCCCCCCCCCCCCCCATGGAAGCCCAGTTAAATATTGAGTCGGGTAAAAAGAGAGTCGCTGTGCCAAGACTTATGCACCTCACCCTTAAACGATTGATGAAAGCGCAGGAGGCATCCCGCCTCCCGCCTCCTGCACTTTCATGGCCAATGAGAAACTGGCAGGGGTTTGGGAGTCCGGGAACCCATGGAA
Organism: Petromyzon marinus; assembly: GCF_048934315.1. Lineage (NCBI taxonomy): Eukaryota > Metazoa > Chordata > Hyperoartia > Petromyzontiformes > Petromyzontidae > Petromyzon > Petromyzon marinus. The sequence goes on along the minus strand of NC_133748.1, from coordinate 6,263,362 downwards.
AACTGGGAAGAAGGCATGGCTGCATTGCCCCCATGTGCCCTTGGGCACGTCCCCTAAATTGTATAGACCATGGCAGGGCCCGGTTGAGCTGATAGAGGTCAGGAGGCCGCAATGTTTTCGGATCCAGGTTGGTCGCAGGCAGGGGTGGAGCCAGGATTTCAGGCCGGGGTGACATTCAACATATTTGTATTTCAAGAATTATTAGAGAGTCAGGCTGTTGAACTAGAGACCATCGGTTGGCGACACACTCTGACAATGCAGTTGCACGGAGTCCACCAGACCGAGTGTCGTACACTTATACGCAGAATGTCACCCCTGTCACCCCCCCTGGCTCCGCCCCTGGTCACAGGCGTTGGAACGTGCACCCATCGTGGCTGAAACCTTATTTTCCTCCTTGCCAGGTTGTTTCATCCTCACTACCCGAAGGCAGGGTGTCTGATGTGGCCGACGAGCCTGGGCGTGCGACCACAGAGGTTAGGCCTCAGCAGATTTTTGTTCCTCTGCCCACAGGAATCCAGCACTTGACAACCGCGGAAACCACCCGTTGAGCCATCTGAAAGCCATCCAAGGAGGGAGGAATGACCAAAACCCGCTTCCGCCCCCCCCCCCCCATCTTCTTTCCGGGAGGGGCCGTGCCCGTTAGACCATTTTCAAGTCGTCCCCAGGGAACCCGCCCTTGTCCCACCCGGGGGTCCAACGACGAGGACCCGTTCAAGAACTGTTCGTTTTAAACAACTGCCGCAGTCATCCTATTTATTCCGCCATCGTCTGGCAAGGGGGCACAGACACGAGCCGGGCTGTGTTTGCCGGTTGAACTGAGTTCTACCTGTGTTCGTGGGCTGTGGCGTGCCAGCAGTCGTCGGGTGGTGTATAGAGTCTGGGGGTTGGGTTTATTACTGTGCGTTTGCGATTGTTTTCATTTTTCCATTGATTGTTGTTGTTGACTCGCGAGGGGGTATGAAGGTTGTTGTTGTTACTGTTGTTGTCGTCGGGATTGTTGTTGGTTAATTGGGTAGTCGTCCCACTGCACGAGATATGGAGGTCAGCCGGCACGGCTGTGTTTTTTGAGGGGGGGTGATTTAATGACAAAAAATGGCCATTACAGCATGTAGCGCTGGTTACTGACAAAGAGAGGAATTGTGGACGTAACGGCCGACCTGCCAGCAGAGCAGGGTGTAGCAGCCGTTCTGTCAGCAGAGCATGCAAGGCCACAGAGTGGGTCACTAGGCTGCTGGCAGAAATGTACATATGAGGACGTAGCACCCCGGCCAGCTGGTAGAGCACGTAAAAGGCCGGGGTAAGGGATATGGGGCAAAGGTGACAGAGGGGACACGTGGGGTATAGCCCAGAACATTCTGGTGGGTTCTAACAGGGGGCGTAGCCAAGGGCGGAGCCAGGCAAGGGACACGTGGAAGGTGGCCCAGAATCTTCTGGTAGGGCGGAGCCAGGCCATGCCGGGGGGCATAAAAGGGAAGTCCCGAGGCTGGATAAGGGCTGTCTGTCGGTGGAATGGAAACCTACACACTACGTCTTTGTCTTCGTCTCTGGCGTCATAGGTCAGACAGAGTGCCGGCTGCTCTGACCTATTTGTAGTTATCCCATGTGTGAACAAGTGTTAAATGTGTTGAATAAACGCGTGTTGCCTCCTACTATTAGTGTCTCAAAAGTGACTCACTAGCCATAGGCTAACACTACACATAGACTGAACACTTCCCATAGAATCATCACTGCCCATAGAAAAACAATAAATAATGAAAATATAAAACAATAAAATAATAAAAATATAAAACAATAAAATAATAAAAATATAAACAAACATCATCATGATGATTGCTTGTGTTGCAGTCGTGAGAATTTTTTTTTTATTTTTATTTTATTGTTTCCCTTCTACGTGACTTCACCGAAAGAACCAAGAATATGAATCCCTGCAGTCACGAAAGCTTTAAATAAAAACTTGCCATAGACTTAATACTGCACCTCCGATTAGCACAGTGGGCCATGTATGGTGCGAAAGACGTTAAACATCATACACGCATTACCGCAGAGGCCCCCTGTACTTTACCAACCGCGGTTTTGCCTGCCACGTCCTTTTCCAGGAACTAAACCCCCAACGGATTTGCGAGGGATTGCTGTATATATGTTATCTTTATTTTTTTACAAATGCTTTAAAATAAATAAATTACATCTCAGGGAGTAAAGCAGCAGGTAGCCATGACGTCTCCGAGCGATCTGAAGGTGTACAGTGTGCCACAGACCACTCCGCTTTATTTGTGAGCTCGCGGTTTTCAGTGGAAGCCTGGATTAAGATTTTTATTTTTAAAGCCACCTTATCGCTTCCATACAGCCTTTAGTAGGCTCCCCAGTGCGGTCATCCACTCCCTTGCCTACTGATTGGACCACTCTGGTAGAAAATCCACCTCTCTACAAAGGTAACATTTCAACGAGCGCACTACTGATTGAATGTGATGCTCTGTACCAGGTCGTTTGAGAAGCTGACAATGGGTTGTGGAGGGCCTTCATCATCCCAATAGTGGATTAACCAAGGTTGCCCATTGATGATAATCATCATCGTGTCCTTTTAGCTAGCAAACTCTTGCGAGTTGTTGACCACAATTTGTCTGCTTTGATAACCTGGGCCGCTGGTTGGCTCAGTGTCCCACCGACACACACAGAGAGAGAAGGTAGGTGGCTGTTTTAACTTTACCAGGTTAGCCCCACTGAACTATGTAGCTCTTTTTCAGAAGCGATCTGGCCACAAATGATTGCTCAACAAAGTAGCTCATCATGTAGAATTGTATCGCAGCCAAACACTCAAAAGCATTTTTATAAATGTGGAGGGAAAAACAGGACGACCCAGAAAAAAATCCACATGACCACGATGAGAGAGACACGCAAACTCCAAATATACAGGCGTCAGGGTTGGGATCGGGATCGAACCCACAACCCTGTATACCAGGCGAGGTATATAACATATCTTAGCCACTGTGAAGTCAGGGTGTGAATCGAACCCACGACCTCCTGCATAGCAGGCGAGATAGTGAACATCTTGCCACTGTGGGGCCCAGCTGACTCAGACTGTGAGCGAGGAGTTGAAGTCCAATGATAAATGTTGATATGAATCAAGGTGTGGGCAGCCATGACCAAAATCTTGATTCAAAGTAGATTTTTTGGATCAGACCGCGTATGTAAAATGTGTGTCGTACACACCCCTCCACCCGGCATAGCAAATTAATATAATTGGCATGTGAACAAACAATGTAAGTGCATTTCTGCTTCAATACACCGTTGTGTTGGAAAGTAATCTCACAACATTCCCGGTCACGACCAACACCACTGACATTCATCTGAATGGGTCTCTGGGCATCCTCTAGGTCGACTCAGCCTCAAATGTACACCTGCTGCGGTGTGTAAACATCGCCACTGTGGAATCAAAGGCGCCCGGGCGTGGTGATGGCCACCCCCTCGTGTGCAGTGCCGGCCTTCATAGGTGCTGCTTGCTAACAGCACTTGCCCCAATAGTCTCTCACAGGCTACACAGGTGATCTTTGTCTCTGTATGCGTGTGTCTTTGTATCTGTGTGTGTGTGTCTGTATACAGTGCTGCTCGCTAACAGTACTTGCCCCAACAGTCTGTAAGGCTACACAGGGGATCATTGTCGTTCTGTGCGTGTGTGTATGTCTGTGTGTGTGTGTCTGTGGCTCTTCTTTTGAACAAAATAATGAAGGGGGCATGGGAGCGTGGCGGTGAGGTGTGGGAAGCTGTAAGCCCCAGGCTACTTTGGGCTCGCCTTCCCATCAACCGGAGGCGAGGAGTGGTGGTCGTGGTTACTTATGCCCCCACCGAAGACGAACATCCGTGGAGGGATGCAGGCAAAGCCGATGAGTCAGATGCCTTCTATGACCTCCTGTCACAGGTGCTGGCTAAAGTGCCCCCTCGGGATTCGAGTCACCTTGTTGGGTGACTTCAATGCCTGAGTTGGTCATGATGCTGGCACCTGGTCTGGGGTGATTGGAGGGCATGGGCCAGATCAGCTCAATAACAATTGTAGGAGGCTGCTAGATTTTTGTGCAGCCCATGGGCTTGTAATTACCAACACGCTGTTCCGGCATCTGCGCATCCACACAACATCATGGATGCATGCCGGGTCCAAGCAAGAACATCTGCTGGGCTACATAGTGACGAACCAGCGGATGCGAGCCCATGTCCTTGACACCAGAACCTACCGTGGAGCTGACTTGCCCTCTGACCGTCGACTAGTCATCTGTAAGATGCGCCTGCCATTCTTCCACTCCGGTGGTGGGTGTACACCCAGGACCCCATTCCAACCTAAAGTGGCCTGGTCTCAGTTATCTTATGAAAGTTGCAAGCGATAATTTCATCATCGCTTGCGGCTGGGGTTGGCATCGTCCCTCACTCCTCCTGATGTCGAGGGTAAATGGGCAAGGTTTAGGACTGTGACTCATGCAGCTGCAATGGCTGCTTTGCGTACGCGATCCAGACCTCCCCAGAGACCCTGGCTGACATAGGAGGTGTTCAGGATGGTTGAGAAAAAGCGACAGGCCCACTGTCATCGGCTACAGAATCCCACGTCGGAGAATGGGGAGGCTTACCGCAGCCTTCGCTCGGAGGTTTGGAGAGCCGTGAGGCGCTGGAAGGATGGGTGGTGGTCGCGGGTTGCCTCAATGGCCCGCGATCACAAAACTCTATTTAACGCCGTCAAAAAAGTAACCTGCAGCGCCACACCTATTACCATCATTAGGGGAAAACACGGTGATCCAATCTCCGACCCCCAGGAACAGGTTTGCAGATTTGCTGAGCATTTCTGTGAGGTCCTGGGGGAGGGAAAATCCCTCAGTCAGGAAAACATCATGGCACAAAGTGAGGATGACCCTGCTGAGGCTGCGGTACCTCAAATATTGGAAGAAGTCACCCCCTGTTGAGGAAGTACTGAAGGCGATCCGGAGTTTGAGACCAAGAAAGGCAGCGGGCAGAGGTGATCTCCCAAGCGAAATGCTGAGGGAGGGTGGCGTTTGTGCACAGACTGCCCTATATGACATCATAACAACAGTCTGGACCACTGGACAGGTTCCGCAGGATTGGAAGGATGCCCTGGTGGTCCCCCTCTTTAAGAAGGGGGACCGCACAGACTGTAACAACTACAGAGGCATCTCACTCCTCAGTGTGCCGGGAAAGGTCCTGGCAAGGATTATTCAACATCGCCTTGCCAGGCTCACGGAGCCACAATGCGGTTTCAGGAAAGGGCGGTCCTGCACAGATGCCATGTTTTCTGTCCGTCTGCTACAGCAGAGGTGTAGGGAATTCCAACAAGACCTACATCTCTGCTTTATTGACCTGGTCAAGGCCTATGATACTATCAGTAGGCCTGGGCTCTGGGTTGTTCTTCGTGATTTTGGAGTCGCTGACCCTCTGCTCACGATAATTAAGGACCTTCATTATGGTGAGCGGGCCCAGGTAAAACTACAGGCCAGGAGTCAGAGCCATTCCCTGTACATCGTGGGGTGCGACAGGGATGTCCTCTGACTGCCACATTATTTAACATCTATTTTGACCACGTAGTTCGTGAAGCCTTCAATAGCTGTACCGGGGGAATCTCAATTTGGTACAGATATAATGGGAGGCTGATCGATGCCCGGGTGCGGTCAAGGGATGGCTCCCTATTGCTCAACCACGCTATGTATGCCAATGATTTGGTAATAGCTGCTCATTCAGAGGAGCAGTTGGAGACGCTGCTGCTGAGACTGGAGCGTGCCACTAAGAGATGGGGCCTTACCATCAGCCCCACCAAAACTAAGCACCTGCCTGGGTATTTTGAACAATCGGGCACTCCACCCCCACAACTCCCAATCGGTGATGGGGCAGTTGTGGAGAGAGTGGAGAGTTTCCCATTCCTGGGCAGTGTGCTTATGACCGGCTCCAGTTTAACAGCAGAGGTCTCACTCCGAATCAGTCGAGCGGCAATATATTTTCATCGGTTGCGTAACGCTGTGTGGAAGCTACCTGGTCTGTCGCTCCGCACTAAGCTTCAGGTCTTCTCGGCCACGGTCATTTCCTCCCTTCTCTATGCTTGTGAAACGTGGACCCCCTTAATGGAGCATCTTCGCCGGTTGGAAACATTTAGGCTGGCCTGCTTACGATCCAACCTGGGTTTAACCAGGCTGGATTGTGTGAGGAGCTCACAAATCCTTGAAAGATCTGGGCAATGTTTCATCGGTGAGCTCCTCCGGCAGGCAAGGCTGCGTTGGCTGGGTCATGTAGCCCGAATGCCCAGCCACCGCATGCCCAAACAGCTTTTGTTCGGCCGGATCGAGGGGGCTAAACGGGCGTGGCACGGGCTAGAGAAGAGATGGAGTGATGTGGTACAGGAGGACGTGGAGCTGAGTGGACTTGCCGATGACTGGTACCAGCGGTGTCAAGATCGGCCTCTGTGGAATAGGCTCGTGAAGGACGCTATTGGGCAGTTGGAGGCAGTCGCCCTCCAACAACAACGGAGGGTGGAGGATCGATGCTCACAACAACGAGCGAAGCGCCGAGTGGCTAAAGCTCAGCAAGTTGGCACAGTAGGGGGCACAGGTGGTGCACCAGCCAGTCATCTCATTCAGTCGACCCGTGGCACCTGGGTCTGCCCCGTGACCTCCTACCAGCGGGCCTTCGATATTTCATGTGGCCTCAAGGTGCACATAGCCTGGCACAAGCGTCGTGGTGACGTCACCGCCACTTCGTGGCGAATGGCGGTTGTTGTTGTTGTGTGTGCGTGCGTACAATTGTGGGGACTCGGTACGCCCCTTCCGACAAGCAAGCCAACTTATTTCCCACCATATGTAGCGAACCGTGTTAATCGGAGGTGAACATATATTTTACTTATTATATTCCATGTTACTTATTACGTGTAAATGTACAATATTTATTCTTATTTATGAGTTTTACAATGCTTCCCTTTTTTCTTGTTGAACCGTAACTAATTGTAGAACACTGACAATATGTGCATTTAAATACAGTGCATTGTTGTGTTCTGACTGACGAACCATTCGACTTACGAATCGCTCTCAGGAACGGGACCCATTCGTAAATGGAGGACTGCCCGTGTCTCAGTTAAGAGACAACGAGCTAGTGCATTGGCTATTACTTATGAGCATAGTCTCGTGTTTTGAATGGGAAGATTTGCCTTTTATTATGTTATCAGGAGAGAAATGTGGCTCCAAACCCATCTCTGTGCACGCATGACCGGCCACGGCCATTGCCTGGGTTCGATCTCGCGCACGTGGCTTGAGGCTTCTGGGTTTAGCTCACCAGGTAAGAGTGCAGCCCTGACAGCCACTGCGCTCACAACCATTGCTCAACTAAACTATTTACCAGGTAAAGCCCACTGAGCTATATAGCTATTTTTTTAGAACCGACGTGGCTACCTTATGAAGGCCGGCTTTGTTTCCCTCGTGGCGATGTTTACACACCACTCCAGATATTAGTTTAAGGCTGAGTCGATTTAGGGGAGGCACAGGACCCGTTAAAAAAAATCTTCACTGGGTGGTGGTCGTGAACGGAAATCGAACTGTGGTAGTCGGGGTCGGAGCAGAGCACGCTAACCACTACACTACTGCTGACCCCGAAACACACGCACACACACACTCGCTCACACACAGCCCTGCTCGTGGCTGTGGTAAATAACAACACGGCGATTTTTCCCAGAGAGGAAATGGAATTTCTCACCGACCGAGTGACGCATCTGGCTCGACCGCACGCCCATTGCTCACAGCGGCTATCGCGAGGGAGCTGCAGCTTGGAGCAAGACGCGAGCGCAGACAAAACGAGAGCTACGCATCCGTATGTATGTTGTGTGTATGTTGTATGTGTGTTGTATGTGTGTATGTTGTCTGTGTGTATGTATGTTGTCTGTGTGTATGTGTGTATGTTGTATGTTTTATGTACGTGTGTTGAACTTCTTTGGCACCGTACGTAGCCAACTGCTCATCGGTGGTGCAGGGGAAGGACAACAAACTAAACACAAAAAGCAGTTCTAAAGCAATGAGTTGTCAATCTCTATGATTTAAAACTGCATAGCTCCAGTGGCTTCCTAATATCGCAAGGAAGAGCGCTCCAGACGGCTGCAGAAGCGCGATGCGGTGACCTCTCTCTATTCGATGGCTAGCCAAAAGTGTAGTATATAGTGTAGTGTATAGTGTAGTGTATATTGGTGTAGTATATAGTGTCGTGTATTTAAAATATAATTTAAAAGCGTGCGATGCGGTGACCATCTTTGTTCGATTGCTATCCAAAATCTGCTACTGCGATGATGACTTGAGTTCGCTTGATGTTTTATGCTCCTTGACGAGATCAGCGAGGTATTGTGGTTCATTTGTGGCAAGCACTTTGTGTGTATAATGAGTGCGGTGTTAGCCACCCATCCCCTTCGTAGGCGTTACTCGCTACGAGTACTTGCCCCAACAGTTTGTTCAAAGCTTTAAGGGGGATGTCTTTTTGTGTAATGTGGATGTACTAACACAAGCTTTGTGTGTGCATAGCAATGTCTGTGTGCTCCTATGTACGGGGAGTGGTAGTTTAACGATTAGTGTGCGGCCCTACAAACTCGGCGACCCGAGTTCAAGTCCCGCTCACGGCCAACATCAGTGAATATTATCTGGACCAGTTCTGGGCCTCCCCCAGCTTGACTCAGCCTTTAATGAGCTCCTGCTGTGAAGCAAAAATATCAGCATTGGAGAGACAAAGGCGGCAAGGTGTTGGCCATACACCTCCCCCTTTGTGTTCTGTGCTGCCCTTCATTGGTGCTCGCTAGTAACTGCACTTGCCCCAACATTATTAGAGGCTACACGGGAGATCTTTATCTTTGCTGTTGTGTTTGCCTCTGTATATGCTCTATGGAGGTTGGTAGTATTTTGTATATGCGGAGTGTATTTGCTACAACAAACTTCGCCACGCTGGTCAATGCGAGTTGGTGGTTAAATGGAGGGGAGATGAGGGAGCCATCACTTTTTCAGATCTAAATTCAGCATCTATGCTATCCGTGGCCTGGAGTCGAACTCATGTTTACACGTCGTGGCGTTGTCGATATTGGTGAGAATGAATAGTGTTGATGTTAACGTTGGTATTGTTATGTCAGAATGTTGTTGGTTTTAATGTTACGTCATGTATTTTGATGCTGATATGTTATATTACTAGATTACAAATCTGTCTTCGCCAGGCAAAATATTTAAATAAACACAATAATTATGATCGGTTTTTTACAACTTTTATCTACAACCAAACACGAACAAGTACTAAAAAAAAATTCTGCAAAAAAATTGACAACTTTAATTCAACTTCCGATGTTTAAAGCCGTACCCATCGGAAACTGCAATTATTATTTTACACGCTGCTATTATTATTATTATTTTACACGCTTTTTATTAACTCACTCTGTTGTATCCTAAATTTTTACCCACTTCCCAATGTGGTATCGACTGCAAACTTGGTATACTTAGGTCATACTGATGACAATACTATATTCTATCATGAAAAATCATAATAATTATATATTTTTAAACATTCTTTTTTACATGTTGTGTTTCGGCTTCGGTCTAATTGTCCACGCTCAACTGACGTTGGCTGTAAATCACCACGGCCTCCTTACGGTGCAAGCTTCGGGGCCACTTCCTGGAATCGTGGAGTTCTGCCATTACTCGTACGGTACATTTCATTAAAGCGTGTTTTTTAAAAAAAGTTTTTGAACTATTACTTATTTTAGAAGAAAGAGCAAAAATAATGAACTTAATACTCTAAGTTTTCGAATTATTCAGATTTCGACAGCATAAAATGTTTTTTTCATTCAAAACCGCTTGAAACCGAAATATCTCAAAAATAATAAAATAATGGCTCTCACTTTAATTGTATTTGCTGTTTAACGCTCTATCAAAGGGAAATAAACGCAATCTTATATTTTGAACGGTTTGTGAATGACATGCACAAACATGTTCATGGGGCACTTAAAATCGAAATTTGGGGGCCGTAAAATGATAAATCTCGGATTTTAAGATTTATCTCCTGTTGTCTGTGTCCTATAAGTGACCTATGTACCAAATTGCAGCTTTCCACCTTGTCGGGAAGTACTATGGACGTTATTTTGAGACATACATACAGATTGTCTTCATTTATATTGATTGTTGTTGATATGTTAATGATGGTGGTGTTATATTGTAATTGTATTGTTTCCGTTACATTATTGTTATTCTATCTTTGATGTATTATTGTTAACGATCTTTGTTGACGTTATACTGTTGATGATGTCGACATTTTGTTTCATGTTTAATTGTTCTTGATATCGATGTGTTGACGCTGTGGACTTTGATGATAAGTCAAATTGTTGTTGTTGATGTCGATTGACCATAGGCCAGCAAATGTTGTTGGGAATTGAACACCAACAACTCAATGGTCGCTTGCAATGCACTAGAGGAGTGGTTATCAAACTTGTTTGGCAGGCGGACCACTTATCCGATGCAAACTATGACTACGATGTTTTTTTTTTTATTGTGCCAGGTAAAGTCCACTGAGCTATGTAGTTATTTTTCAGAAGCGACCTGGCCATCACAAATTACGGCTCAACAAAGTGGCTTATCACGTGGACATTCATAGCAATATCCAAATACTCTAAACGCACATCGACTCTTAATGTGTAGAGACAAAACCTGAGGACCCGGAGAAAAATCAAAGTGACCACGGGGAGAGAGAGATACGCACACTCCAAATATACGGCAGGCGTTAGGGTCGGGATCGAGCCCACAATCTCCTGCATACCAAGCGAGGTAGTTAACATCTCATCACCGTGGCGCCAAACATTTCTGCTAACCACTCAACCTCTCTACCCCTCGTGACAAAAAGCATTCACTTATCTTTGTAAATACCAGCAATATAACAGGATTAATATTACCGGAACATCCTTATAGCTGCGTTTTTACACAACTATAATGATATATTTTTATGGGGGGGGGGGGGGGGGAGGGATTTATCTCTTAGGGTTCAGGCAGTTTGATGAGGGTAATTGACCTCATTTCTTTGGTTCTTTCGGGAAAGTCACATAGGTGAATACATAATGATTATTTATTTATTTTTATATCATTTTTTTATTTTTTTCACCTAAAGAGAGTTATATTATTATTAATGTCTGAAACAAGGGTCTAAACATGTCCTTATGGACACCTGTGACAAAAAGAGTTTCATGGCTCATCGGATGTCCTCCTGCAGTTTAAATTATGATTCTGATTCTGAACCTGTGTTTGCATCTGTAGCCGGTCTGCCCTGCTGTACCCTCTTGTTCCGTTTTCGTGAATCGTTGCGAGGGGGGACAGGTCGGCTAAATAGACAGCAGTCAGAACAATAACAACAATAAAACTAATAAATTTCTGAGACGATGATTCGATGTACTCTGCGTTGTGTTCTGTCTTCTGGAGAAGTAGTGGCAACTCCACATCAGCTGAGCCACCAGTGGTTTGTGGTGGTGGTTGTGAAACGGCAAAACTTTTTCAAAAGTCGTCTTCAGAAGGGATATTTCCTATCTGCAATGAGGGCACAGACTAAATAATTAACCTGTCAGCAGTAACGACATCTTGTCCAGCTGCGGCTGGACAAAGTACGTGTGAAGCTAATGGAGTGACGTGACAGTGGCGGTATTAACATGGGCAGCAGCAGTACCAAGTGTAGAAAGTTATCACTGAAGGCCTATGAAACAGAAGTTTCTAGGGCCTACAAGAACATTCATCCGGGCCTGAGCTAATGTCAAATGTGCAGTTCACCAGCACGAAGTCCGCGCAAATCTAAATTGGGGACGTGGCTCGTACTCTGCTTTGCACGTGGGGGACTCGTGGTCCAATCGCTGATCACTGTTGGCATTCACTTAAATAATAAAATAAAACACCCGCCTACCCCTAACTATGAGCAGAGTGCACACTTATACGTGTGATTAATCACAGGTGAGCTCATACCCGGCTACACTTTCATTGAAAGTGTTTTTTTTTAAAGCGTGGCTTTTTGCTGATGTGCAGTGAACGTGGGGTGCCGCAGTGACGAGATGTTATCCCCCTTGCCTGGTATGCAGGAGGTCGTGGGTTCGATCCCGACTAACGATACCCGTTGTATATGTAGTGGGTTCACTTTGAGCACAATAACTCAGGAGGCAACACGTTTATTCTACAAACACAACGGGGTAACTACATAACTGGTACTACCACGGGATAACTACATAACCGGTAACCACCACGGGATAACTACATAACCAGTAACTACCACGGGATAACTACATAACCGGTAACTACCACGGCATAACTACATAACTGGTAACCACCAGGGAATAACTACATAACCGGTAACTACCACGGGATAACTACATAACCGGTAACTACCACGGGATAACTACATAACTGGTAACTACCACGGGATAACTACATAACTGGTAACCACCACGGGATAACTACATAACCGGTAACTACCACGGGATAACTACATAACCGGTAACTACCACGGGATAACTACATAACTGGTAACTACCACGGGATAACTACATAACTGGTAACCACCACGGGATAACTACATAACCGGTAACTACCACGGGATAACTACATAACCGGTAACTACCACGGGATAACTACATAACCGGTAACCACCATGGGATAACTACATAACCGGTAACTACCACGGGATAACTACGTAACCGGTAACCACCACGGGATAACTACATAAACGGGTCAGGTCAGTCGGCACACTGCCTGACCCACGATGCTGAGCACAAAGACCGAAGACCCAGGGGAAGACGTAACACGGCGGGTTCCACTCCAGCAGACAGCCCCAATGCAGCCTCGGGACCTCCCTTTTATACCTTCCAGCGTGGCCTGGCTCCGCCCTCGGCCACACCCCCTTCTGGAACCTACCAGAAGGTTCTGGGCCATACACCTTTGGCCCACTTCCCTTACCCTGGCCTAGCACGTGCCCTTGCCACTCAACAGGGCTGCTACGTCTTCAGATGCCCTCTCTCTGCCAGTCACTAGAACTATGCCCCCTAGGGACCCTTTACGTGACATTGCATATCCTGCTGGCAGAGAGGGCTACTTCACTCCCAGTTCCCCTTTCTATCAGTAACTGGCACTCGGTTCTGTAGTGACCCATTATATGTCACTACAAATATTTCAAGTTTGCATCTCTTTCTTTCTATCTTCCTGTCTCCGGGGTCCTCCGGTTTTTCCTTCCAAATTTAGAATCAACATGCCATATAGATTATTTAGCTTCTATAAATGTCCACATGACAAGCCACTTAGGTTGAACTGCTATCATTTGTGATGGCCAGGTGAGCTCACACCGGGCTACACATCACAGCCACTCCTGGGTCAGGGGACCGCACCTCTGAGAACCACTGCGCTAGAGGAACAGACACGCGGGCAGCGGTCATGCAGAGCAATGTCGTTCTCCTGCACCAGTCCCTGGAGACAAGAACACAATGCAACGCCAGCGAGCACCGACTGTTTCATGCTATGCCTATGTGTATCTATGTTGAACTTATTTCTCACCGTAATAATAATTATTATTGCATCCCATAATGCTGCACATCTATTATCCAGTTCCGTACAAAAATACGAAAATAAAACCCAACTGCTTATAAAAAAGTTAATACGTAAATAACGAGAAAAAATGCACATAACAAGAAACATTATTCGTTTTCAATGTAGTACATTGCTGTAGTGGAGTGTATAATCACGTAATGTATAATAGTGTAGTGTGTTGTGTAAAGTAGTGCAGTGTATAGTAGTCCAGTATGTAGTGTAAAGTGTAGTGTATAGTAGTGTAGTGTATTGTAGTGTAATGTGAATATAACTGGTCACAACGGGACCCTGTGTGTTGTGCTTGCTCTTACCTTGCCCTGTCCTCATCCCTGTCTCTTGTAACCCACCCTAGGAGCTCCCAACCATGAACCACCGCAAATCCGCCTTCTTCATAACGGTAATGGCGGTGGCGGTGCACGTGACTAACTCAAGTAAGAAAGATGGAGTGGAACGTTGGTAAACAACATAATTCAGCGTGCGTGTGTGCTCTCCAATGTGCGCTCCTTCGGTTGTTTACATTCGCGATAGTAATGGTCGCGCCCAGTGCCGGATTATCCCAGTAGTAAAAGCTGCTACGTATGCTACGGGCTGTTGTATATATAAGCCTTTTTCCATTTTTTTTAAGAATGAGTTTGCCAAATTTTTTTCGTGGTGTCGCTTGGAGGCCAGAGGGGATGAGGTGAACAACCCCTCCCCTCACAGCAGCCGCCATTCTCGCACACAACAAGCCGCCGGAGATAAGCCATAAAAAGTAATAAAACCCAAAACAAAGAGGAAAAGGGGGGGGGAGGGGGAATTACTAATGAGACTCGAGGGGAAATCTACAGGACTTCAAAGGCCCCCTTTTTAAGAGCACAGACAACCAGGCGCCACGAGCACAGGCGACTTCTAAAATAATTTTCCTTTTCGTTGCTCTTAATACAATGGTTAAAGTTCAGAACTTAGCCACAAATTAGTCGACATCATAGACTGTCCACACACTCACTACGATAAAAACAGACTACAATCTACATAGTGTGTTATTACTTCTCATACATAACATTGATACTAACGTTATTCACCTTAATTTACATTACATCTTGCCATTTACGTGACTTTGCAAAAACCAAATAAATGAATTCCAGCAGTCAAGAAGCTTAACCAATAACTCGAGAACAAACAGCACAAACCCAGGATACAGGCGAGGGAACGAAAATTAATAAACCCTAAGAAATACGTGGTGATGATGATGTTAAATCACAAATCTTGGGAAACATAAACCAAATAATAATAATTATGCAGTATTAAACCGGCGGGCCAGCCAGAAGAGATGAGGCGAGGTGGGTCGATCACATGACCAAGATAAATGTATCCCAGAGAGAAAGAAATCCTCCTGGCCGCCTTTGTCTTCCAGCAGCACGTAATAAGAATTTGCATACGCAGGCAGAGGGCATCTCCTCTTAAAATAAAAATCAAATACCACGATGGAAACACTACTACTACATACCTTGAGTCACGTACAGAATAATAACTACAAGTGGTACGGTTAAATTTCGATTTAAAGCTTTCGTGACTGCAAGGATTCATATTCTTTGGTTCTTTCGGTAAAGTCACGTAGAATGAGAATAAAATAATAAATGGATAAAATAAAATAACACAATTGAACCAAAGAAGTGGTACGGTATCAAACTATGAGGTAAAATAAATGTTTAACTTCAAAAGCCTCAACACACCCTTTTTGCGAGGCAAAAGAATGTCACACCAGGAGGGAAGAGCAGAGGGGAGAGGACTCGACCGGACAGGGGGCACCCCTCTCCTTCCAGATTAATTAGTGCAGAAGGTGTGAAAGAAGGACGCACTCGGGGGCAATCTGGAGCATCTGTTTCCTTTTGAATGCGGGATGGCTTGAGGAAGGCGACAGGAAACCATGCCTTGAGGAAACTCATTACCTCAATAAATATGACACACACACGGACACACGTACAACCCCCCCCCCGCAACACAGAGAAAGATCAAAGGAAGTTCCGGTCCTTTGTGAGAAGGCGAGCCAGAGAAAGAAATTTCGGCATAAAAAGAGAGACAGAACCACACAATCACAGCTACCAGCGGCAGAAGACGGCGACCATCAGCTCGGCAAGGACAGCTCAGAAGAGGACAGCAAGCCAGCTCCGGGGCATGGCCTAGAGATCAACAATGCGTGTGAAGCATCGCAGAGAAGAGGGGTGAGGTGATGCTCTATACTGAGTTCGGCATGGACCGACAGAGTATCGCTGAAAGTTATTCTGAGCGTAAATCAATCAACCTCGAGAAAGGGCGGAGAGGGCCAAGCAACAACAAAGCCAGCATTGCAGAAAACCAGCTGCACGCGCAATCGGCACCGCCAGAGAGAGACGGAGCAAGTGAGAGAGTGCGCAGCAGCACCACCAGCACCACCAAGCAAGAGTGCCAGCTGCCAGCGGACAAGCGTTGTGCCGACTCGGCTCATCCGGCAGGGGAAAGACCCTGATCAGCCACCCGTGAGCAAGAGTGTCAGCGCCAGCGAGCGCGCTGTGGGTTCGACCCACACGCACACCGACCAGCACCAGCTGGGAACCAAGACAAGAGTGAGGAACTGCAGCCAGCGGACGAGCTGCGGGCGCTATCTAACGACGGATCATCGCGCACGACGGGGAGCATCGTGCCGACTCTTCCACCCAGCTGTGGACAGCACTGTGGCCGCCCGTGTGAAAGAAGGAGTGCCAAGCTGTTCGTATGATACACACAACCTCACTCCCTGACCGCTCCGCAGGGAACAATCATATTTTGAAACAAGGGATGCCCAACCCCGGCGTCCGCTTTTTGCAAAGAATTGAACAAGTGGCAAAGAAGACACACAACACGCATATCGGGACAAATACGATTGTTCCAAAAAGTTATCTTTGTGTTTCAAGAAGGGTTGCCATTCAAAGGTGGTGCATTAAATATCAGCTGATCGTGAAAAGCATTGCTGCCCGTCAAGTTACATGAATACGATGGTTTAGAAGTATTTTACTCATCCGTTTTCGTTAATTGCATAATCTTGCCAATGCATTAATTGATAACTACTCTTGCCTTCGGGACATGTTTCTTTATTGCCTTCGTATGAACATCGTTGCATTAATTTTTAAGGACGTTTTGTTCCTATCGCCGTGTATGCTCGCGTACTCTGAGGAATAATCGATTGTTCTGTTACCCAGTTAACAAACGTGATCATTGCAGGTTAAAGGTATGGATCAATGAGGGGTACATCTCCAGGAGTACTGTGTTGACAATTTCAAGCATAAGCGTTCGCATATTAGAGTGTTAAGGTTTTGTATAGAAATTAAAATTGCTTAACACAAGAAGTGTCTGCGTGGTGCCTTCCTAAGTTCATGCATAATAATCTTAATTATGAGAACTGTATCCTGTGGTGAGATTTGAATTTGGAGACATGACATAAAAACACTAAGACAAAATCAGTAAATGTTAAGCGAAAATAAATGTATCATACCGATTGATAATACGAACCTAGACAGCGAAGCCGAGCTTAATCTAGTATACTTACAGCACACCTGCATAACTTCATACAATTAATTGTATGATCCCGATTGAAAATACCACCCTGGTAAGCGGGACCGGGCCTAATTATCATAACTGCCCACATTAGCATAATTACATACATCCGCATAAATTAATACGATTATATAATCAGCATAATCTATGCTAATTGGTATAATTTATGCATAAAATTAGATCACTTAACATAATTTCGGATAATTACGCATTTTTGTCAAATTTCATTAAATTTTTATTATTTTAATTAAATTTTCAAGACCCGGCATATACAACAGGGCCCCTCACTTTCAAGGGCCCCGCGCTAAATGCTTTCAAGCTTTCAATTCCAGTTCAATGATTCGGCACTTGCTCTATTACTATAGTACTATACTGCCATCGATTTTTATGAACGACTGGGTGTTTAAGGTTAGCGATTTGTTGTATTATCTGGCTGTATAGCAAATACAATTACCTTACTATGCAAGTAAAAAAAATTGTGTTTTAATATTTACGTTTGTTTTTTTTAGGGCCCCTTTATACCATATGCTACAGGCCCCGCACGAGGTTAATACGGCACAGGTCACACTCATACCACTGTGGCTAGGAGAAAAACTGCCTCGCCTGGTATACAGGAGGTCGTGGGTTCTATTTCGATCCTGAGGCATGCTCTATATTTAGAGTTTGCGTGTCTCTCTGATCATCATCACGATGGCTAGGAGATGTTAACTGCCTCGTCTGGTATGCAGGGTTGACGTGGGTTCGATCCCGACACTGATGGCTGCTATATATTTGGAGTTTGCATGTCTCTCTCTCAGGGCCGGCCCTAGACTAGCTGCCAGCAACTGGCGCCCGAGGCGAACCATGCAATCAGCACCCCCACCCCCAAACTCCAAGGAGATGTTAACGACCTCCCCTGGTATGCAGGAGGTCGTGGGTTCGATCCCGACCCTGAAGCTTGCTGTATATTTGAAATTTACATGTATCTCTCTCTGTGGTGGGCCTTACCTGGTAAAATTATATCTAAAAACACATATCAGGCCCTGTAGTCCGCGGTGAGACCACGAGGCTCGCATAGTGGCTCCATCACTTTGTGCAACAGGCAGGAGTTGTGTCGGCCGTGTCCCTCATAGCAACCACGCGCATTTTGAAGTGGGGCATGGGTTGTGAGTTATAAATAAGCTACACACACCTGATAAGTTCCATTCAGTCATAGCGTTATTCGTGTCCGCTGTAGATTAATGATACAGCTTTATTCATATCAATACGTTTGTGATTAAAATAAGCCGAGGTAAGAGTGGTGGTGGAGTGGTTGTATGTACGTGTGTATGTATGTTGAACCTATTTCGCACCTTATGTAGTCAACCGTCCCAATCGGAGGTGAGGGGGAAGAACAAACGAAATGCAAAAATCAGTTATGAAGAAATGAGTTGTGAATATAAATCAAGTCAAAGTGCACAGCTCCAGTAGCTTACCAATATCGGAAGGAAGAGCATTCCTGATGGCCCCAGAAGCACATCTGAAAGTGCATGATGTGGTGACCATCTTTGTTCGATGGAGAGCCAAAAGCTGCCACTGCGAGGATGACGGAGTTTGCGTGATAGTTTATGCTCCTTGACGAGATCAGCAAGGTATTGTGGTTCATTTGTGGCAAGCGCACTGTGTGTGTAATGAGTGCTCGGCAAACACCGGGACTGACAGTGGCATCAACGGCATTGGCAGTGACGTCCTCCTCAACCGCGCTTGACCCTTTTATGTCTTCAAACGTTTCCCCCAATTGTGTTATCAACATAATATCACGAGATACACAACCTCACAGCTACTGCTAAAATCCCCCTTGAAAGAACATGTCACCCTCACAATAGGGGGCAGTACTTCCCCACCCACTCTGGCACCCAAAGTAATGTTCGTCAGTAAATCCTCTCTCGATCCGCGAGCGTTATGTTCTTGAAAATTGCTCGCAATTCAGAATTTTGCGAATCCAGAAACCTTGGTTCCACTGGGGGGAAATGGCCCTTTTGTTACTGTTACAAGTGAACATGGGGTGAGAAATGGCAAAAGTTTAATAACAATGGCTAAAATAAATAATAAACTGCATTTTTTTTATTACCTTTGATGATGAATATTATGATTTGATGACGATTCATAAAATGTATAACCGAGTCAACTTTAAGTATGTATAAAGTAAAAAAAATCACAATAGCGAGTTCAGGACAAAGCGGGCGGCCCAGAGCGAGCACGCCTCATCTTCACAGCAGACCGTTTCAAAAGTAGTAAAACTCTGCGGTCTGTCAGCACTTTTGTACAACTTACGAATACTGAAGTCTGGCAGGTTCGCGAAAAGTGAATTCGTTTGCATTTAGTAACTCGCGAATATACGAAACTAGACATTTCCAGACGCCTGCGCATATGGAGGGTTATATTGTATTCATTTCCCACAGATCTCTGTGTGTGTGGAAACGCCATGGTTTGTTGATGCTTCCAGGCTGGTCATATCCCACTATTAACGTTCACTGCTGGTGGTCTCTGCATTCGTTTTGCACATTTTTCTTTATGTAGCACATAGCCCCATTCAGCACATGGCAGCTGTTGAAGATGAAGATGTGCTCCTTAACTGTTCAACATCGTTCACAATATACCGCATGCGATGGAGATGTGGACAGTCTAACACAACGGTGAGTATTGCATTATCTCTCATTACACGTGGTGTTACCGATTTAGCACACTTTAGGGATTATCAGCCCAGTGCAACATCCGTCTGTATTGCTACACACCGTGTGAATAACACTCATGCAGAATGTGCCCAATACAAAATAATGTTACGAAATACATTACAAGCAAACGGTCTCCAAGTCTACTATTGCTTAGGCCAAGGTTCCTTTCAGAGATCTCTCTCGTCAGTCGAAAGCCAGTGCTTCTTAACCTTTAATGCAGCCCTGCACCCCTTGGTTCTGAATCCTTAAAATAATGTATAATGTTGGTAAGTACATAGGTTTGATGAAACAAAGTAGCTGTAAATTTCGATTTAAAGCTTTCGTGACTGCAATGATTCATCTTATTTGGTTCTTTCGGTAAAGTCACGTAGAATGAGAATAAAATAATAAATTGATAAATTATTATTATTGTGTTATTTTATTTTATCAATTTATTATTTTATTCTCATTCTACGTGACTTTACCGAAAGAACCAAAGAAGAAAAAAAGTAGCTGTACTTACATGCCCATGCCTAATTTGTGTTTCGATGATCTACCGTCTCGCACCCCTAGAAAGGGCATCTCGCACCCCCATGGGGTACATGCACCCCAGGTTAAGAACCACTTGTCTAAGCTGTCCAGAGATCCCATTCAGAGATGGGGTTCGTTAGCAATCTTAACACGAACTCTGTGGCTCTTTGGCAGCAGCTGGTGGTACGGACATGAAAATGGGTTGACCTCCAACTTAATTTGGCCTCAATGATAGCGAGACAGAGTTACTTCTCCTGGGACTAAAGATCAGCTGCTCCTGCTTGCCAGGGCTGGTGGGGGAAGGGCAGTGATGGGTGCAGTTATCTGTATGTGTGTAGTGTATAGTAGTGTATTGTATAATAGTGTAGTATATAGTAGTGTAGTGTATAGTAGTGTAGTGTAAGGTAGTGTATAGTATACTATGTCTGTGTGTTGAACTTCTTTGGCACCGTACATAGCCAACCACAGTAACTGGAAGTACAGGGGGGAACAAACTAAAACACAACGACAAGAAATTAGTTGTCAATCAGCTGCAGCTGTGTTTGGTTGTTGTAACGACTGGACATCTGTGAAAAAGAGCTCCAATAGTGCATCGGGTTCCTACAGTCTAAATACATGTTCTGTTCTTAATGTAGCTTTGTCATCGCCCTTAATATCAATGCTAGATTACAGGAGTGATTCTCTATTGTAATTAGCTCAGCTTCATACCAGTTCAGAAATATAACCCGATATGCCCCTTTGAAAAAGCAGTGGTGTAGAGATTGTGTCACGCCCTTCTATCACCTCTAGGATTCATTATTGCATAATATAGCTCTCAGAGACTCCGCCTTGTCTTTCTGTATATTTTTTATGAATAAAATCCACTGACAACTCAACGAGTAACTACGAGTGACGATATACACTTGGGTAGTTAGACGACTCTGTTCTGAGACAACATCGCTTCTAGTCTCAAGACAACTCGAAGACGATGGAGACGACCCATTCCAAGGTGACGATGACGAAGGAGATTCCCCACACCAACAGCCCCCAGGTCCGGTTCGCGCCGGCTCTGATGCCTCACCCGATCCGGCCATGCCCCTATTCTCGAATTCTCCTCACCGCACCTGACTGTCAATCTCCACCCTTAATGCACTTTCCCGCCATTGGATCCCGTGCTCCCCCTCACTTGACCCTGTCAACGCTTGTCACATCAATCATCATTAGCACGTCCATTAGTAACCAAGGTCCCGGGGAACCATACTGTCCCTCTATCGCTCCATACTGTCTTTACATCACACCCCCCCCCCCCTCTTAAAAAATATAGCCGTCCTCGGCTAACACAATTTGAAACAATTTTTACTAGTGCGAATTAACCCTTTAACACAACGCGACGTGTAACAAATCTTCTAGGACCGAAAGGGAACAACTTCCTCCTTAGAAGAACAATGCGGACAACCACAACCAAACGAACAACAAAAACAATGCCAAATCCGAACAAGGCATGCAACACAACCTCCGAGATCAATACTTCAAGCCTCGGACATTTTGAACATACGGACGCCCAGCAGCACACAATGCAAAACACAATTTCACGGCGATCCGTCAATGAAATGTTGACCCCCTTGACCGAGTCCTGGATGCCGGCCCGTCTCCCCGGGCGGGATTTTGGCTTCCTTCAGCCAACGACGGCTTGGCCATCGGAACAGGGGGGTTGAGGTCCTCGGATGTTTGCACGGGAGAGGCTGGCAGGTCCTCTGCTGGTGGCCCCTTGCGTGTGGAGGGCCTTTGAGGTCCCCCTGATGTCAAGGGCTCGAGAACTGCGGGCGACACAGCATCATCTCTTTGGCGTCTGATTACTTTGGCAAACCGCCCCGGCCCGTCCGACACACCAGACCCCGACTGCACAGATACTGGGGATTAATTTCTAATCGGGGACGCATGTACAGCTTTAAGCGCGACGAGTGGACAAACCAGCGGCGGCGCCCTACCTGCAATCGCACACACTGTGGCCATTTAACTTCAACTATTTCCTCAGGCCCTTGCCATGGCCAGTGCAACTTGGGGGACGTGTGCAATGGCACCTGCAGGCAGTGCAGCCATGCTCTACCCCCTACCCCCCTTGGCAACACGTTCTTGCAACAACTCACGTTATTTTAATTAGCGGCCTGGGCCCTGGCAGTGTTCTCTTTAGCCGCCTCGCGTGCATCGGAAATTCTGTCCAGCATGACCTACAAGGTCCCTGGCAGAGACTGCCTCTTCCTTTTGGGGGACATACCCAATTGGACGTTAAAAGTGGGTACACTTTCGTCACCATCTATAAAAAAACCGGGAAAAATCCCGTGGATACATGCGGGGCCATCCTATATGCTGCCAGGAAGCCAGGGATGTGTAGGTCCCAATTCGTCTGCGCCTTGTCGACTACTTAGCAAAGCACCGACGTTAGGGATTTGTGAAGGTGTTCCACCATGCCATCCATCTGAGGATGTTAAGGCGACGTCCAAATCTTCTTTGTGCCTAGCACGTCACATACCTCGCGTAACAACTTCAATGAGAAGTTCCTGCCCTGGCCTGTCAGGAGCTGCTCAGGAGCCCCCTTATCCAACACATACCCGTGCAAAAAGGCGTCCGCTATAGATGCCGCTGTCTGGTCGGGTAGGGGCCAAGCCACCGGCCACTGGGAGACATACTCTACCCCGATCAGAAGGAACTTATTAACTTTCTGAGTACAGGGAAGGGTCCCAAAATGTCAAGCGTGAACAACTCATTAACTCGCGACATGGTGATGGACTGCAATCGGGGTTGACACTTCATGGCTGCTGGTTTCCAGTGGACACAATCGGTGCAGACCTTTATGAGGTGGTACACATCTTCTGACATACCCGGCCAGAAAAATCCCTTTGCAGTGTTAGCAACGTTTTATGAACCCCAAGGTGTAACAATTTGGTTTAATGCACCACCCGAGTCAATGCACCCCACAGAACTGTGGGAACCACCATGCCATAACGTCGCAACCCCTCATCCCATCTCATGAGCAGCCCTTCCTTAAGAACGATTTTCGAGACCTTCGCTGGGCTAGGGTTCGTCCATTCCTGCTCGGCACGCCACCGAAATCGTAACAAGGACGTGTCCTCCATTTGCAACCGACCCCACTCGTCAAGCGTGAGGCCCAACGTTCTAGGTTCTGGCTCAATGTCACCCACCGGTGCTGAACTTTCCACCGATGCCACCACCTCGGGTAGCTTCACGTCCTGTGGCCTACATTGCCCCGCGCCCGTTGAACAAGCACAACGTTCCCCCCTCGGCAGTCGGGATAGTGCATCCTCACTACTGTACCATAACCCTTTCCGGTAAACCACCCGGAATGAGTATTTCTGCAATATTTCAAACCAACGTGAAAGTTAGCCCGAGGGTTGATCCACTCGCAAGGAGTATTGGAGGGCCGCGTGGTCCGTCTGGACCACAAAGTCCTTCCCATACAGATAGGGTCTGTATTGTTGCTCAAACTGCACCATGGCCAAGAGTTCCCTTCTGGTTACGCAGTAACATTGTTCTGCGGTTGACAGGATGTGACTCCCATACGCTACCAGCCTTTAAATGCCATTCTTGACCTGCGACAGGACAGCCCCTATGCCCGTGTCACTGGCGTTCGTGTCCAAGATGAACGGTAGGGAAAAATCCGGATACTCCAGGGGAGGCACGTTGGCATGGCTCTCATGCAGTGCAACAAAGGCGGCCTCCTCCCCCTCTCCCCACCTAAACTTCTGGCCTTTAGCCGTCAAAGCATGGAGAGGCTTAGCAATTGTCGCGAACTGTGGAACCAATCTTCAGTAATAGGACGTGAAACCGACAAAACTGCGCACCTCCCCCACTGACTAAAGAGTTGGCCAGTCGCGCACACACTCTGTGTTGTCAGGGTCCATCGCTATCCTGGAATCGCTCACAATGTGGCCCAAATACCGCACAGAGGTTTGCAACAGGTGGCACTTCACCGGTTTCAACTTAAGATTGGCCGACCATACCCACGACAGCGCGGAACGCAACCTTTGCAAGTGCTCCTCAAAGGTGCGGCCAAACACAATAATATCGTCGAGGTAAATGAGACAGGAGTCCCATTGCAACCCCGCAAGGACTAATTCTCTCAGTTTCTGAAAGGTGGCTGGGGCCGAATGTAAGACATTTAGAATGGTACAACCCTTGCGGGCGTTCTGAATGCTGTTTTCATTTTGGACGACTCATCCAGGGAAGTTGCCAAAATCCGACAAAAGGTCCAAGGTGGAGAAAAATCGAGCACCCAACAGTGCGTCCAGGGAGTTGTCGATTCGGGGGAGCAGGTACACATCTGCGACTGAGACTTTATTCAACTTGCGGAAGTCTACACAGAACCGCAGCGTGCCATCGGCCTTTTTCACTAACACCACGGGAGCACCCCAAGGGCTGCCGGCAACATTTCCTCCACCGGCAGTTTCACACTTTATTTTTCCCATGGGCTAACCTATAAGGATTCTGCCGAATAGGGGCTGTCGTGCCCGTGTTAATATGGTGTTGCAGAAGGGAAGTGTGCCTGATATCAAACTTTCCCTTACTGAACACCTCCGTATATTCCCGTAAGAAGGATCGCAACGCGGCCCGTTGCCCCATGAATAACTTTGGGTTCTCCCCACACAGCTTTTCTATCCATGCTTCATCAGCCTCTGCCGCCTGCACCACTCTGCCTACCACTGTCTCCCCGGTGGCCTCGAGTGTGACCCCATCAGCATTGCGAGGGCTAGCACCGTTCCCGCTTGAACCACTACTGGTTCCACCCCCACATTGAGGATGTTCCCGCTTGAACCACTACTGGTTCCACCCCCACATTGAGAACCTGCAAAAACGGTTCCTGACTGCCTCGTAATAGCGTCAGCGTACCCCGCCTCGCCGCTGGAG
This sequence comes from Petromyzon marinus, assembly GCF_048934315.1. Classification (NCBI taxonomy): domain Eukaryota; kingdom Metazoa; phylum Chordata; class Hyperoartia; order Petromyzontiformes; family Petromyzontidae; genus Petromyzon; species Petromyzon marinus. The sequence goes on along the minus strand of NC_133748.1, from coordinate 6,238,113 downwards.
TTGACTTGGCCTATGCATCCTCCCGCGCCAGCTCCAAAATTGCGGCCATTGGTCGCGTCGCGTCCCGCGAAATGGAGGCCACCGACCGCATGGTCTCCAGCACGGGAACCCCGGCAGCAGACGGCCGCTCCATCCTCCCTGTGCGAGTTAGCAACTCGTCCACAGCCACCTCCGCCCTCGACGTCGCCGCACCCATTGACGCCACCAGTTGAGCGACCGTCGAGCGGAGCCGATCCACTTCCGCCACCAGCTCCCGCCATCCCTTCATCGGGCCTCGCTGGGGGGAAGCAGCCCTCACCTCCCCCCTCGGCGGCAGCGATCGTAACTCCACCGGAGCATGTGGCTGGGCGGCGAGGTGACCAACACCTCCGTCACTGGTGCTGTGTTCCCAGCGCCTGCAGGGTTTTTCACTGGGACCTCGTCTCCCAGGGCTACTTGGGGAACCCCTCGGAGGTCCTCTTCCTATGAAGAGCTACAGGTGGGTTCCCACGCTTCCCTCTCTTCGGCATCTTGCAATAGCCACTTCTGACACCACTGTAATGTAGCTCTCAGAGACTCCGTCTTGTCTTTCTGTATATTTATTATGAATAAAGTCCACTGACAACTCAACGAGTGACTATATACACTGGGGCAGTTAGACGACTCTATTCTGAGACAACATCGCTTCTAGTCTCAAGACAACTAAAAGATGATGGAGACGACCCATTCCAAGGTGATGATGACGAAGGAGATTCCCCACACCAACAGCCCCCAGGTCCGGTTCGCGCCGGCTCTGATGCCTCACCCGATCAGGCCACGCCATTACTCTCAAATTCTCCTCACCGCACCTGACTCTGTCAAACTCTGCTCTTATTGCTCTTATCCGCCATTGGATCTCGTGCTCCCCCTCACGTGACCCTGTAACTGCTTGTCCCATCAATCATCATTAGCACGTCCATTCGTAACCATGGTCCCAGGGAACCATACTGTCCCTCTATCGCTCCATACTGTCTTTACTATTGCAAACCGCTTTTTATTGTACTGCCCGAATAGCTTCTTCATTGTCTCCATCTTGTGCAAAATGCGGGCTGCTAGGGGTTCTTAGTGGACAACGTCAATTGAGATCAAACATCCCCCAGTGCTCAGAGCTCTGCAATTGGCTACCGGGTACCCCTTTTGGGTTTCAGTCAAAATCCTTTTGTTAACGCAAGGGGATTTTTTTGCTGTGAGGTACGCTATGTAAAATAAGATACATTCAAATTCTACTGATGTTTTAGAAGCATTAAAAATAATAATTGCAGAAACTAATATAGTTGTGTGAATTCTTAAAATATTCAGTTGTCGATTTTAACCCCAATCCTTAAAAAATATAGGTATGAAATATGTTTTTTTTTACATAATTCGTCAGAACTTTCCATCTTACATTTTGAATGGTTCATTCTAAATATGACAGCAGATTTGTAATAGAGCGTGTGATGCCAACCGACTGGTATGAATTAACAAACACCAATGTGTATAATACTCTTGGGTTCTTTCGGTAAAGTCACGTAGGTATAAAATAAAACAAATCACGACGTTTCGATTGCAACACAAGCAATCATCATCAGGTGGGAAAACCACGGCAATATTTTTTTTGCTGAAGTTGGAGAGAGAGTTGCCGTGGTAAGAGGTTATATAGGTAAGAAAGGGGGGAGGGGCAAGGGGGGAGAGAGAGGGGGAGGGGTGTGGGGTAGGGGTGGATGCTAGGAGAGGAACGTGAGGCTGGGGGGGGGGGGAGTGGGCGGGGCTGGAAGTGGGAGGCCGAGAGAACTTTGACTTTACCGAAAGAACCAAAGAGTATGGATTCCTGCAGTCACGAGCTTCAAATCTAGATTAATGTGTATCAATTAAAACAAATTACTAAACAAGCAATATATCTTGTTCCACAGATATTATTCTGTAGCATTAGTTTGATCACACCCTGCAAGCCATCTCTCGACTACGTGATTTTCTCTGGGAACCTGAGCAGTGGAAATGGCTCCATCACTCTGGCTTCAGTCCCAGCGAATGTGAGTGGAATGTACTGCTGTTTTCTGGAATCAAGCACAGCTGCTCTTCATCAGATCGTTTACAATTTGACGGTAACTTCTCAAGGTAATGCCACAAAACTTGAGATATAATGAAACGTCTGCATATAAACATTCATATTAACCATTCACTCGATGCAAATAAAATACACACGTTGTGGTTAAAATCTGTAACAATTATAGTGGTGCATCGATTAACATATCTTAACATCACAAAACATTAATACTATCTGTTTGAGCAAGAATCGATTGTTTACCTGCATGCGTGTGTTCTATGTATTCGGCTCACTTTTCTCCTGAGATAATTGAGGCCGCTCCATTCACGACAATGTAAAGAAAATTGATTCAAGAATAAAATCGCGATCCTTGAATCGCAACAATGCATGATTTTATTAATGTTAATCATAGCAAATGTTTTTTTTCTCTCTCCCAATGTTAACACAATTGCACTGTATTACCTCAAATTCGCTCGGGCAACTTGGCACCCAGAGTGAGCAGCTCACAATCAGAAGGTTCCAAGTTTACTCAGCCATGATCCTTCAAAGGGTTGACTAAATGAGTACCACTTTGTGGGGAAATCAATTCGAACTTATATGCTATGCTTTTTCATGTATTTTTTAAGGGGGGCCATGGTGGCGAGATGTTATCTTCCTTGTCTGGTATACAGGAGGTCGGAGGTTGAATCCCGGCCCTGACACCTACTGCTGTATATTTGTAATTTGCGACTCTCTCACTCTCCGTAGTCGCTCACATTTTTCTCCGTGTCCTCCACATTTTAAATCGACATCACGCATTTGAAGAATTTGGCTGCTATACATTTCCACGTGATGAGCCCCTTTGTTGAGCTATCATTTGTGGCCAAGTCACTTCTGAAAAAACAATAACTACATAGCTTAGTGGGGCGTGAACTGGTAAATAAAAATAATTGTTTAGTTTTAGCATTCCCGACAACTCAGGGAGGTTAATTCATTTTTGTGCATGATACGGGCACAGAATGGGTGGCATGTGCTTCCAGAGCCACAACATTCACATACTTTGACCTCAAATGATGACCAAATACATAAATACGGTTGACTGCGTACTTATTAACTATTGATGGAAAATCTCAGAGCGTACTGTAGCCTGGAGTTTGATACAGACCACCGCTAAGTTATCACAACCAGCTTAAACGATTGTCCAACAAGAGGTCTCCAACAGCGTCCATGCTATAATATAAAAAAACAAGTCCTCAACATTGACAACCAATTCACGACTCTTTCAAAATGAGCAATTGACAGACTGGGACCCAGTTTCTTCTCGACTCTAAAATAACGGTGCAAAGACCCGTCACTTTGAAACTCGTCGCAATTTTTAGGAAGGAGTTAAGTGATGACGGACTGTGTTTAATTGGGGATAAATTACAAAAAATGACAAGTCTCCACAAAGACTTCACGAGGACCCGAGGGCAAAACAAGACTCAGATCTGGGACGGCCGCCATCGGTGGTCAAGATGAGAAAGCTGCAGCGACACGGGAGCGGTGACTCTCTCAGATGGGTAACAAAGCAAGCCATTCCCTTTTACCCACTTCGGGCATCTGTGGCCGCAGCCTACCGAAATGCGTTCCTGCCACACTTACGGATGCTAAGTGGCCACCTGGGTCAGTGAGGTGAATAGCTTGCTGGGGGGGCGGGGAAAGAAGGGGTCAAATGGACGATGCACATGGCGGTTCTTTGCTCTCGTGTCTGCTCCCCGTTTGCCCTTGTAGAGAGGCTGGGATGATGATCTCACCATCGAACAAGGACAGTCGTATGTATGCACGTATGTGGAACTTCTTTCACACCGTACGTTGCCAACCGTGCTAATCGGAGGTGCGGGGGGAGGTCAAACCACATTGCGCGGCGCTTTCAGATGCTGACGCTGCTCCTTCTGCGGGGCACCTCCGGAATGCCCTCCCTCTCCTCCCTCCCTCCTTTGTTCATGAAACCTCAGCACGATCTAGCCCACAACAGCTTAATAATGTAATATTGGTCGCGGAAGCATACGACGTGTTGAATCAAAGTCAAATCGTGCACACGCAAATGGGTAGATTGTTTAAAGCTTGCCAATGCACGTTTGTCCTTGAAAGTGTTTAATCAGCATTACGGGTCTTGTACTGGTATCTTCCAGGACAAAACACAATTTGTGATATTGCAGTTAATACTTTTTTGCTCTGGCGTGTGCCTTAAACCACTTTCATATTTTTTTCCAATTCGGTAAGCCCCTAATAGCAACATATAATTTTGCTGACGCTTCATTCATGTTTACAAGGGTCGTCGTGTTAGAGACAGGTAGACAGAAAGGGCTTATGCATTATCACCTTAAGCGTCAGTTGGAGAAAGTTTAATCTAAACTAAACTGAAAGCAATTTTAACCAGGTAATATATATATATATGCCAAGCAAAGAACATCAGTTCGAACAGAGTATGGGGAGACACGAGAATTTGACATTCAGAAAGAAGTAAGACAGGACTGTATACTGCCTCCATACCCATCCAATTTGTACAATTAGCGAATTATGCGAGATGCAGGCTTGGATTACATTGAAACAGTCGTGAAGATTGAAGGCAGACGAATAAACAACTTACGAATATGCTGATGATACCACCCTACAAGCAAATAGCAAAGCTGAAATGATGACCCTGTTGGTAAATGTAAAAGAAGCAAGTGAGAAGGCTGCACTCTTTTTTCAAAAAGACGAAGGGAATGATGACAGAACAACTAAACTCACTTAGCCTGGAAAATTAATCAATCGAAGTTGTGAAGAACTTTGTTTTCCTGAGCTCTTTGGTTGCTGAAGACGGGGAGTCTAGCCAGGAGATGAGAAGGCAGCCAGTTCTCAGTAGAACAGCCATGTCACAGCTCAATAAGATATGGAGAGACAAGGGCATTACCATAAACACAAAGCAGAGACTTGTCAAAGTTCTGGTATTCCCTGTTGCCCTATATGGATGTGAGTCATGGACGCCGATATTGAATGAGTGAAACAGGATCAGTGGATTTGAGATGTGGTGCTGTAAAAGAATGCTAGATATACCATGGAAAGCCAAAATATCAAACATGTCCGTTCAGAGAGAGATTTGTCGCGCTCCTCCACTCGAGGCCTTATTCATGAAGCAGAAATTTACATACTTTTGACATGTTATGAGGACCTCTGTTCTAGATGAATTATTCTTGCTTGGGAATGGAGAAGGTACCAGTGGCAGAGGTAGACCTCGGAGGAGGTGGATGGACGACATCAAGAACACCACTGGTTTTTAACTAAGCCAGCTACGAGAGGCACTGAGAGACATGTTTTGATGGCAGAGTCTGGTCGTGGATGTCACCAGAGGTCGAACTCAACATGACAGCACAAGGTGACGAGGTGAAGGCCCACTGAGCTATATAGCTCTTTTTTCAGAAGCCACTTGGCCACAAATTATAGCTCAACGAAGTGGCTCATCACATGGAAATTTAAAGCAGCCAAATACTCTAAACGCGTTCATGTTGATTCTAACAAAGGACCCGGAGAAAAATCCATGCGACCACAGCGAGAGACACATGCAAACTCCAAATATACAGCAGGCATCAGAGACGGGATTGAACACATGACCAGCTGCATACCAGGCGAGGTAGTTAACATCTCCTAGCCACCACAAATTGCGGCATCCCTTTCTCTGCAACAGGTACTGCTGCTACGACACGTGCAGCGACATCGCCGGTGCCATCGCCGGTGCCATCGACGGTGCCATCGACGGTGCCATCGACGGTGCCATCGACGGTGCCATCGACGGTGCCATCGACGGTGCCATCGACAGTGCCATCGACAGTGCCATCGACGGTTTCGCCTTTGTGCGGCAAAGCGGCAATCGCCATAGCGGCGTGGGCTCTGATCTTCCTTCTGGTGCTGATGGTGCTTCTCTACCGGTGCCACCACCACTACCACAGCAGGAATTGGTGTTGCTGGAGGAGAATGAGAAGTAATTTCGGCCTTGGTGGTGGTGATGATAGCGGTGGGAGTGTTGTTGTTGGTGGTGGTGGTGGTAGAAGGAAGGGAGACTCGGGAGACATGCAGCACCCTGGTGGAGAGACTCGTCCCTTGGATGATATGGAAACGAGTGAGGTGCGTGAAATGTATCGATCTCTTTTTTTGAAAACTCTATTATTATTCTTCTACAAGAAGGTGGTTGTTGATGTTATCACCAGCGAAACATCAAGGTACTCGAATTCTAAATGTTGTGGGTTGACATTCCAACACACCGGTGTGCTGAGGTAGTAACTAATTGGCACGTTTTGTTGACAATCCTTAATATTCTTGATATTTGGCTATCAGGTCGTGGCGGTTTTAACCACATTAATATGTATGCGATCTCACCCACAAATGTGTTATTATGGATAATGTTGGTCGCGAAAACTCATTTCTTGAGAACTGCTTTTTGTATTTAGTTTGTTGTCCTTCCCCAGCACCTCCTATAAGCACGGTTGACTATGTACAGTGTGAAAGACGTTCAACACCCATACACGCATAGACTCAACACTGCACATAGACTTAACATTGGCCATAGACACAACGATACCCATACACTCAACACTGCCCATGAAGTCAACTCTGCACCGCGGCAGCATCCTGCATCACATTGGAACCGTATAGTTTGCTGTGCTGCCCTCTGCTGCCCTATGTGAATGAGTGGATCTGTGAGTGGGTGAGTGGGTGGGTGAATGGATGAGTGAGTATGTGAGTGGTTGGGTGAGTGAGTGGGAGGGTAAGTGAGTGAGTTGTAGTGACCTACAGTGTGGTGAACAGTGGGTGAGACAGTCAGTATCTGGTAGACTATAGGTGGGGGGGATCAACAAAGTGAGTCTTAGAGGCTACTATGACCATGTTCGTAGCTAGAGAAAAGTGATAAGGAGATGAGTGAGCGAGTGATTGGAATACATCAGTGAGCGCTGGATGATCAATAAACCTAGAAGCTGCTTTACTCTAAATTGTATGGGTTAATGAGTGAAGCAGGTGAATGAACGGGTGACTGGGTGAATAAGTGTGGGTGAGTGAGTGACTGGGTGAATTAATGGGTGAGTGGGTGAGTCAGTGTGTGAGTGGCTGAGCGAATGAGTGAATGGGTGAGTCAGTGACTGGCAGTGCGAATGACTGCTGGCTGGTTGAGTGAGCGAGTGATTGGAGTAAATCAGCGAATGCTGGATCATGAATCAACCTGACAGCTGCTATACTCTGAATTGTATGGGTGAATAAGTGGGTGGGTGGGTGAATGAGCTAATAAGTGACTGGGTGAATGAATAAATGCAGCGTGATTAAGTGCTGAGTGAATTCGTTCATGGGGAAATTGTTAAGTGTCTGGCTGAGTAAGTGGCTGGCTGCACGAATGACTGGCTGAGTGAGTCAGCGAGTGATTTGCGTAAATCACTCAGTGCTGGATAATTAATTGGTCACCCTGACTGCTGCTCCCATCTGAATTTTACCGGGTGTAGCAATGCCGTAGCAACTGGCAGGTCCTGCTGCTGCTGCTCTACCACTTGAGATACGGTGACAGCAGCAGCAGGATTCCATCTTCGGCCGAATTACTCCGTTTTGTGTGGCTGCCTAATATTGGAAGGAAGAGCATTCCAGACGGCCACAGGAGCATATCTGAAAGCATCCGATATGGTTAGCGTGTTTGCCCGATGGTAAGCCAAAATCCACTGCAAGGTTGACTGGAGTCCACGTGATGTTAGTTTCTGCTCCTTAACGAAATCACCGAGCTACATTGGTTCATTATTTTGTGGGAAGCACTTTGTTTGTGTAATAAGTGCGACCTTATAATGTACTCATTCGGCAACTGTACGACAATGCAGCTCAGCAAGCACTGGAAAGACACAGGTTGGATCTTGCAGTACCCATAACACTACGAACTCAGCGACCCGAGGTCTATTACAGCTCACGGCCAACACGATTATTTGAACCCTAGGTCGACTCAGCCTCAAATGAGTACCTGGTGTGGTTATGTCATAACATGGCCACTGAAAAGACAAAGGCGGTCGGGCGTGCTGTTGGCCACCCATCCTCTGTGTGCCTTCCCGACCTTCGCAAGTGCTGCTTGCTTACAGTACTTGCCCTAACAATCTGTTTATAGGCTATACCGGGGATTTTTGTCTTTGGACAGATTGTGTATGCAAGCCTTCAAACGGAGCGTCTACCGCCTTGCACGCAGCCTCGCCGACCTCCCGGTGAAGACTTCACGGTGTACACGACCATCGCGGCATTTAGTGGGGAGAACGAACTTCCAGACTGAAGGGAGTCGCGAGAATAAACAACATCAGCAGCAAACTTGGACATTGCCTTAACCACCAAACTGAACTTTTATTTCACCAGGTAAGGCCCCACTGAGCTATTGTATATAGATAGCTCTTTTTCAGAAGCAACCTGGCCACAAATGACAACTCAACGAAGTGGCGTATTAAGTGGAAATGTATTGCAGCAAAACTCTAAACGCATGTTTCTGAATGTGGAGGGAAAAACCAGAGGACCCGGAGAAAAATCCATGAGACCTCGCTGAGAACATGCAAACTCCAAATATACAGCAGGCGTCAGTGTCGGGATCGAACCCATGACCTCCTGTAGACCAGGTGAGTTAATATCTTCTAACTACTACGGCAGGAAGAAGAATGACAATCTGCTGCCTACCGTCTGTCAATCGACTGGCCAGGGAGAGGCTCTCCTCCCCCATGTGGCCTGTTATGAACCATACTTCAAAGCTGTTCATCACGGGGTTTGGTGGAAGACTGGGAGGTGTCCACCACTGGTGTTCGAATGTCATCAGCGATTGCCTCTGGACTGTGTGTGTGTATGTAGGGAGCGGTAGTGTAGCAGTTAGCGCGCTGCGCTATGAACCTGGCCACCCGGGTTTGATTCCCGATCACGGCCAACACCTGTAACGATTAATCTGAACGCCACCTCGGGAGATAAAAGCGCCCTGACGTGGTGCTGGCCACCCACCCCCTTGTGTACCGTGCTGGCTTTCATTAGGTGCTCGTTAACAGTACTTGCCCCAAAAATCTGTAAGGCGATTTGGGGGATGTTTATCTTTGTTTGAGACTCATTAATCAGTAATCATGAAAAAATCTGTACTGAATTAAATCACTTTTATACGGGTAGTACTTGACTTATGAACGGTTCCGTTCCTGACGAGCCTTGCATAATTTGAATGGCTCATATGTCGCGACAAGAATGTGGTGCTGTATTTACATGTGCATAGGTCAGTGTTATAAATGTTACGAGTCAACAAAAGGGAAGCATTGTTAAACTCATAAATGAGAAAAAAATGTACATTTGCATGTAATACTGTAATAAATACTGTTCCTTGACAACTTTAAAACCCCACTTTAAGGAAATCAACAGTTTAAATGAATATCAAAAGGTCATACAATCCATTTTAGTTTTTGCCCAGTAACAACGTTAGAATTTTACCATTCATAATAATGTGTTTTGGGTTAAATCGCGTAAATACAATTGTGCTGTGAACCCAACACCACTCGACAAGTCAATCGGTAAGGGTTGGTAATGCAGTCACACTCTGGCCTATATGAAAATTAGTGCTCTGCTGCAGCTGAACTTTATCCCGGCCTTGGGGTGACATGGGTTAAAATTCATCCAGAGCCAAGCTGCAAATAAAAATACAGCCCGTCTATGGCATTGTGGGGTGGTGGCGAGGGTGATGAGGGATGTGGGAGGGGTGGTGGGGGAGCGATTATAGTGAAGGGTGGAGGTGAATGTTGGAAGGGTGTTAGGGGATGGTCTGCCTGATGTTCCCCTTGGACCTTTGCACTCAAGCAATGCAATCACCGTTTTTTTATTGGTTTGGCTCTGAGCTTGGTCCCAGCCATGATTTATGCTCTTCGAAGGAATATGTTTTTTTCTTTCAGAATAATTATTTCAACTTATAATGCGAAGTGTTCGCTCACTTTCAAAGAGCGAGAACGACTCGGATGCGTGAGGCGGCACCACAGGCAAGATGGAAGGCAGCCACGCAGTGAGCCAGTGCCATCAATTGCCCAATATTTGCGGTCCTCTATATACTAACGTGTTATAGGTAAATTAATCAGTGTTTGCATCTCGGAATACAATCACGCATGCGAGTGGGAAACGCCTTACCCCATACAAACTGAACGTGTGGATTCTAGTCCACATTTGTTTTCTACTGCCATCTCCTGGTCAGTCTGAGTATAGCTCCTTAACGGCCACTGAGAGAGTTTGACAACATTTTGTGCGACCCACCAACGCTTACTGTGTCCCTAGTGCTGGAATCCATGCTTGTGCCACCACGCGCCTTTTATGAAAGATGTCATGGAGATGTTGCGTGTTGCAGAATGTGTTTTGAGTTGTTATACATTCTGGAAGGCACGGAATGGTCTCATGGCTATTTTTTTTCATTCAGAACGATATTCCAGAAGAGAAAGACGTCTTTTTTCGTTAAGAATGACATTTGGAAGGTACGGACCCGTTCTACCATTCGTGTTATTGGTCAGAAGACTATTCTGAAAGGTTATTTCCACACTGAATAATCTCCCGCTTGGTATTTTGTTATCACAGTGTGTCCCCTAAATAGTATATAGGTGGATATACCGAGTCCCACATATCAATGAGTGGCTGGGGGGCATAAAATGTGACTCGACCATCGGTAGCCGAATGGTTTAGTGAACTAAACGGTTCTGTCTCTCAGCGTGGCAGTTAAAACAACGAGGCGAGCGTCTTCAATGCGACTCACGCAGAACCTGTCCACCCTGCCGTACGAATGGGGTTCACCACAGTGAGGCCGCACTCAGCAGATCGCGTGCGGTGGGGTGAAGTGTGGGTACATCCACCTCTCCCAACGCCTGCTGGCCGGCACCGCAGAGTCGACCCCAGCGCCACCTGGAGGGGTTCTCTCTGCCCGGCGGAGCTCCTCCTGCCAGCGGTGCTGCTCCGTCACCCCGCTCCGTCTCCGACACTCGCGGCGCTGTCGCTCCTCCAGGCGGCAGCGCCTCGCTGCCGCCTTGGAGCTCGGAGGGCTGCGAGACGACGCCGTGGAGACGCCCTCTGGGCTCGCGCTCGCCACGTGACTCGCTCACTGGGGGCTCAGCTGAGGCAACGTTTTGCGACTAAAATAAGCAACGTTGATTATCACGAAATAATCACGAGTTTTTTGGATAAAATTAATCTTAACTGGAGCGAAGAAAGTCACGTAGCAGATAGAAATAAAATAAATCACGATGTTTCAATCGCAACACAAGCGACCTTCATCAGGTGGGACAACCACAGCAAGAAAATGTAACAATTTGGCCTCCGGAATGAAAACCCCCCTCATAGAGGATGTGGCTTAATCGGTTTAAACCGGTTATGAACGAATGCACACTGCGCTTTGCAGCTCGGAGGGCGAAAGTGGAAGAGGCGGCAGTAGCTCAAGCCGTGACGCTAGCGGGCACACTGAGTGAGGTCACTCCGCGAAACGTCTCAGACACAGAGCTGCTGCTGCTGCAGCACGGCGACTGTACGCTGTCAGCACGCGCTGAAACTCCTCAACCATACAATTGTAACATAGACACAGATACTTATATATATATTTATATACGGCTAGGCAATGTATGTGAGTGAAGGAGGCCAATTGTGTGCTTGGGCATCGGTTTTGAAGGGGGGGGGGGGGTTGGCGGTAAGAGGGCGATTTTGGAGTAACTCATGCAGCCAGCTATGGCTCTAGGATTTGGTGTTACATGTTATTTAGGTAATTTATTGTAAAAATCCGGTCACAGTCCCTGTGATCACTGTTACGTTGCAATTATGGCTTTATTTTTTGGTGATTTCGAAAAGTTTTTTGGTTTGGACATGTTTGTTTAATTGATTGTAGTACGGAGTTAGACTGAATGCCTTAATGTAAGTGTAGTGCCTTGGAGTCACTCGGACGACAATCGCCTTTCTTCCACCGTCACTTGTATTTCCATCATTCCGCACACACACACACTATATAATTTCACACAAACACACACTATAATTTATCCTCTCCGCGCTCCGCCAACTCGAACACTCGAATTCCCCTCAGCACCGTCCGCTCATACTCCTTGTCTCCCCACACAATCTCTTCTTCTCTCACCGCACACACAGTGGTTCTATCTCTATCTCCTCACACACAGGCACTTGTCTATCTCTTCACACGCAGTGACTCTGTCTATCTCTCCACACACACTGACCTGTCTATCTCCTCACACACAGTGACTTCTCTATCTCTTCACACACAGTGACTTGTCTATCGCTAACTCTCCCTGTACCTACCTATACCGTAATCTCCACTCTGCTAACGCTAACTCTCGCTATCGCTATTTATTGTCCTCTGGGTTCAGCTCTCAATCTATTTCCCACTAACACTTACCGGCTTCCACTCTTCGCATCTCTCTCTACCCGCTGCTGTCTCCACTTCTCGCCAACTCCCCCGCCGTCCAAATCACCTAGCATTTTTATCCCCTTTCCAATCAGCCTTAATTAATTGCCACGTGCCTCGGTGGCATTTTCCCGCCAGCTCCGCACCTGTCCAACGGCCCAGACTCCGTGACGCCGCCACTTAACACTTACAGCCTCTCGACCAATCACACGCCTCGTCCCTTGACTCCCTTAATTACTTTGGCTTGTTTATGCCACCCGTGACTTCATTACCTGCCCGACCTTACATGACCCACACTGTTTGTATGTACTGTATATGGCCACTATATCAGAACCCCCCCCCCCCCCCCCCGGGATGAAAGAACCTAGCCGTCCCCGGCTACGCTATACTCGAATTGGAGTAGTGGAGTGAAGCGGACGGAATGATGATAACATATATACAGAACGCACTCGCAACACATAGCCATTTTGTACAACCACCCGACACGTACAACCCAACGACACTCACACAACACCTTTATACAGAATCCCCAAACCCCCCAAAGTCAACGTAGTGTACTTCTCCTGGAACGGGTTCCTGCTGCCGGCCCATCTCCCCTGCACGGGACACCCTGCGGTAAGGGAGGGCCTCGCTCGTCTCGCCAACGAGGGGCGCTCCTGGGCTCCACCCTGCACCCCTCCCTGTCCCAGCGACACTGCTGGAGGGGCTGTCCGTCGTTCCCGGTCGGGACGGACATCGGTCCGGATCTGTGGCCGTTCAGTCGGTGTCCGGTCAGCAACTCTGCCCAAAAGAGGCGATCCTGCAGGCACACGGGGGGCAGATCTCTGGGACACGCGCACTTGTGACCTCCCCACAGGTTCGTCGGACACATCCAATACAGGCCGCTCTCGGATGGGGGGATGACGCGTCATATGGTAACACAAATTTCTTCAGGCGCGATGGGTGAACAAACCATGTCCAACGACCGAATTTTATTCGCACACTCTGATTCCGTAAAACCTCCACAATATCAACGGGCCCCTACCAGGGGCGGTGAAACTTTGGGGACGTTCCCACCGGCACCATGGGGCAGTGCAACCAGGCTTTATCGCCAACACTCCATGGCTCTCGTGGCCGCTGCCTGCCGTACAATCTTTCGTTAGCGGCTTGTCGTCGTGCCGTATTTTTCAATGCAGCCTCCCGGGCTTTCCTCAGACGGTCTAAAGCCACCTGCATTGGAGCAGGCACCGTCGTAAATTTCTCTCGCTTCCGAATTCCCAATTTAACAATAGCCGGCGCTTCTGGTTCCCGTCCATACATTGAAAAAATGGCGAGTACCCCGTTGAGGCATGCGGGGCCAATCTATACGCGGCCAGCGTCGCTGCAACACGCAGGTCCCAATCATCTTGAGCGGTGTTTACTTCGTGACAAAGCATGGACGTCAGCGTCCTATGCAGCCGCTCGACCATCCCGTCAGTCTGCGGGTGGTATGGGGACGTCCGGATTTTTTTGGTCCCCAGCGAATCACACACGTCTTTAATCAATTTCGATGAAAATTTTTTGCCTTGGTCAGTAAGCAATTGTTCCGGGGCCCCGTTATCTAAGACATACCCTTTCAAGAAAGCCTCAGCGATCGACATCGCTGACTGGTCTACAGCGGCCATGCCATCGGCCAACGAGTTAAGTATTCCACCCCGACAAGTAAATATTTGTGCCCTCGTGGGGTGACAGGGAACGGACCCAAAATATCTAGTGCCACAATTTCGTTCACTCTCGAAACTTGAATCGTTTGCAAAGGGACACGATATGGCCGTGTCGGCGCTTTCCTCCGCGCACATTCTTGGCACGCTTTTACATGCTGTTTCACATCATTAAACATTCCCGGCCAGTAAAATTCATTCCCCACTGTCAACGCGGTCTTCTTCTCCCCCAAATGCATCAATTTCTCATGTATCTCGTTAATGAGTTTCCCCCGCAACACCCTCGGGACAACAATACAAAATTTTTGTGCTGCCACATCCCAGCGAACAAGCAACCCCTCCGTCAACATCAAAAATGGGCGATCCTCTGATCCCCTTGAACGAGAGGCACACAGCCTCATCCTGGTCAGCAAGGAATCCTCTACCTGCAGTTGCTTCCACTGTTTCAATGACAACCCCAACAATCCAATTTCTGCTCCAGGAATTATCCCTGGCACTCCCGAACCTGCTGCAGCGACCGTTTGCGGACCCTCCTGCAGCGGCGGGCCGCAACGCAGCGAGCCCTCTGCGCACCGACACGTCTCAGCCGGTCGCGGCAACCTCGACAAAGCATCCGCGTTTACATGGTGCGTTCCTTTCCTATGTTGGATCGTGAAAGAGTGCTCCTGGAGGGTCTCAAGTCAGCGAGCCATCTGCCCCGATGGCTGATCCACGCACAGCGAGTACTGTAGTGCTGCGTGATCAGTGCAGATCAAAAATTCCCTGCCGTACATATACGGTTGGTACTGCCGAACAAAATGGACAATCGCCAACAATTCTCTACGCGTCACACAGTATTTTTGCTCCGCCGGCGATAACACTCGGCTGCCATATGCCACCACTGTCTCGACGCCCTCAACCATCTGTGACAAAACCGCACCTATGCCCGTATCACTGGCATCCGTGTCAAGTATAAATCGCTTTGTAAAATCCGGGTATCCCAACGGCGGTGCATCCGCCAATGCGGCCCGCAATGCTTCGAACGATTTTTGTTCTGCAATCCCCCATTGAAACTTCACACCTTTCCCGGTCAGCGCATGCAATGGTCGAGCAATCGTGGCAAAATCCTTAACGAACCGCCGATAATACTACGCAAAGCCCACAAAGCTACGCACTTCCCCTGCTCTTCTCGGCACTGGCCATGTTCGCACACAACTCGTCTTTTCCGGATCAGTGGCCACTCCTGACGCGCTAACAACGTGCCCCAAATAATTCACCGATGTTCTTAACAATTGGCACTTCTTTGGTTTAAATTTCAATCCGGCGCGCCGCGCTCTGCCAAAAACGGCGCGCAGTCGTTGCAAATGTTAATCGAAATTCCTACTGAAAACAATCACATCATCTAGATATATCAAGCATGACTCCCACTGTAGGCCCGACAACACGAGTTCCATTAATCACTGGAAGGTCGCCGGCGTGGAGTGGAGTCCTATCGGGAGCACGTTAAATTGATACAATCCTTGTGATGTCCGAAATGCCGTTTTAGGTCTTGACTCCTCATCCAGGGGCAATTGCCAAAAGCCCGACAACAGATCGAGGGTCGAAAAGATTCTGGCGCCGGACAGGGCGTCCAGTGAATCATCAATTCGTGGAAGCGGGTACGCTTCCGCCACCAAAACTTTATTTAATTTCCGATAGTAAACACAAAATCGCATGGTTCCATCACGTTTTTTAACGAGGACAATAGGGGCTCCCCACGGGCTGGACGATGGGGCAATAATATCTTGCTCTAGCATTTCATCAACAGATTGTCGAATACATTCTTTCTCAAGCGGACCTACACGATGCGAATTTAACCTGATCGTAGGTGCGTTTCCTGTGTCAATACAATGCTGCAACAACGTCGTCCGACCCACGTCGTATTTCCCTGAACACATCTTTAAATTCCATTAGCAACGCATGCAAACTCGACCGTTGCACAGGCGATAACTCTGGGTTTTGTTTGTAAAGATCGCTTAACCATTCCGGATCGTCTTCCTCCCTTGACAACATTTCATCCTGTCCCATAGCAAAACACGTTTTCGTTTCTGGACCCGGCGCACCCGTCGCGTGCGCCAACATAGTGCCCTCTTGAATAACAACCTCTTTGTGTCCCGCATTTACAATTTGAATGAAAGGATCGCAATATGTTGCTATTATGATAAAAGCCCCTACCACGGTGGGCATTCTCGATACAGCATTTGAGGGTGTTAACAGCACTCCCTCCTGCAGCTCATCCCAAGGCAATTTCTTCTTTAACCATAGCGGCACCAATATTTGCGATGCAGGTGGGACGCGCACGGTGCGGCTCACCACGGCCTGCACCACAGCGTTCGCCACCGCAAATTTTGAAGGCGTCCCCAAAAATTTCATACATCTCCCCGACGGTAATTCCAAACAACCTTTTTCCATTAAAATCTTAATCGGCATCTTTCGCAAAAAATCCGTGCCCAACAAACACGGTACCGCCAAGGCCGTTGAAACCAAAACACTTCCCGTCACAATCACCTCCCCAATTTGAATTGTCGCAACCACGCAGCCCATAATGCCCAAACTACCCCCGTTTGCCGCTACGCATGGCCCTTCCACCAGCCCCAATGATCCAGGCGACATCGGCAGCGACCGAAAAATTTGCAACAAAATGACAGTCGCCGACGCCCCGGTATCTACAATAACCCATACCATAACACCTTGAATGCATGCCATCACATCCGATGATCCCTCGCGGCCCCCAACACACGATGTACCAATGCGCCCCACGTATCCCGGCCATGCGTACTATCCGAACTCGATGAATACGGGTGAGATAACGCGGATGAGTGAGGTGGATAGGGCGGCCCTGTATTGAATGCATCTCGACTCACCCGGGATCCTTGGTCTTGGGGGAACCGCCCACTGTAGTTATTCAGCGCCCTTGGAGGACCACCTCTCCGTCTCCAGCAGCCGCGGGCGAGATGACCCCTCCGCCCACACTCATAGGATGTCCGATGCACGCCGTCTCCATACACCCCGGGACGACGCCGTCGTTCTCCGGTCGACACCCCGGCCGCCGCTGCCATCGGCGTCGTCTCGTCCACCACCACCGCCACCACCACCGCCGCTGGTCCGTCTCGTATGGCAAGGTTGACTTGTATGTTCCTGGCGATCAGCAACGACGACACGTCGTCGTCATCGTCCTTGTCCGGGAGTGACAAGACGACTTTCAGCTCCTTCGCCAGCTCTAGCATCTTCTCCTGCAGCAGGGAGTCCCAGCCCTCCTCGTCCATCGCCGGGTACGCAACCTGGGCGAGGGCCAGCAAGGCGCTGCGGAATGCCAGGGGGGACTCCGTGGCCTCCCGTTTCCTCTGTTGAAATCGACGTTTGGCGACCGACCGCGGCTCGTAGACTTTCCTCATTGCCGTAACAGCACCATACAATGTTTTTCTGACAGCGGCAGGGAGTCCATTAAAAGTCGCCAAGGAGTCATCATCCAATGCCGTCGGCAGTGCTCGTAACGCGGCACTCTTCGTCCATTTCAGAGACTCATAAGCCGCACGGAATCTTCGTATGAAAGCCGTCCAATCTCCCACTTTGGCCTCAAATCGTTGTAAGTGTAGCCGTCGTGGCGGTCCCGCCGACCGGTCGTCTTCGACGTCAGAGTCCTCCACCCGCTCCGGCTGAACGGCAACCTCCAGCGGTAGACCCAGTACTGGTTGTTGAATGCGGTTCTCCGTCAAAAAGTTCCGGAACTCCTCCGACAACTTCTCCATCCTGGCCTCCCACTGGTTCATGAGGACTCGCAATTTCCTCTGGCGATCCCGGGCCCTCAGCACCACCCGAACCGCTGTCCCGGTCAGGAGTACTGCCGGCCATCTGGCCAGGCTGTACATCGTCGTTGTTGCTGTCACCGCCCGAGTCCACTGGCACATTTGTTTTCTTTGCTGCTTTTTTTGACATCGTGGCGTGTTCCGTACTTTTTCTGACACCAAATGTAATGCCTTGGAGTCACTCGGACGACAACCGCCTTTCTTCCACCGTCACTTTTATTTCCATCTTTCCGCACACACACACTATATAATTTCTCCTCTCCGCGCTCCGCCAACTCGAACACTCGAATTCCCCTCAGCACCGTCCGCTCATACTCCTTGTCTCCCCACACAGTCTCTTCTTCTCTCACCGCACACACAGTGGTTCTATCTCTATCTCCTCAAACACAGGGACTCGTCTATGTCTTCACATGCAGTGACCTGTCTATCTCCTCACACACAGTGACTTGTCTATCTCTTCACACAGTGACTTGTCTATCGATAACTCTCCCTGTACCTACCTATACCGTAATCTCCACTCTGCTAACGCTAACTCTCGCTATCGCTATTTATTGTCCTCTGGGTTCAGCTCTCAATCTATTTCCCACTAACACTTACCGGCTTCCACTCTTCGCATCTCTCTCTACCCGCTGCTGTCTCCACTTCTCGCCAACTCCCCCGCCGTCCAAATCACGTAGCGTTTTTATCCCCTTTCCGATCAGCCTTAATTAATTGCCACGTGCCTCGCTGGCATTTTCCCGCCAGCTCCGCACCTGTCCAACGGCCCAGACTCCGTGACGCCGCCACTTAACACTAACAGCCTCTCGACCAATCACAGCCCTCGTCCCTTGACTCCCTTAATTACTTTGGCTTGTTTATGCCACCCGTGACTTCATTACCTGCCCGACCTTACATGACCCACACTGTTTGTATGTACTTTATATGGCCAATTTACCCATGTGTATTTTCTACTCCACTATATCACCCCCCCCCCCCCCCCCCCCCCCCGTGATGAAGGAACCTAGCCGTCCCCGGCTACGCTATACTCGAATTGGAGTAGTGGAGTGAAGCGGACGGAATGATGATAACATATATACAGAACGCACTCGCAACACATAACCATTTTGTAGAACCACCTGACACGCACAACCCAACGACACTCACACAACACCTTTATACAGAATCCCCAAACCCCCCAAAGTCAACGTAGTGTACTTCTCCTGGAACGGGTTCCTGCTGCCGGCCCATCTCCCCTGCACGGGACACCCTGCGGTAAGGGAGGGCCTCGCTCGTCTCGCCAACGAGGGGCGCTCCTGGGCTCCACCTTGCACCCCTCCCTGTCTCAGCGACACTGCTGGCGGGGCTGTCCGTCGTTCCCGGTCGGGACGGACATTGGTCCGGATCTGTGGCCGTTCAGTCGGCGTCCGGTCAGCAACTCTGCCCAAAAGAGGCGATCCTGCAGGCACACTAGGGGCAGATCTCTGGGACACGCGCACTTGTGACCTCCCCACAGGTTCGTCGGACACATCCAATACAGGCCGCTCTCGAATGGGGGATGACTCGTCATATGGTAACACAAATTTCTTCAGGCGCGACGGGTGAACAAACCATGTCCGATGACCGAATTTTATTCGCACACTCTGATTCCGTAAAACCTCCACAATATCAACGGGCCCCTACCAGGGGCGGTGAAACTTTGGGGACGTTCCCACCGGCACCATGGGGCAGTGCAACCAGGCTTTATCTCCAACATTCCACGGCTCTCGTGGCCGCTGCCTGCCGTACAATCTTTCGTTAGCGGCTTGTTGTCGTGCCGTATTTTTCAATGCAGCCTCCCGGGCTTCCCTCAGACGGTCTAAAGCCACCTGCATTGGAGCAGGCACCGTCGTAGATTTCTCTCGCTTCCGAATTCGCAATTTAACAATAGCCGGCGCTTCTGGTTCCTGTCCATACATTAGAAAAAATGTCGAGTACCCCGTTGAGGCATGCGTGGCCAATCTATACGTGGCCAGCGTCGCTGCAACATGCAGGTCCCAATTATCTTGAGCGGTGTTTACTTGGTGACAAAGCATGGACGTCAGCGTCCTATGCAGCCGCTCGACCATCCCGTCAGTCTGCGGGTGGTACGGGGACGTCCGGATTTTTTTGGTCCCCAGCGAGTCACACACGTCTTTAATCAATTTCGATGAAAATTTTTTGCCTTTGTCAGTAAGAAATTGTTCCGGGGCCCCCTCATCTAAGACGTACCCCTTCAAGAAAGCCTCAGCGATCGACATCGCTGACTGGTCTACTAGCGACCATGCCATCGGCCAACGAGTTAAGTATTCCACCCCGACGAGCAAATATTTGTGCCCTCGGGGGGTGACGGGGAACGGACCCAAAATATCTAGTGCCACAATTTCGTTCACTCTCGAAACTTGAATCGATTGCAATGGGACACGATATGGCCGTGCCGGCGCTTTCCTCCGCGCACATTCCTGGCACGCTTTTACATGCTGTTTCACATCATTAAACATTCCCGGCCAGTAAAATTCATTCCCCACTGTCAACGCGGTCTTCTTCTCCCCCAAATGCATCAATTTCTCATGTATCTCGTTAATGAGTTTCCCCCGCAACACCGTCGGGACAACAATACAAAATTTGTGTGCTGCCACATCCCAGCGAACAAGCAACCCGTCCGTCAACATCAAAAATGGGCGATCCTCTGATCCCCTTGAACGAGAGGCACGCAGCCTCATCCTGGTCAGCGAGGAATCCTCTTCCTGCAGTTGCTTCGACTGTTTCAATGACAACCCCAACAATCCAATTTCTGCTCCAGGAATTATCCCTGGCACTCCCGAACCCGCTGCAGCGACCGTTTGCGGACCCTCCTGCAGCGGCGGGCCACAACGCAGCGAGCCCTCTGCGCACCGACACGTCTCAGCCGGTCGCGGCAACCTTGACAAAGCATCCGCGTTTACATGGCCCGTTCCTTTCCTATGTTGGATCGTGAAAGAGTACTCCTGGAGGGTCTCAAGCCAGCGAGCCATCTGCCCCGATGGCTGATCCACGCGCAGCGAGTACTGTAGTGCCACGTGATCAGTGCGGATCAAAAATTCCCTGCCGTACAGATACGGTTGGTACTGCCGAACAAAATGGACAATCGCCAACAATTCTCTACGCGTCACACAGTATTTTTGCTCCGCCGGCGATAACACCCGGCTGCCATATGCCACCACTGTCTCGACGCCCTCAACCATCTGCGACAAAACCGCACCTATGTCCGTATCACTGGCATCCATGTCAAGTATAAATCGCTTCGTAAAATCCGGGTATCCCAACGGCGGTGCGTCCGCCAATGCGGCCCGCAATGCTTCGAACGATTTTTGTTCTGCAATCCCCCATTGAAACTTCACACCTTTCCCGGTCAGCGTATGCAATGGTCGAGCAATCGTGGCAAAATCCTTAACGAACCGCCGATAATACGACGCAAAGCCCACAAAGCTACGTACTTCCCCTGCTGTTCTCGGCACTGGCCATGTTCGCACACAACTCGTCTTTTCCGGATCAGTGGCCACTCCTGACGCGCTAGCAACGTGCCCGAAATAATTCACCGATGTTCTTAACAATTGGCACTTCTTTGGTTTAAATTTAAATCCGGCGCGCCGTGCTCTGCCAAAAACGGCGCGCAATCGTTGCAAATGTTAATCGAAATTCCTACTGAAAACAATCACATCATCTAGATATATCAAGCATGACTCCTACTGTAGGCCCGACAACACGAGTTCCATTAATGGCTGGAAGGTCGGCGGCGTGGAGTGGAGTCCCATCGGGAGCACGTTAAATTGATACAATCCTTGTGATGTCCGAAATGCAGTTTTAGGTCTTGACTCCTCATCCAGGGGCAATTGCCAAAAGCCCGACAACAGATCGAGGGTCGAAAAGATTCTGGCGCCGGACAGGGCGTCCAGTGAATCATCAATTCGTGGAAGCGGGTACGCTTCCGCCACCAAAACTTTATTCAATTTCCGATAGTCAACACAAAATCGCACGGTTCCATCACGTTTTTTAACGAGGACAATAGGGGCTCCCCACGGGCTGGACGATGGGGTAATAATATCTTGCTCTAGCATTTCATCAACAGATCGCCGAATACATTCTTTCTCAAGCGGACCTACACGATGCGAATTTAACCTGATCGGAGGTGCATTTCCTGTGTCAATACGATGCCACAACAACGTCGTCCGACACACGTCGTATTTCCCTGAACTGAACACATCTTTAAATTCCATTAGCAACGCATGCAAACTCGACCGTTGCACAGGCGATAACTCTGGGTTTTGTTTGTAAAGATCGCTTAACCATTCCGGATCGTCTTCCTCCCTTGACAACATTTCATCCTGTCACATAGCAAAATAGTTTTCGTTTCTGGACCCGGCGCACCCGTCGCGTGCGCCAACATAGTGCCCTCTTGAATAACAACCTCTTCGTGTCCCACGTTTACAATTTGAATGAAAGGATCGCAATATGTTGGTATTATGGTAAAAGCCCCTACCACGGTGGGCATTCTCGATACAGCATTTGAGGGTGTTAACAGCACTGCCTCCTGCAGCTCATCCCAAGGCAATTCCTTCTTTAACCATAGCGGCACCAATATTTGCGATGCAGGTGGGACGCGCACGGTGCGGCTCACCACAGCCTGCACCACAGCGTTCGCCACCGCAAATTTTGAAGGCGTCCCCAAAAATTTCATACATCTCCCCGACGGTAATTCCAAACAACCTTTTTCCACTAAAATCTTAATCGGCATCTTTTGCAAAAAATCCGTGCCCAACAAACACGGTACCGCCAAGGCCGTTGAAACCAAAACACTTCCCGTCACAATCACCTCCCCAATTTGAATTGTCGCAACCACGCAGCCCATAATGCCCAAACTACCCCCGTTTGCCGCTACGCATGGCCCTTCCACCGGCCCCAACGATCCAGGCGACGTTGGCAGCGACCGAAAAATTTGCAACAAAATGAGAGTCGCCGACGCCCCGGTATCTAGAATAACCCATACCATAACACCTTGAATGCATGCCATCACATCCGATGATCCTGGCGCGGCCCCCAACACACGATGTACCAACGCGCCCCACGTATCCCGGCCATGCGCACTATCCGAACTCGATGAATACGGGTGAGATAACGCGGATGAGTGATGTGGATAGGGCGGCCCTGTATTTAATGCATCTCGCCTCACCCGGGATCCTTGGTCTTGGGGGAACCGTCCACTGTAGTTGTTCAGCGCCCTTGGAGGACCACCTCTCCGTCTCCAGCAGTCGCAGGCGAGATGACCCCTCCGCCCGCACTCACAGCATGTCCGATGCACGCCGTCTCCATACACCCCGGGACGACGCCGTCGTTCTCCGGTCGACACCCCGGCCGTCGCTGCCATCGGCGGCGTCTCTTTCACCACCACCGCCACCATGCTCCCGGCCCCGGCAGGGGTCGTCAGCGACGGCTGCGCCACCGCCGCCGCTGGTCCGTCTCGTATGTCAAGGTTGACTTGTATGTTCCTGGCGATCAGCAACGACGACACGTCGTCGTCATCGTCCTTGTCCGGGAGTGACAAGACGCTTTCAGCTCCTTCGCCAGCTGTAACATCTTCTCCTGCAGCAGGGAGTCCCAGCCCTCCTCGTCCATCGCCGGGTACGCAACCTGGGCGAGGGCCAGCAAGGCGCTGCGGAATGCCAGGGGGGACTCTGTGGCCTCCCGTTTCCTCTGTTGAAATCGACGTTTGGCGACCGACCGCGGCTCGTAGACTTTCCTCATTCCCGCAATAGCACCATCCAATGTTTTTCTGAAAGCGGCAGGGAGTCCATTAAAAGTCGCCAAGGAGTCATCATCCAATGCCGTCGGCAGTGCTCGTAATGCGGCACTCTCCGTCCATTTCAGAGAATCATAAGCCGCACGGAATCTTCGTATGAACGCCGTCCAATCTCCCACTTTGGCCTCAAATCGTTGTACGTGTAGCCGTCGTGGCGGTCCCGCCGACCGGTCGTCTTTGTCGTCAGAGTCCTCCACCCGCTCCGGCTGAGCGGCAACCTCCGGCGGTAGACCCGGTACTGGTTGTTGAATGCGGTTCTCCGTCAAAAAGTTCCGGAACTCCTCCGACAACTTCTCCATCCTGGCCTCCCACTGGTTCATGAGGACTCGCCAATCCTCTGGCGATCCCGGGCCCTCAGCACCACCCGAACCGCTGTCCCAGTCAGGAGTACTGCCGGCCATCTGGCCAGGCTGTACATCGTCGTTGTTGCTGTCGCCGCCCGAGTCCACTGGCACATTTGTTTTCTTTGCTGCTTTTTTTGACATCGTGGCGTGTTCCGTACTTTTTCTGACACCAAATGTAGTGCATTGGATTCACTCGGACGACAATCGCCTTTCTTCCACCGTCACTTTTATTTCCATCGTTCCGTACACACACACACACTATATAATTTCTCCTCTCCGCGCTCCGCCAACTCGAACACTCGAATTCCCCTCAGCACCGTCCGCTCATACTCCTTGTCTCCCCACACAATCTCTTCTTCACTCCCCGCACACACAGTGGTTCTATCTCTATCTCCTCACACACAGTGACTCGTCTATCTCTTCACACGCAGTGACTCTGTCTATCTCTCCACACACAGTGACCTGTCTATCTCCTCACACACAGTGACTTGTCTATCTCTTCACACACAGTGACTTGTCTATCTCTTCACACACAGTGACTTGTCTATCGATAACTCTCCCTGTACCTACCTATACCGTAATCTCCACTCTGCTAAGGCTAACTCTCGCTATTGCTATTTATTGTCCTCTGGGTTCGGCTTTCAATCTATTTCCCACTAACACTTACTGGCTTCCACTCTTCGCATCTCTCTCTACCCGCTGCTGTCTCCACTTCTCGCCAACTCCCCCGCCGTCCACATCACCTAGCGTTTTTATCCCCTTTACAATCAGCCTTAATTAATTGCCACGTGCCTCGCTGGCATTTTCCCGCCAACTCCGCACCTGTCCAACGGCCCAGACTCCGTGACGCCGCCACTTAACGCTAACAGCCTCTCGACCAATCACAGCCCTCGTCCCTTGACTCCCTTAATTACTTTGGCTTGTTTACGCCACCCGTGACTTCATCACCTGCCCGACCTTACATGACCCACACTGTTTGTATGTACTGTATATGGCCAATTTACCCATGTGTATTTTCTACTCCACTACATCAGTTTTCTTGTGGTTGTTGTTGTTGTTTGACTTGCATCCCACTGGGATTTAATGCACACAGCGTTGGTGTACGGTGCTTTTTTCAGGAATATTTTGCCTTTTTTTAATGGATTTTCTGTTTGTACAGGCACATAGTCACTTTAAGATGTTTTTTTCTTGTTCGTGTTTTAGTTTTTGTTTGTTTGTTGTGGTTGCACCCAATTCAAGAGCCGAATGGCTCACAGGGCTAAACCAAAATAAAGAAACTGAAATTGGTCTCACGCCCAGTCGGTTCAATGGGCGCCGTCGTTCGTTGCAGTTTTTCTGCCCTCACGCCTCGACCGTCAGAACGACTCCTCTCCTCGCATTGACGTCCATCAAGCGACTCGAGTCACGGTAACGCGATGGATAACCCCTCCATTTGTTTTTAAACCCCTCGATTGGTTTAATAACAAGTTGTGCACTGACCAACGTAATGGAAGGTCTGTCCCTGCGACTTGTAGATTGTGATAGCGAATGCGGGGAGAATGGGAAACCGTCGTCGTCATCGGTGGTGAGGGCCTCGTTCTCTCTCTCAAGCGTTCATCATATTCATCATATATAGATAGAGAAAGTTGTTTACGTATAATTATCATTTCACATCTGGGAATGCTTCATTGACAACAACATTTCGTATGAATTTTCTGTCGTATTAAACATTTCCGTTGCTTGGGGAGCGATTTAGAGCTCAAAGTTTTAACTGAACTCGGCCCCCTCAGATGGAGCCTGAATCCACGTGAGGCAACGATTGGCGAAGCTTCCCTCCAGCAGTGGACTGAGCATGGCTGCTGCTGGTGATTAATGGGGAGCGGTGGTGCAGCAGTTAGCGCGCTGCGATACGAACCCGGCTACCCAGTGACGATTATCTGAGCCGGGCCTGGTCCTCCCCTAGGTCGACTCGGCCACAAACAAGCGCCTGGTGTTATACAGTACCGTACATATATTTTATTAATGTATGAGTTACTAAACTTTTTGTGTGTCGTCTGCTGGCCTTCGCATGTCGTCTGCGGCTTTCGCAAAACTCCCAAATAATTCCCATTTTATTTCTTATGCCGAACCCGCAATTTATCGAAACCGCCATGGGGAAAGTCGCGATGCAGAAGGGTCGACTGTAGATCGAGTTCCTCAGACTAAAAAGGTAATTGTGTATAATATTTGTCTGAGTTTGCTTTCCCTACTGATTGAAGCAAGGGTTAGGAACACTGGCTTGGCGCATGTGGCATAAAGTAATGGCCACGTAAACATCAATCAAGGGATGTCACAGGGGATCATCGTGAACGTGACTGGGCCCAGCAGCAGCGCGTTTACCACTTGTTGGGGAGGTTGGCGGTTTGAATCCGGCAGGCCGTCCTGGTCATTACTGTGGGTGTGTGCAATTATACGCTCCGTTTGATTCAGAGTGGACATCAAAGATCCCCTGACACAAAGCCGTAGTAATAATAATATATATTGGTGGGGACACATACCCCCCATAATTAAATATGCTCAAAATGTCCCCCCCAATATATTGCTATAAAATAGATTTCTGTTTATATGATTGTGGTTATGGTTGTACTTTATTAATCCCGAATCTGTACCATTACATGCAATGCTGACGTGTATGTGTTTGCAGCCTATCACATAGGATTGCCTAGCGCCGACTGACCGGCCGATAGGCAGAGAGATAGACGTAGAACTAGCGTTATATTCTAAAATAGATCCTTGGTTGACGACCGAAAGTCAATATCAGTGTCGGTCGAAACGGAAAGTAAACCGAAAGTTAAAATTTTACTTTCAGCCAAAACCGAAAGTATGCCGAAAAAGGCCATTTGCCACCTTTCAGCGCTGAAACCAAAACCGAATTTCAGTCGGTCTCTACCGGCTACATTATCCACATTTTCTAAGTGTAAAAATGTACACTTGCATTTCTGACCAACACCACCTGACCAGTGAATTGAAAGATGTACATCTAGCCCTCAAGATGAACGGTTACTCTGACCGTATCATCCGCCAAGCTGTTTCTCCTACCATACAGAAGCAACCAATTGACACTCCGATCAAAACCATCACACTGCCATACATAGCAGGCGTCACTAAAAGGATTTCCTAAATTCTAAACAAACACAAGATCCAGGTTCGGTTCGATACAGTACACAAAATCCGTAATCTGATCCCATCCGTAAAGGATATCATTCCTGACTTAGAGTACCCCGGTGTTTACAAATTGAGTTGTATCTGTGGTGACTGCTATATTGGGAAGACGAAACGACATATTTCTGACCGAATTCGCGAGCACAAATCAGATTTGAAACATGGCAGAACGAATTCTTCTGCCGTGGCTGATCATTGTCTCAACACAGCGGGTTCTCATGACATTGTTTTCTCCGATACCAAAGTACTATGCAAACCTCCCGGTTATTACCAAAGATTTGTCCATGAAGCCATCCAGATATACAAACATAGACACAACTTCAACCGAGAGGATGGTTTTAAAATAAGCAACCACTGGAAAGATGTCATAAACCAAGTCAAAACTTCAGCTACCTTATAAGCGCACATCCTTTTTTTACCATTTTTCATTGCCCCCGTGCAGTGAACCACCGCTTCCCCCGAACCCTCAACATAACAAAAGACGGATTAACTTACCCTCATCGTCGTTCCCTGCTTGGTTCCCCCCCCCCACCACCACCTTAACCTGAATATAAGCTCGAGGGTCTCAGAGCTCACCACTTGATGCAGCTATCTTGCTATAACTGTTCCACTTGAAGACGGAAGCTTGTGTTGCCTCTGAAACGTCGTGATTTGATTTATTTGTTATCTTTTATTTTGATTTTGTTTTATCTACGTGACTTTACCGAAAAAAACAAAGAGTATGAATCCTTGCAGTCACGAAAGCTTCAAATCTAGAATGTAAAAATGTACCCACAAATTGCACAGCAACATCGCCCCCTGCTGTGAAACTATTGCAGCCTGTGTCTGTGAAACTTTGTGCCTTTGTGATGGCCGTCATGCTTGTGTAGTGACATAGAATCGGTCACGTAGCAGCATAGCACTGGCAGGGAAGGGGATCTGATAAACCGGAGAGTTATCTAGGCGAAAGGTTACGGGAGGGGCACATCAAGAACCCGCTAGTAGGTTCCGGGAGGGGGCGTGACCGGGGGCGGAGCCAGGCCATGCTGACAGTATAAGAGGGACGCCGGGAGGGGACCACGGGGCTGTCGTTTGGAGTGGGATCCCGTCATCCTGCTGGAGTCTTCAACGTCATCTCGGCGTCACCAGTCAGGCAGTCTACCAGCTGTCCTGACTGGGAACCATAGTTACCAAGTGTTAACTGTTAAGGCCGTTTTAATAAACAGTGCCCCCTACTCTTTTTATCTCTGAGTCAGTCACTACACATATGTAGTGAGTTCTTATGGAGACTTGAGACGTCTTTTTAGAGGCAACACGGCTTATTGTAACTTATTACAGAACTCCCTTAACTTCCCCTATCTAGGGAGGTACAGCCTCCAAGCTAGCGTGTCCTCACACTGGGTAACCTGGCTCTCAGCCCTCCGGCTATCTGTGACCTAGGGGAGGCCAACTGACCCGACGCAGCCAAGGTATGGGTTCCGACCACTGGTCCAAGTTCGGTCCGGCCCTCACAAGGATGTCAAGTTCGAGGTCCCAGGGTCCTAGCTAGGGAGGCTATTCTGACCCGACCCAGCCAAGGTACGGGTCCTGACCACTGGTCCAAGCTCGGCCCGGCCCTTACAAGGACGTCGGGCTCGAGGTACCAGGGTCCGAACCTAGCTGCTTTTCAGTCTTCAGTCTTCTGCCTTCATCTTCCATAGCACTGCCCCAAGCTGTGCTTGAGTTGCCCCTTTTATACACCTCCAGGGGACTCTCCGCCCCCGGTACCGTCCCTTTTCTGGAACCTTCCAGAGGATCCTGGAAGCCCCCCCCCCCAGCCCCCCACCTGGGGTAGGGGAGGGGAACCCAGCCTCACAAGGGTGCGGCTCTCTCTCTCTATCCCCTTGTACAGGCTGGCACCCTCTACAGATCTCTGGCTGTAACTGCAGGTAAGTGGATACAGGTGTGTGCATACGCATTTCCGACGCTATGACAACCGCCAATCGCCACTAAGTGGCGGTGACGTCACCACGACGCTTGTGCCACCAGGCCATGTGCACCTTGAGGCCACATGAAGCATCGAACGCCCGCTGGCAGGAGGTCACGGGACAGACCCAGGTGCCACGGGTCGACTGACTGAGATGCCCGAGATGACTGGCTGATGCACCACCTGTGCCCCCTACTGTGCCAACTTGCTGTGCTTTAGCCACCCGGCGCTCTGCTCTTTGTTGTGAGCATCGCTCCTCTGCCCTCTGTTGCTGTTGGAGGGTGACTGCCTCCAACTGCCCAGTAGCATCCTTCACGAGCCTCCTCCACAGAGGCCGATCTGGACACCGCTGGTACCAGTCATCGGCAAGTCCACTCAACTCCACATCCTCCTGTACCATGTCACTCCATCTCTTCTCTAGCCCGTGCCGCGCCCGTTTAGCCCCCTCAATCCGGCCGAAAAGTTGATTGGGCATGCGGGCTACATGGCCCAGCCAATGCAGCCTTGCCTGCCTGAGGTGCTCACCGATGGGAATTTGTCCAGATCTTTCAAGGATTTGTGAGCTCACACAATCCAGCCTGGTTAAACCCAGGATTGATGATAGGCAGGCCAGCCTAAATGTTTCTAATCGGCGAAGATGTTCATTAGGGGGGTCCACATTTCGTAAGCATAGAGAAGGGAGGGAATGACTGTGGCCGAGAAGACCCAAAGCTTCGTGCGGAGCGACAGACCAGGCAGTTTCCACACAGCGTCACGCAACCGATGAAAAGATAATGCCGCTCGACTGATTCGGAGTGAGACCTCTGCTGTTAAACCGGAGCCGGTCATAAGCACACTGCCCAGGTATGGGAAACTCTCCAATCTCTCTACAACTGCCCCATCACCAATTGGGAGTTGTGGAGGTGGAGTGCCCAATGGTACAAAATACCCAGCCAGGTGCTTCGTTTTGGTGGGGCTGATGGTAAATCCCACCTCTTAGTGGCACACTGCAGTTTCAGCAGCAGCGCCTCCAACTCCTCCTCTGAGTGAGCTGCAATTACCAGGTCGTCGGCATACATAATGTGGTTGACCAATAGGGAGCCATCCCTTGACCGCATTCGGGCATCGATCAGCCTACCATTGTATCTGTACCAGATGGAAATTCCTCCGGTACAGCTACTGAAGGCTTCATGAACTACGTGGTCGAAATAGATGTTCAATAATGTGGGAGCCCGAGGACATCCCTGTCGCACCCCAAGGTGTACAGAGAATGGCTCAGACTCCCGGCCACATAGTTTTACTCGGACCCGCAAACCATCATGAAGGTCCGACGCTCCACATACATAGATTCACACAGATACCCAAAGACTCACACAGATACCCATAGTTTATTGACGCCCCCGCACCTCCGAGTAATACGGTGGGCTACGTATGGTGCGAAAGAAGTTCAACATACGAACACAACATGCCGTACTATGCTATACAGTACAGAACTACACACTACACTACTATATATTACACGATATACTACTACACACTATACACTACACTATGCACTGCGACTGCATCCACTATACACTGCACTGTACACTATGACACTTATACAATTCTAGATTTGATGTTTTCGTGACTGCAAGGATCCATACACTTTGTTTTTTTTCGGTAAAGTCACGTAGGTAGAAAAATAAAAATAAAAAATGAAAACAACTTATAATCCCGATTAGTACTGCTACTGCGTGTTTAATTGAATAACAAACTATTTAACGTTCCGTTTCTCGGTATACACAATTCATTTTCGGACACACCCAGTACATTGCAGTCTATTTAGAGCACCTTCCATGAAATGCACGCGAGTTCGTGTTTGTGTGCCGAGTTCTGACGTCCGTGGATTTTACATTCCCAAACTGGTCCGACCGGGTCCGTAAGGTAAATATTTCACGGTTGCCTGGGTTAAAATGGGTTAGGTTTATTTGCCAATTATGCCCAGTTGGCTCAACACATCTAATAAATGAAGTAACACACAGAGAGGGACTCATAGAGACACCCAGCTATGCATAGAGGATTTGTGAAAAGTGGGCTAGTTTTTTCCCAGTCCTGACCCAGTTCTATCAACAAACTTAATAAGTAAATTAACTAACATAGAGATACATAGAGAGACTCATAGAGATACACAGAGAGACTCATAGAGATACATAGAGAGACTCATAGAGATACACAGACTCAGAGATACATAGCGATGTATAGAGATACATAGCGATGTATAGAGATTCAGAGATACATAGAGAGACTCAGAGATACACAGAGAGACTCATAGAGATACATAGAGAGACGCATAGAGATACATAGCGATGTATAGAGATTCAGAGATACATAGACTCATAGAGATACACAGAGAGACTCAGAGATACACAGAGAGACTCATAGAGATACACAGAGAGACGCAGAGATACATAGAGAGACGCATAGAGATACATAGCGATGTAGAGAGATACATAGAGACTCATACATATACATAGAGAGACTCAGAGATACACAGAGAGACTCAGAGATACATAGAGAGACGCATAGAGATACATAGCGATGTACAGAGATACATAGAGACTCATACAGATGCATAGAGAGACTCATAGAGATACAGAGAGACTCATATACATAGAGAGACACATAGAGATAAAGAGAGACTCATAGAGATACATAGAGAGACGCATAGAGATACATAGCGATGTACAGAGATATATAGAGACTCATACAGATACATAGAGAGACTCATAGAGATACATAGAGAGATTCATAGAGATACATAGAGAGACTCATAGAGATACATAGCGATGTATGGAGACTCATAGAGATACATAGAGAGACTCATAGAGATACATAGCGATGTAAAGAGACTCACAGAGATACAGTGAGGGAACAAGTATTTGATCCCCTGCTGATTTTGTACGTTTGCTGACTGACAAAGAAATGATCAGTCTATAATTTTAATGGTAGGTTTATTTGAACAGTGAGAGACAATAACAACAACAAAAATCCAGAAAAACGCATGTAAAAATGTTATAAATTGATTTGCATTTTAATCAGGGAAATAAGTATTTGACCCCTCTGCAAAACATGACTTACTACTTGGTGGCAAAACCCTTGTTGGCAATCACAGAGGTCAGACGTTTCTTGTAGTTGGCCACCAGGTTTGCACACATCTCAGGAGGGATTTTGTCCCACTCCTCTTTGCAGATCTCCAAGTCATTAAGGTTTCGAGGCTGACGTTTGGCAACTCGAACCTTCAGCTCCCTCCACAGATTTTCTATGGGATTAAGGTCTGGAGACTGGCTAGGCCACTCCAGGACCTTACTGTGCTTCTTCTTGAGCCACTCCTTTGTTGCCTTGGCCGTGTGTTTTGGGTCATTGTCATGCTGGAATACCCATCCACGACCCATTTTCAATGCCCTGGCTGAGGGAAGGAGGTTCTCACCCAAGATTTGACGGTACATGGCCCCGTCCATCGTCCCTTTGATGCGGTGAAGTTGTCCTGTCCCCTTAGCAGAAAAACACCCCCAAAGCATAATGTTTCCACCTCCATGTTTGACGGTGGGGATGGTGTTCTTGGGGTCATAGGCAGCATTCCTCCTCCTCCAAACACGGCGAGTTGAGTTGATGCCAAAGAGCTCCATTTTGGTCTCATCTGACCACAACACTTTCACCCAGTTGTCCTCTGAATCATTCAGATGTTCATTGGCAAACTTCAGACGGGCATGTATATGTGCTTTCTTGAGCAGGGGGACCTTGCGGGCGCTGCAGGATTTCAGTCCTATTCGGTAAAGTCACGTAGGTAAAAAATAAAACAACAAAAATCACGACGTTTCGGCCACAACACAAGTGGCCTTCATCAGGTGAAGGGACTGTACTGTCCAGAGGACAGCGTTGGAGTGAAGACAGCCAAGCCCAGGTCGCGTCCTTTAAGTTGTGTGAATCTGTTTAGAATTCGGTGAGGACACAGCAGCAGAAGTGAGTGTGAAGGCGATGGGTATTACCTTGTGGTCGCGGCATCTTTTGAGGAAGGTTAGCGTCTCGATGAGCTGTGACTTCTTGTCTCGTCTGTTAAAAGCTCTAACAGATAGGTGAAAACCCTCCCCGTAGAGGCTATCAATTCTAGATTTGAAGCTTTTGTGACTGCAAGGATCCATACTCTTTGGTTCTATTCGGTAAAGTCACGTGGGTAAAAAATAAAACAACAAAAATCACGACTTTTCGGCCACAACACAAGTGTCCTTTTGTGTTGTGGCCGAAACGTCGTGATTTTTGTTGTTTTATTTTTTACCTACATGACTTTACCGAATAGAACCAAAGAGTATGGATCCTTGCAGTCACGAAAGCTTCAAATCTAGAAAGGATTTCAGTCCTTCACGGCATAGTGTGTTACCAATTGTTTTCTTGGTGACTATGGTCCCAGCTGCTTTGAGATCATTGACAAGATCCTCCCGTGTAGTTCTGGCCTGATTCCTCACCATTCTCATGATCATTGCAACTCCACGAGGTGAGATCTTGCATGGAGCCCCAGGCCGAGGGAGATTGACAGTTCTTTTGTGTTTCTTCCATTTGCGAATAATCACACCAACTGTTGACACCTCACCAAGCTACTTGTCAATGGTCTTGTTGCCCATTCCAGTTATGTGTAGGTCTACAATCTTGTCCCTGACATCCTTGGAGAGCTCTTTGGTATTGGCCATGGTGGAGAGTTTGTAATCTGATTGATTGTTTCTGTGTACAGGTGTATTTTGCACAGGTAACAAGCTGAGATTAGGAGCACTCCCTTTAAGAGTGTGCTCCTAATCTCAGCTCATTACCTGTATAAAATATACCTGGTAGCCAGAAATCTTTCTGATTGAGAGGGGGTCAAATAATTATTTCCCTCATTAAAATGCAAATCAATTTATAAAATTTTTGACATGCGTTTTCTGGATTTTGTTGTTGTTATTCTGTCTCTCACTGTTCAAATAAACCTACCATTAAAATTATATACTGATCATTTCTTTGTCACTGGGCAAACGTACAAAATCAGCAGGGGATCAAATACTTTTTTCCCTCACTGTACATAGAGAGACTCATAGAGATACACAGATAGAATCATAGAGATACAAAGAGAGACTCATAGAGATACATAGAGAGACTCATAGAGATACACAGAGAGACTCCTAGAGATACTTAGAGACTGCTTGAAAAGTGGGCTGGGTTTCTACCAAATTCTCACCCAGCCGGCTCAACGAAACTTAACACACTAACGAGCAAGTGTTTAGACGTCTGCTACAGGTTGCTTAGATGGTGGGGTAGCGTGTAAAGGTGGGAGTGGAGGTGGGGTAGGGTGTGAAGGTGGGAGTGGAGGTGGGGTAGGGTGTAGAGGTGGGAGTGGAGGTGGGGTAGGGTGTAGAGGTGGGAGAGGAGGTGGGGTAGGGTGTAGAGGTGGGAGTGGAGGTGGGGTAAGGTGTAGAGGTGGGAGTGGAGGTGGGGTAGGGTGTAGAGGTGGGAGTGGAGGTGGGGTAGGGTGTAGAGGTGGGAGTGGAGGTGGGGTAGGGTGTAGAGGTGGGAGTGGAGGTGGGGTAGGGTGTAAAGGTGGGAGTGGAGGTGAGGTAGGGTGTAGAGGTGGGAGTGAAGGTGGGGTAGGGTATAAAGGTGGGAGTGGAGGTGGGGTAGGGTGTAAAGGTGGGAGTAGAGGTGGGGTAGGGTGTAGAGGTTGGAGTGGACGTGGGGTAGGGTGTAAAGGTGGGAGTAGAGGTGGGGTAGGGTGTAGAGGTGGGAGTGAAAGTGGGGTAGGGTGTAAAGGTGGGAGTGGAGGTGGGGTAGGGTGTAGAGGTGGGAGCGAAGGTGGGGTAGGGTGTAAAGGTGGGAGTGGAGGTGGGGGTAGGGTGTAAAGGTGGGAGTAGAGGTGGGGTAGGGTGTAGAGGTGGGAGTGGACGTGGGGTAGGGTGTAAAGGTGGGAGTGGAGGTGGTGTAGGGTGTAGAGGTGGGAGTGAAGGTGGGGTAGGGTGTAAAGGTGGGAGTGGAGGTGGGGTAGGGTGTAGAGGTGGGGTCGGGTGTAGAGGTGGGAGTGGAGGTGGGGTAGGGTGTAAAGGTGGGAGTGGAGGTGGGGTAGGGTGTAAAGGTGGGAGTGGAGGTGGGGTAGGGTGTAAAGGTGGGAGTGGAGGTGGGGTAGGGTGTAAAGGTGGGAGTGGAGGTGGGGTAGGGTGTAGAGGTGGGAGTGGAGGTGGGGTAGGGTGTAGAGGTGGGAGTGGAGGTGGGGTAGGGTGTAGAGGTGGGAGTGGAGGTGGGGTAGGGTGTAGAGGTGGGAGTGGAGGTGGGGTAGGGTGTAAAGAGGGGAGTGGAGGTGGGGTAGGGTGTAAAGGTGGGAGTGGAGGTGGGGTAGGGTGTAGAGGTGGGAGTGGAGGTGGGGTAGGGTGTAGAGGTGGGAGTGGAGGTGGGGTAGGGTGTAGAGGTGGGAGTGGAGGTGGGGTAGGGTGTAAAGAGGGGAGTGGAGGTGGGGTAGGGTGTAAAGGTGGGAGTGGAGGTGGGGTAGGGTGTAGAGGTGGGAGTGGAGGTGGGGTAGGGTGTAAAGGTGGGGAGTGGAGGTGGGGTAGGGTGTAAAGGTGGGAGTGGAGGTGGGGTAGGGTGTAAAGGTGGGGAGTGGAGGTGGGGTAGGG
Organism: Petromyzon marinus; assembly: GCF_048934315.1. NCBI lineage: Eukaryota > Metazoa > Chordata > Hyperoartia > Petromyzontiformes > Petromyzontidae > Petromyzon > Petromyzon marinus. The sequence goes on along the minus strand of NC_133748.1, from coordinate 6,202,221 downwards.
TGTAAAGGTGGGAGTGGAGGTGGGGTAGGGTGTAAAGATGGGAGTGGAGGTGGGGTAGGGTGTAGAGGTGGGAGTGGAGTAGGGTGTAGAGGTGGGGAGTGGAGGTGGGGTAGGGTGTAGAGGTAGGAGTGGAGGTGGGGTAGGGTGTAAAGGTGGGAGTGGAGGTGGGGTAGGGTGTAAAGGTGGGAGTGGAGTTGGGGTAGGGTGTAGAGGTGGGAGCGAAGGTGGGGTAGGGTGTAAAGGTGGGAGTGGAGGTGGGGAAGGGTGTAGAGGTGGGAGTGGAGGTGGGGTAGGGTGTAGAGGTGGGAGTGGAGGTGGGGTAGGGTGTAAAGGTGGGAGTGGAGGTGGGGTAGGGTGTAGAGGTGGGAGTGGAGGTGGGGTAGGGTGTAAAGGTGGGAGTGGAGGTGGGGTAGGGTGTAAAGGTGGGAGTGGAGGTGGGGTAGGGTGTAGAGGTGGGAGTGGAGGTGGGGTAGGGTGTAGAGGTGGGAGTGGAGGTGGGGTAGGGTGTAAAGGTGGGAGTGAAGGTGGGGTAGGGTGTAGAGGTAGGAGTGGAGGTGGGGTAGGGTGTAAAGGTGGGAGTGGAGGTGGGGTAGGGTGTAAAGGTGGGAGTGGAGGTGGGGTAGGGTGTAGAGGTGGGAGTGGAGGTGGGGTAGGGTGTAGAGGTGGGAGTGGAGGTGGGGTAGGGTGTAGAGGTGGGAGTGGAGGTGGGGTAGGGTGTAGAGGTGGGAGTGGAGGTGGGGTAGGGTGTAAAGAGGGGAGTGGAGGTGGGGTAGGGTGTAAAGGTGGGAGTGGAGGTGGGGTAGGGTGTAGAGGTGGGAGTGGAGGTGGGGTAGGGTGTAGAGGTGGGAGTGGAGGTGGGGTAGGGTGTAGAGGTGGGAGTGGAGGTGGGGTAGGGTGTAAAGAGGGGAGTGGAGGTGGGGTAGGGTGTAAAGGTGGGAGTGGAGGTGGGGTAGGGTGTAGAGGTGGGAGTGGAGGTGGGGTAGGGTGTAAAGGTGGGGAGTGGAGGTGGGGTAGGGTGTAAAGGTGGGAGTGGAGGTGGGGTAGGGTGTAAAGGTGGGAGTGGAGGTGGGGTAGGGTGTAAAGGTGGGAGTGGAGGTGGGGTAGGGTGTAAAGGTGGGAGTGGAGGTGGGGTAGGGTGTAGAGGTGGGAGTGGAGGTGGGGTAGGGTGTAGAGGTGGGAGTGGAGGTGGGGTAGGGTGTAGAGGTGGGAGTGGAGGTGGGGTAGGGTGTAAAGGTGGGAGTGGAGGTGGGGTAGGGTGTAGAGGTGGGAGTGGAGGTGGGGTAGGGTGTAGAGGTGGGAGTGGAGGTGGGGTCGGGTGTAGAGGTGGGAGTGTAGGTGGGTTAGGGTGTAGAGGTGGGAGTGGAGGTGTGGTAGGGTGTAGAGGTGGGAGTGGAGATGGGGTAGGGTGTAGAGGTGGGGAGTGGACATGGGGTAGGGTGTAGAGGTGGGAGTGGAGGTGGGGTAGGGTGTAAAGGTGGGAGTGGAGGTGGGGTAGGGTGTAGAGGTGGGAGTGGAGGTGGGGTAGGGTGTAGAGGTGGGAGTGGAGGTGGGGTAGGGTGCAAAGGTGGGAGTGGAGGTGGGGTAGGGTGTAGAGGTGGGAGTGGAGGTGGGGTCGGGTGTAGAGGTGGGAGTGGAGGTGGGGTAGGGTGTAGAGGTGGGAGTGGAGGTGTGGTAGGGTGTAGAGGTGGGAGTGGAGGTGGGGTAGGGTGTAAAGATGGGAGTGGAGGTGGGGTAGGGTGTAGAGGTGGGAGTGGAGTAGGGTGTAGAGGTGGGGAGTGGAGGTGGGGTAGGGTGTAGAGGTAGGAGTGGAGGTGGGGTAGGGTGTAAAGGTGGGAGTGGAGGTGGGGTAGGGTGTAAAGGTGGGAGTGGAGTTGGGGTAGGGTGTAGAGGTGGGAGCGAAGGTGGGGTAGGGTGTAAAGGTGGGAGTGGAGGTGGGGAAGGGTGTAGAGGTGGGAGTGGAGGTGGGGTAGGGTGTAGAGGTGGGAGTGGAGGTGGGGTAGGGTGTAAAGGTGGGAGTGAAGGTGGGGTAGGGTGTAGAGGTGGGAGTGGAGGTGGGGTAGGGTGTAGAGGTGGGAGTGGAGGTGGGGTAGGGTGTAGAGGTGGGAGTGGAGGTGGGGTAGGGTGTAGAGGTGGGGAGTGGAGGTGGGGTAGGGTGTAAAGGTGGGAGTGGAGGTGGGGTAGGGTGTAGAGGTGGGAGTGGAGGTGGGGTAGGGTGTAGAGGTGGGAGTGGAGGTGGGGTAGGGTGTAGAGGTGGGAGTGGAGGTGGGGTAGGGTGTAGAGGTGGGAGTGGAGGTGGGGTAGGGTGTAAAGGTGGGAGTGGAGGTGGGGTAGGGTGTAGAGGTGGGAGTGGAGGTGGGGTAGGGTGTAGAGGTGGGAGTGGAGGTGGGGTCGGGTGTAGAGGTGGGAGTGTAGGTGGGTTAGGGTGTAGAGGTGGGAGTGGAGGTGTGGTAGGGTGTAGAGGTGGGAGTGGAGATGGGGTAGGGTGTAGAGGTGGGGAGTGGACATGGGGTAGGGTGTAGAGGTGGGAGTGGAGGTGGGGTAGGGTGTAAAGGTGGGAGTGGAGGTGGGGTAGGGTGTAGAGGTGGGAGTGGAGGTGGGGTAGGGTGTAGAGGTGGGAGTGGAGGTGGGGTAGGGTGCAAAGGTGGGAGTGGAGGTGGGGTAGGGTGTAGAGGTGGGAGTGGAGGTGGGGTCGGGTGTAGAGGTGGGAGTGGAGGTGGGGTAGGGTGTAGAGGTGGGAGTGGAGGTGTGGTAGGGTGTAGAGGTGGGAGTGGAGGTGGGGTAGGGTGTAAAGATGGGAGTGGAGGTGGGGTAGGGTGTAGAGGTGGGAGTGGAGTAGGGTGTAGAGGTGGGGAGTGGAGGTGGGGTAGGGTGTAGAGGTAGGAGTGGAGGTGGGGTAGGGTGTAAAGGTGGGAGTGGAGGTGGGGTAGGGTGTAAAGGTGGGAGTGGAGTTGGGGTAGGGTGTAGATGTGGGAGCGAAGGTGGGGTAGGGTGTAAAGGTGGGAGTGGAGGTGGGGAAGGGTGTAGAGGTGGGAGTGGAGGTGGGGTAGGGTGTAGAGGTGGGAGTGGAGGTGGGGTAGGGTGTAAAGGTGGGAGTGAAGGTGGGGTAGGGTGTAGAGGTGGGAGTGGAGGTGGGGTAGGGTGTAGAGGTGGGAGTGGAGGTGGGGTAGGGTGTAGAGGTGGGAGTGGAGGTGGGGTAGGGTGTAGAGGTGGGGAGTGGAGGTGGGGTAGGGTGTAAAGGTGGGAGTGGAGGTGGGGTAGGGTGTAGAGGTGGGAGTGGAGGTGGGGTAGGGTGTAGAGGTGGGAGTGGAGGTGGGGTAGGGTGTAGAGGTGGGAGTGGAGGTGGGGTAGGGTGTAGAGGTGGGGAGTGGAGGTGGGGTAGGGTGTAAAGGTGGGAGTGGAGGTGGGGTAGGGTGTAGAGGTGGGAGTGGAGGTGGGGTAGGGTGTAGAGGTGGGAGTGGAGGTGGGGTAGGGTGTAGAGGTGGGAGTGGAGGTGGGGTAGGGTGTAGAGGTGGGAGTGGAGGTGGGGTAAGGTGTAAAGGTGGGAGTGGAGGTGGGGTAGGGTGTAGAGGTGGGAGTGGAGGTGGGGTAGGGTGTAAAGGTGGGAGTGGAGGTGGGGTAGGGTGTAGAGGTGGGAGTGGAGGTGGGGTAGGGTGTAGAGGTGGGAGTGGAGTTGTTGAGGTAAAATAATTCCGCCACCTCTAAGGAAGTTGACTCCCCAGAGCAGAGTTCTGAGAGACCGCGCGTAGCGAGCAGGGGACTCAGGTGGGTGGCGTTCTCCCTCTTCGGTGCACGGACATGGGACGACGATTCCATGACGATGATGATCATAGTGTAGATGCCCAGACACGGGCCCACGGGCCCACGGTTGTGTTTTAGTTGACAGCCTAAATAGTTGAACGTTTCAGCACGGTCCTGACTGCGAGGATCGTGCTGAGGTGGGACTGCATGAGTGGTGTACTCTGTGGGTGTACTGTACTCTGTGGGTGTACTGTACTCTGTGGGTGTACTGTACTCTGTGGGTGTACTGTACTCTGTGGGTGTACTGTACTATGTGGGTGTACTGTACTCTGTGGGTGTACTGTACTCTGTGGGTGTAGTGTACTCTGTGGGTGTAGTGTACTCTGTGGGTGTACTGTACTCTGTGGGTGTAGTGTACTCTGTGGGTGTACTGTACTATGTGGGTGTACTGTACTATGTGGGTGTACTGTACTCTGTGTGTACTGTACTCTGTGGGTGCACTGTACTATGTGTGTGTACTGTACTCTGTGGGTGCACTGTACTCTGTGGGTGTACTGTACTATGTGGGTGTACTGTACTCTGTGGGTGTACTGTACTCTGTGTTTGTACTGTACTCTGTGTTTGTACTGTACTCTGTGTGTACTGTACTCTGTGTGTGTACTGTACTCTGTGTGTGTACTGTACTCTGTGTGTATGTGTACTGTACTCTGTGTGTACTGTACTCTGTGTGTATGTGTACTGTACTCTGTGTATGTATGTCTACTGTACTCTGTGTACTGTACTCTGTGTGCATGTGTACTGTACTCTGTGTGTACTGACTGTGCACTCTATATACTGTGTGGTCTACTGTGTGTGTACCGTACACACTCTGTGTAGTCTGTGTATACTGTGTGGTGTAGTCTGTGTGTACTGTGTGGTTTAGTCTGTGTGTACTGTGTGTACACTGTGTATACTGTGTGGTGTAGTCTGTGTGTACTGTGTGTACACTGTGTATACTGTGTGGTGTAGTCTGTGTGTACTGTGTGGTGTAGTCTGTGTGTACTGTCTGTACACTGTGTATACTGTGTGGTGTAGTCTGTGTGTACTGTGTGTACACTGTGTATACTGTGTGGTGTAGTCTGTGTGTACACTGTGTATACTGTGTGGTGTAGTCTGTGTGTACTGTGTGTACACTGTGTATACCGTGTGGTGTAGTCTGTGTGTACTGTGTGGTCTAGTCTGTGTGTACACTGTGTATACTGTGTGGTGTAGTCTGTATGTACTGTGTGTACACTGTGTATACTGTGTGGTGTAGTCTGTGTGTACTGTGTGGTTTAGTCTGTGTGTACTGTGTGTACACTGTGTATACCGTGTGGTGTAGTCTGTGTGTACTGTGTGTACACTGTGTATACTGTGTGGTGTAGTCTGTGTGTACTGTGTGGTGTAGTCTGTGTGTACTGTGTGTACACTGTGTATACTGTGTGGTGTAGTCTGTGTGTACTGTGTGTACACTGTGTATACTGTGTGGTGTAGTCTGTGTGTACACTGTGTATACTGTGTGGTGTAGTCTGTGTGTACTGTGTGTACACTGTGTATACCGTGTGGTGTAGTCTGTGTGTACTGTGTGGTGTAGTCTGTGTATACTGTGTGGTGTAGTCTGTGTATACTGTGTGGTGTAGTCTGTGTGTACTGTGTGTACACTGTGTATACTGTGTGGTGTAGTCTGTGTGTACACTGTGTGTACACTGTGTATACTGTGTGGTGTAGTCTGTGTGTACTGTGTGGTGTAGTCTGTGTGTACACTGTGTATACTGTGTGGTGTAGTCTGTGTGTACTGTGTGTACACTGTGTATACCGTGTGGTGTAGTCTGTGTGTACACTGTGTATACTGTGGTGTAGTCTGTGTGTACTGTGTGTACACTGTGTATACTGTGTGGTGTAGTCTGTGTGTACTGTGTGTACACTGTGTATACTGTGTGGTGTAGTCTGTGTGTGCACTGTGTACTATGTGGTGTAGTCTGTGTATACTGTGTGGTGTAGTCTGTGTGTACACTGTGTATACTGTGTGGTGTAGTCTGTATGTACTGTGTGTACACTGTGTATACTGTGTGGTGTAGTCTGTGTGTACTGTGTGTACACTGTGTATACTGTGTGGTGTAGTCTGTGTGTACTGTGTGTACACTGTGTATACTGTGTGGTGTAGTCTGTGTGTACTGTGTGGTGTAGTCTGTGTGTACACTGTATACTGTGTGGTGTAGTCTGTGTATACTGTGTGGTGTAGTCTGTGTGTACACTGTATACTGTGTGGTGTAGTCTGTGTATACTGTGTGGTGTAGTCTGTGTGTACACTGTATACTGTGTGGTGTAGTCTGTGTGTACACTGTGTGTACTGTGTGGTGTAGTCTGTGTGTACTGTGTGTACACTGTGTATACTGTGTGATGTAGTCTGTGTGTACTGTGTGTATACTGTGTGGTGTAGTCTGTGTGTACACTGTGTATACTGTGTGGTGTAGTCTGTGTGTACTGTGTGGTGTAGTCTGTGTGTACACTGTGTGTACTGTGTGGTGTAGTCTGTGTGTACACTGTGTATACTGTGTGGTGTACTCTGTGTGTTGACTGTGTTTACACTATGTAGACTGTGGTGTATTATTGTGCGTGTGAACTGACTGTGTACACTGTGTACTGTGTGGTGTAGTCTGTGTATACTGTGTGGTGTAGACTGTGTGTACACTGTGTATACTGTGTGGTGTAGTCTGTGTATACTGTGTGGTGTAGACTGTGTGTACACTGTGTATACTGTGTGGTGTACTCTGTCTCTGCATCGTGTGCATACTATGTGTACACTGTTTATACTGTGTGGTGTGCTGTGTTTGTGTGTACACTGTTTATACTGTGTGGTGTGCTGTGTTTGTGTGTACACTGTTTATACTGGATGGTGTAATCTGTGTGCACTGACTGTACACTATTTATGTTACATGGTGGACTGTATGAGTGTATATATACTGTGTTTACACTGTGTATACTGTGTGTGCACTGACAATGTGTACACTGTGTATACAGCGTGGTGTACTCTGTGTATGTGCTGGCTGAGTGTACTTTGTGTATACTGTGTGGTGTATTGTGTGTGGACTAATGTGTGCACACTGCATACTGTGTGGTGTACTCTGTGTGCATTGACTGTGTGTACACTGTGTATACTGTGTGGTGTAGTCTGTGTGTACTGTGTGTACACTGTGTATACTGTGTGGTGTAGTCTGTGTGTACTGTGTGTACACTGTGTATACTGTGTGGTGTAGTCTGTGTGTACTGTGTGGTGTAGTCTGTGTGTACACTGTATACTGTGTGGTGTAGTCTGTGTATACTGTGTGGTGTAGTCTGTGTGTACACTGTATACTGTGTGGTGTAGTCTGTGTATACTGTGTGGTCTAGTCTGTGTGTACACTGTATACTGTGTGGTGTAGTCTGTGTGTACACTGTATACTGTGTGGTGTAGTCTGTGTGTACACTGTGTATACTGTGTGATGTAGTCTGTGTGTACTGTGTGTATACTGTGTGGTGTAGTCTGTGTGTACACTGTGTATACTGTGTGGTGTAGTCTGTGTGTACTGTGTGGTGTAGTCTGTGTGTACACTGTGTGTACTGTGTGGTGTAGTCTGTGTGTACACTGTGTATACTGTGTGGTGTACTCTGTGTGTTGACTGTGTTTACACTATGTAGACTGTGGTGTATTATTGTGCGTGTGAACTGACTGTGTACACTGTGTACTGTGTGGTGTAGTCTGTGTATACTGTGTGGTGTAGACTGTGTGTACACTGTGTATACTGTGTGGTGTAGTCTGTGTATACTGTGTGGTGTAGACTGTGTGTACACTGTGTATACTGTGTGGTGTACTCTGTCTCTGCATCGTGTGCATACTATGTGTACACTGTTTATACTGTGTGGTGTGCTGTGTTTGTGTGTACACTGTTTATACTGTGTGGTGTGCTGTGTTTGTGTGTACACTGTTTATACTGGATGGTGTAATCTGTGTGCACTGACTGTACACTATTTATGTTACATGGTGGACTGTATGAGTGTATATATACTGTGTTTACACTGTGTATACTGTGTGTGCACTGACAATGTGTACACTGTGTATACAGCGTGGTGTACTCTGTGTATGTGCTGGCTGAGTGTACTTTGTGTATACTGTGTGGTGTATTGTGTGTGTGGACTAATGTGTGCACACTGCATACTGTGTGGTGTACTCTGTGTGCATTGACTGTGTTTACACTGTGTAGACTGTGTGGTGTAGTCTGTGTGTATTGACTGTGTTTACTCTGTGTAGACTGTGTGGTGTACTCTGTGTGTACTGTGTGTACACTGTGTGGTGTACTCTGTGTGCATTGACTGTGTTTACACTGTGTAGACTGGTTTATTATTGTGTGAACTGACTGTAAGTACACTGTATACTGTGTGGTGTAATCTGCGTGTGTGTACTGTGTGTGTGTATTGACTGTGTGTGTACTCTGTGTATACTGTGTGGTTTACTCTCTGTGTGTGTACTGACTGTGTGGACTGACTGAGTGTGGTATACTAACAGTATATATTCAGTGTGTATTGTAGTTTTGTATCGTTGTCGATTTAATTCTCTGATCCATAACTCTTTACTGGACATCTGAAACAAAGAGCTTCATAGCTCCATCCGGATTACTCCTTCAGTTGATAAATACAGATCCTCATATTGTCTATAACAGCGGCGCCAACCCGATTGGTCGCGTTAACCAGTAAACCCCAAGGAATCATAACCTGGCCAACAATTACGTGGCCTTGAGGGGGGTGGTGGCTTTGACGGCTTCTTCGTTCTGTGGCAGGGTCAGATTTCGGCCTCGGCTAAGTGAGCTACAGCTAAGTCAGCCTGGCATTCATTAACGACGGGGGCCCTCTTAAGTGTGAACAAAACTTATAATCGTACACACGTTCTACTTTTTTTTACATAGCCCGTTGAAAAATAGAAATATCTTAGGGCCCCAGCATTGTCATAAATCGCCCATGCTTGGGGCTCTGCGTATCTCCACTTCACGGTAGCTACGTAGATGTTGACTACCTCGCGCGGGGTACAGGAGGTCGTGGGTTCCATCCCGACCCTGACGATGCCTGCTGCTGTTTATTTGTAATTTTTGTCTCTCCCCGTGGTTGTCACTGCGTGGATTTTTCTCCGGGTTCTCCGGTTGTTCCCTCCCCTTCAGAATCAACGTGATGCGTTTAGAGTATTTGGCTGCAGCTTTAAATCTCCACATAATGGTGATGATAATGAGCCACTTCGTTGAGCTATAATTTGTGGTGGCCAGGTCGCTTCTGAAAAAGATCTACACAGCTCAGTGGACCTTACCTGGTAAAATTAACATAGATTAGTCTATATGTATCTCTGCATTTCTATGCATCTCTGTGGTGTCTCTATGGGTATCTGTGTACTGTATTTTAATTCCGATATGATGGGGCCTCTTAAGCTCGACGTAGCTTAGGGCCCCAGCATTTTCATAACCTGGACCTGTTCCACGGTGACATCGATCAATTAATCAGTCTTTGTTTTATTTGCTAATCTCGCCCTCAAGCAGGCACCAGTGCAGATTTCCCCGCACCTCCATGTAGCATGGTTGGCTATTTACGGTGTGAAATAAGTTTAATAAACATGCATATAAACCTGTATGGTTCTCATTGCATATCTGTGCGTCTCTATGAATCCCTAGGCATTTTGATCACTGTAAATTTGGACGTGATGATAAGCTACTTCTTTGAGCTATAATTTGTGGCCTGGTTGCTTCTAAAAATAACTACATAGCTCGGTGAGCCTTACCTGTTGAAATAACGAAAAAATATAGTTTAGTTGAAATAATTTTTAAACGGGAAATGAAATAAATAAAGAAGCAGATACAGGGTAGACGAGTCTGACCAGGTGCGTCTTGCACAGAGCACGATTATTGAGCGCTATGCTCGACACGTTTTGGATGTCGCTATTGCAGATACGCAATTGCCCTTCGGAAGAACAAGTTTGAACTTAAGTTCAGCCATTCCGCAAACACCCTCGTGCTCAGCTGTTGTCGAGTCGCCCCACTTTTCCGGAGGACAGAACACAACGCAGAGATACACCTACTCAAAATTGTCTCCAAACTTTATGATTTTGTTGTTGTTGTCTATTTCGGCCACCTGTCCCACCTCGTTAGGATTTGCGGGAGCAGAGGGACAGCAGACCGGATCGGCTCCACTCAGCATGGCAGCGGCGGCAGCAGCAGGTGGCCGGGACCGGGGCCTGGAGGAGGAGCTGACTTGCTCCATCTGCCTGCACCTCTACGTCGACCCCGTGCTGCTGGGCTGCCCACACACCTTCTGCAGAGAGTGCATCGTGAGCGTGTGGCGCGACGGTGCCTGCGCCTGCCCCGAGTGCCGCAGGGTCTTGCCCTTTGGCTCCAAGGAGGAGATGCGGAAGCAGCTCGAGAAAAACTTCAAGCTGGCCAGCATCGTGGACAGGTTCTGTTCCCGGGAAAAGATAGTTAGTTGGTTAGTTGGTCGGTTAGTCCATTGGTTTAGTGAATTACATTTGTTGAGCCAGCTGGCTCGGATTGGGAAAAATTTAGCCCACTTTTCACAAAGTCTCTGTCTATCTCTATGTGTCTCTATGTAACTCTGTGAGTCTCCCATGTGTCTATATGTATCTCTATGAGTCGCAATATAGCTCTATGAGTCTATGTATCCCTTTCTTATTCTTTTGTATGGCATTTTTGGGGACAGCAACAGATAAATTGATTTCGAGATTTGATATTGATTCGACTTCTCCAGGAGTAGCCGCATGGATTTGTTTCAGATCGCCGTTGAATGATCTGATATGTTGCACGGTCTGAGATCTTGCACCACAGTCACAAGTGTCCACATCTTCCACGGAGTGTCCGGATCTGATTCAAGGAGGACCAGATCTTCTTCGGTAGATGAGATCCTGTTTGGAGGATTTCAGGGTCGCTGATGATGTATTTCTGCAAGATTTTGGTGTTTGCCCAGGTTTCCTCTCATCGTGCTTTGGTGGTCTTGTCATCATCATGTATGTTCCTTGCATATTGCCAGAAAAGTTTTCTGGATTTTGAGCCTGTGTGGTGGGGGCATGGAGATGTCTTTGTTTATTGGGAGGTTTGGATTTACGATGGCCTTGCAGTACTCCGTCACAGATGCAGCATCGCGACAGAGCTGCGCAGGATCGATATTTGCGAGGACCGAAAGCCACTGCAACGGTGTGCTCTTTAGCATCCCTGAGATGATCCTCATGGATGCATTTACCTTTGTGTCCACCAACTTTGCACGCTTTTGTTCCAGGCTCAGGCACAATATCCTGCCGCAGAGAAGACTAGTGCTGTGGGGGCCGTCCGGAGGGTTGTTGCAATTTGCTCCCCATGTTCCGGCCAGTTTATGAACGAGATTAACTCACAATTTTGTTTTTACAGCAGTATTCTGCAGGTTTTGTGGAAGGTGAGGCTGCTGGCAAGAGTTACACCGAGGTATTTGATGTACTTGTCGTGCTGGACCTCTTCGCCACAGAAAGTGACGGCCAGTTTCTGGTCGGCGCTTGCATTGTTCAGGTGGAATAACGTTACAACAGTTTTCCTTGGGTTTGGGCGGAGCCTCCAGTACTTGAAGTACGTTTCAAGTTTCTTAAGGTCTTCGCACAGGTCATTTTGCACCTCAATTTTGAGTCGTTCTTTGGACGGCAAGTGCTAGGTAATCGGCGTAGCCAAATTTCCGGCCGACGGTGACAGGGAGGTCACTTATATCTATATGTTAAAAGTGCCACAGCAAGCACTGATCCTTGTGGGAGCCTGTTACTGAGGAAGTGGGCTCTGCTGACAGTGTTCTCTAGGTGGACATGGTTTGGCCGGTTGCACAGTAGCGATGATAGAAGTCTGAGGGTTTGCTGGGATCTGATGACCTTAGAAGCTTTAGCATGAGGCCTTCCCACCATACTGTGTCATAGGCCAGTGATTGGTCGATGAAGCGGCCCCTGTGATGTTTTTGCACTTGTAGCCAGCTTCAATGTGTGTGGTGAGTTACAACACTTGATAGCAAATGCTGTGGCCAGGGCTGAAGCCAGCCTGTTCAGTTGGTATAGTTTCCTCGAAGATCGGTGACATACAGGTCAGTAGCATCCTCTATAGGAGTCTGTACACTGTAAAAAGCAGGGATATGAGGCAGAACTTATTTGGGTTTGCGGTTGATTTCCAGAATGGCAATGACCTTCATTTGTCGCCATTTTTTGGGAATTTGCCTAAGGAAATAATGTCTGAAAACAATCTGGCCAGCCAGTGGCATCCTTTTTGGCCGAGGTGTTTAAGGAACTCTGGATGAATCCCATTTAATCCTGTGGCCTTTCCTGATCTGTTGGCTTTCATGGCATCATTGACCTCTTCTTCATTGAAGGGGGATAACAAGGCTGTTGTCGGTGCACATTCCACTATTAATTGGTGGAGTTTTCATTTCACTCGCTGTCTTGTTTGCCGATCTGTAGAGATCTTTCCATTCAATAGCATCTGTGTGGCAATGGCATTGATGGGTACATTGGCGGTCTTGTTTCTCGGTGGTGGTGCCGCTCCTTGGTATCTCAGGAGGCACCAGGCTTTATGGCTTGAGTGCGTAAAATCTAATGACTGCATCGCTTCTGTCCACCTTTGGCTCCTGGATTCATTTAGGGAGTCCAGGAGAGCTTTTCCACACTCTGGGCTTCCTGACTCTGTATTTCTGGAGCAGGAACTCGCTTTGTCCTTTCCAGCATGGAGTGTCTTCTGCCCAGTAACCCCATGGAATTTGTGAGTGGGCTGCTTGAGGACAATCTTGGTGAAACGTTCATAGTTTTCTGACTTTGGTGGATTCTGGTAGACAGTGCACACGATGGCTTCAATAAAAGTTTCCCAGTTGCACTTTCTTAAGTTGCATCGTGGCACAGGGGTGGACGTGATCATCAGAATTTTGACCCTGATATGCACCAAGCCTGGCCTGTGCTAACTGTTCGGGAATTGTCCAGAACCATTCTGGAAGCACACGGCAGTTTACCCGAACTTGAACACGACACAAAGCACAGGTAAAGGTTTGAATTCTTCCTCCATCGTGCGGAATGGATGGTGCCTTCATCTTTAGCGTCAAACAGAATGAACAGGTAACTAGTTGCTGCCCAGTCGATGACCTATTCACCGGCGAAAACCGCGGGATTGGTCACAGCAGGCAGCATGTTTGGGCTCCATGTGGTTCTTGGAGGTTTATATACATTTATCACAGATACATAATTGATTTTGACGATGATGATGCCTGTCAGTATGTTGTTTTCTGCGTTCATTGTGGTGAGGTCCTTGAAATGGAATTTCACGTGACGTTGGTAGTCCCTGCTTAGGATGGTGGTAGCTGGCTCTCGTCGTCGGCTGTACAGGAAATTATTGGAGCAGGAGCGCGTCGAACCACCTGGATTACGAGGAAACGTCCCAGCAAGTCGCACTTGGGCCTTGATAGGTGCCTCTACGTTTAGATGGCAAACACGTAGTGACGGCCCTATTCTGCAGTAAGTTTGGCCATGAAAAGGATCTTTGGTGTTGTAATCCTGATCAGGAGGGCCATTTTGGCATTCAATCGCTGGGATGATAACATTAGTTTGTGACAAGCACGTAACAGTGCAGACCATGGGAAGATTGCCATCTTCTCCACCTATATATCTCTTTTAGTCTCTATGTATCTCTTAGTCTCTGTATCTCTATAAATCTCCTATGTGTCCCTAATGAGTCTCTATGTCTATGAGTCTATATGTATCTCATCTCTATGAGTCTGTTTAACACGTAGGCTTTCGCGCCCAATATCCTCCATAATACATGATTTTTGGGTTAGATCACGTAAATATATAAATGTGTCGTTAAACCCGCCACCACCTAACACAGCCAATTTAGTAAGGTTTGTCACGTAGACAGAACATGCCAATTCGTTACTAGTACAGCACACAGCATTTACAAGTTGAGTACTCAGATTGTCAATGTTGTGGTTTTGCTCTCCAACACACCGGTGTGCTGTATTAGAAGAAAATTGGCATGTTATTTTTAATTGACAAACCTTACTAATTGGCTGTGTCGGGTGGTGACGGGTTTAACGACATATTTATGTATTTACTCTATGAGTCTCTATGTATCTCTAAACATCTCTATGTATCCCTGTGAGTTTCTGTGTATGTCTATGAGTATCGAAATATCTTGATCTCTACGAATCTATACGTATCGCTACGTATCTCTATGAGTATGTATCTCTGTGGCTCTGAATCTCGATGTATCTCTATGAGTCTGTTTGTTCGTGTTGCTCACCTTACATTAAAACTGAGAACGTTTCAGAATAAGAGTTTAAATTAAACAACATTATTTCCTATGATATGTTAATTCGAAATAGTTATTTTCTCTCTCTCTGTATGGCACTCTGAAGCCCTATTTTTGGGTCTGCTGCGCCTTATAAATACGAACAGAGTAATAATAAAGAGTGATCAAAGTAAAAGTAAGAAAACGGTTGCACCAAAGAAGAGAGACCACCTAATGATGCAGGCATTGATGGGAAGGAAACTGGCACTATTTGGACACAACAGAATGTTTTAAGTGTGGTGTTGTTGTTTGAGGAAAAATGAGAGGAACTGGAAAGAGTGAAGGACCAAAACAGAGAATGGCTTGACGACGTTATAAGAGATTGGTGCTAGAAAGATATGGTACTACTTGAGTCATATTGGCACTACAAGACAGAGAAAAGTGGAAACTAATGACAATGTGCAGTGGCCACCTACTATGTGGGCTATCAGCCCATGGATCATAATGATAAATAATTACAAAAGGCATCAAGCTACAGAGGTAGTCTTGTGACATTGTTCGTGATTGTGTAACACGTTGTGGATTTACAGAGCAGGCATGCTGCTACCACATCTTAAGACGCTGCTGTGCAGAAACAGAGCGAGTACACAACCCACAACATGCTGTATACCATAACCGAGGTTTTTTTGGGTTAGATCACGTAAATATAAATGTGTCATTAAACCTGCCACCACCCAAAACAGCCAATTAGTAAGGTTTGTCACGTAAACAAAACATGCCAATTCGTTACTAGTTCAGAACACCGGTGTGTTGGACAGTAATTCCACAACATTTACAACATACCATGTATGTATGTTGAACCTCTTTCATACCGTACATAGCCAACCATGCTAATTGGAGGTGACGGGGGAAGGACAACAAACTAAACTCAAAAAAGGTCCCGGTCTCTGGAGTTGTCATCTGGTTAAACAAAATATACTTGAAACATGAAACTGTCTTTTGTCTTGCGAGTCCCTACTCACGTTTCATGACAGTACAATACTAAACTAAACTATTTTACATTTTACCAGATAAGGCCCACTGAGTTATATAGCTCTTTTTCAGAAGTGACCTGTCTATAACAAATGAATGCTCAACCAATTCGCTTATCATCACGTGGAAATTCATAACAGAAGTCAAATACTCTAAGCGCATGATTCTAAACGTGGAGTGGGAAAAATGGAGGACCCGGAGAAAAATCCATGAAATCACCATGGGAGAGGGAGGCAGACTCCAAATATACAGAAGCAGCCATTGTCAGGGTATGGGATTGAACACGACCTCCTGCATTCCAGGCGAGGTACTTAACATCTCAGCACCGCGGTACCCCAGTGTTTATTATAAATGCAGAGGAAAAAACTTGACAACAAGGGAAACATCCATAAGATCACAGGGAGAATGAACACCCACACTCTAAATGTATAGCAGATATCGGGGTCGGGATCGAACCCACGACCTCCTGTGCACCAGCCAAAGTAGTTAACATCTTGCCACCGTGGTGCCCCAATGTGGACAAGTGAGCTACGGGAGAACCGGCCACTATTCACGGTCGCTCAGTGAAGACGGTTTGTACCCATAGGTTCTCAAGTCTCAGCACGCAAGGGGAACGGCCGCTGAAGGAGCTCAACCCGAGCTTGGCACGAGTGAGGCTCCTGAATCTGGACCTCTGTGCTCAGCATGGCAAGGCACTCGCCATGTTCTGCCGGGAGCACAGTGCGTTTGTGTGCACTGACTGCATCACGAGCAGTGCGCACCGGGGCCACAAGATAATGTCAGCAGAGGAGGTTGGTCGGCAGGCAAAGGTGAGGTGCTCTGAGCGCGGCGACCGCGTGGTGATGGTGGTGGTTGTGGTGATGATGGTGGTTGTGGTGATGGTGGTGGTAGCGATGGTGGTAGTGGTGGTGATGTTAGTGCCAGACGGTAAAGCTATGGTGAGCAGTGCCATGTAGGGACGGCGAATTTACATTGGCCATTCCCCTCATCGCGTTTGTAGCCACCACAGCATCCAAAGTGTGCTCTAGACAGGTGCGAGGGGCTGGTAACCCCTCCACCTTCAATTATCACTAATCCACGAAAAAAATATACAGCTAAGCTTGTGCCGGAGGCCCCGGGGGGATAATCATCTATGATGTCTCCTGGCCAAACGACATTTGGCGGAGCCAGGAGATTGAATCCTTACCCTTGGCGTTACTCCAGAAAGAGCAAAAAGCCACTACGGGTGGCCACGTGGAATGTTCGAATGCTCACTGCGGAGGAGAGGCTGTCACTCCTCTGTCGGGAGCTCGACCAGTACCACCTGTATCTCTGGTATTCAGGATGTCCGGTGGACCGGCTCTGGGTCCTGCCTACCATGAGGGGTAGACAGTCCTGTACTCGGGGCAGGAGACTGCCAACAACCGGCAGTGGCTCTTCTTCTGCATAAAATAATGAAGGAGGTGTGGGAGCATGGCAGTGAGGTGTGGGAACCTGTAAGCCCCAGGCTACTTCGGGCTCCCCTTCCTATAAACCAGAGGGGAGGAGTGGTGGTCGTGGTTACTTATGCCTCCACCAAAGATGAACATCAGTGGAGGGATGCAGGCAAGGCCGATGAGTCAGATGCCTTTTATGACCTCCGGTCACAAGTGGCCCCTCAGGATAGTCATCCTGTTGGGTGACTTTAATGCCCGAGTTGGTCATGATGCTGGCACTTGGTCTGAAGTGATGGGAAGGCATGGGCCGGATCAGCTCAATAACATCGGTAGGAGGCTGCTGGCTTTTGTGCAGCCCATGATCTTGTAATTACCAAGACGCTTCTCCGGCATCGGCACATCCACCCAACATCATGGATGCACACCAGGTCAAAGCAAGAACATCTGCTGGACTATATAGTGACAGAACAGTGGATGCAGACCCATATCCTTGGTACCAGGACCCACTGTGAAGCTGATCTGCCCACTGACCATCGACTTATCATCTGTAAGATGCACCTGCCATTCTTCCACTCTGCTTTTGGGTGGATACCCAGGACCCCATTCAAACACACAATGACCTGATCTGAGCTAGCTGATGAAAGTTGCAAGCGAGAATTTCATCATTGCTTGCAGCTGAGGTTGACCTCGTCCCGGACTCCTCATGATGCTGAGAGGAAATGGTTGAGATTTAGGACTGTGGCTCATGCAGCTGCAATGGCTGCTTTAGATACACGGTCCAAACCTCCCAGAGACTCTGTTGGACAGAGAAGGTATTCAGGCTGGCTGAAAAAAGCGCCAGGCCCACTCTCACCATCTATAGCATCCCACATCATAGAATGAGGAGGCTTACCGCAGCTTTCACTCGGAGGTTCGGAGAGCCGTGAGGAGCTGCAAGGACGGGTGGTGGTCGCGGGTTGCTGAGGAGATGGAGTCTGGTCAGTTGCTCGCGACCACAAATCACTCTAACGCCATCAAAAACGTCATTTGCAGTGCCACAACTATCACCATCATTAGAGGAAAGAACGGTGATCAAATCTCCGACCCCCAGGAACAGGTTTTCAGATTTGCTGAACATTTCTGTGAGGTCTTGGGGGAGAGGAAATCCCTCAGCCTGGAAAACATAATGGGGCAAAGTGGGGATGACCCTGCTGAGGCTGCAGTGTCTTAAATATTGGAAGACGTAGTCACCCCCTGTGAGTGGCTGGCTGAGGTGCCATCTGTTAAAGAAGAACAGAAGGCAATCCAGAGTCTGAGACCGGGAAATGCACCAGGCAGAGATGATCTCCCAAGGAAAATGCTGAGGGAGGGTTGCGTTTGGGCACAGACTGCCCTACATGACATCATAATAACAAACGGGATCACTGGACAGGTTCCACAGGATTGGAAGGATGCCCTGGTGGTTCCTCTCTTTAAGAAGGAGGACCGCACAGACTGTAACAACTACAGGGGCATCTCACTCCTCTGTGCTGGGAAAGGTTCTGGCAAGGATTATTCAACATCGCCTTGCAAGTCACGCTGAGGAGAGACTTGCGGAGCCCCAATGTGGTTTCAAGGCCTATGATATCATTAAAAGGTTATGGCTCTGGGCTGTTCTTCGTGCTTTCGGAATCCCTTAGTCTCTGCTCACAATCATTAAGGACCTTAATGATGGTGAGCGAGCCCCGGGTTAAACTACGTGGCCGGGAGTCGGAGCCATTCCCTTTTCACCTTGGGGTGCGACAGGGATGTCCTCTGGCTCCCACATTACTTAACATCTATTTCGACTATGTAGTTCGTGAAGTTTTCAGTAGCTGTACTGGAGGAATTTCCATTTGGTACAGATATAATGGGAGGCTGATCAATGCCTGGGTTCGGTCAAGAGATGGCTCCCTATTGGTCAACCATGTTACGTATGCCGATGATCTGGTGATTGCTGCTCACTCAGAGGAGGAGTTGGAGGCACTGCTGCTGAACCTGGAGCGTGCAACTAAGAGGTGGGGCCTTACCATCAGTCCCACCAAAACTAAGCACCTGCCTGGGTATTTTGTACCATCAGATACTCCACCCCCACAACTCTCAATTGGTGATGGGGCAATTGTGGAGATAGTGGAGTGTTTCCCATACCTGAATAGTGTGCTCATGTCCGGCTCTGGTTTGACAGCAGGGGTCTTACTCCAGATCAGTCAAGCGGCATTAACGTTTCATTGGCTGCGTATCACTGTGGAAGCTACCTGGTCTGTTGCTCCACACGAAGCTTTGGGTCTTCTCTGCCACTGTCATGCCCTCCCTTCTCTATGCTTGCATAACGTGGACTCCCCTAATGAAACATCTTTGCCAGTTGGAAACATTTAAGCTGGCCTGCCTACGATCTATCCTGGGTTTAACCAGGTTGGATTGTGTAAGGAGCTCACAAATCTTTGAAAATTTCGGACAATGTCCCAATGGTGAGCTCCTCCGGTAGGCAAGGCTGTGTTGGCTGGCCTAACCAAAAGCCACCGCATGCTTTTGGTTAGGCCAGCTAAACGGGCACCGCACAGGATAGAGAAGAGATGGAGTGATGTGGTACAAGAGTATGTAGAGCTGATTGGACATGCCAATGACTGGTACAAGCGGTGTCAAGATCGGCCTCTGTGGTGGAGACTCGTTAAGGACGCTACTGGGCAGTTGGAGGCAGTCGCCCTCCAGCAACAACGGAGGGCAGAGGAGTGACGCTCACAACAATGAGCAGAATGTCGGGTGGCTAAAACATAGCAACTTGGCATAGTAGGGGGCACAGGTGGTGCATCGGCCAGTCATCTCAGTCAGTCGACCCATAGCACCTGGGTCTGCCACGTGACCTACTGCTGGCGGGTGTTTGACACTTCACATAGCCTTAACATGCACATAGCCTGGCACAAGTGCCGTGGTGATGTCACTGCCACTTATTGGGACATGGCGGTTGTTGTTGTTGGTGGTGGTGATGATGGTGGTGGTAGTAGTGATGGCCGTGGTGTGGCTCAGAGGTCAGATTGGAATCTGGGTTTGGGCCAAGCATGGTTGTGACTGGCCTCCTCAATTGATGCGACTTCGTGGGATGAATGTGGTCGCGAAGCAATAAAACGTTGTAGTTTTGCACTCGAACTTTGTTTTAAACTCGACTTGTGAATGCCCACTAGTACACGCAAAACTAAAAAAAAAATCCACATTGAAAATAAATAACCTTGCCAAAATCGACAGTGTTGTTTTGAACACTCCTCGCGATGTTTCAGGACTGTGTGCATTTAGTAAACGATAATCTAACAAAAACTACAAGCTTTTTAATTTTACCAGGAAAGGCCCTCTTAGCTTATACAGCTATTTTTCAGAAGCTACCTGGCCATCACAAATCATAGCTGAAGCAAATTGCATATCATTTGGATATTTATAGTAGCAGTGATACACTCTAAACAAGTGATGTTTATTCTAAATGTGGATGGAAAACTGGAGGACCCAGATTCAAATCCACACGACTGAGGGAAGAGAAAGAGGGAGAGACACGCAAACTCCACATATACAGCAGACGTCAGGGTTGGGATCAAACCCCCTACCTCCTGTATACCAGGCGAGGGAGATAAGACTTCCTAGCCGTTCGTGAGTAGGCTGTATGAATCCTGGTCTCCTCCCGCTCCTCAATGAACCATTCAATATGGGATTTGTCGATCGCTCATAACGCAAGACCTTCGGGAGAAAGCCTTGGGAAATCAGCGGAGGGCTTCCCATGGGTAAATTATCATCACGATCCATGGGACAGATAGCCCGTAGTAGGTGTCCACTGCACTTTACGTCACTCATTGCTGTTTTCACTTTCGTTTCTCTGTCTTGTAGTGCCAATATGGCTCACGTTATTGGCACATCTTGGTCGTGTAGTATATCGTGTAGTGCATAGCAGAGTGTATAGTAGTGTAGTGTATAGTGTAGTATATAGTAGTGTAGCATATAGTGTAGTGTATTTTAACATAGTGTATGGTAGTGTAATGTAGGTATAATGTAGTGCAGTGGTTCTTAACCTTTACTGCAGCCTTGCACCCCTTTGGTTTTAAATCGTGAAAATATCTCTTCTCTCTTCTTTGGGGTTGTCCATTGTATCCGATGATGACCTTCCACCTCTGCCTCTATTTGTGGGATTTTGTGTGACTGTGAAGTCCAATCCTCAACCCACAGCGTCTGCTACAGACAGAGCAGGCAAAGTCGCTGATTGGAGGTGTAGGTATGGTTCTGGCTTCACGTCTCTTGAGATGCTTTCTTTTCCGTAGCTCACTTCGGTCCTCTTCGAGCTTCGACACTCTTTGCTGGCACAGCTGGCTCCAGATGGAGCATTCTGCAGTCATGTCCTCCAGCTGGCTAGGGTTCAGGCTGCACTTTTCCATGGCCGTCTTCAGTTGGTCCTTGTAGCACCTTTTCTGGCCCCCTGTAGAGCGGTGGCCTAGGTGCAGCTGGCCATACAAGACCTTACATACAAGATGCTCCTTTGGCATCCTGATGACGTGACCGAGCCAGCGGAGTGTGTGCTGGATGATGGTAGCCTCCATAGTGATGCAGTTGATTTTGCAGAGTATCTCATTTTGGGGCACTCGGTCACACCAGGTTATCCCCATGATGCATTGAAGACACCGAATATGGAAGGCCTCAACCATCCAGATGTGGCGACTGTACAAGGCCCTGGTCTCACAGCTGTAAAGGAGTGCTGTGATGACCATTTCCGGGTAAGCAGATGTTTTAGTGTGTAGGCTGAGGTCCTTGTTCTGGAATACCCTTTTTCTGAGCCTGCCAAAAGAGGATGACACCTGCTTTACTCGGTTTTGTATTTCCCTTTCAATGCTGTAGACGCCAGACAGAAAGCTGTACAGGTACATAAAGGATACCACTATTATGAGTGGTTTCTCAAAGACGGTGATGGTGGGTGGATAAGGTGGATTAGTAGATGCCCACTGGCATACTACTTCAGTCTTCATGATGTTCACCGAGAGACCCAATCTATGATTTGCACTTGCAGCAGCTGTAAGCGTGACTTGCAGGATCTCTGGTGTGTTGGCCACGAGCGTGCAGTCATCAGCATACTGCACCTCGATGACAGGCTCGGATGTTATTTTTTTGACAGCTCAGAGCCTCCTGATGTTAAAAAGTTTTCCATCCAGCCTGAAGTCCACTGTAAGACCACTATTCTTCTCAATCTCCTTGTGCAGTAGCGTGTTGACACATAGGAGGAAAATGTTGAAGAGTACCGGAGCAAGGACTCATCCCTGGCATATGCTGGTGCACACCCTGAAGGGCTCGGACTCCTGGCCTCCTATGGTCACCCCTGCCATCATCCCCTCATGAAATTGACGCAGGATATTGACACATTTTCTTGGACAGCCAAACTTCAGCAAAACGTCCCCCAGAAACTCCCTGTTAACTGTGTCGAAGGCCTTCGGCAGATCGACAAAAGCCATGAAGATGTCCTGGTGCTGCTCTCAACACTTCTCCTCGAGCTGCCATGCTGTGTTAACAGGAGCACTGTCTACAGTGCTCCTGTTTAGCCTGAAATCACACTGTGACTCACGCTCTGCAACAGTCTGTGGAGCGTTACTTTGGCAA
The DNA here is from genome assembly GCF_048934315.1 of Petromyzon marinus. Taxonomy (NCBI): domain Eukaryota; kingdom Metazoa; phylum Chordata; class Hyperoartia; order Petromyzontiformes; family Petromyzontidae; genus Petromyzon; species Petromyzon marinus. The sequence continues at coordinate 6,180,101 of NC_133748.1, read as the reverse complement.
GGACCTTGCCAGCAACAGCCAGTCGTGAAATGCCACGGCTGTTGCCACACATGGACGTATCACCCTTGCCTTTGTAGATGGTGATGATGTTTGCGTCCCGCCATTGCTGGGGGATGATTTCATGCTCCCAAACTTGAGTGATGAAGAGGTGTAGTGCTTGGATGCAAAGGTAACCTCCTTGTTTGAAGATCTCCGCAGTGATTCTGTCAGGACATGGGGTCTTGTTGTTTTCAAAAACTTTACTGCTGACTGAACCTCTGTGAAGGTCGGTGGGAGATCCAGGTCTTGAATAGTGGGGCAGTCAGGTAGTTCATCCAGTACAGAGTGGTCTGCAGGGGAGGGTTGGTTGAGAAGGGCTTCGAAATGTTCGGCCCATCTCTGTGTGATCTTTTTCTGGTCCTTTATGAGGGTCAGGCCATAAACCGATTTCAGGGTAGAGACAGAGCAGTTTCATGGGCCATAGATGGTTTTCACTGCACCATAAAAGTTGTGCATATCATTTTTGTCGGTGTAGGATTGTATTTCGTTCACCTTCGATACCCAGCACTCGTTCTGCAGGGCACACATTGTAGACTGCACCTCCTTTAGTATTGCTCGCCATCGCTGCCGAAATGTGTCTGATGTGGGTTGTTGATTATAGCACTGTGACTTTTGTGCATATCTTTGAGTAGGGAAGTTATTGGTGCAGAGTTTTAATCGAACCAATCCTTGTGTCTTATGCGCTTGTGGCTGAGGGAGCCGGCTGCTGCCCCATAGAGCCTTGAGCTGATAGAGGACCACTTTCCATCAATGGAATCCTCTGCGCTTAGGAGAGGCTCAACGTCTTCCAATTTCTCAGCCAGAGATCATCAAAGGTCGTTCCAGACCACAGCATTTCAGAGCCGGGCACAGTCAAGTTGCTTCTTTCCTGACTTTTGGAGACAGGAGGGCGCACTCTCACCTGTAGTTTGGTCGTGATAAGTCTGTGATGTTTCCAGCACTTAGCACCTCTCATTGCACGGGTGAATAAAACATTTTATATCAGAACGTCTCACAATGATGTAATACATTAAGTGCCAATGTTTTGAATGTGGGTGCTTCCAGGATGTCTTATATTTGTCTTTTAGTTGAAATACGGTGTCCGTGATGGTCAAGCTATGTTCAGCGCAAAGGGTCAATAACGTCATGCCATTTTGCATAAGCTTGCGCAATGCCATGCCTACCAATAACTCCACTCCACACCTGGTTGTTTTTTCCCACTCTAGCATTGAAGTCACCCAGCAAAAATATATCATTGCTGGGGATGCAACGGTGGGCCTCATCTAGTGCTTGGTAGAAGCGATCCTTAACCTCGCTCTCTGATGGTAAAGTCGGTGCATAGCCACTTATAAGTGTGGCATAGCGCTTCTTTGGTAGCGAGAAGCATACCGTAATGAGTTTCTTACTCATGCCAATCAGACTCTCTGTGAGATTGGGTAGGAGACTGTTTTTTATTGCAAATCCCACACTATGTCGATGTTGTCCTCTTTGGAGGTATCCGTTCCAGAAGAAGCTATAACCCTGGCCGCCCTCCTTCAGGGAGTCTTCATCCAGGAGTCTTGTTTGGCTAAGTGCAGCAATATCAATGTTTTATCGCTTAAGTTCCGCTGCAACTACGGCAGTTCTTCGATGGGGTCTCTCAGTGTCCCGGTCAGCATCCAATAGGGTTCTTACATTCCACGTTGCCAGTTTAACGGAGATTATTTTCTTATTATATTATTGGGTCTTTCAGTAAAGTCACTTAGATAGGTTCAAAGAAAATAACCTATCTACGTGACATTACCGAAAGACCCAAGAATATGAATTCCAGCAGTCACGGAAACTTTAATTCAAGATTTATATTCTTATTGTGTTTTCGACTGCAGACTGGAACAACCCTATAGGTGCGGTTACCTATCCACATAAGTTTGAGTTTGCAATGTTTAGGCCACCTTTTCAAGGCCCCTCCCCATGGGTGATCAGTGCGGATCCTATATAGGACTACTCAGTCACACAGAGGTCTGCTGAGAGCAGCTGCAACTCAGCCCCAGCTGCTAGTGACCAAATGCCCTGTGCCGCTGGCGTGCAGGGGTCTGACTAGGAGCTTCGGATATGTTCGTACCTACTCCCGTCGCCACACCACTCAACGCCGCCAGACTTTTGTCCAGTTTTCCAGATGCTCGATTCACAGAGGCAGAAGTGGATACCTGCGCAAAGAGTATATTTAGAGTGCGGTTGAGGGTGCGTAAGTCCCAACAGCACTTCTTCACTGCAATAGGGTGGAATCCAGTGCAAAGGGAGAACCCAGGATGACTGGCCCTCTTCCACAGTTGCAGGAGGCTGCCGGAGCTCCAGTCTATCGGAGGACCGCCTTTCGCGCGCCACCAGCACGTTGCTTTAATCTCAGGGTGTGCTCCCCTAGCTTTTGTCTTCCCAGACTTCTCCAGAAGGCAGTGGGAACACGGCTATAGACACAAAGACAGATACAACATTTTTTTTATTGTAATAATGTTAATAAATACATAGGTTTGAAGAAATAAAGTAGTGGGACTTGCGTACCTGTGCTTAATTTGTGTTCAACGATTTAGCTTCTAAAAACATCTGGCATGTCTCACACCCCCAGAAAGGGCATCTCGCACCCCCAGGGGGTGCGTGCACCCCAGGTTTAGAACCACTGGTGTAGTGTATAGCGTAGTGTATAGTGTAGCGTATAGTCGTGTCATGAATAGTAGTGTAGTATATCATTATCACGATCCATGAGGCAAGATAGCCCGGAGTAGGTGCCCACTGCACTTTTCTTCACTTGTTTCCACTTTCTCCTCTGTCTTGAAGTGCAAATATGGCTCAAGTTAGTGGCTACATCTTTCTGGCACCAATCCGCTGATGACGCTTTCTTCAAGCCATAATTTTCTGTGTTTGGTTTTCCTCTCTTTCTGGTTCCTTACATTTTTTCTGAACAACAACAACAACAACCCTTTTCATTTAATGGGTAAATATCGTGTATGATTTTAATCGTTTTGCTATAGGCTTTTTTTGTTTGGTTTGTTTTCTTCTTCTTAAAACAGGAATCCCTATCGCGTTCACTCCAACAACTTATGACACATAATGGGAAAGTTGCAGCAAGATTGAATATACTGAAGAACACGGAAGCCAATGTAGAGGTGAGACCCAATAACACAATAACACAAATTCCCATGAAATGAAGATGATTGATGATACAAATAATCGATTTTATTACCCTTCCTGGCAATAATAATAATTATAGAGTTGGTGTTTACGATGTTCAAACAGCAAATAGACACCAATTATATAATTCACTGTGTAACAAAAATAGTTTTTTTGTTCCTGGGTAGTAAGTAAGCAAAGTTTGTGGTGAATAATAGCCATTTTCTATACTTTTGAGGCATAAGCAATTCGAAAATAACACTACCCAGGAACAAAAATCGTGTTACATCGTGAATTATCACGACAAGGCATGATCAAGTCTGCACCAACCACAACATCACACTTGTGGTAAAACGTTAAAACAAACGTGCTTTGATAGTAACATACCCACTAGCTTTGAAACAGAAAAAAAGCAGCTATATTGGCCAACCCGAGCTATTGATACTTTGATATTTGCATTGTCATCGTGCTGTGTTCGCCTTTTGGCGTTATACTTTGGTATAACACCGGGACCCCTTTTTTTACCAGTATCACTGATTGTCGTGCACCAATATCAGGATGATCACCTTGATACATCTGATGGTCATCTTGAAAAATCTTGATTCTGGTTGCAGGTCAATCAGTTCCAAGGAGAATGCCTACTTTATAATCAAAGCAGTTTTTTTTGCATATTTTACCACAAGCATGGTGTGTGGTTAATGCAGTCTTGATTAGGCCTTGTAGCGATAGTCGCTGTCCATTTCGGTTTTTGGGTGCCCTCGTGGCTAGGAGATGTTATCTCCCATGCCTCGTATGCAGGAGGTTGTGGGTTCGATCCCGACCCTGACGATGCCTGCTGCTGTATGTTTTGAGTTTGGTTCTCTCTCTCGCTCTCCTCATCGTTGTGTGGATTTGTCTCCAGGTCCCCTGTTTTTTTCATACACATTTAGAATCAATGTCAGGCATTTAGATTATTTGACTGCTGCTTTAAATTTCCACCTGATGATAATAAGCTATTTGGTTGAGCTATCAAAAATATGTTTGAACATCTTAACACCTCGTATTTTTATCAGAAACAGTAAAGCCTATTCTTACGTAAATTTGTCCTTCCTCCACGAATTCCTTTGTTTAGATCAATACCTCACATGCTCATTTTCGTGCTGCCCTTTGATTCAACACATTAGTACCGATTCCACTTAAGACCGATATCAAACCGGCCACCACCCGACATAGCCAATTAGTATGGTGGTTTGTCATGCCAATAAAACGTGCCAATTTGATATTTGTTGGAGAGTAAAACCCCCCACAACATTTGCAATTCATATACTGATGTTTCGCCAGTAATTATAAACAACCAGCCATATCAGGTGACAGCCAGAATTGTGGAGAAATCCTCCTGTTTCGGTCTTAAATATAGGAGAAATAAATGTGATGTCAATTGTGAACCAATCAGAAGAGAAGAGGGGGGGTTAATATATTAATATAAATTGCAATAGACATCTACTATTGGTTGGGTTTTTGCAAGCTGCCGTCATGCTGGTGTGGCGCGTTGCTGATGCTCCTACCAGCTAACTGTTGGCGAATTGAGCAGCAGCTCCGTCAATTGTTCTTTCTCGCACGCCACAGCATTGTCAATGCCCCTTCGCCTCCGCCAACCCACACTCTCATCCACGTGGCGAACTTTGGACGAATGACAGCTCGCAACTCACGTGGGTCATGCTCATCCATGCAGCGGTGGTACTTGTAGCTAAAACTGTAATCTTTTCACGCGGAAAATTTTATACTCGTCCCATTTCAGGGAACGTCGGCAGCTTTTGACAAATCCATAGACGACGCTTTTAACACTGCAATCAAGTCCCTCGAGGAAGAAAGGGCCACACTCAAGCAGTTGGCGCATGCAGAGCAGAGTAAACTATTGGGCCTAATCCATGGCCAGATGGCGCCCCGAGAGAAGATGGTCGCTGAGATGGTGGCTGTCACCAAAGAGGTGCAGGCGGCTTTGCAGGAAACGAATCACGTGCGGGCTATCCAGGTACGTGGAGAACAGAGGGCACCAGTAGTGTGGAAATCGTCAATAGCACCTTCTGCTACTGCTGCTGCATTGGCTGAACGAATACAGTGTTAAAAGGTCGCGTTCATGACACACACACACAAAGTGCCTGCCACGAATGAACCACACAATACTTTTGGTGATCTCGTCAAGGAGCTGTATACCACCATCACGCGAACTCCTGTCATCCTCGCAGCAGCAGCAGCAGCAGCAGCGGCGGTTATTGGCTCAGCCGTCGAACAAAAACGGTCACCACTTCATTTCGTGGCATTTTCAAACACGCTGCTTCTGCGGCCATATGGGAAAATGTTTCCTTCTGATATTAGGAAGCCACTGAGAGCTACGATGCACCTTTACATCATCTAGATTGACAAACCCATTTCTTTAGTTTAACACGTAGGCTTTTTTTTGTTGAAAGAGAAACCCTATTTTTGACTTAAAACCATTAAATTTGTATTTCAATTTTTTAAGTAAAGTCTTAGGCTCGCAAACCAACTGACCTGGAAGAACTAAAACATGGTATTGTGAATGCTGAGTCATCATGCATGCCTACATCTGTGTTTTAAAATGTTTTTTTTTTCTGAACGATGGGCAACATATACAAGTTTATTAATAATTCGAGCATATCTAATCAATACCATAACATTAAATAAACGAAAACGTAAATGTCTATTACGTGCAGCATTCATATTAAATTCATATCAGCATCTCGAATGACAATACATATATTCTTGATTCTTTCGGTAAAGTCATGTAGTAGGGAAACAATTAAATAATAAAAATATAAAACAATAAATTCTCACGACATTTTGACTGCGACACAAGCAATCATCATCAGGTGTGAAAACCTTCTACGTGACTTTACCGAAAGAACCAAGAATATGAATCCCTGCAGTCACGAAAGCTTTAAATCAAGACAATACAGATATTCAACTTTTTTTTGGTGTAGTATTCATTTTGGTACACTCCGTATATCAACATGAGATGAGGTTACCCTGAGATGGTGACCAGCTTACCAATGGATGTCTCACGCGTGCACCCCTGTCCCTCTGTCGCAGGTGAGCGGTGAGTTGGAGAGAAGGTAGGTCGGACACCTTCACGTCACTCCACCGCCACTCAACTCCCCAATCCCAGTTTAATTGAACATTCAAGATCCATGTTTTACTGGTACCACGATGGTGAATAAATAATATGCTCACTTTACCCTTCCCCGCAATGATAACACCGGAGTTGTATTAATATGTCGAGACACCTACGATCACAAGGCCATCATCAAGTTGTGTTCACCCGCACATCATACTTGTAGTGAAATGTGCAAACACACTTCCATCATAATAATCTACGCATTGTCCTCGGAACTGATTGGCCTACACCAGAGCTACAGTCTCCTTTATGGCCTTGTCATGAAGGAAGCTGTATTATTGCCATACTTTTATTTATCATCATCGTGATAGTACCGACCCTGATGCCTGCTGCTGCATATTAGGAGTCTGCATGTCTCTCTCTGTCCTGGTGGTTGCGTGGATTGTTTCTCCGGGTTTTCCCTCCACATTTAGAAACATGCAACTGGACTATTTAGATTTTTTTTGCTGCTGTAACCGTCAAATTTCTAAGCCACTTTGTTGAGTTATCATGTGTGTCCAGGTAGCTTTAAACAAAAAGTTATTACCTCAGTGGGCTTTGCCTGGTAAAATCGGGTTGGTTTTGTTTTATTTGTATGTGTTTGGGTCATTTGTTTTTTACCTTTTTTGTACTTTTCACAGCGATCATGTTTTTTTGTATTGTTTGTTTTAACGTTGTTACCCGTGCCTACTGGACATCTGTGAAAAAGAGCTTTATACCTCATCGGATTCCTCCAGGAGGCTGTTGCTCTGGTGCAGGCCAATCAATTTTGAAGACAATGCATACATTATTATTATCAGTGAACGTTTGTTTTCATGTTTTACAACACGCATGATGTGTGGTTCACCCAGACGTGATGATGCCTTGCAATAAGGGGTGTTTCTATTTAGTGTTTGAACATCTTAACACAACTCCTGTATTATGATTCTTATTCTTACCGGGAAGGGTATTGCAAGCCTATTCTTTGTAATAATCTTGATACTGGCCAACAAAGGTTTTCCCATAGATCCACGATATTCTTATTCCTTATTTGTTTCTTCCACGTTCAGGATAACGGCCGTGATGATGAAGAACCCGCCAAATGACAACATCGTGACTAGAGACCTATTTTCATCCTTGCATGGCCTGCTGCAGAGTCTCTCCCCCAGAATCTCCAATTGGAAGACAGAAAACGCGATGCTCAGAAGTAAGTTTGTGTGCGTGCGTGCGGTGGCACAGTGGTTAACGAGTGGCTGCGTTGCGAACCAGGCGACCCAAGTTCAATTCCCGCTCATGGCCACCAACACCAGTGATGATTATATGAACCGGTCCTGGGCCCCCAGCCCCCACCCCAGCTCAACTCATCCTCAAATGAGTACCTGGTGTGGTGTGTAGTATACATCGCCACTGGGGAGACAAATGTGCCCGGGTCTGGTGATAGGCAACCACCCCCTCAGCGCTGCTCGATAACAACACTTGCCCCTGCAGACTGCTACAGGCTATACAGGGGATATTTTTATTTGGCATCAAAGTTGTGGAATAGAGAACACACTTAATAATAATATAATGAATAATAATTTACATTTGTAAAGTTCTGCATTTAATCCGTAGATCCACCAATGCGCCCCTGTGTATGGAAAGCTAGGAAATAAACAGAACCTGCAGAGGGCAAAAGGCCATAACTAGGCAGATGGTAAAGGCCAATTTACCCATTCACTCACCCACCTCACTCACTCACCCACCTCACTCACTCACCCACCCACCCACTCACCCACCCACTCGCTCACCACACCGCACTCACTCACCCACTCATTTACTCACTCACCCACCAACACACTCACTTACCCACCCACTCGTTCACCTACCCACCCACTCACTCACCCACTCATTCACTCACCCACTAAATTACTCACTCACCCACTCACCGAATCACTCACCCACCGTTCATGTTATCTATTTTGATAACGATGAAAACGCTAATAAGTGGTACATCTGATGATCGAATCTAATTAAACACGTATATTTATATAGCCCTTCACTCCAGGCGCTTGATGAACATGGCTTACAACACGGTGACACAGAATGGAATGGTGTAGTAGCGGGCTACCAGGTGGTTCTACTCAGGGGATCACGAAAGGGACTACAGGGGAGGGAAGGAGTGGAGGGGTGAGGAGGAGGGAAGAGGACGAGAATGGGCAATGGAGAAGAGGTGTTGAGGCTCTAACCACCCTCCTGCTATCCGGAGGCTCACTGCCATGTGGGGGAAGTGGGATGCCCAGATCGCGTGCTGACTGAACGCGGCAGGTGCAATCAGCTATTCCGCAAATGGAAATATATAAATGAAGGGAGTTACCAAATGCGTCAAACACGAATCTCACATTAATGTGACTACGTCTATGTGACCACGCCATCCAAAAACAAAGGAAAGCTTCTGCCGCCTATGAATTCAGAGTTTGGGAACGAATGACTGTGACGACGTGAAGAGGCGCAAGAGAACGGGCGGCAGCGGTCCAGGCGAGCTACAGGAGGGAGAGGGGTGTTCCGTCAGCACGCAAACGACCTGCTGTGGAACACACCGAATCACAAGCGGGGGGTGGGGGGGGGACGCTGGTAGACAACTTGAATGGACACTCGAATGGGGCGCAAGTGAGCGTGGAGAGGTCGCATGCATAGAATTGCACTGAGAGACAGAAAGGGTGCCGTACGCATTACAGAGAAAAAATGCAAAGGTTAGTGGCATCATCTTGACTTGGCACGGAAACTTTTAGGGGGTTTGGGCTTTGGGCAGTTTACGTCGACTAGCAGGACCGATGGGTGATGTTGCAGACTAAGAGACAGAATGGCAGCCCAAGGTGGAAATGCACCTAAAAGGACACTCTCCCATGGAGATAGAGTGATAAGTTATCAGTTTGTGTGATGAAAAAAATTATATGCATTATTACCCTTTCTGTAAAAAAATAATAATACTACAGGAGGTGTTAAGATGTTCAAACACCAAATAGACACACCTTTTGCAAGGAATCATCAAGTCTGCATGACTCACACATCCTGTTGGTGGTAAAACATGCAAACAAACACGCTTTGATGATGTACACGCTGTCCTTGTGTATATAGTTAAGAGACAACCCAACGGTTATGATTTTTGGCGATCGCACTCTTCGTACACCCCCCGAGTACCCGGTGTAACCACGGGCAGGTGAAACCTCTACTTAAACCCAAGATCTGAACGGTGGCAGCGCAGCTGTTTGGGATTCTCCAGCACTGTTGTTTGTCATTGTATCAACAACAGCAGAAGCAGTCCACCAGCTAAGGGAGCCGATGACTAACCGCTGTCCTTTCCGTGTGCGTTCTATGACCGAGAAGATTTCAGGAGCCCAACCCTTGATGAAGATACGCTGCACTACCAACTGGACGCCGACGACTGTGGCAAGGCCCTGAGCCTGTCTCGGCCCCTCAGGAGGCGTCGGGACGTGACGGAGGGCTGTGAGGCGTTCTCCTACTGGAGGCAAGCGCTGTGCGAGGAGGGCTACACCTCCGGGTTGCACTACTGGGAGGTGGACGTCAGCGAGTGCGTCGAGTGGTGTGTGGGCGTCTGCTACGGGTCGATGGAGCGGAGCGGCAATACCAGCGATGCGGAGCTGGGTGAAAATGCCGAGTCGTGGTGCATCAAATACAGAGACGATGATGACGACGACGACGATGGAAATCTGAGTGCCTTTCATGATGCAGAGCAAACCGACATTGAATTCAGCTGCGATGGTGGCCGTAGAGGCTGGCACATCGACAGGGTGGGCATTCTGCTGGACTGTGACATGGACCGACTGTCATTCTATGATGTTTCACATGCACGGGTCCACTTGCACACCTACTACGTTGTGCAATACGATGGTCCACTCTTCCCTGCGTTCAAAGTCCTAGACGACAGCATCACAATAGCCACGTGTCCACGCTCCTGCGCAGGCCTCTGCTAGGATTCTCAGAAGAGGTGATGTGGACCCAGCATCAGAGCGCTCTGTGAGCATTGCTGTGTAGGTTAGCCGTTCTGGCACTGTTGCTCCCCCGGTTGATTACTGTCATAGATGTGCACTGTTCACGTCACCGTTGAGATAGATTTCTATAGACTCGCATAACTATCCACAACCTTAGTTCAACACAAATAGACTCAAATATCGACCTATTGATACCCACAGATGCAAATAGATACGCATAGACTCACATACATACTTATAGACTTGTATACGTACCCACAGATTCACGTACAAATCTACAGACTAATATAGATAACCAGATATTTAGATGAACCCATATACTCACATAGATACCCACAAAATCACATATAAATTAATAGACTCAAATATAGACCCATATTCTCGCATAAATAACCACAGGTTCATGTAGAAATCAATAGACATACATAGATACCGATATATTCATATAGATACCCATAGACTCGCATAGATACCCATATACTCACATAGAAAACAATATAAACTCATGGCGTCATACAGAGCCTCATATACCTACGTGGGAAGTTGTGCTTATATGGTTGGAATCTCGGTTCCCAGGGACAATTATATTACGTGTGTTTGTGGACCTAATGGAATGTTTCGTTGTGGATGAGAGGCTCCCTCTCCTCTGTCATGAGATGGACCAGTACTGCCTGGACCTCTGAAATACAGGCGGACCGGTGAACCGGTTCTGGCTTCAATAATTATGAGGGGTCGACAGCTCTCCACTTGGCGTAGGAAACTGCCAAACAACAAGGATTGCCACTTCTTTTGAACAAAATAATGAAGGGGGTGTGGGAGCGTGGCGGTGATGTCTAAGAAGCTGTAAGTTACAGTGTTGTATATATAGGCCTTTTTCCAAAATTGATATTAAGAATGATTTTGCCAATATATATTTTTTTAATCATTGATGGTGTCGCTTGGGGGCGAAAGGGGGTGAGATAAACCCCCCCTCCCCTCACAGCAGCTGCCTCTCACACTGGAACCAGGCAGCCGGAGATAAGCCATAAAATATAATAAAACCCAAAAGAAAAGAGAAGGGGGGGAATTACTAATGAGACACGGGGGAAATATACGTAGCCTCAAAGGCCCCCGTTTTAAGAGCACAGACAACCAGGTGCCACGAAGGAACAGGCAAATTCTACAATAATGTGCCTTTTCGTTTCTCTTAATACAACGGTTAATGTTCAGAACTTAGCGACAAAATGAGTCGACATAGACTGACAACACAATCACTCCGATTAAAAACAAGACTACAGTCTACATAGTGGATTATTACTTCTCATACATATCAATTTAATACTAATGTTATTCACCTTTAATTCTATTACCTTTTGCCGTCTACATGACTTTACAAAAACCAAGGGATATTTATTCCAGCAGTCAAGAAGCTTAACTGAAACTTAGCTATACCTCTAACCTCAGGACATCAAAATATAACTCGAGTTTAACAGCACAGATCCCTGGATACACACGGGGGAACAAACGTTAATAAACCCTATGAACACACGTGAAATGACAATGTTAAATCACGAACGTGGAAAACATAAACCAAATAATGATTATAAAGAGTTAAGCCAGGGGTCATCCAGGGGAGATGGGGCGAGGTGGGTCGATCACGTGACCAAGAGAAAAGGATTCCATAGATGAAGCCTCCCGGCCGCCTTGTCTCTTAGCAGCATGGGGCAGCAATAAAACCACAAAGGGAGAGACCACGACCCCCATTGAGATAGACAAAGGTGACACCCGACCGCGAAGGAAGGAGCCAGGCCTTGAGGAAACAACTTATCACCCCAATAAGTAGAACAAACACATAAATACCCAGACGAGGGATGACAAAAACTCAGCAACAAGAATATGCAAACATTATAGACTGCCAAAACACTCACTCCGATTAAAAACCAGACTAAAATCTACACAGTGGGTTATTCTAAAACATATTATTAATACTAATGTTATACTTGGTTCTTTCTTTCACGTAGAAGGGAAACAATAACATAATAAAACTGTATGTCCAGAATCCCTGGCGTCTACAAACTAAGTTGCCTCTGTGGTAGTAGTTACATTGGAGAAACCAAACGACATGTCTCAGACCGCATTCGTGAACACAAAGCAGACCTAAAACACAGTAGGACCAACACCTCGGCCGTGGCAGATCACTGTTATAATTCAGTAGGCTCACATGACATTGACTTCTCCAAGACAGAGGTTCTTTGCAAGCCATCTGGCTACCATGAGAGATTCGTTCATGAGGCTATCCACATATACAAACACAGAGACAATTTCAACCGAGAAGATGGATTCTGGCTTAGCAATCATTGGAATGATTTGATAAACCATTTCGGGTCTTAATTGATTGTTCACGCTTATGGTGGCTTTCAGACCGCATCCATTATTTTCGTCTCCCCCCTCTTTTCCGAACATGGATGGACTCGTCCATCTGAACAAACTGTCAAATCGCTCTCCGTGGTGCTAACGTTAAAAAACGCCACTTTTTTCAAATTTTCTTGCTGCGGTTTTCACACCTGATGATGATTGCTTGTGTTGCAATCGAAATGTCGTGAGATTTTATTGTTTTATATTTTCATTATTTTATTGTTTCTCTTCTACGTGACTTTACCGAAAGAACCAAGAATATGAATCCCTGCATTCACGAAAGCTTTAAATCAAAATACTAATGTTATTCACCTTAAATTCTCTTACATCTTGCCGTCTACATGACTTTACAAAAAAACAAGGAATATGAATTCCAGCAGTCAAGAAGCTTAACTAAAACTTAGTTATACCTCTTAACCTCAGGACATCAAAATATAACTCTAGTATAACAGCACGGATCCCTGGATACAGACGGGGGAACAGAACTTAATCAAACCCTAGGAACATACGTGGTAATACAATCTTAAAACACGAATCGTGGAAAACAAACCAAATAATAATTATGAAGAGTTAAGCCGGGAGTCATCCAGGAGAGATGGGGCGAGGGGAGTCGATCACGTGACCAAGATAAATGTATTCCATAGAGGAAGAGTCTCCCAACCACCTTTGTCTTCCAGCAGCACATGATAGAATTGCATACGCAGGCAGAGGGCATCTCTTATAAATAAAAATCAAATGCCACGATGGAAGCACTGTAAACACTGCCACAAACATACCTTGAGTCACGTACAGAATCATAACTATAAAGTGGTACGGTATCAAGCTATAGGAGGTCAAATAAAATGTTTAACTTCAAAAGCCTCAACACACCCCTTTGTGAGAGGCAAAAGAATGTCACACCTGGAGGGAAGAGAAAAGGGGGGAGGGAACTCCACCAGACAGGGGAACCCCCCCTCCTTCCAGATTAATTATTGCAGAGGGTGGAGAAGAAGGACGCACTCGGGAGCAATCTGGAGCATCTGTTTCCCTTTGATGGTGGGATAGCTGAGGAGGGGGACAAGAATCAAGCCAGGGTGAGACTTAACCAATGGCTTAATAAATGAGAACACACACACATGGACACACGTACAATCCTACCCCCCCCCCCCCCCCGCAGCATAGAGTGAAATCAAAGGAAGTTCCGGTCCTTTGTGAGAAGGCGAGCCAGAGGAAGAAATTTTGGCATAAAAACAGACACGAGCCATACATCGCTATCACAGCTACCAGTGGCAGAAGACGGCGATCAACTACAGAAGATGACCAACCACAGAAGATAACAGCCAGCCACCGAGGGCGATCAGTCACCGAAGAGTTCTGTGACGGCGGGAAACGTCAAGCAATCAACGTCGAGAAAGGGCGGAAAGCGCCAGGCATCGACCAAGCCAGCATCGCAGAGAACCAGCTGCACGCGCAATCGACACTGCCAGAGAGACGGAGCAGGAGAGAGCACACCGCAGCGTCACCAGCGCCACCAAGCAAGGGTGTCAGCTGCCAGCGGACGAGCTGCGGGTGCTACCTGACGACAGGATCATCGCGCACCGATGGCGAGCGTCGTGCCAACTCTTCTACCCAGCTGTGGACAGAACTACTGTAGACCTGAGGAAGAGGGAGAGCCAAGCTGCCCGTATGATACACACACACCCACACATTACAACGCAAAGAATTGATCAAGAAGACAAACCAACCACACACAACACATACCCGGACTAATAGTAAGAAGACTCATGATAAGCGCGTCAAGTATCAACTGATAACGAAGAACACGGCTGCCATTGGGTTACGGGGAAACGGTCACTTAGAAGTATTTTAGTAGTTATTTTTCTTTTGATTTGCATAAATATTATCAATGAATTCATCGATGAAAACTAAACCTTTAGAAACCTAGGTTACGAATCTACACACTCACAGGGAGAATATTGTGTTGAAATCTTTCTTTTGAGCACAGAATCTGCCCGCGAATTTATTGAAGCCTTAGCCAATTGATAAGTATTTGCTGGAGCAGGCATACTGCCGCACACCATTGTTCCAAATATTTCGTTAATTATGTAATCTTCCCCATGAATTCATTGCCGTATATGTTTTGCCTTTGGGACATGTTTCTTTATTGCCTTCGTATGAATATCGTTGCATGAATTTTTTTAAAGGACTTTTTCCTCTCACCGTGTATGCTCGCTAACAGTACAATCGAAGAATAATCGATCGTACTGTTACCCAGTTAACAAACGTGATCATTGAGGGTTAAATGTATGGATCAAATTAAGAGAACATCTCCAGGAGTACTGTGTTGACAATTCCAAGCATAAGAGTTCACATATTAGAGTGTTAAGGTTTTGTTTAGAAATTTAAATTGCTTAACACAGAAGTGTCTGCGTGGTGCCTTCCTAAGTTCATGCATAATAATCTTAATTATTAGAACTGTATCCTGCGGTGAGATTAGAATTTGGAGACCTGACATAAAAACACTAAGACATAATCAGTAAATGTTAAGCGAGAATAATTGTATTATACAGATTGATAATACGAACCTAGACAACGAAGCCAAGCTTAATCTAGCATACTTACAGCACACCTGAAAAACTGCATACAATTAATTGTATGATCCCGATTTATAATACTACCCTCGGCAACGAGGCAGGGCATAATGATCATAACGGTGTGCATTAGCATAATCGCAAACTTCATACGATGATACATTTTGAATTAGCATTATTTATGCACATAATTACATAAATTATCATAAATTAGGATAATTACGCATTTCCCCAACTTTATTTTTGGATTATTTTCAAATTTTTAAGACCCGGCATATACAACAACAGGCTACTGTGGACTCGCCTCCCTGTCAACAATAGGTGAGAAATGGTAATGGTTACTTACGCCCCCACCAAAAATGAGCATCAGTAGAGAGATGCAGACAAGGCCGATGAGTCAGATGCCTTCTTAAACCTCCTGTCCCAGGTGCTAGCTAAAGTTCCCCCTCAGGATGGAGTCTTCCTGTTGGGTGACTTTAATGCCCGAGTGGATCATGATGCAGACACCTAGATTGGAGTGATCGGAAGGCATGGGCCAGATCAGCTCAATATTAACACTAAGAGGCTGCTAGACATCTGCGCAGCCGATGGGCTTGTAATTACCAACACCCTGTTCTGGAATCGGCGCATCCACACAACATTACGGATGCACGCTGGGTCCAAGCAAGAACATCTGCTGGACTATATAGGGCCTACCGTGGAGCTGATCTGCCCACTGACCATTGGTTTGTCATCTGTTAGATGTGCCTGCCAGTCACACACAGTCGCCTGGTATCAGCTAGCTGAGGATAGTTGCAAGCGGCAATTTCAACATCGCTTGCAGCTGGGGTTTGCAGCTGGGGTTGGCAGCATCCCCCATCCTGATGCGGAGGGGAAATGGGTGAGGTTCATGACTGTGGCTCATGACTGGCTCATGCAGCTGCAATAGCTGCATTGGGTATGCAGTCAACACCTCCCCAGAGACCCCAGCTTAAGAAGGAAGTGTTCCAGCTGGTTGAGAGAAAACGACAGGCTGACTCCCGTTGTCTACAACATCCAATATCAGAGAATGAGGAGGCTTACCGCAGCCTTAGCTCGGAGATTTGAAGAGACATGCAGTGCTGTAAGGATGAGTGGTGGCTGCGGGTTGCTGACAAGATGGAATCTGCCTCAGTAGTCCGAATCACGAATAACTAAATCCATCAATAAATTAATTTGCAGCACCTCACCTATTACTATCCTTACGGGAAAGAACGGCGATCCAATCTCTGACCCCTTTGAACAGGTCTGTAGGTTTGGAGAGCATTCCTGTGTGGTCTTGGGAGAGAGTAAGTCCCTCAGCCCAGACAACATCATGGGACGAGGTGGAGATGACCCTGATAGGGTTGCGGTGCCTAAAAAATTGGCCAAATTAGCCACCCCTTCTGAGTGGTTAGCTGAAGTGTCATCTGTGGAGGAAGTACGAGGAGTGATCCGGAGTCTGAGAACAGGAAAAGCGCCGGGCAGAGACGATCTCCCAAGTGAAACGCTGAGGGAGGGTGGCATCTGTGTGCAACTGCCCTACATGACATCATCACAAATGTGTGGACCACAGGAAGGGTTCCGCAGGATTGGAAGGATGCTCTAGTTGCCCCCCTCTGGGAAGGATTATTAATCAACATCTTCCCAGGCACGCTGAGGAGATGCTTGCAGAGCCCCAATGTGGTTTCAGAAAAGGGTGGTCCTGCACAGATGCCATATTTTCTGTCCGTCTGCTGCAGCAGAGGCGTAGGGAATTCCCACAAGACCTACATCTCTGCTTTATTGCCCTGGTCAAGGCCTATGACACCATTAAGAGGCCTGGACTCTGGGCTGTTCGTGCTTTCGGAGTCCCTGACTCTCTGCTCACAATCATTAAGAGCCTTCATGATGGTGTGCAGGCCCAGGTAAAGCTGCATGGCCGGGAGTCAGAGCTGTTCCCAGTACACCTTGGGGTGCGACAGGGATGTCCTCTGGCTCCCACATTATTTAACATCTATTTTGACCACGTAGTTCGTAAAGCCTTCAATAGCTGTACCGGGGGAATTTCCATTTGGTACAGATATAATGGGAGGCTGATCGATGCCCGGTTTGAGAAGCTTTATATGGCTGTACCAAAGAAATTTCAATCTGGTACAGATACAATGGGAGGCTGATTGATGCTCAGGTGTGGTCGAGGGATGGCTCCCTATTGGTCAACCATGTTATGTATGCCGATGATTTGGTAATTGCTGATCATTCAGAGGAGGAATTGGAGGCCCTGATGCTTGACCTGGAGTGTGCTACTAAGTGTGCTGCTAAAAGGTGGAGCCTTACTATCAGCCCCAGAAAACACTAGGCACCTATACTCTTTGGTTCTGGGTATTTTGTGCTATCAAACATTCCACTTCCTCAGCTTCCCATTGTTGATGGGGCAGTTGTGGAGAGAGTGCAGAGTTTTCTCTACTTGGGCAGTGTGCTTATGACCAGCTCCGGTTTGACAGCTGAGGTCTCACTCTGAATTAGCCGGGTGGCACTATCTTTTCATCAGCTGCATAATGCTGTGGGGAAGCTACTTGTTCTGTCGCTCCACACAAAGCTTCGAGTCTTCTCGGCCACAGTCATGCCCTCTCTTCTCTACGCTTTTGAAAGTGGACTCCTTTATTGGAATATATGTGCTGGTTAGAAACATTCAGCTTTCCTGCCAACGATCCATCCTGGGTTTAACCAGGCTGGATTGTGTGAGGGGCTCACAAATCCTCGAAAGATCTGGACACATTCTCATCAGTGAGCTCCTCTGGCAGGTAAGGTTGTGTTGACTTACGTAGTCCAAATGCCCAGCCACCGCATGGCCAAGAAACTTCTGTTTGACCAGATAGAGGAGGCTCAACGAGCATTTCACGGCCTGGAGAAGAGATGCACTAATGCGGTTCGGGATGATGTTGCACTGATTGGACTTGCCAAAGACTTGTGCCAGCAGTGTTAAGATCGGCCTCGATAGAAGAGGCTAGTGAAGGATGCTATTGGGCAGTTGGAGGCAGTTGCCCTCAAACAACAACGGAGGACAGAGGAGCGATGCTCACAACAACAAGCAGAGCGCCGGGCGGCTTAAATGCAGCAAGATGGCACAGTATACATCTTCCAATTATCTCAGTCATTCAACCCATGGCACCTGCGAGCCTTCAACACTTCACGTGGCCTTACAGTGCACCTGGCCTGGAACAGGCGCCATGGTGACATCACCATCAGTTTGTGGCGAATGGCGGGTATTGGTAATAGTATAACAAACTGTGGGGAGCGGTATTGTAGCGGTTAACGACCTAAATTACGAACCCGGCGACCAAGGTTCGATTCCCGCTCAAGGCCACCATCAGTGATGATTATTTGAACTGGTCCTCGGCCTCCCGTAGGTTGACGCAGTCTCAATTGAGTACCTGGTGTGGTGTATAAATACTTCCACCAGGGAGACAAAGGCGGCTGATGTGGTGCTCACCCACTCCTTCATGTGCCGTGCTTGTCCTCATGCTGGTCCTCATACGTGCTACTCACCAACACCACTTATCCCAACAGTCTGTTGAAGGCTACACGGGGTCTATTTGTCTTTGTAATGGACTAACTACCTGTGATACAACCGCTGCATTCAAGCTCTCCGAAGAGTTTTTGTTTTGTTTTTCACTCATTTTTTTAAGCACGATGTTAAATTTTGGTTTTAATTCCAAGATTATACTCTCACGACCAGTGCTGTATTGTGATTCCAGCTTAACCAGTTTATTGTGGGTGAGATCTTCTTGTGTAGATATAAAGTACAAAAATAAGTTAAACTATAATCCTCCATCGCCACCCGACAGTAGAGGAGATCAAATCAAGGAAGTTGTTGGCCAACTTTAAACTAAAACTATTTTCCCAGCTAAGGGACACTGAGCTATGTAGCTCTTTTTTAGAAGCTACCTGACCACAAATGATAGCTCAACCAAGTGGCTTATCATCACGTGGAAGTTTATAGCAGCCACATACTCTGAACGTGTAATTTTGATTCTAAATGTGGAGGGAAAAACCGGAGAAAAATTCACCCGACCACAACAGGGACAGGGAGAGACACTCTCGCAAACTCGACATATACAACAGGCTTCAGGGACGGGATTGAACCCACGACCTCCTGCATACCAGGCGAGGGAGATAACATCTACCTTGCCACCGCGGCGCCCCAACTGGGATTTTTTTTTTTATTCCCCACGTTTCGTTGGAGATTGCACACGGCATAATGAGACATACACAGCAGCTCTTTTTCGCGTGAAACAGCTTCCAGATCCACGTCAGTCAGTATGTGCCATGACGTCACAATGACAGCCATGTGGTACATTCTGATCTATTTTTATCAATGCGTCACAAGTCAGGGCCTTGAATAATCATGATGTAACTTTTATTATTATCTCCCGTTTTATCTCAGATGCCAGGCTACCTCATTCCACGAAGCACCGTGATGAGCTCACTAAAATAAAATTTCCTTCAGCAGATCGGAGAAAAAGGAACTCTATCCTCTCTACACAATATTGAATATGATCAATATTTTGTTGTCATCTGGAGGGAAAATTTACCTTCCATTTGTCTTTCCCATTATCAATGGCGTTCAAGGTTACTGCTTTTAAAGTGTAACCATTTTCTTTACGATATTCAGTTGGTGCCTCACGGTGCTTTTAAAATTAACTAACAATAATAGCCAACTTAGGCACTGCAACAACAGTGGCCCGGATAGATTTTGGGGACCATTAATGAGATTTAAGAAAAAGCTATTTTATTTTTGATGTTCAACCGTATATGCTGTTTATTGTCTCTGAACTGTCATTCTTAAACATGTTTTCTAAGTTTTGATGTTAGGTTAGTAACACGGAGTTAGTCTGTTCTGCTCTCCAGTTTCCTTGGTGAAAAGTGTTGCCCAATCCTGGCCATCTGGCTCAAAAACTTGCTGAAATAACGAACAATAATCAGAGTTGATTGCTGGCTGATTGGCTGTGATTGGCAGGTTAGGTTAGTGGTTTGTGATTATATTGAAGTGTATTGTTTGTTATAAAGCTGACGTTTTAATGCCAGTATGACTTTAGTTTAGTGTTAATTGGTTATTAATAGGGTTCATTTAATAATTGCTTTGGTGATTATCATTGAGGGATGAGTGATACAGTTTTATTGAAGAGGTTGTGTTTCTTTGCTATAATACACGATCAATTGATTTATCTAAAATGGCTGGAGTTATTTGTTCCCATTGTGAATTTAGTGCTGAATACTCTCGCGGTTTCGTGCCAAGTTTATCGAGGTACAGAGGTCGGCCAATTGCACCCCTGTGGCGGCTCGACCATTGACGGTTGACCGCGAGATTTGTGGGGGCTACCGTCCCCCGCCATCATTGAATTGTCGGGGCCATTGTCTCCCGACTCCCCCGCTACATTCGTCCCACTACCCCCCGGCTGTTCTGTGAGGTCCGGGCTACCGGCCTCCACTTCCTCGCCCCCCTGTACCCCCAACTTGGTTGCTGACCGCGTCGGCATGTTTCAATCGGTGAGGCCGCCTGCTCTACGCTAACGACGCGCTACGCTGTTCAGTGGCGGCGTGCTGCGGTGAGCGTGCTCGCAAAGTAAAACCCCGTCCCGCACGTGAACAAACAGGTACGGCGCGCCGATGCGTGATTCCCTCACACACACGCTCTACGCGCTCAGGCAATAACAAACACGACGCTGCTACCTGCCGAGCCCCGTGCACCAATCACACGCGAGGGAGTGGGGAGTCGGGGGTGGGAGGCCAGGGGTGTCTGCCGTGCGCGTGCTGCTGATTGGAGGGGGTCACTTCGCTCCGATTTAAAGGACCGTTTAAACAGCCGCGCGAATATGCGCACGCCAGGCGCTTAGCTCGCTACCTCGCTATAGACAATTGCACAGGCTCGCGACCGCAACACAGTCACACAGGCACGCGAGCGCTAAGTGCTACTGTAAACAATCACACATGTATGCGAGCGCTAAACACTACCGAAAACCGTCGCGTAGGCATGCGCACGCTGAACACTCCGCCTCGTGGTAAGCAACCGCACATGCACGCGAACACCAAGCACGCTCTACCCTCCTCTTCACACTCCCAAAGACCACACGACACAGTTTATCCCCCTACTAGTTATTTTATTTACCGCGAGTAACCCGTTAAACTACGCGTGATTGTGTGAGTCAGCAGGCCCTCCTAGCCTATCCTTCGGGAATCCTAGGCTCAATTTATCCTGCCTATCACTCTGCTCTTTTCCCTCGATTAAATTGTTCACACTCACCTCTCTCTTACTTACGCTTACTTCCACTCTGCTGCGCTGAAAGCTGTAGACGGGCGAGGCTGTCGGTCGTCTCCGTAGGGGGTTCAGCCTCGCTGCGCTGAAGCTCGTCACACGGACGTCTCGAACGGCTGACTCTCCTGCTCCGTGGACCCCGATGATTTGAAGAACTCTGCCTCCGCATTTTATCCACCCTATCACGAAGGCATTCCGTGGTGCTCGTACTCGCCCACCCGTGCCCTTTCATATTCGGGTCTATAATACCACCTATGACAAAAGGCATTCAGATGCTTCCGCACCCGTGCCACCCTGTCCATTCAGAGGCTTGGCTATTCTTGTCCCTTTGTTATCTAGATCCCTAATTCTGCCTATAACAAAGGCTTTCCGCTGTTCCCACACCCCATGCCGCCCTATCCATTCAGATGTCGGAATGCTCCTGTCCCGTTATTTGAATCCGAAATCTCACCTATAACAAAAGGCATTCAGATGCTTCCGCACCCGTGCCACCCTGTCCATTCAGGGGCTTGGCTATTCTTGTCCCTTTGTTATCTAGATCCCTAATTCTGCCTAGAACAAAGGCGTTCCGCTGTTCCCACAACCCGTGCTGCCCTGTCCATTCAGATGTCGGAATGCCCCTGTCCCGTTGTTGTTTGGATCCGTAATCTCACCTATAACAAAAGGCATTCAGATGCTTCCACACCCTTGCCGTCTGTCCATTCAGAGGCCTGGCTATTCTTGTCCCATTGCTATCTAGATCCCTAATCCTAACAAAGGCATTCCGATCCGTACCCCCCTTGGCCTCCTGACTCGTGCTTGTGTGTGTGCGGTTTCACTCGCGGTGGCTCAACGGCCTCTGCCGTGACCACGTAACTTTAATATCAGGTCACGGCGCTGCGGTGCATGTCAGCCTCGGGGGTAGATCGCCCAATTGCCCGGCCGCAGGAAACCATGAAGGCTTTCTTCAATTAGCTCAGAAGAGGCGACTCCGCTCCCACTCAATGTTCATTCACACGTGATGGAAGGCATATGGGTCAAAACGTTGGACATCGTGCAATTCACAAACTCATACTGGAGAGCTGCACAGCACAGCCACTGAAACCTGTGCAGTCGTAATGACTACATTGGTTGAAGTCTCCTTGCTGCACCACATGAGGAGCTAAAAAGTTGCCTGGCACGCGTTCGTATCAAGCCGGCTGTCGACTGCAGGCCACGGGGCACTGGAAGTTTTTGGGAGCTACCGGAATGCCACCTTTCCTGCAGATGCTTATCCTGGATCCCCACTCTGGCACGACCCAGCCGGTTTATACCGGTGTCGAATCTGGTCCTCCCTTGAATACCTTTCTTTTCTCCCCTAGTCCATCATCATCATCGTCCTCCTGCTGCTACTGCCACTCTCTGCCACCGGCTCCCAGCTATGAACAGGCCTACGCCAACCCCTATCACTACCCCTACCACACTCTCTATGATTACCCCTACTCTTATCACACACCCTATAACTACGCCAACCCCTATCACTACCTCAACCCCGATCACTACCCCAACCCCTATCACTACCCCTATCACTACCCAAACCCCTATCACTACCCCTACTGACACTACCCAAACCCCTATCAGAACCCCTACTAACACTACCCCAAACCCCTATCACTACCCCTACTAACACTACCCAAATCCCTATCACTACCCCTACTAACACTACCCCAACCCCTATTACTACCCCTACTAACACTACCCAAACCCCTATCACTACCCCTACTAACACTATCCCAACCCCTATCACTACCCCTACTAACACTACCCCAACCCCTATCACTACCCCTACTAACACTACCCCAACCCCTATCACTACCCCAACTGCTCCTTAACCACTCCCGCCTGTTCTCCTGTCACCATAACCACACAACCACCACTTTTAATCCCCCGTATTTATTATCTCAACCACTATCATCTCATGTACAATTTAATAACTGCTGTAAAACACCTTAGATTAAGGCGCTGCTATGTAGTCATTAATATAAACTATAAGAATAAGGGGCTGCTATACATAAATTGTGGTATTCCAGTAACTTATATAGCAGCACCTTTTTCTTATATCCTCTATATATGTCAGTGCCTTATTGTTATATTTTATATAGATTTATATACAGCAGAGCCTATTCGCATATTTTATATAGATTGATATATAGCAGTGCCTTATTCTCAGATCGTTTATATATTTACATATATCACCGCCTTATTATAGCTTTTAAAGGTTTATATATAGCAGTGCCTTATCTTTATACCCTATACTGTCCAGCAATTATTGGTTTAAGGCTTATAGCAGAGAAAGCAAAGAGATAAAAAATAGACTAAATAAGATATAACGTGGGCAACACTAATATGCATTGGAGTTTATCAACAAAATCTTATATCAATAGATGAATAAACCTTGATATGGTATCCTGAATTTGAGTTTTTAATTATAAAGTTGTCATGCACTGAAGCGTTTCATGCTTCATTGGACTAAGACTTATTTTTACTCCCCCCCCGCCCCCTTGACAATTTTCCAATGTAGAACCAATTCACCCTTGATTTAAAGCTTTCGTAACTGCAGGAATCCATGCTCTTTGGTTCTTTTGGTAAAGTCACTTAGTTAGAAATAAAAGAAAATAAAACAAATCACGATTTTTCGATCACAACACAAGCGGTCGTCATCAGACAAAGGAGTCAGCCTCTAAAGGCAAACTGTTTATAAGGGTTTTGGGATTGGCGTAGCCCAAGTGCACCAACAACAACAGCAGATGCACGGGTGGTGCACGAGTGCCAATGCAGCAACAATGCCAATGCAGCAACAATGCCAATGCAGCAACAATGCTAATGCGGCAGAAATGCCAAACGCTGGGGATGCGGGGGGGGGGGGGAAATAACTCGGAAAAACAGACTAGTACCCAGCAGATATGATGGAACAACCATAAACAGTTAAAGTTGTACCTGGTTACTAACACCCTTCCAATGATTGCTCAATTTGTATCCATCTTCTCGGTTGAAGTTTGGTCTATGTTTATATATCTGGATGGCTTCATGAACAAACCTTTCATAGTAGCCCGTAGGTTTGCAGAGTACCTTGGTCTCAGAAGCAACAATATCATGCGAGCCCACAGCATTATAACAATGGTCAGCCACGGCAGAGGTATTGGTTCTGCCGTGTTTCAGATCTGTTTTGTGTTCGTGAACACGGTCCGAGACATGTCGTTTCGTTTCCTCAATGTAACTGCCACCCTGCCACCGCAGGTACAACTCAGTTTGTAACCAACGAATGTGTGGTACCACCGTGGCGGAGCAGCTCCGTCGGAGGCCGTATTCACCACCGTGACACCGCCACCGGGGAGTGACGACGCCGACGCGGAGCGCCCCTCGCCCCCCCCCCCCCCCACATGTATACACACACCCCACGTAGGGCCGGGAGGGAAGGTCACCTGGCCGACGGGTTTTTATCCAGAAGCCCCTAATGGGATCAAGCTTCATGGTTTCCCGCGGCCGGGAAATTGGGCGATCCACCCCAGAGACTGACACGCACCGCGGCACCGTGACCTGACATTAAAGTTGCGTGGTCACGGCGGAGGCCGTTGCGCCACCGCGAGCGAAACCGCACACACACGGCATGGGGCGTAGGAACCGCGATATGCCTGTGGTTATAGATGTAATTAGGAACTGAATGCCCTTGATTATAGGTGAGCTCCCGGGTCCAAATAACAACAGGATAGGAGCATTCAGGCCTCTGCATAGACAGGGCGGCGCGGGGCGGAAGCATTTGAATGACATTGTTCTAGAAATGGTCACGGATCAGCATGTGAAAAAGGACGAAAATAACTCAGCCTCTGAATGGACAGGGCGGTACGGAGCGTGGGAACCACGGTATGCCTTTGTCATAAGTAATATTACAGATCTGAATATGAAGGAGCACGGGTGGGCAGGCGCCAGAGCAACGGAATGCCTTTAGGGTGTATAAAATACGGAAGCTTAGTGTAGCAAGAGAGAGTTCTTCTTCAACATAATCGCGGCCCACGGAGCTTGGAGCCGGCCGTTCGGATCGTCCGTGTGACGAGTTTCAGCGCAGCCAGGCACGATCTGCTACGGAGACGACTCAAAGGATCGCCTTTCTACAGCGTTCAGCGCAGCAGAGTGGAAGTAATCGTAAGTAGAGGAGAGGTAAGTTTGGGCTATTTAATCGACGGTAGAAAGCGGAGCGATAGGCAGGATAAGCTGAATCTGGGATCCTCAAGGGATAGCCTAGGAGGGCCGGCTGACTCGCACAGACACACGTAGTTAGCGGGATACTCGCGGGGAATAAAACCGCTAATAGAGGATAAAACTGCATCGTGGTCGATGTGAGTACGAGGGAGGCGGAGTGTTTTGTGCTCGCGCGCATACGTGGCTGTTTGCGGCGAATACAGGAGTGCAGCGTCTGGTGATCGCGCGCACGCACGGTTGTTTACATCGAGGCGGAGCGCTTAGCGTGTGTGTGCCTACGCGGCTGTTTATGAGCGTGCTAGGTGTTCACGTGCATTCGCAGTTGGTTAACACGAGGTGGGCTGTTCAGTGTGCGCGTGCCTAAGCGACTGGTTTCGGTGGTGTTTAGCGCTCGCTTGCCTGTGTGACGGGGTGGCGGTCGCGCACCCGCGCGATTGTGTAATAGCGAGGTAGCGAATTAAGCGCTTGGCGTGCGCGAATACGCAGCTGTGTAAACGGCCCGTTAAATCGGAGCAAAGTAATCGCGGCGTGTTTGTATTTGCTTAAAGCGTGTGGAGCGTGGGTGGGAGGGAATCCCACGGCAGCGCGCCGCACCTGTTTATTCCCGTGCAGGACGGGATTTTACTTTGCAAGCACGCTCACCGCGGCACGCCGCCATTGAACAGTGTAGCGCATCGCAAGCACAAAGCGTACGAGCCGCTAATTAAGCTATGCAAACGCGGTCGACATCCCAGGCAGAGGTACAGGGGGGCGAGACATTAGGGGTCGGTAGTCTGGACCTGACAGAGCAGCCGGGGGGTAGCGGTATGAATGGAACGGGGGAGTCGGTGGGCAACGGCCCCGACAATTCAGTGATGGCGGGGGACGGTAGCCCCCACAAATGTGACATCCATGTACATCCTGAAATTGATCATCTGAAGTAGTACTTAAACATAACAGAAAATTTAAAATATTCTGATCACAGATGCTTTCCAACTTTAGCTCAAAGGACCACTTAACCACTATGGTAAAATCAGGAATTGAACCCTCAACCACTGCGCATCATACCACTTCAACAATTAGTCTGATAAGATGATCACGTTTATGTGACGAAGTCTCCACAAAAACTACAACATTGAAGTGTTAGAATTTTATACAAAACACCACAAGAAAACTAATGACAAGAATAAACATCTTAAAACAAGGTAGGACACCCACTTTAGTAGTTGTGCGATGAAGACAAAACTTAGTACTGTCCATCATACACACCACACAATATACAGCCCCAATGAACCAACTAACGCACTAAGCAGAGGTAACTCTTAGTTTCCCCTAAAGACAGCCCCCGCAGAAGTCAAAAGAAAAATGACAATGTCAACACGGTGTACAGCATTCAAAAAATCACTCTTGCTTGGACATAATTGTTACATATTACTTGATCTAACAGACACGAACATACACATTCTATAAATTCAACTGTTAACATATCCACTCAATATGGCTTAAAAGGTATAACCACATGCAACATTATTTGTTCCAGTTCCCCTATACTTTCTGTTTGACTTTTCAGCCACTACATTGCATCCAGCCATCTCTTGGGATCCAAATGCATGGGATCACAAGTGGAATTTCTTCAGCAGTTAATACAGCACTTTGAATTTACTATTTTGATTTAACATCCCTATCATTCTGTACCGTATGATACATGTGAAGATGCAATGACGGTGCTAATGCCTTCGAACGCGTAGAACGATTGAACGGCTTATCACCCGTGTGTGTTCTCTGGTGTCTGTGAAGATGGAATAAAATGACTAATGGGAGAATTCAATGACAATCAGCAAGCAAATCAGCTACAAAACCAAACTGAACATCTTAAGAATGTGTGTATTCAGTACACCTTTGTATGCCTGCGAGATTTGGACATTAAAACAGATTGGCAGAGATAGGGTATTTACACCCGAAATATATTGCAACATAATTATACTGCATCTAAGCTGGAACCAAAGAGTGACAAACGCATTTACTTTTACCATACATATACCAGCACAGTGTGATTCTAATACAACCACAATGTGATTCTAATAATTCTAATACAGTCCTAATCCCTAAGCCCCTAGTTCACATATCCGTCCCCGGATTCGCATATACTTACGTGATCCGAGGATATAAATACTTACATGATCCAAGGTTAGGGTGGGAGGATGACGTCACTAGGGAAAATAGAGAGATGGCGGGGCAAGAGAGGGAGAGAGAACACCCAGAGAGAGAAGGAGATGTCACCGGAAGAGGCGGGGTCAACGGGGCACTTCTTGGTGGGAATCGGAGCAGGGTGGACACGTATGCTGTGAGCTCGTGAGAAATAAAATATAGTGTGGCCCCTCTGACTTCGATTGGTGGACTCACTAAAACTGTTGGCAGCGGTGAGATCATATGATGCCTCGACGCGGTAACAGGAAGGACCCCAACAGAGACCCCATCGAAGAAGGGGAGGAACTTGTCTCTACTCCAAGCGCTCCGGACGGCCGTGATCCAAAGACAGCACAATCTGTAGGTGTGGTCGGAAGGGCCCCCCGAACCGTGAGATGATGGTGGTGAGCGAGGAACGACATATCCGAGAGCCCTCGACCCCATGACGGAAGGGAGCCCTGGGTGGTCTGGGTTGATCAGCTCACAGAGGCAGTCATGCTACTCCTGTAACAGTTGAGGGAGGACAAGGTGGCTACTAGCCCGGCGGCGCCGACGCCACCCATGGGGTCCGACCGGGAAAACCTACTGTGGGGACGCCATGGGCAACAGCCACGGTGGGGTTGGTCACCGCCCAAGACAGACCACTGGAGACGACAATACCGGGGATGGGTGAGAGCATGGCACCACGACCAATGGGCTCCATTCTCACGGGGCCAGCAGGTCCATCGGAGGCTCCACGATTTAAATTGGCAGCGTCGGAACCACTGAGAGATGTTGAAGAGTTACCTCAGGAGGATTTAAAGTCAATCTTAGTGGGGCTGACACCGCTAGCTGCCATTGGAGGAGCGGCGACAAAACACCCCCTTGGCCCAGCGGTAATGACCGCTACAAGCTTTAGGGGTGGAGCATTGGAGCCATGTGGGAGGGTGCTGGTACAATGGTCAGAGGTGCAAGGCATCCGTAGCCCAGGCGCGGAATTTATTCAGCCCGGGGGATCAGAACAGTGACGAGGGGAGGGCGCCAATCGACCACGCAAGTTTGGCAATGGTCAGAAGTTTGTGGCTAAACGAGGGGACTGGGGAGCATTTGTTCGCCGATTTGAGGCCAGCTTAATAACCATTGCTAAAGTCTACATCATAGACTGACAGTATACTCACTACGATAAAGAACCAGGCTACAGTCTATATTAGTGCTTTTTTTTGTTTTAGAATGGATAGA
The DNA here is from genome assembly GCF_048934315.1 of Petromyzon marinus. Taxonomy (NCBI): domain Eukaryota; kingdom Metazoa; phylum Chordata; class Hyperoartia; order Petromyzontiformes; family Petromyzontidae; genus Petromyzon; species Petromyzon marinus. Next base: position 6,150,965 of record NC_133748.1, on the reverse strand, counting down.
GCACGAGGCACCGAAGGCTCTTCCCATGGCCCTTAGTGACGATGCTTTAATTATAATATACTCCTCCATACAGGCGGAGAAAAAACAACACCCTGCAAGCAGCTTACCGAGAGATGGAGTGATTTTTGACCCACTATCCAGTGCTAAAAGATGATTCCAGAACCGTTGGCGGGAGGAAGGAGAATCAGCTTTAGGCCTACAGCAGCTCACTCATGGCCCGAGCACCATCTGCTTTCCCAGGGTTGGACGTGGGGGCACTGCCTGCCCCGAATGTACGTGGCACATCTGTCGCAGGCAACACTGCCCACAGGTCCCCTTGGGGACCTCGCCCAAACTGCACCGTCCATGGCAAGCCCTGTAAAGGCCCCAATGTGTGTGGGTCCAATTGGGATGCTGGCACTGATATCTACATCCCACCCGTCTAAAGCTGGACCGGTCGAGGCCTACCATGGACGTAGTACTCCACCCGCAAGACCACCCATTACATGCACCAAAAACCGGGTCACCGCGAACATCTACACCTTCAACAACAACCGCCATTTGCCACTAAGTGGCGGTCACGTCACCATGACGCTTGTGCCAGGAGATGTGCACATTGAGGCCACGTGAAGTGTTGAACGCCCGCTGGCACGAGGACATGGGGCAGACCCAGGTGCCACGGGTCGACTGAATGAGACGACTGGATCATGCACAACTTGTGCCCCCTTCTGTGCCAACTTGCTGTGCTTTAGCCACCCGGCGCTCCGCTCGTTGTTGTGAGCGTCGCTCCTTCGCCCTACATTGTTGTTGCAGGGCGACTGCCTCCAACTGCCCAGTAGCGTCTTTCACGAGCCTCCTCCACAGAGGCAGATCTTGACACCGCTGGTACCAGTCATCGGCAAGTCCACTCAGCTCCACATCCTCCTGTACCACATCACTTAATCTCTTCTCTATCCCATGCCGCACCCGTTTAGCCCCCTCGATCTGGCCAAACAAAAGCTGTTTAGGCATGCGGTGGCTGGGCATGCGGGCTACATTACCTAGCCAACGCAGCCTTGCCTGCCGGATTAGCTCACCGATGAGACTTTGTCCAGATCTTTCAATGATTTGTGAGCTCCTCACACAATCCAGCCTGATTAAATCCAGGACAGATCGTAGGCAGGCCAGCCTAAATGTTTCTAACCGGCGAAGATGTTCCGTTAGGGGGGGTCCACGTTTCGCAAGCGTAGAGATGGAAGGGAATGACTGTGACCGAGAAGACCTGAAGCTTCGTGTGGAGCGACAGACCAGGTAGCTTTCACACAGCATTATGCAACCGATTAAAATATAATACCACTCGACTGATTCGGAGTGAGATCTCTGCTGTCAAACCAGAGCCGGTCATAAGCACACTGCCCAGGTATGGGAAACTCTCCACTCTCTCCACAACTGCCCATCACCAATTGGGAGTTGTGGGGGTGGAGTGTCCGATGGTACAAAATACCCAGGAAGGTGCTTAGTTTTGGTGGTGCTGACCGTAAGGCCCCACCTCTTTGTGGCAAGCTCCAGGTTCAGCAGCATCGCCTCCAATTCCTCTGAGTGAGCAGCAATTACCAGATCACCGGCATACCTGGCGTGGTTGAGCAATAGCGAGCCATCCCTTGACCACACCCGGGCATCAATCAGCCTCCCATTGTATCTGTACCAGATGGAAATTCCTCCGGTACAGCTATTGAAGGCTTCATGAACTGCGTGGTCGAAATAGATGTTAAATAACGTGGGAGCCAGAGGACATCGCTGTCGCACCCAAAGGTGAAAAGAGAATGGCTCCAATTCGCGGTTACGTAGTTTTACACGGGCCCGCTCACCATCATGAAGGTCCTTAATGATCGTGAACAGAGGGTCAGGAACTCCAAAAGCACGAAGGACAACCCAGATCTCAGACCTATTGATGGTATCATAGGCCTTGACCAGGTCAATAAAGCAGAGATATAAGTCTTATTGAAATTCCCTACACCTCTGCTGTAGCAGACGGACAGAAAATATGGCATCTGAAACTGCATCTGGGCTCCGCAAACTTCTCTTCAGTGTGCCTGGCAAGGCGATGTTGAATAATCATTGCCAGGACCTTTGATGGCACACTGAGGAGTGATATGCCCCTGTAGTTGTTACAGTCTGTGCGGTCCCCCTTCTTAAAGATGGGGACCACCGGGGCAATCCTTGCCATCCTGCGGAATCCGTCCAGTGGTCCAGACTTGTGTTACGATGCCATATAGGACCGCCTTTGCACAAACGCCACCCTCCCTTAGCATTTCACTTGGGAGATCATCTCTGCCCAGTGCCTTTCCTGGTCTCAGACTCTGGATCGCCTTCAATACTTCCTCAACAGATGGCACCTCAGCCAGCCACTCACATGCGGTGACTTCCAATATTTGAGGCACCGCAGCCTCAGCAAGGTCATCCCCAATTTGTCTCACGATGTTTTACAGGATGAGGGATTTCCCCTCCCCCAGGACCTCACAGAAATGTTTAGGAAATCTGAAAATCTGTTCCTGGGGGTCGGAGATTGGATCACCGTCCTTCCCTCTAATGATGGCAATAGGTGTGGTGCTGCAAGTTACTTTTTTGATGAAGTTAAAGAGTGATTTGTGATCGCGGGCCATTGAGGCAGACTCCATCTTCTCAGCAACCTGCGACCACCACCCATCCTTGCAGTGCCTCGCAGCTCTCCAAACCTCCAAGCGAAGGCTGTGGAAAGCCTCCTCATTCCCTGACGTGGGATGCTGTAGACGATGAGAGTGGGCCTGTCGCTTTTTTTGCAGCCAGCCTGAACACCTCCTCTGTCAGCCAGGGTCTCTGTGGAGGTCTGGACCGTGTACCACAAGCAGCCATTGCAGCTGCATGAGCCACGATCCTTAACCTCGTCCATTTCCCCTCGACATCAGGAGGAGTGGGGGATGATGCCAACCCCAGCCGCAAGTGATGATAAAATTCTCGCTTGCAACTTTCATCAGCTAGCTGAGACCATGCCACTATGGGTTTGAATGGGCTCCTGGGTGTACACCTACCACCGGAGTAGAAGAATGGCAGACACATCTTACAGATGACAAGTCGATGGTCAGCGGGCAGATTAGCTCCACGGTAGGTTCTGGTGTCAAGGACATGGGCCTGCATCCGCTGCTCCGTCACTATGTAGTCCAGCAGATGTTCTTGCTTGGACTTGGCATGCATCCATGATGTTGTGTGGATGGGCTGATGCCGGAACAGCGTGTTGGTAATTACAAGCTCATGGACTGCACAAAAATCTAGCAGTCTCCTGCCGTTGTTATTGAGCTGATCTGGCCCATTACTTCCAATCACTCCATACCAGGTGCCAGCATCATGACCGACTTTTGGGCATTGAAGTCACCCAACAAGATGACTTTATCCCGAGGGGCCACTTTAGCTAGCACCTGTGACAGGAGGTTATAGAAGGCATCTGACTCACCAGTAGTGGTTTTTTGTTGATTCTGGACGAGCCCCGAGAGTAAGGATTCAGTCTTCTGGCTTTGCCAAATGGCATTTGGCCAGGAGACGTCATAGACGCCTGTCCCCCCGTGGCCTCCGGCACAAGCTTTATTTAAGTTTTAAATCGTGGTTTAGTGGTAATTAATTGAAGGTGGAGGGGTACCAGCCCCTCGCACCCGTCCAGAGCCCCTATTTGGCCGCTGTCGCGGTTACAAACGCCATGCGGGGAATGGCCAATCTAAATTGGCTCTCTCTTTTAAGGTCCGATTTACCCTTTGTATGTACTGTCTTGTCTTACAAGTTATTCATTTACTATTGTCTTAAATACTGTTCTGTATACACACATTTTTAATCCCTACACAAACACAAAGTAACAGTTCTCTGGTTGAGTTCGACATTGCTTGTTTATTGACCAACAAAAGTGTATTTTTCTTTCATTCCGTTGGATTCGTACAGGATGTGGTTTAGTCGAGGATGACGTTATTTTCAGGGGGGAAGGGGGTGCGTGATATAGTCCTATTTCTTACGTGATCCGAAGGTATAAATAATTACATGATCCGAGGTTACAATGGGAGGATGACGTCACAATGGAAAGGAGAGAGACGGTGGGAAGAGAAAAAGAGAGAACGCCCAGAGAGAGGGGGGGGGGGGGGGACATCACTTGAAGAGGTGTGGCGGATAGGGAAACGGAGTAGGGTGGATGCGTGCAACGTGCACCTCACAATAAATAAAGTATAGTGTGGCCCCTCTGCCTTAGAACGTTGGATTCTCTACACATACATACATATAACATGCCTACATACGAACACATTGCGAGTCTAATACAGGAAGTCATAGAAGGCATCTGACTCATCGACTTTTCCTGCATCCCTCCACTGATGTTTACCTTCGGTGAAGGCATGAGCAACCACCGTTCCTCGCCTCCGGTTGATGGGGATGCGAGCCCACAGTAGCCTGGGGCTTACAGGTCCACACACCTTACCGCCACGTTCCCACACCCCTTCATTCTTGGTGAGCCACTCCTTGTTGTTTGGCATTTCCCTTCCACGAGTAAAGTACCATATAAACAACCCCCGACCTCCTCAGCGGTTTTGCATGGTAACCACAGCCGCCCACGCGGTCTCGAGATGAGTGCGAGGGGCTGGTTACCCCTTCACCTTCAATGTAATTACCGTGAAAACACATGGAAAATATTTCACACATACACACTTGCGTACATAGACACACGAGTGTACATGTAGTGAATAACTCGGAGACGATAAGACTTGGAAGCACTTCTTTATTAACGAGCACCATCGGGGTTAACAAACTTAATATTTAGTCCGTCTATTGTCGGCGATGTTACTCAGGCAGGGCAGTTGGTAGGCTGCCTGATGAGCGGCGCCCCGAGAAGGTAGAGACAGAGACGACGACGATGGACTTCAGCAGCACGACAGGAATCTCACTCCAACAACAGCCCCGAGGTGCCCCACAGGGGCCCCTCTTATACTGTCAGCGTGGCCTGGCTCCGCCCCGGCCACGCCCCCTTTCTGTAGCCTAATAGCAGGTTCCTGGTGGGCCCCTTCTGTGACCTTTCCCCTAGATCCTTGTCTTGTGTATATCCTGGCCTGCTGACGTGAGGACTGCCGTACGCCCCAGATCTCCTTTTCTGCCAGCAGACAGTGCTATGCCGCTACATACATACACAGCAGTGTACAATCAGACACATGAGTGGACATACACACGGGAGGCCGTCTGCTACAGCCTGGAAACTGATGATCATCTTTGCTGTCTTACGGTATTATAAACCACGCTTTCAAGATATACCATTCAGATGATTATGTAACGTTCATGACAGCAATTATAATAATTTTGGTTGATTGAATATAACAGATCACCGTTGGTGTCGAGATGCACCCTTATCAACACGAGTGTCCTTAAATAAATTGATGAAACAACGTCGACACAACAGCTGAATGCAAAGTGCATGAAAGGCAAAATTAGAATAAAGGATATATGGATCCTATGGGCGAGTATGAGAGATATTTCACAAATGAGAATGAGTATCCGAACCAGTGTGCTGTGGTAAAGGCAAACAAATGGATGTACGCCCTTGAAAAAGGCGTGATGCACATTAATAAAACGAATCCATTCACAACACTCATTGAACACACGATGCTCCTTGATCTTCAATAACGTGTACCAAGAATTATCAAGCTGAACTTGAGGCCAAGCTGAGCATGAGGCCAATATTCTCAATATCATGAGTAACTAGCTAAGTTATCCGGCTTCGCATGGGTCTCAGTAATCAAATGTTAAGAGTAATGTCTTGCCATGTTGTCTTAGAATAATTTAATGCTGCAAATGAAGTCGGTAAACGTGTATTTTGTTACGGTTGTTTTTATTGTGTGATACAGTCACATAACTTGTTTGTTTGATATGAGAACAGCTTTAAAATGTGTTAACATTGGAGAGCTTCAGGATATACAATATTGGATGTATTGTCACCTAGTGCCAATATGCATTTTTTTCGCATTGCCAACTCTGGAGCGACCAACATAGAGTTGGAATGAGAGAAACATGGGCTTAGCAGGCTTAAGCTAACAACTTTGAGTGATTGACCCTGTGCCTTGTTGATGCTCAATGCAAAACTGAGCTGGACAGGGAATTGAAGGAGTTTAAATTGAAAGAGCAGGTCAGAGGTAATGGCTGGAATGCGTGGAATTAATCCTGCTGCATGGTCAGTCATGATGGTCGATTCAATTACACGGGGCATCATTTTCTTCACAGATAATCGCGTACCATTGCAAAGTGTTGGTGGGTCTAGATTCCTAAGAAGCATGATGGGTGTGCCAATATTGAGGTTGGGTTTGTGTGGAGGCACACCAGGTGGTTGCAGAGAGTTGAGAAATTCTGTAGGGCAATTGGCTGCCTCATTAGTGTCCAGTACAGTGTCAATTGACCTGTATGTATGAGAAATACCTGGTAATTCAGAAAGGAGGTCGTTGTTAGTGATATTGACAGCGTCATTTTTTGGTGCGAGGATGCCTCTTTTGCATAGCCAATTATGGTCATGTAAGTGGTGAAACATCACCAAATACAACTTATACAAGTTACTGAAGTGTTGCAACTGTTGTGCCAATGTTGGTCATAGAGATACTTCTATCTGCATTGTCATTGCCCATTTTCAGCAGACTTACAGCAAGCTGTGGCTTTGCCAGTGGTCCTGGTAATGTTGCAGGTAGGTGCCTCTGCGTTATCCAAATTAAAGTTCAATTTGAAGACAGATTGAGCTGTTCTTCAATCCTGTCAATAGTGACAGCAATGTATAATAATGCAACTGTATTGGAGATAATGTTGCTCTGCCGGATTTTGGCCAAAAGAAGATTTATAAATAAAGTTTTGCCGGAAATAAAATGGCACCACTAGCCGTGAAAACAGCAATAATAATCTTGTTGAAGCCTTCTCTTTGGCTTGGAAGCAGACTTTGCTCATGCAGTACGATGTATTCAGTAAGCTGTTGCTTGTTTTAGTTGGGTTCTCGCAAAAGGCTATGTGGCACAATATTATCTTTGTTTTGTTCTGGTTCAGGAAGGGCAAAAGTTTAGAGGCTAGCTCCACCTAAATCCTGAACTTATCTTCAATGATAATAAGAGCCTGATTGAAGATGGCATCATTGTAGTGATGTAGCAGGTTTGGATTTTGCACGTGCCTGGTGTAGAATGTCCTCTGCCAGATTCTCCTTGTGGTCGTGCCATAGTTGCAGAGGATTAGACACGGCACATGTGTGCAGCATGATGGCAAATAGGTTCCACACCATTGCTGGTGACAGAGTTGCAGCTGCCTCGTCCAAAGTGCTGTTCCATTGCTCATCATCCTCTAGCAGTCCTCGGAGTTGGCAAGCATATTGGTAAGTATCACAGATGGTGCCATCACCTATTCGCAGCTCTTCAAATGACTTAGGCCGTTTGGCCTCATGTAGAAGCAGTCTGAGGTACAAGCATTTAAAATTGTTGGGATGTAAGTGTAAACACGGCCAAGTGCTTCACTGTTTTTTGTGGGTAATTTAACACATTTTGTCCAATATTGCGGTGCACCTACTTTTCTCGCAACATTCCATGTATAGCACTTGGGTACCTCATGATGAAGCAGTGTCTGAGCAAAACATTATCCATACAGTGAAGGAAGAAAGCAGTGAGAGTTGTGTGTTGTGGGACTTGGGCTCACGTATGTGCATGTGTCCATGAAGAAGACTCTTTTCCTATTCTCAAGGTGCACGCTGAGACAAAACACAGTGGGATGTCGCTCGTGAATGGAGAAGTTGAGGATTCTCAATATGGCTTCATTGGTGCTGATGTGTCTACCAATTCAAAGTTGTTGAACCTCATGATGCACTGTGCCATCTGTTGTGAGGCCCAAGATAGCTATGTCAGATCCTTTGTTGACATACTTGCACACAAGCTTACCCCGAGCTCTCAATACTGATGGTGCATTGTCTTTGAGGTGTGCGCCTTTTGGTGTCATCTGGTCCAACACCATGTGAGACTGGGTACTAAGAAAAGTTGTCTCGAGTGTGTACCAATCAATTGCAAGGACAGTGCATACATTATCAGTGTTGTCTTTTTGTTTGCATTTTGACCGTAAATGTTGCGGTTAATGCAAGCATGATCCCTTGTAAAAAGGTATCAGTTTTGTTGCCAGATAAAAGGGTAAAAACATATTATATCTTGCTCCTGGCAAAGGTCTCATAATAGTTTTATTGTTCAATACCTAGCTTTATTAAAATATTTGCATTAGCGTAAATTGCCTTCATCATTTCAATGTACATCGAGTTTCTCAGACTAAAAAGGTAAATGTGTAAAATATTCGTCTGAGTTTGCTTTCCCTACTGATTGAAGCACGGGTTAGGAACACTGGCTTGTCACATGTGGCATAACGTAATGGCCATTTAAACATCAATCAAAGGACGTCACAGGGGATCATCGTGAAGGTGACTGGGCCCAGCAGCAGCGCGTTCACCACTTGTTGAGGTTGGCGGTTTGCATCCGGCAGGCCGTCCTGTTTATCACTGCGGGTGTATGCAATATTACGCCTCGTCTGATTCAGAGTGGACGTCAAAGATCCCTGACGTCATTAGAAACGAGCCAGCCATTGTGTCATGTAATTCGAGGACAATGTAATACAATCGACCTTTTTGCATCGCGACTTTTCCCATGACGTTTTCGATATATTGCGGGGTCGGCATAAGAACATTTTATGGGAAATTTTGGGGAGTTTTGCGAAGGCCACAGACGACACGCGAAGGCTAGCAGACGACACACAAAACGTTTAGTAACTCATAAATGCATAAACATATGTACAGTACTGTATAATATTAATGCATTTGATCTTTTAATACCATAAATATACCCACATTTTTTAAAAGTAATATTTTGTAAAAGTTTAAGTTTGCGAAAAGAACGCAAAAGCCAGTAGACGACACGCAAAGGCTGGATATGTAGAGATAACTTAAACCCCCCGGCAGGAGGTGCTCGCTCCACTCACCAAGGGGACCAAAACATTTTACGTTTTTTTTCTAGATCGCGGGGGGCCTGCGCCCCCTAACCCCCGCGATGTGGAAGGGTCGACTGTATAAGTGAGGGAATTTCAATGGCCCTACCACAATAATAGGTAATTTGCAGCTCTGCAATGTATTGTCAAAAAACCCTCACGAGGGAAATATTCAGAGTTCCAACTTGGGTGCATTGTTCACAAACTCTTCCATATTGATCCCGCTGCACGCGACTTGCTGATCGACTGTGGTGCACCTGGTTTATACTGCTGATAATTGAAGCTACCATTTTACCTAGGAATGGAATAGAACCCGTGCCCCTTGGATTGCAAGTCTAGTGTACGAACCATTGCACAACAACAGTAACATTTTGACAGGAACTTCATTTACCCAATGTAGCTGCGATGAACTGCCAGCAGGCAGTGACGTGGCCCAGCAGTCGCGGTTCATGGCCTTGTTAGAGAATTGCAGATTGAGCCGGGCGACCTGCCAGCATTATAGCTGCAGTGTTTATAAACCATAAATACGACTCTGTGCCGTCCGCTTCCCTGGACATTAAAGATCCCCTGGTATCAATCAGGAGCAAATCACTGTGTGCCGGCTGTATTGCTCACATTCGAAGTCTAAAAATTACCAAAAAATTACCAAAAAATTACACAGTAACATCACCCCCTGCTGTGAAAATATTGCAACCTGTATCTGTGAAACTTAGTGCCTTTGTGATAGCCGTGATGTGTGCATGACAAGTGTACTAAATTACTTCTGCTCAACTTATCCCCAGTCAAATCTTGACTTAAAGCTTTCGTGACTGCAGGAATCCATATTCTTTGTGTCGCTTGCGTTGCAATGACAAAACGTTGTAGTTTTTAGTTATTTTTTCTTTGAACCTATCTACGTGACTTCACCCAAAGACCCAAAGAATATTGTCCCCAGCCCTGCTAAGGTCAGAAGTGGGCAGCATTGAGCCTCTCAAGATGGCTGCTTCTGAGTGTCCACCAACAAGGTCAGCAGTTTGCCAATGCAAAATAATCGATTACCTCTGCAAAGTTATGACGATTTATGTACGTAGATTACATCTGCATCACAACCCAAGCCTGTGATTTTGGCAGCCTTGAATGTACGTTGATTAGTCACCTGGCCATGGTAGCAGACTACAGTACTGCAAGAAATTGACACGTCGGCCAAGCACAAGCAAGACAGTTTCCAGTGTGTTTCACCTACACAACGTTGAAGACAACTACGAGCTCAAACTGCATCTGAATGCCCGGTTGCTAATGTATGATGCAGAGCCTTTCTTCCTTGGAGTTATGTTGGAGAGGAGTCTGGCATTCCTTCAACAGCTTAAGGTATCCAGAAAGTTGTGCTCACGGCACAGTCTTCTAGCACGGCTGGACGCGTCAACCTTCGGCACTGTCGCCCACACACTACGTAGATCAGGTCTCATGATGGATTTGCAGTGAGTCCACCTGAGTCGCAGACCTTGTTCCATAGAGGCACCACATTTATCTGTAACACGTATACACAAAGGGGTAACTGACCCTTTACCAGATACAGCCTAGGGTGGTGACCACCCAGGCAACTACACTATACATAGGAGTTACAGCTACGAAGGGTCGGACCCTCACTCGGGCCCCCGACCACGTGTTGAAGCCTTGTAGGATGTAGAGCTTACAGCTTGTAGAATGCAGCGACCCCAGTCCCTCCGAGGGACCCACCTTATATCCTCCCGGGTCAGGGCCGGCTCCGCCCTCGGCCCCATCTACCTTTGCGAGCATTCTAGCTCGCTCTTAATCCCCCTCGAGAGCTCTCCCCGAACACGTGATCACCTTTATGCCTCCCCACCTGGGACCCTCTCTGTGGACACTCCGGATCACGTGTCTACGGGGTCAACCAGAGTGCCGTAACCGCAGGGCAACCCTGTCCCGACATTCTCCCGCTCCCCCTTGTGATTTTTGCGTGGTGTCTGCGCTATCCCAGCGCTCACCAAGCCCCGCTAGGGCTGGTACTACACCCACCTATGGGGTGTACGCCATAACGGTGCATCGCACGCCATGCTCTGCTAGAACCGGCCTCACACAGCCACCCACACGGTCCATGATGTAGGAACATCGTATGGGACGGCCCTTCTGGGCCAGCACCATACAGTGACATCCCCGATGTCACTACATATTGGTAACGGTTTGTACAAGAACTTGAGTAAATAGAAGATGGTGGGGTATTCCACAGACAGGTAGTGTGAGGGAAAAAAGATTTAAACAACATTGGGTTAAAAATTCCATGGGTAACGATGTGCTCTAACTACTGTACCACATTTTTCCTGCACCCCAGTTAGAATTGCTCAAAAATGTCCTTCAATTGTGGGTAGGTTTTACGGAGATCCCACAGCACCTTCCAGAATTGTTTGACATGTATTTTCACGCAAACCAGCTCCAGCATGTATTCAGTCGCCTTCTTGCTGCCTTGCCACTGCTCCCTTTCTTTCACTTCCTACACCGACACAGGCACAAAGCGTGTTACTTAGAACAGGGCGATGTTCCAGGCATTAGTAAATTTTCAGATCCACTGCCAGGCTACTCTGTGTGTGTTTCAGTTAAATGGCAGTGCTAATGGCAAAGGTTTGACTTCGTTTGATGCTTGTGCATTGATGACAACACAATCCGTTGATGATGTTAAAATTATCCAACTGGGGGCACAAATCAATGTGAGCAAGAGTTTATTATAAAGTTTCGCTGCTATTAGGGACTCGTCTTGAAGGATGTTGGCCAAATTGATTAAAAAGTCACCATGGAGTTGGAGGCAGCTAGTGCCAAAAGGCTTCACTTTGCATCTGGCCTCGCTGACAAGGCACCTCCCCGTTTGCGATCCAATGACGTCATCATGCGTGAGGTTATCTCAGAATGTTACCCATCATGTGCCGTGTGATTTTTTTTATTCTGCAGATAGGAATGTGATGTTATTTTTTATAATGAAATACTTCCGAGGACAAACGTTAGACATGTTCATAGAATACTTGGATCACCTACATGGAACATGTTAATGAGGGCCGTCGTATCTTCATGTTAATGGCAGACTGCACACCATTCTACTCTCTCACCTTGTAATTTAACATTTTCAATTTGATCCTGATCCCCCTTTAATTACTACACCAGACCATGGACATACCTGCACATTGAAGACAGTGAATATATTTCGGCTCTGTAGTTGAGACAGCAGGGGTATCACGTTGGAGTGCAGTACCTGGATCAGCTCCCGTTTATAAGATCGAATTTTTTCTTGCAGCGAAGAGTTGGTATACTTGTTCAGAAACAAGCTCGTCTTCTCGCAAAGCCTTTTGAAAAACACTGCAGTAAAAAAAGACAAAGTTCATGCTGTTTCAGCCTTAGAGATGGACAAGGTGAGGTTGGAGTGCTTTTGGAGAACGAAACTCAATCCTGAAAAGTAGCACCCATTTTCCTGAAGAATAACAATTTAATTAATTGTACATTACCTGACATGACATGGCTCTGACACATGGACATATACAGAAAGTGGAACACATGTATGCATATTCTTGGTTCTTTCGGTAAAGTCACGGAGATAGGAAATAAAAATAATAAATGTAAAATTAAAAAAATAAACTGAAAATAACAAAAGCTGTGTATGATCTGAAAGACGTTCAACATACATGTATGCGTATGGTCCATAAGAAGTTAAACATACATGCATACAATTTTGGAAGAAGATGCAATGTTTAAGACTGCTGAGAAAATTAATTAGGCTTTGTTGGGACAGGTCACTAGGAGGATTGGGAGCCTGGTGGTGGAGACTAGCGATGGAGTGGCAGACAGAGGAGGGAATGCACCAAAGGGTGTGCACAGCGTTGAGTTGGAGGAGTTGAATTGGCTAAGGTTCTGGAGCTATATGGAATGTATCACATGACTATGTGGAATAACAGTGGCTTGGGGATGCATTCATTCAGCAGTGGATAGAATATAGCTGAGGATGCCTCATAGAAATCGATTACAGGGCTATTAAGCAGGGTTAAAACTGTCGACTCGTTGACAACTGACTCCTTCGTGAGTGTGCTGGCCACTTGGTCACCCAGTGTTCAATTGGCCGTTATTTACATAAAAAAGCAGGAAGGCGTTTAAAATGTAGTGATTTCTCACCAAGAGAGCCCAGCCACTGCGTGACTTCAGGATACTTGTCCTGCACGGCTTGCAGAGCAAACAGCAGCTGGAGGCAGTCGTCATTGCCTCTGGATATGAAGTAGTTGAGCAGTGCCTCTGCAGACTTCTCACCATTATTCATGCCCTTGGCTTGAGTGAAGATCTTATTGGGAATTTGTCCTCGACTCGTCAGCTGCAGCTGGAGATGTCGGGGGTCTTTAGCGATCCACAACTTCAGATCCAACTTCTTCTCTTTAATGGACCGCACGGACTCACCTGTGACAAACAGAACTTTGGATGCATTTTACATTTATCTTTTCATATGCATTGTATTTTCGTTTAACTATCCTGTTATTCCAAAATGTGCCAAAAGAATAAAGGAGGAGGCAACATTTTTTATTACAGTATTCAACCATTTTGAAAATTAACATTGGAAAATTGTACAGTTGTACAGTATCCGTGCATATGCACGATGTATTATTAGTGTGGATCATACCGTGCTTCTGAAACCAGCTCTTTAGTGGCTCGTAGTTCCTCCTCACATAGTAGAGACCTTTCCACAGTTCCCACAACGCCGTCTCTTCTTGGTTAAAGAAGTGATCTAGTATAACATCCACACACTCCTCTCCATGCTTGTTCTTGGCTGCTTGGCAAACTTCGTGTGGAATAGAATGTGATTCGTCAAAAAATTTCAGGAAGTGCGATGTATCCGCTCCAATCCATTCCTTGAAATTCCCCTTGTTTTCTTGGATGAGTTTCAATGTGTCACTCTGATTGTGGTCGTGAATTAGAGAACATGGGAGTTAAGTTTGTTATTTATATGTGCAATGGATTCCAAAGCATGCTTCATCCTAAGCATATATACTAAACAAATGAAGAGTGTTCAATGTGCATGCAAACTGCATCTAGTTTACCTGAATTCCATTTGAAAGCACATCAACACGTGGCACACTGATTCCATTGCTCTTTGTTTTGGTACTACCTGTGAATAAATATAATACTACTAGGTTACCATTGATTTAAGTGGACAGTTGGTGTGGTTAAATATTTTCTCACTTCATAGCAGCAAATTACCTTATTAGAACTGAATAATAATGATGATAAACACAGAATGTGAGACACTGAGATGAGAGTGATGGAGGATATTTACATTACAAACTTTATAAAATGTTCTACAGACATGAACAGGAATTTAGTTTGAACAATTGCAATAAAGATCAAGATGTCTCTTGATGCTACCACGCATCCCCAGTACATTCAACCCTCTGCCAAATCATGCAGTTGCTACACAGTTGATAAGCGACCTCAAGATCTGCTTAAACTTCATCTCACTATCTACACGTCGGTCTTCCCTTTGTTGTTACACTTCTGGAGACCACGCCAATGCCTGTCTCAACGATTGGCCATGACCCATTGTGTACACACGTCCCACCCAGCGCAAACGTGTTTATCTAACGATATCTAAACCGCTTACAGATGATGTTCTCTTGCCAACTAATGCATTGCTTATGCTATCTTGCCAATACCTTTCTAGAATCACTCGTACATTTGTGATCAAATTGCAACATAATCTTATTTTCAAACTGGAAGTAATGTTTGTCGTCACTATCATGGTGTGGTTGCTGGGACATGGCATCACGTGGTAATTGCTCCTTTTCCATTGTGTGCACGTTCCATTGGCATCTGAATCTCATCTGCCTCTAGTAACCCACATTACCAAGGCTCCCAGTGCCCTGTTGTGGACAACATTGTCTCTCGTGATCATCATCTGTATGAAGGTAGAGTTAAGACTACACAAAATGTCCCACACTCATGAAACCGATCTCTGTAGCCATCACTTCCAGAAAGGTCACTCATGATGTTGCCCATCTTCCACAAAAAGGACATGGAGTTTTTTTTTCTGGAGAGCAGAGCATTCTCAACGACCAAGGAAATCTCACTTCTAGACAGTGCTAAACCGAAGTTAAACATAACTAAAATAGAAGTGTAGCTAAGCACTGTCTCAACAGGTTAAAAGATACTCAAGAATATGCTAGCCTGCAGAAGTATATTATTTGGGTCTCTCGGTAAAGTCACGTAGATACAGTAGGTTCAAAGAAGTTAACAACAAAAATACAAGATACTACAACGTTGCGATCACAACACAAGCGATCGTCATCTTTTTTTTCCTCCTGATGACAATCGCTTGTGTTGTGATCGAAACGTCGTAGTTTTTTGTGATTTTTATTATTTTCTTTGACCATATCTACGTGACTTGACCAAAATACCAAAATAATATGAATTCCTGCCGTCACGAAAGCTTTAAGCCAAGATTTAGCCTGCAGAAGGATAGCATTATATGGTCACTAAAGCTTTAAACTAAGTGTTACAATTGGTATAATAGATTTGTTGAATATTACACGGGATTTTCACATGTATATATGCCAAGCCACACAACTTATCAGCTCAAATATGTATTATGTACATTTTATCAATCTCAACGTGTGCATTAGATATTTTTTGCAAGTAAAAAAAATTGTTTGGATAAAACTACCACGTTCTTAAAGTCAACTTTGTGTCATTCATCCATGATTAAACCAAAGAATCAAAACTTTATAGGATCTATGAATGACCAAACATCCACAAACTTCATGAGTAGTTGTACTGCATAAGTATAATGTGGGTTTACTCTCCAACACACCGGTGTGCTGAAGTTGTAACGAATTGGCATGTTTTGTAAATGTGACAAACCTTACTAAATTGGCTGCATCGGGTGGTGGCAGGTTTAACGGCACATTTATATCTAGATGATCTAACCCAAAAACCTCAATGGTCATGATACCGAGCTGGATAAGGTGACATTGCGTGTATGACTTCCCGAACATTGTCTTGATGATGTTTGCTGTTTTTAATAATGTTAAATCGAATTGATGAGTTTGGTCTTGAGGATTGCTCTACAACTTATCAGTGAGATGAATCAATAATAATTGGCATATTAATCGCTAGTACACAGATCTAACGACACAGATTTGGTGCTATTATTCCGTGGCCCAACCCAAAAATGAATTATGAATCATGATGTTGCAAAAACCTACGTGTTAAGATTACAGGGCTGCTGTGGCAGAGTTACGATTGTCTGCTTGTCCTCCAAATTATCATCTTTCCCGTTGTTTACATGAAAGAGGTGTAAGGCATTTTAAATAAAATAATAACTTACCAAGAGAGCCCAGCCACTGTTTGACTTCAGGATACTCATCTTGCACGGCTTGCAGAGAAATCAGCAGCTGGAGGCAATCATCATTGCCTCTATTGATGAAGTAATTTAGAAGTAGCTCTGCACACTTCTCGCCGCCATTCATGCCCTTGGCTTTAGCCAAGACGGCATTAGAGATGAATGTTTGACTCTTCAGATGCTCTAGAAGATGGTGTGGGTCCCTACTGATCCACAGCTTCAGAGCTGACTTATTCTCTCGAATGCACTGCATTGCGTCACCTGTGATTGACAGCGTTGAATAAATGTCACGGGTATTTTTTTCATTGCTCTTGACTTTTACCACAAGTGTGCTAAAAGAATCAAGAGGCGAAGCAGAGATGGGTTCATAATTGTACTCAAGCATTACGGCGTTTAACATGAAGCTGTTCAGTCACATGCCACTTGGTGAGTGCCATCTTGTTTTGTGGCACGGAACATAACTGATTAATTATTTGAAAGGGCAAGCACAAGCTGCAAAGTTGTACGGAATCCAAGCATATGAATGACTTTTATTCCTTGTTCATTGTGTAGTGATGTTAAATGGATCACTATGGCGCGTAGCGCCGAGTGCTGCAGAAATGGGCACAGAGCCTCACACACCATGCAGTACCATTCAATGCGCCACTAGGGGCATGGTACTGGGTGCTAGCAGAAGGAAGCCAGATGAGTACTACCGACAGAGTAGGGGATAACAGCCTCTGCCAGCGCCGCAGGTAATCGCCACAGAGTCGGTCACTGGGGGAGTGTGGTGGGGGTGGCTGGCGGCAGGGGGGGGGCATGCGAGGACGAGTCACCCCATCAGCGGGTTAAGCACGTGATGGGCTGGGGTGAGGAATGTGGGCCAAGGGTGAACGACGGGACACGGAAAGAGGAGCTGAGAAACGTCTAGACTCTAGAGAGTTCCCGAAGGGGGCGTGGTTAAGAGCAGAGCCAGAGAGGGAACAGGTGTGGTGTAATTCCAGAGGTAGGCGGGGCCGAGGGTGGAGCCAGGCCGCGCTGGGAAGGATAAAAGGGGAGCTCCGATCGTATATTGGGGCTGTCTGCAGGTAAAGTGGAACCCAAGTGATATATCTACGTCTTTGTCTTCGACATCGTGGGTCAGGCAGCACGTTGGTTGCTCTGACCCGATTATAGTTATCCTGTATGCGAGAGAAATAGGTGTATTGTGGTCCTATGTGTAACAAGAGAGATAGGTGTATTTAGTCTCGTGTGTAACGGTGTTGCACGAAGTGTAGAATTAACGTTGTTGCATCATAAATCGCGTCTCTGAAAAGATTCACTACAATTGTAACAAAAGCCATGCAAAATCAATTCACTGCCAGTACGCAACTCTTGTTATAATGAACGTGGGTCATACCTCGGTTGTGAAGCCACCTCCACAGCTGCAAATAGTGCTTCCTCACAAAGAAGAGTGCTTCCCACAGTTCCTTACAGCCTGTGTCTCCTTTTTTTAAGAAGTGGTTCAGTATGTGCTCCACACACTCCTCTCCATGCCTCTTCCTGGCTGCGTTGTAAACGTGGTGAGGAATCCACTTATAGTCCTTGAGATGCTCCAGGAGGTGTGAGGGATCTACTCCGATCCAGGCCTTGAGATTCTCTTGGTTCTCTCGGATGAGTTTCATTGTTTCACTCTTCTGGCTCCCCTGTAGTGGAGAACACGGGATCTGATTAATGAGGGATGAAGCCCACAGCTGTCCTTGTGAGTAAGCCTACACAATGAATAATGAATGTTGGAGTCAATGTGTAAACATGCTGCGTTCATTGTACCTGAACTTCAATGAACACAAGAGCAGCAAGTTCTTCGCCTTTATCATTATTCTTTCTATAAGTAGTGCCTGTGAAATAAATGCCGTAAAATTAAGTTACAAACGATTCACTTAATACTTCATATGGTTGATAATTTCCTTCTGGTAGCAGAGCAAAACATTCAATTATTGGAACCCATATTCAATTCAAAGTGGTCATTTATACTACGAACATTTTAATACTGTTTTGAAAATGTCACAAATAAGTGGCTGCAGTGTTGCCGAATGAAAAGTAGTATTGAACGTTAGTGTCCAATCAGAAGTAATCAGTAGAAAACAACTAAAATAGAAGTGTAGCAGAGTGCTGTGAAACTGCAGACCAAGAAAGCAGCAAAGTCGTTCCCCACATTGTGCTGATGGACGCTAATCAGTGTCCCGGTGTTAAAAAGCATTTTTAGTGTCTCCACCACAAATTGATTTTCTCCCGTTCCCTTGCCGTTTCCACTCGACTCCTCAGCAATGATCTACGTTCATCATTCCCTGTAGTAGCCTTCTGGCTTATCTCTACACCTGCCACTGCTGAACAGTTCTTCCGAATATGATATTCCTTGTATCTTCCTAAACAAATATTAATCTCACGTTATTGCAAGCATCATATAACCATCTTCTTTTCTACCGCAATTCCATGATCTCTTAGTAAAGGACAAGTAATAAATATAACCTCATATAATAGGTCTAACCGGTTTATCTGAGCAAATGTGTAAAGGGTTTTTTTTAAAGAACAAAGCCTGTTGAAAAATATGGATTTGGGAACCTCTAACATGTTGTCAAAGGTAGGAAAATTTTCGATGGCCACCAAAAATCTCAGCTCATAGTCAACAAACATAGCTGTCCATAAAAATAATTTTGGGTTAGATTGATATAAATGTTTCGTTAAACCCGACACCTGACACAGCCAATTAGCAAGGTTTGTTAAGTTCACAAAATATGCCAATTAGTTACTAATTCAGCACACTGCTGTGTTGGACCTTAAACCCACAATATTTACAATTTGAATATGACGTTTCGCTGGTGATTACAACCAGCTTTGTCAGGTGATCATCAAAAATTGTGAAGAAGTCTTCCTGTTTCAGTCGTAAAGAGAGTAAATGTGAAGCCATCATTGTGAGCATATCAGGTGCCAAGACTATAGGGGGTTTAATGTAGTAATATAAATTACAATGGATCATGTTAACCTGAGAATATGCATTACCAATTATTAGTTGGGTTATTCACAGGTAACATAGTGGAATGAGTTTATGTTCACGTTGTTGTCCCTCCCCGAAACCTATGATTAGGATACATTAGATCTGAGATTATTCATATTGATCGGGAAAGCCTACGTGCTGCTAAAATGTTTATATTGAAGGTTAAGGCATTCATTTCCTATGAAAACAAATATTATTTATTGAAGAAAAATGTCCAAATATATTGGAGGCACAGACATTGTAATTCCGGAACACACATGGCATAGTGGCAGAACGATAGACAATTACAATTTTCATAATATCTGGATTTGCAAGTTAGTAACATTTTAAAGGAAACTTTTATGATGGAAACATTAGTCAAATTGTAATCTCATCTAATATTCTAGGCCTTATTAGATTCCTACAAGTCTCCAATACATGAAGTGCTCTCTCAGTTTGTATCTGATTCTTCATCAGATCCTGCATCATGTTACTATTTATACTTTCTCTTGTTCAACACTATCACTGAGCGTGTTTGGTAGAGGTGCGCTTGTCTATTAGAGTGATGAACAGTTCCCTCAAGGTGAGCTGCGATTAACTAGACGCTGATCAAGAGTTAACTGCATTTGTTTTGAAAGCGTTTAACATCGTAAAAATTCTGGTAATTTCATTGGCAGAGTATTGAGTGAGATTCATGTATTTTGATTTAAAGCTTTCGTGAATGCAGGGATTCATATTCTTGATTCTTTCAGTAAAGCCACGTAGAAGGGAAACAATAAAATAATAAAAATAATAAACAATACAATTCTCACGACGTTTCGACTGTAACACAAGCAATCATTTTGCTGTGGTTTTCACACCTGATGATGCTTGCTTGTGTTGCAGTCGAAACGTCGTGATAATTTTATTGTTTTATATTTTTATCATTTTATTGTTTTCCTTCTACGTGACTTTACCGAAAGGACCAAGAATATGAGATTCATGTCGTTGACTAAACTACTGATTGTGAATATGCACGCATTAAGAACTCAGAATTTGGAGTCTTGTTTTGTGGCACGAAATTGAGATTAATGTTGCAGTGGCTGCAAATATACAACAATTAAACTGATGCAAGATGGCTCATTAAGTTCTGGTCTCGCATAATGAGATAGTAAAGTACATGGGTATGGTGTATTTTAACAATCAAATATAGGGAACACCTTACTCTTTTGTGTCAAAATATGTATGGTGAGAAATGACTTAACAATTATCTTAGTATGTAACAGTTTGTCTCTGAATATCATTACTTAGAGCATGCACCTGGAAGATCTCAAGCGGTGTCGCCATGGTAGCATAAGAATACATTTTTATAGATTCATCCCGTTTTGGATATAATAATGGAACACTATACTTACCATAATGCTCCGATGTTTTTTTCAAAGTCAGCCATTTCCGTTTTTTCTTGAGTAGAAAGAGACTAAATGCAGACAGTACCAGTCCAAGGATAGACCCCAAAACTATAGCTGCTGCAGGTGCAGTGTAGTTTCCCAAAGGATGAGAAACAAACATCTGTCAAAACCAGAACATTTGAAGTCTAATCCACACCTGCTGATGACACATATCAGATCACATTATGTGTACATTTATTATTCGCACCATTCTTTTTTTGCAAGACTCTCATGAAGGAAGGTGCGGTGTTTCATAGACACTGTCTGCAATACGTTCTCAATAGGGAGCGAAGCTGCTATGTGGCTTCATGCACTTAACTCAATTGTGGGTACAGTAAACACTCACTATTCGCGAGTTCTGAATCCGTGGGTTTCGCGAGTAACTAAATGTATAATGACAATAAAGCCTGCATGCGGTGTGAGTGGACTATTGGCCATGGGAGATAATGACAGGGGAATCAGCCTACAGTGTGAATGCACTGGCGGCCACGGGAGGTAATGACAGGGGTATCAGTTGAGTGTGAAGGGACTGGTGGCTACGGGAATGATTGAGAAGGGAGCATGGTCAGGTCACGAAAGAGGACAGTAGAGTCTGCTGTGGAGCTAGCATCCAGAGTGAGCGAGAATGATCGAGAAGGGGGGCGTGGCCTCGGTTTGTATATAAAGGAGATGCTCAGGAGACTCGGGGCTGTTGCCTGATGTCAAGTGAACGTGTCTTGAATAAAGTCCCATCTCAAGAGAAGTGTGCCAAGTCGTCATTACAAATGTGTAATGGGTTCAACTGAGTCGCAGATGTAGACTTTGGAGGCAATACATTTATTTAGTTCCAACACATGGGATAACTTCCCCTTAACAGAATAACAACCTTATGTGGTGACCACCTGGCTAACTACACTCATGATTACGTAACTGCTACTATGGACCAGGACCAACGACTTCGGCCCGGGTCCACGTGTTGGAGACTCGTTGGATGGAGATTGTAGATGAAGGGTTTTTTTCCTGGATGAACAACAACCCTGATCCCTCTTGGGACCCGGCTTATATTCTCTGTGTCATGGCCAGTTTCGCCCTTGGCCACGTCCACCTTCCAGAATTATTGGGAGGTTCTGGGTCCCAACCACGTGACCCCCCCTAGGCCCCTCTTGGGGCCCCTCTGTCAACTTAGCCGGTCACGTGTCCTCCGGGGTCAACCAAAATGCTATGGCCTCACACAACCCTATCCTTCAGTCGGCACCCACACACCCTATCCTGCAGGGTTGGCATTGCACTTAAAGCGTGGTGCCATCCAGGGCTCTTATGCAGCACACACCGTGCTCCTCTAGGGCCGGTACTGCACCCACAGCATTGAGACATCCAGTAATGTCACTACAAATGTATACTAATTCCCTATTCGTGACCCACTGGACTTCAGTATTTGCGAGTGTACATGGTGCCAGACCACCAATACCTCCTCGGCTACCCACTTAGTCCTCAAGTCATGCAGTGATCCCACTAGGAACTCGCTATTGTGCAGGTTTACTTTATACTTACAATCCACTCGTTTATACATTTAGGTATGAACAAGTCGACTGAGTTGCATAAAATTCAGGAAAGTGTTGTGGCTCGTGTTCTCCAAAATGATAACTGTGCATTGCTATCAAACACCTGCATCTACTGAGTCAACCTCCTAAGCTCATCAACATCACCACCACCCTCCATCAGAGTAAAATCATCATCCAAGGTAGTTACAAAAAACACATGGTTGTTTATAACTATTTTTTTTCCAGGTAAGGCCCACTTGTCAGATATGACTTGGCCACAAATGATAGCTCAATGGAGTGGCTTATCGAGGGGTAATTTAACGCAGCCAAATCATCTAAATGCATGTTTCTAAATGTGGAGGTGAAAAACCTGAGTACCCAGAGAAAAATCCATCTGACCACGGGGAGAACATCCAAACTCCAAATATACAGGTGTCTGGGTTGGGATCGAACCCCCGACCTTACGTATACCAGGCAAGGAACCACTGGGGTGACCACTCGTACAATGAACGTCACCCCATTTTTCCGATTGGAACTAGGTTTCTGCATGAGCGAATTCTGCAATCGGGTGCATTTTCAAGAACAAATCCCTCGTGAATAGAGAGAGGGTTTTTCTGTGTACCTCAAATTTTGCGTAATTGGAAGCCAACACACTTGGCACACTCTTTTAGGAACAATATCACGGATCTCTAATGTTCAGTGTGAACAATATGCAATGTAGTATTTATGGATAATATACCCATAATATTAATTAATGTGGTTGCTGGATTCGAACCCTGAACTTCTGCAACGACGCATTACCACTTAGCCATTCAAATTAAGATTGACGTGAGTTGGTGAGGAGAGGCGGTGATGTCATGAGACGTCGGGGTGGTGAGTAGAAGGGTTTATGACGCCACGCGGGATTTGGGTGCAGCAGGGAGAGGGGGTGAATAATTGTCATTTCTTTTCCGGATACAGTTTAACAGAGATAAAAATCTATATTTCTGTATGAAATAATCAGTTTACGAAATCATCAGAGTCTGTACATATTTGCCATCTTCTTACCATAGACATTCTGCGGGTTCCTAATAGTTAAATAATAGCAATGCTCACCTGATTTAAATAAGGCATTCAATACCCAGCGTATGCCTGAAGTCGCTGCATTTTGGTTCCACTGATTCTGCTACTGATAGTGATAAAGACGATGCTAGGTATGATGATGATGCTGTCTCAAAGTTGTGAGTTGTAAATGAAACGTGCACAATGAATCCTGTTTTGGATTTCACCTTTCAAGAAAGATTATTTTACAGTTACTCTTGGTCATATTCACATTCAAACACGAGTCTGTATTTTGCCTTCATTCCTATGCAGCGAGCGTCTGCTATTTCAGTTACCAGACTGTTGTTGCTTTGACTGTCAAGATAACAAATCAACGTCTCTACTGCATAACTGATGGCACCGGTTACAGTGGCTGGTTAGCTCACCTGTGTGTTGATTTTCATGGAGACAAATCCCTGAGCCAGGGTCTCTCTTGAGCCCCTGAATGCACTGACACACGGTGTCCTGGGCCACGGAGCAGGTGTGAGCCACCTCCTCATCTGCAATGAGAAGCATCACATCAAACCACTAACCTCTCCATTCAAACCAAAGTCAATTTAATAGTTTTGTTTTTGCATCATCAGTCACTGAATGAGAGAAAACAATGGTTGCCAGTTTGCTGCACATATAGAAATATCTATAACAATAAGCATACCATTTAAGACTGGGAAAGAAAAGTAACCACTGCTGTGTAAGGTTAGCACACTGAACTTGTAAGCCAGAGGTCACTGGTTACATTAATAATTATCATTGTGTAATTAGAGAGCGCCATCTAGGAGGTTACAAGGGGTTCCTGCATGGCCACCGCTGGGTAACCAGTATCCAATCCTAAGCGGGGATTCCATCTGGGCCAAAGGTAACGGGCAGAGTTGGAGAGAATAAACGGGAACCATTGGGAGGGTTCCACGAGGGGGCGTGGCTGAAGGTGGAGCTTAGCTCCGCCAAGAGGGATATAAGCGGAGGCAGGAGAGGACTCGGGGTCGGTGTGGGAAGCGTCGGGTCAGGACTGCATCGCTGCTCAACCTCTCCTCGCCGACGACCATGTGGCGAACTCCCAGCGAAGCAGCCGCTCCTCCCGGCACGCCGACAGCCAGCGGCAGTATCGGAGAGAGAGGGAGGCGTGCCACGACGGTGGACATAGAACGGCTCGTCAACGGCAGTAGAGAGAGAAAAGGAAAGGAGAGAGGAAGAGAGAGTGGAGATGTGCAGAGATTCTATAAATAAAAAGACGCCAATCAACAGTTGTCGTGATAGTGGTTTATTACAAATGTAAAAACAAAATGCCTCTGTCCACCCCGCACAATGCCATGTATCGTGAGACATCAATATATTCTCACATTGACTATTCAACTTAAGAAAAATTACTTATTAAAAATACAAAACGTAAAATAGTTAAACTGATAGGCTGGTGTTTCATGCCAACACCCTTGGAGTTACCATTGAGAGATGGAATACCTCTTCCAAGACGTCTGGGCAGTGTGGCAGTCGGCCAAATACCCTCTAGAGGGGCTGTCGTGGGCAATAACAAAATAGTATGCTAACCTCTTCCAAGATAGCTGGTCTTCTTGGAAGAGTAGGCCACATATCTGGTAATTAATTGCTAAAATAGTTACCAGTTTTGATTTGACAACCCTTGGCGGAATGCAGACGACTGTGATTTGACCATTTTCAGAGGTTATATTCATGTTATCCAATATGTACCTGAGAAAACATCCAAGAAATATAGTCCTCTTTGTCCCCTGTTGAGGTTGTTTGTTCATACTTCACCACACAGAGCAGGTTGTAAAGGTGAGGAACATAGATGTAGGAAAATACTACAGAAAATAATACAGTCCAATTGATTTTGCTGCACTCCTCAGTACGTAGCCCTGTAGCGGTCTATATCACGAGTTCTATGCATGGTTGACCCCCACTTAAGCACTTTCCAGCCTGAAACTTGTTTAGCTTCTGGTATCTGATGAGATCAGTTACATACCCGAGAATGTGTCATTGGCAGGACATTATTAATTGCTACAGATTCACAAACCAGGATATCAGCACTGCTGGTATCTTGGTCTGTTTGATATCCTGTTTTGTTTCTTCACTGTACACCCCAAATATAACTTATCTGCCTTATTACAAGATGCTGATGGCACTATTGGAGTATGATGCATACAAAGAGATACATCTCAAAAACACACAATGCAGATATGGCAGTAACCTACTTGCTGTGCTGTCATTTACCTTGTCCGCAACTGCTGCACGGTGCACACTTCTCCTCATGGTTGACTCTGCTCATGAAGCTGCCCTCAGGGCATAGATCACACGCGGCTCTCCTTTTATTAGCTGCACAGTCGAACATCTTGTATGTCCCTGGAGGACAACGCAGCGTGAGCAGGCCAAGACAAAATACTTCACTTTTGTATTGGTGCTGGACTAAACGTCCAAGCAGGAACTGATTCTTTGGGAGACAGAGTGGACAAACTTTAAGCACGCGCCTTTTAGGAACAATGCATCAACTCGATGCATATTGTTTTTTTTTTATTTATTACAAATTAACCCGTCTTGTGGGGCCACTGGAATGGCACTACCAATTGGAGTTCCTTCACACATCTGTAGTGCGTCAACCTGGCCACCAAACAGGCACCTGAGTGCCATGCTTTTTGTTTCACACAGCAGTAGGGGTAGGGCAACGGTTCTCAACCTGTCTGCAAAGTCATGAAAAGTTCTCCACGGACTTCTGCTGTTTTCAATGTTATCGTGACAATCGAATGTCAAGGGGAGGGAAGTGTTATGACCCTGGATGGCCACGTCTGTGTTGCTTTACCTGCAGGGCACAGCTCACAACAGATGCCTCGTTGTGATTTGTAGAATCCATCACCGCACTCCTTGGCAAGAGACAATTTGTGCAGTAAAGAGATCTGCAGAACGGATCCATACAGAATGATTGGGCAATCAGGCGGAGGAACTGAACAGCAATACGATCCAGCTAAATGAATCATAAATATGCGCCGTCTGCTTCACTCATATTAAAGATGCCCTGACATTCGCACCTTCAATTAGCACGGTTGGATGCGTAGGGTGTAAAAGAAGTTCAACCAACATACGTAATTTGAAAGGAGCCGGCCATTGTATGACGTGCCACAATCTAAACTTGCCAAATGTAAATTACCTGCTATACTCAATTGAGGAAAGCACCAATCATTGCCCCCGACTGACAAACTAATGCCCATTTGTAGGCCAGGTGCTGAGTTACCTTGTGATGTGTTTATGTTGCCTATAATTTGCACTCCTGTCATGTTTTTCTATATCTTGCAATTTCACGCCTGTCCTTGTCACGGCTGGTGGAAGGGCCTCAACTACTGGGAGCTCCAGGGGGTATTTGTCGACTCTTCCATGCTCACCAAACGTCTTGGAAGAGTTAGGGGAATTCCCAATTCAACCCATCACATCATCTTATCCTATCAAGGATGTGTATATATCGTCTTATGAATAACTTGAGACCTGACGATCAGACTTAACTGCGATGAACTCATTTACACTGCTGGGTGGACAGAGGTGGTGGTGTAGATTTAAATTGAGCCACAGACCACTGTATGGAATGTTCAGTGTGCTCACGACTACACCATGACAGCCCCCTTAATTTATCAGTTAAAAAAGTACAAATCTTCGTGCCCTTGACATTTATATATTTGTTGCAAAGTGACAATCAGTTATTTTATGTTTTAGCAGTTACCAGGAATGCAACAAATACCCTAATTTCCCTCACAAATTCAGCAAATATATTAAGATTCATCAGCCTGTTGGCTCTTCAGACAAATTATATCCATTTAAAGCTTTCGTGACTGCAAGGATTCATCTTCTTTGGTTCTTTCAGTAAAGTCACGTAGAATGAGAATAAAATAATAAGATAAAAAATAAAATTCTCACGACGTTTTGGCCACAACACAAGTGGCCTTCTTCAGGTGAAAGGAGCAAACCCATTGTAGCTGTGTCGTCCCGACAGGTTTGCTCCTTTCACTTGAAGAAGGCCACTTGTGTTGTGGCCGAAACGTCGTGAGAATTTTATTGTTTTATTTTATTATTGTATTCTCATTCTACGTGACTTTACCGAAAGAACCAAAGAAGATAAATTCTATCCAGTTGTATTTGTTAAAGCAAGAACACTGTGGAGCGGTTTTGAACTTCTAGTTAACATCATCAGGCAGGCTTTTTAACAAATGGAGCAATATACTACATATAAACTATTGGGCCCTGGTCAACACAATAACTAATGAAGTGTATACCCTCATCATGAATTGGCATGAAACATTAAAGATAAACGCAACAACACACAAAGCTACAATCTATTTTCACATAGATGTAAAACTATTGTAACGATTTAGTCTATTGGCCTATTGGCTTTCCATACCAAGTATGATTGGTGGATTACACAGAGATTGTTGTGTGCAGAGAGACAAACTTGCTGGGCTCTGAGGAGCCACATTATTTTCTGACCACTGAACATTGCACTCATGCAGCATTGTCTAGATCCACTGCCTGCTGAGACTCTCATCCATGCCGTTATTCTTGCTTGGACTACTGTGACTCATTCTTCCATGGTCCAGGTTACAGATGATTCAGAATTATTCTCTAAAGCTCCTCAACCATAGACACAAAGGTGGTCGCATCACTCCAATACTGCATTCTCTCCACTGGCTTTCTGCCAAATCTCAGATTCGCTGAAATATTGCAGTGACTGTTATTCTATTCGTCATGATCTTGCCCCTGTCTCTTACCTCTCCCCTCTCATCTCACTATGTTCATCACCACGCACTCTCCTACTCGTCCCCTCTCATCTCACTATTTCCCCCCTCCATGCAGTCTCCTACCTCCCATCAAACCACTCTCCTACCTCTGCACGCCCATCTCTCTTCCTGAAGTTCACAAACTTAAAACTGAACGTATAATTTACTGTCTTGCCATATGGTACAAGAACAAGCCAATAGGTATTACATCTCAGTAGACCGTCTCCTAGATGTGCATCAGCTCTCTCTATATTAGCCTAATTAATATCAGTTATTTTTCCATTAGCACTAACTGAATGAATAAAAAAGTTACTGGATTACCAAACGCATAAATGTCTTGAAAAATAATCAAAACAGTTTTACTTTTATAGCCGAAAATTGAAGGAGCTAACGTAGTGTAGTGGAAACTTATTGGCCATTCACAGGCGGCTGTGTGGTGCCATTAATTTTTAATAAAATGCAATCAACTCTCAATTGCAATGTACAACGCGTTGATAGGGTAGTGGTGCTACAAGTCGATGTAGGGTGGGGATGGAGACATTTTTGGGACCGTATGGGAGGTCAGTGGTGCTGTGGTGGTGAGTGTATGTGACTGGTGGGGTGTGGAAGAGGGTGTTGCTGTATGCTGATGAGTGATGGGGTTTAGAGGTGATTGGTGCTGTGTGGAAGGGAGTGGTCATGTATGGAGGTGAGTTGAAAACCTGGTTTAGTCACAGTTCAGCCTATATTTGTCTCTATGCGAGTCGGTGCCTCTGATTAAGTCGTTGGTGACAGGGCTTGAGTATCCGGTTTAACCTCAGGTGGCTGAAACCTTGATATGAACCCAGGACCTCAGCGACACGTGAACCCTTTAACTGACAAATGACTGAGACAATGTGAGTGGTCGTCCTCACCATGAGGAGAAGTTTTACTCCCATCGTGAGCCCCGTTGGGTTTCTCCGCGAGGTCATGATACTCCGCTCTCCACGCCGCAGATGCTCAAACTCCTCCATCGCTTGTCCAGCTCGTGTCCAGCTCAAAACGTGAATCCAGACAGTGCGACCTTAATTTACCGGCCTCGACGTTTTGCTGCATTCTTTGCAAGCATCTGTTGAAAATAAAATCACTCTGGATTATTACTTCGAATTATTGGATCAGGTCAAGACAATGCTTGATGGTGGTTGCAAATTAAGTAGTATCAAATGATTGTGTTGTTGAGCACACGCCCAATATCCCAATAGGTTGCCAACAATACCATAGTGAGACTGTAATTTGTTGATAACTAAAGGGGGATAAACCATGCCTCCTCAGTCAAGGATTCATGGTTGGGTAGCAGAACGCCCAATAAAATAATGAAAAAGAGTAATAGAAGGAAAGTTCATCCGATGAGGCGACAGTAGATCATTGGCAAGTCTATAGGTACATGGAATCAAGTCTAGATTTGAAGCTTTCGTGACTGCAAGGATCCATACTCTTTGGTTCTATTCGGTAAAGTCACGTGACTTTACCGAATAGAAACAAAGAGTATGGAATCAAGTAGTCAGAGGGCCCAGATGAATGGGCTAGCAAAGACTCAATGCTCGTAATGATGGTTAATATATTTCAAAATTACATTGTGAACACGACGTAACAGATGTTTCATCTATGGTCATGACATCTGCCTTGAGTGGGCCGTTGAGTGAGTGTGACCTGCAGTGTGGTGATTGAAGAGAGAACGGATGAGACAACAGGGGCATTCTGGTAGACCGAGACCTCAACATGGATGAAGGATCGATGAGTGAAGTTCACGGGAATACTAAAAATGATAGTGGTAGCGATAGAAGAGTGATAAGGAGGTGACTGACGAGTGAAGCAGGAACTGAGAGCTCCAACCCAAATGTGACAATTCCAAATTTGGCCGAATTTGCACTTTGTACAGTAATCATTGTTTCCAATATAAAAAAAGAATGTGGCACGGAAAAGAAAGGCTTTGTTGCCTCGTATATGAGTATGTTGAACTTGTTTTGCATCGTATGTAGCCAACCGTGCTCAATCAGAAGTAGGATTGTTGTGTCAACCATATTAGTGGATATGAATATTATTATTCTTAGCTCTTTCGGTAAAGTCACGTTGAAGGGAAACAATAAAATAATAAAATATATATTATTGTTAAACATGATGGATGGGACTGTAATTTCTGGAGTTGCGAGTATTGCATTATATCATTGACTTTACTTGATATTATTCATAATAAAGGTTTTTGGGTTAGATCGCGTTTATTTATAAATGTGTCGCAACCCTCCACCACCCGACACGGCCAATCAGCAAAAAAAGTGTCACGTTGACAAAAGACAAATAATTCACTACTTCTGCCCACCGGTGTGTTGAAGAGTTAATCCACATTTACAGTTTGAGTACGACGTTTCGCTGGTAAATACATCCAGCGTCATCGGGCAATTCGCCAGAATGGTAAAGCCCTCGCTTGCTCCCGGTTTTATATAGAGCAGCAGGGTGACGTCATCACTTAACTCATATCAGGTGCAGTGATTAGAGGCGGAGGGGGGGGGTATTTCAATTATATAATCGATTAGTAATCAGTCATTGGTTATGATTAGTAATGAGTTGTAGATTAGTAATTCTTTAAATCAAAATGTAATGTGTATTATTTAATAATACGCTTCCAGGCCGCACTAAGCCGGTAGCTGTCAGAGCGATTAAAGTTATTCTTGTTCCTCTCAATTTCAATGGATTCTCTAATTAGTCTTTGCCAGTAATAATTAGTTTTACACACCACTGCAACATTGTCAAAATCAATTGAGTGTCCTTGTTGACAAGCATGTTCTGCCACTGCCGACAATTGTGTTTGAGATAATTTAATATTTCTCTGATGTTCTTTTAGTCTTACGCTGATGTTACGTCCCGTCTGCCCAATGTAGCAGCTGCCACATGAACAATTAATCCGATATACACCTTCTGTTGATAGTTTAGGTAATGCGTCTTTAGTGCAAGATACTAGTTTTTTTAATTTTGTGTACTGTACCAAATCTTACTGTAATGTTCTGCTTTTGCAAAACACGGGCTAATTTGTCAGTTACTCCTGAGATATATGGAATTTTTATTGTTTTAACAATCTGGTCGCTTTCAGCAGTATTGCTTTGCGATCGTGATTTGGCATTCAGTGCTATGTTAATTTGAGCATTATTGTAGCCATTCTGTCGTAGTGCGTCTTTAACGTGTTTAATCTCTCTCACTAGACTCTCACCATCTGACACTGTTTTAGCCCGATGTATGAGCGTCTTGATAAGAGAGGATTTCTGAGCTGGATGATGATGTGATTCTGCATTCAGATAGGCATCAGTGTGCGTTTGCTTTCTGTAAACGCTGTGTGTTATTTTACCGTTTAGGCCATGTCCAAGCAAAATATCTAGGAATGGGAGTGTGTTATTCACCTCCATTTCCATGGTGAACTGGATGGCCGGGTTTTGTGCATTGAGATGATTTAGAAAATCATTAAGTGTATCTTTACCATGTGGCCAGACAACCAAAGTGTCATCCACATACCTAAACCAAAAGGATGGTTTTAATGTGCTCGAGGCAAGTGCTCTTATTTCAAAGTTTTCCATGTACAAATTTGCTATAGCAGGGGATAAAGGAGAACCCATTGCTGCTCCTTCCTTTTGTTTAAAGAAATCTCCTCTCCATAAGAAGTAAGTGTTATTTAAACAATGGCCAGCAAGTTTCGGAATATCTTTTGGTAAACCGGTATTCTTTACTAGTGTATCAAGTAATTTAAGCGAGAATAGCAAAGTTCCAAAAGTAAATATTAGCTCTAACGAGGCAAAAGCCTTAAGAGAGCTGCGTGTAAATAAGGATATCCAAATCCTAGCAGCTGTTAAAGGCTGCACTACTGTAGTGATGTCACGAGCCGATTATGATAATAAAATTAGAAATTTACTAGAGGAAAGTACCTACATTAAAATTAAACGAGATCCAACTAATTCTTTAGAACGTAAGACCACTGCAATAATTGCAAATTCATTAATCCCTAAAAATGAGCAATACCTAATTAAGCCAAGGGCCTCAAAACCACCTAGACTCTATGGGCTACCAAAGATTCATAAAATCGGCATCCCATTACGACCCATAGTCAGTACAATTGGCTCTGCCACATATAAATTAGCAAAATATATAACCAAACAAATACAGCCCTACATCGGTAAGACATCTTCATTCATAAAAAAAACTCAAAACATCTTGTGAATGTGATTAAAGATTTTAAACTTACTCCTGATGATATTCTGGTAAGTTTTGATGTGATTTCTCTATTCACTAAGGTTCCAGTGGACGAATCGCTTAAATTACTTGATACACTAGTAAAGAATACCGGTTTACCAAAATATATTCCGAAACTTGCTGGCCATTGTTTAAATAACACTTACTTCTTATGGAGAGGAGATTTCTTTAAACAAAAGGAAGGAGCAGCAATGGGTTCTCCTTTATCCCCTGCTATAGCAAATTTGTACATGGAAAACTTTGAAATAAGAGCACTTGCCTCGAGCACATTAAAACCATCCTTTTGGTTTAGGTATGTGGATGACACTTTGGTTGTCTGGCCACATGGTAAAGATACACTTAATGATTTTCTAAATCATCTCAATGCACAAAACCCGGCCATCCAGTTCACCATGGAAATGGAGGTGAATAACACACTCCCATTCCTAGATATTTTGCTTGGACATGGCCTAAACGGTAAAATAACACACAGCGTTTACAGAAAGCAAACACACACTGATGCCTATCTGAATGCAGAATCACATCATCATCCAGCTCAGAAATCCTCTCTTATCAAGACGCTCATACATCGGGCTAAAACAGTGTCAGATGGTGAGAGTCTAGTGAGAGAGATTAAACACGTTAAAGACGCACTACGACAGAATGGCTACAATAATGCTCAAATTAACATAGCACTGAATGCCAAATCACGATCGCAAAGCAATACTGCTGAAAGCGACCAGATTGTTAAAACAATAAAAATTCCATATATCTCAGGAGTAACTGACAAATTAGCCCGTGTTTTGCAAAAGCAAAACATTACAGTAAGATTTGGTACAGTACACAAAATTAAAAAACTAGTATCTTGCACTAAAGACGCATTACCTAAACTTTCAACAGAAGGTGTATATCGGATTAATTGTTCATGTGGCAGCTGCTACATTGGGCAGACGGGACGTAACATCAGCGTAAGACTAAAAGAACATCAGAGAAATATTAAATTATCTCAAACACAACTGTCGGCAGTGGCAGAACATGCTTGTCAACAAGGACACTCAATTGATTTTGACAATGTTGCAGTGGTGTGTAAAACTAATTATTACTGGCAAAGACTAATTAGAGAATCCATTGAAATTGAGAGGAACAAGAATAACTTTAATCGCTCTGACAGCTACCGGCTTAGTGCGGCCTGGAAGCGTATTATTAAATAATACACATTACATTTTGATTTAAAGAATTACTAATCTACAACTCATTACTAATCATAACCAATGACTGATTACTAATCGATTATATAATTGAAATACCCCCCCCCTCCGCCTCTAATCACTGCACCTGATATGAGTTAAGTGATGACGTCACCCTGCTGCTCTATATAAAACCGGGAGCAAGCGAGGGCTTTACCATTCTGGCGAATTGCCCGATGACGCTGGTTGTATTTACCAGCGAAACGTCATACTCAAACTGTAAATGTGGATTAACTCTTCAACACACCGGTGGGCTGAAGTAGTGAATTATTTGTCTTTTGTAAACGTGACACTTTTTTTGCTGATTGGCCGTGTCGGGTGGTGGAGGGTTACGACACATTTATAAATAAACTTGATCTAACCCAAAAACCTTTATTATGAATAATATTGGTCGCGAAAGCCTAAGTGTTAAACTTTACTTGATATTGTTGCCATTTATATGAAACTAGCGGTAAGTACCCGGCGTTGCCCGGGCGAAAAAGGCAGACACACACATGGACTTACACACAGACATCGACACACACACACATATAAACCCATCGACTTACACGCACACACACACACATATGGACTCACACACACAGACATCGACTGAAGAGACACACTTTTAGTTACACACACAAATCGACTCACACACACACACGTAGACTTACACACATGGACTCACATACACACATACATAGACTGACACACACATTGACCTCCACACACATATGGACTTACAAAGACACACATATCGACTAAAAGACACATGGACTTACACACACACATGAACTGACACATACACATTGACTCACACACAGACACATGGATCTACACACACACATGGACGTACACAGACACATATCGACGCACACACATATGGACTGTCACACACACTACACCTTCTCTACTGCTGTACCACTACACCTTCTCTACTGCTGTAAAACTACACCTCCTCTGCTGTACCACTACACCTTCTCTACTGCTGTACCACTACACCTTCTCTACTGCTGTACCACCACATCTTCTCCACTGCTGTACCACTACACCTTCTCTACTGCTGTACCACTACACCTTCTCCACTGCTGTACCACTACATATTTCTCTACTGCTGTACCACTACACCGTCTCTACTGCTGTACCACTACACCTTCTCTACTGCTGTACCACTACACCTTCTCCACTGCTGTACCACTACACCTTCTCTACTGCTGTACCAATACACCTTCTCCACTGCTGTACCACTACACCTTCTCCACTGCTGTACCACTACACCTTCTCTACTGCTGTACCACTACACCTTCTCTACTGCTGTACCACTACACCTTCTCTACTGCTGTACCACTACACCTTCTCCACTGCTGTACCACTACACCTTCTCTACTGCCGTACCACCACACCTTCCCCACTGCTGTACCACTACACCTTCTCCACTGCTGTACCACTACACCTTCTCCACTGCTGTACCACTACACCTTCTCTACTGCTGTACCACTACACCTTCTCTCCTGCTATACCACTACACCTTCTCCACTGCTGTGTCACTTCACCTTCTCTACTGCTGTACCACTACACCTTCTCTACTGCTGTACCAGTACACTTTCTCTACTGCTGTACCACTACACCTTCTCTACTGCTGTACCACTACACCTTCTCTACTGCTGTACCACTACACCTTCTCTACTGCTGTACCACTACACCTTCTCCACTGCTGTACCACTACACCTTCTCTACTGCTGTACCACTACACCTTCTCTACTGCTGTAACACTACACCTTCTCTACTGCTGTACCACTACACCTTCTACACTGCTGTACCACTACACCTTCTCTACTGCTGCTGTACCACTACACCTCCACTGTGTAAACATCATCATTGGGATACAAAGACGGCCAAGCAGTGTCTGGCCACAGCACCCATTTATAGGTACGCATTAACATCACTTGCCCCAACAATACGTTAGGCTATACAGGGGATCTTTGTATTGTGTGTGTATGTGCAGGTGCGTGCACGCATTGTGTTTGCGTGTGTGCGTGTTACATTCCTGTCTGTGGAGGTTTTTGTTTATCAGGGGGAAACGAAACTTGTCTCACCACTTCCCTGCCATGTCCACACACGGGCAGAACAAGGTGAAACAAGGTGAACCATTTGGTTCTGAACTAAGACAATACAAATATTTCGCTTTACCGTAATTATATGCCCCTGCGTTTACTATCTCCGAATGTAAAACCCCCCACTGACCTCGCAGTGAAGTAAGGTCACATCACTCCCCACAGCGCACATGGCGTGAGGAAGTCCACATAGAGCAGGGGATTGACAAAAAGGATGCCACAAAACACATCCTTAATACACACACAGTACATTACCCTCTTCATATCTTACACCACATACACTTCTGTACCACTACACCTTCTCTACTGCTGTACCACTACACCTTCTCTACTGCTGTACCACTACACCTTCTACACTGCTGTACCACTACACGGTCTCTACTGCTGTACCACTACACCTTCTCTACTGCTGTACCAGTACACCTTCTCTACTGCTGTACCACTTCACCTTCTCTACTGCTGTACCACTTCACCTTCTCCACTGCTGTACCACTACAACTTCTCTACTGCTGTACGAGTACACCTTCTCTACTGCTGTATCACTACACCTTCTCCACTGCTGTGCAACTACAACTTCTCTACTGCTGTACCACTACACCTTCTCTACTGCTGTACCACTTCACCTTCTACACTGCTGTACCACTACACGGTCTCTACTGCTGTAACACTACACATTCTCTACTGCTGTACGACTAGACCTTCTCCATTGCTGTACCACTGCACCTTCTTCACAGCAGTATAAAATATATAGTTAAAATGCATATGCACGCATCCTTTATTCAACCCCTGAAATGTGCTTATACCCAAATAAATAACGTGCTGACCCATAAGAGGTTCATCTTCTTTGGTTCTTTCGTCGTGAGAATATTATTGTTATTTTATTTTATCAATTTATTATTTTATTCTCATTCTACGTGACTTTACCGAAAGAACCAAAGAAGATGAATCCTTACAGTCACGAAAGCTTTAAACCATAAGAGGTTTTTTTTGGTTAGATCGCATAAATATATAAATGTGTTCTTAAAACCCGCCACCACCTAACACAGCCAACTTGTAAGGGATGTCACGTAAACATGGCAATTCGTCAATAGTACCACACACCGGTGTGTTGGAGAGCCAAGCCACAACATTTACAATCTAAGTACAACGTTTCGCCAGTAATTACAACTATCTAATCTGAGTACTCCAGCACACCGGTGTGCTGTACTAGTGACGAATTGGCCACGTTTTGTTTCCGTGACAAACCTTACCAGTTGGATGTGTCGGGTGGTGGCATGTTTTAACGACACATTTATATATTTATGCCATCTAACCCCAAAAAACCTCTATTATTGATGTTGGTCGCGAAAGACTACGTGTTAAAACGTGCTGCCCCATGTCACTCCAACACGTGTCATGCTAAGAACATGAGACGTAACATTAACCATCACATGCCATGAGCGATCAACTGCTGGATGAAGACTTCCCAGAGCCATAACCATCTCTCACGTATCTGCGACGCGAGAATCCTCCCAGTACCTGCACACGGGATGATTTCATCGCTCCATCTCCTCTCAGACTTATTCTGTTCTTGGTTGCCTCACGTACTTTGGAGTTGTACGGCACTGCAACACTCAAGAGAGCCTCGCATTGCAAAACGCTGCTGCTGCTGTGTAGAGAGGCGTCGAGAAACGACTGACACCTCTCCCTTTCAACGGCCAAACCGGTTCTGTGGGATTTTTCCCCACATTGCATGAGGGTGTGGGCGAGTGCCGATGGGTTGCGTAAATATTACACTGGTTCTAGATTTGAAGCTTTCTTGACTGCAAGGATCCATACTCTTTGGTTTTATTCGGTAAAGTCACGTAGGTAAAAAATAAAACAAAAATCACGACGTTTCGGCCACAACACAAGTAGCCTTCTTCAGGTGAAGGAACAGAACTGTCGGGACGACAGAGCTTCAATGAACACTGCTAAGATTCGTGGCGTCTTTTTAAGCTGGGTGAGAGAAGTGAGGCACTTTGACAAAGGAGTTTACATATCAAACAGGAGAATTTAGCATTGAAATAGCTGAGGGATTAGCTTGTGACTGGTCACAGAAATAGCTATGTTAAAGTTAAAGTTTACACATCCACAGAGGCACCTAGTACATGGACGCCAAAGGGGCTGTGCTACCCAACTATCATACAGTAAACCGATGTAAAAAACTAAGTCTAAATTACATCAATATAATAAATGTACTCAATATCTTCTTCAATAAGCTGAGCTATTAACAGCAACTGGGTATACACTTCGATGGTGTGAAAAGGGAATTTTAAGAGCTGCGAAAGTTTGGGGTACCACTACTTCAAAAAAAATATATACTGTACCATTGAAAATTAGTTTACTGTTTGGTTCGATTTAGAATATCTTTCCAATGGTTGCTTAATTTGAAACCATCTTCTCGGTTGAAATTGTGTCTGTGTTTGTAAATCTGAATTGCCTCGTGAACAATTCTCTGATAAAAACCCGTGGGTTTTCAAAGAACCTTGGTATCGGAGAAAATTATATCGTGATCACCCACAGCGTTGTAACAGTTGTAGCGCCGTGAATTCACTCGGACGACAACCGTCCCTTTTTTCGCCGTCACTTTTATTCCATCATTCCGTACACACAGTAATTCTCTCCGTGCTCCGCCAACTCGGACACTCCGATTTACTTCAGCATCGTCCGTGCATCCCCTTCCACACACAGTGTTTCTTCGCCGATCTCTTCACACACAGTGTCTTCCCTTCCACACACAGTGGTTCGTCTTCTATCTCTTCCACACACAGTGGTTCGTCTTCTATCTCCTCACACACAGTATCGCCGCTATCTCTTCACACGCAGTGACTTCCATCTATTCACACACAGTGACTCTATCTCCGCTAACGCTGACTCTCCCTATCGCTATTTACTGTCTTTGGGGTCCGGCTCTCTATCTATTCTTCCATAACATTTCCAGCTGTCTTCTTCGTATCTCTTCACCTCTCGCCAACAACTGCCCAGCAACGACTCTCCAGCAACAACTCCCCAGCAGCAACTCTCCAACAGCAACTCCCCTCCGTTCAAACCACCTCGCGTTTTATTCCCTCTCGCATTAGCCTTAATTAATTGCCACGTGGCTCGCTGGCCGTTTCCCGCCAGCCCGCATTTGTCCCCTTCATCAGACATTCAGACGCCACCACTTAACGCTAACAGCCTCTCGACCAATCACAGCCCTCGTGCCACGACTCCCTTAATTACTTGGGTTTGTTTACGCCACTCGCGACTCGACCACCTGTTCGACCTCGTGTGACCCGTTCTCCTTGTCTGTCTGTATGTACTGTAAATGGCCAATTCCTATGCGCATTATCTACTCCACTACACAGTGATCAGCTACGGCAGAATAATTCGTTCTGCCGTGTTTCAAATCTGATTTGTGCTCGCGAATTCGGTTAGAGACATGTCCCTTAGTCTCCCCGATATAGCAATCGCCGCAGGTACAATTCAATTTGTAAACCCCCGGGTACTGTAAGTCAGGAATGACATCCTTCACGGATGGGATCAGATCACGAATATTGTGTACTGTATTGAACCGGACCTATTTCAATGCTAAATTATCCTGCTTTGATACGTAAACTCTTTTGTCAAGACGTTTCATGCCTCTCAACGAGCTTAAAAGACACTCATTATATAGTTTAGTGTATACCCATTTGCTTTGTGATTAATAGCCCAGCTTATTGAAGAATATATTAAGTACATTTATTATATTGATGTAATATAGACTTAGTTTTTTTCATATCGGTTTACTTTATGATAGTTGGTAGTTGGAAGCCTTTAGCGTCCATATACTAAATGCCTCTGTTGATAGGTAAACTTTTACTTTAACATAGCTCATTCTGTCACAAGCTAATCCCTCAGCTATTTCAATGCTAAATTCTCCTACTTTGATACTTAAACTCCTTTGTCAAGACATTTCATGCCTCTCACCGAGCTTAAAAGACACTCATTATATAGTGTATTGTATACCCAGTTGCTTTGTGATTAATAGCCGAGCTTATTGAAGAATATATTAAGTACATTTATTATATTATGTAATATAGACTTAGTTCTTTTCACATCGGTTTACTGTATGAAAGTTGGGTGGTTGGAGGCCTTTAGCGTCCATATACTAAATGCCTCTGTTGATAGATAAACTCTGACTTTATCATAGCTATTTCTGTCACAAGATAATCCCTCAGCTATTTCAATGCTAAATTCTCCTGCTTTGATACTTAAACTCCTTTGTCAACAGGTTTCACGCCTCTCACCGAGCTTAAAAAGACGCTACGCATCTTACCAACGTTCATTGGAGCACTGTCGTCCCTACAGTTCTGTTCTTTCACCTGATGAAGGCTACTTGTGTTGTGGCCGAAACGTCGTGTTTATTTTATCGTCTCATTTTATTTTATTATTATATTCTCATTCTACGTGACTTTACTGAAAGAACCAAAGAAGATGAATCCTTGCAGTCACGAAAGCTTTAAATCGAAATTTACGTCTGTCCTGTTATTAGTAATATTATATCCTATTCTCCTCTTGAATAAGATGACTCCTAAGGCTCCAAGTCCATTTCCTATACATGTCTTCAAGTTTGCTGTAAACTGCAATCTCGTGGGAGTTATTGAAGCTAAACACAAAGTCTTCTGGAAGCAATGCATTCCACAAATTTTGGATACGATTTTTCAATTCTGATATTTTTAAAACCTGATTTTTTGTCTTTATGATGCTGTCTTTAAGGTTTTTTTTTACATGTTGAAAGTAGCTTGGATTTGACGGAGCCATTGGAGGATCGTCTTCTCAAAAGTGAGAAAAGAAATGGATCTGAGAGTTCACGTCGAACCCAATCACCTCGTTAAATGATATAGTTTTGTACTGCTCCTGTTCTGCAGCCGTGCGAGTCATCTCGTCTAACGTATCCTGGAAGAGTCTCCTTCCATCCATGACATTTTATTTTACAGTCACATCCCCGACGTTTTGATGGACAAACACACAGCTTGGTGACAACTTCAACTGCTTCATTTTCAGAAATGCCTGCACAGCGATCTGTATTATGTTGTGCATCTCAGAGGGATTCACTCCAAAAGTATTGATCACGGTCATGTTTGCAAGGCCGATCACAAATGTAGCCAGTTCATTGTCAAGAGTGGGTGTCGCATTTGATAGCTCTGGGGCACAGAGCCATTCTGTGTCGACTATCAACACAAAGTCATATCCCAGCTCTTTGCTGAACTCTTCGTCCACCTTCAACAACTGCATGTGGACCCCTCGGGTGCATCTCCCAGCACCCACAGAGAACTGGAGACCGAACATTGCATTCAGCAGCGTGGACTTGCCACTGCTCTGTATGCCCAGTATGGAGAGGACAAAGAGTTTTTTGTTCCCAATTTTTTCAATAACTTCATCCAAAACTGAGCAATTCCAAGTGATGTGGACATGTGAGGCATCACCGTCCATTAGTTCAAGAGGGATCCCAGAGAGCATCAAATCTGCTGCGATGCCTGGCAAAGCAGCTGAGGGCTTGTCAGCTGTGCGCGGTGTCTGTGACGCTTCAAAGATCTGCCCAACTTCCCTGAAAAGGTGATGGATTCCAAAAGAGGATGCCTCATGTTTTTCTGATATTCGTTCCAGCTCTGCTTGTTGTATAGACAGTAACCTACTGCCAATAACTGTTCTCCTGGACTCAAGTATTCCTTTCGGAGCCTGGTGATACTCCTGATGAAGTTGTGATATGCTACCTGCAGACAGGTTATCTAAATAGATTTGTAGCCAATGCAGTGAGTATTGTTTTACTGAGTCTGCATGATGCCCCATATTATCAATGAACGATCTCATTAATTTATTGAGAGGAGATGCTTTGTGAAGCTGGGCTTCCCGTATTGATTGTTTTTCAATTTCAATGTTGTCCCTGTACTCTTCCACGCTTTGGTCCCCCTCTACTCTCAAGCGAGCGAATTATTTGTCTTTCTTGCACCACTCGTGCCACAATTTACCTTGAAGAGGCAGAAAAGTCTCCTTCATGGAAGACAATGGCTTGTCCTTCAGAAGACTCAATAAGACGCCTGCCATAGACTTGCCTTGTTTACATTGTTCATCATCTTCATCAACACTGAAGCCGCACTGTCTAGCGATGTCGAGCAATCATTAATTGCAACCGTTTGTTTTGATTTGGCCAACATATATTTGAGGGTTGACTTCAATTCATCCATTAGTTCAGCCTCATTTCTATTCTTGACACCAATTTTTACCTTTGTTTTATAATGTCCACCCAAGATTCGTTCTTTGTCAGCCCAAAGGCAAAGTAAAGGCTTTGGAGAATTTAGACAATCTACCAAAATGCTTTTAGCTTCATCATTGTTATCACAATCTGACATTAATATCACGTTGACAGTGAATATCTCGAGGAGAAACTGCACCTGCTTTTTGTGCTCTCTCGCATCTCCATGGAGATTTGTGAACGCTATGCAGTCATTAAAGACGTCATTATCCCTCCCACCTGGACAGTACCAGGTGATCTCTGTGACTCCTTCCATTAGGAGACCATTCTTGCTGCTGCCTCTGCAGTGTCTATGAAAGAAAACTTCATTCTTTTGCTTTCCAAGCAGAGAGTTCAGCATCTGAGATTTCGATGCGGGTGATTCACCAAACCTAATGAATGACACTAGAGGAGTGTCAGCGTTAACAATCGCACAGAGGTTGGTTTGCTCTGTCTCAGTAGATGCAGCACGGGATTTCCAGCTCTTTTTAATCTGTCAGAATGCCCATAGAGGGAATTCTATTTCTGAGCTACAAGGATTTGGAACTAAAAGCGGCAGTGCAAACTGGCAAAACGAGAGTTTGGTGTAAATGTACTGCCTCACAAAATTGTCTCCACAATGAAAAATTGCCATTTGCAAATCCATTGGGTGAACATGGCTTCGAGTTTCTGTCGTAGACCAATCTTGACTACTCACAATACCATCATGGTTAAAAAACTTTTCATAATTAGAGTTTTCATTCTGCATGGTTTCATTGTTTTCATTTTCACCCAGAACACTAACATACCGTGCTTCGGAGTCAAACATCATCAGTTTCTGCAAATAATGAAGAACAAGTTCTTCCTCTGTGATTGGGGCTTCTTTAAGTATTTCTGACTTAACAACACACATATGCTTTGTGTGCATTTGTTTCGGGTAGTATTCTTGAAGCCCAGTATGTTACACAGATTCATAAACGTTTTCATCCCCTCTGTTTCACTCTCAACCTTCGATGTCTGCGAAGGAGCCAATGTGATAGTCAGTGTCCCAGCAACAAGAGATTTCAAAGTTTCCTCGAGTCGGTTCCAATCAATGGGGCCTCCATCATAGACCAGCACCACGTTTGATACTTCGGTGCAGATGTTTGCATCCAAATAGGATTTCATGAACGTCAGATGTTCCTCTTTTTCCAGGGGGGTCCGTGAATTAGACTGTACTCCTGTAGTCAAACCGTTCAAGAGGACATACGCCTGAGCCTTGAGAGCACTTTGAGATTTGAGAGCTGAGTACTCGCTGTGTGCCGCGTCCACTTGGTGCTGAAGGCAGTTAACGTCTTCATAGTCGAGGAGGCGATCGAACGATCTCTCCTTTGTACGGAACCCTGAAGCAGCAGCACAAGAAATGAACAGGAGCTCCTCCTCCATCCGCTCCATTTCTCGGAAGCACCGGCAAAGGGAATTGAGGGAAAATGTGATTTCATTGGTTCCCTTCACCTTTCCTTCATTCAGTGCAGTTTCAAAAGAAGTCGGTGCATCCATCGCTTCTTTTAATTGTTTCTTTGTTTCTGTAAATGTCTTGCCAAGGGCATTTAGCTCAGCAATTGACAACAATTGCAGATTCCCACTGAGGGAGATTATGTACATCAGGATTACCCCCTGTTGTGGTTACCGTCATCTGTATCACATCGGTGAG
This sequence comes from Petromyzon marinus, assembly GCF_048934315.1. Classification (NCBI taxonomy): domain Eukaryota; kingdom Metazoa; phylum Chordata; class Hyperoartia; order Petromyzontiformes; family Petromyzontidae; genus Petromyzon; species Petromyzon marinus. Next base: position 6,107,310 of record NC_133748.1, on the reverse strand, counting down.
CACCGGGCTGTAATGTCCAGAATCACTTGGAGCTGGCTCAGTTGTCATTGCAGTACCTGTATCAGTCGTTGTACTACTGCCGCAGTCGGCACCAATGTTTGGTTCGAATAACTCAGACAAGAGCAGTTTTATTTCATCTTGCTGATGTAAACTGAAACCTTTAGCTGATGCCTTCCTCCAAAAAATTCCTCCAAATTGGAGAGGACCCTCGTTTGCGTGAGAGCCAAAATTGTGGAAGAATTTGCAGCTCATGCTGGAAAACACGTTGCTTTTAAAATCTTCCTTTGTATTTTCCAACGTATTCTCAATCATTTGTAGCTCCTTCAGGGCTGCTTCAGACAGCCTGAGTTGTGCCATATGAAGATTACCTGAGGCTAGGGGCAGGTACGTAAACTGTGTCCTGGAAAGATAGGAATGATCAGTCTGAGTATTTTGCATTTCCTTAAGATTCATTGATTTTACTTGCATTAAGGCTGGTTTTCTACTCAAGGACGAGACGCATCCTTTCTCGGAGACAGTGCTGCTGAAGCCCATGACTTCCATGGTCTTCCTGAACATGGATTCATCATTGAAAGAAATAAACTCGTGTTGTTTTGTCTCTGACCTGCCGACCAGACCCACGAGCCGGAATGTTTGTGGGCTCGTCAAGAGTTTTCCTCTCTTTTCTAATGCATCCTCTAACTTTCCACTCATATAAACCCCCTCTAGAGCAAGACCCCCTGATGCGTTTTGTAAAATCTCTGTATCTGACAAACAATGTGTTGAAACAGATGGACATATTTCTTGGGCAGGCTCGTGAATTCTCTCAGACACGACAGAAGGCAACAGATTATCAATTTGTATATGTGGAGCCAAGCTCACTGCCTTTTTAGCACTGACAACACCATCAGCAGCAACAATGCCAAGCATTTTATAAAATGCTCGCTTTTCCCACTCTTTACGGAAATGTGAGTCCAGTTCTCTGCTGTCCTGCTGGTCGAGGTGAAGCAGGGCCTGTGCATTAGAAATGAGCAGAACCTCACGCAGTTTCTGTTTCCAGTAAACTGTGTCAAGACCCACATCTCTGAGCTTTTGTGCAAGTTCATCGTCAGCCTGGCTTCTGCATTCCTCTTCGTCCTCTCCAGACATCGCCTAGGGAAAGGCACGTTATTACAATTACAATGTTTTACAACAAAAACTTTAAAATGGTAAAAAATATAAGAAACTCGTCAGAGAAGTGCGTTGTAAAAACATAAATGATAAGTGCATGCACATCATGGCAAGGGTACACAGTCGCTGTACCTCTCGTTGCCCAGGAACCAGATAAATAACATTGTGAGCACATACTCTTTGGTTCTATTGGGTAAAGTCACGTAGGTGAAAATAAAATAACAAAAAATCACGACGTTTCGGCCACAACACAAGCGGCCTTCATCAGGTGAAGGGACGAGACTGTCTGGAGGACAGCGCTGGAGTGGAAGCTTTAAATCTAGAATTGTGAGCACAATGAGCCATCGATCAGCCTCCCATATGTACATTCCTGTGGTACAGCGATGGAAAGCGTGTACACTGTACGACGTACAACTGTCTTTGACCATTAAGTATGTATGTGTAATGAGTCCACCGGATGAAAGTTGAGATGAAACACTCCTCTTTATTTTCAACATCAGCTCACGCTGCGTGTGACCACTCAACTCAAAATCCCAACAGGAAGCGCCCCAATCGCCCTGCCTCTTTCAGTGACGTCACCACTCCCCTGCTGGACGTTTCTCTCACACTCCGCCTTCTCTCTCTTTTCGTTCGTGACGTCATTTTAACAGTAACCTGGGATCCTCCAGATCGTGTAAGTGTAATGACTGAAAATTACCCCAAACCAAGGTGCAGCCTAACGGCTATTAAAAAAATGAACCAAAGTATCAACAAGGTTAAATTTTGATTTAAAGCTTTCGTGACTGCAAGGATTCATCTTCCCTGGTTCTTTCGGTAAAGTCACGTAGAATGAGAATAAAATAATAAATTGATAAAATAAAATAACACAATAATATTCTCACGACGTTTCGGCCACAACACAAGCGGCCTTCATCAGGTGAAGGGGACGAGACTGTCTGGAGGACAGCGCTGGAGTGAGAAAGCCACGCTGAGATCACGACCTTTAAGCTGTGTGAGAAGAAACAAAGTGCCTTGACAAAGGAATTAGCATATAATTTAGCATTGAAATGGCTGAGTGATTAGCTTGTGACTGGTCACAGAAAAGGCTAAGTTAAAGTTAAAGCATACACATCCGCAAAGGCACCCCTTGACAAAGGAATAAGGATAGAATTTAGCATTGAAATAGCTAAGTTAAAGTATATACATCCGCAGAGGCACTCCTTGACAAAGGAATTAGCATAAAATTTAGCATTGAAATAGCTGAGTGATTAGCTTGTAACTGGTCACAGAAATAGCTATGTTAAAGTCAGAGTATATGCATTCACCGAGGCACCTAGTACAAATCAAACAGGATAATTTAGCATTGAAATAACTAGGCGAATTTAGCATTGAAATAACTGAGTGAATTAGCTTGTGACTGGTCACAGAAAAGGCTATGTTGAACTTAAGGCCTACACATCTGAGCTATTCACAGTAACTGGGTATACAATACAATAAATAATGAATACTATATAGTGAGCCAATAAAAAAAATACTAAAATATAAATTACCTCAATGTTATCAATAAACTCTATATTCTCCAATCAGCTAAGCTACCAACAATAAGTCGTTATATATCACAATGCTATATGGCGAAAAATGGGTGGATTCTTACCCTCAACTTTAGCAACACGGATAGATACGGGTCCCGTTCTGTGTTGCTAAAGTTGAGGGTAAGAATCCACCCATTTTTCGCCATATAGCATTGTGATATATAACGACTTATTGTTGGTAGCTTAGCTGATTGGAGAATATAGAGTTTATTGATAACATTGAGGTAATTTATATATTCTAGTATTTTTTTTATTGGTTCACTATATAGTATTCATTATATATTGTATTGTATACCCAGTTACTGTGAATAGCTCAGATGTGTAGGCCTTAACTTCAACATAGCCTTTTCTGTGTCCAGTCACAAGCTAATTCACTCAGTTATTTCAATGCTAAATTCGCCTAGTTATTTCAATGCTAAATTCTCCTGTTTGATTTGTACTAGGTGCCTCGGTGAATGTATATGCTCTGACTTTAACATAGCAATTTCTGTGACCAGTTACAAGCTAATCACTCAGCTATTTCAATGCTAAATTCTATGCTAATTCCTTTGTCAAGGAGTGCCTCTGCGGATGTGTATACTTTAACTTAGCTATTTCAATGCTAAATTCTATGCTAATTCCTTTGTCAAGGGGTGCCTTTGCGGATGTGTATGCTTTAACTTTAACATAGCCTTTTCTGTGACCAGTCACAAGCTAATCACTCAGCCATTTCAATGCTAAATTATATGCTAATTCCTTTGTCAAGCCGCTTTGTTTCTTCTCACACAGCTTAAAGGTCGTGATCTCAGCGTGGCTCTCACTCCAGCGCTGTCCTCCAGACAGTCTCGTCCCTTCACCTGATGAAGGCCGCTTGTGTTGTGGCCGAAACGTCGTGAGAATATTATTGTGTTATTTAGTTTTATCAATTTATTATTTTATTCTCATTCTACGTGACTTTACCGAAAGAAACAAAGAAGATATCAACAAGGTCTCAACAGGGATTGGTCAGGAGGCAGGCTTTTGAAGTGATTGTACGGAAAGTTTTTAATGAGAATAGGCAGGAAACAAAGCAGAACCCAGAGGCGACGGTTTGGCTCCATTAGAGGGAAAGTTCAGCGATTTTCCGAGAGAAATAGGATGAGGGAACATTTGAGAAAGGGGGCTGAGGGATATATAAGGGGAAAGCACGAGGAGTAGGGTCGTTCGGAGGAAGACACAAGCTGGAAGACACCAAAGAAGCCAAGGGTCCCTTATTGTGTAATTCCGTAATAGGGTTCCTTATGATGTCAACTCAATAAAAGTGGCTCTTCTTATTCCTAGTCGTCGGAGTCATTCAGTAAGTATTAACACTACATATGTATGTATAACTTATTTTGCACCATATGTAGCCTACCGTGCTAATAGACGTGTTGATGGACAACTTACCACAAAAAGCAGTTCTAAAGAAATCAGTTTTAATCTATATTTAAAAGTGCATAGCTCCAGTGGCTTCCTAATATTTGAAGGAAGGGCGTTTCAGATGACCACAGAAGCACATCTGAAAGCACACAATGCAGTGACCATCTTTGTTTGATCACTCACCAAAAGCCTCTTCGAGGATGACTGGAGTTCGAGTGATTAATTAGGTTCCTTGACAAGCTCAGAAAGGTATTGTTAATTTATGGCAAGCACTTTGTGTATAATGAGTGTGACCTTATTTATCATTTCGGCAACAGGAAGCCAATGCAGCTCGGGGTGCACTAGATGGACATGGTCGGATCTTATAGTACCCATCACAACACGTTCGAATGAATTCTGATTTTGAGCTCTAAATCGCCCTACACACTTTCGCCACGGATGACACATTATCCAACCAATCGCAAGGAGTGGCTGCTTCCGCCAATATTTGATGCAGAATATGTACTGTGTGCGTCAGTACGTACGCACAGTCGCTGCTTCTCGCAGTGCTGCAGGCCGACGCTGCTCGGCCTGAGCCGACGCTGCCCGGCCCGCACAGTCGCTGCTCCCTGCAACACCGCTGAGCGAGGCTGCTCGGCCTGCACAGCCACCGCTCCCTGCAGCACCTGAGTGGTGGCCATTCCCGGCGGCACCGTGGGCTGGCGCTGCACAACCTGGATGGGGGCTGCTCCCTGCACCACCACTCGCTGAACTGGCCCAAGCACTTGCTGAGCCACCGTGGCCACCAGCTGAACCACTGTGGGCGCTCGTTGGCCGCAGTGGGCCCTTGCTGGGTGATCAGGCCGGCTGGAGCCAGTCGGGGAGTTCACGGACGGTGGAGGCAGACTCTGTCCGGACCTTCAGGGCTGCGATAGAAGTCGATGGGTGGAGGGAAGGGGAGGTGCTCCAGGTGCTGCCCGCTGCGCTGGGTGGCGATTTCTGGTTTAGTGTGGAGTGGGGGTGCTCTTGGGCCTGCGGGTTGCCGTGCCAAATAGTGTTGTAAAGAGGGCCTGAAGACATCTGCCCCAGCAAGGTGATGCTACCATGCTCTCACCCTCTCCTCCTCAGACACGGCCACAATGGAGAAAGAGGAGGTTCTGCCGGTTTTGAGTTTTGGCAAGATGGGGGTGTCGGGCGGACTCAGGGTCATCCAGGCATACGCTGGGGAGCTGTGTCACCAGGACAGGCATACCGTTTAAACCACACGCGGGTGGACTAAATGCATAACAATTTTGTGGAGGCAATGCACCTGGTTGTGTTGGCAGGTTGTGCATGGGTGTTTTCCTTAATTTGGCACTAAGCGCAGGGGTAATCTAATTTAGTTGGGCTTGCAAAATGCAGTCCATAATCAGCCGTGGTGCCTTTCCCCCTTTTCGAGGGCCTGTGTTTGGCATTGACCAAGGATGCTGAGAGTTGAATCTCATCACTTTTGGAGGGTTGAATTCCATGACCCCTGGCCTTGTAGCCTTGTGCTGTTTGAGCCTTTTTGTACTCATTCTTCAGGGTGAGATACCCCGTGGCAGTCAGAGAGAAGTCTTCCTTCTCTCTTGTGCATTCCCATGGCCCAGGGACTAATCAATGTATTGCATAGCTCCAAGGTTGTTATCTTAAAAACAGTTGTTGGACGTCCTCTATTATAGCAAGCGTTTATAGCTGGAATTCTGGGCTTATGGCGGTTGGGGCTTGCAATAACCGTGCCTCAGGGTGAGCAATCCCATGGTGGACAGAGAGAGGGGTTTCTTCTCTCTTGTGCATCCCATGGCACACAGGCTTATTCATTTATTGCGTTGGGCCAAGACTGTTGTCTTAAAAACAATTGGACATATCCTACCATTGCAGGAAATGTTATAGCCGGGACGGCTGTTTCTTCACCAGGGGGAGCGGGTGATGTTGGGTACTAAACGGAGAACCGTTAAACATAGCTACTAAATATTTTGGAAATATAAAGAACAGGTTTTGGAAAGATAATTAATAACACGGGTGGCTGGATGTCTAACATCCGGAGACGAACGAACCTGTCGCAAGCGACTACAGGTGGTAGCTAATTAAGGATGGGGAGAGAGATATAAAAAGGGAGCATCGCCAAAAGTTGTGGCACATGCCTGGGATGAAGACGAGTTGGTGGCTACGCTCGATCGGTACTCATCGAAGAGATTTGAACTCCCACACATACGAAAATAAAGATCATAACTTCGTCTTCATGAACGTCTCGTCGGAGCATCTTTACACATGTTACGTACAATTAGATATGTATAGTATTCGTGTGTACATCCGTGGATGCAGGCAAGGCCAATGAGTCAGATGCCTTCTATGACCTCCTGTCACAGGTGCTAGCTAAAGTGGCCCCTCGGGATAGAGTCATCTTGTTGAGTGACTTCAATGCCCCAGTTGGTCATGATGCTGGCACCTGGTCTGGAGTGATTAGTAGGCATGGGCCAGATCATCTGTAAGAAGCGCATGCCATTCTTCCACTCCGGTGGTGGGTGTACACCCAGGACCACATTCCAACCTAAGGTGGCCTGGTCTCAGCTAGCTGATGGAAGTTGCAAGTGAGAATTTCATCATCGCTTGCGGCTGGAGTTGGCATCGTCCCCCACTCCTCCTGATGTCGAAGGTAAATGGGTGAGGTTTAGTACTGTGACGCATGCAGCTGCAATGGCTGCTTTGGGTACGCGGTCCAGACCTCCCCAGAGACCCTGGCCGACAGAGGAGGTGTTCCGAATGGTTGAGAAAAAGCAACAGGCCCACTCTCATCGTCTACAGTATCCCATGTCAGAGAATGACGAGGCTTTCCGCAGCCTTCACTCGGAGGTTCGGAGAGCTGTGAGGCACTGCAGGGATGGGTGGTGGTCGCGGATTGCTGAGGAGATGGATTCTGACGCAATCGCCCGCGATCACAAATCCCTATTTAACTCCATCATAAAAGTAACTTGCAGCGCCATACCTATTACCATCATTAGGGGATAGAACGGTGATCCAATCTCCGACCCCCAGGAACAGGTTTGCAGATTTGCTGAGCATTTCTGTGAGGTTCTGGAAAACATAATGGGACAAAGTGGGGATGACCCTGCTGAGGCTGCGGTGCCTCAAATATTGGAGAGGAGGTCACCCCCTGTGAGTAGCTGGCTGAGATGCCATCCGTTGAGGAAGTACTGAAGGCGATCCAGAGTCTGAGACCAGGAAAGGTGAAATGCTGAGGGAGGGTGGCGTTTGTGCGCAGACTGCCCTACATGACATCATAATAAAAGTCTGGGCCACTGGACGGGTTCCGCAGGATTGGAAGAATGCCCTGGTGGTCCTCCTCTTTAAGAAGGGGGACCACACAGACTGTAACAACTATAGGGGCATCTCACTCCTCAGTGTGCTGGGAAAGGTCCTAGCAAGGATTATTCAACATCGCCTTGCTAGGCACGCTGAGGAGAGGATTGTGGAGCCCCAATGCGGTTTCAGGAAAGGGCAGTCCTGCACAGATGCCATATTTTCTGTCCGTCTGCTACAGCAGAGGTGTAGGGAATTCCAACAAGACCTACATCTCTGCTTTATTGACCTGGTCAAGGCCTATGATACCATCAGTAGGCCTGGGCTCTGGGTTGTTCTTTGTGCTTTAGGAGTCCCTGACCCACTGCTCACGATTATTAAAGACCTTCATGATGGTGAGTAGTCCCGGGTAAAACTACGTGGCTGGGAGTCAGAGCCATTCCCTGTACACCTTGGGGTGCAACAGGGGTGTCCTCTGGCTCCAACATTATTTAACATCTATTTCGACCACGTAGGTTGTGAAGCCTTCAGTAGCTGTACCGGAGGAATTTCCATCTGGTACAGATACAATGGGAGGCTGTTCGGTGCCCGGGTGTGGTCAATGGATGGCTCCCTATTGGTTAACCACGTTATGTATGCCGACGACCTGGTAATTGCAGCTCCCTCAGAGGAGGAGTAGGAGGCACTGCTGCTGAAGGTGGAGTGTGCCACTAAGAGGTGGGACCTTACCATCAGCCCCACCAAAACGAAACACCTGCCTGGGTATTTTGTACCATTGGGCACTGCACCCCCACAACTCCCAATAGGTATTGGGGCAGTTGTGGAGAGAGTGGAGAGTTTCCCATACCTGGGCAGTGTGCTCATGACTGGCTCCGGTTTAACAGCAGAGGTCTCACTCAGAATCAGTCGAGCGGCATTATCTTTTCATCGGTTGCGTAACGCTGTGTGGAAGCTACCTGGTCTGTCGCTCTGCACGAAGCTTCAGGTCTTCTCGGCCACAGTCATTCCCTCCCTTCTCTACGCTTGCGAAACGTGGTAAGAAACATTTAGGCTGGCCTGCCTACGATCAATAAACTTGAGTTTAACCAGGCTGAATTGTGTGAGGAGCTCACAATTCCTCGAAAGATCTGGAGAAAGTCCCATTAGTGAGCACCTCTGGAAGGCAAGACTGCGTTGGCTGGGCCATGTAGCCCGCATACCCAATCACTGCAATACCCAAACAGCTTTTTGTTCGGCCGGATTGAGGGGGCTAAACGGGCGCGGCACCGGCTAGAGAAGAGATGGAGTGACGAGGTACAGGAGGATGTGGAGCTGAGTGGACTTGCTGATGACTGGTACCAGCGGTGTCAAGATCGGCCTCTGTGGAGGAGGCTCGTGAAGGACGCTACTGGGCAGTTGAAGGCAGTCGCTCTCCAACAACAACAGAGAGCAGAGGAGCGACTCTCACAACAACGAGCAGAGCGCCGGGTGGCTAAAGCACAGCAAGTTGGCACAGTAGGGAGCACAGGTGGTCCATCAGCCAGTCATCTCGGTCATATCAGTGAGTCGACCCGTGGCAACTGGGTCTGCCCCATGACCTCCTGCCAGCGGGCGTTCGACACTTCACGTGGCCTCAAGGTGCACATGGCCTGGCACAAGCGGCGTGGTGACGTCACGTTTACAAAAGACAAATAGTTCACTACTTAGCTCACTACTTAGTGAACTTTTTGTCTTTTGTCAACGTGACGTGTGTAAGTCGCTGTGCGTGAGTGTAAGTCTGTGTGGGAGTCCATTAGTATGTGGGGTGTGATTCGATATGTGTGTGTCAGTCGATGTGTGTGCGTTCGTCAATGTGTGTGCGTGGTGTGTGTGTGTAGACAACTAATATTTTGAAATTAAGTTAGTACATTTTTATATATTTATGTGTTTGTCTAAGTCCATGTGTGTGTGTGTGAGTTGATGTGTGTGTTTGCGTCGATGTACGAGTCCGTGAGTGTGTGTGTGAGTCAATGTGTGTGAGTCAATGTGTGTGTGTGAGTCGATGTGTGTGTGTGTGTCTAAAGTCGATGCCTGTGTGTGTGTGAGTCCATGTGTGTGTGTGTAAGTCGATGTGTGTGTGGCTTTTTCGCCCAGGCAATGCCGGGAACTTCCCGCTAGTATTTTATAATCGGAAGTTTGTATCACGTTCACAGGTAATTTATAGGTAATCTAGCACTCAGAAAGCAGCCAACCAGCCTGTGTGATGGTGCCAAGTATAAAATGATGTTAATGAGTCCCATTTGGTTGCAGTGCATGGCGTCTTATTAGTATTATTATATAAGATGAATAAAAAGGTCAGAGAGATAGAGTGGACAGGAGTTTATACCATGGGGCTTAATAAGAATTACATTTTTTTCCTGGTTAAATATTTGTAAATTGGCATATGATTAACTACATGTTAGAAGCAATTGAATAATCTATTAATGTTGAACTTCTTTCGCACCGTACATAGCCAACCGCGTAAAGAAATGAGTTTTCAATCTTGATTTTAAAAAACATAAAAATAAAGAAACCTGTTTCAATTAAACTGAAAATAGGAATGTTGCATTATGGTTGGAACACCGTATTCTGTGTAGTTAGTGGTGGAGGAAATGTATAAAGGTGTGGACAGGGTGTGATGATGTGTACATCAAGTAACAGTGTGAGTCTGTTGGTTTTTATTGACAGATATGGGTAGTTTATCATCTTGGATAGATAGTCTGATGTCATGAATGGAGAGGGCTGTTTTCTGTTATTAGTTGATTGTGGTGCTGGATAAACATTGTGAACAAATTTAATGATGGCATTAATTTACTCTCTGGAAAACGTGGCAATGCTAAGACATTCATTGATGTGTCTTCCAAAGAAGTCAAGTTCGGAGCCTGTATAGGATTTGTTGTTACAAATGCCCTAAAAAGAGGTTTGCATAGCTAGGTTACATGCATGTGCCCATGTGCCACAACAATAGTTTGGATCCTGTCACATCCGCTGGAGGGGAAATTAACAAGGGTGAATCGGCGATTGGCCAACCTAGGTAGTTTCAGTTGACGGGGTTTGTTCACCACTGTGTCAGCACTCCTAAACCATGATTATTGGGAATGATGCTGTGGATGGAACGTATGTCCATTATGAAGATCAACGTTAAGGACCTTGAAATCTATGGTTCTTGAAGAGTCGTGATGTAGGGCATGATTGGTGTCTTGAAATTAGGTCGGAAAGGAAACTATTGTTCCAAATTAATGTATGTGTAGTGACATAGGATGGGTCACTACAGCGTGTAGTGCTGGTTACTGACAGAGAGAGGAAATGTGGGCGTAATAGCCGACCTGCCAGCAGAGCAGGGTGTAGCAGCCATTCTGCCAGCAGAACATGCAATGCCACAGAGTGGGTCACTAGGGTGCGTGGCGCTGGCTGCTGGCAGAGGGTGGCATATGAGGACATGACACCCCGACTGGCTGGCGGAGCACGTGATAGTCCGGAATACAGGATGTATGGCAAAGGTGACCGAGGGGAGACGTGAGGTATAGCCCAGAACCTTCTGCTGTGTTTCAGAAGGGTGTGTGGCTGAGGGCGGAGCCAGGCCATGCCAGGGGGCACAAAATGGAAGTCCCGAGGCTGGATAAGGGCTGTCTGTCGGTGGAATGGAACACAACGTCCTACGTCTTCATCTTCATCTCCGGCGCCGTGGGTCAGACAGTGTGCCAGCTGCTCTGACCCGTTTATAGTTATTTTGTGTATCAGTGTTAAAAGTGTAGAATTAAACGTGTGTTGCCTCCTACTATTAGTGTCTCAGAAGTGACTCACTACATTTGGTGCCAATAGTGTTAACGATATATGATAAAATTGGAAAAATTATACTTAGAATGTTGATGTTTATACGGAGGAAGACACTCACCCTGGTGTCTTCAGACGAGGAAGACAGTGGGGATGTTATTCCCCAGACAGCCCCGGGACCTGGGACCCCGGAGAATAATCCCGAGGAGGCGCTCCTGGCAGAGCATCGGGAGGAAGACGGCGACTCCGCACTGCGGTCGTCAGGAGGAGGACGCCGTATATGAAATACGCGGCAGCGCTGGTGGCGGAGCTGGACATGGAGGAGCCGGAGGAAGATGTGGTTGTTCGAGAGAGGCTTGTAGACAGCCCCGCTGCCGCCATTAACCAAGCGCGGGAAACCGCGGAGCCCCAGCCAACTCGGACGGCCGCCATTTTGTCGACTGGGCAGGAAATGGCTCTCACCAAATACAACTCGCCGCCGAATTCGCGTGCAGAGATGCACACCCTCAAGAAGCGGTTGCCATTTTTTATGGGACTTTGCAGCCGTGGGGGGCGATTGGGCTGCCTTTCAAAGCTGGTTTGCTGCAACGTGTGAGCTCACGGGATAGACTAATGTTGAGGCGCTGTGAGTGCTGCCTACGACTTTGGATGATGATGCCTTGGCGGCATTTTATGCGATTCCCCCAATGGACAGGATGACGCTGTCACAGGCGTATGCCCATCCGACAGCTATCTTTGATCCGCCGTCCAATGTGCGTCAAAAATTTATAATGCAAAGACGAGGGGAGGCCAAGACACCTCTCGCCTTCTGGAACACGCTGATGTCGCTGGCCCAAGCCGCATACCCCAAGATGCATCAAGCGGGGTTGAACTTCCTGGTGTTGGAGAGATTGTTGGAGTTGGAGTGGGAAATTAACGTTTTTCTGCCCGCCACGGAAGAGGACGACCTGACTTCGATTAAGGTAGCTCGATGCATACAGGCACATTGTAAAATGCGACGGCGAGTCGGAGTGCATCATAAAATGGCCTCCACAGTAATTTCAGGCATCTTCATCGCAGACCATGTCAGGTTCGCACGTCTCTGCTCCTTGTCGGGTCACGGCGCGTGATAGTCAGGTTTTAGAGGGTGGCAGATGGCCGCGGCGTCCGGGGCAGTGGACCACGTTGGCGCATCGTGTCGTGGCGGCGGGAATGTCTGTGGTTGTGGGGACCGTGCAGGCTGTTGAGGTGTGGGTGCTCATTGATACGGAAGCATCCCCCACCATCATTTTGGAGTTTATTTATAGGTCCTTGCCACCAAAATTGGGTTGTCTTAGTCCAGTGGGTCGTCCATGTGTTGCCGCTAATGGCGAAATCATTGTGGGCCAATCATTGACAGTACGGTTTGGTGATATTGAAATGATGGGCCCAGTGTTGGTTTCGAAGTCACTAGTGGTGCCTTGTTTGTTGGGAACTGTTTTTTTTAAGAAGATGCCCCTCAAGATTTTGATTGACCAGGGGTGTGTTGAGCTGTCATTGGGGCATCGATTGGCTTTTTTGTCTTCCCCAACTCAGTTGCGTATAGCTAACGCTATGGTTCAGACTCTGGTAAGCAAAACTGTTTGAGTTCCCCCAGGTGCACAGATGTTTGTGCCCTTGTTCAGTTTATTTTGGTATAGCCCTGTGAGCCATCCGGCTCTTGAACTGCGGAAACAGCTCGATCGGGAAGTTACTGAGGTGGCGGTTCGTGGTCTCACTTTGGTGGGGGCCCAGACGATAGTGAGGGGGGATCAGGAGCCCTTCCTCCAGGTGATGAATGCTGGATTGAGTCCCGTGGTTATACAGGTGGGTACGGTTTTGGCCCACGCAACGGCCATGTGTTGTCGAGATACCAGTGACGTGACTGCTCAGGTTGTGGCTTCAGTGGAATGGGGAGCGGTGTCGGATGAATCATGGATGGATGCGTTCTGTTCGGAAAATCTGGATTTGTCGTGGTAGCAGAGGGTCAGGTTTCGTGTACTGTTCCGGGAATTCTCTGATCTGTTTAGTAAGAATACATTTGATATTGGCCGCACGTCCCTGATGCATCATCATATTGATATGGGTAGCGCTGCTCCCATATGTCAGAATTCGTTTTGGTTTAGTCCTAAAGAGAAGGACCATGTGTGTCAGGCGGTCGACGAGATGTTGGCGGCTGATATAATTTCCCCTTCCACCAGTCTGTGGGGAGCGAACATTGTCCTGGTTAAAAAGCAGAGGAGTTTGAGATTGTGTGTGAATTTTCGGAAATTAAACAATTTCTCTGTTGCAGATGCGTACCCACTTCCACGGATGGACGATTCATTGGATGCACTGTCGGGTGCGCGATTTTTCTCCAACATAGATTTGTTGTCAGAGTTTTGGCAGTTGCCTATGGATGAAAGTTGCAAGCAAAAAACAGCATTCTGCAAACCGCAGGGGTTGTTTCAATTTAACTGACTTCTGATGGGACTTCACTCGGCTCCAGCCACGTTCCAGTGACTTATGGATTTAGTGCTATTGGGACTCCAATGGGATTCGTGTTTGATTTATTTGGATGACGTAGTCTTCTTTGGATGCACGTTTCAGGAACTTGTTATATATGCTGGGTCATGTATAATTAGTAAAAATAGTGAAAGTTAAATGTAAAAAAATATATATCAGAAATTATGTTAATTTATGTAATTATGCAAGTAATTTATGCGAATTAGCGAGGTGCAATTGTATTAAGTTATGCAAGTGTATGTAATTATGTTAATGCATGTAATAATGATAATTAGGCTCTGCTTCGTTGTCTAGGGTCGTATTATCAATCGGGATAATACAATGAGTTATATGAAGTTATGCAAGTGTGATGTAAGTATGCTTTATTGTCTTGAAATCGGGATAATACAATGATTGTCACTTTAACATTACTGATTATGTTTAGTGTGTTAATGTCAGGTCTCCAAATTAAAATCTCACTGCAGGATACAGTTCTTAAAATCAAGATTATTATGCATGAACTTAGGAAGGCACCACTTAGACACTTCTGTGTTAAGCAACTTTAATTTCTAAACAAAAACATAACGCTCTAATATGCAAACTCTTATGTCTGGAATGTCAACACAGTACTCCTGGAGATGTCCTCCTCATTGATCCGTACATTTAACCCTAAATGATTACGTTTGTTAAACTGGGTAACAGAACAATCTTTTAATTCCTCAGAGTAAAGCGGGCATATACGGCGATAGGAAAAATAAAACGTATCCCGAAAGCAAAAGTAGACCTCAATGAATTCATTGGTAAGATTATGCAATTAACAAAATGTCTTGGAACAATGGTGTGCGGCAGTGTGCCTGCTTCAGCAAATGCTTATCAATTGGCTAAGGCTTCAAAAAATTCGCCGGCAAGATCCTGTGATCAAAATAAAGATTTTAACACGATAGTCTCCCTGTGAGTGTGCAGATTCGTAAAGTAGGTTTTCCAAACGTTTAGTTTCATCAATGAATTCATTTGTACAATTAAGCAATTACCAAAATGAATGACTAAAATACTTCTAAACGACCGTATCTACGTTTCTCAATGGGCAGTAATGTTCTTCATCATCAGCGAATAGTTGGCACACTCTTATTATCAGTCTTCTTATTATTTGTCCCGAAATGTGCGTTATGTGTTTGTTGGTGGTTTTGTCTCCTTATTCAAATCTTTGCGTTAAGCAGATGCCGGGCGATGCGTTGTAGGTGTGTGAATGTGGGCATCTCATACAAACAGCTTCCTCGCTCTCTTTGAGGCGGCAGCTGCAGCTGTTTGTCCACTGCTGGATGAAGAGAGTCGGCACAACGCTTGTCTTTGAAGGTGCTCGTAGTGCTCGCCGTTTGTCCGCTGGCCACTGATACCCTTGCTCCGTGGCGCTGGTGGCGCTGCTGCGCGCTCTCTACTGCTCCATGCTATCTGGAGATGCACAATTGCGCGTGCAGCTGGTCCTCTGCGATGCTGGCTTGGTCGATGCTTGGCGCTTTCTGCCATTTCTCCCGGTTGATTGCTTGTCGTTGCTCGTCACTCTATCTCTCTCCTTGATTGTGCAGCTGCCGGGTGGAAGTTGGCACTCAGTGTAGACACATCGCTACTCGGCAAGCCTCGCCATCCTTCGTCAATTGCAGGGCCCACCCCGGAGCTTGCCGCTTGCCATACTGAATTTTACGTGTCGTGTCACTGCATATATCTGAAATTCTCTCCCCTCCACGCGTCTCTTGCGATGGGGAAAATGTGTTGTGTCAAATTGTTGGAAGACAAAAGTGGCTGGGGAGGCTCTGATTCCATGGAATACATATTATCTGGTCTTGTGTGTTTGACCTATTTTTCTTGTGTCTCTTTTGAGTTACCCCCGGTCTACCTCTTGATAATTATTTGGTTTATGTTTAACCAAGATTTGTAATGTGCCCTCGTTGTTACCACCACTATTCCGAGGGTTTTGCTAAGCTTTGTTCTCAGTCCATGTCGCCAGGGATCAGTGTTTTATTCTCGAGTTATATTTCTATATCCTGAGGTTGGAGATATAGCTTAGTTTGGACTTAAGCTTTCGTGATTGCAGGAGCTCATGTTCTTTGGTTCATTTAGTGAAGTTACATATATAAAAAGAGGTAAAACAAAAACAATGGGCATCTGTTTGGTCGATTCCCCCCTCTCCTCTTGGTGACACCTGACTGGCTGCTTTCCATTACATTTTATGTTTGTTTGCATTACCCCCCCCTTTTCCTGCCTCCGTGGTTTCTGCTAAAAGGGAGGGAGGCACTCTCCCTTCATACGTATTTTACGGCTACTCTGTGTTGTGTCAAATTGTTGAACGACAAAGGCGGCCAGGGAGGCTTTGATTGCATGGATTACATATTATTTGGTCTGTGTTTTATCTATTTTTCTCGTATCTCTTTTGAGTTACCCCCGGTCTAACGTTTTTTGAATATTATTTGGTTTATGTTTAACCAAGATTTGTAATGTACCATTAGATGTTACCTCCGGTATTCCAAGGGTTTTATTAACCTTTGCTCCTTTTCTGTATCCAAGGATCCGTGCTTTTTATTCTCAAGTTATATTTTGATATCCTGAGGATGGAGATATAACTAAGTTTCCACTTAAGCTTTCTTGACTGCCGGAATTCATATTCCTTGATTCTCTTGGTAAAGTCACGTAGATAGAAAGATACAATAAGAAATAAAATAATGAATACTGCAGTCTATAATGTCGACTAATTCTTATAGCCAAGCTTCAAACTTTTACCATATAAAAAAAGTATATCAGTTATAATGTGCCAGTGAGTCTGGCTATTTGTTTGTGAACTGTCCACAACGTCGGCGGGGAGGTCATGTCATGTGGTCCTTTGACAATCTGGAGATTTCCAAGATCGTCGTTAACCTCCCTTTGCCCCGGAGTTTATTATTTAATGGCTCTTCATGGCCTCCTCCCTCGAGTTGCTTTAAATGCTGTAAGGCAGCTGGGTGTGAGGGGTGGGGTGTGCCTCACCCTTTCATGCCCCATGCTCGCCCCGATCAATAATAAACAAAAATATTTGCAGAATTATTCTAATATGAATCTTTGGAAAAAGGCCTATATATACAACATTCTGCAGCGGCTGCGTTCGGTGTTTGTCAAAATGCGGGCAGCCAATTCTAGGTTTAGGCCGCAAGAATGTCACCTCTTGCAAAATTCGGAACACTATTTGGGTCACATTGTTAGCGAGGCCGGAATTTCCATGGACCCTGACAAAACTGCATGCGTGCGAAAGTGGCCAACCCCATCGTCAGTGAGTGAAGTCCGCAGTTTTGTTGGGTTCGCGTCATACTACCGATGCTTTGTGCCCGGGTTCGAGACAGTCGCGAAGCTGCTCCATGGTCTCACTGCAAAGGGTCAGAGGTTTCCGTGGGGGAAGGAGGAGGAGGCCGCATTTGTTGCATTGTGCGATGGCCTCGTTAATGCACCTCCCCTTCGGTACCCAGCGACACTGGAATAGGCGCCGTGTTGTCACAGGTGGAGAACGTGGTGGAGAGCGTAGTCACTTACGGGAGACGGGTACTATCCTCCGTAGAGCAGCGCTATTGTATTACACGCTGCGAGTTGTTGGCTATCGTGAATTTTATGCAGCAGTACTGTCCATACCTCTATGATAGGCAGTTTGTGGTACGCACGGATCACGCGGCCCTGCAATAAGCGCTGTGAATTGACCAGCCGTCAGACAGCTTTCATGATGGTTGGAGGTTTAACAGGACTACTCCTTCACAGTCACCTACAGGAAAGGGTTGCGCCACTGTAATGCGGACGCTTTGTTGCGATTGTCGCCCAAGGGCTACTGTGCATGTTTGATGGGTGCCGGGGCGTTGTAAACCGGTAGGTGAATGAGAGCATTGCGCCGTTGTAGCGTCAGTGGACTCTCCACCATCCATAGTGATGGTCGTGTGCGACAACACCATTGGTCTTGCACACGAGGAGTGGGGGCGCCTCCAGGCAGAGGATGCCTCCCTTCTAAAAATACGTCACCATGTCGGTACAACGAGCAGTAGGAAGGGTCCAGGGTGTATGTCCCCCGTGGTCCTCCGAGATGGGATTCTCATGAGATGGGATGCAGAAGTGCAGCGTTACCGCATCGTTGTGCTGACTGCTCTGCAGGGTAGAGTTAGGAGAGCTGCCCATTGTCCAGTTTATGCACCTTGGGGTGTGTTGAATGTGCTCCCCGAAAGCCCCAACCGAGGCTGGCCCGATCACAGTTGCTGTCTATTGGGGTAATACATTTTTACCTGTGGGGATGGAGTACCTGTTACGGTGGCCAGTGGCATGGCCCCTGGCAGATCAGTCGGCTGCGTCTTTAACGGATGCTTTCCTTCATGGGTACATGTTCGATAAAGGGGCCCTAGAACATCTCCTTATGGACCAAGGTCGGAATTTTTATTTTAAGTTGTTGAAGTGTGTGATCTGTTGGTTAGAAAGAAAATTCGTACTTTTCCCTACCATCCCCAGACTGACGGGATGGTAGAGCACCTGCACAGGACTCTTACGTCCATGTTGTGCCAACAAGTCAATGAGGCACAGTCCGATTTGGACCTACATGTTCCTGATGTTTGCGCGGCCTATAGGATGGCCCCTCACGCCTCTACCGGGTTCTCCTCTTTTTTATGTACTGGAGAGAGTGTGATCCCCCCCCCCCCCCCCCCATGGAAGCCCAGTTAAATATTGAGTCGGGTAAAAAGAGAGTCGCTGTGCCAAGACTTATGCACCTCACCCTTAAACGATTGATGAAAGCGCAGGAGGCATCCCGCCTCCCGCCTCCTGCACTTTCATGGCCAATGAGAAACTGGCAGGGGTTTGGGAGTCCGGGAACCCATGGAAAACTGGGAAGAAGGCATGGCTGCATTGCCCCCATGTGCCCTTGGGCACGTCCCCTAAATTGTATAGACCATGGCAGGGCCCGGTTGAGCTGATAGAGGTCAGGAGGCCGCAATGTTTTCGGATCCAGGTTGGTCGCAGGCAGGGGTGGAGCCAGGATTTCAGGCCGGGGTGACATTCAACATATTTGTATTTCAAGAATTATTAGAGAGTCAGGCTGTTGAACTAGAGACCATCGGTTGGCGACACACTCTGACAATGCAGTTGCACGGAGTCCACCAGACCGAGTGTCGTACACTTATACGCAGAATGTCACCCCTGTCACCCCCCCTGGCTCCGCCCCTGGTCACAGGCGTTGGAACGTGCACCCATCGTGGCTGAAACCTTATTTTCCTCCTTGCCAGGTTGTTTCATCCTCACTACCCGAAGGCAGGGTGTCTGATGTGGCCGACGAGCCTGGGCGTGCGACCACAGAGGTTAGGCCTCAGCAGATTTTTGTTCCTCTGCCCACAGGAATCCAGCACTTGACAACCGCGGAAACCACCCGTTGAGCCATCTGAAAGCCATCCAAGGAGGGAGGAATGACCAAAACCCGCTTCCGCCCCCCCCCCCCCATCTTCTTTCCGGGAGGGGCCGTGCCCGTTAGACCATTTTCAAGTCGTCCCCAGGGAACCCGCCCTTGTCCCACCCGGGGGTCCAACGACGAGGACCCGTTCAAGAACTGTTCGTTTTAAACAACTGCCGCAGTCATCCTATTTATTCCGCCATCGTCTTGCAAGGGGGCACAGACACGAGCCGGGCTGTGTTTGCCGGTTGAAGTGAGTTCTACCTGTGTTCGTGGGCTGTGGCGTGCCAGCAGTCGTCGGGTGGTGTATAGAGTCTGGGGGTTGGGTTTATTACTGTGCGTTTGCGATTGTTTTCATTTTTCCATTGATTGTTGTTGTTGACTCGCGAGGGGGTATGAAGGTTGTTGTTGTTACTGTTGTTGTCGTCGGGATTGTTGTTGGTTAATTGGGTAGTCGTCCCACTGCACGAGATATGGAGGTCAGCCGGCACGGCTGTGTTTTTTGAGGGGGGGTGATTTAATGACAAAAAATGGCCATTACAGCATGTAGCGCTGGTTACTGACAAAGAGAGGAATTGTGGACGTAACGGCCGACCTGCCAGCAGAGCAGGGTGTAGCAGCCGTTCTGTCAGCAGAGCATGCAAGGCCACAGAGTGGGTCACTAGGCTGCTGGCAGAAATGTACATATGAGGACGTAGCACCCCGGCCAGCTGGTAGAGCACGTAAAAGGCCGGGGTAAGGGATATGGGGCAAAGGTGACAGAGGGGACACGTGGGGTATAGCCCAGAACATTCTGGTGGGTTCTAACAGGGGGCGTAGCCAAGGGCGGAGCCAGGCAAGGGACACGTGGAAGGTGGCCCAGAATCTTCTGGTAGGGCGGAGCCAGGCCATGCCGGGGGGCATAAAAGGGAAGTCCCGAGGCTGGATAAGGGCTGTCTGTCGGTGGAATGGAAACCTACACACTACGTCTTTGTCTTCGTCTCTGGCGTCATAGGTCAGACAGAGTGCCGGCTGCTCTGACCTATTTGTAGTTATCCCATGTGTGAACAAGTGTTAAATGTGTTGAATAAACGCGTGTTGCCTCCTACTATTAGTGTCTCAAAAGTGACTCACTAGCCATAGGCTAACACTACACATAGACTGAACACTTCCCATAGAATCATCACTGCCCATAGAAAAACAATAAATAATGAAAATATAAAACAATAAAATAATAAAAATATAAAACAATAAAATAATAAAAATATAAACAAACATCATCATGATGATTGCTTGTGTTGCAGTCGTGAGAATTTTTTTTTTATTTTTATTTTATTGTTTCCCTTCTACGTGACTTCACCGAAAGAACCAAGAATATGAATCCCTGCAGTCACGAAAGCTTTAAATAAAAACTTGCCATAGACTTAATACTGCACCTCCGATTAGCACAGTGGGCCATGTATGGTGCGAAAGACGTTAAACATCATACACGCATTACCGCAGAGGCCCCCTGTACTTTACCAACCGCGGTTTTGCCTGCCACGTCCTTTTCCAGGAACTAAACCCCCAACGGATTTGCGAGGGATTGCTGTATATATGTTATCTTTATTTTTTTACAAATGCTTTAAAATAAATAAATTACATCTCAGGGAGTAAAGCAGCAGGTAGCCATGACGTCTCCGAGCGATCTGAAGGTGTACAGTGTGCCACAGACCACTCCGCTTTATTTGTGAGCTCGCGGTTTTCAGTGGAAGCCTGGATTAAGATTTTTATTTTTAAAGCCACCTTATCGCTTCCATACAGCCTTTAGTAGGCTCCCCAGTGCGGTCATCCACTCCCTTGCCTACTGATTGGACCACTCTGGTAGAAAATCCACCTCTCTACAAAGGTAACATTTCAACGAGCGCACTACTGATTGAATGTGATGCTCTGTACCAGGTCGTTTGAGAAGCTGACAATGGGTTGTGGAGGGCCTTCATCATCCCAATAGTGGATTAACCAAGGTTGCCCATTGATGATAATCATCATCGTGTCCTTTTAGCTAGCAAACTCTTGCGAGTTGTTGACCACAATTTGTCTGCTTTGATAACCTGGGCCGCTGGTTGGCTCAGTGTCCCACCGACACACACAGAGAGAGAAGGTAGGTGGCTGTTTTAACTTTACCAGGTTAGCCCCACTGAACTATGTAGCTCTTTTTCAGAAGCGATCTGGCCACAAATGATTGCTCAACAAAGTAGCTCATCATGTAGAATTGTATCGCAGCCAAACACTCAAAAGCATTTTTATAAATGTGGAGGGAAAAACAGGACGACCCAGAAAAAAATCCACATGACCACGATGAGAGAGACACGCAAACTCCAAATATACAGGCGTCAGGGTTGGGATCGGGATCGAACCCACAACCCTGTATACCAGGCGAGGTATATAACATATCTTAGCCACTGTGAAGTCAGGGTGTGAATCGAACCCACGACCTCCTGCATAGCAGGCGAGATAGTGAACATCTTGCCACTGTGGGGCCCAGCTGACTCAGACTGTGAGCGAGGAGTTGAAGTCCAATGATAAATGTTGATATGAATCAAGGTGTGGGCAGCCATGACCAAAATCTTGATTCAAAGTAGATTTTTTGGATCAGACCGCGTATGTAAAATGTGTGTCGTACACACCCCTCCACCCGGCATAGCAAATTAATATAATTGGCATGTGAACAAACAATGTAAGTGCATTTCTGCTTCAATACACCGTTGTGTTGGAAAGTAATCTCACAACATTCCCGGTCACGACCAACACCACTGACATTCATCTGAATGGGTCTCTGGGCATCCTCTAGGTCGACTCAGCCTCAAATGTACACCTGCTGCGGTGTGTAAACATCGCCACTGTGGAATCAAAGGCGCCCGGGCGTGGTGATGGCCACCCCCTCGTGTGCAGTGCCGGCCTTCATAGGTGCTGCTTGCTAACAGCACTTGCCCCAATAGTCTCTCACAGGCTACACAGGTGATCTTTGTCTCTGTATGCGTGTGTCTTTGTATCTGTGTGTGTGTGTCTGTATACAGTGCTGCTCGCTAACAGTACTTGCCCCAACAGTCTGTAAGGCTACACAGGGGATCATTGTCGTTCTGTGCGTGTGTGTATGTCTGTGTGTGTGTGTCTGTGGCTCTTCTTTTGAACAAAATAATGAAGGGGGCATGGGAGCGTGGCGGTGAGGTGTGGGAAGCTGTAAGCCCCAGGCTACTTTGGGCTCGCCTTCCCATCAACCGGAGGCGAGGAGTGGTGGTCGTGGTTACTTATGCCCCCACCGAAGACGAACATCCGTGGAGGGATGCAGGCAAAGCCGATGAGTCAGATGCCTTCTATGACCTCCTGTCACAGGTGCTGGCTAAAGTGCCCCCTCGGGATTCGAGTCACCTTGTTGGGTGACTTCAATGCCTGAGTTGGTCATGATGCTGGCACCTGGTCTGGGGTGATTGGAGGGCATGGGCCAGATCAGCTCAATAACAATTGTAGGAGGCTGCTAGATTTTTGTGCAGCCCATGGGCTTGTAATTACCAACACGCTGTTCCGGCATCTGCGCATCCACACAACATCATGGATGCATGCCGGGTCCAAGCAAGAACATCTGCTGGGCTACATAGTGACGAACCAGCGGATGCGAGCCCATGTCCTTGACACCAGAACCTACCGTGGAGCTGACTTGCCCTCTGACCGTCGACTAGTCATCTGTAAGATGCGCCTGCCATTCTTCCACTCCGGTGGTGGGTGTACACCCAGGACCCCATTCCAACCTAAAGTGGCCTGGTCTCAGTTATCTTATGAAAGTTGCAAGCGATAATTTCATCATCGCTTGCGGCTGGGGTTGGCATCGTCCCTCACTCCTCCTGATGTCGAGGGTAAATGGGCAAGGTTTAGGACTGTGACTCATGCAGCTGCAATGGCTGCTTTGCGTACGCGATCCAGACCTCCCCAGAGACCCTGGCTGACATAGGAGGTGTTCAGGATGGTTGAGAAAAAGCGACAGGCCCACTGTCATCGGCTACAGAATCCCACGTCGGAGAATGGGGAGGCTTACCGCAGCCTTCGCTCGGAGGTTTGGAGAGCCGTGAGGCGCTGGAAGGATGGGTGGTGGTCGCGGGTTGCCTCAATGGCCCGCGATCACAAAACTCTATTTAACGCCGTCAAAAAAGTAACCTGCAGCGCCACACCTATTACCATCATTAGGGGAAAACACGGTGATCCAATCTCCGACCCCCAGGAACAGGTTTGCAGATTTGCTGAGCATTTCTGTGAGGTCCTGGGGGAGGGAAAATCCCTCAGTCAGGAAAACATCATGGCACAAAGTGAGGATGACCCTGCTGAGGCTGCGGTACCTCAAATATTGGAAGAAGTCACCCCCTGTTGAGGAAGTACTGAAGGCGATCCGGAGTTTGAGACCAAGAAAGGCAGCGGGCAGAGGTGATCTCCCAAGCGAAATGCTGAGGGAGGGTGGCGTTTGTGCACAGACTGCCCTATATGACATCATAACAACAGTCTGGACCACTGGACAGGTTCCGCAGGATTGGAAGGATGCCCTGGTGGTCCCCCTCTTTAAGAAGGGGGACCGCACAGACTGTAACAACTACAGAGGCATCTCACTCCTCAGTGTGCCGGGAAAGGTCCTGGCAAGGATTATTCAACATCGCCTTGCCAGGCTCACGGAGCCACAATGCGGTTTCAGGAAAGGGCGGTCCTGCACAGATGCCATGTTTTCTGTCCGTCTGCTACAGCAGAGGTGTAGGGAATTCCAACAAGACCTACATCTCTGCTTTATTGACCTGGTCAAGGCCTATGATACTATCAGTAGGCCTGGGCTCTGGGTTGTTCTTCGTGATTTTGGAGTCGCTGACCCTCTGCTCACGATAATTAAGGACCTTCATTATGGTGAGCGGGCCCAGGTAAAACTACAGGCCAGGAGTCAGAGCCATTCCCTGTACATCGTGGGGTGCGACAGGGATGTCCTCTGACTGCCACATTATTTAACATCTATTTTGACCACGTAGTTCGTGAAGCCTTCAATAGCTGTACCGGGGGAATCTCAATTTGGTACAGATATAATGGGAGGCTGATCGATGCCCGGGTGCGGTCAAGGGATGGCTCCCTATTGCTCAACCACGCTATGTATGCCAATGATTTGGTAATAGCTGCTCATTCAGAGGAGCAGTTGGAGACGCTGCTGCTGAGACTGGAGCGTGCCACTAAGAGATGGGGCCTTACCATCAGCCCCACCAAAACTAAGCACCTGCCTGGGTATTTTGAACAATCGGGCACTCCACCCCCACAACTCCCAATCGGTGATGGGGCAGTTGTGGAGAGAGTGGAGAGTTTCCCATTCCTGGGCAGTGTGCTTATGACCGGCTCCAGTTTAACAGCAGAGGTCTCACTCCGAATCAGTCGAGCGGCAATATATTTTCATCGGTTGCGTAACGCTGTGTGGAAGCTACCTGGTCTGTCGCTCCGCACTAAGCTTCAGGTCTTCTCGGCCACGGTCATTTCCTCCCTTCTCTATGCTTGTGAAACGTGGACCCCCTTAATGGAGCATCTTCGCCGGTTGGAAACATTTAGGCTGGCCTGCTTACGATCCAACCTGGGTTTAACCAGGCTGGATTGTGTGAGGAGCTCACAAATCCTTGAAAGATCTGGGCAATGTTTCATCGGTGAGCTCCTCCGGCAGGCAAGGCTGCGTTGGCTGGGTCATGTAGCCCGAATGCCCAGCCACCGCATGCCCAAACAGCTTTTGTTCGGCCGGATCGAGGGGGCTAAACGGGCGTGGCACGGGCTAGAGAAGAGATGGAGTGATGTGGTACAGGAGGACGTGGAGCTGAGTGGACTTGCCGATGACTGGTACCAGCGGTGTCAAGATCGGCCTCTGTGGAATAGGCTCGTGAAGGACGCTATTGGGCAGTTGGAGGCAGTCGCCCTCCAACAACAACGGAGGGTGGAGGATCGATGCTCACAACAACGAGCGGAGCGCCGAGTGGCTAAAGCTCAGCAAGTTGGCACAGTAGGGGGCACAGGTGGTGCACCAGCCAGTCATCTCATTCAGTCGACCCGTGGCACCTGGGTCTGCCCCGTGACCTCCTACCAGCGGGCCTTCGATATTTCATGTGGCCTCAAGGTGCACATAGCCTGGCACAAGCGTCGTGGTGACGTCACCGCCACTTCGTGGCGAATGGCGGTTGTTGTTGTTGTGTGTGCGTGCGTACAATTGTGGGGACTCGGTACGCCCCTTCCGACAAGCAAGCCAACTTATTTCCCACCATATGTAGCGAACCGTGTTAATCGGAGGTGAACATATATTTTACTTATTATATTCCATGTTACTTATTACGTGTAAATGTACAATATTTATTCTTATTTATGAGTTTTACAATGCTTCCCTTTTTTCTTGTTGAACCGTAACTAATTGTAGAACACTGACAATATGTGCATTTAAATACAGTGCATTGTTGTGTTCTGACTGACGAACCATTCGACTTACGAATCGCTCTCAGGAACGGGACCCATTCGTAAATGGAGGACTGCCCGTGTCTCAGTTAAGAGACAACGAGCTAGTGCATTGGCTATTACTTATGAGCATAGTCTCGTGTTTTGAATGGGAAGATTTGCCTTTTATTATGTTATCAGGAGAGAAATGTGGCTCCAAACCCATCTCTGTGCACGCATGACCGGCCACGGCCATTGCCTGGGTTCGATCTCGCGCACGTGGCTTGAGGCTTCTGGGTTTAGCTCACCAGGTAAGAGTGCAGCCCTGACAGCCACTGCGCTCACAACCATTGCTCAACTAAACTATTTACCAGGTAAAGCCCACTGAGCTATATAGCTATTTTTTTAGAACCGACGTGGCTACCTTATGAAGGCCGGCTTTGTTTCCCTCGTGGCGATGTTTACACACCACTCCAGATATTAGTTTAAGGCTGAGTCGATTTAGGGGAGGCACAGGACCCGTTAAAAAAAATCTTCACTGGGTGGTGGTCGTGAACGGAAATCGAACTGTGGTAGTCGGGGTCGGAGCAGAGCACGCTAACCACTACACTACTGCTGACCCCGAAACACACGCACACACACACTCGCTCACACACAGCCCTGCTCGTGGCTGTGGTAAATAACAACACGGCGATTTTTCCCAGAGAGGAAATGGAATTTCTCACCGACCGAGTGACGCATCTGGCTCGACCGCACGCCCATTGCTCACAGCGGCTATCGCGAGGGAGCTGCAGCTTGGAGCAAGACGCGAGCGCAGACAAAACGAGAGCTACGCATCCGTATGTATGTTGTGTGTATGTTGTATGTGTGTTGTATGTGTGTATGTTGTCTGTGTGTATGTATGTTGTCTGTGTGTATGTGTGTATGTTGTATGTTTTATGTACGTGTGTTGAACTTCTTTGGCACCGTACGTAGCCAACTGCTCATCGGTGGTGCAGGGGAAGGACAACAAACTAAACACAAAAAGCAGTTCTAAAGCAATGAGTTGTCAATCTCTATGATTTAAAACTGCATAGCTCCAGTGGCTTCCTAATATCGCAAGGAAGAGCGCTCCAGACGGCTGCAGAAGCGCGATGCGGTGACCTCTCTCTATTCGATGGCTAGCCAAAAGTGTAGTATATAGTGTAGTGTATAGTGTAGTGTATATTGGTGTAGTATATAGTGTCGTGTATTTAAAATATAATTTAAAAGCGTGCGATGCGGTGACCATCTTTGTTCGATTGCTATCCAAAATCTGCTACTGCGATGATGACTTGAGTTCGCTTGATGTTTTATGCTCCTTGACGAGATCAGCGAGGTATTGTGGTTCATTTGTGGCAAGCACTTTGTGTGTATAATGAGTGCGGTGTTAGCCACCCATCCCCTTCGTAGGCGTTACTCGCTACGAGTACTTGCCCCAACAGTTTGTTCAAAGCTTTAAGGGGGATGTCTTTTTGTGTAATGTGGATGTACTAACACAAGCTTTGTGTGTGCATAGCAATGTCTGTGTGCTCCTATGTACGGGGAGTGGTAGTTTAACGATTAGTGTGCGGCCCTACAAACTCGGCGACCCGAGTTCAAGTCCCGCTCACGGCCAACATCAGTGAATATTATCTGGACCAGTTCTGGGCCTCCCCCAGCTTGACTCAGCCTTTAATGAGCTCCTGCTGTGAAGCAAAAATATCAGCATTGGAGAGACAAAGGCGGCAAGGTGTTGGCCATACACCTCCCCCTTTGTGTTCTGTGCTGCCCTTCATTGGTGCTCGCTAGTAACTGCACTTGCCCCAACATTATTAGAGGCTACACGGGAGATCTTTATCTTTGCTGTTGTGTTTGCCTCTGTATATGCTCTATGGAGGTTGGTAGTATTTTGTATATGCGGAGTGTATTTGCTACAACAAACTTCGCCACGCTGGTCAATGCGAGTTGGTGGTTAAATGGAGGGGAGATGAGGGAGCCATCACTTTTTCAGATCTAAATTCAGCATCTATGCTATCCGTGGCCTGGAGTCGAACTCATGTTTACACGTCGTGGCGTTGTCGATATTGGTGAGAATGAATAGTGTTGATGTTAACGTTGGTATTGTTATGTCAGAATGTTGTTGGTTTTAATGTTACGTCATGTATTTTGATGCTGATATGTTATATTACTAGATTACAAATCTGTCTTCGCCAGGCAAAATATTTAAATAAACACAATAATTATGATCGGTTTTTTACAACTTTTATCTACAACCAAACACGAACAAGTACTAAAAAAAAATTCTGCAAAAAAATTGACAACTTTAATTCAACTTCCGATGTTTAAAGCCGTACCCATCGGAAACTGCAATTATTATTTTACACGCTGCTATTATTATTATTATTTTACACGCTTTTTATTAACTCACTCTGTTGTATCCTAAATTTTTACCCACTTCCCAATGTGGTATCGACTGCAAACTTGGTATACTTAGGTCATACTGATGACAATACTATATTCTATCATGAAAAATCATAATAATTATATATTTTTAAACATTCTTTTTTACATGTTGTGTTTCGGCTTCGGTCTAATTGTCCACGCTCAACTGACGTTGGCTGTAAATCACCACGGCCTCCTTACGGTGCAAGCTTCGGGGCCACTTCCTGGAATCGTGGAGTTCTGCCATTACTCGTACGGTACATTTCATTAAAGCGTGTTTTTTAAAAAAAGTTTTTGAACTATTACTTATTTTAGAAGAAAGAGCAAAAATAATGAACTTAATACTCTAAGTTTTCGAATTATTCAGATTTCGACAGCATAAAATGTTTTTTTCATTCAAAACCGCTTGAAACCGAAATATCTCAAAAATAATAAAATAATGGCTCTCACTTTAATTGTATTTGCTGTTTAACGCTCTATCAAAGGGAAATAAACGCAATCTTATATTTTGAACGGTTTGTGAATGACATGCACAAACATGTTCATGGGGCACTTAAAATCGAAATTTGGGGGCCGTAAAATGATAAATCTCGGATTTTAAGATTTATCTCCTGTTGTCTGTGTCCTATAAGTGACCTATGTACCAAATTGCAGCTTTCCACCTTGTCGGGAAGTACTATGGACGTTATTTTGAGACATACATACAGATTGTCTTCATTTATATTGATTGTTGTTGATATGTTAATGATGGTGGTGTTATATTGTAATTGTATTGTTTCCGTTACATTATTGTTATTCTATCTTTGATGTATTATTGTTAACGATCTTTGTTGACGTTATACTGTTGATGATGTCGACATTTTGTTTCATGTTTAATTGTTCTTGATATCGATGTGTTGACGCTGTGGACTTTGATGATAAGTCAAATTGTTGTTGTTGATGTCGATTGACCATAGGCCAGCAAATGTTGTTGGGAATTGAACACCAACAACTCAATGGTCGCTTGCAATGCACTAGAGGAGTGGTTATCAAACTTGTTTGGCAGGCGGACCACTTATCCGATGCAAACTATGACTACGATGTTTTTTTTTTAATTGTGCCAGGTAAAGTCCACTGAGCTATGTAGTTATTTTTCAGAAGCGACCTGGCCATCACAAATTACGGCTCAACAAAGTGGCTTATCACGTGGACATTCATAGCAATATCCAAATACTCTAAACGCACATCGACTCTTAATGTGTAGAGACAAAACCTGAGGACCCGGAGAAAAATCAAAGTGACCACGGGGAGAGAGAGATACGCACACTCCAAATATACGGCAGGCGTTAGGGTCGGGATCGAGCCCACAATCTCCTGCATACCAAGCGAGGTAGTTAACATCTCATCACCGTGGCGCCAAACATTTCTGCTAACCACTCAACCTCTCTACCCCTCGTGACAAAAAGCATTCACTTATCTTTGTAAATACCAGCAATATAACAGGATTAATATTACCGGAACATCCTTATAGCTGCGTTTTTACACAACTATAATGATATATTTTTATGGGGGGGGGGGGGGGGGGAGGGATTTATCTCTTAGGGTTCAGGCAGTTTGATGAGGGTAATTGACCTCATTTCTTTGGTTCTTTCGGGAAAGTCACATAGGTGAATACATAATGATTATTTATTTATTTTTATATCATTTTTTTATTTTTTTCACCTAAAGAGAGTTATATTATTATTAATGTCTGAAACAAGGGTCTAAACATGTCCTTATGGACACCTGTGACAAAAAGAGTTTCATGGCTCATCGGATGTCCTCCTGCAGTTTAAATTATGATTCTGATTCTGAACCTGTGTTTGCATCTGTAGCCGGTCTGCCCTGCTGTACCCTCTTGTTCCGTTTTCGTGAATCGTTGCGAGGGGGGACAGGTCGGCTAAATAGACAGCAGTCAGAACAATAACAACAATAAAACTAATAAATTTCTGAGACGATGATTCGATGTACTCTGCGTTGTGTTCTGTCTTCTGGAGAAGTAGTGGCAACTCCACATCAGCTGAGCCACCAGTGGTTTGTGGTGGTGGTTGTGAAACGGCAAAACTTTTTCAAAAGTCGTCTTCAGAAGGGATATTTCCTATCTGCAATGAGGGCACAGACTAAATAATTAACCTGTCAGCAGTAACGACATCTTGTCCAGCTGCGGCTGGACAAAGTACGTGTGAAGCTAATGGAGTGACGTGACAGTGGCGGTATTAACATGGGCAGCAGCAGTACCAAGTGTAGAAAGTTATCACTGAAGGCCTATGAAACAGAAGTTTCTAGGGCCTACAAGAACATTCATCCGGGCCTGAGCTAATGTCAAATGTGCAGTTCACCAGCACGAAGTCCGCGCAAATCTAAATTGGGGACGTGGCTCGTACTCTGCTTTGCACGTGGGGGACTCGTGGTCCAATCGCTGATCACTGTTGGCATTCACTTAAATAATAAAATAAAACACCCGCCTACCCCTAACTATGAGCAGAGTGCACACTTATACGTGTGATTAATCACAGGTGAGCTCATACCCGGCTACACTTTCATTGAAAGTGTTTTTTTTTAAAGCGTGGCTTTTTGCTGATGTGCAGTGAACGTGGGGTGCCGCAGTGACGAGATGTTATCCCCCTTGCCTGGTATGCAGGAGGTCGTGGGTTCGATCCCGACTAACGATACCCGTTGTATATGTAGTGGGTTCACTTTGAGCACAATAACTCAGGAGGCAACACGTTTATTCTACAAACACAACGGGGTAACTACATAACTGGTACTACCACGGGATAACTACATAACCGGTAACCACCACGGGATAACTACATAACCAGTAACTACCACGGGATAACTACATAACCGGTAACTACCACGGCATAACTACATAACTGGTAACCACCAGGGAATAACTACATAACCGGTAACTACCACGGGATAACTACATAACCGGTAACTACCACGGGATAACTACATAACTGGTAACTACCACGGGATAACTACATAACTGGTAACCACCACGGGATAACTACATAACCGGTAACTACCACGGGATAACTACATAACCGGTAACTACCACGGGATAACTACATAACTGGTAACTACCACGGGATAACTACATAACTGGTAACCACCACGGGATAACTACATAACCGGTAACTACCACGGGATAACTACATAACCGGTAACTACCACGGGATAACTACATAACCGGTAACCACCATGGGATAACTACATAACCGGTAACTACCACGGGATAACTACGTAACCGGTAACCACCACGGGATAACTACATAAACGGGTCAGGTCAGTCGGCACACTGCCTGACCCACGATGCTGAGCACAAAGACCGAAGACCCAGGGGAAGACGTAACACGGCGGGTTCCACTCCAGCAGACAGCCCCAATGCAGCCTCGGGACCTCCCTTTTATACCTTCCAGCGTGGCCTGGCTCCGCCCTCGGCCACACCCCCTTCTGGAACCTACCAGAAGGTTCTGGGCCATACACCTTTGGCCCACTTCCCTTACCCTGGCCTAGCACGTGCCCTTGCCACTCAACAGGGCTGCTACGTCTTCAGATGCCCTCTCTCTGCCAGTCACTAGAACTATGCCCCCTAGGGACCCTTTACGTGACATTGCATATCCTGCTGGCAGAGAGGGCTACTTCACTCCCAGTTCCCCTTTCTATCAGTAACTGGCACTCGGTTCTGTAGTGACCCATTATATGTCACTACAAATATTTCAAGTTTGCATCTCTTTCTTTCTATCTTCCTGTCTCCGGGGTCCTCCGGTTTTTCCTTCCAAATTTAGAATCAACATGCCATATAGATTATTTAGCTTCTATAAATGTCCACATGACAAGCCACTTAGGTTGAACTGCTATCATTTGTGATGGCCAGGTGAGCTCACACCGGGCTACACATCACAGCCACTCCTGGGTCAGGGGACCGCACCTCTGAGAACCACTGCGCTAGAGGAACAGACACGCGGGCAGCGGTCATGCAGAGCAATGTCGTTCTCCTGCACCAGTCCCTGGAGACAAGAACACAATGCAACGCCAGCGAGCACCGACTGTTTCATGCTATGCCTATGTGTATCTATGTTGAACTTATTTCTCACCGTAATAATAATTATTATTGCATCCCATAATGCTGCACATCTATTATCCAGTTCCGTACAAAAATACGAAAATAAAACCCAACTGCTTATAAAAAAGTTAATACGTAAATAACGAGAAAAAATGCACATAACAAGAAACATTATTCGTTTTCAATGTAGTACATTGCTGTAGTGGAGTGTATAATCACGTAATGTATAATAGTGTAGTGTGTTGTGTAAAGTAGTGCAGTGTATAGTAGTCCAGTATGTAGTGTAAAGTGTAGTGTATAGTAGTGTAGTGTATTGTAGTGTAATGTGAATATAACTGGTCACAACGGGACCCTGTGTGTTGTGCTTGCTCTTACCTTGCCCTGTCCTCATCCCTGTCTCTTGTAACCCACCCTAGGAGCTCCCAACCATGAACCACCGCAAATCCGCCTTCTTCATAACGGTAATGGCGGTGGCGGTGCACGTGACTAACTCAAGTAAGAAAGATGGAGTGGAACGTTGGTAAACAACATAATTCAGCGTGCGTGTGTGCTCTCCAATGTGCGCTCCTTCGGTTGTTTACATTCGCGATAGTAATGGTCGCGCCCAGTGCCGGATTATCCCAGTAGTAAAAGCTGCTACGTATGCTACGGGCTGTTGTATATATAAGCCTTTTTCCATTTTTTTTAAGAATGAGTTTGCCAAATTTTTTTCGTGGTGTCGCTTGGAGGCCAGAGGGGATGAGGTGAACAACCCCTCCCCTCACAGCAGCCGCCATTCTCGCACACAACAAGCCGCCGGAGATAAGCCATAAAAAGTAATAAAACCCAAAACAAAGAGGAAAAGGGGGGGGGAGGGGGAATTACTAATGAGACTCGAGGGGAAATCTACAGGACTTCAAAGGCCCCCTTTTTAAGAGCACAGACAACCAGGCGCCACGAGCACAGGCGACTTCTAAAATAATTTTCCTTTTCGTTGCTCTTAATACAATGGTTAAAGTTCAGAACTTAGCCACAAATTAGTCGACATCATAGACTGTCCACACACTCACTACGATAAAAACAGACTACAATCTACATAGTGTGTTATTACTTCTCATACATAACATTGATACTAACGTTATTCACCTTAATTTACATTACATCTTGCCATTTACGTGACTTTGCAAAAACCAAATAAATGAATTCCAGCAGTCAAGAAGCTTAACCAATAACTCGAGAACAAACAGCACAAACCCAGGATACAGGCGAGGGAACGAAAATTAATAAACCCTAAGAAATACGTGGTGATGATGATGTTAAATCACAAATCTTGGGAAACATAAACCAAATAATAATAATTATGCAGTATTAAACCGGCGGGCCAGCCAGAAGAGATGAGGCGAGGTGGGTCGATCACATGACCAAGATAAATGTATCCCAGAGAGAAAGAAATCCTCCTGGCCGCCTTTGTCTTCCAGCAGCACGTAATAAGAATTTGCATACGCAGGCAGAGGGCATCTCCTCTTAAAATAAAAATCAAATACCACGATGGAAACACTACTACTACATACCTTGAGTCACGTACAGAATAATAACTACAAGTGGTACGGTTAAATTTCGATTTAAAGCTTTCGTGACTGCAAGGATTCATATTCTTTGGTTCTTTCGGTAAAGTCACGTAGAATGAGAATAAAATAATAAATGGATAAAATAAAATAACACAATTGAACCAAAGAAGTGGTACGGTATCAAACTATGAGGTAAAATAAATGTTTAACTTCAAAAGCCTCAACACACCCTTTTTGCGAGGCAAAAGAATGTCACACCAGGAGGGAAGAGCAGAGGGGAGAGGACTCGACCGGACAGGGGGCACCCCTCTCCTTCCAGATTAATTAGTGCAGAAGGTGTGAAAGAAGGACGCACTCGGGGGCAATCTGGAGCATCTGTTTCCTTTTGAATGCGGGATGGCTTGAGGAAGGCGACAGGAAACCATGCCTTGAGGAAACTCATTACCTCAATAAATATGACACACACACGGACACACGTACAACCCCCCCCCCCGCAACACAGAGAAAGATCAAAGGAAGTTCCGGTCCTTTGTGAGAAGGCGAGCCAGAGAAAGAAATTTCGGCATAAAAAGAGAGACAGAACCACACAATCACAGCTACCAGCGGCAGAAGACGGCGACCATCAGCTCGGCAAGGACAGCTCAGAAGAGGACAGCAAGCCAGCTCCGGGGCATGGCCTAGAGATCAACAATGCGTGTGAAGCATCGCAGAGAAGAGGGGTGAGGTGATGCTCTATACTGAGTTCGGCATGGACCGACAGAGTATCGCTGAAAGTTATTCTGAGCGTAAATCAATCAACCTCGAGAAAGGGCGGAGAGGGCCAAGCAACAACAAAGCCAGCATTGCAGAAAACCAGCTGCACGCGCAATCGGCACCGCCAGAGAGAGACGGAGCAAGTGAGAGAGTGCGCAGCAGCACCACCAGCACCACCAAGCAAGAGTGCCAGCTGCCAGCGGACAAGCGTTGTGCCGACTCGGCTCATCCGGCAGGGGAAAGACCCTGATCAGCCACCCGTGAGCAAGAGTGTCAGCGCCAGCGAGCGCGCTGTGGGTTCGACCCACACGCACACCGACCAGCACCAGCTGGGAACCAAGACAAGAGTGAGGAACTGCAGCCAGCGGACGAGCTGCGGGCGCTATCTAACGACGGATCATCGCGCACGACGGGGAGCATCGTGCCGACTCTTCCACCCAGCTGTGGACAGCACTGTGGCCGCCCGTGTGAAAGAAGGAGTGCCAAGCTGTTCGTATGATACACACAACCTCACTCCCTGACCGCTCCGCAGGGAACAATCATATTTTGAAACAAGGGATGCCCAACCCCGGCGTCCGCTTTTTGCAAAGAATTGAACAAGTGGCAAAGAAGACACACAACACGCATATCGGGACAAATACGATTGTTCCAAAAAGTTATCTTTGTGTTTCAAGAAGGGTTGCCATTCAAAGGTGGTGCATTAAATATCAGCTGATCGTGAAAAGCATTGCTGCCCGTCAAGTTACATGAATACGATGGTTTAGAAGTATTTTACTCATCCGTTTTCGTTAATTGCATAATCTTGCCAATGCATTAATTGATAACTACTCTTGCCTTCGGGACATGTTTCTTTATTGCCTTCGTATGAACATCGTTGCATTAATTTTTAAGGACGTTTTGTTCCTATCGCCGTGTATGCTCGCGTACTCTGAGGAATAATCGATTGTTCTGTTACCCAGTTAACAAACGTGATCATTGCAGGTTAAAGGTATGGATCAATGAGGGGTACATCTCCAGGAGTACTGTGTTGACAATTTCAAGCATAAGCGTTCGCATATTAGAGTGTTAAGGTTTTGTATAGAAATTAAAATTGCTTAACACAAGAAGTGTCTGCGTGGTGCCTTCCTAAGTTCATGCATAATAATCTTAATTATGAGAACTGTATCCTGTGGTGAGATTTGAATTTGGAGACATGACATAAAAACACTAAGACAAAATCAGTAAATGTTAAGCGAAAATAAATGTATCATACCGATTGATAATACGAACCTAGACAGCGAAGCCGAGCTTAATCTAGTATACTTACAGCACACCTGCATAACTTCATACAATTAATTGTATGATCCCGATTGAAAATACCACCCTGGTAAGCGGGACCGGGCCTAATTATCATAACTGCCCACATTAGCATAATTACATACATCCGCATAAATTAATACGATTATATAATCAGCATAATCTATGCTAATTGGTATAATTTATGCATAAAATTAGATCACTTAACATAATTTCGGATAATTACGCATTTTTGTCAAATTTCATTAAATTTTTATTATTTTAATTAAATTTTCAAGACCCGGCATATACAACAGGGCCCCTCACTTTCAAGGGCCCCGCGCTAAATGCTTTCAAGCTTTCAATTCCAGTTCAATGATTCGGCACTTGCTCTATTACTATAGTACTATACTGCCATCGATTTTTATGAACGACTGGGTGTTTAAGGTTAGCGATTTGTTGTATTATCTGGCTGTATAGCAAATACAATTACCTTACTATGCAAGTAAAAAAAATTGTGTTTTAATATTTACGTTTGTTTTTTTTAGGGCCCCTTTATACCATATGCTACAGGCCCCGCACGAGGTTAATACGGCACAGGTCACACTCATACCACTGTGGCTAGGAGAAAAACTGCCTCGCCTGGTATACAGGAGGTCGTGGGTTCTATTTCGATCCTGAGGCATGCTCTATATTTAGAGTTTGCGTGTCTCTCTGATCATCATCACGATGGCTAGGAGATGTTAACTGCCTCGTCTGGTATGCAGGGTTGACGTGGGTTCGATCCCGACACTGATGGCTGCTATATATTTGGAGTTTGCATGTCTCTCTCTCAGGGCCGGCCCTAGACTAGCTGCCAGCAACTGGCGCCCGAGGCGAACCATGCAATCAGCACCCCCACCCCCAAACTCCAAGGAGATGTTAACGACCTCCCCTGGTATGCAGGAGGTCGTGGGTTCGATCCCGACCCTGAAGCTTGCTGTATATTTGAAATTTACATGTATCTCTCTCTGTGGTGGGCCTTACCTGGTAAAATTATATCTAAAAACACATATCAGGCCCTGTAGTCCGCGGTGAGACCACGAGGCTCGCATAGTGGCTCCATCACTTTGTGCAACAGGCAGGAGTTGTGTCGGCCGTGTCCCTCATAGCAACCACGCGCATTTTGAAGTGGGGCATGGGTTGTGAGTTATAAATAAGCTACACACACCTGATAAGTTCCATTCAGTCATAGCGTTATTCGTGTCCGCTGTAGATTAATGATACAGCTTTATTCATATCAATACGTTTGTGATTAAAATAAGCCGAGGTAAGAGTGGTGGTGGAGTGGTTGTATGTACGTGTGTATGTATGTTGAACCTATTTCGCACCTTATGTAGTCAACCGTCCCAATCGGAGGTGAGGGGGAAGAACAAACGAAATGCAAAAATCAGTTATGAAGAAATGAGTTGTGAATATAAATCAAGTCAAAGTGCACAGCTCCAGTAGCTTACCAATATCGGAAGGAAGAGCATTCCTGATGGCCCCAGAAGCACATCTGAAAGTGCATGATGTGGTGACCATCTTTGTTCGATGGAGAGCCAAAAGCTGCCACTGCGAGGATGACGGAGTTTGCGTGATAGTTTATGCTCCTTGACGAGATCAGCAAGGTATTGTGGTTCATTTGTGGCAAGCGCACTGTGTGTGTAATGAGTGCTCGGCAAACACCGGGACTGACAGTGGCATCAACGGCATTGGCAGTGACGTCCTCCTCAACCGCGCTTGACCCTTTTATGTCTTCAAACGTTTCCCCCAATTGTGTTATCAACATAATATCACGAGATACACAACCTCACAGCTACTGCTAAAATCCCCCTTGAAAGAACATGTCACCCTCACAATAGGGGGCAGTACTTCCCCACCCACTCTGGCACCCAAAGTAATGTTCGTCAGTAAATCCTCTCTCGATCCGCGAGCGTTATGTTCTTGAAAATTGCTCGCAATTCAGAATTTTGCGAATCCAGAAACCTTGGTTCCACTGGGGGGAAATGGCCCTTTTGTTACTGTTACAAGTGAACATGGGGTGAGAAATGGCAAAAGTTTAATAACAATGGCTAAAATAAATAATAAACTGCATTTTTTTTATTACCTTTGATGATGAATATTATGATTTGATGACGATTCATAAAATGTATAACCGAGTCAACTTTAAGTATGTATAAAGTAAAAAAAATCACAATAGCGAGTTCAGGACAAAGCGGGCGGCCCAGAGCGAGCACGCCTCATCTTCACAGCAGACCGTTTCAAAAGTAGTAAAACTCTGCGGTCTGTCAGCACTTTTGTACAACTTACGAATACTGAAGTCTGGCAGGTTCGCGAAAAGTGAATTCGTTTGCATTTAGTAACTCGCGAATATACGAAACTAGACATTTCCAGACGCCTGCGCATATGGAGGGTTATATTGTATTCATTTCCCACAGATCTCTGTGTGTGTGGAAACGCCATGGTTTGTTGATGCTTCCAGGCTGGTCATATCCCACTATTAACGTTCACTGCTGGTGGTCTCTGCATTCGTTTTGCACATTTTTCTTTATGTAGCACATAGCCCCATTCAGCACATGGCAGCTGTTGAAGATGAAGATGTGCTCCTTAACTGTTCAACATCGTTCACAATATACCGCATGCGATGGAGATGTGGACAGTCTAACACAACGGTGAGTATTGCATTATCTCTCATTACACGTGGTGTTACCGATTTAGCACACTTTAGGGATTATCAGCCCAGTGCAACATCCGTCTGTATTGCTACACACCGTGTGAATAACACTCATGCAGAATGTGCCCAATACAAAATAATGTTACGAAATACATTACAAGCAAACGGTCTCCAAGTCTACTATTGCTTAGGCCAAGGTTCCTTTCAGAGATCTCTCTCGTCAGTCGAAAGCCAGTGCTTCTTAACCTTTAATGCAGCCCTGCACCCCTTGGTTCTGAATCCTTAAAATAATGTATAATGTTGGTAAGTACATAGGTTTGATGAAACAAAGTAGCTGTAAATTTCGATTTAAAGCTTTCGTGACTGCAATGATTCATCTTATTTGGTTCTTTCGGTAAAGTCACGTAGAATGAGAATAAAATAATAAATTGATAAATTATTATTATTGTGTTATTTTATTTTATCAATTTATTATTTTATTCTCATTCTACGTGACTTTACCGAAAGAACCAAAGAAGAAAAAAAGTAGCTGTACTTACATGCCCATGCCTAATTTGTGTTTCGATGATCTACCGTCTCGCACCCCTAGAAAGGGCATCTCGCACCCCCATGGGGTGCATGCACCCCAGGTTAAGAACCACTTGTCTAAGCTGTCCAGAGATCCCATTCAGAGATGGGGTTCGTTAGCAATCTTAACACGAACTCTGTGGCTCTTTGGCAGCAGCTGGTGGTACGGACATGAAAATGGGTTGACCTCCAACTTAATTTGGCCTCAATGATAGCGAGACAGAGTTACTTCTCCTGGGACTAAAGATCAGCTGCTCCTGCTTGCCAGGGCTGGTGGGGGAAGGGCAGTGATGGGTGCAGTTATCTGTATGTGTGTAGTGTATAGTAGTGTATTGTATAATAGTGTAGTATATAGTAGTGTAGTGTATAGTAGTGTAGTGTAAGGTAGTGTATAGTATACTATGTCTGTGTGTTGAACTTCTTTGGCACCGTACATAGCCAACCACAGTAACTGGAAGTACAGGGGGGAACAAACTAAAACACAACGACAAGAAATTAGTTGTCAATCAGCTGCAGCTGTGTTTGGTTGTTGTAACGACTGGACATCTGTGAAAAAGAGCTCCAATAGTGCATCGGGTTCCTACAGTCTAAATACATGTTCTGTTCTTAATGTAGCTTTGTCATCGCCCTTAATATCAATGCTAGATTACAGGAGTGATTCTCTATTGTAATTAGCTCAGCTTCATACCAGTTCAGAAATATAACCCGATATGCCCCTTTGAAAAAGCAGTGGTGTAGAGATTGTGTCACGCCCTTCTATCACCTCTAGGATTCATTATTGCATAATATAGCTCTCAGAGACTCCGCCTTGTCTTTCTGTATATTTTTTATGAATAAAATCCACTGACAACTCAACGAGTAACTACGAGTGACGATATACACTTGGGTAGTTAGACGACTCTGTTCTGAGACAACATCGCTTCTAGTCTCAAGACAACTCGAAGACGATGGAGACGACCCATTCCAAGGTGACGATGACGAAGGAGATTCCCCACACCAACAGCCCCCAGGTCCGGTTCGCGCCGGCTCTGATGCCTCACCCGATCCGGCCATGCCCCTATTCTCGAATTCTCCTCACCGCACCTGACTGTCAATCTCCACCCTTAATGCACTTTCCCGCCATTGGATCCCGTGCTCCCCCTCACTTGACCCTGTCAACGCTTGTCACATCAATCATCATTAGCACGTCCATTAGTAACCAAGGTCCCGGGGAACCATACTGTCCCTCTATCGCTCCATACTGTCTTTACATCACACCCCCCCCCCCCTCTTAAAAAATATAGCCGTCCTCGGCTAACACAATTTGAAACAATTTTTACTAGTGCGAATTAACCCTTTAACACAACGCGACGTGTAACAAATCTTCTAGGACCGAAAGGGAACAACTTCCTCCTTAGAAGAACAATGCGGACAACCACAACCAAACGAACAACAAAAACAATGCCAAATCCGAACAAGGCATGCAACACAACCTCCGAGATCAATACTTCAAGCCTCGGACATTTTGAACATACGGACGCCCAGCAGCACACAATGCAAAACACAATTTCACGGCGATCCGTCAATGAAATGTTGACCCCCTTGACCGAGTCCTGGATGCCGGCCCGTCTCCCCGGGCGGGATTTTGGCTTCCTTCAGCCAACGACGGCTTGGCCATCGGAACAGGGGGGTTGAGGTCCTCGGATGTTTGCACGGGAGAGGCTGGCAGGTCCTCTGCTGGTGGCCCCTTGCGTGTGGAGGGCCTTCGAGGTCCCCCTGATGTCAAGGGCTCGAGAACTGCGGGCGACACAGCATCATCTCTTTGGCGTCTGATTACTTTGGCAAACCGCCCCGGCCCGTCCGACACACCAGACCCCGACTGCACAGATACTGGGGATTAATTTCTAATCGGGGACGCATGTACAGCTTTAAGCGCGACGAGTGGACAAACCAGCGGCGGCGCCCTACCTGCAATCGCACACACTGTGGCCATTTAACTTCAACTATTTCCTCAGGCCCTTGCCATGGCCAGTGCAACTTGGGGGACGTGTGCAATGGCACCTGCAGGCAGTGCAGCCATGCTCTACCCCCTACCCCCCTTGGCAACACGTTCTTGCAACAACTCACGTTATTTTAATTAGCGGCCTGGGCCCTGGCAGTGTTCTCTTTAGCCGCCTCGCGTGCAT
Organism: Petromyzon marinus; assembly: GCF_048934315.1. NCBI lineage: Eukaryota > Metazoa > Chordata > Hyperoartia > Petromyzontiformes > Petromyzontidae > Petromyzon > Petromyzon marinus. The sequence continues at coordinate 6,066,258 of NC_133748.1, read as the reverse complement.
CGGAAATTCTGTCCAGCATGACCTACAAGGTCCCTGGCAGAGACTGCCTCTTCCTTTTGGGGGACATACCCAATTGGACGTTAAAAGTGGGTACACTTTCGTCACCATCTATAAAAAAACCGGGAAAAATCCCGTGGATACATGCGGGGCCATCCTATATGCTGCCAGGAAGCCAGGGATGTGTAGGTCCCAATTCGTCTGCGCCTTGTCGACTACTTAGCAAAGCACCGACGTTAGGGATTTGTGAAGGTGTTCCACCATGCCATCCATCTGAGGATGTTAAGGCGACGTCCAAATCTTCTTTGTGCCTAGCACGTCACATACCTCGCGTAACAACTTCAATGAGAAGTTCCTGCCCTGGCCTGTCAGGAGCTGCTCAGGAGCCCCCTTATCCAACACATACCCGTGCAAAAAGGCGTCCGCTATAGATGCCGCTGTCTGGTCGGGTAGGGGCCAAGCCACCGGCCACTGGGAGACATACTCTACCCCGATCAGAAGGAACTTATTAACTTTCTGAGTACAGGGAAGGGTCCCAAAATGTCAAGCGTGAACAACTCATTAACTCGCGACATGGTGATGGACTGCAATCGGGGTTGACACTTCATGGCTGCTGGTTTCCAGTGGACACAATCGGTGCAGACCTTTATGAGGTGGTACACATCTTCTGACATACCCGGCCAGAAAAATCCCTTTGCAGTGTTAGCAACGTTTTATGAACCCCAAGGTGTAACAATTTGGTTTAATGCACCACCCGAGTCAATGCACCCCACAGAACTGTGGGAACCACCATGCCATAACGTCGCAACCCCTCATCCCATCTCATGAGCAGCCCTTCCTTAAGAACGATTTTCGAGACCTTCGCTGGGCTAGGGTTCGTCCATTCCTGCTCGGCACGCCACCGAAATCGTAACAAGGACGTGTCCTCCATTTGCAACCGACCCCACTCGTCAAGCGTGAGGCCCAACGTTCTAGGTTCTGGCTCAATGTCACCCACCGGTGCTGAACTTTCCACCGATGCCACCACCTCGGGTAGCTTCACGTCCTGTGGCCTACATTGCCCCGCGCCCGTTGAACAAGCACAACGTTCCCCCCTCGGCAGTCGGGATAGTGCATCCTCACTACTGTACCATAACCCTTTCCGGTAAACCACCCGGAATGAGTATTTCTGCAATATTTCAAACCAACGTGAAAGTTAGCCCGAGGGTTGATCCACTCGCAAGGAGTATTGGAGGGCCGCGTGGTCCGTCTGGACCACAAAGTCCTTCCCATACAGATAGGGTCTGTATTGTTGCTCAAACTGCACCATGGCCAAGAGTTCCCTTCTGGTTACGCAGTAACATTGTTCTGCGGTTGACAGGATGTGACTCCCATACGCTACCAGCCTTTAAATGCCATTCTTGACCTGCGACAGGACAGCCCCTATGCCCGTGTCACTGGCGTTCGTGTCCAAGATGAACGGTAGGGAAAAATCCGGATACTCCAGGGGAGGCACGTTGGCATGGCTCTCATGCAGTGCAACAAAGGCGGCCTCCTCCCCCTCTCCCCACCTAAACTTCTGGCCTTTAGCCGTCAAAGCATGGAGAGGCTTAGCAATTGTCGCGAACTGTGGAACCAATCTTCAGTAATAGGACGTGAAACCGACAAAACTGCGCACCTCCCCCACTGACTAAAGAGTTGGCCAGTCGCGCACACACTCTGTGTTGTCAGGGTCCATCGCTATCCTGGAATCGCTCACAATGTGGCCCAAATACCGCACAGAGGTTTGCAACAGGTGGCACTTCACCGGTTTCAACTTAAGATTGGCCGACCATACCCACGACAGCGCGGAACGCAACCTTTGCAAGTGCTCCTCAAAGGTGCGGCCAAACACAATAATATCGTCGAGGTAAATGAGACAGGAGTCCCATTGCAACCCCGCAAGGACTAATTCTCTCAGTTTCTGAAAGGTGGCTGGGGCCGAATGTAAGACATTTAGAATGGTACAACCCTTGCGGGCGTTCTGAATGCTGTTTTCATTTTGGACGACTCATCCAGGGAAGTTGCCAAAATCCGACAAAAGGTCCAAGGTGGAGAAAAATCGAGCACCCAACAGTGCGTCCAGGGAGTTGTCGATTCGGGGGAGCAGGTACACATCTGCGACTGAGACTTTATTCAACTTGCGGAAGTCTACACAGAACCGCAGCGTGCCATCGGCCTTTTTCACTAACACCACGGGAGCACCCCAAGGGCTGCCGGCAACATTTCCTCCACCGGCAGTTTCACACTTTATTTTTCCCATGGGCTAACCTATAAGGATTCTGCCGAATAGGGGCTGTCGTGCCCGTGTTAATATGGTGTTGCAGAAGGGAAGTGTGCCTGATATCAAACTTTCCCTTACTGAACACCTCCGTATATTCCCGTAAGAAGGATCGCAACGCGGCCCGTTGCCCCATGAATAACTTTGGGTTCTCCCCACACAGCTTTTCTATCCATGCTTCATCAGCCTCTGCCGCCTGCACCACTCTGCCTACCACTGTCTCCCCGGTGGCCTCGAGTGTGACCCCATCAGCATTGCGAGGGCTAGCACCGTTCCCGCTTGAACCACTACTGGTTCCACCCCCACATTGAGGATGTTCCCGCTTGAACCACTACTGGTTCCACCCCCACATTGAGAACCTGCAAAAACGGTTCCTGACTGCCTCGTAATAGCGTCAGCGTACCCCGCCTCGCCGCTGGAGTTGACTTGGCCTATGCATCCTCCCGCGCCAGCTCCAAAATTGCGGCCATTGGTCGCGTCGCGTCCCGCGAAATGGAGGCCACCGACCGCATGGTCTCCAGCACGGGAACCCCGGCAGCAGACGGCCGCTCCATCCTCCCTGTGCGAGTTAGCAACTCGTCCACAGCCACCTCCGCCCTCGACGTCGCCGCACCCATTGACGCCACCAGTTGAGCGACCGTCGAGCGGAGCCGATCCACTTCCGCCACCAGCTCCCGCCATCCCTTCATCGGGCCTCGCTGGGGGGAAGCAGCCCTCACCTCCCCCCTCGGCGGCAGCGATCGTAACTCCACCGGAGCATGTGGCTGGGCGGCGAGGTGACCAACACCTCCGTCACTGGTGCTGTGTTCCCAGCGCCTGCAGGGTTTTTCACTGGGACCTCGTCTCCCAGGGCTACTTGGGGAACCCCTCGGAGGTCCTCTTCCTATGAAGAGCTACAGGTGGGTTCCCACGCTTCCCTCTCTTCGGCATCTTGCAATAGCCACTTCTGACACCACTGTAATGTAGCTCTCAGAGACTCCGTCTTGTCTTTCTGTATATTTATTATGAATAAAGTCCACTGACAACTCAACGAGTGACTATATACACTGGGGCAGTTAGACGACTCTATTCTGAGACAACATCGCTTCTAGTCTCAAGACAACTAAAAGATGATGGAGACGACCCATTCCAAGGTGATGATGACGAAGGAGATTCCCCACACCAACAGCCCCCAGGTCCGGTTCGCGCCGGCTCTGATGCCTCACCCGATCAGGCCACGCCATTACTCTCAAATTCTCCTCACCGCACCTGACTCTGTCAAACTCTGCTCTTATTGCTCTTATCCGCCATTGGATCTCGTGCTCCCCCTCACGTGACCCTGTAACTGCTTGTCCCATCAATCATCATTAGCACGTCCATTCGTAACCATGGTCCCAGGGAACCATACTGTCCCTCTATCGCTCCATACTGTCTTTACTATTGCAAACCGCTTTTTATTGTACTGCCCGAATAGCTTCTTCATTGTCTCCATCTTGTGCAAAATGCGGGCTGCTAGGGGTTCTTAGTGGACAACGTCAATTGAGATCAAACATCCCCCAGTGCTCAGAGCTCTGCAATTGGCTACCGGGTACCCCTTTTGGGTTTCAGTCAAAATCCTTTTGTTAACGCAAGGGGATTTTTTTGCTGTGAGGTACGCTATGTAAAATAAGATACATTCAAATTCTACTGATGTTTTAGAAGCATTAAAAATAATAATTGCAGAAACTAATATAGTTGTGTGAATTCTTAAAATATTCAGTTGTCGATTTTAACCCCAATCCTTAAAAAATATAGGTATGAAATATGTTTTTTTTTACATAATTCGTCAGAACTTTCCATCTTACATTTTGAATGGTTCATTCTAAATATGACAGCAGATTTGTAATAGAGCGTGTGATGCCAACCGACTGGTATGAATTAACAAACACCAATGTGTATAATACTCTTGGGTTCTTTCGGTAAAGTCACGTAGGTATAAAATAAAACAAATCACGACGTTTCGATTGCAACACAAGCAATCATCATCAGGTGGGAAAACCACGGCAATATTTTTTTTGCTGAAGTTGGAGAGAGAGTTGCCGTGGTAAGAGGTTATATAGGTAAGAAAGGGGGGAGGGGCAAGGGGGGAGAGAGAGGGGGAGGGGTGTGGGGTAGGGGTGGATGCTAGGAGAGGAACGTGAGGCTGGGGGGGGGGGGGAGTGGGCGGGGCTGGAAGTGGGAGGCCGAGAGAACTTTGACTTTACCGAAAGAACCAAAGAGTATGGATTCCTGCAGTCACGAGCTTCAAATCTAGATTAATGTGTATCAATTAAAACAAATTACTAAACAAGCAATATATCTTGTTCCACAGATATTATTCTGTAGCATTAGTTTGATCACACCCTGCAAGCCATCTCTCGACTACGTGATTTTCTCTGGGAACCTGAGCAGTGGAAATGGCTCCATCACTCTGGCTTCAGTCCCAGCGAATGTGAGTGGAATGTACTGCTGTTTTCTGGAATCAAGCACAGCTGCTCTTCATCAGATCGTTTACAATTTGACGGTAACTTCTCAAGGTAATGCCACAAAACTTGAGATATAATGAAACGTCTGCATATAAACATTCATATTAACCATTCACTCGATGCAAATAAAATACACACGTTGTGGTTAAAATCTGTAACAATTATAGTGGTGCATCGATTAACATATCTTAACATCACAAAACATTAATACTATCTGTTTGAGCAAGAATCGATTGTTTACCTGCATGCGTGTGTTCTATGTATTCGGCTCACTTTTCTCCTGAGATAATTGAGGCCGCTCCATTCACGACAATGTAAAGAAAATTGATTCAAGAATAAAATCGCGATCCTTGAATCGCAACAATGCATGATTTTATTAATGTTAATCATAGCAAATGTTTTTTTTCTCTCTCCCAATGTTAACACAATTGCACTGTATTACCTCAAATTCGCTCGGGCAACTTGGCACCCAGAGTGAGCAGCTCACAATCAGAAGGTTCCAAGTTTACTCAGCCATGATCCTTCAAAGGGTTGACTAAATGAGTACCACTTTGTGGGGAAATCAATTCGAACTTATATGCTATGCTTTTTCATGTATTTTTTAAGGGGGGCCATGGTGGCGAGATGTTATCTTCCTTGTCTGGTATACAGGAGGTCGGAGGTTGAATCCCGGCCCTGACACCTACTGCTGTATATTTGTAATTTGCGACTCTCTCACTCTCCGTAGTCGCTCACATTTTTCTCCGTGTCCTCCACATTTTAAATCGACATCACGCATTTGAAGAATTTGGCTGCTATACATTTCCACGTGATGAGCCCCTTTGTTGAGCTATCATTTGTGGCCAAGTCACTTCTGAAAAAACAATAACTACATAGCTTAGTGGGGCGTGAACTGGTAAATAAAAATAATTGTTTAGTTTTAGCATTCCCGACAACTCAGGGAGGTTAATTCATTTTTGTGCATGATACGGGCACAGAATGGGTGGCATGTGCTTCCAGAGCCACAACATTCACATACTTTGACCTCAAATGATGACCAAATACATAAATACGGTTGACTGCGTACTTATTAACTATTGATGGAAAATCTCAGAGCGTACTGTAGCCTGGAGTTTGATACAGACCACCGCTAAGTTATCACAACCAGCTTAAACGATTGTCCAACAAGAGGTCTCCAACAGCGTCCATGCTATAATATAAAAAAACAAGTCCTCAACATTGACAACCAATTCACGACTCTTTCAAAATGAGCAATTGACAGACTGGGACCCAGTTTCTTCTCGACTCTAAAATAACGGTGCAAAGACCCGTCACTTTGAAACTCGTCGCAATTTTTAGGAAGGAGTTAAGTGATGACGGACTGTGTTTAATTGGGGATAAATTACAAAAAATGACAAGTCTCCACAAAGACTTCACGAGGACCCGAGGGCAAAACAAGACTCAGATCTGGGACGGCCGCCATCGGTGGTCAAGATGAGAAAGCTGCAGCGACACGGGAGCGGTGACTCTCTCAGATGGGTAACAAAGCAAGCCATTCCCTTTTACCCACTTCGGGCATCTGTGGCCGCAGCCTACCGAAATGCGTTCCTGCCACACTTACGGATGCTAAGTGGCCACCTGGGTCAGTGAGGTGAATAGCTTGCTGGGGGGGCGGGGAAAGAAGGGGTCAAATGGACGATGCACATGGCGGTTCTTTGCTCTCGTGTCTGCTCCCCGTTTGCCCTTGTAGAGAGGCTGGGATGATGATCTCACCATCGAACAAGGACAGTCGTATGTATGCACGTATGTGGAACTTCTTTCACACCGTACGTTGCCAACCGTGCTAATCGGAGGTGCGGGGGGAGGTCAAACCACATTGCGCGGCGCTTTCAGATGCTGACGCTGCTCCTTCTGCGGGGCACCTCCGGAATGCCCTCCCTCTCCTCCCTCCCTCCTTTGTTCATGAAACCTCAGCACGATCTAGCCCACAACAGCTTAATAATGTAATATTGGTCGCGGAAGCATACGACGTGTTGAATCAAAGTCAAATCGTGCACACGCAAATGGGTAGATTGTTTAAAGCTTGCCAATGCACGTTTGTCCTTGAAAGTGTTTAATCAGCATTACGGGTCTTGTACTGGTATCTTCCAGGACAAAACACAATTTGTGATATTGCAGTTAATACTTTTTTGCTCTGGCGTGTGCCTTAAACCACTTTCATATTTTTTTCCAATTCGGTAAGCCCCTAATAGCAACATATAATTTTGCTGACGCTTCATTCATGTTTACAAGGGTCGTCGTGTTAGAGACAGGTAGACAGAAAGGGCTTATGCATTATCACCTTAAGCGTCAGTTGGAGAAAGTTTAATCTAAACTAAACTGAAAGCAATTTTAACCAGGTAATATATATATATATATGCCAAGCAAAGAACATCAGTTCGAACAGAGTATGGGGAGACACGAGAATTTGACATTCAGAAAGAAGTAAGACAGGACTGTATACTGCCTCCATACCCATCCAATTTGTACAATTAGCGAATTATGCGAGATGCAGGCTTGGATTACATTGAAACAGTCGTGAAGATTGAAGGCAGACGAATAAACAACTTACGAATATGCTGATGATACCACCCTACAAGCAAATAGCAAAGCTGAAATGATGACCCTGTTGGTAAATGTAAAAGAAGCAAGTGAGAAGGCTGCACTCTTTTTTCAAAAAGACGAAGGGAATGATGACAGAACAACTAAACTCACTTAGCCTGGAAAATTAATCAATCGAAGTTGTGAAGAACTTTGTTTTCCTGAGCTCTTTGGTTGCTGAAGACGGGGAGTCTAGCCAGGAGATGAGAAGGCAGCCAGTTCTCAGTAGAACAGCCATGTCACAGCTCAATAAGATATGGAGAGACAAGGGCATTACCATAAACACAAAGCAGAGACTTGTCAAAGTTCTGGTATTCCCTGTTGCCCTATATGGATGTGAGTCATGGACGCCGATATTGAATGAGTGAAACAGGATCAGTGGATTTGAGATGTGGTGCTGTAAAAGAATGCTAGATATACCATGGAAAGCCAAAATATCAAACATGTCCGTTCAGAGAGAGATTTGTCGCGCTCCTCCACTCGAGGCCTTATTCATGAAGCAGAAATTTACATACTTTTGACATGTTATGAGGACCTCTGTTCTAGATGAATTATTCTTGCTTGGGAATGGAGAAGGTACCAGTGGCAGAGGTAGACCTCGGAGGAGGTGGATGGACGACATCAAGAACACCACTGGTTTTTAACTAAGCCAGCTACGAGAGGCACTGAGAGACATGTTTTGATGGCAGAGTCTGGTCGTGGATGTCACCAGAGGTCGAACTCAACATGACAGCACAAGGTGACGAGGTGAAGGCCCACTGAGCTATATAGCTCTTTTTTCAGAAGCCACTTGGCCACAAATTATAGCTCAACGAAGTGGCTCATCACATGGAAATTTAAAGCAGCCAAATACTCTAAACGCGTTCATGTTGATTCTAACAAAGGACCCGGAGAAAAATCCATGCGACCACAGCGAGAGACACATGCAAACTCCAAATATACAGCAGGCATCAGAGACGGGATTGAACACATGACCAGCTGCATACCAGGCGAGGTAGTTAACATCTCCTAGCCACCACAAATTGCGGCATCCCTTTCTCTGCAACAGGTACTGCTGCTACGACACGTGCAGCGACATCGCCGGTGCCATCGCCGGTGCCATCGACGGTGCCATCGACGGTGCCATCGACGGTGCCATCGACGGTGCCATCGACGGTGCCATCGACGGTGCCATCGACAGTGCCATCGACAGTGCCATCGACGGTTTCGCCTTTGTGCGGCAAAGCGGCAATCGCCATAGCGGCGTGGGCTCTGATCTTCCTTCTGGTGCTGATGGTGCTTCTCTACCGGTGCCACCACCACTACCACAGCAGGAATTGGTGTTGCTGGAGGAGAATGAGAAGTAATTTCGGCCTTGGTGGTGGTGATGATAGCGGTGGGAGTGTTGTTGGTGGTGGTGGTGGTGGTAGAAGGAAGGGAGACTCGGGAGACATGCAGCACCCTGGTGGAGAGACTCGTCCCTTGGATGATATGGAAACGAGTGAGGTGCGTGAAATGTATCGATCTCTTTTTTTGAAAACTCTATTATTATTCTTCTACAAGAAGGTGGTTGTTGATGTTATCACCAGCGAAACATCAAGGTACTCGAATTCTAAATGTTGTGGGTTGACATTCCAACACACCGGTGTGCTGAGGTAGTAACTAATTGGCACGTTTTGTTGACAATCCTTAATATTCTTGATATTTGGCTATCAGGTCGTGGCGGTTTTAACCACATTAATATGTATGCGATCTCACCCACAAATGTGTTATTATGGATAATGTTGGTCGCGAAAACTCATTTCTTGAGAACTGCTTTTTGTATTTAGTTTGTTGTCCTTCCCCAGCACCTCCTATAAGCACGGTTGACTATGTACAGTGTGAAAGACGTTCAACACCCATACACGCATAGACTCAACACTGCACATAGACTTAACATTGGCCATAGACACAACGATACCCATACACTCAACACTGCCCATGAAGTCAACTCTGCACCGCGGCAGCATCCTGCATCACATTGGAACCGTATAGTTTGCTGTGCTGCCCTCTGCTGCCCTATGTGAATGAGTGGATCTGTGAGTGGGTGAGTGGGTGGGTGAATGGATGAGTGAGTATGTGAGTGGTTGGGTGAGTGAGTGGGAGGGTAAGTGAGTGAGTTGTAGTGACCTACAGTGTGGTGAACAGTGGGTGAGACAGTCAGTATCTGGTAGACTATAGGTGGGGGGGATCAACAAAGTGAGTCTTAGAGGCTACTATGACCATGTTCGTAGCTAGAGAAAAGTGATAAGGAGATGAGTGAGCGAGTGATTGGAATACATCAGTGAGCGCTGGATGATCAATAAACCTAGAAGCTGCTTTACTCTAAATTGTATGGGTTAATGAGTGAAGCAGGTGAATGAACGGGTGACTGGGTGAATAAGTGTGGGTGAGTGAGTGACTGGGTGAATTAATGGGTGAGTGGGTGAGTCAGTGTGTGAGTGGCTGAGCGAATGAGTGAATGGGTGAGTCAGTGACTGGCAGTGCGAATGACTGCTGGCTGGTTGAGTGAGCGAGTGATTGGAGTAAATCAGCGAATGCTGGATCATGAATCAACCTGACAGCTGCTATACTCTGAATTGTATGGGTGAATAAGTGGGTGGGTGGGTGAATGAGCTAATAAGTGACTGGGTGAATGAATAAATGCAGCGTGATTAAGTGCTGAGTGAATTCGTTCATGGGGAAATTGTTAAGTGTCTGGCTGAGTAAGTGGCTGGCTGCACGAATGACTGGCTGAGTGAGTCAGCGAGTGATTTGCGTAAATCACTCAGTGCTGGATAATTAATTGGTCACCCTGACTGCTGCTCCCATCTGAATTTTACCGGGTGTAGCAATGCCGTAGCAACTGGCAGGTCCTGCTGCTGCTGCTCTACCACTTGAGATACGGTGACAGCAGCAGCAGGATTCCATCTTCGGCCGAATTACTCCGTTTTGTGTGGCTGCCTAATATTGGAAGGAAGAGCATTCCAGACGGCCACAGGAGCATATCTGAAAGCATCCGATATGGTTAGCGTGTTTGCCCGATGGTAAGCCAAAATCCACTGCAAGGTTGACTGGAGTCCACGTGATGTTAGTTTCTGCTCCTTAACGAAATCACCGAGCTACATTGGTTCATTATTTTGTGGGAAGCACTTTGTTTGTGTAATAAGTGCGACCTTATAATGTACTCATTCGGCAACTGTACGACAATGCAGCTCAGCAAGCACTGGAAAGACACAGGTTGGATCTTGCAGTACCCATAACACTACGAACTCAGCGACCCGAGGTCTATTACAGCTCACGGCCAACACGATTATTTGAACCCTAGGTCGACTCAGCCTCAAATGAGTACCTGGTGTGGTTATGTCATAACATGGCCACTGAAAAGACAAAGGCGGTCGGGCGTGCTGTTGGCCACCCATCCTCTGTGTGCCTTCCCGACCTTCGCAAGTGCTGCTTGCTTACAGTACTTGCCCTAACAATCTGTTTATAGGCTATACCGGGGATTTTTGTCTTTGGACAGATTGTGTATGCAAGCCTTCAAACGGAGCGTCTACCGCCTTGCACGCAGCCTCGCCGACCTCCCGGTGAAGACTTCACGGTGTACACGACCATCGCGGCATTTAGTGGGGAGAACGAACTTCCAGACTGAAGGGAGTCGCGAGAATAAACAACATCAGCAGCAAACTTGGACATTGCCTTAACCACCAAACTGAACTTTTATTTCACCAGGTAAGGCCCCACTGAGCTATTGTATATAGATAGCTCTTTTTCAGAAGCAACCTGGCCACAAATGACAACTCAACGAAGTGGCGTATTAAGTGGAAATGTATTGCAGCAAAACTCTAAACGCATGTTTCTGAATGTGGAGGGAAAAACCAGAGGACCCGGAGAAAAATCCATGAGACCTCGCTGAGAACATGCAAACTCCAAATATACAGCAGGCGTCAGTGTCGGGATCGAACCCATGACCTCCTGTAGACCAGGTGAGTTAATATCTTCTAACTACTACGGCAGGAAGAAGAATGACAATCTGCTGCCTACCGTCTGTCAATCGACTGGCCAGGGAGAGGCTCTCCTCCCCCATGTGGCCTGTTATGAACCATACTTCAAAGCTGTTCATCACGGGGTTTGGTGGAAGACTGGGAGGTGTCCACCACTGGTGTTCGAATGTCATCAGCGATTGCCTCTGGACTGTGTGTGTGTATGTAGGGAGCGGTAGTGTAGCAGTTAGCGCGCTGCGCTATGAACCTGGCCACCCGGGTTTGATTCCCGATCACGGCCAACACCTGTAACGATTAATCTGAACGCCACCTCGGGAGATAAAAGCGCCCTGACGTGGTGCTGGCCACCCACCCCCTTGTGTACCGTGCTGGCTTTCATTAGGTGCTCGTTAACAGTACTTGCCCCAAAAATCTGTAAGGCGATTTGGGGGATGTTTATCTTTGTTTGAGACTCATTAATCAGTAATCATGAAAAAATCTGTACTGAATTAAATCACTTTTATACGGGTAGTACTTGACTTATGAACGGTTCCGTTCCTGACGAGCCTTGCATAATTTGAATGGCTCATATGTCGCGACAAGAATGTGGTGCTGTATTTACATGTGCATAGGTCAGTGTTATAAATGTTACGAGTCAACAAAAGGGAAGCATTGTTAAACTCATAAATGAGAAAAAAATGTACATTTGCATGTAATACTGTAATAAATACTGTTCCTTGACAACTTTAAAACCCCACTTTAAGGAAATCAACAGTTTAAATGAATATCAAAAGGTCATACAATCCATTTTAGTTTTTGCCCAGTAACAACGTTAGAATTTTACCATTCATAATAATGTGTTTTGGGTTAAATCGCGTAAATACAATTGTGCTGTGAACCCAACACCACTCGACAAGTCAATCGGTAAGGGTTGGTAATGCAGTCACACTCTGGCCTATATGAAAATTAGTGCTCTGCTGCAGCTGAACTTTATCCCGGCCTTGGGGTGACATGGGTTAAAATTCATCCAGAGCCAAGCTGCAAATAAAAATACAGCCCGTCTATGGCATTGTGGGGTGGTGGCGAGGGTGATGAGGGATGTGGGAGGGGTGGTGGGGGAGCGATTATAGTGAAGGGTGGAGGTGAATGTTGGAAGGGTGTTAGGGGATGGTCTGCCTGATGTTCCCCTTGGACCTTTGCACTCAAGCAATGCAATCACCGTTTTTTTATTGGTTTGGCTCTGAGCTTGGTCCCAGCCATGATTTATGCTCTTCGAAGGAATATGTTTTTTTCTTTCAGAATAATTATTTCAACTTATAATGCGAAGTGTTCGCTCACTTTCAAAGAGCGAGAACGACTCGGATGCGTGAGGCGGCACCACAGGCAAGATGGAAGGCAGCCACGCAGTGAGCCAGTGCCATCAATTGCCCAATATTTGCGGTCCTCTATATACTAACGTGTTATAGGTAAATTAATCAGTGTTTGCATCTCGGAATACAATCACGCATGCGAGTGGGAAACGCCTTACCCCATACAAACTGAACGTGTGGATTCTAGTCCACATTTGTTTTCTACTGCCATCTCCTGGTCAGTCTGAGTATAGCTCCTTAACGGCCACTGAGAGAGTTTGACAACATTTTGTGCGACCCACCAACGCTTACTGTGTCCCTAGTGCTGGAATCCATGCTTGTGCCACCACGCGCCTTTTATGAAAGATGTCATGGAGATGTTGCGTGTTGCAGAATGTGTTTTGAGTTGTTATACATTCTGGAAGGCACGGAATGGTCTCATGGCTATTTTTTTTCATTCAGAACGATATTCCAGAAGAGAAAGACGTCTTTTTTCGTTAAGAATGACATTTGGAAGGTACGGACCCGTTCTACCATTCGTGTTATTGGTCAGAAGACTATTCTGAAAGGTTATTTCCACACTGAATAATCTCCCGCTTGGTATTTTGTTATCACAGTGTGTCCCCTAAATAGTATATAGGTGGATATACCGAGTCCCACATATCAATGAGTGGCTGGGGGGCATAAAATGTGACTCGACCATCGGTAGCCGAATGGTTTAGTGAACTAAACGGTTCTGTCTCTCAGCGTGGCAGTTAAAACAACGAGGCGAGCGTCTTCAATGCGACTCACGCAGAACCTGTCCACCCTGCCGTACGAATGGGGTTCACCACAGTGAGGCCGCACTCAGCAGATCGCGTGCGGTGGGGTGAAGTGTGGGTACATCCACCTCTCCCAACGCCTGCTGGCCGGCACCGCAGAGTCGACCCCAGCGCCACCTGGAGGGGTTCTCTCTGCCCGGCGGAGCTCCTCCTGCCAGCGGTGCTGCTCCGTCACCCCGCTCCGTCTCCGACACTCGCGGCGCTGTCGCTCCTCCAGGCGGCAGCGCCTCGCTGCCGCCTTGGAGCTCGGAGGGCTGCGAGACGACGCCGTGGAGACGCCCTCTGGGCTCGCGCTCGCCACGTGACTCGCTCACTGGGGGCTCAGCTGAGGCAACGTTTTGCGACTAAAATAAGCAACGTTGATTATCACGAAATAATCACGAGTTTTTTGGATAAAATTAATCTTAACTGGAGCGAAGAAAGTCACGTAGCAGATAGAAATAAAATAAATCACGATGTTTCAATCGCAACACAAGCGACCTTCATCAGGTGGGACAACCACAGCAAGAAAATGTAACAATTTGGCCTCCGGAATGAAAACCCCCCTCATAGAGGATGTGGCTTAATCGGTTTAAACCGGTTATGAACGAATGCACACTGCGCTTTGCAGCTCGGAGGGCGAAAGTGGAAGAGGCGGCAGTAGCTCAAGCCGTGACGCTAGCGGGCACACTGAGTGAGGTCACTCCGCGAAACGTCTCAGACACAGAGCTGCTGCTGCTGCAGCACGGCGACTGTACGCTGTCAGCACGCGCTGAAACTCCTCAACCATACAATTGTAACATAGACACAGATACTTATATATATATTTATATACGGCTAGGCAATGTATGTGAGTGAAGGAGGCCAATTGTGTGCTTGGGCATCGGTTTTGAAGGGGGGGGGGGGGTTGGCGGTAAGAGGGCGATTTTGGAGTAACTCATGCAGCCAGCTATGGCTCTAGGATTTGGTGTTACATGTTATTTAGGTAATTTATTGTAAAAATCCGGTCACAGTCCCTGTGATCACTGTTACGTTGCAATTATGGCTTTATTTTTTGGTGATTTCGAAAAGTTTTTTGGTTTGGACATGTTTGTTTAATTGATTGTAGTACGGAGTTAGACTGAATGCCTTAATGTAAGTGTAGTGCCTTGGAGTCACTCGGACGACAATCGCCTTTCTTCCACCGTCACTTGTATTTCCATCATTCCGCACACACACACACTATATAATTTCACACAAACACACACTATAATTTATCCTCTCCGCGCTCCGCCAACTCGAACACTCGAATTCCCCTCAGCACCGTCCGCTCATACTCCTTGTCTCCCCACACAATCTCTTCTTCTCTCACCGCACACACAGTGGTTCTATCTCTATCTCCTCACACACAGGCACTTGTCTATCTCTTCACACGCAGTGACTCTGTCTATCTCTCCACACACACTGACCTGTCTATCTCCTCACACACAGTGACTTCTCTATCTCTTCACACACAGTGACTTGTCTATCGCTAACTCTCCCTGTACCTACCTATACCGTAATCTCCACTCTGCTAACGCTAACTCTCGCTATCGCTATTTATTGTCCTCTGGGTTCAGCTCTCAATCTATTTCCCACTAACACTTACCGGCTTCCACTCTTCGCATCTCTCTCTACCCGCTGCTGTCTCCACTTCTCGCCAACTCCCCCGCCGTCCAAATCACCTAGCATTTTTATCCCCTTTCCAATCAGCCTTAATTAATTGCCACGTGCCTCGGTGGCATTTTCCCGCCAGCTCCGCACCTGTCCAACGGCCCAGACTCCGTGACGCCGCCACTTAACACTTACAGCCTCTCGACCAATCACACGCCTCGTCCCTTGACTCCCTTAATTACTTTGGCTTGTTTATGCCACCCGTGACTTCATTACCTGCCCGACCTTACATGACCCACACTGTTTGTATGTACTGTATATGGCCACTATATCAGAACCCCCCCCCCCCCCCCCCCGGGATGAAAGAACCTAGCCGTCCCCGGCTACGCTATACTCGAATTGGAGTAGTGGAGTGAAGCGGACGGAATGATGATAACATATATACAGAACGCACTCGCAACACATAGCCATTTTGTACAACCACCCGACACGTACAACCCAACGACACTCACACAACACCTTTATACAGAATCCCCAAACCCCCCAAAGTCAACGTAGTGTACTTCTCCTGGAACGGGTTCCTGCTGCCGGCCCATCTCCCCTGCACGGGACACCCTGCGGTAAGGGAGGGCCTCGCTCGTCTCGCCAACGAGGGGCGCTCCTGGGCTCCACCCTGCACCCCTCCCTGTCCCAGCGACACTGCTGGAGGGGCTGTCCGTCGTTCCCGGTCGGGACGGACATCGGTCCGGATCTGTGGCCGTTCAGTCGGTGTCCGGTCAGCAACTCTGCCCAAAAGAGGCGATCCTGCAGGCACACGGGGGGCAGATCTCTGGGACACGCGCACTTGTGACCTCCCCACAGGTTCGTCGGACACATCCAATACAGGCCGCTCTCGGATGGGGGGATGACGCGTCATATGGTAACACAAATTTCTTCAGGCGCGATGGGTGAACAAACCATGTCCAACGACCGAATTTTATTCGCACACTCTGATTCCGTAAAACCTCCACAATATCAACGGGCCCCTACCAGGGGCGGTGAAACTTTGGGGACGTTCCCACCGGCACCATGGGGCAGTGCAACCAGGCTTTATCGCCAACACTCCATGGCTCTCGTGGCCGCTGCCTGCCGTACAATCTTTCGTTAGCGGCTTGTCGTCGTGCCGTATTTTTCAATGCAGCCTCCCGGGCTTTCCTCAGACGGTCTAAAGCCACCTGCATTGGAGCAGGCACCGTCGTAAATTTCTCTCGCTTCCGAATTCCCAATTTAACAATAGCCGGCGCTTCTGGTTCCCGTCCATACATTGAAAAAATGGCGAGTACCCCGTTGAGGCATGCGGGGCCAATCTATACGCGGCCAGCGTCGCTGCAACACGCAGGTCCCAATCATCTTGAGCGGTGTTTACTTCGTGACAAAGCATGGACGTCAGCGTCCTATGCAGCCGCTCGACCATCCCGTCAGTCTGCGGGTGGTATGGGGACGTCCGGATTTTTTTGGTCCCCAGCGAATCACACACGTCTTTAATCAATTTCGATGAAAATTTTTTGCCTTGGTCAGTAAGCAATTGTTCCGGGGCCCCGTTATCTAAGACATACCCTTTCAAGAAAGCCTCAGCGATCGACATCGCTGACTGGTCTACAGCGGCCATGCCATCGGCCAACGAGTTAAGTATTCCACCCCGACAAGTAAATATTTGTGCCCTCGTGGGGTGACAGGGAACGGACCCAAAATATCTAGTGCCATAATTTCGTTCACTCTCGAAACTTGAATCGTTTGCAAAGGGACACGATATGGCCGTGTCGGCGCTTTCCTCCGCGCACATTCTTGGCACGCTTTTACATGCTGTTTCACATCATTAAACATTCCCGGCCAGTAAAATTCATTCCCCACTGTCAACGCGGTCTTCTTCTCCCCCAAATGCATCAATTTCTCATGTATCTCGTTAATGAGTTTCCCCCGCAACACCCTCGGGACAACAATACAAAATTTTTGTGCTGCCACATCCCAGCGAACAAGCAACCCCTCCGTCAACATCAAAAATGGGCGATCCTCTGATCCCCTTGAACGAGAGGCACACAGCCTCATCCTGGTCAGCAAGGAATCCTCTACCTGCAGTTGCTTCCACTGTTTCAATGACAACCCCAACAATCCAATTTCTGCTCCAGGAATTATCCCTGGCACTCCCGAACCTGCTGCAGCGACCGTTTGCGGACCCTCCTGCAGCGGCGGGCCGCAACGCAGCGAGCCCTCTGCGCACCGACACGTCTCAGCCGGTCGCGGCAACCTCGACAAAGCATCCGCGTTTACATGGTGCGTTCCTTTCCTATGTTGGATCGTGAAAGAGTGCTCCTGGAGGGTCTCAAGTCAGCGAGCCATCTGCCCCGATGGCTGATCCACGCACAGCGAGTACTGTAGTGCTGCGTGATCAGTGCAGATCAAAAATTCCCTGCCGTACATATACGGTTGGTACTGCCGAACAAAATGGACAATCGCCAACAATTCTCTACGCGTCACACAGTATTTTTGCTCCGCCGGCGATAACACTCGGCTGCCATATGCCACCACTGTCTCGACGCCCTCAACCATCTGTGACAAAACCGCACCTATGCCCGTATCACTGGCATCCGTGTCAAGTATAAATCGCTTTGTAAAATCCGGGTATCCCAACGGCGGTGCATCCGCCAATGCGGCCCGCAATGCTTCGAACGATTTTTGTTCTGCAATCCCCCATTGAAACTTCACACCTTTCCCGGTCAGCGCATGCAATGGTCGAGCAATCGTGGCAAAATCCTTAACGAACCGCCGATAATACTACGCAAAGCCCACAAAGCTACGCACTTCCCCTGCTCTTCTCGGCACTGGCCATGTTCGCACACAACTCGTCTTTTCCGGATCAGTGGCCACTCCTGACGCGCTAACAACGTGCCCCAAATAATTCACCGATGTTCTTAACAATTGGCACTTCTTTGGTTTAAATTTCAATCCGGCGCGCCGCGCTCTGCCAAAAACGGCGCGCAGTCGTTGCAAATGTTAATCGAAATTCCTACTGAAAACAATCACATCATCTAGATATATCAAGCATGACTCCCACTGTAGGCCCGACAACACGAGTTCCATTAATCACTGGAAGGTCGCCGGCGTGGAGTGGAGTCCTATCGGGAGCACGTTAAATTGATACAATCCTTGTGATGTCCGAAATGCCGTTTTAGGTCTTGACTCCTCATCCAGGGGCAATTGCCAAAAGCCCGACAACAGATCGAGGGTCGAAAAGATTCTGGCGCCGGACAGGGCGTCCAGTGAATCATCAATTCGTGGAAGCGGGTACGCTTCCGCCACCAAAACTTTATTTAATTTCCGATAGTAAACACAAAATCGCATGGTTCCATCACGTTTTTTAACGAGGACAATAGGGGCTCCCCACGGGCTGGACGATGGGGCAATAATATCTTGCTCTAGCATTTCATCAACAGATTGTCGAATACATTCTTTCTCAAGCGGACCTACACGATGCGAATTTAACCTGATCGTAGGTGCGTTTCCTGTGTCAATACAATGCTGCAACAACGTCGTCCGACCCACGTCGTATTTCCCTGAACACATCTTTAAATTCCATTAGCAACGCATGCAAACTCGACCGTTGCACAGGCGATAACTCTGGGTTTTGTTTGTAAAGATCGCTTAACCATTCCGGATCGTCTTCCTCCCTTGACAACATTTCATCCTGTCCCATAGCAAAACACGTTTTCGTTTCTGGACCCGGCGCACCCGTCGCGTGCGCCAACATAGTGCCCTCTTGAATAACAACCTCTTTGTGTCCCGCATTTACAATTTGAATGAAAGGATCGCAATATGTTGCTATTATGATAAAAGCCCCTACCACGGTGGGCATTCTCGATACAGCATTTGAGGGTGTTAACAGCACTCCCTCCTGCAGCTCATCCCAAGGCAATTTCTTCTTTAACCATAGCGGCACCAATATTTGCGATGCAGGTGGGACGCGCACGGTGCGGCTCACCACGGCCTGCACCACAGCGTTCGCCACCGCAAATTTTGAAGGCGTCCCCAAAAATTTCATACATCTCCCCGACGGTAATTCCAAACAACCTTTTTCCATTAAAATCTTAATCGGCATCTTTCGCAAAAAATCCGTGCCCAACAAACACGGTACCGCCAAGGCCGTTGAAACCAAAACACTTCCCGTCACAATCACCTCCCCAATTTGAATTGTCGCAACCACGCAGCCCATAATGCCCAAACTACCCCCGTTTGCCGCTACGCATGGCCCTTCCACCAGCCCCAATGATCCAGGCGACATCGGCAGCGACCGAAAAATTTGCAACAAAATGACAGTCGCCGACGCCCCGGTATCTACAATAACCCATACCATAACACCTTGAATGCATGCCATCACATCCGATGATCCCTCGCGGCCCCCAACACACGATGTACCAATGCGCCCCACGTATCCCGGCCATGCGTACTATCCGAACTCGATGAATACGGGTGAGATAACGCGGATGAGTGAGGTGGATAGGGCGGCCCTGTATTGAATGCATCTCGACTCACCCGGGATCCTTGGTCTTGGGGGAACCGCCCACTGTAGTTATTCAGCGCCCTTGGAGGACCACCTCTCCGTCTCCAGCAGCCGCGGGCGAGATGACCCCTCCGCCCACACTCATAGGATGTCCGATGCACGCCGTCTCCATACACCCCGGGACGACGCCGTCGTTCTCCGGTCGACACCCCGGCCGCCGCTGCCATCGGCGTCGTCTCGTCCACCACCACCGCCACCACCACCGCCGCTGGTCCGTCTCGTATGGCAAGGTTGACTTGTATGTTCCTGGCGATCAGCAACGACGACACGTCGTCGTCATCGTCCTTGTCCGGGAGTGACAAGACGACTTTCAGCTCCTTCGCCAGCTCTAGCATCTTCTCCTGCAGCAGGGAGTCCCAGCCCTCCTCGTCCATCGCCGGGTACGCAACCTGGGCGAGGGCCAGCAAGGCGCTGCGGAATGCCAGGGGGGACTCCGTGGCCTCCCGTTTCCTCTGTTGAAATCGACGTTTGGCGACCGACCGCGGCTCGTAGACTTTCCTCATTGCCGTAACAGCACCATACAATGTTTTTCTGACAGCGGCAGGGAGTCCATTAAAAGTCGCCAAGGAGTCATCATCCAATGCCGTCGGCAGTGCTCGTAACGCGGCACTCTTCGTCCATTTCAGAGACTCATAAGCCGCACGGAATCTTCGTATGAAAGCCGTCCAATCTCCCACTTTGGCCTCAAATCGTTGTAAGTGTAGCCGTCGTGGCGGTCCCGCCGACCGGTCGTCTTCGACGTCAGAGTCCTCCACCCGCTCCGGCTGAACGGCAACCTCCAGCGGTAGACCCAGTACTGGTTGTTGAATGCGGTTCTCCGTCAAAAAGTTCCGGAACTCCTCCGACAACTTCTCCATCCTGGCCTCCCACTGGTTCATGAGGACTCGCAATTTCCTCTGGCGATCCCGGGCCCTCAGCACCACCCGAACCGCTGTCCCGGTCAGGAGTACTGCCGGCCATCTGGCCAGGCTGTACATCGTCGTTGTTGCTGTCACCGCCCGAGTCCACTGGCACATTTGTTTTCTTTGCTGCTTTTTTTGACATCGTGGCGTGTTCCGTACTTTTTCTGACACCAAATGTAATGCCTTGGAGTCACTCGGACGACAACCGCCTTTCTTCCACCGTCACTTTTATTTCCATCTTTCCGCACACACACACTATATAATTTCTCCTCTCCGCGCTCCGCCAACTCGAACACTCGAATTCCCCTCAGCACCGTCCGCTCATACTCCTTGTCTCCCCACACAGTCTCTTCTTCTCTCACCGCACACACAGTGGTTCTATCTCTATCTCCTCAAACACAGGGACTCGTCTATGTCTTCACATGCAGTGACCTGTCTATCTCCTCACACACAGTGACTTGTCTATCTCTTCACACAGTGACTTGTCTATCGATAACTCTCCCTGTACCTACCTATACCGTAATCTCCACTCTGCTAACGCTAACTCTCGCTATCGCTATTTATTGTCCTCTGGGTTCAGCTCTCAATCTATTTCCCACTAACACTTACCGGCTTCCACTCTTCGCATCTCTCTCTACCCGCTGCTGTCTCCACTTCTCGCCAACTCCCCCGCCGTCCAAATCACGTAGCGTTTTTATCCCCTTTCCGATCAGCCTTAATTAATTGCCACGTGCCTCGCTGGCATTTTCCCGCCAGCTCCGCACCTGTCCAACGGCCCAGACTCCGTGACGCCGCCACTTAACACTAACAGCCTCTCGACCAATCACAGCCCTCGTCCCTTGACTCCCTTAATTACTTTGGCTTGTTTATGCCACCCGTGACTTCATTACCTGCCCGACCTTACATGACCCACACTGTTTGTATGTACTTTATATGGCCAATTTACCCATGTGTATTTTCTACTCCACTATATCACCCCCCCCCCCCCCCCCCCCCCCCGTGATGAAGGAACCTAGCCGTCCCCGGCTACGCTATACTCTTATTGGAGTAGTGGAGTGAAGCGGACGGAATGATGATAACATATATACAGAACGCACTCGCAACACATAACCATTTTGTAGAACCAC
Source organism: Petromyzon marinus (assembly GCF_048934315.1). NCBI lineage: Eukaryota > Metazoa > Chordata > Hyperoartia > Petromyzontiformes > Petromyzontidae > Petromyzon > Petromyzon marinus. The sequence goes on along the minus strand of NC_133748.1, from coordinate 6,044,476 downwards.
CTGACACGCACAACCCAACGACACTCACACAACACCTTTATACAGAATCCCCAAACCCCCCAAAGTCAACGTAGTGTACTTCTCCTGGAACGGGTTCCTGCTGCCGGCCCATCTCCCCTGCACGGGACACCCTGCGGTAAGGGAGGGCCTCGCTCGTCTCGCCAACGAGGGGCGCTCCTGGGCTCCACCTTGCACCCCTCCCTGTCTCAGCGACACTGCTGGCGGGGCTGTCCGTCGTTCCCGGTCGGGACGGACATTGGTCCGGATCTGTGGCCGTTCAGTCGGCGTCCGGTCAGCAACTCTGCCCAAAAGAGGCGATCCTGCAGGCACACTAGGGGCAGATCTCTGGGACACGCGCACTTGTGACCTCCCCACAGGTTCGTCGGACACATCCAATACAGGCCGCTCTCGAATGGGGGATGACTCGTCATATGGTAACACAAATTTCTTCAGGCGCGACGGGTGAACAAACCATGTCCGATGACCGAATTTTATTCGCACACTCTGATTCCGTAAAACCTCCACAATATCAACGGGCCCCTACCAGGGGCGGTGAAACTTTGGGGACGTTCCCACCGGCACCATGGGGCAGTGCAACCAGGCTTTATCTCCAACATTCCACGGCTCTCGTGGCCGCTGCCTGCCGTACAATCTTTCGTTAGCGGCTTGTTGTCGTGCCGTATTTTTCAATGCAGCCTCCCGGGCTTCCCTCAGACGGTCTAAAGCCACCTGCATTGGAGCAGGCACCGTCGTAGATTTCTCTCGCTTCCGAATTCGCAATTTAACAATAGCCGGCGCTTCTGGTTCCTGTCCATACATTAGAAAAAATGTCGAGTACCCCGTTGAGGCATGCGTGGCCAATCTATACGTGGCCAGCGTCGCTGCAACATGCAGGTCCCAATTATCTTGAGCGGTGTTTACTTGGTGACAAAGCATGGACGTCAGCGTCCTATGCAGCCGCTCGACCATCCCGTCAGTCTGCGGGTGGTACGGGGACGTCCGGATTTTTTTGGTCCCCAGCGAGTCACACACGTCTTTAATCAATTTCGATGAAAATTTTTTGCCTTTGTCAGTAAGAAATTGTTCCGGGGCCCCCTCATCTAAGACGTACCCCTTCAAGAAAGCCTCAGCGATCGACATCGCTGACTGGTCTACTAGCGACCATGCCATCGGCCAACGAGTTAAGTATTCCACCCCGACGAGCAAATATTTGTGCCCTCGGGGGGTGACGGGGAACGGACCCAAAATATCTAGTGCCACAATTTCGTTCACTCTCGAAACTTGAATCGATTGCAATGGGACACGATATGGCCGTGCCGGCGCTTTCCTCCGCGCACATTCCTGGCACGCTTTTACATGCTGTTTCACATCATTAAACATTCCCGGCCAGTAAAATTCATTCCCCACTGTCAACGCGGTCTTCTTCTCCCCCAAATGCATCAATTTCTCATGTATCTCGTTAATGAGTTTCCCCCGCAACACCGTCGGGACAACAATACAAAATTTGTGTGCTGCCACATCCCAGCGAACAAGCAACCCGTCCGTCAACATCAAAAATGGGCGATCCTCTGATCCCCTTGAACGAGAGGCACGCAGCCTCATCCTGGTCAGCGAGGAATCCTCTTCCTGCAGTTGCTTCGACTGTTTCAATGACAACCCCAACAATCCAATTTCTGCTCCAGGAATTATCCCTGGCACTCCCGAACCCGCTGCAGCGACCGTTTGCGGACCCTCCTGCAGCGGCGGGCCACAACGCAGCGAGCCCTCTGCGCACCGACACGTCTCAGCCGGTCGCGGCAACCTTGACAAAGCATCCGCGTTTACATGGCCCGTTCCTTTCCTATGTTGGATCGTGAAAGAGTACTCCTGGAGGGTCTCAAGCCAGCGAGCCATCTGCCCCGATGGCTGATCCACGCGCAGCGAGTACTGTAGTGCCACGTGATCAGTGCGGATCAAAAATTCCCTGCCGTACAGATACGGTTGGTACTGCCGAACAAAATGGACAATCGCCAACAATTCTCTACGCGTCACACAGTATTTTTGCTCCGCCGGCGATAACACCCGGCTGCCATATGCCACCACTGTCTCGACGCCCTCAACCATCTGCGACAAAACCGCACCTATGTCCGTATCACTGGCATCCATGTCAAGTATAAATCGCTTCGTAAAATCCGGGTATCCCAACGGCGGTGCGTCCGCCAATGCGGCCCGCAATGCTTCGAACGATTTTTGTTCTGCAATCCCCCATTGAAACTTCACACCTTTCCCGGTCAGCGTATGCAATGGTCGAGCAATCGTGGCAAAATCCTTAACGAACCGCCGATAATACGACGCAAAGCCCACAAAGCTACGTACTTCCCCTGCTGTTCTCGGCACTGGCCATGTTCGCACACAACTCGTCTTTTCCGGATCAGTGGCCACTCCTGACGCGCTAGCAACGTGCCCGAAATAATTCACCGATGTTCTTAACAATTGGCACTTCTTTGGTTTAAATTTAAATCCGGCGCGCCGTGCTCTGCCAAAAACGGCGCGCAATCGTTGCAAATGTTAATCGAAATTCCTACTGAAAACAATCACATCATCTAGATATATCAAGCATGACTCCTACTGTAGGCCCGACAACACGAGTTCCATTAATGGCTGGAAGGTCGGCGGCGTGGAGTGGAGTCCCATCGGGAGCACGTTAAATTGATACAATCCTTGTGATGTCCGAAATGCAGTTTTAGGTCTTGACTCCTCATCCAGGGGCAATTGCCAAAAGCCCGACAACAGATCGAGGGTCGAAAAGATTCTGGCGCCGGACAGGGCGTCCAGTGAATCATCAATTCGTGGAAGCGGGTACGCTTCCGCCACCAAAACTTTATTCAATTTCCGATAGTCAACACAAAATCGCACGGTTCCATCACGTTTTTTAACGAGGACAATAGGGGCTCCCCACGGGCTGGACGATGGGGTAATAATATCTTGCTCTAGCATTTCATCAACAGATCGCCGAATACATTCTTTCTCAAGCGGACCTACACGATGCGAATTTAACCTGATCGGAGGTGCATTTCCTGTGTCAATACGATGCCACAACAACGTCGTCCGACACACGTCGTATTTCCCTGAACTGAACACATCTTTAAATTCCATTAGCAACGCATGCAAACTCGACCGTTGCACAGGCGATAACTCTGGGTTTTGTTTGTAAAGATCGCTTAACCATTCCGGATCGTCTTCCTCCCTTGACAACATTTCATCCTGTCACATAGCAAAATAGTTTTCGTTTCTGGACCCGGCGCACCCGTCGCGTGCGCCAACATAGTGCCCTCTTGAATAACAACCTCTTCGTGTCCCACGTTTACAATTTGAATGAAAGGATCGCAATATGTTGGTATTATGGTAAAAGCCCCTACCACGGTGGGCATTCTCGATACAGCATTTGAGGGTGTTAACAGCACTGCCTCCTGCAGCTCATCCCAAGGCAATTCCTTCTTTAACCATAGCGGCACCAATATTTGCGATGCAGGTGGGACGCGCACGGTGCGGCTCACCACAGCCTGCACCACAGCGTTCGCCACCGCAAATTTTGAAGGCGTCCCCAAAAATTTCATACATCTCCCCGACGGTAATTCCAAACAACCTTTTTCCACTAAAATCTTAATCGGCATCTTTTGCAAAAAATCCGTGCCCAACAAACACGGTACCGCCAAGGCCGTTGAAACCAAAACACTTCCCGTCACAATCACCTCCCCAATTTGAATTGTCGCAACCACGCAGCCCATAATGCCCAAACTACCCCCGTTTGCCGCTACGCATGGCCCTTCCACCGGCCCCAACGATCCAGGCGACGTTGGCAGCGACCGAAAAATTTGCAACAAAATGAGAGTCGCCGACGCCCCGGTATCTAGAATAACCCATACCATAACACCTTGAATGCATGCCATCACATCCGATGATCCTGGCGCGGCCCCCAACACACGATGTACCAACGCGCCCCACGTATCCCGGCCATGCGCACTATCCGAACTCGATGAATACGGGTGAGATAACGCGGATGAGTGATGTGGATAGGGCGGCCCTGTATTTAATGCATCTCGCCTCACCCGGGATCCTTGGTCTTGGGGGAACCGTCCACTGTAGTTGTTCAGCGCCCTTGGAGGACCACCTCTCCGTCTCCAGCAGTCGCAGGCGAGATGACCCCTCCGCCCGCACTCACAGCATGTCCGATGCACGCCGTCTCCATACACCCCGGGACGACGCCGTCGTTCTCCGGTCGACACCCCGGCCGTCGCTGCCATCGGCGGCGTCTCTTTCACCACCACCGCCACCATGCTCCCGGCCCCGGCAGGGGTCGTCAGCGACGGCTGCGCCACCGCCGCCGCTGGTCCGTCTCGTATGTCAAGGTTGACTTGTATGTTCCTGGCGATCAGCAACGACGACACGTCGTCGTCATCGTCCTTGTCCGGGAGTGACAAGACGCTTTCAGCTCCTTCGCCAGCTGTAACATCTTCTCCTGCAGCAGGGAGTCCCAGCCCTCCTCGTCCATCGCCGGGTACGCAACCTGGGCGAGGGCCAGCAAGGCGCTGCGGAATGCCAGGGGGGACTCTGTGGCCTCCCGTTTCCTCTGTTGAAATCGACGTTTGGCGACCGACCGCGGCTCGTAGACTTTCCTCATTCCCGCAATAGCACCATCCAATGTTTTTCTGAAAGCGGCAGGGAGTCCATTAAAAGTCGCCAAGGAGTCATCATCCAATGCCGTCGGCAGTGCTCGTAATGCGGCACTCTCCGTCCATTTCAGAGAATCATAAGCCGCACGGAATCTTCGTATGAACGCCGTCCAATCTCCCACTTTGGCCTCAAATCGTTGTACGTGTAGCCGTCGTGGCGGTCCCGCCGACCGGTCGTCTTTGTCGTCAGAGTCCTCCACCCGCTCCGGCTGAGCGGCAACCTCCGGCGGTAGACCCGGTACTGGTTGTTGAATGCGGTTCTCCGTCAAAAAGTTCCGGAACTCCTCCGACAACTTCTCCATCCTGGCCTCCCACTGGTTCATGAGGACTCGCCAATCCTCTGGCGATCCCGGGCCCTCAGCACCACCCGAACCGCTGTCCCAGTCAGGAGTACTGCCGGCCATCTGGCCAGGCTGTACATCGTCGTTGTTGCTGTCGCCGCCCGAGTCCACTGGCACATTTGTTTTCTTTGCTGCTTTTTTTGACATCGTGGCGTGTTCCGTACTTTTTCTGACACCAAATGTAGTGCATTGGATTCACTCGGACGACAATCGCCTTTCTTCCACCGTCACTTTTATTTCCATCGTTCCGTACACACACACACACTATATAATTTCTCCTCTCCGCGCTCCGCCAACTCGAACACTCGAATTCCCCTCAGCACCGTCCGCTCATACTCCTTGTCTCCCCACACAATCTCTTCTTCACTCCCCGCACACACAGTGGTTCTATCTCTATCTCCTCACACACAGTGACTCGTCTATCTCTTCACACGCAGTGACTCTGTCTATCTCTCCACACACAGTGACCTGTCTATCTCCTCACACACAGTGACTTGTCTATCTCTTCACACACAGTGACTTGTCTATCTCTTCACACACAGTGACTTGTCTATCGATAACTCTCCCTGTACCTACCTATACCGTAATCTCCACTCTGCTAAGGCTAACTCTCGCTATTGCTATTTATTGTCCTCTGGGTTCGGCTTTCAATCTATTTCCCACTAACACTTACTGGCTTCCACTCTTCGCATCTCTCTCTACCCGCTGCTGTCTCCACTTCTCGCCAACTCCCCCGCCGTCCACATCACCTAGCGTTTTTATCCCCTTTACAATCAGCCTTAATTAATTGTCACGTGCCTCGCTGGCATTTTCCCGCCAACTCCGCACCTGTCCAACGGCCCAGACTCCGTGACGCCGCCACTTAACGCTAACAGCCTCTCGACCAATCACAGCCCTCGTCCCTTGACTCCCTTAATTACTTTGGCTTGTTTACGCCACCCGTGACTTCATCACCTGCCCGACCTTACATGACCCACACTGTTTGTATGTACTGTATATGGCCAATTTACCCATGTGTATTTTCTACTCCACTACATCAGTTTTCTTGTGGTTGTTGTTGTTGTTTGACTTGCATCCCACTGGGATTTAATGCACACAGCGTTGGTGTACGGTGCTTTTTTCAGGAATATTTTGCCTTTTTTTAATGGATTTTCTGTTTGTACAGGCACATAGTCACTTTAAGATGTTTTTTTCTTGTTCGTGTTTTAGTTTTTGTTTGTTTGTTGTGGTTGCACCCAATTCAAGAGCCGAATGGCTCACAGGGCTAAACCAAAATAAAGAAACTGAAATTGGTCTCACGCCCAGTCGGTTCAATGGGCGCCGTCGTTCGTTGCAGTTTTTCTGCCCTCACGCCTCGACCGTCAGAACGACTCCTCTCCTCGCATTGACGTCCATCAAGCGACTCGAGTCACGGTAACGCGATGGATAACCCCTCCATTTGTTTTTAAACCCCTCGATTGGTTTAATAACAAGTTGTGCACTGACCAACGTAATGGAAGGTCTGTCCCTGCGACTTGTAGATTGTGATAGCGAATGCGGGGAGAATGGGAAACCGTCGTCGTCATCGGTGGTGAGGGCCTCGTTCTCTCTCTCAAGCGTTCATCATATTCATCATATATAGATAGAGAAAGTTGTTTACGTATAATTATCATTTCACATCTGGGAATGCTTCATTGACAACAACATTTCGTATGAATTTTCTGTCGTATTAAACATTTCCGTTGCTTGGGGAGCGATTTAGAGCTCAAAGTTTTAACTGAACTCGGCCCCCTCAGATGGAGCCTGAATCCACGTGAGGCAACGATTGGCGAAGCTTCCCTCCAGCAGTGGACTGAGCATGGCTGCTGCTGGTGATTAATGGGGAGCGGTGGTGCAGCAGTTAGCGCGCTGCGATACGAACCCGGCTACCCAGTGACGATTATCTGAGCCGGGCCTGGTCCTCCCCTAGGTCGACTCGGCCACAAACAAGCGCCTGGTGTTATACAGTACCGTACATATATTTTATTAATGTATGAGTTACTAAACTTTTTGTGTGTCGTCTGCTGGCCTTCGCATGTCGTCTGCGGCTTTCGCAAAACTCCCAAATAATTCCCATTTTATTTCTTATGCCGAACCCGCAATTTATCGAAACCGCCATGGGGAAAGTCGCGATGCAGAAGGGTCGACTGTAGATCGAGTTCCTCAGACTAAAAAGGTAATTGTGTATAATATTTGTCTGAGTTTGCTTTCCCTACTGATTGAAGCAAGGGTTAGGAACACTGGCTTGGCGCATGTGGCATAAAGTAATGGCCACGTAAACATCAATCAAGGGATGTCACAGGGGATCATCGTGAACGTGACTGGGCCCAGCAGCAGCGCGTTTACCACTTGTTGGGGAGGTTGGCGGTTTGAATCCGGCAGGCCGTCCTGGTCATTACTGTGGGTGTGTGCAATTATACGCTCCGTTTGATTCAGAGTGGACATCAAAGATCCCCTGACACAAAGCCGTAGTAATAATAATATATATTGGTGGGGACACATACCCCCCATAATTAAATATGCTCAAAATGTCCCCCCCAATATATTGCTATAAAATAGATTTCTGTTTATATGATTGTGGTTATGGTTGTACTTTATTAATCCCGAATCTGTACCATTACATGCAATGCTGACGTGTATGTGTTTGCAGCCTATCACATAGGATTGCCTAGCGCCGACTGACCGGCCGATAGGCAGAGAGATAGACGTAGAACTAGCGTTATATTCTAAAATAGATCCTTGGTTGACGACCGAAAGTCAATATCAGTGTCGGTCGAAACGGAAAGTAAACCGAAAGTTAAAATTTTACTTTCAGCCAAAACCGAAAGTATGCCGAAAAAGGCCATTTGCCACCTTTCAGCGCTGAAACCAAAACCGAATTTCAGTCGGTCTCTACCGGCTACATTATCCACATTTTCTAAGTGTAAAAATGTACACTTGCATTTCTGACCAACACCACCTGACCAGTGAATTGAAAGATGTACATCTAGCCCTCAAGATGAACGGTTACTCTGACCGTATCATCCGCCAAGCTGTTTCTCCTACCATACAGAAGCAACCAATTGACACTCCGATCAAAACCATCACACTGCCATACATAGCAGGCGTCACTAAAAGGATTTCCTAAATTCTAAACAAACACAAGATCCAGGTTCGGTTCGATACAGTACACAAAATCCGTAATCTGATCCCATCCGTAAAGGATATCATTCCTGACTTAGAGTACCCCGGTGTTTACAAATTGAGTTGTATCTGTGGTGACTGCTATATTGGGAAGACGAAACGACATATTTCTGACCGAATTCGCGAGCACAAATCAGATTTGAAACATGGCAGAACGAATTCTTCTGCCGTGGCTGATCATTGTCTCAACACAGCGGGTTCTCATGACATTGTTTTCTCCGATACCAAAGTACTATGCAAACCTCCCGGTTATTACCAAAGATTTGTCCATGAAGCCATCCAGATATACAAACATAGACACAACTTCAACCGAGAGGATGGTTTTAAAATAAGCAACCACTGGAAAGATGTCATAAACCAAGTCAAAACTTCAGCTACCTTATAAGCGCACATCCTTTTTTTACCATTTTTCATTGCCCCCGTGCAGTGAACCACCGCTTCCCCCGAACCCTCAACATAACAAAAGACGGATTAACTTACCCTCATCGTCGTTCCCTGCTTGGTTCCCCCCCCCCACCACCACCTTAACCTGAATATAAGCTCGAGGGTCTCAGAGCTCACCACTTGATGCAGCTATCTTGCTATAACTGTTCCACTTGAAGACGGAAGCTTGTGTTGCCTCTGAAACGTCGTGATTTGATTTATTTGTTATCTTTTATTTTGATTTTGTTTTATCTACGTGACTTTACCGAAAAAAACAAAGAGTATGAATCCTTGCAGTCACGAAAGCTTCAAATCTAGAATGTAAAAATGTACCCACAAATTGCACAGCAACATCGCCCCCTGCTGTGAAACTATTGCAGCCTGTGTCTGTGAAACTTTGTGCCTTTGTGATGGCCGTCATGCTTGTGTAGTGACATAGAATCGGTCACGTAGCAGCATAGCACTGGCAGGGAAGGGGATCTGATAAACCGGAGAGTTATCTAGGCGAAAGGTTACGGGAGGGGCACATCAAGAACCCGCTAGTAGGTTCCGGGAGGGGGCGTGACCGGGGGCGGAGCCAGGCCATGCTGACAGTATAAGAGGGACGCCGGGAGGGGACCACGGGGCTGTCGTTTGGAGTGGGATCCCGTCATCCTGCTGGAGTCTTCAACGTCATCTCGGCGTCACCAGTCAGGCAGTCTACCAGCTGTCCTGACTGGGAACCATAGTTACCAAGTGTTAACTGTTAAGGCCGTTTTAATAAACAGTGCCCCCTACTCTTTTTATCTCTGAGTCAGTCACTACACATATGTAGTGAGTTCTTATGGAGACTTGAGACGTCTTTTTAGAGGCAACACGGCTTATTGTAACTTATTACAGAACTCCCTTAACTTCCCCTATCTAGGGAGGTACAGCCTCCAAGCTAGCGTGTCCTCACACTGGGTAACCTGGCTCTCAGCCCTCCGGCTATCTGTGACCTAGGGGAGGCCAACTGACCCGACGCAGCCAAGGTATGGGTTCCGACCACTGGTCCAAGTTCGGTCCGGCCCTCACAAGGATGTCAAGTTCGAGGTCCCAGGGTCCTAGCTAGGGAGGCTATTCTGACCCGACCCAGCCAAGGTACGGGTCCTGACCACTGGTCCAAGCTCGGCCCGGCCCTTACAAGGACGTCGGGCTCGAGGTACCAGGGTCCGAACCTAGCTGCTTTTCAGTCTTCAGTCTTCTGCCTTCATCTTCCATAGCACTGCCCCAAGCTGTGCTTGAGTTGCCCCTTTTATACACCTCCAGGGGACTCTCCGCCCCCGGTACCGTCCCTTTTCTGGAACCTTCCAGAGGATCCTGGAAGCCCCCCCCCCCAGCCCCCCACCTGGGGTAGGGGAGGGGAACCCAGCCTCACAAGGGTGCGGCTCTCTCTCTCTATCCCCTTGTACAGGCTGGCACCCTCTACAGATCTCTGGCTGTAACTGCAGGTAAGTGGATACAGGTGTGTGCATACGCATTTCCGACGCTATGACAACCGCCAATCGCCACTAAGTGGCGGTGACGTCACCACGACGCTTGTGCCACCAGGCCATGTGCACCTTGAGGCCACATGAAGCATCGAACGCCCGCTGGCAGGAGGTCACGGGACAGACCCAGGTGCCACGGGTCGACTGACTGAGATGCCCGAGATGACTGGCTGATGCACCACCTGTGCCCCCTACTGTGCCAACTTGCTGTGCTTTAGCCACCCGGCGCTCTGCTCTTTGTTGTGAGCATCGCTCCTCTGCCCTCTGTTGCTGTTGGAGGGTGACTGCCTCCAACTGCCCAGTAGCATCCTTCACGAGCCTCCTCCACAGAGGCCGATCTGGACACCGCTGGTACCAGTCATCGGCAAGTCCACTCAACTCCACATCCTCCTGTACCATGTCACTCCATCTCTTCTCTAGCCCGTGCCGCGCCCGTTTAGCCCCCTCAATCCGGCCGAAAAGTTGATTGGGCATGCGGGCTACATGGCCCAGCCAATGCAGCCTTGCCTGCCTGAGGTGCTCACCGATGGGAATTTGTCCAGATCTTTCAAGGATTTGTGAGCTCACACAATCCAGCCTGGTTAAACCCAGGATTGATGATAGGCAGGCCAGCCTAAATGTTTCTAATCGGCGAAGATGTTCATTAGGGGGGTCCACATTTCGTAAGCATAGAGAAGGGAGGGAATGACTGTGGCCGAGAAGACCCAAAGCTTCGTGCGGAGCGACAGACCAGGCAGTTTCCACACAGCGTCACGCAACCGATGAAAAGATAATGCCGCTCGACTGATTCGGAGTGAGACCTCTGCTGTTAAACCGGAGCCGGTCATAAGCACACTGCCCAGGTATGGGAAACTCTCCAATCTCTCTACAACTGCCCCATCACCAATTGGGAGTTGTGGAGGTGGAGTGCCCAATGGTACAAAATACCCAGCCAGGTGCTTCGTTTTGGTGGGGCTGATGGTAAATCCCACCTCTTAGTGGCACACTGCAGTTTCAGCAGCAGCGCCTCCAACTCCTCCTCTGAGTGAGCTGCAATTACCAGGTCGTCGGCATACATAATGTGGTTGACCAATAGGGAGCCATCCCTTGACCGCATTCGGGCATCGATCAGCCTACCATTGTATCTGTACCAGATGGAAATTCCTCCGGTACAGCTACTGAAGGCTTCATGAACTACGTGGTCGAAATAGATGTTCAATAATGTGGGAGCCCGAGGACATCCCTGTCGCACCCCAAGGTGTACAGAGAATGGCTCAGACTCCCGGCCACATAGTTTTACTCGGACCCGCAAACCATCATGAAGGTCCGACGCTCCACATACATAGATTCACACAGATACCCAAAGACTCACACAGATACCCATAGTTTATTGACGCCCCCGCACCTCCGAGTAATACGGTGGGCTACGTATGGTGCGAAAGAAGTTCAACATACGAACACAACATGCCGTACTATGCTATACAGTACAGAACTACACACTACACTACTATATATTACACGATATACTACTACACACTATACACTACACTATGCACTGCGACTGCATCCACTATACACTGCACTGTACACTATGACACTTATACAATTCTAGATTTGATGTTTTCGTGACTGCAAGGATCCATACACTTTGTTTTTTTTCGGTAAAGTCACGTAGGTAGAAAAATAAAAATAAAAAATGAAAACAACTTATAATCCCGATTAGTACTGCTACTGCGTGTTTAATTGAATAACAAACTATTTAACGTTCCGTTTCTCGGTATACACAATTCATTTTCGGACACACCCAGTACATTGCAGTCTATTTAGAGCACCTTCCATGAAATGCACGCGAGTTCGTGTTTGTGTGCCGAGTTCTGACGTCCGTGGATTTTACATTCCCAAACTGGTCCGACCGGGTCCGTAAGGTAAATATTTCACGGTTGCCTGGGTTAAAATGGGTTAGGTTTATTTGCCAATTATGCCCAGTTGGCTCAACACATCTAATAAATGAAGTAACACACAGAGAGGGACTCATAGAGACACCCAGCTATGCATAGAGGATTTGTGAAAAGTGGGCTAGTTTTTTCCCAGTCCTGACCCAGTTCTATCAACAAACTTAATAAGTAAATTAACTAACATAGAGATACATAGAGAGACTCATAGAGATACACAGAGAGACTCATAGAGATACATAGAGAGACTCATAGAGATACACAGACTCAGAGATACATAGCGATGTATAGAGATACATAGCGATGTATAGAGATTCAGAGATACATAGAGAGACTCAGAGATACACAGAGAGACTCATAGAGATACATAGAGAGACGCATAGAGATACATAGCGATGTATAGAGATTCAGAGATACATAGACTCATAGAGATACACAGAGAGACTCAGAGATACACAGAGAGACTCATAGAGATACACAGAGAGACGCAGAGATACATAGAGAGACGCATAGAGATACATAGCGATGTAGAGAGATACATAGAGACTCATACATATACATAGAGAGACTCAGAGATACACAGAGAGACTCAGAGATACATAGAGAGACGCATAGAGATACATAGCGATGTACAGAGATACATAGAGACTCATACAGATGCATAGAGAGACTCATAGAGATACAGAGAGACTCATATACATAGAGAGACACATAGAGATAAAGAGAGACTCATAGAGATACATAGAGAGACGCATAGAGATACATAGCGATGTACAGAGATATATAGAGACTCATACAGATACATAGAGAGACTCATAGAGATACATAGAGAGATTCATAGAGATACATAGAGAGACTCATAGAGATACATAGCGATGTATGGAGACTCATAGAGATACATAGAGAGACTCATAGAGATACATAGCGATGTAAAGAGACTCACAGAGATACAGTGAGGGAACAAGTATTTGATCCCCTGCTGATTTTGTACGTTTGCTGACTGACAAATAAATGATCAGTCTATAATTTTAATGGTAGGTTTATTTGAACAGTGAGAGACAATAACAACAACAAAAATCCAGAAAAACGCATGTAAAAATGTTATAAATTGATTTGCATTTTAATCAGGGAAATAAGTATTTGACCCCTCTGCAAAACATGACTTACTACTTGGTGGCAAAACCCTTGTTGGCAATCACAGAGGTCAGACGTTTCTTGTAGTTGGCCACCAGGTTTGCACACATCTCAGGAGGGATTTTGTCCCACTCCTCTTTGCAGATCTCCAAGTCATTAAGGTTTCGAGGCTGACGTTTGGCAACTCGAACCTTCAGCTCCCTCCACAGATTTTCTATGGGATTAAGGTCTGGAGACTGGCTAGGCCACTCCAGGACCTTACTGTGCTTCTTCTTGAGCCACTCCTTTGTTGCCTTGGCCGTGTGTTTTGGGTCATTGTCATGCTGGAATACCCATCCACGACCCATTTTCAATGCCCTGGCTGAGGGAAGGAGGTTCTCACCCAAGATTTGACGGTACATGGCCCCGTCCATCGTCCCTTTGATGCGGTGAAGTTGTCCTGTCCCCTTAGCAGAAAAACACCCCCAAAGCATAATGTTTCCACCTCCATGTTTGACGGTGGGGATGGTGTTCTTGGGGTCATAGGCAGCATTCCTCCTCCTCCAAACACGGCGAGTTGAGTTGATGCCAAAGAGCTCCATTTTGGTCTCATCTGACCACAACACTTTCACCCAGTTGTCCTCTGAATCATTCAGATGTTCATTGGCAAACTTCAGACGGGCATGTATATGTGCTTTCTTGAGCAGGGGGACCTTGCGGGCGCTGCAGGATTTCAGTCCTATTCGGTAAAGTCACGTAGGTAAAAAATAAAACAACAAAAATCACGACGTTTCGGCCACAACACAAGTGGCCTTCATCAGGTGAAGGGACTGTACTGTCCAGAGGACAGCGTTGGAGTGAAGACAGCCAAGCCCAGGTCGCGTCCTTTAAGTTGTGTGAATCTGTTTAGAATTCGGTGAGGACACAGCAGCAGAAGTGAGTGTGAAGGCGATGGGTATTACCTTGTGGTCGCGGCATCTTTTGAGGAAGGTTAGCGTCTCGATGAGCTGTGACTTCTTGTCTCGTCTGTTAAAAGCTCTAACAGATAGGTGAAAACCCTCCCCGTAGAGGCTATCAATTCTAGATTTGAAGCTTTTGTGACTGCAAGGATCCATACTCTTTGGTTCTATTCGGTAAAGTCACGTGGGTAAAAAATAAAACAACAAAAATCACGACTTTTCGGCCACAACACAAGTGTCCTTTTGTGTTGTGGCCGAAACGTCGTGATTTTTGTTGTTTTATTTTTTACCTACATGACTTTACCGAATAGAACCAAAGAGTATGGATCCTTGCAGTCACGAAAGCTTCAAATCTAGAAAGGATTTCAGTCCTTCACGGCATAGTGTGTTACCAATTGTTTTCTTGGTGACTATGGTCCCAGCTGCTTTGAGATCATTGACAAGATCCTCCCGTGTAGTTCTGGCCTGATTCCTCACCATTCTCATGATCATTGCAACTCCACGAGGTGAGATCTTGCATGGAGCCCCAGGCCGAGGGAGATTGACAGTTCTTTTGTGTTTCTTCCATTTGCGAATAATCACACCAACTGTTGACACCTCACCAAGCTACTTGTCAATGGTCTTGTTGCCCATTCCAGTTATGTGTAGGTCTACAATCTTGTCCCTGACATCCTTGGAGAGCTCTTTGGTATTGGCCATGGTGGAGAGTTTGTAATCTGATTGATTGTTTCTGTGTACAGGTGTATTTTGCACAGGTAACAAGCTGAGATTAGGAGCACTCCCTTTAAGAGTGTGCTCCTAATCTCAGCTCATTACCTGTATAAAATATACCTGGTAGCCAGAAATCTTTCTGATTGAGAGGGGGTCAAATAATTATTTCCCTCATTAAAATGCAAATCAATTTATAAAATTTTTGACATGCGTTTTCTGGATTTTGTTGTTGTTATTCTGTCTCTCACTGTTCAAATAAACCTACCATTAAAATTATATACTGATCATTTCTTTGTCACTGGGCAAACGTACAAAATCAGCAGGGGATCAAATACTTTTTTCCCTCACTGTACATAGAGAGACTCATAGAGATACACAGATAGAATCATAGAGATACAAAGAGAGACTCATAGAGATACATAGAGAGACTCATAGAGATACACAGAGAGACTCCTAGAGATACTTAGAGACTGCTTGAAAAGTGGGCTGGGTTTCTACCAAATTCTCACCCAGCCGGCTCAACGAAACTTAACACACTAACGAGCAAGTGTTTAGACGTCTGCTACAGGTTGCTTAGATGGTGGGGTAGCGTGTAAAGGTGGGAGTGGAGGTGGGGTAGGGTGTGAAGGTGGGAGTGGAGGTGGGGTAGGGTGTAGAGGTGGGAGTGGAGGTGGGGTAGGGTGTAGAGGTGGGAGAGGAGGTGGGGTAGGGTGTAGAGGTGGGAGTGGAGGTGGGGTAAGGTGTAGAGGTGGGAGTGGAGGTGGGGTAGGGTGTAGAGGTGGGAGTGGAGGTGGGGTAGGGTGTAGAGGTGGGAGTGGAGGTGGGGTAGGGTGTAGAGGTGGGAGTGGAGGTGGGGTAGGGTGTAAAGGTGGGAGTGGAGGTGAGGTAGGGTGTAGAGGTGGGAGTGAAGGTGGGGTAGGGTATAAAGGTGGGAGTGGAGGTGGGGTAGGGTGTAAAGGTGGGAGTAGAGGTGGGGTAGGGTGTAGAGGTTGGAGTGGACGTGGGGTAGGGTGTAAAGGTGGGAGTAGAGGTGGGGTAGGGTGTAGAGGTGGGAGTGAAAGTGGGGTAGGGTGTAAAGGTGGGAGTGGAGGTGGGGTAGGGTGTAGAGGTGGGAGCGAAGGTGGGGTAGGGTGTAAAGGTGGGAGTGGAGGTGGGGGTAGGGTGTAAAGGTGGGAGTAGAGGTGGGGTAGGGTGTAGAGGTGGGAGTGGACGTGGGGTAGGGTGTAAAGGTGGGAGTGGAGGTGGTGTAGGGTGTAGAGGTGGGAGTGAAGGTGGGGTAGGGTGTAAAGGTGGGAGTGGAGGTGGGGTAGGGTGTAGAGGTGGGGTCGGGTGTAGAGGTGGGAGTGGAGGTGGGGTAGGGTGTAAAGGTGGGAGTGGAGGTGGGGTAGGGTGTAAAGGTGGGAGTGGAGGTGGGGTAGGGTGTAAAGGTGGGAGTGGAGGTGGGGTAGGGTGTAAAGGTGGGAGTGGAGGTGGGGTAGGGTGTAGAGGTGGGAGTGGAGGTGGGGTAGGGTGTAGAGGTGGGAGTGGAGGTGGGGTAGGGTGTAGAGGTGGGAGTGGAGGTGGGGTAGGGTGTAGAGGTGGGAGTGGAGGTGGGGTAGGGTGTAAAGAGGGGAGTGGAGGTGGGGTAGGGTGTAAAGGTGGGAGTGGAGGTGGGGTAGGGTGTAGAGGTGGGAGTGGAGGTGGGGTAGGGTGTAGAGGTGGGAGTGGAGGTGGGGTAGGGTGTAGAGGTGGGAGTGGAGGTGGGGTAGGGTGTAAAGAGGGGAGTGGAGGTGGGGTAGGGTGTAAAGGTGGGAGTGGAGGTGGGGTAGGGTGTAGAGGTGGGAGTGGAGGTGGGGTAGGGTGTAAAGGTGGGGAGTGGAGGTGGGGTAGGGTGTAAAGGTGGGAGTGGAGGTGGGGTAGGGTGTAAAGGTGGGGAGTGGAGGTGGGGTAGGGTGTAAAGGTGGGAGTGGAGGTGGGGTAGGGTGTAAAGATGGGAGTGGAGGTGGGGTAGGGTGTAGAGGTGGGAGTGGAGTAGGGTGTAGAGGTGGGGAGTGGAGGTGGGGTAGGGTGTAGAGGTAGGAGTGGAGGTGGGGTAGGGTGTAAAGGTGGGAGTGGAGGTGGGGTAGGGTGTAAAGGTGGGAGTGGAGTTGGGGTAGGGTGTAGAGGTGGGAGCGAAGGTGGGGTAGGGTGTAAAGGTGGGAGTGGAGGTGGGGAAGGGTGTAGAGGTGGGAGTGGAGGTGGGGTAGGGTGTAGAGGTGGGAGTGGAGGTGGGGTAGGGTGTAAAGGTGGGAGTGGAGGTGGGGTAGGGTGTAGAGGTGGGAGTGGAGGTGGGGTAGGGTGTAAAGGTGGGAGTGGAGGTGGGGTAGGGTGTAAAGGTGGGAGTGGAGGTGGGGTAGGGTGTAGAGGTGGGAGTGGAGGTGGGGTAGGGTGTAGAGGTGGGAGTGGAGGTGGGGTAGGGTGTAAAGGTGGGAGTGAAGGTGGGGTAGGGTGTAGAGGTAGGAGTGGAGGTGGGGTAGGGTGTAAAGGTGGGAGTGGAGGTGGGGTAGGGTGTAAAGGTGGGAGTGGAGGTGGGGTAGGGTGTAGAGGTGGGAGTGGAGGTGGGGTAGGGTGTAGAGGTGGGAGTGGAGGTGGGGTAGGGTGTAGAGGTGGGAGTGGAGGTGGGGTAGGGTGTAGAGGTGGGAGTGGAGGTGGGGTAGGGTGTAAAGAGGGGAGTGGAGGTGGGGTAGGGTGTAAAGGTGGGAGTGGAGGTGGGGTAGGGTGTAGAGGTGGGAGTGGAGGTGGGGTAGGGTGTAGAGGTGGGAGTGGAGGTGGGGTAGGGTGTAGAGGTGGGAGTGGAGGTGGGGTAGGGTGTAAAGAGGGGAGTGGAGGTGGGGTAGGGTGTAAAGGTGGGAGTGGAGGTGGGGTAGGGTGTAGAGGTGGGAGTGGAGGTGGGGTAGGGTGTAAAGGTGGGGAGTGGAGGTGGGGTAGGGTGTAAAGGTGGGAGTGGAGGTGGGGTAGGGTGTAAAGGTGGGAGTGGAGGTGGGGTAGGGTGTAAAGGTGGGAGTGGAGGTGGGGTAGGGTGTAAAGGTGGGAGTGGAGGTGGGGTAGGGTGTAGAGGTGGGAGTGGAGGTGGGGTAGGGTGTAGAGGTGGGAGTGGAGGTGGGGTAGGGTGTAGAGGTGGGAGTGGAGGTGGGGTAGGGTGTAAAGGTGGGAGTGGAGGTGGGGTAGGGTGTAGAGGTGGGAGTGGAGGTGGGGTAGGGTGTAGAGGTGGGAGTGGAGGTGGGGTCGGGTGTAGAGGTGGGAGTGTAGGTGGGTTAGGGTGTAGAGGTGGGAGTGGAGGTGTGGTAGGGTGTAGAGGTGGGAGTGGAGATGGGGTAGGGTGTAGAGGTGGGGAGTGGACATGGGGTAGGGTGTAGAGGTGGGAGTGGAGGTGGGGTAGGGTGTAAAGGTGGGAGTGGAGGTGGGGTAGGGTGTAGAGGTGGGAGTGGAGGTGGGGTAGGGTGTAGAGGTGGGAGTGGAGGTGGGGTAGGGTGCAAAGGTGGGAGTGGAGGTGGGGTAGGGTGTAGAGGTGGGAGTGGAGGTGGGGTCGGGTGTAGAGGTGGGAGTGGAGGTGGGGTAGGGTGTAGAGGTGGGAGTGGAGGTGTGGTAGGGTGTAGAGGTGGGAGTGGAGGTGGGGTAGGGTGTAAAGATGGGAGTGGAGGTGGGGTAGGGTGTAGAGGTGGGAGTGGAGTAGGGTGTAGAGGTGGGGAGTGGAGGTGGGGTAGGGTGTAGAGGTAGGAGTGGAGGTGGGGTAGGGTGTAAAGGTGGGAGTGGAGGTGGGGTAGGGTGTAAAGGTGGGAGTGGAGTTGGGGTAGGGTGTAGAGGTGGGAGCGAAGGTGGGGTAGGGTGTAAAGGTGGGAGTGGAGGTGGGGAAGGGTGTAGAGGTGGGAGTGGAGGTGGGGTAGGGTGTAGAGGTGGGAGTGGAGGTGGGGTAGGGTGTAAAGGTGGGAGTGAAGGTGGGGTAGGGTGTAGAGGTGGGAGTGGAGGTGGGGTAGGGTGTAGAGGTGGGAGTGGAGGTGGGGTAGGGTGTAGAGGTGGGAGTGGAGGTGGGGTAGGGTGTAGAGGTGGGGAGTGGAGGTGGGGTAGGGTGTAAAGGTGGGAGTGGAGGTGGGGTAGGGTGTAGAGGTGGGAGTGGAGGTGGGGTAGGGTGTAGAGGTGGGAGTGGAGGTGGGGTAGGGTGTAGAGGTGGGAGTGGAGGTGGGGTAGGGTGTAGAGGTGGGAGTGGAGGTGGGGTAGGGTGTAAAGGTGGGAGTGGAGGTGGGGTAGGGTGTAGAGGTGGGAGTGGAGGTGGGGTAGGGTGTAGAGGTGGGAGTGGAGGTGGGGTCGGGTGTAGAGGTGGGAGTGTAGGTGGGTTAGGGTGTAGAGGTGGGAGTGGAGGTGTGGTAGGGTGTAGAGGTGGGAGTGGAGATGGGGTAGGGTGTAGAGGTGGGGAGTGGACATGGGGTAGGGTGTAGAGGTGGGAGTGGAGGTGGGGTAGGGTGTAAAGGTGGGAGTGGAGGTGGGGTAGGGTGTAGAGGTGGGAGTGGAGGTGGGGTAGGGTGTAGAGGTGGGAGTGGAGGTGGGGTAGGGTGCAAAGGTGGGAGTGGAGGTGGGGTAGGGTGTAGAGGTGGGAGTGGAGGTGGGGTCGGGTGTAGAGGTGGGAGTGGAGGTGGGGTAGGGTGTAGAGGTGGGAGTGGAGGTGTGGTAGGGTGTAGAGGTGGGAGTGGAGGTGGGGTAGGGTGTAAAGATGGGAGTGGAGGTGGGGTAGGGTGTAGAGGTGGGAGTGGAGTAGGGTGTAGAGGTGGGGAGTGGAGGTGGGGTAGGGTGTAGAGGTAGGAGTGGAGGTGGGGTAGGGTGTAAAGGTGGGAGTGGAGGTGGGGTAGGGTGTAAAGGTGGGAGTGGAGTTGGGGTAGGGTGTAGATGTGGGAGCGAAGGTGGGGTAGGGTGTAAAGGTGGGAGTGGAGGTGGGGAAGGGTGTAGAGGTGGGAGTGGAGGTGGGGTAGGGTGTAAAGGTGGGAGTGAAGGTGGGGTAGGGTGTAGAGGTGGGAGTGGAGGTGGGGTAGGGTGTAGAGGTGGGAGTGGAGGTGGGGTAGGGTGTAGAGGTGGGAGTGGAGGTGGGGTAGGGTGTAGAGGTGGGGAGTGGAGGTGGGGTAGGGTGTAAAGGTGGGAGTGGAGGTGGGGTAGGGTGTAGAGGTGGGAGTGGAGGTGGGGTAGGGTGTAGAGGTGGGAGTGGAGGTGGGGTAGGGTGTAGAGGTGGGAGTGGAGGTGGGGTAGGGTGTAGAGGTGGGGAGTGGAGGTGGGGTAGGGTGTAAAGGTGGGAGTGGAGGTGGGGTAGGGTGTAGAGGTGGGAGTGGAGGTGGGGTAGGGTGTAGAGGTGGGAGTGGAGGTGGGGTAGGGTGTAGAGGTGGGAGTGGAGGTGGGGTAGGGTGTAGAGGTGGGAGTGGAGGTGGGGTAAGGTGTAAAGGTGGGAGTGGAGGTGGGGTAGGGTGTAGAGGTGGGAGTGGAGGTGGGGTAGGGTGTAAAGGTGGGAGTGGAGGTGGGGTAGGGTGTAGAGGTGGGAGTGGAGGTGGGGTAGGGTGTAGAGGTGGGAGTGGAGTTGTTGAGGTAAAATAATTCCGCCACCTCTAAGGAAGTTGACTCCCCAGAGCAGAGTTCTGAGAGACCGCGCGTAGCGAGCAGGGGACTGGCGTTCTCCCTCTTCGGTGCACGGACATGGGACGACGATTCCATGACGATGATGATCATAGTGTAGATGCCCAGACACGGGCCCACGGGCCCACGGTTGTGTTTTAGTTGACAGCCTAAATAGTTGAACGTTTCAGCACGGTCCTGACTGCGAGGATCGTGCTGAGGTGGGACTGCATGAGTGGTGTACTCTGTGGGTGTACTGTACTCTGTGGGTGTACTGTACTCTGTGGGTGTACTGTACTCTGTGGGTGTACTGTACTCTGTGGGTGTACTGTACTATGTGGGTGTACTGTACTCTGTGGGTGTACTGTACTCTGTGGGTGTAGTGTACTCTGTGGGTGTACTGTACTCTGTGGGTGTACTGTACTCTGTGGGTGTAGTGTACTCTGTGGGTGTACTGTACTATGTGGGTGTACTGTACTATGTGGGTGTACTGTACTCTGTGTGTACTGTACTCTGTGGGTGCACTGTACTATGTGTGTGTACTGTACTCTGTGGGTGCACTGTACTCTGTGGGTGTACTGTACTATGTGGGTGTACTGTACTCTGTGGGTGTACTGTACTCTGTGTTTGTACTGTACTCTGTGTTTGTACTGTACTCTGTGTGTACTGTACTCTGTGTGTGTACTGTACTCTGTGTGTGTACTGTACTCTGTGTGTATGTGTACTGTACTCTGTGTGTACTGTACTCTGTGTGTATGTGTACTGTACTCTGTGTATGTATGTCTACTGTACTCTGTGTACTGTACTCTGTGTGCATGTGTACTGTACTCTGTGTGTACTGACTGTGCACTCTATATACTGTGTGGTCTACTGTGTGTGTACCGTACACACTCTGTGTAGTCTGTGTATACTGTGTGGTGTAGTCTGTGTGTACTGTGTGGTTTAGTCTGTGTGTACTGTGTGTACACTGTGTATACTGTGTGGTGTAGTCTGTGTGTACTGTGTGTACACTGTGTATACTGTGTGGTGTAGTCTGTGTGTACTGTGTGGTGTAGTCTGTGTGTACTGTCTGTACACTGTGTATACTGTGTGGTGTAGTCTGTGTGTACTGTGTGTACACTGTGTATACTGTGTGGTGTAGTCTGTGTGTACACTGTGTATACTGTGTGGTGTAGTCTGTGTGTACTGTGTGTACACTGTGTATACCGTGTGGTGTAGTCTGTGTGTACTGTGTGGTCTAGTCTGTGTGTACACTGTGTATACTGTGTGGTGTAGTCTGTATGTACTGTGTGTACACTGTGTATACTGTGTGGTGTAGTCTGTGTGTACTGTGTGGTTTAGTCTGTGTGTACTGTGTGTACACTGTGTATACCGTGTGGTGTAGTCTGTGTGTACTGTGTGTACACTGTGTATACTGTGTGGTGTAGTCTGTGTGTACTGTGTGGTGTAGTCTGTGTGTACTGTGTGTACACTGTGTATACTGTGTGGTGTAGTCTGTGTGTACTGTGTGTACACTGTGTATACTGTGTGGTGTAGTCTGTGTGTACACTGTGTATACTGTGTGGTGTAGTCTGTGTGTACTGTGTGTACACTGTGTATACCGTGTGGTGTAGTCTGTGTGTACTGTGTGGTGTAGTCTGTGTATACTGTGTGGTGTAGTCTGTGTATACTGTGTGGTGTAGTCTGTGTGTACTGTGTGTACACTGTGTATACTGTGTGGTGTAGTCTGTGTGTACACTGTGTGTACACTGTGTATACTGTGTGGTGTAGTCTGTGTGTACTGTGTGGTGTAGTCTGTGTGTACACTGTGTATACTGTGTGGTGTAGTCTGTGTGTACTGTGTGTACACTGTGTATACCGTGTGGTGTAGTCTGTGTGTACACTGTGTATACTGTGGTGTAGTCTGTGTGTACTGTGTGTACACTGTGTATACTGTGTGGTGTAGTCTGTGTGTACTGTGTGTACACTGTGTATACTGTGTGGTGTAGTCTGTGTGTACACTGTGTACTATGTGGTGTAGTCTGTGTATACTGTGTGGTGTAGTCTGTGTGTACACTGTGTATACTGTGTGGTGTAGTCTGTATGTACTGTGTGTACACTGTGTATACTGTGTGGTGTAGTCTGTGTGTACTGTGTGTACACTGTGTATACTGTGTGGTGTAGTCTGTGTGTACTGTGTGTACACTGTGTATACTGTGTGGTGTAGTCTGTGTGTACTGTGTGGTGTAGTCTGTGTGTACACTGTATACTGTGTGGTGTAGTCTGTGTATACTGTGTGGTGTAGTCTGTGTGTACACTGTATACTGTGTGGTGTAGTCTGTGTATACTGTGTGGTGTAGTCTGTGTGTACACTGTATACTGTGTGGTGTAGTCTGTGTGTACACTGTGTGTACTGTGTGGTGTAGTCTGTGTGTACTGTGTGTACACTGTGTATACTGTGTGATGTAGTCTGTGTGTACTGTGTGTATACTGTGTGGTGTAGTCTGTGTGTACACTGTGTATACTGTGTGGTGTAGTCTGTGTGTACTGTGTGGTGTAGTCTGTGTGTACACTGTGTGTACTGTGTGGTGTAGTCTGTGTGTACACTGTGTATACTGTGTGGTGTACTCTGTGTGTTGACTGTGTTTACACTATGTAGACTGTGGTGTATTATTGTGCGTGTGAACTGACTGTGTACACTGTGTACTGTGTGGTGTAGTCTGTGTATACTGTGTGGTGTAGACTGTGTGTACACTGTGTATACTGTGTGGTGTAGTCTGTGTATACTGTGTGGTGTAGACTGTGTGTACACTGTGTATACTGTGTGGTGTACTCTGTCTCTGCATCGTGTGCATACTATGTGTACACTGTTTATACTGTGTGGTGTGCTGTGTTTGTGTGTACACTGTTTATACTGTGTGGTGTGCTGTGTTTGTGTGTACACTGTTTATACTGGATGGTGTAATCTGTGTGCACTGACTGTACACTATTTATGTTACATGGTGGACTGTATGAGTGTATATATACTGTGTTTACACTGTGTATACTGTGTGTGCACTGACAATGTGTACACTGTGTATACAGCGTGGTGTACTCTGTGTATGTGCTGGCTGAGTGTACTTTGTGTATACTGTGTGGTGTATTGTGTGTGGACTAATGTGTGCACACTGCATACTGTGTGGTGTACTCTGTGTGCATTGACTGTGTGTACACTGTGTATACTGTGTGGTGTAGTCTGTGTGTACTGTGTGTACACTGTGTATACTGTGTGGTGTAGTCTGTGTGTACTGTGTGTACACTGTGTATACTGTGTGGTGTAGTCTGTGTGTACTGTGTGGTGTAGTCTGTGTGTACACTGTATACTGTGTGGTGTAGTCTGTGTATACTGTGTGGTGTAGTCTGTGTGTACACTGTATACTGTGTGGTGTAGTCTGTGTATACTGTGTGGTGTAGTCTGTGTGTACACTGTATACTGTGTGGTGTAGTCTGTGTGTACACTGTATACTGTGTGGTGTAGTCTGTGTGTACACTGTGTATACTGTGTGATGTAGTCTGTGTGTACTGTGTGTATACTGTGTGGTGTAGTCTGTGTGTACACTGTGTATACTGTGTGGTGTAGTCTGTGTGTACTGTGTGGTGTAGTCTGTGTGTACACTGTGTGTACTGTGTGGTGTAGTCTGTGTGTACACTGTGTATACTGTGTGGTGTACTCTGTGTGTTGACTGTGTTTACACTATGTAGACTGTGGTGTATTATTGTGCGTGTGAACTGACTGTGTACACTGTGTACTGTGTGGTGTAGTCTGTGTATACTGTGTGGTGTAGACTGTGTGTACACTGTGTATACTGTGTGGTGTAGTCTGTGTATACTGTGTGGTGTAGACTGTGTGTACACTGTGTATACTGTGTGGTGTACTCTGTCTCTGCATCGTGTGCATACTATGTGTACACTGTTTATACTGTGTGGTGTGCTGTGTTTGTGTGTACACTGTTTATACTGTGTGGTGTGCTGTGTTTGTGTGTACACTGTTTATACTGGATGGTGTAATCTGTGTGCACTGACTGTACACTATTTATGTTACATGGTGGACTGTATGAGTGTATATATACTGTGTTTACACTGTGTATACTGTGTGTGCACTGACAATGTGTACACTGTGTATACAGCGTGGTGTACTCTGTGTATGTGCTGGCTGAGTGTACTTTGTGTATACTGTGTGGTGTATTGTGTGTGTGGACTAATGTGTGCACACTGCATACTGTGTGGTGTACTCTGTGTGCATTGACTGTGTTTACACTGTGTAGACTGTGTGGTGTAGTCTGTGTGTATTGACTGTGTTTACTCTGTGTAGACTGTGTGGTGTACTCTGTGTGTACTGTGTGTACACTGTGTGGTGTACTCTGTGTGCATTGACTGTGTTTACACTGTGTAGACTGGTTTATTATTGTGTGAACTGACTGTAAGTACACTGTATACTGTGTGGTGTAATCTGCGTGTGTGTACTGTGTGTGTGTATTGACTGTGTGTGTACTCTGTGTATACTGTGTGGTTTACTCTCTGTGTGTGTACTGACTGTGTGGACTGACTGAGTGTGGTATACTAACAGTATATATTCAGTGTGTATTGTAGTTTTGTATCGTTGTCGATTTAATTCTCTGATCCATAACTCTTTACTGGACATCTGAAACAAAGAGCTTCATAGCTCCATCCGGATTACTCCTTCAGTTGATAAATACAGATCCTCATATTGTCTATAACAGCGGCGCCAACCCGATTGGTCGCGTTAACCAGTAAACCCCAAGGAATCATAACCTGGCCAACAATTACGTGGCCTTGAGGGGGGTGGTGGCTTTGACGGCTTCTTCGTTCTGTGGCAGGGTCAGATTTCGGCCTCGGCTAAGTGAGCTACAGCTAAGTCAGCCTGGCATTCATTAACGACGGGGGCCCTCTTAAGTGTGAACAAAACTTATAATCGTACACACGTTCTACTTTTTTTTACATAGCCCGTTGAAAAATAGAAATATCTTAGGGCCCCAGCATTGTCATAAATCGCCCATGCTTGGGGCTCTGCGTATCTCCACTTCACGGTAGCTACGTAGATGTTGACTACCTCGCGCGGGGTACAGGAGGTCGTGGGTTCCATCCCGACCCTGACGATGCCTGCTGCTGTTTATTTGTAATTTTTGTCTCTCCCCGTGGTTGTCACTGCGTGGATTTTTCTCCGGGTTCTCCGGTTGTTCCCTCCCCTTCAGAATCAACGTGATGCGTTTAGAGTATTTGGCTGCAGCTTTAAATCTCCACATAATGGTGATGATAATGAGCCACTTCGTTGAGCTATAATTTGTGGTGGCCAGGTCGCTTCTGAAAAAGATCTACACAGCTCAGTGGACCTTACCTGGTAAAATTAACATAGATTAGTCTATATGTATCTCTGCATTTCTATGCATCTCTGTGGTGTCTCTATGGGTATCTGTGTACTGTATTTTAATTCCGATATGATGGGGCCTCTTAAGCTCGACGTAGCTTAGGGCCCCAGCATTTTCATAACCTGGACCTGTTCCACGGTGACATCGATCAATTAATCAGTCTTTGTTTTATTTGCTAATCTCGCCCTCAAGCAGGCACCAGTGCAGATTTCCCCGCACCTCCATGTAGCATGGTTGGCTATTTACGGTGTGAAATAAGTTTAATAAACATGCATATAAACCTGTATGGTTCTCATTGCATATCTGTGCGTCTCTATGAATCCCTAGGCATTTTGATCACTGTAAATTTGGACGTGATGATAAGCTACTTCTTTGAGCTATAATTTGTGGCCTGGTTGCTTCTAAAAATAACTACATAGCTCGGTGAGCCTTACCTGTTGAAATAACGAAAAAATATAGTTTAGTTGAAATAATTTTTAAACGGGAAATGAAATAAATAAAGAAGCAGATACAGGGTAGACGAGTCTGACCAGGTGCGTCTTGCACAGAGCACGATTATTGAGCGCTATGCTCGACACGTTTTGGATGTCGCTATTGCAGATACGCAATTGCCCTTCGGAAGAACAAGTTTGAACTTAAGTTCAGCCATTCCGCAAACACCCTCGTGCTCAGCTGTTGTCGAGTCGCCCCACTTTTCCGGAGGACAGAACACAACGCAGAGATACACCTACTCAAAATTGTCTCCAAACTTTATGATTTTGTTGTTGTTGTCTATTTCGGCCACCTGTCCCACCTCGTTAGGATTTGCGGGAGCAGAGGGACAGCAGACCGGATCGGCTCCACTCAGCATGGCAGCGGCGGCAGCAGCAGGTGGCCGGGACCGGGGCCTGGAGGAGGAGCTGACTTGCTCCATCTGCCTGCACCTCTACGTCGACCCCGTGCTGCTGGGCTGCCCACACACCTTCTGCAGAGAGTGCATCGTGAGCGTGTGGCGCGACGGTGCCTGCGCCTGCCCCGAGTGCCGCAGGGTCTTGCCCTTTGGCTCCAAGGAGGAGATGCGGAAGCAGCTCGAGAAAAACTTCAAGCTGGCCAGCATCGTGGACAGGTTCTGTTCCCGGGAAAAGATAGTTAGTTGGTTAGTTGGTCGGTTAGTCCATTGGTTTAGTGAATTACATTTGTTGAGCCAGCTGGCTCGGATTGGGAAAAATTTAGCCCACTTTTCACAAAGTCTCTGTCTATCTCTATGTGTCTCTATGTAACTCTGTGAGTCTCCCATGTGTCTATATGTATCTCTATGAGTCGCAATATAGCTCTATGAGTCTATGTATCCCTTTCTTATTCTTTTGTATGGCATTTTTGGGGACAGCAACAGATAAATTGATTTCGAGATTTGATATTGATTCGACTTCTCCAGGAGTAGCCGCATGGATTTGTTTCAGATCGCCGTTGAATGATCTGATATGTTGCACGGTCTGAGATCTTGCACCACAGTCACAAGTGTCCACATCTTCCACGGAGTGTCCGGATCTGATTCAAGGAGGACCAGATCTTCTTCGGTAGATGAGATCCTGTTTGGAGGATTTCAGGGTCGCTGATGATGTATTTCTGCAAGATTTTGGTGTTTGCCCAGGTTTCCTCTCATCGTGCTTTGGTGGTCTTGTCATCATCATGTATGTTCCTTGCATATTGCCAGAAAAGTTTTCTGGATTTTGAGCCTGTGTGGTGGGGGCATGGAGATGTCTTTGTTTATTGGGAGGTTTGGATTTACGATGGCCTTGCAGTACTCCGTCACAGATGCAGCATCGCGACAGAGCTGCGCAGGATCGATATTTGCGAGGACCGAAAGCCACTGCAACGGTGTGCTCTTTAGCATCCCTGAGATGATCCTCATGGATGCATTTACCTTTGTGTCCACCAACTTTGCACGCTTTTGTTCCAGGCTCAGGCACAATATCCTGCCGCAGAGAAGACTAGTGCTGTGGGGGCCGTCCGGAGGGTTGTTGCAATTTGCTCCCCATGTTCCGGCCAGTTTATGAACGAGATTAACTCACAATTTTGTTTTTACAGCAGTATTCTGCAGGTTTTGTGGAAGGTGAGGCTGCTGGCAAGAGTTACACCGAGGTATTTGATGTACTTGTCGTGCTGGACCTCTTCGCCACAGAAAGTGACGGCCAGTTTCTGGTCGGCGCTTGTATTGTTCAGGTGGAATAACGTTACAACAGTTTTCCTTGGGTTTGGGCGGAGCCTCCAGTACTTGAAGTACGTTTCAAGTTTCTTAAGGTCTTCGCACAGGTCATTTTGCACCTCAATTTTGAGTCGTTCTTTGGACGGCAAGTGCTAGGTAATCGGCGTAGCCAAATTTCCGGCCGACGGTGACAGGGAGGTCACTTATATCTATATGTTAAAAGTGCCACAGCAAGCACTGATCCTTGTGGGAGCCTGTTACTGAGGAAGTGGGCTCTGCTGACAGTGTTCTCTAGGTGGACATGGTTTGGCCGGTTGCACAGTAGCGATGATAGAAGTCTGAGGGTTTGCTGGGATCTGATGACCTTAGAAGCTTTAGCATGAGGCCTTCCCACCATACTGTGTCATAGGCCAGTGATTGGTCGATGAAGCGGCCCCTGTGATGTTTTTGCACTTGTAGCCAGCTTCAATGTGTGTGGTGAGTTACAACACTTGATAGCAAATGCTGTGGCCAGGGCTGAAGCCAGCCTGTTCAGTTGGTATAGTTTCCTCGAAGATCGGTGACATACAGGTCAGTAGCATCCTCTATAGGAGTCTGTACACTGTAAAAAGCAGGGATATGAGGCAGAACTTATTTGGGTTTGCGGTTGATTTCCAGAATGGCAATGACCTTCATTTGTCGCCATTTTTTGGGAATTTGCCTAAGGAAATAATGTCTGAAAACAATCTGGCCAGCCAGTGGCATCCTTTTTGGCCGAGGTGTTTAAGGAACTCTGGATGAATCCCATTTAATCCTGTGGCCTTTCCTGATCTGTTGGCTTTCATGGCATCATTGACCTCTTCTTCATTGAAGGGGGATAACAAGGCTGTTGTCGGTGCACATTCCACTATTAATTGGTGGAGTTTTCATTTCACTCGCTGTCTTGTTTGCCGATCTGTAGAGATCTTTCCATTCAATAGCATCTGTGTGGCAATGGCATTGATGGGTACATTGGCGGTCTTGTTTCTCGGTGGTGGTGCCGCTCCTTGGTATCTCAGGAGGCACCAGGCTTTATGGCTTGAGTGCGTAAAATCTAATGACTGCATCGCTTCTGTCCACCTTTGGCTCCTGGATTCATTTAGGGAGTCCAGGAGAGCTTTTCCACACTCTGGGCTTCCTGACTCTGTATTTCTGGAGCAGGAACTCGCTTTGTCCTTTCCAGCATGGAGTGTCTTCTGCCCAGTAACCCCATGGAATTTGTGAGTGGGCTGCTTGAGGACAATCTTGGTGAAACGTTCATAGTTTTCTGACTTTGGTGGATTCTGGTAGACAGTGCACACGATGGCTTCAATAAAAGTTTCCCAGTTGCACTTTCTTAAGTTGCATCGTGGCACAGGGGTTGACGTGATCATCAGAATTTTGACCCTGATATGCACCAAGCCTGGCCTGTGCTAACTGTTCGGGAATTGTCCAGAACCATTCTGGAAGCACACGGCAGTTTACCCAAACTTGAACACGACACAAAGCACAGGTAAAGGTTTGAATTCTTCCTCCATCGTGCGGAATGGATGGTGCCTTCATCTTTAGCGTCAAACAGAATGAACAGGTAACTAGTTGCTGCCCAGTCGATGACCTATTCACCGGCGAAAACCGCGGGATTGGTCACAGCAGGCAGCATGTTTGGGCTCCATGTGGTTCTTGGAGGTTTATATACATTTATCACAGATACATAATTGATTTTGACGATGATGATGCCTGTCAGTATGTTGTTTTCTGCGTTCATTGTGGTGAGGTCCTTGAAATGGAATTTCACGTGACGTTGGTAGTCCCTGCTTAGGATGGTGGTAGCTGGCTCTCGTCGTCGGCTGTACAGGAAATTATTGGAGCAGGAGCGCGTCGAACCACCTGGATTACGAGGAAACGTCCCAGCAAGTCGCACTTGGGCCTTGATAGGTGCCTCTACGTTTAGATGGCAAACACGTAGTGACGGCCCTATTCTGCAGTAAGTTTGGCCATGAAAAGGATCTTTGGTGTTGTAATCCTGATCAGGAGGGCCATTTTGGCATTCAATCGCTGGGATGATAACATTAGTTTGTGACAAGCACGTAACAGTGCAGACCATGGGAAGATTGCCATCTTCTCCACCTATATATCTCTTTTAGTCTCTATGTATCTCTTAGTCTCTGTATCTCTATAAATCTCCTATGTGTCCCTAATGAGTCTCTATGTCTATGAGTCTATATGTATCTCATCTCTATGAGTCTGTTTAACACGTAGGCTTTCGCGCCCAATATCCTCCATAATACATGATTTTTGGGTTAGATCACGTAAATATATAAATGTGTCGTTAAACCCGCCACCACCTAACACAGCCAATTTAGTAAGGTTTGTCACGTAGACAGAACATGCCAATTCGTTACTAGTACAGCACACAGCATTTACAAGTTGAGTACTCAGATTGTCAATGTTGTGGTTTTGCTCTCCAACACACCGGTGTGCTGTATTAGAAGAAAATTGGCATGTTATTTTTAATTGACAAACCTTACTAATTGGCTGTGTCGGGTGGTGACGGGTTTAACGACATATTTATGTATTTACTCTATGAGTCTCTATGTATCTCTAAACATCTCTATGTATCCCTGTGAGTTTCTGTGTATGTCTATGAGTATCGAAATATCTTGATCTCTACGAATCTATACGTATCGCTACGTATCTCTATGAGTATGTATCTCTGTGGCTCTGAATCTCGATGTATCTCTATGAGTCTGTTTGTTCGTGTTGCTCACCTTACATTAAAACTGAGAACGTTTCAGAATAAGAGTTTAAATTAAACAACATTATTTCCTATGATATGTTAATTCGAAATAGTTATTTTCTCTCTCTCTGTATGGCACTCTGAAGCCCTATTTTTGGGTCTGCTGCGCCTTATAAATACGAACAGAGTAATAATAAAGAGTGATCAAAGTAAAAGTAAGAAAACGGTTGCACCAAAGAAGAGAGACCACCTAATGATGCAGGCATTGATGGGAAGGAAACTGGCACTATTTGGACACAACAGAATGTTTTAAGTGTGGTGTTGTTGTTTGAGGAAAAATGAGAGGAACTGGAAAGAGTGAAGGACCAAAACAGAGAATGGCTTGACGACGTTATAAGAGATTGGTGCTAGAAAGATATGGTACTACTTGAGTCATATTGGCACTACAAGACAGAGAAAAGTGGAAACTAATGACAATGTGCAGTGGCCACCTACTATGTGGGCTATCAGCCCATGGATCATAATGATAAATAATTACAAAAGGCATCAAGCTACAGAGGTAGTCTTGTGACATTGTTCGTGATTGTGTAACACGTTGTGGATTTACAGAGCAGGCATGCTGCTACCACATCTTAAGACGCTGCTGTGCAGAAACAGAGCGAGTACACAACCCACAACATGCTGTATACCATAACCGAGGTTTTTTTGGGTTAGATCACGTAAATATAAATGTGTCATTAAACCTGCCACCACCCAAAACAGCCAATTAGTAAGGTTTGTCACGTAAACAAAACATGCCAATTCGTTACTAGTTCAGAACACCGGTGTGTTGGACAGTAATTCCACAACATTTACAACATACCATGTATGTATGTTGAACCTCTTTCATACCGTACATAGCCAACCATGCTAATTGGAGGTGACGGGGGAAGGACAACAAACTAAACTCAAAAAAGGTCCCGGTCTCTGGAGTTGTCATCTGGTTAAACAAAATATACTTGAAACATGAAACTGTCTTTTGTCTTGCGAGTCCCTACTCACGTTTCATGACAGTACAATACTAAACTAAACTATTTTACATTTTACCAGATAAGGCCCACTGAGTTATATAGCTCTTTTTCAGAAGTGACCTGTCTATAACAAATGAATGCTCAACCAATTCGCTTATCATCACGTGGAAATTCATAACAGAAGTCAAATACTCTAAGCGCATGATTCTAAACGTGGAGTGGGAAAAATGGAGGACCCGGAGAAAAATCCATGAAATCACCATGGGAGAGGGAGGCAGACTCCAAATATACAGAAGCAGCCATTGTCAGGGTATGGGATTGAACACGACCTCCTGCATTCCAGGCGAGGTACTTAACATCTCAGCACCGCGGTACCCCAGTGTTTATTATAAATGCAGAGGAAAAAACTTGACAACAAGGGAAACATCCATAAGATCACAGGGAGAATGAACACCCACACTCTAAATGTATAGCAGATATCGGGGTCGGGATCGAACCCACGACCTCCTGTGCACCAGCCAAAGTAGTTAACATCTTGCCACCGTGGTGCCCCAATGTGGACAAGTGAGCTACGGGAGAACCGGCCACTATTCACGGTCGCTCAGTGAAGACGGTTTGTACCCATAGGTTCTCAAGTCTCAGCACGCAAGGGGAACGGCCGCTGAAGGAGCTCAACCCGAGCTTGGCACGAGTGAGGCTCCTGAATCTGGACCTCTGTGCTCAGCATGGCAAGGCACTCGCCATGTTCTGCCGGGAGCACAGTGCGTTTGTGTGCACTGACTGCATCACGAGCAGTGCGCACCGGGGCCACAAGATAATGTCAGCAGAGGAGGTTGGTCGGCAGGCAAAGGTGAGGTGCTCTGAGCGCGGCGACCGCGTGGTGATGGTGGTGGTTGTGGTGATGATGGTGGTTGTGGTGATGGTGGTGGTAGCGATGGTGGTAGTGGTGGTGATGTTAGTGCCAGACGGTAAAGCTATGGTGAGCAGTGCCATGTAGGGACGGCGAATTTACATTGGCCATTCCCCTCATCGCGTTTGTAGCCACCACAGCATCCAAAGTGTGCTCTAGACAGGTGCGAGG
This sequence comes from Petromyzon marinus, assembly GCF_048934315.1. Classification (NCBI taxonomy): domain Eukaryota; kingdom Metazoa; phylum Chordata; class Hyperoartia; order Petromyzontiformes; family Petromyzontidae; genus Petromyzon; species Petromyzon marinus. The sequence continues at coordinate 6,011,555 of NC_133748.1, read as the reverse complement.
GGCTGGTAACCCCTCCACCTTCAATTATCACTAATCCACGAAAAAAATATACAGCTAAGCTTGTGCCGGAGGCCCCGGGGGGATAATCATCTATGATGTCTCCTGGCCAAACGACATTTGGCGGAGCCAGGAGATTGAATCCTTACCCTTGGCGTTACTCCAGAAAGAGCAAAAAGCCACTACGGGTGGCCACGTGGAATGTTCGAATGCTCACTGCGGAGGAGAGGCTGTCACTCCTCTGTCGGGAGCTCGACCAGTACCACCTGTATCTCTGGTATTCAGGATGTCCGGTGGACCGGCTCTGGGTCCTGCCTACCATGAGGGGTAGACAGTCCTGTACTCGGGGCAGGAGACTGCCAACAACCGGCAGTGGCTCTTCTTCTGCATAAAATAATGAAGGAGGTGTGGGAGCATGGCAGTGAGGTGTGGGAACCTGTAAGCCCCAGGCTACTTCGGGCTCCCCTTCCTATAAACCAGAGGGGAGGAGTGGTGGTCGTGGTTACTTATGCCTCCACCAAAGATGAACATCAGTGGAGGGATGCAGGCAAGGCCGATGAGTCAGATGCCTTTTATGACCTCCGGTCACAAGTGGCCCCTCAGGATAGTCATCCTGTTGGGTGACTTTAATGCCCGAGTTGGTCATGATGCTGGCACTTGGTCTGAAGTGATGGGAAGGCATGGGCCGGATCAGCTCAATAACATCGGTAGGAGGCTGCTGGCTTTTGTGCAGCCCATGATCTTGTAATTACCAAGACGCTTCTCCGGCATCGGCACATCCACCCAACATCATGGATGCACACCAGGTCAAAGCAAGAACATCTGCTGGACTATATAGTGACAGAACAGTGGATGCAGACCCATATCCTTGGTACCAGGACCCACTGTGAAGCTGATCTGCCCACTGACCATCGACTTATCATCTGTAAGATGCACCTGCCATTCTTCCACTCTGCTTTTGGGTGGATACCCAGGACCCCATTCAAACACACAATGACCTGATCTGAGCTAGCTGATGAAAGTTGCAAGCGAGAATTTCATCATTGCTTGCAGCTGAGGTTGACCTCGTCCCGGACTCCTCATGATGCTGAGAGGAAATGGTTGAGATTTAGGACTGTGGCTCATGCAGCTGCAATGGCTGCTTTAGATACACGGTCCAAACCTCCCAGAGACTCTGTTGGACAGAGAAGGTATTCAGGCTGGCTGAAAAAAGCGCCAGGCCCACTCTCACCATCTATAGCATCCCACATCATAGAATGAGGAGGCTTACCGCAGCTTTCACTCGGAGGTTCGGAGAGCCGTGAGGAGCTGCAAGGACGGGTGGTGGTCGCGGGTTGCTGAGGAGATGGAGTCTGGTCAGTTGCTCGCGACCACAAATCACTCTAACGCCATCAAAAACGTCATTTGCAGTGCCACAACTATCACCATCATTAGAGGAAAGAACGGTGATCAAATCTCCGACCCCCAGGAACAGGTTTTCAGATTTGCTGAACATTTCTGTGAGGTCTTGGGGGAGAGGAAATCCCTCAGCCTGGAAAACATAATGGGGCAAAGTGGGGATGACCCTGCTGAGGCTGCAGTGTCTTAAATATTGGAAGACGTAGTCACCCCCTGTGAGTGGCTGGCTGAGGTGCCATCTGTTAAAGAAGAACAGAAGGCAATCCAGAGTCTGAGACCGGGAAATGCACCAGGCAGAGATGATCTCCCAAGGAAAATGCTGAGGGAGGGTTGCGTTTGGGCACAGACTGCCCTACATGACATCATAATAACAAACGGGATCACTGGACAGGTTCCACAGGATTGGAAGGATGCCCTGGTGGTTCCTCTCTTTAAGAAGGAGGACCGCACAGACTGTAACAACTACAGGGGCATCTCACTCCTCTGTGCTGGGAAAGGTTCTGGCAAGGATTATTCAACATCGCCTTGCAAGTCACGCTGAGGAGAGACTTGCGGAGCCCCAATGTGGTTTCAAGGCCTATGATATCATTAAAAGGTTATGGCTCTGGGCTGTTCTTCGTGCTTTCGGAATCCCTTAGTCTCTGCTCACAATCATTAAGGACCTTAATGATGGTGAGCGAGCCCCGGGTTAAACTACGTGGCCGGGAGTCGGAGCCATTCCCTTTTCACCTTGGGGTGCGACAGGGATGTCCTCTGGCTCCCACATTACTTAACATCTATTTCGACTATGTAGTTCGTGAAGTTTTCAGTAGCTGTACTGGAGGAATTTCCATTTGGTACAGATATAATGGGAGGCTGATCAATGCCTGGGTTCGGTCAAGAGATGGCTCCCTATTGGTCAACCATGTTACGTATGCCGATGATCTGGTGATTGCTGCTCACTCAGAGGAGGAGTTGGAGGCACTGCTGCTGAACCTGGAGCGTGCAACTAAGAGGTGGGGCCTTACCATCAGTCCCACCAAAACTAAGCACCTGCCTGGGTATTTTGTACCATCAGATACTCCACCCCCACAACTCTCAATTGGTGATGGGGCAATTGTGGAGATAGTGGAGTGTTTCCCATACCTGAATAGTGTGCTCATGTCCGGCTCTGGTTTGACAGCAGGGGTCTTACTCCAGATCAGTCAAGCGGCATTAACGTTTCATTGGCTGCGTATCACTGTGGAAGCTACCTGGTCTGTTGCTCCACACGAAGCTTTGGGTCTTCTCTGCCACTGTCATGCCCTCCCTTCTCTATGCTTGCATAACGTGGACTCCCCTAATGAAACATCTTTGCCAGTTGGAAACATTTAAGCTGGCCTGCCTACGATCTATCCTGGGTTTAACCAGGTTGGATTGTGTAAGGAGCTCACAAATCTTTGAAAATTTCGGACAATGTCCCAATGGTGAGCTCCTCCGGTAGGCAAGGCTGTGTTGGCTGGCCTAACCAAAAGCCACCGCATGCTTTTGGTTAGGCCAGCTAAACGGGCACCGCACAGGATAGAGAAGAGATGGAGTGATGTGGTACAAGAGTATGTAGAGCTGATTGGACATGCCAATGACTGGTACAAGCGGTGTCAAGATCGGCCTCTGTGGTGGAGACTCGTTAAGGACGCTACTGGGCAGTTGGAGGCAGTCGCCCTCCAGCAACAACGGAGGGCAGAGGAGTGACGCTCACAACAATGAGCAGAATGTCGGGTGGCTAAAACATAGCAACTTGGCATAGTAGGGGGCACAGGTGGTGCATCGGCCAGTCATCTCAGTCAGTCGACCCATAGCACCTGGGTCTGCCACGTGACCTACTGCTGGCGGGTGTTTGACACTTCACATAGCCTTAACATGCACATAGCCTGGCACAAGTGCCGTGGTGATGTCACTGCCACTTATTGGGACATGGCGGTTGTTGTTGTTGGTGGTGGTGATGATGGTGGTGGTAGTAGTGATGGCCGTGGTGTGGCTCAGAGGTCAGATTGGAATCTGGGTTTGGGCCAAGCATGGTTGTGACTGGCCTCCTCAATTGATGCGACTTCGTGGGATGAATGTGGTCGCGAAGCAATAAAACGTTGTAGTTTTGCACTCGAACTTTGTTTTAAACTCGACTTGTGAATGCCCACTAGTACACGCAAAACTAAAAAAAAAATCCACATTGAAAATAAATAACCTTGCCAAAATCGACAGTGTTGTTTTGAACACTCCTCGCGATGTTTCAGGACTGTGTGCATTTAGTAAACGATAATCTAACAAAAACTACAAGCTTTTTAATTTTACCAGGAAAGGCCCTCTTAGCTTATACAGCTATTTTTCAGAAGCTACCTGGCCATCACAAATCATAGCTGAAGCAAATTGCATATCATTTGGATATTTATAGTAGCAGTGATACACTCTAAACAAGTGATGTTTATTCTAAATGTGGATGGAAAACTGGAGGACCCAGATTCAAATCCACACGACTGAGGGAAGAGAAAGAGGGAGAGACACGCAAACTCCACATATACAGCAGACGTCAGGGTTGGGATCAAACCCCCTACCTCCTGTATACCAGGCGAGGGAGATAAGACTTCCTAGCCGTTCGTGAGTAGGCTGTATGAATCCTGGTCTCCTCCCGCTCCTCAATGAACCATTCAATATGGGATTTGTCGATCGCTCATAACGCAAGACCTTCGGGAGAAAGCCTTGGGAAATCAGCGGAGGGCTTCCCATGGGTAAATTATCATCACGATCCATGGGACAGATAGCCCGTAGTAGGTGTCCACTGCACTTTACGTCACTCATTGCTGTTTTCACTTTCGTTTCTCTGTCTTGTAGTGCCAATATGGCTCACGTTATTGGCACATCTTGGTCGTGTAGTATATCGTGTAGTGCATAGCAGAGTGTATAGTAGTGTAGTGTATAGTGTAGTATATAGTAGTGTAGCATATAGTGTAGTGTATTTTAACATAGTGTATGGTAGTGTAATGTAGGTATAATGTAGTGCAGTGGTTCTTAACCTTTACTGCAGCCTTGCACCCCTTTGGTTTTAAATCGTGAAAATATCTCTTCTCTCTTCTTTGGGGTTGTCCATTGTATCCGATGATGACCTTCCACCTCTGCCTCTATTTGTGGGATTTTGTGTGACTGTGAAGTCCAATCCTCAACCCACAGCGTCTGCTACAGACAGAGCAGGCAAAGTCGCTGATTGGAGGTGTAGGTATGGTTCTGGCTTCACGTCTCTTGAGATGCTTTCTTTTCCGTAGCTCACTTCGGTCCTCTTCGAGCTTCGACACTCTTTGCTGGCACAGCTGGCTCCAGATGGAGCATTCTGCAGTCATGTCCTCCAGCTGGCTAGGGTTCAGGCTGCACTTTTCCATGGCCGTCTTCAGTTGGTCCTTGTAGCACCTTTTCTGGCCCCCTGTAGAGCGGTGGCCTAGGTGCAGCTGGCCATACAAGACCTTACATACAAGATGCTCCTTTGGCATCCTGATGACGTGACCGAGCCAGCGGAGTGTGTGCTGGATGATGGTAGCCTCCATAGTGATGCAGTTGATTTTGCAGAGTATCTCATTTTGGGGCACTCGGTCACACCAGGTTATCCCCATGATGCATTGAAGACACCGAATATGGAAGGCCTCAACCATCCAGATGTGGCGACTGTACAAGGCCCTGGTCTCACAGCTGTAAAGGAGTGCTGTGATGACCATTTCCGGGTAAGCAGATGTTTTAGTGTATAGGCTGAGGTCCTTGTTCTGGAATACCCTTTTGCTGAGCCAGCCAAAAGAGGATGACACCTGCTTTACTCGGTTTTGTATTTCCCTTTCAATGCTGCAGACGCCAGACAGAAAGCTGTACAGGTACATAAAGGATACCACTATTATGAGTGGTTTCTCAAAGACGGTGATGGTGGGCGGATAAGGTGGATTAGTAGATGCCCACTGGCATACTACTTCAGTCTTCATGATGTTCACCAAGAGACCCAATCTATGATATGCACTTGCAGCAGCTGTAAGCGTGGCTTGCAGGATCTCTGGTGTGTTGGCCACGAGCGTGCAGTCATCAGCATACTGCAGCTCGATGACAGGTTCAGATGTAATTTTTTTGACAGCTCAGAGCCTCCTGATGTTAAAAAGTTTGCCATCCAGCCTGAAGTCCACTGTAACACCACTATTCTTCTCAATCTCCTTGTGCAGTAGCGTGTTGACACATAGGAGGAAAATGTTGAAGAGTACCGGAGCAAGGACTCATCCCTGGCATATGCTGGTGCACATCCTGAAGGGCTCGGACTCCTGGCCTCCTATGGTCACCCCTGCCATCATCCCCTCATGAAATTGACGCAGGATATTGACACATTTTCTTGGACAGCCAAACTTCAGCAAAACGTCCCCCAGAAACTCCCTGTTAACTGTGTCGAAGGCCTTCGGCAGATTGACAAAAGCCATGAAGAGGTCCTGGTGCTGCTCTCAACACTTCTCCTCGAGCTGCCATGCTGTGTTAACAGGAGCACTGTCTACAGTGCTCCTGTTTAGCCTGAAACCACACTGTGACTCAGGCAACAGCTCCTCTGTGACGTTCTGCAACAGTCTGTGGAGCGTTACTTTGGCAAGGACCTTGCCAGCAACAGCCAGTCGTGAAATGCCACGGCTGTTGCCACACATGGACGTATCACCCTTGCCTTTGTAGATGGTGATGATGTTTGCGTCCCGCCATTGCTGGGGGATGATTGCATGCTCACAAACTTGAGTGATGAAGAGGTGTAGTGCTCGGATGCAAAGGTAACCTCCTTGTTTGAAGATCTCCGCAGTGATTCTGTCAGGACCTGGGGTCTTGTTGTTTTCAAAAAACTTTACTGCTGACTGTACCTCTGTGAAGGTCGGTGGGAGATCCAGGTCTTGAATAGTGGGGCAGTCAGGTAGTTCATCCAGAACAGAGTGGTCTGCCGGGGAGGGTTGGTTGAGAAGGGCTTCGAAATGTTCGGCCCATCTCTGTGTGATCTTTTTCTGGTCCTTTATGAGGGTCAGGCCATAAACCGATTTCAGGGTAGAGACAGAGCAGTTTCATGGGCCATAGATGGTTTTCACTGCACCATAAAAGTTGTGCATATCATTTTTGTCGGTGTAGGATTGTATTTCGTTCACCTTCGATACCCAGCACTCGTTCTGCAGGGCACACATTGTAGACTGCACCTCCTTTATTAATGCTCGCCATCGCTGCTGAAATGTGTCTGATGTGGGGTTGTTGATTATAGCACTGTGACCTTTGTGCATATCTTTGAGTAAGAAAGTTATTGATGCAGAGTTTTAATCGAACCAATCCTTGTGTCTTATGCGCTTGTGGCTGAGGGAGTTGGCTGCTGCCTCATAGAGCCTTGAGCTGATAGAGGACCACTTTCCATCAATGGAATCATCTGCGCTTAGGAGAGGCTCAACGTCTTCCAATTTCTCAGCCAGAGATCATCAAAGGTCGTTTCGGACCACAGCATTTCAGAGCCGGGCACAGTCAAGTTGCTTCTTTCCTGACTTTTAGAGACAGGAGGGCGCACTCTCACCTGTAGTTTGATCGTGATAAGTCTGTGATGTGTCCAGCACTTAGCACCTCTCATTGCATGGGTGAATAAGACATTTTATATCAGAACGTCTCACAATGATGTAATCCATTAAGTGCCAATGTTTGGAACGTGGGTGCTTCCAGGATGTCTTATATTTGTCTTTTAGTTGAAATATGGTGTCCGTGATGGTCAAGCTATGTTCAGCGCAAAGGGTCAATAACCTCATGCCATTTTGCATAAGCTTGCGCAATGCCATGCCTACCAATAACTCCACTCCACACCTGGTTGTTTTTTCCCACTCTAGCATTGAAGTCACCCAGCAAAAATATATCATTGCTGGGGATGCGACGGTGGGCCTCATCTAGTGCTTGGTAGAAGCGATCCTTAACCTCGCTCTCTGATGGTAAAGTCGGTGCATAGCCACTTATAAGTGTGGCATAGCCCTTCTTTGGTAGCGAGAAGCATACCGTAATGAGTTTCTTACTCATGCCAATCAGACTCTCTGTGAGATTGGGTAGGAGACTGTTTTTTATTGCAAATCCCACACTATGTCGATGTTGTCCTCTTTGGAGGTATCCGTTCCAGAAGAAGGTATAACCCTGGCCGCCCTCCTTCAGGGAGTCTTCATCCAGGAGTCTTGTTTGGCTAAGTGCAGCAATATCAATGTTATATCGCTTAAGTTCCGCTGCAACTACAGCAGTTCTTCGATGGGGTCTCTCAGTGTCCCGGTCAGCATCCAATAGGGTTCTTACATTCCACGTTGCCAGTTTAACGGAGATTATTTTCTTATTATATTATTGGGTCTTTCAGTAAAGTCACTTAGATAGGTTCAAAGAAAATAACCTATCTACGTGACTTTACCGAAAGACCCAAGAATATGAATTCCAGCAGTCACGGAAACTTTAATTCAAGATTTATATTCTTATTGTGTTTTCGACTGCAGACTGGAACAACCCTATAGGTGCGGTTACCTATCCACATAAGTTTGAGTTTGCAATGTTTAGGCCACCTTTTCAAGGCCCCTCCCCATGGGTGATCAGTGCGGATCCTATATAGGACTACTCAGTCACACAGAGGTCTGCTGAGAGCAGCTGCAACTCAGCCCCAGCTGCTAGTGACCAAATGCCCTGTGCCGCTGGCGTGCAGGGGTCTGACTAGGAGCTTCGGATATGTTCGTACCTACTCCCGTCGCCACACCACTCAACGCCGCCAGACTTTTGTCCAGTTTTCCAGATGCTAGATTCACAGAGGCAGAAGTGGATACCTGCGCAAAGAGTATATTTAGAGTGCGGTTGAGGGTGCGTAAGTCCCAACAGCACTTCTTCACTGCAATAGGGTGGAATCCAGTGCAAAGGGAGAACCCAGGATGACTGGCCCTCTTCCACAGTTGCAGGAGGCTGCCGGAGCTCCAGTCTATCGGAGGACCGCCTTTCGCGCGCCACCAGCACGTTGCTTTAATCTCAGGGTGTGCTCCCCTAGCTTTTGTCTTCCCAGACTTATCCACAAGGCAGCGGGAACACGGCTATAGACACAAAGACAGATACAACATTTTTTTTATTGTAATAATGTTAATAAATACATAGGTTTGAAGAAATATAGTAGTGGGACTTGCGTACCTGTGCTTCATTTGTGTTCAACGATTTAGCTTCTAAAAACATCTGGCATGTCTCACACCCCCAGAAAGGGCATCTCGCACCCCCAGGGGGTGCGTGCACCCCAGGTTTAGAACCACTGGTGTAGTGTATAGCGTAGTGTATAGTGTAGCGTATAGTCGTGTCATGAATAGTAGTGTAGTATATCATCATCACGATCCATGAGGCAAGATAGCCCGGAGTAGGTGCCCACTGCACTTTTCTTCACTTGTTGTTTCCACTTTCTCCTTTGTCTTGAAGTGCAAATATGGCTCAAGTTAGTGGCTACATCTTTCTGGCATCAATCCCCTGATGACGCCTTCTTCAAGCCATAATTTTCTGTGTTTGGTCTTCCTCTCTTTCTGGTTCCTTACATTTTTTCTGAACAACAACAACAACCCTTTTCATTTAATGGGTAAATATCGTGTATGATTTAAATCGTTTTGCTATAGGCTTTTTTTGTTTGGTTTGTTTTCTGCTTCTTAAAACAGGAATCCCTATCGCGTTCACTCCAACAACTTATGACACATAATGGGAAAGTTGCAGCAAGATTGAATATACTGAAGAACACGGAAGCCAATGTAGAGGTGAGACCCAATAACACAATAACACAAATTCCCATGAAATGAAGATGATTGATGATCCAAATAATCGGCTTTATTACCCTTCCTGGCAATGATAATAATAATCATAGAGTTGATGTTTACGATGTTCAAACAGCAAATAGACACCAATTATATAATTCACTGTGTAACAAAATTAGTTTTTTTGTTCCTGGGTAGTAAGTAAGCAACGTTTGTGGGGAATAATAGCCATTTTCTATACTTTTGAGGCATAAGCAATTAGAAAATAACACTACCCAGGAACAAAAATCGTGTTACATCGTGAATTATCACGACAAGGCATGATCAAGTCTGCACCAACCACAACATCACACTTGTGGTAAAACGTAAAAACAAAAGTGCTTTGATAGTAACATACCCACTAGCTTTGAAACAGAAAAAAGGCAGTTATATTGGCCAACCCGAGCTATTGATACTTTGATATTTGCATTGTCATCGTGCTGTGTTCGCCTTTTGGCGTTATACTCTGGTATAACACCGGGACCCATTTTTTTACCAGTATCACTGATTGTCGTGCACCAATATCAGGATGATCACCTTGATACATCTGATGGTCATCTTGAAAAATCTTGATTCTGGTTGCAGGTCAATCAGTTCCAAGGAGAATGCCTACTTTATAATCAAAGCAGTTTTTTTTGCATATTTTACCACAAGCATGGTGTGTGGTTAATGCAGTCTTGATTAGGCCTTGTAGTGATAGTCGCCGTCCATTTCGGTTTTTGGGTGCCCTCGTAGCTAGGAGATGTTATCTCCCATGCCTCGTATGCAGGAGGTTGTGGGTTCGATCCCGACCCTGACGATGCCTGCTGCTGTATCTTTTGAGTTTGGTTCTGTCTCTCGCTCTTCTCATGGTTGTGTGGATTTGTCTCCAGGTCCCCTCTTTTTCCGTACACATTTAGAATCAATGTCGGGCATTTAGGTTATTTTACTGCTGCTTTAAATTTCCACCTGATGATAATAAGCTATTTGGTTGAGCTATCAAAAAATATGTTTGAACATCTTAACACCTCGTATTCTTATCAGAAACAGTAAAGCCTATTCTTACGTAATTCTGTCCTTCCTCCACGAATTCCTTTGTTTAGATCAATACCTCACATGCTCATTTTCGTGCTGCCCTTTGATTCAACACATTAATACCGATTCCACTTAATGCCGATATCAAACCGGCCACCACCCGACATAGCCAATTAGTATGGTGGTTTGTCATGCCAATAAAACGTGCCAATTTGATATTTGTTGGAGAGTAAAACCCCCCACAACATTTGCAATTCATATACTGATGTTTGGCCAGTAATTATAAACAACCAGCCATATCAGGTGACAGCCAGAATTGTGGAGAAAACCTCCTGTTTCGGTCTTAAATATAGGAGAAATAAATGTGATGTCAATTGTGAACCAATCAGAAGAGAAGAGGGGGGGTTAATATATTAATATAAGTTGCAATAGACATCTACTATTGGTTGGGTTTTTGCAAGCTGCCGTCATGCTGGTGTGGCGCGTTGCTGATGCTCCTACCAGCTAACTTTTGGCGAATTGAGCGGCAGCTCCGTCAATTGTTCTTTCTCGCACGCCACAGCATGTCCAATGCCCCTTCGCCTCCGCCAACCCACACTCTCATCCACGTGGCGAACTTTGGACGAATGACAGCTCGCAACTCACGTGGGTCATGCTCATCCATGCAGCGGTGGTACTTGTAGCTAAAACTGTAATCTTTTCACGCGGAAAATTAGATTCTCGTCCCATTTCAGGGAACGTCGGCAGCTTTTGACAAATCCATAGACGACGCTTTTAACACTGCAATCAAGTCCCTCGAGGAAGAAAGGGCCACACTCAAGCAGTTGGCGCATGCAGAGCAGAGTAAACTATTGGGCCTAATCCATGGCCAGATGGCGCCCCGAGAGAAGATGGTCGCTGAGATGGTGGCTGTCACCAAAGAGGTGCAGGCGGCTTTGCAGGAAACGAATCACGTGCGGGCTATCCAGGTACGTGGAGAACAGAGGGCACCAGTAGTGTGGAAATCGTCAATAGCACCTTCTGCTACTGCTGCTGCATTGGCTGAACGAATACAGTGTTAAAAGGTCGCGTTCATGACACACACACACACAAAGTGCCTGCCACGAATGAACCACACAATACTTTTGGTGATCTCGTCAAGGAGCTGTATACCACCATCACGCGAACTCCTGTCATCCTCGCAGCAGCAGCAGCGGCGGTTATTGGCTCAGCCGTCGAACAAAAGCGGTCAACTCTTCATTTCGTGGCATTTTCAAACACGCTGCTTCTGCGGCCATCTGGGAAAATGTTTTCTTCTGATATTAGGAAGCCACTGAGAGCTACGATGCACCTTTACATCATCTAGATTGACAAACCCATTTCTTTAGTTTAACACGTAGGCTTTTTTTGTTGAAAGAGAAACCCTATTTTTGACTTAAAACCATTAAATTTGTATTTCAATTTTTTAAGTAAAGTCTTAGGCTCGCAAACCAACTGACCTGGAAGAACTAAAACATGGTATTGTGAATGCTGAGTCATCATGCGTGCCTACAGCTGTGTTTTAATTTTTTTTTTCTGAACGATGGGCAACATATACAAGTTTATTAATAATTCGAGCATATCTAATCAATACCATAACATTAAATAAACGAAAACGTAAATGTCTATTACGTGCAGCATTCATATTAAATTCATATCAGCATCTCGAATGACAATACAGATATTCTTGATTCTTTCGGTAAAGTCATGTAGTAGGGAAACAATTAAATAATAAAAATATAAAACAATAAATTCTCACGACATTTTGACTGCGACACAAGCAATCATCATCAGGTGTGAAAACCTTCTACGTGACTTTACCGAAAGAACCAAGAATATGAATCCCTGCAGTCACGAAAGCTTTAAATCAAGACAATACAGATATTCAACTTTTTTTTGGTGTAGTATTCATTTTGGTACACTCCGTATATCAACATGAGATGAGGTTACCCTGAGATGGTGACCAGCTTACCAATGGATGTCTCACGCGTGCACCCCTGTCCCTCTGTCGCAGGTGAGCGGTGAGTTGGAGAGAAGGTAGGTCGGACACCTTCACGTCACTCCACCGCCACTCAACTCCCCAATCCCAGTTTAATTGAACATTCAAGATCCATGTTTTACTGGTACCACGATGGTGAATAAATAATATGCTCACTTTATCCTTCCCCGCAATGATAACACCGGAGTTGTATTAATATGTCGAGACACCTACGATCACAAGGCCATCATCAAGTTGTGTTCACCCGCACATCATGCTTGTAGTGAAATGTGCAAACACACTTCCATCATAATAATCTACGCATTGTCCTTGGAACTGATTGGCCTACACCAGAGCTACAGTCTCCTTTATGGCCTTGTCATGAAGGAAGCTGTATTATTGCCATACTTTTATTTATCATCATCATGATAGTACCGACCCTGACGCCTGCTGCTGCATATTAGGAGTCTGCATGTCTCTCTCTGTCCTGGTGGTTGCGTGGATTTTTTCTCCGGGTTTTCCCTCCACATTTAGAAACATGCATCTAGACTATTTAGATTTTTTTTGCTGCTGTAACCGTCACATTTCTAAGCCACTTTGTTGAGTTATCATGTGTGTCCAGGTAGCTTTAAAAGAAAAGTTATTACCTCGGTGGGCTTTGCCTGCTAAAATCGGGTTGGTTTTGTTTTATTTGTATGTGTTTGGGTCATTTGTTTTTTACCTTTTTTGTACTTTTCACTGCGATCATGTATTTTTGTATTGTTTGTTTTAACGTTGTTACCCGTGCCTACTGGACATCTGTGAAAAAGAGCTTTATACCTCATCGGATTCCTCCAGGAGGCTGTTGCTCTGGTGCAGGCCAATCAATTTTGAAGACAATGCATACATTATTATTATTATCAGTGAGCGTGGTGTGGTTCACGCAGACGTGATGATGCCTTGCAATAAAGGGTGTGTCTATTTAGTGTTTGAACATCTTAACACAACTCCTGTATTATGATTCTTATTCTTACCGGGAAGGGTATTGCAAGCCTATTCTTTGTAATCATCTTGATACTGGCCAACAAAGGTTTTCCCATAGATCCACGATGTTCTTATTCCTTATTTGTTTCTTCCACGTTCAGGATAACGGCCGCGATGATGAAGAACCCGCCAAATGACAACATCGTGACTAGAGACCTATTTTCATCCTTGCATGGCCTGCTGCAGAGTCTCTCCCCCAGAATCTCCAATTGGAAGACAGAAAACGCGATGCTCAGAAGTAAGTTTGTGTGCGTGCATGCGGTGGCACAGTGGTTAACGAGTGGCTGCGTTGCGAACCAGGCGACCCAAGTTCAATTCCTGCTCATGGCCACCAACACCAGTGATGATTATATGAACCGGTCCTGGGCCCCCAGCCCCCACCCCAGCTCAACTCATCCTCAAATGAGTACCTGGTGTGGTGTGTAGTATACATCGCCACTGGGGAGACAAATGTGCCTGGGTCTGGTGATAGCCAACCACCCCCTCGGCGCTGCTCGATAACAACACTTGCCCCTGCAGACTGCTACCGGCTATACAGGGGATATTTTTATTTGGCATCAAAGTTGTGGAATAGAGAACACACTTAATAATAATATAATGAATAATAATTTACAATTGTAAAGTTCTGCATTTAATCTGTAGATCCACCAATGCGCCAAATTACCCATTCACTCACCCACCTCACTCACCCACCCACCCACCCACTCACCCACCCACTCGCTCACCTACCCACCCACTCACTCACCCACTCATTCACTCACCCACTAAATTGCTCACTCACCCACTCACCGAATCACTCACCCACCGTTCCTGTTATCTATTTTGATAACGATGAAAACGCTAATAAGTGGTACATCTGATGATCGAATCTAATTAAACACGTATATTTATATAGCCCTTCACTCCAGGCGCTTGATGAACATGGCTTACAACATGGTGACACAGAATGGAATGGTGTAGTAGCGGGCTACCAGGTGGTTCTACTCAGGGGATCACGAAAGGGACTACAGGGGAGGGAAGGAGTGGAGGGGTGAGGAGGAGGGAAGAGGACGAGAATGGGCAATGGAGAAGAGGTGTTGAGGCTCTAACCACCCTCCTGCTATCCGGAGGCTCACTGCCATGTGGGGGAAGTGGGATGCCCAGATCGCGTGCTGACTGAACACGGCAGGTGCAATCAGCTATTCCGCAAATGGAAATATATAAATGAAGGGAGTTACCAAATGCGTCAAACACGAATCTCACATTAATGTGACTACGTCTATGTGACCACGCCATCCAAAAACAAAGGAAAGCTTCTGCCGCCTATGAATTCAGAGTTTGGGAACGAATGACTGTGACGACGTGAAGAGGCGCAAGAGAACGGGCGGCAGCGGTCCCGGCGAGCTACAGGAGGGAGAGGGGTGTTCCGTCAGCACGCAAACGACCTGCTGTGGAACACACCGAATCACAAGCGGGGGGTGGGGGGGGGACGCTGGTAGACAACTTGAATGGACACTCGAATGGGGCGCAAGTGAGCGTGGAGAGGTCGCATGCATAGAATTGCACTGAGAGACAGAAAGGGTGCCGTACGCATTACAGAGAAAAAATGCAAAGGTTAGTGGCATCATCTTGACTTGGCAGGGAAACTTTTAGGGGGTTTGGGCAGTTTACGTCGACTAGCAGGACCGATGGGTGATGTTGCAGACGAAGAGACAGAATGGCAGCCCAAGGTGGAAATGCACCTAAAAGGACACTCTCGCATGGAGATAGAGTGATAAGTTATCAGTTTGTGTGATGAAAAAAATTATATGCATTATTACCCTTTCTGTAAAAAAAGAATAATACTACAGGAGGTGTTAAGATGTTCAAACACCAAATAGACACACCTTTTGCAAGGAATCATCAAGTCTGCATGACTCACACATCCTGTTGGTGGTAAAACATGCAAACAAACACGCTTTGATGATGTACACGCTGTCCTTGTGTATATAGTTAAGAGACAACCCAACGGTTATGTTTTTTGGCGATCGCACTCTTCGTACACCCCCCGAGTACCCGGTGTAACCACGGGCAGGTGAAACCTCTACTTAAACCCAAGATCTGAAAGGTGGCAGTGCAGCTGTTTGGGATTCTCCAGCACCGTTGTTTGTCATTGTATCAACAACAGCAGAAGCAGTCCACCAGCTAAGGGAGCCGATGACTAACCGCTGTCCTTTCCGCGTGCGTTCTATGACCGAGAAGATTTCAGGAGCCCAACCCTTGATGAAGATACACTCCACTACCAACTGGACGCCGACGACTGTGGCAAGGCCCTGAGCCTGTCTCGGCCCCTCAGGAGGCGGCGGGACGTGACGGAGGGCTGTGAGGCGTTCTCCTACTGGAGGCAAGCGCTGTGCGAGGAGGGCTACACCTCCGGGTTGCACTACTGGGAGGTGGACGTCAGCGAGTGCGTCGAGTGGTGTGTGGGCGTCTGCTACGGGTCGATGGAGCGGAGCGGCAATACCAGCGATGCGGAGCTGGGTGAAAATGCCGAGTCGTGGTGCATCAAATACAGAGACGATGATGACGACGACGACGATGGAAATCTGAGTGCCTTTCACGATGCAGAGCAAACCGACATTGAAATCAGCTGCGATGGTGGCCGTAGTGGCTGGCACATCGACAGGGTGGGCATTCTGCTGGACTGTGACATGGACCGACTGTCATTCTATGATGTTTCACAGGCACGGGTCCACTTGCACACCTACTACTTTGTGCAATACGATGGTCCACTCTTCCCTGCGTTCAAAGTGCTAGACGGCAGCATCACAATAGCCACGTGTCCACGCTCCTGCGCTGGCCTCTGCTAGGCTTCTCAGGAGAGGTGACGTGGACCCAACATCAGAGCACTCTGTGAGCATTGCTGTTTAGGTTAGCCGTTCTGGCACTGTTGCTCCCCTGGTTGATTACTGTCATAGATGTGCACTGTTCACGTCACCGTTGAGATAGATTTCTATAGACTCGCATAACTATCCACAACCTTAGTTCAACACAAATAGACTCAAATATCGACCTATTGATACCCACAGATGCAAATAGATACGCATAGACTCACATACATACTTATAGACTTGTATACGTACCCACAGATTCACGTACAAATCTACAGACTAATATAGATAAGCAGATATTTAGATGAACCCATATACTCACATAGATACCCACAAAATCACATATAAATTAATAGACTCAAATATAGACCCATATTCTCGCATAAATAACCACAGGTTCATGTAGAAATCAATAGACATACATAGATACCGATATATTCATATAGATACCCATAGACTCGCATAGATACCCATATACTCACATAGAAAACAATATAAACTCATGGCGTCATACAGAGCCTCATATACCTACGTGGGAAGTTGTGCTTATATGGTTGGAATCTCGGTTCCCAGGGACAATTATATTACGTGTGTTTGTGGACCTAATGGAATGTTTCGTTGTGGATGAGAGGCTCCCTCTCCTCTGTCATGAGATGGACCAGTACTGCCTGGACCTCTGAAATACAGGCGGACCGGTGAACCGGTTCTGGCTTCAATAATTATGAGGGGTCGACAGCTCTCCACTTGGCGTAGGAAACTGCCAAACAACAGGGATTGCCACTTCTTTTGAACAAAATAATGAAGGGGGTGTGGGAGCGTGGCGGTGATGTCTAAGAAGCTGTAAGTTACAGTGTTGTATATATAGCCCTTTTTCCAAAATTGATATTAAGAATGATTTTGCCAATATATATTTTTTTAATCATTGATGGTGTCGCTTGGGGGCGAAAGGGGGTGAGATAAACCCCCCCTCCCCTCACAGCAGCTGCCTCTCACACTGGAACCAGGCAGCCGGAGATAAGCCATAAAATATAATAAAACCCAAAAGAAAAGAGAAGGGGGGGAATTACTAATGAGACACGGGGGAAATATACGTAGCCTCAAAGGCCCCCGTTTTAAGAGCACAGACAACCAGGTGCCACGAAGGAACAGGCAAATTCTACAATAATGTGCCTTTTCGTTTCTCTTAATACAACGGTTAATGTTCAGAACTTAGCGACAAAATGAGTCGACATAGACTGACAACACAATCACTCCGATTAAAAACAAGACTACAGTCTACATAGTGGATTATTACTTAATTCTATTACCTTTTGCCGTCTACATGACTTTACAAAAACCAAGGGATATTTATTCCAGCAGTCAAGAAGCTTAACTGAAACTTAGCTATACCTCTAACCTCAGGACATCAAAATATAACTCGAGTTTAACAGCACAGATCCCTGGATACACACGGGGGAACAAACGTTAATAAACCCTATGAACACACGTGAAATGACAATGTTAAATCACGAACGTGGAAAACATAAACCAAATAATGATTATAAAGAGTTAAGCCAGGGGTCATCCAGGGGAGATGGGGCGAGGTGGGTCGATCACGTGACCAAGAGAAAAGGATTCCATAGATGAAGCCTCCCGGCCGCCTTGTCTCCTAGCAGCATGGGGCAGCAATAAAACCACAAAGGGAGAGACCACGACCCCCATTGAGATAGACAAAGGTGACACCCGACCGCGAAGGAAGGAGCCAGGCCTTGAGGAAACAACTTATCACCCCAATAAGTAGAACAAACATAAATACCCAGACGAGGGATGACAAAAACTCAGCAACAAGAATATGCAAACATTATAGACTGCCAAAACACTCACTCCGATTAAAAACCAGACTAAAATCTACACAGTGGGTTATTCTAAAACATATTATTAATACTAATGTTATACTTGGTTCTTTCTTTCACGTAGAAGGGAAACAATAACATAATAAAACTGTATGTCCAGAATCCCTGGCGTCTACAAACTAAGTTGCCTCTGTGGTAGTAGTTACATTGGAGAAACCAAACGACATGTCTCAGACCGCATTCGTGAACACAAAGCAGACCTAAAACACAGTAGGACCAACACCTCGGCCGTGGCAGATCACTGTTATAATTCAGTAGGCTCACATGACATTGACTTCTCCAAGACAGAGGTTCTTTGCAAGCCATCTGGCTACCATGAGAGATTCGTTCATGAGGCTATCCACATATACAAACAAAGAGACAATTTCAACCGAGAAGATGGATTCTGGCTTAGCAATCATTGGAAGGATTTGATAAACCATTTCGAGTCTTAATTGATTGTTCACGCTTATGGTGGCTTTCAGACCGCATCCATTATTTTCGTCTCCCCCCTCTTTTCCGAACATGGATGGACTCGTCCATCTGAACAAACTGTCAAATCGCTCTCCGTGGTGCTAACGTTAAAAAACGCCACTTTTTTCAAATTTTCTTGCTGCGGTTTTCACACCTGATGATGATTGCTTGTGTTGCAATCGAAACGTCGTGAGATTTTATTGTTTTATATTTTCATTATTTTATTGTTTCTCTTCTACGTGACTTTACCGAAAGAACCAAGAATATGAATCCCTGCATTCACGAAAGCTTTAAATCAAAATACTAATGTTATTCACCTTAAATTCTCTTACATCTTGCCGTCTACATGACTTTACAAAAAAACAAGGAATATGAATTCCAGCAGTCAAGAAGCTTAACTAAAACTTAGTTATACCTCTTAACCTCAGGACATCAAAATATAACTCTAGTATAACAGCACGGATCCCTGGATACAGACGGGGGAACAGAACTTAATCAAACCCTAGGAACATACGTAGTAATACAATCTTAAAACACGAATCGTGGAAAACAAACCAAATAATAATTATGAAGAGTTAAGCCGGGAGTCATCCAGGAGAGATGGGGCGAGGGGAGTCGATCACGTGACCAAGATAAATGTATTCCATAGAGGAAGAGTCTCCCAACCACCTTTGTCTTCCAGCAGCACATGATAGAATTGCATACGCAGGCAGAGGGCATCTCTTATAAATAAAAATCAAATGCCACGATGGAAGCACTGTAAACACTGCCACAAACATACCTTGAGTCACGTACAGAATCATAACTATAAAGTGGTACGGTATCAAGCTATAGGAGGTCAAATAAAATGTTTAACTTCAAAAGCCTCAACACACCCCTTTGTGAGAGGCAAAAGAATGTCACACCTGGAGGGAAGAGAAAAGGGGGGAGGGAACTCCACCAGACAGGGGAACCCCCCCTCCTTCCAGATTAATTATTGCAGAGGGTGGAGAAGAAGGACGCACTCGGGAGCAATCTGGAGCATCTGTTTCCCTTTGATGGTGGGATAGCTGAGGAGGGGGACAAGAATCAAGCCAGGGTGAGACTTAGCCAATGGCTTAATAAATGAGAACACACACACATGGACACACGTACAATCCTACCCCCCCCCCCCCCCCCCGCAGCATAGAGTGAAATCAAAGGAAGTTCCGGTCCTTTGGGCGAGCCAGAGGAAGAAATTTTGGCATAAAAAACAGACACGAGCCATACATCGCTATCACAGCTACCAGTGGCAGAAGACGGCGATCAACTACAGAAGATGACCAACCACAGAAGATAACAGCCAGCCACCGAGGGCGATCAGTCACCGAAGAGTTCTGTGACGGCGGGAAACGTCAAGCAATCAACGTCGAGAAAGGGCGGAAAGCGCCAGGCATCGACCAAGCCAGCATCGCAGAGAACCAGCTGCACGCGCAATCGACACTGCCAGAGAGACGGAGCAGGAGAGAGCACACCGCAGCGTCACCAGCGCCACCAAGCAAGGGTGTCAGCTGCCAGCGGACGAGCTGCGGGTGCTACCTGACGACAGGATCATCGCGCACCGATGGCGAGCGTCGTGCCAACTCTTCTACCCAGCTGTGGACAGAACTACTGTAGACCTGAGGAAGAGGGAGAGCCAAGCTGCCCGTATGATACACACACACCCACACATTACAACGCAAAGAATTGATCAAGAAGACAAACCAACCACACACAACACATACCCGGACTAATAGTAAGAAGACTCATGATAAGCGCGTCAAGTATCAACTGATAACGAAGAACACGGCTGCCATTGGGTTACGGGGAAACGGTCACTTAGAAGTATTTTAGTAGTTATTTTTCTTTTGATTTGCATAAATATTATCAATGAATTCATCGATGAAAACTAAACCTTTAGAAACCTAGGTTACGAATCTACACACTCACAGGGAGAATATTGTGTTGAAATCTTTCTTTTGAGCACAGAATCTGCCCGCGAATTTATTGAAGCCTTAGCCAATTGATAAGTATTTGCTGGAGCAGGCATACTGCCGCACACCATTGTTCCAAATATTTCGTTAATTATGTAATCTTCCCCATGAATTCATTGCCGTATATGTTTTGCCTTTGGGACATGTTTCTTTATTGCCTTCGTATGAATATCGTTGCATGAATTTTTTTAAAGGACTTTTTCCTCTCACCGTGTATGCTCGCTAACAGTACAATCGAAGAATAATCGATCGTACTGTTACCCAGTTAACAAACGTGATCATTGAGGGTTAAATGTATGGATCAAATTAAGAGAACATCTCCAGGAGTACTGTGTTGACAATTCCAAGCATAAGAGTTCACATATTAGAGTGTTAAGGTTTTGTTTAGAAATTTAAATTGCTTAACACAGAAGTGTCTGCGTGGTGCCTTCCTAAGTTCATGCATAATAATCTTAATTATTAGAACTGTATCCTGCGGTGAGATTAGAATTTGGAGACCTGACATAAAAACACTAAGACATAATCAGTAAATGTTAAGCGAGAATAATTGTATTATACAGATTGATAATACGAACCTAGACAACGAAGCCAAGCTTAATCTAGCATACTTACAGCACACCTGAAAAACTGCATACAATTGTATGATCCCGATTTATAATACTACCCTCGGCAACGAGGCAGGGCATAATGATCATAACGGTGTGCATTAGCATAATCGCAAACTTCATACGATGATACATTTTGAATTAGCATTATTTATGCACATAATTACATAAATTATCATAAATTAGGATAATTACGCATTTCCCCAACTTTATTTTTGGATTATTTTCAAATTTTTAAGACCCGGCATATACAACAACAGGCTACTGTGGACTCGCCTCCCTGTCAACAATAGGTGAGAAATGGTAATGGTTACTTACGCCCCCACCAAAAATGAGCATCAGTAGAGAGATGCAGACAAGGCCGATGAGTCAGATGCCTTCTTAAACCTCCTGTCCAAGGTGCTAGCTAAAGTTCCCCCTCAGGATGGAGTCTTCCTGTTGGGTGACTTTAATGCCCGAGTGGATCATGATGCAGACACCTAGATTGGAGTGATCGGAAGGCATGGGCCAGATCAGCTCAATATTAACACTAAGAGGCTGCTAGACATCTGCGCAGCCGATGGGCTTGTAATTACCAACACCCTGTTCTGGAATCGGCGCATCCACACAACATTGCGGATGCACGCCGGGTCCAAGCAAGAACATCTGCTGGACTATATAGGGCCTACCGTGGAGCTGATCTGCCCACTGACCATTGGTTTGTCATCTGTTAGATGTGCCTGCCAGTCACACACAGTCGCCTGGTATCAGCTAGCTGAGGATAGTTGCAAGCGGCAATTTCAACATCGCTTGCAGCTGGGGTTTGCAGCTGGGGTTGGCAGCATCCCCCATCCTGATGCGGAGGGGAAATGGGTGAGGTTCATGACTGTGGCTCATGACTGGCTCATGCAGCTGCAATAGCTGCATTGGGTATGCAGTCAACACCTCCCCAGAGACCCCAGCTTAAGAAGGAAGTGTTCCAGCTGGTTGAGAGAAAACGACAGGCTGACTCCCGTTGTCTACAACATCCAATATCAGAGAATGAGGAGGCTTACCGCAGCCTTAGCTCGGAGATTTGAAGAGACATGCAGTGCTGTAAGGATGAGTGGTGGCTGCGGGTTGCTGACAAGATGGAATCTGCCTCAGTAGTCCGAATCACGAATAACTAAATCCATCAATAAATTAATTTGCAGCACCTCACCTATTACTATCCTTACGGGAAAGAACGGCGATCCAATCTCTGACCCCTTTGAACAGGTCTGTAGGTTTGGAGAGCATTCCTGTGTGGTCTTGGGAGAGAGTAAGTCCCTCAGCCCAGACAACATCATGGGACGAGGTGGAGATGACCCTGATAGGGTTGCGGTGCCTAAAAAATTGGCCAAATTAGCCACCCCTTCTGAGTGGTTAGCTGAAGTGTCATCTGTGGAGGAAGTACGAGGAGTGATCCGGAGTCTGAGAACAGGAAAAGCGCCGGGCAGAGACGATCTCCCAAGTGAAACGCTGAGGGAGGGTGGCATCTGTGTGCAACTGCCCTACATGACATCATCACAAATGTGTGGACCACAGGAAGGGTTCCGCAGGATTGGAAGGATGCTCTAGTTGCCCCCCTCTGGGAAGGATTATTAATCAACATCTTCCCAGGCACGCTGAGGAGATGCTTGCAGAGCCCCAATGTGGTTTCAGAAAAGGGTGGTCCTGCACAGATGCCATATTTTCTGTCCGTCTGCTGCAGCAGAGGCGTAGGGAATTCCCACAAGACCTACATCTCTGCTTTATTGCCCTGGTCAAGGCCTATGACACCATTAAGAGGCCTGGACTCTGGGCTGTTCGTGCTTTCGGAGTCCCTGACTCTCTGCTCACAATCATTAAGAGCCTTCATGATGGTGTGCAGGCCCAGGTAAAGCTGCATGGCCGGGAGTCAGAGCTGTTCCCAGTACACCTTGGGGTGCGACAGGGATGTCCTCTGGCTCCCACATTATTTAACATCTATTTTGACCACGTAGTTCGTAAAGCCTTCAATAGCTGTACCGGGGGAATTTCCATTTGGTACAGATATAATGGGAGGCTGATCGATGCCCGGTTTGAGAAGCTTTATATGGCTGTACCAAAGAAATTTCAATCTGGTACAGATACAATGGGAGGCTGATTGATGCTCAGGTGTGGTCGAGGGATGGCTCCCTATTGGTCAACCATGTTATGTATGCCGATGATTTGGTAATTGCTGATCATTCAGAGGAGGAATTGGAGGCCCTGATGCTTGACCTGGAGTGTGCTACTAAGTGTGCTGCTAAAAGGTGGAGCCTTACTATCAGCCCCAGAAAACACTAGGCACCTATACTCTTTGGTTCTGGGTATTTTGTGCTATCAAACATTCCACTTCCTCAGCTTCCCATTGTTGATGGGGCAGTTGTGGAGAGAGTGCAGAGTTTTCTCTACTTGGGCAGTGTGCTTATGACCAGCTCCGGTTTGACAGCTGAGGTCTCACTCTGAATTAGCCAGGTGGCACTATCTTTTCATCAGCTGCATAATGCTGTGGGGAAGCTACTTGTTCTGTCGCTCCACACAAAGCTTCGAGTCTTCTCGGCCACAGTCATGCCCTCTCTTCTCTACGCTTTTGAAAGTGGACTCCTTTATTGGAATATATGTGCTGGTTAGAAACATTCAGCTTTCCTGCCAACGATCCATCCTGGGTTTAACCAGGCTGGATTGTGTGAGGGGCTCACAAATCCTCGAAAAATCTGGACACATTCTCATCAGTGAGCTCCTCTGGCAGGTAAGGTTGTGTTGACTTACGTAGTCCAAATGCCCAGCCACCGCATGGCCAAGAAACTTCTGTTTGACCAGATAGAGGAGGCTCAACGAGCATTTCACGGCCTGGAGAAGAGATGCACTAATGCGGTTCGGGATGATGTTGCACTGATTGGACTTGCCAAAGACTTGTGCCAGCAGTGTTAAGATCGGCCTCGATAGAAGAGGCTAGTGAAGGATGCTATTGGGCAGTTGGAGGCAGTTGCCCTCAAACAACAACGGAGGACAGAGGAGCGATGCTCACAACAACAAGCAGAGCGCCGGGCGGCTTAAATGCAGCAAGATGGCACAGTATACATCTTCCAATTATCTCAGTCATTCAACCCATGGCACCTGCGAGCCTTCAACACTTCACGTGGCCTTACAGTGCACCTGGCCTGGAACAGGCGCCATGGTGACATCACCATCAGTTTGTGGCGAATGGCGGGTATTGGTAATAGTATAACAAACTGTGGGGAGCGGTATTGTAGCGGTTAACGACCTAAATTACGAACCCGGCGACCAAGGTTCGATTCCCGCTCAAGGCCACCATCAGTGATGATTATTTGAACTGGTCCTCGGCCTCCCGTAGGTTGACGCAGTCTCAATTGAGTACCTGGTGTGGTGTATAAATACTTCCACCAGGGAGACAAAGGCGGCTGATGTGGTGCTCACCCACTCCTTCATGTGCCGTGCTTGTCCTCATGCTGGTCCTCATACGTGCTACTCACCAACACCACTTATCCCAACAGTCTGTTGAAGGCTACACGGGGTCTATTTGTCTTTGTAATGGACTAACTACCTGTGATACAACCGCTGCATTCAAGCTCTCCGAAGAGTTTTTGTTTTGTTTTTCACTCATTTTTTTAAGCACGATGTTAAATTTTGGTTTTAATTCCAAGATTATACTCTCACGACCAGTGCTGTATTGTGATTCCAGCTTAACCAGTTTATTGTGGGTGAGATCTTCTTGTGTAGATATAAAGTACAAAAATAAGTTAAACTATAACCCTCCATCGCCACCCGACAGTAGAGGAGATCAAATCAAGGAAGTTGTTGGCCAACTTTAAACTAAAACTATTTTCCCAGCTAAGGGACACTGAGCTATGTAGCTCTTTTTTAGAAGCTACCTGACCACAAATGATAGCTCAACCAAGTGGCTTATCATCACGTGGAAGTTTATAGCAGCCAAATACTCTGAACGTGTAATTTTGATTCTAAATGTGGAGGGAAAAACCGGAGAAAAATTCACCCGACCACAACAGGGACAGGGAGAGACACTCTCGCAAACTCGACATATACAACAGGCTTCAGGGACGGGATTGAACCCACGACCTCCTGCATACCAGGCGAGGGAGATAACATCTACCTTGCCACCGCGGCGCCCCAACTGGGATTTTTTTTTTTATTCCCCACGTTTCGTTGGAGATTGCACACGGCATAATGAGACATACACAGCAGCTCTTTTTCGCGTGAAACAGCTTCCAGATCCACGTCAGTCAGTATGTGCCATGACGTCACAATGACAGCCATGTGGTACATTCTGATCTATTTTTATCAATGCGTCACAAGTCAGGGCCTTGAATAATCATGATGTAACTTTTATTATTATCTCCCGTTTTATCTCAGATGCCAGGCTACCTCATTCCACGAAGCACCGTGATGAGCTCACTAAAATAAAATTTCCTTCAGCAGATCGGAGAAAAAGGAACTCTATCCTCTCTACACAATATTGAATATGATCAATATTTTGTTGTCATCTGGAGGGAAAATTTACCTTCCATTTGTCTTTCCCATTATCAATGGCGTTCAAGGTTACTGCTTTTAAAGTGTAACCATTTTCTTTACGATATTCAGTTGGTGCCTCACGGTGCTTTTAAAATTAACTAACAATAATAGCCAACTTAGGCACTGCAACAACAGTGGCCCGGATAGATTTTGGGGACCATTAATGAGATTTAAGAAAAAGCTATTTTATTTTTGATGTTCAACCGTATATGCTGTTTATTGTCTCTGAACTGTCATTCTTAAACATGTTTTCTAAGTTTTGATGTTAGGTTAGTAACACGGAGTTAGTCTGTTCTGCTCTCCAGTTTCCTTGGTGAAAAGTGTTGCCCAATCCTGGCCATCTGGCTCAAAAACTTGCTGAAATAACGAACAATAATCAGAGTTGATTGCTGGCTGATTGGCTGTGATTGGCAGGTTAGGTTAGTGGTTTGTGATTATATTGAAGTGTATTGTTTGTTATAAAGCTGACGTTTTAATGCCAGTATGACTTTAGTTTAGTGTTAATTGGTTATTAATAGGGTTAATTTAATAATTGCTTTGGTGATTATCATTGAGGGATGAGTGATACAGTTTTATTGAAGAGGTTGTGTTTCTTTGCTATAATACACGATCAATTGATTTATCTAAAATGGCTGGAGTTATTTGTTCCCATTGTGAATTTAGTGCTGAATATTCTCGCGGTTTCGTGCCAAGTTTATCGAGGTACAGAGGTCGGCCAATTGCACCCCCTGTGGCGGCTCGACCATTGACGGTTGACCGCGAGATTTGTGGGTGCTACCGTCCCCCGCCATCATCGAATTGTCGGGGCCGTTGTCTCCCGACTTCCCCGCTACATTCGTCCCACTACCCCCCGGCTGTTCTGTGAGGTCCGGGCTACCGGACTCCACTTCCTCACCCCCCTGTACCCCCGACTTGGTTGCTGACCGCGTCGGCATGTTTCAATCGGTGAGGCTGCCTGCTCTATGCTTACAACGCGCTACGCTGTTCAGTGGCGGCGTGCCGTGGTGAGCGCACTCGCAAAGTAAAACCCAGTCCCGCACGTGAACAAACAGGTATGGCGCGCTGATGCGTGATTCCCTCACACACACGCTCTACGCGCTCAGGCAATAACAAACACGACGCTGCTACCTGCCGAGTCCCATGCACCAATCACACGCGAGGGAGTGGGGAGTCGGGGGTGGGAGGCCACTGGTGTCTGCCGTGCGCGTGCTGCTGATTGGAGGGGGTCACTTCGCTCCGATTTAAAGGGCCGTTTAAACAGCCGCGCGAATACGCGCACGCCAGGCGCTTAGCTCGCTACCTCGCTATAGACAATTGCGCAGGCTCGCGACCGCAACACAGTCACACAGGCACGCGAGCGCTAAGTGCTACTGTAAACAATCGCACAGGTATGCGAGCGCTAAACACTACCGAAAACAGTCGCGTAGGGACGCGAGCGCTAAGCACTACTGTAAACAATAACACAGGTATGCGAGCGCTATATACCACCGAAAACAGTCGCGTAGGCATGCGCACGCTGAACACTCCGCCTCGTGGTAAACAACCGCACATGCACGCGAACACCAAGCACGCTCTACCCTCCTCTTCACACTCCCAAAGACCACACGACACAGTTTATCCCCCTACTAGTTATTTTATTTACCGCGAGTAACCCGTTAAACTATGTGTGATTGTGTGAGTCAGTAGGCCCTCCTAGCCTTATCCTGCCTATCGCTCCGCTCTTTACCCTCGATTAAATCATTCACACTCACCTCTCTCTTACTTATGCTTACTTCCACTCTGCTGCGCTGAAAGCTGTAGACGGGCGAGGCTGTGGGTCGTCTCCGTAGGGGGTTGAGCCTGGCTGCGCTGAAGCTCGTCACACGGACGTCTCGAACGGCTGCCTCTCCTGCTCCGTGGACCGCGATGATTTGAAGAACTCTGCCTCCGCATTTTATCCACCCTATCACGAAGGCATTCCGTGGTGCTTGTACTCGCCCACCCGTGCCCTTTCATATTCGGGTCTATAATCCCACCTATGACAAAAGGCATTCAGATGCTTCCGCACCCGTGCCACCCTGTCCATTCAGAGGCTTGGCTATTCTTGTCCCTTTGTTATCTAGATCCCTAATTCTGCCTAGAACAAAGGCGTTCCACTGTTCCCACAACCCGTGCTGCCCTGTCCATTCAGATGTCGGAATGCTCCTGTCCCGTTGTTATTTGGATCCGTAATCTCACCTATAACAAAAGGCATTCAGATGCTTCCGCACCCGTGCCGTCTGTCCATTCAGAGGCTTGGCTATTCTTGTCCCTTTGTTATCTAGATCCCTAATCCTAACAAAGGCATTCCGATCCGTGTGTGTGCGGTTTCACTCGCGGTGGCTCAACGGCCTCTGCCGTGACCACGTAACTTTAATATCAGGTCACGGCGCTGCGATGCATGTCAGCCTCGGGGGTAGATCGCCCAATTGCCCGGCCGCAGGAAACCATGAAGGCTTTCTTCAATTAGCTCAGAAGAGGCGACTCTCTGCTCCCACTCAATGTTCATTCACACGTGATGGAAGGCATATGGGTCAAAACGTTGGACATTGTGCAATTCACAAACTCATACTGGAGAGCTGCACAGCACAGCCACTGAAACCTGTGCAGTCGTAATGGCTACATTGGTTGAAGTATCCTTGCTGCACCACATGAGGAGCTAAAAAGTTGCCTGGCACGCGTTCGTATCAAGCCGGCTGTCGACTGCAGGCCACGGCGCACTGGAAGTTTTTGGGAGCTACCGGAACGCCATCTTTCCTGCAGATGCTTATCCTGGATCCCCACTCTGGCACGACCCAGCCGGTTTATACCGGTGTCGAATCCGGTCCTCCCTTGAATACCTTTCTTTTCTCCCCTAGTCCATCATCATCATTGTCCTCCTGCTGCTACTACCACTCTCTGCCCCCGGCTCCCAGCTATGAACAGGCCTACGCCAACCCCTATCACTACCCCTACCACACTCTCTATGATTACCCCTACTCTTATAACACACCCTATAACTACGCCAACCACTATCACTACCTCAACCCCGATCACTACCCCAACCCCTATCACTACCCCTATCACTACCCAAACACCTATCACTACCCCTACTGACACTACCAAAACCCCTATCAGAACCCCTACTAACACTACCCCAAACCCCTATCACTACCCCTACTAACACTACGCAAACCCCTATCACTACCCCTACTAACACTATCCCAACCCCTATTACTACCCCTACTAACACTACCCAAACCCCTATCACTACCCCTACTAACACTACCCCAACCCCTATCACTACCCCTACTAACACTACCCCAACCCCTATCACTACCCCTACTAACACTACCCCAACCCCTATCACTACCCCAACTGCTCCTTAACCACTCCTGCCTGTTCTCCTGTCACCATAACCACACAACCACCACTTGTAATCCCCCGTATTTATTATCTCAACCACTATCATCTAATGTACAATTTAATAACTGCTGTAAAACACCTTAGATTAAGGCGCTGCTATGTAGTCATTAATATAAACTATAAGAATAAGGGGCTGCTATACATAAATTGTGGTATTCCAGTAACTTATATAGCAGCACCTTTTTCTTATATCCTCTATATATGTCAGTGCCTTATTGTTATATTTATATATTTATATACAGCAGAGCCTCATTCGCATATCTTATATAGATTGATATATAGCAGTGCCTTATTCTCAGATCGTTTATATATTAACATATATCACCGCCTTATTATAGCTTTTAAAGGTTTATATATAGCAGTGCCTTATCTTTATACCCTATACTGTCCAGCAATTATTGGTTTAAGGGTTATAGCAGAGAAAGCAAAAAGAGAAAAAATAGGCTCATTCACATCTGTTTCAGAGATTTACAGAAAGCATTCGATATGACTAAATAAGATAAAACGTCGGCAACACTAATATGCATTGGAGTTTATCAACAAGATCTTATATCAATAGATAAATTAACCTTGATATGGTATCCTGAATTTGAGTTTTTTTATTATAAAGTTGTCATGCACTGAAGCGTTTCATGCTTCATTGGACTAAGACTTATTTTTACTCCCCCCCCCCCCCTTGACAATTTTCCAATGTAGAACCAATTCACCCTTGATTTAAAGCTTTCGTAACTGCAGGAATCCATGCTCTTTGGTTCTTTTGGTAAAGTCACTTAGTTAGAAATAAAAGAAAATAAAACAAATCACGATTTTTCGATCACAACACAAGCGGTCGTCATCAGACAAAGGAGTCAGCCTCTAAAGGCAAACTGTTTATAAGGGTTTGTGGATGGGCGTAGCCCAAGTGCACCAACAACAACAGCAGATGCACGGGCGGTGCACGAGTGCCAATGCAGCAACAATGCCAATGCAGCAACAATGCCAATGCAGCAACAATGCTAATGCGGCAGCAATGCCAAGCGCTGGGGATGCGGGGGGGGGGGGGAATTAACTCGGAAAAACAGACTAGTACCCAGCAGATATGATGGAACAACCATAAACAGTTAAGGTTTGACCTGGTTACTAACACCCTTCCAATGATTGCTTAATTTGTATCCATCTTCTCAGTTGAAGTTTTGTCTATGTTTATATATCTGGATGGCTTCATGAACAAATCTTTTATAGTAGCCCGTAGGTTTGCAGAGTACCTTGGTCTCAGAAGCAGCAATATCATGCGAGCCCACAGCATTATAACAATGGTCAGCCACGGCAGAGGTATTGGTTCTGCCGTGTTTCAGATCTGTTTTGTGTTTGCGAATACGGTCCGAGACATGTCGTTTCGTTTCCTCAATGTAACTGCCACCGCAGGTACAACTCAGTTTGTAACCAACGAATGTGTGGTACCACCGCGGCGGAGCAGCTCCGTCGGAGGCCGTATTCACCACTGTGACACCGCCACCGGGGAGTGACGACGCCGACGCGGAGCGCCCCTCGCCCCCCCCCCCCCCCCCCCACATGTATACACACACACACCCCACGTAGGGCCGGGAGGGAAGGTCACCTGGCCGACGGGTTTTTATCCAGAAGCCCCTAATGGGATCAAGCTTCATGGTTTCCCGCGGCCGGGAAATTGGGCGATCTTCCCCAGAGACTGACACGCACCACGGCACCGTGACCTGACATTAAAGTTGCGTGGTCACGGCAGAGGCCGTTGTGCCACTGCGAGCGAAACCGCACACACACGGCACGGGGCGTGGGAACCGCGATATGCCTGTGGTTATAGATGGAATTAGGAACTGAATGCCTGTTGTTATCGATGGAATTAGGAACTGAATGCCCTTGATTATAGGTGAGCTCCCGGGTCCAAATAACAACAGGATAGGAGCATTCAGGCCTCTGCATAGACAGGGCGGCGTGGGGCGGAAGCATCTGAATGACTTTTGTTCTAGAAAAGGTCACGGATCAGCATGTGAAAAAGGACGAAAATAACTCAGCCTCTGAATGTACAGGGCGGTACGGAGCGTGGGAACCATGGTACGCCTTTGTCATAAGTAATATTACAGATATGAATATGAAGGAGCACGGGTGGGCAGGCGCCAGAGCAACGGAATGCCTTAAGGGTGTATAAAATACGGAGGCTTAGTGTAGCAAGAGAGAGTTCCTCTTCAACATCATCGCGGCCCACGGAGCCTTGGAGCCGGCCGTTCGGATCGTCCGTGTGACGAGTTTGAGCGCAGCCAGGCACGATCTGCTACGGAGACGACTCACAGGATCGCCTTTCTACAGCGTTCAGCGCAGCAGAGTGGAAGTAATCGTAAGTAGAGGAGAGGTAAGTTTGGGCTATTTAATCGAGGGTAGAAAGCGGAGCGATAGGCAGGATAAGCTGAATCTGGGATCCTCAAGGGATAGGCTAGGAGGGCCGGCTGACTCGCACAGACACACGTAGTTAGCGGGATACTCGCGGGGAACAAAACCGCTAATAGAGGATAAAACTGTGTCGTGGTCGCTGTGAGTACGAGGGAGGCGGAGTGTTTTTGTGCTCGTGCGCATACGCGGCTGTTTGCGGCGAATACGGGAGTGTAGCGTCTGGTGATCGCACGCACGCACGGTTGTTTACATCGAGGTGGAGCGCTTAGCGTGCACGTGCCTACGCGCCTGTTTACGAGCGTGCTTGGTGTTCACGTACGTGCGCGGTTGGTTAACACGAGGAGGGCTGTTCAGCGTGCGCGTGCCTAAGCGACTGGTTTCGGTGGTGTTTAGCGCTCGCGTGCCTGTGTGACGGGGTGGCGGTCGCGCACCTGCGCGATTGTCTAAGAGCGAGGTAGCGAATTAAGCGCCTGGCGTGCGCGAATACGCAGCTGTGTAAAGCAAAGTAATCGCGGCGTGTTTGTTTTTGCTTAAGCGCGTGGAGCGTGGGTGGGAGGGAATCCCACGGTGGCGCGCCGCACCTGCTTATTCGGGGGTTAGCGGTATGAATGGAATGGGGGAGTCGGTGGGCAACGGCCCCGACAATTCAGTGATGGCGGGGGACGATAGCCCCCACAAATGTGACATCCATGTACATCCTGAAATTGATCATCTGAAGTAAACTTAAACAACAGAAAATGTAAAATATTCTGATCACAGATGCTTTCCAACTTTAGCTCAAAGGACCACTTAACCACTATGGTAAAATCAGGAATTGAACCCTCAACCACTGCGCATCATACCACTTCAACAATTAGTCCGATAAGATGATCACGTTTATGTGGCGAAGTCTCCACAAAAACTACAACATTGAAGTGTCAGATCTTGATACAAAACACCACAAGGAAACTAATGACAAGAATAAACATATTAAAACAAGGTAGGACACCCACTTTGGTAGTTGTGCGATGAAGACAAAACTTAGTACTTTCCATCATACACACCACACAATATACAGCCCCAATTAACCAATTAACGCACTAAGCAGAGGTAAATCTTAGTTTCCCCTAAAGACAGCCCCTGCAGAAGTCAAAAGAAAAATGACGATGTCAACACGGTGTTCAGCATTCAAAAAATCACTCTTGCTTGGACATAATTGTTACATATTACTTGATCTAACAGACACGAACATACACATTCTAGAAATTCAACTTTTAACATATCCACTCAATATGGCTTAATAGGTATAACCACACGCAACATTATTTGTTCCAGTTCCCCCATACTTTATGTTTGACTTTTCAGCCACTACATTACATCCAGCCATCTCTTGGGATCCAAATGCATGGGATCAAAAGTAGAATTTCTTCAGCAGTCATTACAGCACTTTGAATTTACTATTTTGATTTAACATCCCTATCATTCTGTACCGTATGATATATGTGAATATGCAATGACGGTGCTAATGCCTTCGAACGCACAGAACGATTTAACGGCTTATCACCCGTGTGTGTTCTCTGGTGTCTGTGAAGATGGAATACAATGACTAATGGGAGAATTCAATGACAATCAGCAAGCAAATCAGCTACAAAATCAAACTGAACTTCTTAAGAATTTGTGTATTCAGTACACCTTTGTATGCCTGCGAGATTTGGACATTAAAACAGATTGGCAGAGATAGGATATTGACACACGAAATATATTGCTACAGAATGATACTGCATCTAAGCTGGAACCAAAGAGTGACAAACGCATATACTTATACTATACATATACCAGCACAGTGTGATTCTAATACGACCACAATATGATTCTAATAATTCTAATACAATCCTAATCCCTCAGCCCTTAGTTCACATATCCGTCCCCGGATTCGCATATACACATGTAGTGTTCATACTTACGTGATCCGAAGATATAAATACTTACATGATCCAAGGTTAGGGTGGGAGGATGACGTCACTAGGGAAAAGAGAGAGATGGCGGGGCAAGAGAGGGAGAGAGAACACTCAGAGAGAGAAGGAGATGTCACCGGAAAAGGCGGGGTGAATGGGGCACTTCTTGGTGGGAATTGGAGCAGGGTGGACACGTATGCTGTGAGCTCGTGAGAAATAAAATATAGTGTTGCCCCTCTGACTTCGATTGGTCGACTCACTAAAACTGTTGGCAGCGGTGGGATCATATGATGCCTCGACGCGGTAACAGGAAGGACCCCAACAGAGACCCCAGCGAAGAAGGGGAGGAACTTGTCTCTACTCCAAGCGCCCCGGACGGCCGTGATCCAAAGACAGCACAATCTGCAGGTGTGGTCAGAATGGCCCCCCGAACCGTGAGAAGATGGTGGTGAGCGAGGAATGACATATCCGAGAGCCCTCGACCCCATGACGGAAGGGAGCCCTGGGTGGACTGGGTTGATCAGTTAACAGAGGCAGTCATGCTACTCCTGTAACAGTTGAGGGAGGACAAGGTGGCTGTGTGATGCCGCCGCCACGGAGCCGATCGGCGGGTGGCCCACCTGCGATCTCGCCGCCCCGAGCGGCGAGGCCGACATTGCTCCACCCCACCACCTCCCCCCCCCCCCTACCGGAACACACACGCACGCACTCCCCCCACCATTAGAGCGCGTGGGGAGACACCCTGGCCGACAGATTTTCACCCAGAAGCCCTCGTAAAGGGATAATTTTCACGGTTTCCTGCGGCCAGGGAATTGGACGGTCTCCTCCGACGCTAACACCCACCGCGGCGCCGTGACTTTGGTTGTAATTACATGGTCACGACGGGGTTGCTGAGCCACCGCGGGTAGAAAGCACACACACCACACACGGGTCAGCAGGCAGGTAGGAGGGCAGAGCCACGAGCGGCGGGAAAGCAGGGTCGCCCTCCGGCTGGAGGGCCGCTGAGCAGGTAAATTTAGATGCAGACGTCGCTGAAAGCAACGGCCCGGGGGATGCTGGGATACAGATGGGCCTACCGATTGGCGGGTGATCCCAGCGAGCTGATTGGCCCGCGAGTCGGCACTAGGTAGCCCCTTTGATGTAGAAAGAATAAAGCGGGTCAGGGCGAAGGGAAAAAGTTCTCTGGCTACTCGAGTCAACCCCAGGCCCGTCAACTCCCGAGTCCAGCCGCGCGAACGTCCGTGGGACGTATCGACGCGCCGCGAGGACCAGACGGCAGTGACGACGAACCGTGAGTAAGAGAGAGAGGGAGTTGGGACTTAGCTTAAGAGCAAAACCGGAGAGGGTAAAGGGGAGAAGGACAGGTAGAGTGTAGTGCCGACTATCGAGAGATAGATTGGTCCTGCCCCGCTGATCCCGACTGACTCGGTTAAATAAGGGCTCACCGACGCGGTGGAATAAATCGTCGGCGGTTACATAACGGACTGGTGTGCTTTTTGCGGAAGCGTGGGTGCACTTGCTGTCGCGGTGGTCGTTACATAACAGACTGGTGTGGTTTTTGCGGAAGCGTGGGTGCGCTTGCTGTCGCGGTGGTCGTTACATAACAGACTGGTGTGGTTGTTGCGAGGGTGTGGAAAGAGAGCGGAAACGTGGGTGCGCTTGCTGTCGCGGTGGTCGTTACATAACAGACTGGTGTGGTTTTTGCGGAAGCGTGGGTGCGCTTGCTGTCGCGGTGGTCGTTACATAACAGACTGGTGTGGTTGTTGCGAGGGTGTGGAAAGAGAGCGGAAACGTGGGTGCGCTTGCTGTCGCGGTGGTCGTTACATAACAGACTGGTGTGGTTTTTGCGGAAGCGTGGGTGCGCTTGCTGTCGCGGTGGTCGTTACATAACAAACTGGTGTGGTTTTTGCGGAAGCGTGGGTGCGCTTGCTGTCGCGGTGGTCGTTACATAACAGACTGGTGTGGTTGTTGCGAGGGTGTGGAAAGAGAGCGGAAGCGTGGGTGCGCTTGCTGTCGCGGTGGTCGTTACATAACAGACTGGTGTGGTTTTTGCGAGGGTGTGGAAAGAGAGTGGAAGCGTGGGTGCGCTTGCTGTTCTCGGTGGTCGCCGCGTGGGTGGAGCGGCGCCGCATGGAGGGTGTGCGCTACAAACCGTCGGCTGCGGACTCCCACGCTGCGAGCGGATACCCGTCTCGCACGCATGCCCATCGCATAGCCCTTTAAACCCGTTTAATCCAATCACCCCAATCGTCGGAGTTAGCACGAACGACGTCGCTTACCCTCCGACCTTTAACCCCCCTGTTACCCGCGTGTGATTGGTGCGTGGGACTGCGCGGGCGGGGAGCGTCGCGTTTGGGTGCCGGCGAAGCGCTAGCGGGTCCCAGGGCGGTCGAGTGTGATGCCCCACCGGCAGGAAACCCGGACTCGGGGGGGGGCAGCACAGGGGGGGGAACAGGAGCCCGACGACCTTTCCCCGCCCGGGGAGGGGTGCGGCGGCGGCAGCTCCCACACTAGTGGAGAGTCTGGGAGCGTCGGTACTTCGCGGACAGGGTCGCAGGCAGGAGAGATCCCGGGGGCCGGCGACCCTAGCAGCTGCTAGCCCGGCGGCGCCGACGCCACCCATGAGGTCCGACCGG
Organism: Petromyzon marinus; assembly: GCF_048934315.1. Classification (NCBI taxonomy): domain Eukaryota; kingdom Metazoa; phylum Chordata; class Hyperoartia; order Petromyzontiformes; family Petromyzontidae; genus Petromyzon; species Petromyzon marinus. Next base: position 5,975,576 of record NC_133748.1, on the reverse strand, counting down.
GAAAACCTACTGTGGGGACGTCGTGGGCAACAGCGACGGTGGGGTTGGTCACCGCCCAAGACAGACCGCTGGAGACGACAATACCGGGGATGGACGAGCCAGTGCCTCTAATGGGTGAGAGCATGGCACCACGACCAATGGGCTCCATTCTCACGGGGCCAGCAGGTCCATCGGAGGTTCCACGATTTAAATTGGCAGCGTCGGAACCACAGAGAGTTACCTCAGGAGGATTTTAAGTCAATCTTAGTGGGGCTGACACCGCTAGCTGCCATTGGAGGAGCGGCGACAAAACACCCCCTTGGCCCAGCGGTAATGACCGCTACAAGCTTTAGGGGTGGAGCATTGGAGCCATGTGGGGAGGTGCTGGTACAATGGTCAGAGGTGCACGGCATCCATAGCCCAGGCGCGGAATTTATTCAGCCTGGGGGATCAGAACGGTGACGAGGGGAGGGCTCCAATCGACCACGCAAGTTAGGCAATGGTCAGAAGTTTGTGGCTAAACGAGGGGACTGGGGAGCATTTGTTCGCCGATTTGAGGCCAGCTTAATAACCATTGCTAAAGTCTACATCATAGACTGACAGTACACTCACTACGATTAAGAACCAGGCTACAGTCTACATTAGTGTTTTTTTTGTTTTAGAATGGATGGAGCACGAGGCACTGAAGGCTCTTCCCATGGCCCTTAGTGACGATGCTTTAATTATAATATACTCCTCCATACCGGCGGAGAAAAAACAACACCCTGCAAACAGCTTACCGAGAGATGGAGTGATTTTTGACCCACTATCCAGCGCTAAAAGATTATTCCAGAACCGTTGGCGGGAGGAAGGAGAATCAGCTTTAGGCCTACAGAAGCTCACTCATGGCCCGAGCACCATCTGCTTTCCCAGGGCTGGACGTGGGGGCACTGCCTGCCCCCAATGTACGTGGCACATCTGTCGCAGGCAACACTGCCCACAGGTCCCCTTGGGGACCTCGCCCAAACTGCACCGTCCATGGCAAGCCCTGTAAAGGCCCCAATGTGTGTGGGTCCAATTGGGATGCCGGCACTGATATCTACATCCCACCCGTCTAAAGCTGGACCGGTCGAGGCCTAACATGGACGTGGTACTCCACCCGCAAGACCACCCATTACATGCACCAAAAACCGGGTCACCGCGAACATCTACACCTTCAACAACAACCGCCATTCGCCACTAAGTGGCGGTGATGTCAAAATGACGCTTGTGCCAGGCGATGTGCACATTGAAGCAACGTGAAGTGTCGAACGCCCGCTGGCACGAGGACATGGGGCAGACCCAGGTGCCACGGGACGACTGAGACGACTGGATCATGCACAACTTGTGCCCCCTTCTGTGCCAACTTGCTGTGCTTTAGCCACCCGGCGCTCCGCTCGTTGTTGTGAGCGTCGCTCCTCCGCCCTCCATTGTTGTTGCAGGGCGACTGCCTCCAACTGCCCAGTAGCGTCCTTCACGAGCCTCCTCCACAGAGGCAGATCTTTACATCACTGCTACCAGCCATCGGCAAGTCCACTCAGCTCCACATCCTCCTGTACCACATCACTTAATCTCTTCTCTATCCCATGCCGCACCCATTTAGCCCCCTCGATCTGGCCAAACAAAAGCTGTTTAGGCATGGGGTGGCTGGGCATGCGGGCTACATTACTTAGCCAACGCAGCCTCGCCTGCCGGAGTAGCTCACCGATGAGACTTTGTCCAGATCTTTCAAGGATTTGTGAGCTCCTCACACAATCCAGCCTGATTAAACCCAGGACAGATCGTAGGCAGGCCAGCCTAAATGTTTCTAACCGGCAAAGATGTTCCATTCGGGGGTGTCCACGTTTCGCAAGCGTAGAGAAGGGAGGGAATGACTGTGACCGAGAAGACCTGAAGCTTTGTGTGGAGTGACAGACCAGGTAGCTTTCACACAGAATTATGCATCTGATTAAAATATAATGCCACTCGACTGATTCGGAGTGAGACCTCTGCTGCCAAACCAGAGCCGGTCATAAGCACACTGCCCAGGTATTGGAAACTCTCCACTCTCTCCACAACTGCCCATCGCCAATTGGGAGTTGTGGGGGTGGAGTGTCCGATGGTACAAAATACCCGGGAAGGTGCTTAGTTTTGGTGGTGCTGACCGTAAGGCCCCACCTCTTTGTGGCAAGCTCCAGGTTCAGCAGAATCGCCTCCAATTCCTCTGAGTGAGCAGCAATTATCAGATCACCGGCATACCTGACGTGGTTGAGCAATAGGGAGCCATCCCTTGACCACACCCGGGCATCAATCAGCCTCCCATTGTATCTGTAACAGATGGAAATTCCTCCGGTAAGCTATTGAAGGCTTCATGAACTGCGTGGTCGAAATAGATGTTAAATAACGTGGGAGCCAGAGGACATCGCTGTCGCACCCAAAGGTGAAAAGGGAATGGCTCCAACTCGCGGTTACATAGTTTTACACGGGCCCGCTCACCATCATGAAGGTCCTTAATGGTCGTGAACAGAGGGTCAGGAACTCCAAAAGCACGAAGGACAACCCAGATCCCAGACCTATTGATGGTATCATAGGCCTTGACCAGGTCAATAAAGCAGAGATATAGGTCTTCTTGAAATTCCCTACACCTCTGCTGTAGCAGACGGACAGAAAATATGGCATCTGAAACTGCATCTGGGCTCTGCAACCCTCTCCTCAGTGTGCCTGGAAAGGCGATGTTCAATAATCATTGCCAGGACCTTTGATGGCACACTGAGGAGTGAGATGCCCCTGTAGTTGGTACAGTCTGTGCGGTCCCCCTTCTTAAAGATGGGGACCACCGGGGCATCCTTGCCATCGTGCGGAATCCGTCCAGTGGTCCAGATTTGTGTTACGATGCCATATAGGACCGCCTGTGCACAAATGCCACCCTCTCTTAGCATTTCACTTGGGAGATCATCTCTGCCCAGTGCCTTTCCTGGTCTCAGACTCTGGATCGCCTTCAGTACTTCCTCAACAGATGGCACCTCAGCCAGCCACTCACATGCGGTGACTTCCAATATTTGAGGCACCGCAGCCTCAGCAAGGTCATCCCCACTTTGTCCCACGATGTTTTACAGGATGAGGGATTTCCCCTCCCCCAGGACCTCACAGAAATGTTCAGCAAATCTGAAAATCTGTTCCTTGGGGTCGGAGATTGGTAATAGGTGTGGTGCTGCAGGTTACTTTTTTGATGGAGTTAAAGAGTGATTTGTGATCGTGGGCCATTGAGGCAGACTCCATCTTCTCAGCAACCTGCGACCATCCTTGCAGTGCCTCGCAGCTCTCCAAACCTCCAAGCGAAGGCTGTGGTAAGCCTCCTCATTCCCTGACGTGGGATGCTGTAGACGATGAGAGTGGGCCTGTCGCTTTTTTGCAGCCAGACTGAACACCTCCTCTGTCAGCCAGGGTCTCTGTGGAGGTCTGGACCGTGTACCACAAGCAGCCATTGCAGCTGCATGAGCCACAGTCCTAAACCTCGCCCATTTCCCCTCGACATCAGGAGTCGGGGACGATGCCAACCCCAGCCGCAAGCGATGATGAAATCTCGCTTGCAACTTTCATCAGCTAGCTGAGACCATGCCACTATGGGTTTGAATGGGGTCCTGGGTGTACACCTACCACCGGAGTAGAAGAATGGCAGACATCTTACAGATGACAAGTCGATGGTCAGTGGGCAGATTAGCTCCACGGTAGGTCCTGGTGTCAAGGACATGGGCCTGCATCCGCTATTCCGTCACTATGTAGTCCAGCAGATGTGCTTGCTTGGACTTGGCATGCATCCATGATGTTGTGTGGATGGGCTGATGCCGGAACAGCGTGTTGGTAATTACAAGTTCATGGACTGCACAAAAATCTAGCAGCCTCCTGCCGTTGTTATTGAGCTGATCTGGCCCATTACTTCCAATCACTCCAGACCAGGTGCCAGCATCATGACCGACTTTTGGGTATTGAAGTCACCCAACAAGATGACTTTATCCCGAGGGGCCACTTTAGCTAGCACCTGTGACAGGAGGTTATAGAAGGCATCTGACTCACCCGTAGTGGTTTTTTGTTGATTCTGGACGAGCCCCGAGAGTAAGGATTCAGTCTTCTGGCTTTGCCAAATGGCATTTGGCCAAGAGACGTCATAGACGCCTGTCCCCCCGTGGCCTCCGGCACAAGCTTAATTTAAGTTTTAAATCGTGGTTTAGTAATAATTAATTGAAGGTGGAGGGGTACCAGCCCCTCGCACCCGTCCAGAGCCCCTATTTGGCCGCTGTGGTGGTTACAAACGCCATGAGGGGAATGGCCAATCTAAATTGGCTCTCCCCCAACGGGACTGCCCACCACAGCGTTGCTGTCTGGCACCAACGAGGAGGTAGGAGGTTGTTTTTCCCGGACTACCTACACCTTCACCTCTTCACTCCCCTTCATGATCACTGCCGAGGTCGGGGAAGTCACTTGCCATGACGCCCCAACCTCAAGAAGGATTCCATCCTTTCCCAGGACTGCCCATGACGAGGGAGGTGCAGCAGCATCCGCTGTTGCCACAGCTACATGGCCCGGTTGCCCGGGCATGGGCCTGGGCGATGCTTCCATGGTGATAGACAGCCAATGAATGCAAGACAACGGGACCGCGTATAAATATGACACTGTCGTTTTTTCACACCGGAGGTTGTTCGTCGGTTGTTCACATTTTAAGGTCCGATTTACCCTTTGAATGTACTGTCTTGTCTTACAAGTTATTCATTTACTGTTGTCTTAAATACTGTTCTGTATACACACATTTTTAATCCCAACACAAACACAAAGTAACAGTTCTCTGGTTGAGTTCGACATTGCTTGTTTATTGACCAACAAAAGTGTATTTTTCTTTCATTCCGTTGGATTCGTACAGGATGTGGTTTAGTCGAGGATGACGTTTTTTTCAGGGGGGAAGGGGGGGCAGGGGGTGCGTGATGTAGTCCTAATTCTTACGTGATCCGAAGGTATAAATAATTACATGATCCAAGGTTACAGTGAGAGGATGACGTCACAATGGAAAGGAGAGAGACGGCGGGAAGAGAAAAAGAGAGAACGCCCAGAGAGAGGGGGGGGGACATCACTTGAAGAGGTGTGGCGGATAGGGAAACGGAGTAGGGTGGATGCGTGCAACGTGCACCTCACAATAAATAAAGTATAGTGTGGCCCCTCTGCCTTAGAACGGTGGATTCTCTACACATACATAAATATAACATGCCTACATACGAACACAGTGAGAGTCTAATACAGGAAGTCATAGAAGGCATCTGACTCATCGACTTTTCCTGCATCCCTCCACTGATGTTTACCTTCGGTGGAGGCATGAGCAACCACCATTCCTCGCCTCCGGTTGATGGGGATGTGAGCCCACAGTAGCCTGGGGCTTACAGGTCCACACACCTTACCGCCACGTTCCCACACCCCCTTCATTCTTGGTGAGCCACTCCCTGTTGTTTGGCATTTCCCTTCCACGGGTAAAGTACCATAAAAACAACCCCCGACCTCCTCAGCGGTTCTGCATGGTAACCACAGCCGCCCACGCGGTCTCGAGATGAGTGCGAGGGGCCGGTTACCCCTTCACCCTCAATGCAATTACCGTGAAAACACATGAAAAATATTTCACACATACACACTTGCGTACATAGGCACACGAGTGTACATGTAGTGAATAACTCGGAGACGATAAGACTTGGAAGCACTTCTTTATTAACGAGCACCATCGGGGTTAACAAACTTAATATTTAGTCCGTCTATTGTCGGCGATGTTACTCAGGCAGGGCAGTTGGTAGGCTGCCTGACGAGCGGCGCCCCGAGAAGGTAGAGACAGAGACGACGACGAGAAGAATGGTGAAGACGAAGAGAAGAATGTCGACGATGGACTTCAGCAGCACGACAGGGATCTCACTCCAACAACAGCCCCGAGGTGTCCCACAGGGGCCCCTCTGATACTGTCAGCGTGGCCTGGCTCCGCCCCGGCCACGCCCCCTTTCTGTAGCCTAATAGCGGGTTCCTGGTGGGCCCCTTCTGTGACCTTTCCCCTAGATCCTTGTCTTGTGTATATCCTGGCCTGCTGACGTGAGGACTGCCGTACGCCTCAGATCTCCTTTTCTGCCAGCAGCCAGTGCTATGCCGCTACATACATACACAGCAGTGTACAATCAGACACATGAGTGGACATACACACGGGAGGCCGTCTGCTACAGCCTGGAAACTGATGATCATCTTTGCTGTCTTACGGTATTATAAATCACGCTTTCAAGATATACCATTCAGATGATTATGTAACGTTCATGACAGCAATTATAATAATTTTGGTTGATTGAATATAACAAATCACCGTTGTTGTCGAGATGCACCCTTATCAACACGAGTGTCCTTAAATAAATTGATGAAACAACGTCGACACAACAGTTGAATGCAAAGTGCGTGAAAGGCAAAGTTAAGAATAAAGGATATATGGATCCTAGGGGAGAGTATGAGAGATATTTCACAAATAAGAATGAGTATCCGAACCAGTGTGCTGTGGTAAAGGCAAACAAATGGATGTACGCACTTGAAAAAGGCGTGATGCACATTAATACAACGAATCCATTCACAACACTCATTGAACACACGATGCTCCTTGATCTTCAATAACGTGTACCAAGAATTATCAAGCTGAACTTGAGGCCAAGCTGAGCATGAGGCCAATATTCTCAATATTATAAGTAACGAGCTAAGTTATCCAGCTTCGCATGGGTCTCAGTAATCAAATGTAAGAGTAATGTCTTGGCATGTTGCCTTAGAATGATTTAATGCTGCAAATGAAGTCGGTAAACGTGTATTTTGTTACGGTTGTTTTTATTGTGTGATAGTCACATAACTTGTTTGTTTGATATGAGGACAGCTTTAAAATGTGTTAACATTGGAGAGCTTCAGGATATACAATATTGGATGTATTGTCATCTAGTGCCAATATGAATTTTTTTCGCATTGCCAACTCTGGAGCGACCAACATAGAGTTGGAATGAGAGAAACATGGGCTTATCAGGCTTAAGCTAACAACTTTGAGTGATTGACCCTGTGCCTTGTTGATGCTTAATGTAAAACTGAGCTGGACAGGGAATTGAAGGAGTTTAAATTGAAAGAGCAGGTCAGAGGTAATGGCTGGAATGCGTGGAATTAGTCCTGCTGCATGGTCAGTCATGATGGTCGATTAAATTACACGGGGCATCATTTTCTTCACAGATAATCGCGTACCATTGCAAAGTGTTGGTGGGTCTAGATTCCTAAGAAGCATGATGGGTGTGCCAATATTGAGGTTGGGTTTGTGTGGAGGCACACCAGGTGGTTGCAGAGAGTTGAGAAATTCTGTAGGGTAATTGGCTGCCTCATTAGTGTCCAGTACAGTGTCAATTGACCTGTATGTATGAGAAATACCTGGTAATTCAGAAAGGAGGTCGTTGTTAGTGATATTCACAGCGCCATTTTTTGGTGCGAGGATGCCTCTTTTGCATAGCCAATTGTGGTCATGTAAGTGGCGAAACATCACCAAAGACAACTTATCAAGTTACTGAAGTGTTGCAACTGTTGTGCCAATGTTGGTCAGAGAGAAACTTCTATCTGCATTGTCATTGCCCGTTTTGAGCAGACTTACAGCAAACTGTGGCTTTGCCAGTGGTCCTGGTAATGTTGCAGGTAGGTGCCTCTGCGTTATCCAAATTAAAGTTCAATTTGAAGACAGATTGAGCTGTTCTTCAATCCTGTCAATAGTGACAGCAATGTATAATAATGCAACTGTATTGGAGATAATGTTGCTCTGCCGGATTTTGGCCAAAAGAAGATTTATAAATAAAGTTTTGCCAGAAATAAAATGGCACCACTGGCCGTGAAAACAGCAATAATAATCTTGTTGAAGCCTTCTCTGTGGCTTGGAAGCAGACTTTGCTCATGCAGTACGATGTATTCAGTAAGCTGCTGCTTGTTTTAGTTGGGTTCTCGCAAAAGGCTATGTGGCACATTATTATCTTTGTTTTGTTCTGGTTCAGGAAGGGCAAAAGTTTAGAGGCTAGCTCCACCTAAATCCTGAACTTATCTTCAATGATAATAAGAGCCTGATTGAAGATGGCATCATTGTAGTGATGTAGCAGGTTTGGATTTTGCACGTGCCTGGTGTAGAATGTCCTCTGCCAGATTCTCCTTGTGGTCGTGCCATAGTTGCAGAGGATTAGACACGGCACATGTGTGCAGCATGATGGCAAATAGGTTCCACACCATTGCTGGTGACAGAGTTGCAGCTGCCTCGTCCAAAGTGCTGTTCCATTGCTCATCATCCTCTAGCAGTCCTCGGAGTTGGCAAGCATATTGGTAAGTATCACAGATGGTGCCATCACCTATTCGCAGCTCTTCAAATGACTTAGGCCGTTTGGCCTCATGTAGAAGCAGTCTGAGGTACAAGCATTTAAAATTGTTGGGATGTAAGTGTAAACACGGCCAAGTGCTTCACTGTTTTTTGTGGGTAATTTAACACATTTTGTCCAATATTGCGGTGCACCTACTTTTCTCGCAACATTCCATGTATAGCACTTGGGTACCTCATGATGAAGCAGTGTCTGAGCAAAGCATCATCCCTACAGTGAAGGAAGAAAGCAGTGAGAGTTGTGTGTTGTGGGACTTGGGCTCGCGTATGTGCATGTGTCCATGAAGAAGACTCTTTTCCTATTCTCAAGGTGCACGCTGAGACAAAACACAGTGGGATGTCGCTCGTGAATGGGGAAGTTGAGGATTCTCAATATGGCTTCATTGGTGCTGATGTCTACCAATTCAAAGTTGTTGAACCTCATGATGCACTGTGCCATCTGTTGTGAGGCCCAAGATAGCTATGTCAGATCCTTTGTTGACATACTTGCACACAAGCTTACCCCGAGCTCTCAATACTGATGGTGCATTGTCTTTGAGGTGTGCGCCTTTTGGAGTCATCTGGTCCAACACCATGTGAGACTGGGTACTAAGAAAAGTTGTCTCGAGTGTGTACCAATCAATTGCAAGGACAGTGCATACATTATCAGTGTTGTCTTTTTGTTTGCATTTTGACCGTAAATGTTGCGGTTAATGCAAGCATGATCCCTTGTAAAAAGGTATCAGTTTTGTTGCCAGATAAAAGGGTAAAAACATTATATCTTGCTCCTGGCAAAGGTCTCATAATAGTTTTATTGTTCAATACCTAGCTTTATTAAAATATTTGCATTAGCGTAAATTGCCTTAATCATTTCAATGTACATCGAGTTTCTCAGACTAAAAAGGTAAATGTGTAAAATATTCGTCTGAGTTTGCTTTCCCTACTGATTGAAGCACGGGTTAGGAACACTGGCTTGTCACATGTGGCATAACGTAATGGCCATTTAAACATCAATCAAAGGACGTCACAGGGGATCATCGTGAAGGTGACTGGGCCCAGCAGCAGCGCGTTCACCACTTGTTGAGGTTGGCGGTTTGCATCCGGCAGGCCGTCCTGTTTATCACTGCGGGTGTATGCAATATTACGCCTCGTCTGATTCAGAGTGGACGTCAAAGATCCCTGACGTCATTAGAAACGAGCCAGCCATTGTGTCATGTAATTCGAGGACAATGTAATACAATCGACCTTTTTGCATCGCGACTTTTCCCATGACGTTTTCGATATATTGCGGGGTCGGCATAAGAACATTTTATGGGAAATTTTGGGGAGTTTTGCGAAGGCCACAGACGACACGCGAAGGCTAGCAGACGACACACAAAACGTTTAGTAACTCATAAATGCATAAAACATATGTACAGTACTGTATAATATTAATGCATTTGATCTTTTAATACCATAAATATACCCACATTTTTTAAAAGTAATATTTTGAAAAAGTTTAAGTTTGCGAAAAGAACGCAAAAGCCAGTAGACGACACGCAAAGGCTGGATATGTAGAGATAACTTAAACCCCCCGGCAGGAGGTGCTCGCTCCACTCACCAAGGGGACCAAAACATTTTACGTTTTTTTTCTAGATCGCGGGGGGCCTGCGCCCCCTAACCCCCGCGATGTGGAAGGGTCGACTGTAGAAGTGAGGGAATTTCAATGGCCCTACCACAATAATAGGTAATTTGCAGCTCTGCAATGTATTGTCAAAAAACCCTCACGAGGGAAATATTCAGAGTTCCAACTTGGGTGCATTGTTCACAAACTCTTCCATATTGATCCCGCTGCACGCGACTTGCTGATCGACTGTGGTGCACCTGGTTTATACTGCTGATAATTGAAGCTACCATTTTACCTAGGAATGGAATAGAACCCATGCCCCTTGGATTGCAAGTCTAGTGTACGAACCATTGCACAACAACAGTAACATTTTGACAGCAACTTCATTTACCCAATGTAGCTGCGATGAACTGCCAGCAGGCAGTGACGTGGCCCAGCAGTCGCGGTTCATGGCCTTGTTAGAGAATTGCAGATTGAGCCGGGCGACCTGCCAGCATTATAGCTGCAGTGTTTATAAACCGTAAATACGACTCTGTGCCGTCCGCTTCCCTGGACATTAAATATCCCCTGGTATCAATCAGGAGCAGATCATTGTGTGCCAGCTGTTTTGTTCACATTCCAAGTCTAAAAATTACCCAAAAAATACCAAAAAAATTACACAGTAACATCACCCCCTGCTGTGAAAATATTGCAACCTGTATCTGTGAAACAGTGCCTTTGTGATAGCCGTGATGTGTGCATGACAAGTGTACTAAATTACTTCTGCTCAACTTATCCCCAGTCAAATCTTGACTTAAAGCTTTCGTGACTGCAGGAATCCATATTCTTTGTGTCGCTTGTGTTGCAATGACAAAACGCTGTAGTTTTAAGTTATTTTTTCTTTGAACCTATCTACGTGACTTCACCCAAAGACCCAAAGAATATTGTCCCCAGCCCTGCTAGGGTCAAAAGTGGGCAGCATTGAGCCTCTCAAGATGGCTGCTTCTGACTGTCCACCAACAAGGTCAGCAGTTTGCCAATGCAAAATAATCGATTACCTCTGCAAAGTTATGACGATTTATGTACGTGGATTACATCTGCATCACAACCCAAGCCTGTGATTTTGGCAGCCTTGAATGTACCTTGATTAGTCACCTGGCCATGGTAGCAGACTACAGTACTGCAAGAAATTGACACGTCGGCCAAGCAAAAGCAAGACAGTTTCCAGTGTGTTTCACCTACACAACGTTGAAGACAACTACGAGCTCAAACTGCATCTGAATGCCCGGTTGCTAATGTATGATGCAGAGCCTTTCTTCCTTGGAGTTATGTTGGAGAGGAGTCTGGCATTCCTTCAACAGCTTAAGGTATCCAGAAAGTTGTGCTCACGGCACAGTCTTCTAGCACGGCTGGACGCGTCAATCTTCGGCACTGTCGCCCACACACTACGTAGATCAGGTCTCATGATGGATTTGCAGTGAGTCCACCTGAGTCGCAGACCTTGTTCCATAGAGGCACCACATTTATCTGTAACACGTATACACAAAGGGGTAACTGCCCCTTTACCAGATACAGCCTAGGGTGGTGACCACCCAGGCAACTACACTATACATAGGAGTTACAGCTACGAAGGGTCGGACCCTCACTCGGGCCCCCGACCACGTGTTGAAGCCTTGTAGGATGTAGAGCTTCCAGCTTGTAGAATGCAGCGACCCCAGTCCCTCCGAGGGACCCACCTTATATCCTCCCGGGTCAGGGCCGGCTCCGCCCTCGGCCCCATCTACCTTTGCGAGCATTCTAGCTCGCTCTTAATCCCCCTCGAGAGCTCTCCCCGAACACGTGATCACCCTTAAGCCCCCCCACCTGGGACCCTCTCTGTGGACACTCCGGATCACGTGTCTACGGGGTCAATCAGAGTGCCGTGGGCCAGGGCAACCCTGTCCCGACATTCTCCCGCTCCCCCTTGTGATTTTTGCGTGGTGTCTGCGCTATCCCAGCGCTCACCAAGCCCCGCTAGGGCTGGTACTACACCCACCTATGGGGTGTACGCCATAACGGTGCATCGCACGCCATGCTCTGCTAGAACCGGCCTCACACAGCCACCCACACGGTCCATGATGTAGGAACATCGCATAGGACGGCCCTTCTGGGCCAGCACCATACAGTGACATCCCCGATGTCACTACATATTGGTAACGGTTTGTACAAGAACTTGAGTAAATAGAAGATGGTGGGGTATTCCACAGACAGGTAGTGTGAGGGAAAAAAGATTTAAACAACATTGGGTTCAAAATTCCATGGGTAATGATGTGCTCTAACTACTGCACCACATTTTTCCTGCACCCCAGTTAGAATTGCTCAAAAATGTCCTTCAATTGTGGGTAGGTTTCACGGAGATTCCACAGCACCATCCATAATTGTTTGACATGTCTTTTCACGCAAACCAGCTCCAGCATGTATTCAGTCGCCTTCTCGCTGCCTTGCCACTGCTCCCTTTCTTTCGCTTCCTACACCGACACAGGCACAAAGCGTGTTGCTTAGAACAGGGCGATGTTCCAGGCATTAGTAAATTTTCAGATCCACTGCCAGGCTACTCTGTGTGTGTTTCAGTTAAATGGCAGTGCTAATGGCAAAGGTTTGACTTCGTTTGATGCTTGTGCATCGATGACAACACAATCCGTTGATGATGTTAAAATTATCCAACTGGGGGCACAAATCAATGTGAGCAAGAGTTTATTATAAAGTTTCGCTGCTATTAGGGACTCGTCTTGAAGGATGTTGGCCAAATTGATTAAAGAGTCACCATAGAGTTGGAGGCAGCTAGTGCCAAAAGGCTTCACTTTGCATCTGGCCTCGCTGACAAGGCACCTCCCCATTTGCGATCCAATGACGTCATCATGCGTGAGGTTATCTCAGAATGTTACCCATCATGTGCCGTGTGAATTTTTTTTTATTCTGCAGATAGGAATGTGATGTTATTTTTTATAATGAAACACTTCCGAGGACACACGTTAGACATGTTCATAGAATACTTGGATCACCTACATGGAACATGTTAATGAGGGCCGTCGTATCTTCATGTTAAGGGCAGACTGCACACCATTCTACTCTCTCACCTTGTAATTTAACATTTTCAATTTGATCCTGATCCCCCTTTAATTACTACACCAGACCATGGACATACCTGCACATTCAAGTAAGTGAATATATTTCGGCTCTGTAGTTGAGACAGCAGGGGTATCACGTTGGAGTGCAGTGCCTGGATCAGCTCCCGTTTATAAGATCGAATTTTTTCTTGCAGCGAATAGTTGGTATACGTGTTCAGAAACAAGCTCGTCTTCTTGCAAAGCCTTTTGAAAAACACTGCAGTAAAAAAAGACAAAGTTAATGCTGTTTCAGCCTTAGAGATGGACAAGTTGAGGTTGGAGTGCTTTTGGAGAACGGAACTCAATCCTGAAAAGTAGCACCCATTTTCCTGAAGAATAACAATTTAATTAATTGTACATTACCTGACATGACATGGATCTGACACATGGACATAGACAGAAAGTGGAACACATGTATGCATATTCTTGGTTCTTTCGGTAAAGTCACGGAGATAGAAAATAAAAATAATAAATGTAAAATTAAAAAAATAAACTGAAAATAACAAAAGCTGTGTATGGTCTGAAAGACGTTCAACATACATGTATGCGTATGGTCCGAAAGAAGTTAAACATACACGCATACAATTTTGGAAGAAGATGCAATGTTTTAGACTGCTGAGAAAATTAATTAGGCTTTGTTGAGACAGGTCACTAGGAGGATTGGGAGCCTGGTGGTGGAGACTAGCGATGGAGTGGCAGACAGAGGAGGGAATGCACCAAAGGGTGTGCACAGCGTTGAGTTGGAGGCGTTGAATTGGCTAAGGTTCTGGAGCTATATGGAATGTATCACATGACTATGTGGATTAACAGTGGCTTGGGGATGCATTCATTCAGCAGTGGATAGAATATAGGTGAGGATGCCTCATAGAAATCGATTACAGGGCTATTAAGCAGGGTTAAAACTGTCGACTCGTTGACAACCGACTCCTTCGTGAGTGTGCTGGCCACTTGGTCACCCAGTGTTCAATTGGCCGTTATTTACATAAAAAAGCAGGAAGGCGTTTAAAATGTAGTAATTTCTCACCAAGAGAGCCCAGCCACTGCGTGACTTCAGGATACTTGTCCTGCACGGCTTGCAGAGCAAACAGCAGCTGGAGGCAGTCGTCATTGCCTCTGGATATGAAGTAGTTGAGCAGTGCCTCTGCAGACTTCTCACCATTATTCATGCCCTTGGCTTGAGTGAAGATCTTATTGCGAATTTGTACTCGACTCGTCAGCTGCAGCAGGAGATGTCGGGGGTCTTTAGCGATCCACAACTTCAGATCCAACTTCTTCTCTTTAATGGACCGCACGGACTCACCTGTGACAAACAGAACTTTGGATGCATTTTACATTTATCTTTTCATATGCATTGTCTTTTCGTTTAACTATCCTGTTATTCCAAAATGTGCCAAAAGAATAAAGGAGCAGGCAACATTTTTTTACTACAGTATTCAACCATTTTGAAAATAAACATTGGAAAATTGTACAGTTGTACAGTATCCGTGCATATGCACGATGTATTATTAGTGTGGATCATACCGTGCTTCTGAAACCAGCTCTTTAGTGGCTCGTAGTTCCTCCTCACATAGTAGAGACCTTTCCACAGTTCCCACAACGCCGTCTCTTCTTGGTTAAAGAAGTGATCTAGTATAACATCCACACACTCCTCTCCATGCTTGTTCTTGGCTGCTTGGCAAACTTCGTGTGGAATAGAATGTGATTCGTCAAAAAATTTCAGGAAGTGCGATGTATCCACTCCAATCCATTCCCTGAAATTCCCCTTGTTTTCTTGGATGAGTTTCAATGTGTCACTCTGATTGTGGTCGTGAATTAGAGAACATGGGAGTTAAGTTTGTTATTTATATATGCAATGGATTCCAAAGCATGCTTCATCCTAAGCATATATACTAAACAAATGAAGAGTGTTCAATGTGCATGCAAACTGCATCTAGTTTACCTGAATTCCATTTGAAAGCACATCAACACGTGGCACACTGATTCCATTGCTCTTTGTTTTGGTACTACCTGTGAATAAATACAATACTACTAGGTTACCATTGATTAAAGTGGACAGTTGGTATGGTTAAATATTTTCTCACTTCATAGCAGCAAATTACCTTATTAGAACTGAATAATAATGATGATAAACACAGAATGTGAGACACTGAGATGAGAGTGATGGAGGATATTTACATTACAAACTTTATAAAATGTTCTACAGACATGAACAGGAATTTAGTTTGAACAATTGCAATAAAGATCAAGATGTCTCTTGATGCTACCACGCATCCCCAGTACATTCAACCCTCTGCCAAATCATGCAGTTGCTACACAGTTGATAAGCGACCTCAAGATCTGCTTAAACTTTATCTCACTATCTACACGTCGGTCTTCCCTTTGTTGTTACACTTCTGGAGACCACGCCAATGCCTTTCTGAACGATTGGCCATGACCCATTGTGTACACACGTCCCACTCAGCGCAAACGTGTTTATCTAACGATATCTAAACCGCTTACAGATCATGTTCTCTTGCCAACTAATGCATTGCTTATGCTATCTTTTCAATACCTTTCTAGAATCACTCGTACATTTGTGATCAAATTGCAACATAATCTTATTTTCAAACTGGAAGTAATGTTTGTCATCACTATCATGGTGTGGTTGCTGGGACATGGCATCACGTGGTAATTGCTCCTTTTCCATTGTGTGCACGTTCCATTGGCATCTGAATCTCATCTGCCTCTAGTAAGCCACATTACCAAGGCTCCCAGTGCCCTGTTGTGGACAACATTGTCTCTCGTGATCATCATCTGTATGAAGGTAGAGTTAAGACTACAAAAATGTCCCACACTCATGAAACCGATCTCTGTAGCCATCACTTCCAGAAAGGTCACTCATGATGTTGCCCATCTTCCACAACAAGGACATGGAGTTGTTTTTCTGGAGAGCAGAGCATTCTCAACGACCAAGGAAATCTCACTTCTAGACAGTGCTAAACCGAAGTTAAACATAACTAAAATAGAAGTGTAGCTAAGCACTGTCTCAACAGGTTAAAAGATACTCAAGAATATGCTAGCCTGCAGAAGTATATTATTTGGGTCTCTCGGTAAAGTCACGTAGATACAGTAGGTTCAAAGAAGATAACAACAAAAATACAAGATACTACGACGTTGCGATCACAACACAAGCGATCGTCATCTTTTTTTTCCTCCTGATGACAATCGCTTGTGTTGTGATCGAAACGTCGTAGTTTTTTGTTATTTTTATTATTTTCTTTGACCATATCTACGTGACTTGACCAAAATACCCAAATAATATGAATTCCTGCCGTCACGAAAGCTTTAAGCCAAGATTTAGCCTGCAGAAGGATAGCGTTATATGGTCACTAAAGCTTTAAACTAAGTGTTACAATTGGTATAATAGATTTGTTGAATATTACACGGGATTTTCACATGTATATATGCCAAGCCACACAACTTATCAGCTCAAATATGTATTATGTACATTTTATCAATCTCAACGTGTGCATTAGATATTTTTTGCAAGTAAAAAAAATTGTTTGGATAAAACTACCACGTTCTTAAAGTCAACTTTGTGTCATTCATCCATGATTAAACCAAAGAATCAAAACTTTATAGGATCTATGAATGACCAAACATCCACAAACTTCATGAGTAGTTGTACTGCATAAGTATAATGTGGGTTTACTCTCCAACACACCGGTGTGCTGAAGTTGTAACGAATTGGCATGTTTTGTAAATGTGACAAACCTTACTAAATTGGCTGCATCGGGTGGTGGCAGGTTTAACGGCACATTTATATCTAGATGATCTAACCCAAAAACCTCAATGGTCATGATACCGAGCTGGATAAGGTGACATTGCGTGTATGACTTCCCGAACATTGTCTTGATGATGTTTGCTGTTTTTAATAATGTTAAATCGAATTGATGAGTTTGGTCTTGAGGATTGCTCTACAACTTATCAGTGAGATGAATCAATAATAATTGGCATATTAATCGCTAGTACACAGATCTAACGACACAGATTTGGTGCTATTATTCCGTGGCCCAACCCAAAAATGAATTATGAATCATGATGTTGCAAAAACCTACGTGTTAAGATTACAGGGCTGCTGTGGCAGAGTTACGATTGTCTGCTTGTCCTCCAAATTATCATCTTTCCCGTTGTTTACATGAAAGAGGTGTAAGGCATTTTAAATAAAATAATAACTTACCAAGAGAGCCCAGCCACTGTTTGACTTCAGGATACTCATCTTGCACGGCTTGCAGAGAAATCAGCAGCTGGAGGCAATCATCATTGCCTCTATTGATGAAGTAATTTAGAAGTAGCTCTGCACACTTCTCGCCGCCATTCATGCCCTTGGCTTTAGCGAAGACGCCATTAGAGATGAATGTTTGACTCTTCAGATGCTCTAGAAGATGGTGTGGGTCCCTACTGATCCACAGCTTCAGAGCTGACTTATTCTCTCGAATGCACTGCATTGCGTCACCTGTGATTGACAGCGTTGAATAAATGTCACGGGTATTTTTTTCATTGCTCTTGACTTTTACCACAAGTGTGCTAAAAGAATCAAGAGGCGAAGCAGAGATGGGTTCATAATTGTACTCAAGCATTACGGCGTTTAACATGAAGCTGTTCAGTCACATGCCACTTGGTGAGTGCCATCTTGTTTTGTGGCACGGAACATAACTGATTAATTATTTGAAAGGGCAAGCACAAGCTGCAAAGTTGTACGGAATCCAAGCATATGAATGACTTTTATTCCTTGTTCCTTGTGTAGTGATGTTAAATGGATCACTATGGCGCGTAGCGCCAAGTGCTGCAGAAATGGGCACAGAGCCTCACACACCATGCAGTACCACTCAATGCGCCAGGGCATGGTACTGGGTGCTAGCAGAAGGAAGCCAGATGAGTACTACCGACAGAGTAGGGGATAACAGCCTCTGCCAGCGCCGCAGGTAATCGCCACAGAGTCGGTCACTGGGGGAGTGTGGTGGGGGTGGCTGGCGGCAGGGGGAGGGCATGCGAGGACGAGTCACCCCATCAGCGGGTTAAGCACGTGATGGGCTGGGGTGAGGAATGTGGGCCAAGGGTGAACGACGGGACACGGAAAGAGGAGCTGAGAAACGTCTAGAGAGTTCCCGAAGGGGGCGTGGTTAAGAGCAGAGCCAGAGAGGGAACAGGTGTGGTGTAATTCCAGAGGTAGGCGGGGCCGAGGGTGGAGCCAGGCCGCGCTGGGAAGGATAAAAGGGGAGCTCCGATCGTATAACGGGCCTGTCTGCAGGTAAAGTGGAACCCAAGTGATATATCTACGTCTTTGTCTTCGACATCGTGGGTCAGGCAGCACGTTGGTTGCTCTGACCCGATTATAGTTATCCTGTATGCGAGAGAAATAGGTGTATTGTGGTCCTATGTGTAACAAGAGAGATAGGTGTATTTAGTCTCGTGTGTAACGGTGTTGCACGAAGTGTAGAATTAACGTTGTTGCATCATAAATCGCGTCTCTGAAAAGATTCACTACAATTGAAACAAAAGCCATACAAAATCAATTCACTGCCAGTACGCAACTCTTGTTATAATGAACGTGGGTCATACCTCGGTTGTGAAGCCACCTCCACAGCTGCAAATAGTGCTTCCTCACAAAGAAGAGTGCTTCCCACAGTTCCTTACAGCCTGTGTCTCCTTTTTTTAAGAAGTGGTCCAGTATGTGCTCCACACATTCCTCTCCATGCCTCTTCCTGGCTGCGTTGTAAACGTGGTGAGGAATCCACTCATAGTCCTTGAGATGCTCCAGGAGGTGTGAGGGATCTACTCCGATCCAGGCCTTGAGATTCTCTTGGTTCTCTCGGATGAGTTTCATTGTTTCACTCTTCTGGCTCCCCTGTAGTGGAGAACACGGAATCTGATTAATGAGGGATGAAGCCCACAGCTGTCCTTGTGAGTAAGCCTACACAATGAATAATGAATGTTGGAGTCAATGTGTAAACATGCTGCGTTGATTGTACCTGAACTTCAATGAACACAAGAGCAGCAAGTTCTTCGCCTTCATCATTATTCTTTCTATAAGTAGTGCCTGTGAAATAAATGCCGTAAAATTAAGTTACAAACGATTCACTTAATACTTCATATGGTTGATAATTTCCTTCTGGTAGCAGAGCAAAACATTCAATTATTGGAACCCATATTCAATTCAAAGAGGTCATTTATACTACGAACATTTTAATACTGTTTTGAAAATGTCACAAATAAGTGGCTGCAGTGTTGCCGAATGAAAAGTAGTATTGAACGTTAGTGTCCAATCAGAAGTAATCAGTAGGAAACAACTAAAATAGAAGTGTAGCAGAGTGCTGTGAAACTGCAGACCAAGAAAGCAGCAAAGTCGTTCCCCACATTGTGCTGATGGACGCTAATCAGTGTCCCGGTGTTAAAAAGCATTTTCAGTGTCTCCACCACAAATTGATTTTCTCCCGTTCCCTTGCCGTTTCCACTCGACTCCTCAGCAATGATCTACGTTCATGATTCCCTGTAGTAGCCTTCTGGCTTATCTCTACACCTGCCACTGCTGAACAGTTCTTCCGAATATGATATTCCTTGTATCTTCCTAAACAAATATTAATCTCACGTTATTGCAAGCATCATATAACCATCTTCTTTTCTACCGCAATTCCATGATCTCTTAGTAAAGGACAAGTAATAAATATAACCTCATATAATACGTCTAACCGGTTTATCTGAGCAAATGTGTAAAGGGGTTTTTTTAAAGAACAAAGCCTGTTGAAAAATATGGATTTGGGAACCTCTAACATGTTGTCAAAGGTAGGAAAATTTTTGATGGCCACCAAAAATCTCAGCTCATAGTCAACAAACATAGCTGTCCATAAAAATAATTTTGGGTTAGATTGATATAAATGTTTCGTTAAACCCGACACCTGACACAGCCAATTAGCAAGGTTTAAGTTCACAAAATATGCCAATTAGTTACTAATTCAGCACACTGCTGTGTTGGACCTTAAACCCACAATATTTACAATTTGAATATGACGTTTCGCTGGTGATTACAACCAGCTTTGTCAGGTGATCATCAAAAATTGTGAAGAAGTCTTCCTGTTTCAGTCGTAAAGAGAGTAAATGTGAAGCCATCATTGTGAGCATATCAGGTGCCAAGACTATAGGGGGTTTAATGTAGTAATATAAATTACAATGGATCATGTTAACCTGAGAATATGCATTACCAATTATTAGTTGGGTTATTCACAGGTAACATAGTGGAATGAGTTTATGTTCACGTTGTTGTCCCTCCCCGAAACCTATGATTAGGATACATTAGATCTGAGATTATTCATATTGATCGGGAAAGCCTACGTGCTGCTAAAATGTTTATATTGAAGGTTAAGGCATTCATTTCCTATGAAAACAAATATTATTTATTGAAGAAAAATGTCCAAATATATTGGAGGCACAGACATTGTAATTCCGGAACACACATGTCATAGTGGCAGAACGATAGACAATTACAATTTTCATAATATCTGGATTTGCAAGTTAGTAACATTTTAAAGGAAACTTTTATGATGGAAACATTAGTCAAATTGTAATCTCATCTAATATTCTAGGCCTTATTAGATTCCTACAAGTCTCCAATACATGAAGTGCTCTCTCAGTTTGTATCTGATTCTTCATCAGATCCTGCATCATGTTACTATTTATACTTTCTCTTGGTGAACACTATCACTGAGCGTGTTTGGTAGAGGTGCGCTTGTCTATTGGAGTGATGAACAGTTCCCTCAAGGTGAGCTGCGATTAACTAGACGCTGATCAAGAGTTAACTGCATTTGTTTTGAAAGCGTTTAACATCGTAAAAAATTCTGGTAATTTCATTGGCAGAGTATTGAGTGAGATTCATGTATTTTGATTTAAAGCTTTCGTGAATGCAGGGATTCATATTCTTGGTTCTTTCAGTAAAGCCACGTAGAAGGGAAACAATAAAATAATAAAAATAATAAACAATACAATTCTCACGACGTTTCGACTGCAACACAAGCAATCATTTTGCTGTGGTTTTCACACTTGATGATGCTTGCTTGTGTTGCAGTCGAAGCGTCGTGATAATTTTATTGTTTTATATTTTTATCATTTTATTGTTTCCCTTCTACGTGACTTTACCGAAAGAACCAAGAATATGAGATTCATGTCGTTGACTAAACTACTGATTGTGAATATGCACGCATTAAGAACTCAGGATTTGGAGTCTTGTTTTGTGGCACGAAATTGAGATTAATGTTGCAGTGGCTGCAAATATACAACAATTAAACTGATGCAAGATGGCTCATTAAGTTCTGGTCTCGCATAATGAGATAGTAGAGTACATGGGTATGGTGTATTTTAACAATCAAATATAGGGAACACCTTACTCTTTTGTGTCAAAATATGTATGGTGAGAAATGACTAAACAATTATCTTATTATGTAACAGTTAGTCTCTGAATATCATTACTTAGAGCATGCACCTGGAAGATCTCAAGCGGTGTCGCCATGGTAGCATAATAATACATTTTTATAGATTCATCCCGTTTTGGATATAATAATGGAACACTATACTTACCATAATGCTCCGATGTTTTTTTCAAAGTCAGCCATTTCCGTTTTGTCTTTAGTAGAAAGAGACTAAATGCAGACAGTACCAGTCCAAGGATAGACCCCAAAACTATAGCTGCTGCAGGTGCAGTGTAGTTTCCCAAAGGATGAGAAACAAACATCTGTCAAAACCAGAACATTTGAAGTCTAATCCACACTTGCTGATAACACATATCAGATCACATTATGTGTACATTTATTATTCGCACCATTCTTTTTTTGCAAGACTCTCATGAAGGAAGGTGCGGTGTTTCATAGACACTGTCTGCAATACGTTCTCAATAGGGAGCGAAGCTGCTATGTGGCTTCATGCACTTAACTCAATTGTGGGTACAGTAAACACTCACTATTCGCGAGTTCTGAATCCGTGGGTTTCGCGAGTAACTAAATGTATAATGACAATAAAGCCTGCATGCGGTGTGAGTGGACTATTGGCCATGGGAGATAATGACAGGGGAATCAGCCTACAGTGTGAATGCACTGGCGGCCACGGGAGGTAATGACAGGGGTATCAGTTGAGTGCGAAGGGACTGGTGGCTACGGGAATGATTGAGAAGGGAGCATGGTCAGGTCACGAAAGAGGACAGTAGAGTCTGCTGTGGAGCTAGCATCCAGAGTGAGCGAGAATGATCGAGAAGGGGGGCGTGGCCTCGGTTTGTATATAAAGGAGATGCTCAGGAGACTCGGGGCTATTGCCTGATGTCAAGTGAACGTGTCTTGAATAAAGTCCCATCTCAAGAGAAGTGTGCCAAGTTGTCATTACAAATGTGTAATGGGTTCAACTGAGTCGCAGATGTAGACTTTGGAGGCAATACATTTATTTAGTTCCAACACATGGGATAACTTCCCCTTAACAGAATAACAACCTTATGTGGTGACCACCTGGCTAACTACACTCATGATTACGTAACTGCTACTATGGACCGGGACCAACGACTTCGGCCCGGGTCCACGTGTTGGAGACTCATTGGGCGGAGATTGTAGATGAAGGGTTTTTTTTCTGGATGAACAACAACCCTGATCCCTCTTGGGACCCGACTTATATTCTCTGAGTCATGGCCAGTTTCGCCCTTGGCCACGTCCACCTTCCAGAATTATTGGGAGGTTCTGGGTCCCAACCATGTGACCCCCCCTAGGCGCCTCTTGGGGACCCTCTGTCAACGTAGCCGGTCACGTGTCCTCCGGGGTCAACCAAAATGCTATGGCCTCACACAACCCTATCCTTCAGTCGGCACCCACACACCCTATCCTGCAGGGTTGGCATTGCACTTAAAGCGTGGTGCCATCCAGGGCTCTTATGCAGCACACACCGTGCTCCTCTAGGGCCGGTACTGCACCCACAGCATTGAGACATCCAGTAATGTCACTACAAATGTATACTAATTCCCTATTCGTGACCCACTGGACTTCAGTATTTGCGAGTGTACATGGTGCCAGACCACCAATGCAGTGATCCCACTAGGAACTCGCTATTGTGCAGGTTTACTTTATACTTACAATCCACTCGTTTATACATTTAGGTATGAACAAGTCGACTGAGTTGCATAAAATGCAGGAAAGTGTTGTGGCTCGTGTTCTAAAAAATCATAACTGCGCATTGCTATCAAACACCTGCATCTACTGAGTCAACCTCCTAAGCTCATCAACATCACCACCACCCTCCATCAGAGTAAAATCATCATCCAAGGTAGTTACAAAAAACACATGGTTGTTTATAACTATTTTTTTTCCAGGTAAGGCCCACTTGTCAGATATGACTTGGCCACAAATGATAGCTCAATGAAGTGGCTTATCGAGGGGTAATTTAACGCAGCCAAATCATCTAAATGCATGTTTCTAAATATGGAGGCGAAAAACCTGAGTACCCAGAGAAAAATCCATCTGACCACGGGGAGAACATCCAAACTCCAAAAATACAGGTGTCTGGGTTGGGATCGAACCCCCGACGTTACGTATACCAGGCAAGGAACCACTGGGGTGACCACTCGTACAATGAACGTCACCCCATTTTTCCAATTGGAACTAGGTTTCCTCATGAGCGAATTCTGCAATCGTGTGCATTTTCAAGAACAAATCCCTCGTGAATAGAGAGAGGGTTTTTCTGTGTACCTCAAATTTTGCGTAATTGGAAGCCAACACACTTGGCACACTCTTTTAGGAACAATATCACGGGATCTCTAATGTTCAGTGTGAACAATATGCAATGTAGTATTTATGGATAATATACCCATAATATTAATTAATGTGGTTGCTGGATTCGAACCCTGAACTTCTGCAACGACGCATTACCACTTAGCCATTCAAATTAAGATTGGCGTGAGTTGGTGAGGAGAGGCGGTGATGTCATGAGACGTCGGGGTGGTGAGTAGAAGGGTTTATGACGCCACGCGGGATTTGGGTGCAGCAGGGAGAGGGGGTGAATAATTGTCATTTCTTTTCCGCATACTGTTAACAGAGATAAAAATCTATATTTCTGTATGAAATAATCAGTTTACGAAATCATAAGAGTCTGTACATATTTGCCATCTTCTTACCATAGACATTCTGCGGGTTCCTAATAGTTAAATAATAGCAATGCTCACCTGATTTAAATAAGGCATTCCATACCCAGCGTATGCCTGAGGTCGCTGCATTTTGGTTCCACTGATTCTGCTACTGATAGTGATAAAGACGATGCTAGGTATGATGATGATGCTGTCTCAAAGTTGTGAGTTGTAAATGAAACGTGCACAATGAATCCTGTTTTGGATTTCACCTTTCAAGAAAGATAATTTTACAGTTACTCTTGGTCATATTCACATTCAAACACGAGTCTGTATTTTGCCTTCATTCCTATGCAGCGAGCGTCTGCTATTTCAGTTACCAGACTGTTGTTGCTTTGACTGTCAAGATAACAAATCAACGTCTCTACTGCATAACTGATGGCACCGGTTACAGTGGCTGGTTAGCTCACCTGTGTGTTGATTTTCATGGAGACAAATCCCTGAGCCAGGGTCTCTCTTGAGCCCCTGAATGCACTGACACACGGTGTCCTGGGCCACGGAGCAGGTGTGAGCCACCTCCTCATCTGCAATGAGAAGCATCACATCAAACCACTAACCTCTCCATTCAAACCAAAGTAACTTAAGTAGTTTTGTTTTGCATCATCAGTCACTGAATGAGAGAAAAAAAATGGTTGCCAGTTTGCCTCACAAATAGAAATATCTATAACAATAAGCATACCATTTAAGACTGGGAAAGAAAAGTAACCACGCTGTACTTGCAACCCATAGGTCACTGGTAACAATTCATAATCAATGCAAAAACATAACGCCTCTGTCCACCCAGCACAATGTCATGTATCGTGAAACATCAATCTATTCCCACATTGACCATTCAACTTAAGCATTCTTTCCCGTAAAAATACAAAACTGATAGGCTGGTGTCTCATGCTGCCATGCTTGGAGTTACCATTGAGAGGTGGAAGACCTCTTCCAAGACGTCTGGGCAGTGTGGCAGAGTCGGTCAAATACCCTCTAGAGGGGATGTCGTGGGCTAGAACAAAATAGTATGGTAACCTCTTCCCAGATATCTGGTCTATGTGGAAGAGTAGGCCAAAAGTTCGGTAATTAATTGCGAAAATAACTACTGGAACCTTTGTCGTAATGCAGACGACTGTGATTTGACCAATGTGAGAGGTTATAATCATATTATCGTATATATTCCTGAAAAAAAATCCCCTGTTTTAGGTTGTTTGGCCATACTTCACACGTAGCAGGTTAGTAAAGGTGAGGAACATAGATGTGGGAGAATAGTACAGTACAATTGAATTTGCTGCACTCTCTAGTACATATCCCCGTCGCGGTCCATATCACGAGTTCTATGCATGATTGACGCCAATTCAAGCACTTTTCAGCCTGAAACTTGTTTAGCTTCTGTTATATGATGAGATCAGGTACATGCCCGATAGTTTAATTGACAGGACATTATTAATTACGACAGATCCTAGTCTGTTTGATATTCTGTTTTGTTTTCTCACTGTACACTCCAAATATAATTTATCTGCCTTATTACAATATGATGACACAATTGGAATATGATGCATACAAAAACACACAATGCAGATATGGCAGTAACCTACTTGCTTTGCTGTCATTTACCTGGGCCGCAACTACTGCACTGTGCACACTTCTCTTCATGGTTGACTCTGTTCATGAAGCTGCCCTCAGGGCATAGATCACACGCCGCTCTCATTTTATCTGCTAAGCAGTCGATCTCCTTGTACGTTCCTGGAGGACAAAGCAGTGTGAGCAGGCAAGAGATAAGACTTCACTTTTAAATGGGAGCTGGACTAAAAACGTCCAACCAGGAACTGATTATTTGGGAGATAGAGACAACAGACTTTAAACACGGGCCTTTTAGGAACAATGCATCAACTCGAAGCAAATGGCTCTGTTTTTATTTATTTATTACAAAGTAAAGTTCCTTCCTGCATCTGTAGTGGGTCAACCTGGCCATAAAACAGGCACCTGGGTACCACGCTGTTTGTTTCACACAGCAGTAGGGGTAGGGCAACGGTTCTCAACCTGTCCGCAAAGCCGTGGGGAGTTATCCATGGACTTCTGCTGTTTTGAATGTTATCGTGACAATCAAATGGCAAGGGGAGGGAAGTGTTATGAGCCTGGATGGCCATGCCTGTGTTGCTTTACCTGCAGGGCACAGCTCACAACAGATGCCTCGTTGCGATTTGTAGAATCCATCATCGCACTCCTTGGCAAGAGACAACTTCTGCAGTAAAAAGATCTGCAGAACAGATCCATACGGAGAGGTTGGGCAATTAGGGGGAGGAACTGAACAGCAGTAAGACCCAGCTAAACGAATTATATATATGCAGTCTGCTTCACTCACAGTGGTCATTCAAGATGCCCTGACATTCGCACCTTGAATTAGCACGGTTGGCTACTTAGGGTGTTAAATAAATTCAACCAACATACATAATTTGAAAGGAGTCGGCCATTGTATGCCGTATCACAGTCCAAATTTGCCTGCAATTACTCAATTGGGGAACAAACCAATCATCGCCCCTGACTGACATATGAATGCCCATTTGCACGCCAGGTGCCGAGTTACCTTGCCTATAATTTGCACTCCTGTCGTGTTTTTCTCTTACTTGCAATTTCACGCCTGCTCATGTCACAGCTGGTGGAAGGGCCTCCACTACAAGGAGCTCCAGGGGGTATTTGTCGACTCTTCCATGCTGACCAAACGTCTTGGAAGATGTTGGGAAATTCCCAATTCAACTCGTCACATCATCTTATCCTATCAAGGATGTGTATATATTGTCTTATTAGTAACTTGAGACCTGACGATCAGACTTAGCTGTGATAACGGCCAAATCGCTCTCCGTGGTGCAAACGTTAAAAAACTGCCACTTTTTTCAAATTGTCTTTGCTGTGGTTTTCACACCTGATGATGATTGCTTGTATTGCAGTCGAAACGTCTTGAGAATTTTATTGTTGTATATTTTTATTATTTTATTGTTTCCCTTCTACGTGACTTTACCGAAAGAACCAAGAATATGTGATTAACTCAATCTAGATATGAAGCTTTTGTGGCTGTAGTAATCCATACTCTTTGGATCTTTCGGTAAAATTTTTTTGCTGAAGCAAAAAAAAATAATTGCTGTGGGTTTCCCACCTGATGATGATTGCTTGTGTTGCAATAGAAACGTCGTAATTTATTTTTTGCTGAAGTGGGAGAGAGAGAGAGAGTTGGCGTGGTAAGAGGTTATATAGGCAAGAAAGGGGGAGGAGCAAGGGGGGAGAGAGAGGGGTGGCTGACCATTGTTATAACGCTGTGGGCTTGCATGATATTGTTTTTTCCGAGACCAAGGTACACTGCAAACCTTTTGTTCATGAAGCCATCCAGATATATAAACATAGACATAACTTCAACCGAGAAGATGGATACAAATTGAGCAATCATTGAAAGGATGTTATTAACCAGGTAAAACCCTAACTGCTTAGTATTGTTTGTCGTCTATCATATCTGCCGGGTACTACTACACCACGCAGTTCTTGCCCTACCCCACACCACCACCTCTCCCTCTCCCTCCTTGTTCCTCCCCCTTCCTTATCTGTATAACCTCTTACCACGGCAACTCTCTCTCCCACTTCAGAAAAAAATTATTGCTGTTTTTCCCACTTGATCATGATTGCTTGTGTTGCAATCGAAACGTCGTGATTTAATTAATTTTATACCTACGTGACTTTACCAAAAGAACCAAATAGTATGGACCCAAGTATATTGTTTCAAATCTTTTTGTCTGTGTGCAAATATATGGATCTCGATATGGTAATACAGATATAAGTTTGGTGACCAGGCTTGAGGATTCGGTTTAACCGCAGTTGGCGGAAACCTGGAGTCGAACCCAGGACCTCATTAACTCTTTATTTAAATGAGAAATGACTGAGATCACCGTCCTCACCATGAGCAGGAGTCTTACTCCCATCGTGAGCCCCGCTGGGTTTCTCCGCGAGGTTCTGACACTCCTCTTTCCACGCCACAGACTCTCAGACTCCTCCGTCCCTTGTCCAGTTCTTGTCCAGCTCAAAATGTGAGTCCCGAAAGTGCGACTTCCATTTACTGGCCTCGACATTATGTGGTGTTCTTCGCAAGGATCTGTTGAGAAAAAACATCACTCTGGATTGTTATTCTGAATTAATTATTATTATCCGGAAGATGCTTAATGGTGGTTTTAAATTATTGTTTTTTGAGCATATGACCAATGTTCCAAAAGGGAACTGAGTGCTCCACCCCAGATGTGAAAACGATTCCAACTGTGGCTGAATTTGTGCTTTGTACAGGAATAATTGTTTTTATTTAAAAATAGAAATTGGCACACAAAGGAAAAGCAAGCTACTTTGATGCCTTGTATGTACATATGTTGAACTTCTTTTTCACCATACATAGCCAAACGTGCTAATCAGAGGTGAGAATGTTGTGACAACCATATTGCCGGATACGATTATTGTTAAATATTATGGAAGGGACTGTCATTTCTGAAGCTACCAGTCTTGCTTTATATCATTGACTTCACTTTATATTATTATCAATGATATATTGTCATAGCCAAGACAGACTGCCATGTCCATTATCTCGCAAGCTCTTAGGCACAGATGCCATAGCCCTTGCTGCACTGGGCACAAACTTCGACATATTTTTCAATCATCTAAAGTTGATCGCAAGTTATTGATGGATATTTTGACCGCTCGAGACTTCAAATAAATCTTTAGAAATCCACACATAAGCAATTTCCTCCTGAACAATCACGCAGCAGATGCCACCACCCTTGATGTGCCCTTATTTGTAGCCGAGTGTGCGATGACCCAAGTCCAAGATATATAGGGATTATCATGGATAGACCTGTGACCTTAAAGGCTCCACATGAAACAGCTCTGTGAAAATATCAAATCAACAATCGCCCTGCTAACAACACTTTCAGGAACAACATGGGACGCCTCAGCTTATGTGCTGCGAACTGCCGCCCTCTCACTAATCTACTCCGTGGCAGAGGCAATGCCCTCTATCCTAGTCCAGGTGCATGTACACAACATGGTGAGATACACAACTAAGTAACACAATGAGCATCATAGCTGTAACTCTGAAACGGACACCAATCCCCTGAATTCTCTGTTCAGGCGAACATTCTGCCACCAAACATCTACATGCAAACTGCAAAGGGGTTTAAACTTTTTCTTACCAATGACCACAAATTCAATGTTACGAGTGATATTGTCTATTTTGAGTGTCATAGCTCCTTGTAGATATACCGAAAGTCGGAAAAACATCAGATGATGGTGCCAAACAGCACTAGAATGGGATCGGGAAACAGAATTTGCATGATAAGAATCA
Source organism: Petromyzon marinus (assembly GCF_048934315.1). Classification (NCBI taxonomy): domain Eukaryota; kingdom Metazoa; phylum Chordata; class Hyperoartia; order Petromyzontiformes; family Petromyzontidae; genus Petromyzon; species Petromyzon marinus. Next base: position 5,945,921 of record NC_133748.1, on the reverse strand, counting down.
GCAGAGCTGAGAATGGTCTTGTGAAGCCGTCGGATATTTTGCTTCCAAGGAATTGACCCAATCACGTAGCAAAGTGAGAACACGTTAATGCAGGCCAAAGAGGAAATAACCCTTGCTTGGGCAAGGAGTGACCCAGGAACATTTGTGAGACGGAAATTTACGGACGGGGTCTGGCATCAGCATCTCCAAAGGACAGAGCAGAACAGGATATGGAAGGGAGGACCGATGGAAAAACACCATAAATCACTGCCCACCCGAGGGCAAATAAAGGGCAAAGAGACAAGAATGTCCCTTTCCGTTTCAACGACTGTCTGAATTAATAAACCTTGGTGCCTAGAAAGTTGAAACGTTTAAAATGAGAACCACCGCACATGAAACATCGTAAACATTGTGGTACTACATGGCAATCTAATAATATGATGTATTGTTACATGACAATACAGCACAGAGTCAGGAGGTTTTGAGTTTGACGAATTGCATGTTTCATTAACATCCACTTATCCATATATAATTGTCATGAGGTCTGGATTAAGCATATGAATTTGATAATTAATTATGGAAGTTCTTATAGGAGCATTAAACTGAAGGATCATTCAGAATAATATACTTTATACGAAACATGCCAATTTTCCACAGCCAAAAAAAGTATATTTAATCAAGGGGTATAACCACAGCCAGACCCGACCGCCTTTGTCTTCCCATTGACGATATTTACATACTGCACCAGGTATTTATATTGATACTAAGTCGACCTAGTTGGGGTGGTGGGGAGGTGGACCAGGACCAGTTCAGATAACCGCCACCTTGTTGATTGTGAATGAGAATTTAACTCAGAAAACCAGGCTCAATAGGAAAGAGGACAAACACATGAACACCCAGATAGAGACATTTCACAATGAAACAGACGTTCTAAGGCACACACACACCACATCTAGGGGCTAATTGGCATGAGAATACAGACATCACAGGGGCAATTAAGTGGATCTGTGTTCACACAAGTCTTGGGATTACTTCCGGAGTGAGTATGATAGTGGTTATGACATCAGGTGCCAGGATGTCTGCTGAGTCCAAAACCAGGGATGAACTCAGACTGACCGAATGGATGCACCGCGTGCGCAAAGGAGGGAGGAGCTTCGGGCCTTAATGTGTCTTAGGAAACTAATTAACTAAGCAAAAAATTATAATATAAACAGCACACAAAATCATACAAACCAGTCCTGCAGAGGCAGACTCGGGATTTGCCCTGGTGGCTGGAAATATAGTTCAGTTCTTGATAATGCAGACTGAGTATCGTTGTAAGTTTTCTTTTATGTTTTATTTATATTTTTAGTAATTTGCAGAGTCAAGGACTTCGATAAGATCTACTAAGAGGTGTGATAAGTTACATGGTTGAGGAAAATTGTTGATTAGTTTATTTTGGCAAGAGATCTTATACAGTATTCCTCATGCTATTATTCTGCGAAGGGAATTTCTATACAATACCGTACTTAGCTAGAGGTGTCTGGGAATTGTTGGCAAAACGCCCAATGTGCAGGCTGCTGCATCGCGTAAGACCTCTGGGAGGGAACCACAACAGGAGCTCGCCAACCAAGCACTACCAAAGGGCTGCTGCAAGGCAGCGTACTGGGTCAGCGTGGCCGCAGCATGCTCCAGCTACAGATCGAGCCTGGCGTGCAGACAATCTGTGAGCACTCAGAGCATCAGCTCACGGCTGTCTGGCAGCATGCTGACTCGAGAGCCACGAGCGGACTTCAGCTGTGGATCCAGCCTGCTGTTCGACACATCGTTGTGGGACTGGAAGTATTTTTGGACTGAAGAAAGGAGACACAAGATGGAACATTAACTTTACACTCAACATTTTTAACTGTACCTTGTAGAGTTTGTGGGCCAAGAAGAATCTCAGCTTGCATGCATTATACGTCATGACAAACAGATTGTGCATTATTCATAATAAAGGTTTTTGGGTTAGATCGCATTATTTATAAATGTGTCGTAACCCTCCACCACCCGACACGGCCAATCAGCAAAAAAAAGTGTCACGTTGACAAAAGACAAATAATTCACTACTTTAGCCCACCGGTGTGTTGAAGAGTGAATCCACAACATTTACAGTTTGAGTACGACGTTTCGCTGGTAAATACATCCAGCATCATCGGGCAATTCGCCAGAATGGTAAAGCCCTCGCTTGCTCCCGGTTTTATATAGAGCAGCAGGGTGACGTCATCATTTAACTCATATCAGGTGCAGTGATTAGAGGCGGAGGGGGGGGTGTATTGTAATTATATAATCGATTAGTAATCAGTCATTGGCTATGATTAGTAATGAGTTGTAGATTAGTAATTAGTTGTAATGTGTGTTAGTGATTATATGCTATGTTAGTAATCCGTTAATTAGTATGTGTTTCCCCTATAAGGAATTGTAATGTGCATTCATATTCTTAGCTCCCTCGGCAAAGCCACGCCGAAGGGAAACAACAAACATATATATTCTATTATTTTATTGTTCCCCCCAATGCGACTCCACCAAAAGAGCCAAGAACATGACTCACTGCAGTCATGAAAGCTTTAAATCAAAATGTAATGTGTATTATTTAATAATACGCTTCCAGGCCGCACTAAGCCTGTAGCTGTCAGAGCGATTAAAGTTATTCTTATTCCTCTCAATTTCAATGGATTCTCTAATTAGTCTTTGCCAGTAATAATTAGTTTTACACAACACTGCAACATTGTCAAAATCAATTGAGTGTCCTTGTTGACAAGCATGTTCTGCCACTGCCGACAGTTGTGTTTGAGATAATTTAATATTTCTCTGATGTTCTTTTAGTCTTACGCTGATGTTACGTCTCGTCAGTCCAATATAGCGTCTGCCACATAAACAATTAATCCGATATACACCTTCTGTTGATAATTTACGTAATGCGTCTTTAGTGCAAGATACTAGTTTTTGAATTTTGTGTACTGTACCAAATCTTACTGTAATGTTTTGCTTTTGCAAAACACGTGCTAATTTGTCAGTTATTCCTGAGATATATGGATTTTTTCTTGTTTTAATAATCTGGTCGCTTTCAGCAGTATTGCTTTGCGATCGTGTTTTGGCATTCAGTGCTCTGTTAATTTGAACATTAGTGTGAGTTTACAGATGTCATAAGCCTATTATGTTAATAAAATTAGAAGTTTACTAGAGGAAAGTACCTACATTAAAATTAAACGAGATCCAACTAATACTTTAGAACGTAAGACCACTGCAATAATTGCAAATTCATTAATCCCTAAAAATGAGCAATACCAAATTAAGCCAAGGGCCTCAAATGGACTACCAAAGATTCATAAAATCAGCATCCCATTACGACCCATAGTCAGTACAATTGGCTCTGCCACATATCAATTTTCAAAATATATAACTAAACAAATACAGCCCTACGTCGGTAGGACATCTTCGTTCATAAGAAATCCAGAACATCTTGTTAATGTGATTAAAGATATTAAACTTACTCCTGATGATATTCTGGTAAGTTTTTATGTGATTTCTCTATTCACTAAGGTTCCAGTGGACGAATTGCTTAAATTACTTGATACACTAGTAAAGAATACCGGTTTACCAAAAGATATTCTGAAACTTGCTGGCTATTGTTTAAATAACACTTAATTCTTATGGAGAGGGAATTTCTTTTAACAAAAGGAAGGAGCAGCAATGGGCTCTCCTTTATCCCCTGCTATAGCAAATTTGTACATGGAAAACTTTGAAATAAGAGCACTTGCCTCGAGCACATTAAAGCCATCCTTTTGGTTTAGATATGTGGATGACACTTTGGTTGTCTGGCCACATGGTAAAGATACACTTAATGATTTTCTAAATCATCTCAATGCACAAAACCCGGCCATCCAGTTCACCATGGAAATGGAGGTGAATAACACACTCCCATTCCTAGATATTTTGCTTGGACATGGCCTAAACGGTAAAATAACACACAGCGTTTACAGAAAGCAAACGCACACTGATGCCTATCTGAATGCAGAATCACATCATCATCCAGCTCAGAAATCCTCTCTCATCAAGACGCTCATACATTGGGCTAAAACAGTGTCAGATGGTGAGAGTCTAGTGAGAGAGATTAAACACGTTAAAGACGCACTACGATAGAATGGCTACAATAATTCTCAAATTAACAGAGCACTGAATGCCAAATCACGATCGCAAAACAATACTGCTGAAAGCGACCAGATTGTTAAAACAATAAAAAATCCATATATCTCAGGAGTAACTGACAAATTAGCCCGTGTTTTGCAAAAGCAAAACATTACAGTAAGATTTGTTACAGTACACAAAATTCAAAAACTAGTATCTTGCACTAAAGACGCATTATGTAAATTATCAACAGAAGGTGTATATCGGATTAATTGTTTATGTGGCAGATGCTATATTGGACAGACGGGACGTAACATCAGCATAAGACTAAAATAACATCAGAGAAATATTAAATTATCTCAAACACAACTGTCGGCAGTGGCAGCACATGCTTGTCAACAAGGACACTCAATTGATTTTGACAATGTTGCAGTGTTGTGTAAAACTAATTATTACTGGCAAAGACTAATTAGAGAATCTTTTGAAATTGAAAGAAATAAGAATAACTTTTATTGCTCTGACAGCTACAGGCTTAGTGCGGCCTGGAAGCGTATTATTAAATAATACACATTACATTTTGATTTAAAGCTTTCGTGACTGCAGTGATTCATGTTCTTGGCTCTTTTGGTGGAGTCGCATTGGGGGGAAGCAATAAAATAATAGAATATATATGTTTGTTGTTTTGTTGTTTCCCTTCGGCGTGGCTTTGCTGAGGGAGCTAAGAATATGAATGCACATTACAATTCCTTATAGGGGAAACACATACTAATTAACGGATTACTAACATAGCATATAATCACTAACACACATTACAACTAATTACTAATCTACAACTCATTACTAATCATAGCCAATGACTGATTACTAATCGATTATATAATTACAATACCCCCCCCCTCTGCCTCTAATCACTGCACCTGATATGAGTTAAATGATGACGTCACCCTGCTGCTCTATATAAAACCGGGAGCAAGCGAGGGCTTTAACATTCTGGCGAATTGCCCGATGCTGCTGGAGTAATTACCAGCGAAACGCGGTCCTGTTCCTGTTCTTCCTGACGCACTACTGCAGCGCTCGTCGGTTTCTCGTGGGTTCTCCAGCCACCCCGGGGTGTGCGAGGGCCCCAGGCCGGGTGGTCTGGGGTGGCCTTGCTGCCGGAGGGTGGGGGAGCCACAGGCGCCACGGGAGGAGTGACCCCGCTGCAGCGGCCACGTGGAGATGGCGGGGATGGAGACGGAGTCGCGGCGCACGTCGCGGACCAAGGAAGACGCCCGGGGTGCTGCGAGCGACCGGAGGAGCGGCGCGAGCCCGTCTGGTGCGGGGGTGATGTTGGGTGAGGCGCAACGAGGGAAAAGAGTGGAGGGGGTGGATGGGCTGGAGAGTGCGGGGAGGGAGGAGCGGGGAGGAGAACGAGGGAGAGCGCCGGGAGGATGGGGTGGGAGTGCCCCGGACCAGAATGGGGAGGAAGAGGCAGGAGAGGCGCCTGCAGCCCAGGGGCCGGGGGAGGGGCAGTGGAGGGAGAAGACCGCGGGCGCTGGCCCGGTGGGTGCGGGGAGGCCCAGCGGAGGAGCGGGGAGGTGGCGCAGCGGAGCTGGGGCGGGCCTGACCCCGATGCAGGCCAGGAGGCACAACTGCGTGCGAGTTGAATTCAAGGAAAATGTAGAAGAGGGGGTGACCCTGGACAGGACGACCTTCGTGAGGTCGGTGGTGCTTGGGATGCTGCGGGTGGAGGACCTCTATTGCTTGATTGCTCTGCCGGGGGGGAGGGCGTTTGATGTGAGCTTCAACTCCAACATTCTGCTGCAAAATTTCCTTGCCCGTTTCGAGGAGAAGGCAGGGGAGAAGCCGCTAACCTCCATGAGGACGCGGTTACTGTCGGACCTGGAGACAAAGGTTGTGACCGTGTTCCTTTACAATGAAGCATTGTATGATCAGGACGTGGAGGTGTGGCTGAGGCAGCATTGCGTGGTGCTGTCGGGTTGCAAGAGGGTGCTGGATGCGGCGGGGATATGGACGGGGGCCAGACAATGGAGGGTGCGTCTGAAGACGGAGGGGGGGGGGGGCACTGAGGCACGTCCCGAGCGCATTGAACATTGGGGGGAACAGGGGCTATGTTGTATATGCGGGACAGCCCAAACTGTGTAGGAGGTGTGGGGGAGGGGGGCACCTGGCGGCAGCATGCGTGGCACGCGTTTGTTACAGGTGCAGGGCGCTGGACCACACGGTGGAGGAATGTGGGGAGCCGGCCCTTTGCAACCTGTGCGGCAGCAGAGGGCATCTGTATAGGACCTGCCCAGAGTCCTATGCTAACAGGGTGCAGGCATGTCGGAGTGGACAGGTAGAGGAGGCAGCGGAGGAGGTGGCCGGACGGGAAGCGGGCCGGATGCATGGAGGGGAATGGAAAGGGGAGGTGGAGGAACCACGACCCCCTGGGCAGGGTGAGGGGGGGGGATCTGTGGGGGAGGGAGCACCACCACCACTGGAGGGGGGGGAGGAAGGGAGGGGAGATGAAGAAGAGGGCTCGGAAACCCCAGTGGGGGACTGGGCGGAGGTGATGGGCGAGGAGGAGGGCGAGGAGGGGCAGCGGGTGGAGGAAGAAGCGGATGACGCATGGGAGGAATCGGGGGGGAGAAAACGGAAGCTGGATAGAGTTCTGAAAGAAGCTAGTCCCCAGCAAGATGCGAGCCTTTCAGGATCCTTGCCGGATTCGGGGGAATCTGGGTGGAGGTGGGCGGAAGGGGGGGGGGGACGTTTGAACCGGGGGAAGCCCCTGAGGTTGAAGGGGAGAAAAAAGGTGAAGGAGAAGGCGGACAAAGGCAGACGGGGGGAGCGCGCACCGGAGTCCGACACGGAATAATGCACGCCTCGGCATGGACATATCTGTAGCATCTGTTAATGTGAGAGGAATGAAGGGGAAGGGAAGGAGAGGGGCAATCATGCAGTGGCTGCAGATCACCAGACGTGACGTAATTTTCCTCCAAGAATGTCACCTACCCTATACCCTAGGGTGGGAGGCTCTGCTGGACAAATGGAAGGGACACTACATTTGGTCTGGCAGCAACGGGAACAGATTTACAGGCGTGGTTACCCTCCTAGGAAGAAGGGGAATGAGAGTGGAATGGACCCAGGAAATAATACCGGGTCAGCTCCTCTGTGTAGATGCATCTTACCAGGGTGTGGAGCTACGGCTGATAAATGTGTATGCCCCGGTACGATGTATGGACAGGACGGAGGTGTGGGAGAGCCTGGCGGGCCTACTGGCCACCAGGAGGCGGGTCATTGTGGGGGGCGATTTTAACTGCCCGTTGTGTCTGGCGGATCTGGTGTCGGTAAAGGGGAGGAGGAAGTTAGATTCCTCTTCCAGGAAACTGAGGGAGTTGATGGAGGACTTTGGGATGGTGGATACGTTCAGGAGGGTGCATGGCACGTGGCCAGGGTTCACGTGGGCGGATAAGAGTGGGGGCACACAGTCACGTATCGACTTTATTTTCGTCTCCGACAAGGTGAATGTGGGAAGTGCGGGGGTGGAACCTTTTCCCCTCTCGGATAACAGAATGGTGGTGGCGGGGCTTGTGATCCCAGGTGGGGTGAAGAGGGGGAAGGGTGTGTGGAAGATGAATGTGGGCTTGCTGGTGGATCAGGAGGTGGCGGAGGATTTCACGCGAGCGTATACCAGTTGGAGGATGCTCCAGGTGTGCTTCCCAACGAGGGTGGAGTGGTGGGGGCAGATAAAGGGTAGGATAAGAACGTTCTTTCAGCGTTATAGTAGGAGGAAGGGGGTGGGTAGGGAATTGAGACAGTGGAACGCTAGGTTAGGAAGGCAGTATAGACTGCTAGAGCTAGGGTTCCCGGTGGGAGAAAGGATAGAGGAGTTGAAAGGGAAGGTAGCCTCAGTCCTGGAAAAGAAGACTAGGCAATTAGTGTATAGGGCGAGGGTCAGGGCAACAGAGGATAGGGAACAGTGTACAAGATTTTTCTTTAAGGCGGGTAGGGAGGGAGACAATGAAATGAGGGAGCTAGTTAGTCCTACTAGGGGTAGACAGGTGACGACGGAAGGGATGATTAGTGTAGTGGAAGACTTTTATGGGGATTTGTATAAGAGGAAAGGGATAGATGGGGGGCGGCGGGAGGAGCTGCTGGAGGCATTGGGGAAGAGGGTTGAGAACCCAGAGGCGCTAGAGGAGAGAATTCGACGGGAAGAAGTGGAAGGGGCGGTGAAGGGGCTGAACAAGAACAGGACCCCAGGCCCGGACGGGATCCCAGCGGACTTCTATATAAAATTCTGGGAACTCCTGAAAGAGGATATTATGCAAATTTGTAGGGAAACTCTGGAGGAGGGGCGGGTGCTGGACGACATGCGGGAGGGCCTGGTCACATTGATTTATAAAGGGAAGGGAGACCGTAGGGACCTGGGAAGTTGGAGGCCAATAACCCTCCTGAATGCGGACTACAAGATCTTGGCAAGGGTAGTCGCGGGGTGACTGGGGAAGGTGGTGGGTGAGGTGGTGGGGCCGGACCAGACGTGTGCAGTCCCGGGGAGGAGGATCGCGGACACTTTGGTGGTTTTGAGGGAGGCGATTGAAGGCGAGAGAGAGAGGGGGTGCCCGTTGGGGATCCTAAGTCTGGACCTGGACAAGGCCTTCGACCGCCTCTCTCATGAATTCATGCTGGCGGTGATGGACAGGATGGGTGTGTGTGGGCCCCTGGTGGAGTGGGTGGAGCGACTTTATGGGGGGCTCAGAGCCAGGCTCCTGATAAATGGGGAACGCTCCGGGATCATTCCAGTGGGTTCCGGGGTGCGGCAGGGATGCCGATGTCCCCAATACTATTTGTCATGTGCATGGAACCTCTGGCGAAGATGATAAGGAATGACCAGAGGATTAGGGGGGTGGTAATACCGGGGAGCAAGGAGCAAGGAAAGGTGACCCTGTACATGGACGATGTGGCCGTGCTATGCAGGGACGTAGCATCGGTATGGAGGGCAATGGAGGGGATGGGGAGGTTCTGCGCGGCCTCCGGATTGAAGGTTAGTGTGGGGAAAAGTGAGCTGATGGTTTATAGAGACTCGAGGCTTTTCGAGGGTCGGCCGCCGGAATTGAGTCTACAAACAGAGGGGATAAAGGTACTGGGGGTGTTCTTCTGTGGGGATAGGATGGGGGAAAATAACTGGGAGAAGGGGGTGAGGAAGGCAAAGGGCTGTCTGGGTAAGTGTGCTGGGAGGCGGCTCACGATGGCCGGTAGGATTATGGTGGTAAAGACAGAAATATTACCATCCCTAAACTACTTGGCGCAGGTTTTCCCGCCAGGTGGGAGGGAGGCTAAGGCCTTGACCTCGGCGATTTTAAGGTTTATCTGGGGGGGAGGGATGGAGAGGGTGAGGAGGGCTGCGGTGTGTCTGCAGGTCGGGAATGGGGGGAGGGGTGCCCCAAATGTGGGGTATACCCTGCAATCGACTTTTGTCTGCAACGCGCTGCGGCTGTTTTTCTCTGCGGAGCCGCGGGGCAAGGCAGCATGCTATATGAGGTATCGGCTGACGTGGCGGTTGCGGGGGCTTGGGATGACTGAGATAGGAAGGAGCTCTCCTTTGGACTGGCCGGGGGGCTGGGTCAGCGACGTGGTGGGGAGCTACGTCGGGCAGCACGGCCTGAACCGGTGGGGGGCCGGTGGGCTCCCAGGGAGGTGCGAGCTGCGGCGGAGAAGGAGGAGGCCTGTGACGAGGTGGCCGGTGCGAGGAGGGAGATGCACGGGAAGATTTGGAGGAATGTGTTGTCGGCAGCGCTCACGAAGGAGCAGATGGACCTGTCATGGCTGGCTGTCCGGGACAAGTTGGAGACGCGGGGTTTTTTGTACAGCCGCCAAATGGCGCATACCCCCAAGTGTCCGAGGGGCTGCAACGCGGACGAAACTGCATCGCACGTGATGGTGGCGTGCCCTTTTGCCCAGGAGGTCTGGAGGAGGAGTAAGCCGTTGCTGGCCCGCTTCGCGCTGTCGAGGGTGACGGCACGGGACGTCATGTGGGGAGAGCTGCGGGGGTGGGGAGGGAGGACAGGGACCAGGTGTGGGCTGTAATAGGAGCGACGAAGGAGGCGCTGTGGAAAGCGCGAAAGAAGGAGCTGGAGGGGTCCCTGATGTCCCCGTTGGAGACATGTTATGTTGCGAGGAGATTGTTGGAAAGGGTGGTGGAGGTGGACCGGGTGAAAATGGGGCGCGATGCCGCAAGGGAACGATGGAAGTGGCCGCTGCCCAGGGTGGGCTAGGGCGGCCGGTGGGGGGGGGGGGGGGCCCTCGCCGGCGTCCGGGAGCGAAGGTGTGCGTGACTGGAAGGGGAGGCTGTCCCTCCAGTGCTGTGGCAGGGGTGACTTCGGTCCAGAGGATGGGTCGGTGGCCGAGCGGGGCCTTTATGGCGCGAGCGAGGGGGTGGCCCCTCGGTCTTTGCTTTGTTTTGTTTTTGTTGTCTTCGCTGAGATACTGAATAAAATTTTAAAAACCGTATTTACCAGCGAAACGTCGTACTCAAACTGTAAATGTTGTGGATTCACTCTACAACACACCGGTGGGCTAAAGTAGTGAATTATTTGTCTTTTGTCAACGTGACACTTTTTTCTGCTGATAGGCCGTGTCGGGTGTTGGAGGGTTACGACACATTTATAAATAACGCGATCTAACCCAAAAACCTTTATTATGAATAATATTGGTCGCGAAAGCCTACGTGTTAAACAGATTGTGTATTGTCGCGTTACCATGATACATTAGTTGGGTTGTTTTTGTTTCATCACGTGATCGTGAGATCCAATTGTTGATGCTTTCTAACCATTTGATACCATTTATGAGTATGCATTGCATACAAATATTGGCATTTTAAGGCGTTTGCCTATAGTTCCTTTTAATCACGTGATCGTCAGATTTGACCATTGATGCTGTTATTATCATTCGATACGGATTGATGATTACATGTATTTGTATTGGTACTGTTGTTATTCTGATAAGTGTTTTGGATTTTAGAGTTAGTGGTATTAAAGTTGTTTAAATTGAGAAGGGTCCAAGTGCTTTTTTCCTAACTCGTGCATCATCTATCTAAATTGTGAGAACTGTAGCCTGTCGTGAGATGTGCATTCTGAGACCTGACAATTACTTATAATTGATGAAGCGATAATCATTGCTATTATCAAGATGGATAAGACATACCTCTAGACAACCAGCGAGCCAATAATAATAAGAACTTGTGATAACTTTATGCATAATCGCTTCCTAATCATATGCATATGCAGTGACATAGAATTAGTTATGTAGCAGCTTCGCGCTGGCTGCTGACAGGTGTATCTGTTCATTGTGGGACTTTAATAAACATTCTGTAAGTTCGTTTATGTTCTTATACTACTGAGAATTCTGTTATAATGTTAGGATTGCCGTTATAATTCTGTAAATGCCTTTATAATGCTGTTATATTGTTACAATAAATATGAGGCCTAGTTAACAACGAAGCTTGCAACTTACATTATTGTGAATGTTACTTGTAATTGCATAAGTCGAGTCTGACTTGTACCCATTTAACTTTAATGTGATCTTGAGAGCAAAGATGAAGAAGTCTCTCATCCACAGTTCAGTGTTATGTGCAGCGGTGTAAATTTAGGCTGCAGTATGGTGATTACACCAAGTGACCTTATTCAACACAGTAGCTCATTCTCTTGTATAGCTATTCAGTGCTAATGTAGGTGCCTGGTCCATCCAGGACCTATTGTGGAGTTTCATGTTATCTAAGACAATGTTACGATGCTGCAGTGTTCATTGTATTGATATTCCAAGTATTAACAGATGACGTATTTTGTGCTGTGTTTTTCCATCAGTTTTACCTCGTTGTTCACCCTGGCTCTGAAAGTTTATTGAATGCGAGGTTAACTACTCGGATAGTGGTGCAACACAGCGCACAGCAAGGCCGAGACACTGCTTGAAATATTCTAATGCAAGGATGAGAACTTAAAATATATGAATTGCTTCCAACATGTATTTATAAAAATATTTTAATTGAAATAGAACAATCAAACATAGAGCAATTGTTAAGTTAAATAAAATAATAAAGACGCGCAAAAAATTGCAGCCTTTGCGATTTGCTAATCGCATTGTTTCAAATTGCGATTTCGATTTGAAATCGATCAATCATTCAGCCCTACCCGCTAGTAGGTTCAGGAGGGGGCGTGGCCAGGGCGGAGTGAGGCTACGCTGGAAGCATAAAAGGGCCCTGAGCAAGAGCTCGGAGCTGTCATACCAACTGTAATCCCTATTGAAGTACGCTACCCTTTGTAGGCATGCGTTTAAATAATGTGCTATTTGATGATTCGCTTCCACGCAACACGCATCTCACTTGATAGTCGCAGAGAATATGTTAAGCACAAGACCCACGTCAGAATTAAGTCGCCTGACAAGTACAAGCCAAAGAGACAACACACACCACCTCTAGACAAAGGCAATATGACAAACTGAGAATGCATACTGGACCCAGGTCACGGGACAGACATGAATCACCATAGGAATTTAGACCATGCTATAGGCGTAACATACACAACAGAAGTTATTTTTAAGAGTCGGCACACCTCGGGTGATAGCTCTTCTGACAATGACCAACCTTCACAAGACTCCTTCAGTAGTACAACTCTTAAACTTATGGATAAAGCTCTCGTTAGAATTCCCTATTTTGACCCACAAAATAAGAGCCCTGACCTATACAGTAGATGAGGCCAAAATTAGAGGTCTAAGGAAGTTAGAAGTCGCTACCACACAAGATTAGATATGATTTTAAACTCCTGAGCCGAGCAGTGATTAAAAGGTTGGGGAATATTAAACGCTGAGGGGCTTACTGTTGCTAAGATGATGACTCAGTATATAGATGAGGATCCACGAGATTACCTAATGCGGTTCAACAGAGCCTATTACTCAGGTGATGTTGATCATTTCCATGAGAATGAGAAAGTGTTTAAGGTGATGTTTTTCAATCCTTGAGTCCGCCTATTACAGAAATTATGGGACTGCTATTGGACCCAGAGAAAACCTCCTTACGCTACATTAAGGAAAAGGCTCATACGGCCTCGCTATATAGAAGCAAGAGAGGGAAGTGAAATTCCCAAGAGCAGTTACAGCACCCTACAGGTGCACTGTTGAATGCTCCAGGTGGCATCACAATACAGAGACAGGCACCCATGAACTACTAACAGAATTACACACACTGCTAGGAATGTAACAATCCTGCTAGGGGGTGGCACACACATCTTAGGGGACCACAGGGCACACAACCAGTTGATTTTTGGAATCGCAGAGTGTGGGTAAGTCGGGGAATCATACCATGACCCCATACCACAACCCACTCATGGACAAACACAATATGGCCCTTCCCCATTGACACCCCCACCAGATGTTGTTGTCGCTGGTTGATCAACCATCAACCAGCGACAACAATAGGTTCGCTTACTTCTAACATGATGAAAGGATCACCCCCGGAGGTACAGGGAGCAACCATGTCAACAGTAAAAACCAATACACCCACGCAATTCGTACCAGAATGGTATAAGGAAATGGAAGTTGGGGAAGAATAAATATGCTCTACAGGGATCCAAAATGTGGCACCAACACTTGATGAATCATCCAAATAAATTGGAAATGAGCTGCCATTGAAAACACTGAAAACTGAATTCACGACTGATAGGGAGAATGAGGACATTGACATACAACTCTTATTTCCAAATGACAGCGCCCTTGGAAACATCTGCAGGCCGCTAGTGGCAGGGAAAACCAGAAGGATACCATTAATTGGCAAACACTAGTTGAATAAGGTACCAATTCAAATACAGTGGTGGAGAACACAAGCATCACCCCAGCAATTGACACAGCTACTGAACGTTAAAAACATGACTACCTTGATCTGTGACCAAATAGTGGATGAGGACAAACAGCAGTGGGTTAAACCGGATTGCCAGCGGGACGCAAAAACACATGACCCACACCTCACGCAACACACACTGAACATGCTGAGCATGAATTGAGAGGAACACACCTCACATGGCACACACACACAGTGTATAGTGAGCATAATTTGAGAGAAACATACCTCATCTGACACAGAGACAATACAGTGAGTGCAAATACTACATATCTAGTAGGCTAACTGAACGAGTGGCCCATTGTAGCTGGTTTCGATGATTTTACTTTAAAAAGGGCAGATACATGCCCTTAGGGAAGTAGGCATCTGCCTTTTGATGGAAATTGGGTGCTGACATGTTGATGATGGATGTAGATGAGTGTGCTAAAATGGAGGAATTTAAGCTCCATGCCGGATCTGGAATTGTGTTGGGAACCAGTCCAATCAAAAGCACAAGAGGGGGGACCCAACTGGGCCCAAAATCAAACCAATTTGCCGATTTTAGAACAAAAAGTCGTGTTGTGCACCGATTCTGGCTATGTATGAAACAACTTCACCCCACACATTCCCACATGGAAATAGAATGGCATGGATAAATACAAAAACGAACAAGTAAACCATTGGCAGTTGATCAAAGCCATGAAGACGATGATTCAGGAAAATAATATGTGGGGAAAGGTCAAAGGTTACTCTAAGGTCCTTTGCCAACATAAATTGGGTAATAACCAGGCAAATGCCCTAACACAACAAGAAAGTCTGAGGGACAGCCTGGCTGTCTGAATCCAGAACCTGGAATGAACTCAGGCTGACCTAATGGATGCACCACGTGTGCAAGAGGTGGGAGGAGCTTCGCGCCCTAATGTGACTTAGGGAATTAATCAAATAAGCTATACATGATCATAGAAACGGCACACACCATCAATACAAACCCGTCCTGCAGAGGCAGACTCCGGGATTTGCCCTTGTGACTGGCAGTAGAGTTGAGTTCTTTATAAGGCAGACTAAGTATCGCTGAAAGCGTTATTTTACGTTTTATTTATATTTTCATTCACTTGCAGAGTCAAGGACTGCAATAAGTAATACTCGGAGGAGTGATAAAATAGTTGTTGATGAAAGTTACTGGTGGCAATGGACCTCATATAGCATTCCTCATGCTATTGTTCTGCGAAGGAATGTTCTATACTGTATAATACTTAGCTAAGGTTTCAGGAAATTGTTAGCAAAACGCTTGTGGCGGCAAAAAAAAAAACTTTCCCACGTGGAAATTTGAGTTATACACCAACATCGAGTGTGCATGAAATATTATCCAAGCTATAGACTGGAAAAATTATGTTTCCTCTCAAAATCAAACTGACATGGTATGAGGTGTAGAGAGGCTAGGAGTGTGAGCAGAGGCACGTGCAGGCTGCTGTACCACTACACCTTCTCCACTACTGTACCACTACACATTCTCTACTGCTGTACCACTACACATTCTCCACTGCTGTACCACTACACATTCTCCACTGCTGTACCACTACACATTCTCCACTGCTGTACCACTACACATTCTCCACTGCTGTACCACTACAGTCTACACATTCTCCACTGCTGTACCACTACACATTCTCCACTGCTGTACCACTACACATTCTCCACTGCTGTACCACTACACATTCTCCACTGCTGTACCACTACACATTCTCCACTGCTGTACCACTGCACCTTTTCTACTGCTGTACCACTACACATTCTCCACTGCTGTACCACTACACCTTCTCTACTGCTGTACTAATACACCTTCTCTACTGCTGTACCACTACACCTTCTCTACTGCTGTACCACTACACCTTCTCAACTGCTGTACCACTACACATTCTCCACTGCTGTACCACTACACCATCTGTAATGCTGTACCACTACACCTTCTCCACTGCTGTACCTCTACACCTTCTCCACTGCTGTACCACTACACCTTCTCTACTGTTGTACCACTACACCTTCTCCACTGCTGTACCACTACACCTCCACTGCTGTACCACTACACCTCTACTGCTGTAACACTACACCTTCTCTACTGTTGTACTACTACACCTTCTCTACTGTTGTACCACTACACCTTCTCTACTGCTGTAACACTACACCTTCTCTACTGCTGTACCACTACACCTTCTCTACTGTTGTACCAGTACACCTTCTCTACTGCTGTATCACCACACCTTCTCTACTGCTGTACCACTACACCTTCTCTACTGCTGTACCACTACACCTTCTCTACTGTTGTACCAGTACACCTTCTCTACTGCTGTATCACCACACCTTCTCTACTGCTGTACCACTGCACCTTCTCTACTGCTGTAACGCTACACCTTCTCTACTGCTGTACCACTACACCTTCTCTACTGCTGTACCAGTACACCTTCTCTACTGTTGCACCACTACACCTTTTCTACTGCTGTACCAGTACACCTTCTCTACTGCTGTACCACCACACCTTCTCTACTGCTGTACCATTACACCTTCTCTACTGCTGTACCACTACACCTTCTCTACTGCTGTACCACTACACCTTCTCCACTGTTGTACCACTACACCTTCTCCACTGCTGTACCACTACACCTTCTCCACTGCTGTACCACTACACCTTCTCTACTGCTGTACCACTTCACCTTCTACACTGCTGTACCACTACACCTTCTCCACTGCTGTACCACTACACCTTCTCCACTGCTGTACCACTACACATTCTCCACTGCTATGCCACTACACCTTCTCTACTGCTGTACCACTACACCTTCTCTACTGCTGTACCACTTCACCTTCTACGCTGCTGTACCACTACACGGTCTCTATTTCTGTAACACTACACATTCTCTACTGCTGTACCACTACACCTTCTCCATTGCTGTACCACTGCACCTTCTCCACAGCAGTATAAAATATATAGTTAAAATGCATATGAACGCATCCTTTATTCAACCTCTGAAATGTGCTTATACCCAAATAAATAACGTGCTGACCCATAACGTGCTGACCCATTACAAGACAATTTGTAAGGGTTGTCACGTAAACATGGCAATTCGTCAATAGTACCACACACCGGTGTGTTGGAGAGCCAAGCCACAACATTTACAATCTGAGTACAACGTTTCGCCAGTAATTACAACTATCTAATCTGAGTACTCCAACACACCGGTGTGCTGTACTAGTGACGAATTGGCCACGTTTTGTTTCCGTGACAAACCTTACTAGTTAGATGTGTCGGGTGGTGACAAGTTTTAACGACACATTTATATAGGTATGCCATCTAACCCCAAAAAACCTCTATTATGGATGATATTGGTCGCGAAAGACTACGTGTTAAAACGTGCTGCCCCATGTCACTCCAACACGTGTCGTGCTAAGAACATGAGACGTAACATTAACCATCACATGCCATGAGCGATCAACTGCTGGATGAAGACTTCCGAGCCATAACCATCTCTCACGTATCTGCGACGCGAGAATCCTCCCAGTACCTGCACACGGGATGATTTCATCGCTCCATCTCCTCTCAGACTTATTCTGTTCTTGGTTGCCTCACGTACTTTGGAGTTGTACGGCGCTGCGACACTCAAAAGAGCCTCGCATTGCAAAACGCTGCTGCTGCTGTGTTGAGAGGCGTCGAGAAACGACTGACACCTCTCCCTTTCAACGGCCAAACCGGTTCTGTGGGATTTTTCCCCACATTGCATGAGGGTGTGGGCGAGTGCCGATGGGTTGCGTAAATATTACACTGGTTCTAGATTTGAAGCTTTCTTGACTGCAAGGACCCATACTCTTTGGTTTTATTCGGTAAAGTCACGTAGGTAAAAAATAAAACAAAAATCACGACGTTTCGGCCACAACACAAGTAGCCTTCTTCAGGTGAAGGAACAGAACTGTCGGGACGACAGAGCTTCAATGAACACTGCTAAGATTCGTGGCGTCTTTTTAAGCTTGGTGAGAGAAGTGAGGCACTTTGACAAAGGAGTTTACATATCAAACAGGAGAATTTAGCATTGAAATAGCTGAGGGATTAGCTTGTGACTGGTCACAGAAATAGCTATGTTAAAGTTAAAGTTTACACATCCACAGAGGCACCTAGTACATGGACGCCAAAGGGGCTGTGCTACCCAACTATCATACAGTAAACCGATGTAAAAAACTAAGTCTAAATTACATCAATATAATAAATGTACTCAATATCTTCTTCAATAAGCTGAGCTATTAACAGCAACTGGGTATACACTTCGATGGTGTGAAAAGGGAATTTTAAGAGCTGCGAAAGTTTGGGGTACCACTACTTCAAAAAAAATATATACTGTACCATTGAAAATTAGTTTACTGTTTGGTTCGATTTAGAATATCTTTCCAATGGTTGCTTAATTTGAAACCATCTTCTCGGTTGAAATTGTGTCTGTGTTTGTAAATCTGAATTGCCTCGTGAACAATTCTCTGATAAAAACCCGTGGGTTTTCAAAGAACCTTGGTATCGGAGAAAATTATATCGTGATCACCCACAGCGTTGTAACAGTTGTAGCGCCGTGAATTCACTCGGACGACAACCGTCCCTTTTTTCGCCGTCACTTTTATTCCATCATTCCGTACACACAGTAATTCTCTCCGTGCTCCGCCAACTCGGACACTCCGATTTACTTCAGCATCGTCCGTGCATCCCCTTCCACACACAGTGTTTCTTCGCCGATCTCTTCACACACAGTGTCTTCCCTTCCACACACAGTGGTTCGTCTTCTATCTCTTCCACACACAGTGGTTCGTCTTCTATCTCCTCACACACAGTATCGCCGCTATCTTTTCACACGCAGTGACTTCCATCTATTCACACACAGTGACTCTATCTCCGCTAACGCTGACTCTCCCTATCGCTATTTACTGTCTTTGGGGTCCGGCTCTCTATCTATTCTTCCATAACATTTCCAGCTGTCTTCTTCGTATCTCTTCACCTCTCGCCAACAACTGCCCAGCAACGACTCTCCAGCAACAACTCCCCAGCAGCAACTCTCCAACAGCAACTCCCCTCCGTTCAAACCACCTCGCGTTTTATTCCCTCTCGCATTAGCCTTAATTAATTGCCACGTGGCTCGCTGGCCGTTTCCCGCCAGCCCGCATTTGTCCCCTTCATCAGACATTCAGACGCCACCACTTAACGCTAACAGCCTCTCGACCAATCACAGCCCTCGTGCCACGACTCCCTTAATTACTTGGGTTTGTTTACGCCACTCGCGACTCGACCACCTGTTCGACCTCGTGTGACCCGTTCTCCTTGTCTGTCTGTATGTACTGTAAATGGCCAATTCCTATGCGCATTATCTACTCCACTACACAGTGATCAGCTACGGCATAATAATTCGTTCTGCCGTGTTTCAAATCTGATTTGTGCTCGCGAATTCGGTTAGAGACATGTCCCTTAGTCTCCCCGATATAGCAATCGCCGCAGGTACAATTCAATTTGTAAACCCCCGGGTACTGTAAGTCAGGAATGACATCCTTCACGGATGGGATCAGATCACGAATATTGTGTACTGTATTGAACCGGACCTATTTCAATGCTAAATTATCCTGCTTTGATACGTAAACTCTTTTGTCAAGACGTTTCATGCCTCTCAACGAGCTTAAAAGACACTCATTATATAGTTTAGTGTATACCCATTTGCTTTGTGATTAATAGCCCAGCTTATTGAAGAATATATTAAGTACATTTATTATATTGATGTAATATAGACTTAGTTTTTTTCATATCGGTTTACTTTATGATAGTTGGTAGTTGGAAGCCTTTAGCGTCCATATACTAAATGCCTCTGTTGATAGGTAAACTTTTACTTTAACATAGCTCATTCTGTCACAAGCTAATCCCTCAGCTATTTCAATGCTAAATTCTCCTACTTTGATACTTAAACTCCTTTGTCAAGACATTTCATGCCTCTCACCGAGCTTAAAAGACACTCATTATATAGTGTATTGTATACCCAGTTGCTTTGTGATTAATAGCCGAGCTTATTGAAGAATATATTAAGTACATTTATTATATTATGTAATATAGACTTAGTTCTTTTCACATCGGTTTACTGTATGAAAGTTGGGTGGTTGGAGGCCTTTAGCGTCCATATACTAAATGCCTCTGTTGATAGATAAACTCTGACTTTATCATAGCTATTTCTGTCACAAGATAATCCCTCAGCTATTTCAATGCTAAATTCTCCTGCTTTGATACTTAAACTCCTTTGTCAACAGGTTTCACGCCTCTCACCGAGCTTAAAAAGACGCTACGCATCTTACTAACGTTCATTGGAGCACTGTCGTCCCTACAGTTCTGTTCTTTCACCTGATGAAGGCTACTTGTGTTGTGGCCGAAACGTCGTGTTTATTTTATCGTCTCATTTTATTTTATTATTATATTCTCATTCTACGTGACTTTACTGAAAGAACCAAAGAAGATGAATCCTTGCAGTCACGAAAGCTTTAAATCGAAATTTACGTCTGTCCTGTTATTAGTAATATTATATCCTATTCTCCTCTTGAATAAGATGACTCCTAAGGCTCCAAGTCCATTTCCTATACATGTCTTCAAGTTTGCTGTAAACTGCAATCTCGTGGGAGTTATTGAAGCTAAACACAAAGTCTTCTGGAAGCAATGCATTCCACAAATTTTGGATACGATTTTTCAATTCTGATATTTTTAAAACCTGATTTTTTGTCTTTATGATGCTGTCTTTAAGGTTTTTTTTTACATGTTGAAAGTAGCTTGGATTTGACGGAGCCATTGGAGGATCGTCTTCTCAAAAGTGAGAAAAGAAATGGATCTGAGAGTTCACGTCGAACCCAATCACCTCGTTAAATGATATAGTTTTGTACTGCTCCTGTTCTGCAGCCGTGCGAGTCATCTCGTCTAACATATCCTGGAAGAGTCTCCTTCCATCCATGACATTTTATTTTACAGTCACATCCCCGACGTTTTGATGGACAAACACACAGCTTGGTGACAACTTCAACTGCTTCATTTTCAGAAATGCCTGCACAGCGATCTGTATTATGTTGTGCATCTCAGAGGGATTCACTCCAAAAGTATTGATCACGGTCATGTTTGCAAGGCCGATCACAAATGTAGCCAGTTCATTGTCAAGAGTGGGTGTCGCATTTGATAGCTCTGGGGCACAGAGCCATTCTGTGTCGACTATCAACACAAAGTCATATCCCAGCTCTTTGCTGAACTCTTCGTCCACCTTCAACAACTGCATGTGGACCCCTCGGGTGCATCTCCCAGCACCCACAGAGAACTGGAGACCGAACATTGCATTCAGCAGCGTGGACTTGCCACTGCTCTGTATGCCCAGTATGGAGAGGACAAAGAGTTTTTTGTTCCCAATTTTTTCAATAACTTCGTCCAAAACTGAGCAATTCCAAGTGATGTGGACATGTGAGGCATCACCGTCCATTAGTTCAAGAGGGATCCCAGAGAGCATCAAATCTGCTGCGATGCCTGGCAAAGCAGCCGAGGGCTTGTCAGCTGTGCGCGGTGTCTGTGACGCTTCAAAGATCTGCCCAACTTCCCTGAAAAGGTGATGGATTCCAAAAGAGGATGCCTCATGTTTTTCTGATATTCGTTCCAGCTCTGCTTGTTGTATAGACAGTAACCTACTGCCAATAACTGTTCTCCTGGACTCAAGTATTCCTTTCGGAGCCTGGTGATACTCCTGATGAAGTTGTGATATGCTACCTGCAGACAGGTTATCTAAATAGATTTGTAGCCAATGCAGTGAGTATTGTTTTACTGAGTCTGCATGATGCCCCATATTATCAATGAACGATCTCATTAATTTATTGAGAGGAGATGCTTTGTGAAGCTGGGCTTCCCGTATTGATTGTTTTTCAATTTCAATGTTGTCCCTGTACTCTTCCACGCTTTGGTCCCCCTCTACTCTCAAGCGAGCGAATTATTTGTCTTTCTTGCACCACTCGTGCCACAATTTACCTTGAAGAGGCAGAAAAGTCTCCTTCATGGAAGACAATGGCTTGTCCTTCAGAAGACTCAATAAGACGCCTGCCATAGACTTGCCTTGTTTACATTGTTCATCATCTTCATCAACACTGAAGCCGCACTGTCTAGCGATGTCGAGCAATCATTAATTGCAACCGTTTGTTTTGATTTGGCCAACATATATTTGAGGGTTGACTTCAATTCATCCATTAGTTCAGCCTCATTTCTATTCTTGACACCAATTTTTACCTTTGTTTTATAATGTCCACCCAAGATTCGTTCTTTGTCAGCCCAAAGGCAAAGTAAAGGCTTTGGAGAATTTAGACAATCTACCAAAATGCTTTTAGCTTCATCATTGTTATCACAATCTTACATTAATATCACGTTGACAGTGGATATCTCGAGGAGAAACTGCACCTGCTTTTTGTGCTCTCTCGCATCTCCATGGAGATTTGTGAACGCTATGCAGTCATTAAAGACGTCATTATCCCTCCCACCTGGACAGTACCAGGCGATCTCTGTGACTCCTTCCATTAGGAGACCATTCTTGCTGCTGCCTCTGCAGTGTCTATGAAAGAAAACTTCATTCTTTTGCTTTCCAAGCAGAGAGTTCAGCATCTGAGATTTCGATGCGGGTGATTCACCAAACCTAATGAATGACACTAGAGGAGTGTCAGCGTTAACAATCGCACAGAGGTTGGTTTGCTCTGTCTCAGTAGATGCAGCACGGGATTTCCAGCTCTTTTTAATCTGTCAGAATGCCCATAGAGGGAATTCTATTTCTGAGCTACAAGGATTTGGAACTAAAAGCGGCAGTGCAAACTGGCAAAACGAGAGTTTGGTGTAAATGTACTGCCTCACAAAATTGTCTCCACAATGAAAAATTGCCATTTGCAAATCCATTGGGTGAACATGGCTTCGAGTTTCTGTCGTAGACCAATCTTGACTACTCACAATACCATCATGGTTAAAAAACTTTTCATAATTAGAGTTTTCATTCTGCATGGTTTCATTGTTTTCATTTTCACCCAGAACACTAACATACCGTGCTTCGGAGTCAAACATCATCAGTTTCTGCAAATAATGAAGAACAAGTTCTTCCTCTGTGATTGGGGCTTCTTTAAGTATTTCTGACTTAACAACACACATATGCTTTGTGTGCATTTGTTTCGGGTAGTATTCTTGAAGCCCAGTATGTTACACAGATTCATAAACGTTTTCATCCCCTCTGTTTCACTCTCAACCTTCGATGTCTGCGAAGGAGCCAATGTGATAGTCAGTGTCCCAGCAACAAGAGATTTCAAAGTTTCCTCGAGTCGGTTCCAATCAATGGGGCCTCCATCATAGACCAGCACCACGTTTGATACTTCGGTGCAGATGTTTGCATCCAAATAGGATTTCATGAACGTCAGATGTTCCTCTTTTTCCAGGGGGGTCCGTGAATTAGACTGTACTCCTGTAGTCAAACCGTTCAAGAGGACATACGCCTGAGCCTTGAGAGCACTTTGAGATTTGAGAGCTGAGTACTCGCTGTGTGCCGCGTCCACTTGGTGCTGAAGGCAGTTAACGTCTTCATAGTCGAGGAGGCGATCGAACGATCTCTCCTTTGTACGGAACCCTGAAGCAGCAGCACAAGAAATGAACAGGAGCTCCTCCTCCATCCGCTCCATTTCTCGGAAGCACCGGCAAAGGGAATTGAGGGAAAATGTGATTTCATTGGTTCCCTTCACCTTTCCTTCATTCAGTGCAGTTTCAAAAGAAGTCGGTGCATCCATCGCTTCTTTTAATTGTTTCTTTGTTTCTGTAAATGTCTTGCCAAGGGCATTTAGCTCAGCAATTGACAACAATTGCAGATTCCCACTGAGGGAGATTATGTACATCAGGATTACCCCCTGTTGTGGTTACCGTCATCTGTATCACATCGGTGAGCACCGGGCTGTAATGTCCAGAATCACTTGGAGCTGGCTCAGTTGTCATTGCAGTACCTGTATCAGTCGTTGTACTACTGCCGCAGTCGGCACCAATGTTTGGTTCGAATAACTCAGACAAGAGCAGTTTTATTTCATCTTGCTGATGTAAACTGAAACCTTTAGCTGATGCCTTCCTCCAAAAAATTCCTCCAAATTGGAGAGGACCCTCGTTTGCGTGAGAGCCAAAATTGTGGAAGAATTTGCAGCTCATGCTGGAAAACACGTTGCTTTTAAAATCTTCCTTTGTATTTTCCAACGTATTCTCAATCATTTGTAGCTCCTTCAGGGCTGCTTCAGACAGCCTGAGTTGTGCCATATGAAGATTACCTGAGGCTAGGGGCAGGTACGTAAAC
This sequence comes from Petromyzon marinus, assembly GCF_048934315.1. Classification (NCBI taxonomy): domain Eukaryota; kingdom Metazoa; phylum Chordata; class Hyperoartia; order Petromyzontiformes; family Petromyzontidae; genus Petromyzon; species Petromyzon marinus. The sequence goes on along the minus strand of NC_133748.1, from coordinate 5,921,570 downwards.
TCTGTCCTGGAAAGATAGGAATGATCAGTCTGAGTATTTTGCATTTCCTTAAGATTCATTGATTTGACTTGCATTAAGGCTGGTTTTCTACTCAAGGACGAGACGCATCCTTTCTCGGAGACAGTGCTGCTGAAGCCCATGACTTCCATGGTCTTCCTGAACATGGATTCATCATTGAAAGAAATAAACTCGTGTTGTTTTGTCTCTGACTTGCCGACCAGACCCACGAGCCGGAATGTTTGTGGGCTCGTCAAGAGTTTTCCTCTCTTTTCTAATGCATCCTCTAACTTTCCACTCATATAAACCCCCTCTAGAGCAAGACCCCCTGATGCGTTTTGTAAAATCTCTGTATCTGACAAACAATGTGTTGAAACAGATGGACATATTTCTTGGGCAGGCTCGTGAATTCTCTCAGACACGACAGAAGGCAACAGATTATCAATTTGTATATGTGGAGCCAAGCTCACTGCCTTTTTAGCACTGACAACACCATCAGCAGCAACAATGCCAAGCATTTTATAAAATGCCCGCTTTTCCCACTCTTTACGGAAATGTGAGTCCAGTTCTCTGCTGTCCTGCTGGTCGAGGTGAAGCAGGGCCTGTGCATTAGAAATCAGCAGAACCTCACGCAGTTTCTGTTTCCAGTAAACTGTGTCAAGACCCACATCTCTGAGCTTTTGTGCAAGTTCATCGTCAGCCTGGCTTCTGCATTCCACTTCGTCCTCTCCAGACATCGCCTAGGGAAAGGCACGTTATTACAATTACAATGTTTTACAACAAAAACTTTAAAATAGTAAAAAAATATAAGAAACTTGTCAGAGAAGTGCGTTGTAAAAACATAAATGATAAGTGCATGCACATCATGGCAAGGGTACACAGTCGCTGTACCTCTCGTTGCCCAGGAACCAGATAAATAACATTGTGAGCACATACTCTTTGGTTCTATTGGGTAAAGTCACGTAGGTGAAAATAAAATAACAAAAAATCACGACGTTTCGGCCACAACACAAGCGGCCTTCATCAGGTGAAGGGACGAGACTGTCTGGAGGACAGCGCTGGAGTGGAAGCTTTAAATCTAGAATTGTGAGCACAATGAGCCATCGATCAGCCTCCCATATGTACATTCCTGTGGTACAGCGATGGAAAGCGTGTACACTGTACGACGTATAACTGTCTTTGACCATTAAGTATGTATGTGTAATGAGTCCACCGGATGAAAGTTGAGATGAAACACTCCTCTTTATTTTCAACATCAGCTCACGCTGCGTGTGACCACTCAACTCAAAATCACAACAGGAAGCGCCCCAATCGCCCTGCCTCTTTCAGTGACGTCACCACTCCCCTGCTGGACGTTTCTCTCACACTCCGCCTTCTCTCTCTTTTCGTTCGTGACGTCATTTTAACAGTAACCTGGGATCCTCCAGATCGTGTAAGTGTAATGACTGAAAATTACCCCAAACCAAGGTGCAGCCTAACGGCTATTAAAAAAATGAACCAAAGTATCAACAAGGTTAAATTTTGATTTAAAGCTTTCGTGACTGCAAGGATTCATCTTCCCTGGTTCTTTCGGTAAAGTCACGTAGAATGAGAATAAAATAATAAATTGATAAAATAAAATAACACAATAATATTCTCACGACGTTTCGGCCACAACACAAGCGGCCTTCATCAGGTGAAGGGGACGAGACTGTCTGGAGGACAGCGCTGGAGTGAGAAAGCCACGCTGAGATCACGACCTTTAAGCTGTGTGAGAAGAAACAAAGTGCCTTGACAAAGGAATTAGCATATAATTTAGCATTGAAATGGCTGAGTGATTAGCTTGTGACTGGTCACAGAAAAGGCTAAGTTAAAGTTAAAGCATACACATCCGCAAAGGCACCCCTTGACAAAGGAATAAGGATAGAATTTAGCATTGAAATAGCTAAGTTAAAGTATATACATCCGCAGAGGCACTCCTTGACAAAGGAATTAGCATAAAATTTAGCATTGAAATAGCTGAGTGATTAGCTTGTAACTGGTCACAGAAATAGCTATGTTAAAGTCAGAGTATATGCATTCACCGAGGCACCTAGTACAAATCAAACAGGATAATTTAGCATTGAAATAACTAGGCGAATTTAGCATTGAAATAACTGAGTGAATTAGCTTGTGACTGGTCACAGAAAAGGCTATGTTGAACTTAAGGCCTACACATCTGAGCTATTCACAGTAACTGGGTATACAATACAATAAATAATGAATACTATATAGTGAGCCAATAAAAAAAATACTAAAATATAAATTACCTCAATGTTATCAATAAACTCTATATTCTCCAATCAGCTAAGCTACCAACAATAAGTCGTTATATATCACAATGCTATATGGCGAAAAATGGGTGGATTCTTACCCTCAACTTTAGCAACACGGATAGATACGGGTCCCGTTCTGTGTTGCTAAAGTTGAGGGTAAGAATCCACCCATTTTTCGCCATATAGCATTGTGATATATAACGACTTATTGTTGGTAGCTTAGCTGATTGGAGAATATAGAGTTTATTGATAACATTGAGGTAATTTATATATTCTAGTATTTTTTTTATTGGTTCACTATATAGTATTCATTATATATTGTATTGTATACCCAGTTACTGTGAATAGCTCAGATGTGTAGGCCTTAACTTCAACATAGCCTTTTCTGTGTCCAGTCACAAGCTAATTCACTCAGTTATTTCAATGCTAAATTCGCCTAGTTATTTCAATGCTAAATTCTCCTGTTTGATTTGTACTAGGTGCCTCGGTGAATGTATATGCTCTGACTTTAACATAGCAATTTCTGTGACCAGTTACAAGCTAATCACTCAGCTATTTCAATGCTAAATTCTATGCTAATTCCTTTGTCAAGGAGTGCCTCTGCGGATGTGTATACTTTAACTTAGCTATTTCAATGCTAAATTCTATGCTAATTCCTTTGTCAAGGGGTGCCTTTGCGGATGTGTATGCTTTAACTTTAACATAGCCTTTTCTGTGACCAGTCACAAGCTAATCACTCAGCCATTTCAATGCTAAATTATATGCTAATTCCTTTGTCAAGCCGCTTTGTTTCTTCTCACACAGCTTAAAGGTCGTGATCTCAGCGTGGCTCTCACTCCAGCGCTGTCCTCCAGACAGTCTCGTTCCCTTCACCTGATGAAGGCCGCTTGTGTTGTGGCCGAAACGTCGTGAGAATATTATTGTGTTATTTAGTTTTATCAATTTATTATTTTATTCTCATTCTACGTGACTTTACCGAAAGAAACAAAGAAGATATCAACAAGGTCTCAACAGGGATTGGTCAGGAGGCAGGCTTTTGAAGTGATTGTACGGAAAGTTTTTAATGAGAATAGGCAGGAAACAAAGCAGAACCCAGAGGCGACGGTTTGGCTCCATTAGAGGGAAAGTTCAGCGATTTTCCGAGAGAAATAGGATGAGGGAACATTTGAGAAAGGGGGCTGAGGGATATATAAGGGGAAAGCACGAGGAGTAGGGTCGTTCGGAGGAAGACACAAGCTGGAAGACACCAAAGAAGCCAAGGGTCCCTTATTGTGTAATTCCGTAATAGGGTTCCTTATGATGTCAACTCAATAAAAGTGGCTCTTCTTATTCCTAGTCGTCGGAGTCATTCAGTAAGTATTAACACTACATATGTATGTATAACTTATTTTGCACCATATGTAGCCTACCGTGCTAATAGACGTGTTGATGGACAACTTACCACAAAAAGCAGTTCTAAAGAAATCAGTTTTAATCTATATTTAAAAGTGCATAGCTCCAGTGGCTTCCTAATATTTGAAGGAAGGGCGTTTCAGATGACCACAGAAGCACATCTGAAAGCACACAATGCAGTGACCATCTTTGTTTGATCACTCACCAAAAGCCTCTTCGAGGATGACTGGAGTTCGAGTGATTAATTAGGTTCCTTGACAAGCTCAGAAAGGTATTGTTAATTTATGGCAAGCACTTTGTGTATAATGAGTGTGACCTTATTTATCATTTCGGCAACAGGAAGCCAATGCAGCTCGGGGTGCACTAGATGGACATGGTCGGATCTTATAGTACCCATCACAACACGTTCGAATGAATTCTGATTTTGAGCTCTAAATCGCCCTACACACTTTCGCCACGGATGACACATTATCCAACCAATCGCAAGGAGTGGCTGCTTCCGCCAATATTTGATGCAGAATATGTACTGTGTGCGTCAGTACGTACGCACAGTCGCTGCTTCTCGCAGTGCTGCAGGCCGACGCTGCTCGGCCTGAGCCGACACTGCCCGGCCCGCACAGTCGCTGCTCCCTGCAACACCGCTCAGCGAGGCTGCTTGGCCTGCACAGCCACCGCTCCTGCAGCACCTGAGTGGTGGCCATTCCCGGCGGCACCGTGGGCTGGCGCTGCACAACCTGGATGGGGGCTGCTCCCTGCACCACCACTCGCTGAACTGGCCCAAGCACTTGCTGAGCCACCGTGGCCACCAGCTGAACCACTGTGGGCGCTCGTTGGCCGCAGTGGGCCCTTGCTGGGTGAGCAGGCCGGCTGGAGCCAGTCGGGGAGTTCACGGCCGGTGGAGGCAGCCTCTTTGCGGATCTTCAGGGCTGCGATAGAAGTCGATGGGTGGAGGGAAGGGGAGGTGCTCCAGGTGCTGCCCGCTGCGCTGGGTGGCGATTTCTGGTTTAGTGTGGAGTGGGGGTGCTCTTGGGCCTGCGGGTTGCCGTGCCAAATAGTGTTGTAAAGAGGGCCTGAAGACATCTGCCCCAGCAAGGTGCTGCTACCATGCTCTCACCCTCTCCTCCTCAGACACGGCCACAATGGAGATAGAGGAGGTTCTGCCGGTTTTGAGTTCTGGCAGGATGGGGGTGTCGGGCGGACTCAGGGTCATCCAGGCATGCGCTGGGGAGCTGTGTCACCAGGACAGGCATACCGTTTCAACCACACGCGGGTGGACTAAATGCATAATAATTTTGTGGAGGCAATGCACCTGGTTGTGTTGGTAGGTTGTGCATGGGTGTTTTACTTAATTTGGCACTAAGCGCAGGGGTAATCTAATTTAGTTGGGCTTGCGAAATGCAGTCCATAATCAGCCGTGGTGCCTTTTCCCCTTTTCGAGGGCCTGTGTTTGGCATTGACCAAGGATGCTGAGAGTTGAATCTCATCACTTTTGGGGGGTTGAATTCCATGACCCCTGGCCTTGTAGCCTTGTGCTGTTTGAGCCTTTTTGTACTCATGCTTCAGGGTGAGATACCCCGTGGCAGTCAGAGAGAAGTCTTCCTTCTCTCTTGTGCATGCCCATGGCCCAGGGGCTTATCAATGTCTTGCGTAGGTCCAAGATTGTTGTCTTTAAAACAGTTATTGGACGTCCTATATTATAACAAGCGTTTATAGCTGGAATCCTGGGCTTATGGCGGTTGGGGCTTGCAGTAACCGTGCCTCAGGGTGAGCAATCCCATGGTGGACAGAGAGAGAGGTTTCTTCTCTCTTGTGCATTCCCATAGCACACAGGCTTATTCATTTATTGCGTTGGGCCAAGACTGTTGTCTTAAAAACAATTGGACATCTCCTACCATTGGAGGAAATGTTATAGCCGGGACGGCTGTTTTTTCGCTGGGGGGAGGGGGGTGATGAGAACCGTTACACATAGCTACTAAATATTTTGGAAATATAAATAACAGGTTTTGGAAAGATTATTAATAACACGGGTGGCTGGATGTCTAACATCCGGAGATGAACTAACCTGTCGCAAGCGACTACAGATGGTAGCTAATTAAGGATGGGGAGAGAGATATAAAAAGGGAGCATCGCCAAAAGTTGAGGCGCTTGCCTGGGACGAAGACGAGTTGGTGGCTACGCTCGATTAGTACTCGTCGAAGAGATTTGAACTCCCACACATACGAAAATAAAGATCATAACTTCGTCTTCATGAACGTCTCGTCGGAGCATCTTTATACATGTTTATGTACAATTAGATATATATTGTATTCGTGTGTACATCCGTGGATGCAGGCAAGGCCGATGAGTCAGATGCCTTCTATGACCTCCTGTCACAGGTGCTGGCTAAAGTGGCCCCTCGGGATAGAGTCATCTTGTTGAGTGACTTCAATGCCCCAGTTGGTCATGATGCTGGCACCTGGTCTGGAGTGATTGGTAGGTATGGGCCAGATCATCTGTAAGATGCACCTGCCATTATTCCACTTCAGTGGTGGGTGTACACCCAGGACCCCATTCCAACCTAAGGTGGTCTGGTCTCAGCTAGCTGATGGAAGTTGCAAGTGAGAATTTCATCATCGCTTGCGTCTGGGGTTGGCATCGTCCCCCACTCCTCCTGTTGTCGAGGGTAAATGGGCGAGGTTTAGAACTGTGACGCATGCAGCTGCAATGGCTGCTTTTGGTACGCGGTCCAGACCTCCCCAGAGCCCTGGCCGCAGAGGAGGTGTTCCGGATGGTTGAGAAAAAGCGACAGGCCCACTCTAATCGTCTACAGCATCCCATGTCAGAGAATGAGGAGGCTTACCACAGCCTTCGCTCAGAGGTTCGGAGAGCCGTGAGGTGCTGCAAGGATGGGTGCTGGTCGCGGATTGCTGAGGAGATGGATTCTGCCTCAATGGCCCGCGATCACAAATCCCTATTTAACGCCATCAAAAAAGTAACTTGCAGCGCCACACCTATTACCATCATTAGGGGAAAAACGGTGATCCAATCTCCGACCCCCAAGAACAGGTTTGCAGTTTTGCTGAGCATTTCTGTGAGGTCCTGGGGGAGGGGAAATCCTTCAGCCTGGAAAACATCATGGGACAAAGTGGGGATGATCCTGCTGAGGTTGCGGTGCCTCAAATATTGGAGGAGGAGGTCACCCCCTGTGAGTAGCTGGCTGAGTGGCATCCGTTGAGGAAGTACTGAAGGCGATCCAGAGTCTGAGACCAGGAAAGGTGAAATGCTGAGGGAGGATGGCGTTTGTGCGCAGACTGCCCTACATGACATCATAACAAAAGTCTGGGCCACTGGACGGGTTCCGCAGGATTGGAAGAATGCCCTGGTGGTCCCCCTCTTGAAGAAGGGGGACCGCACAGACTGTAACAACTACAGGGGCATCTCACTCCTCAGTGTGCCGGGAAAGGTCCTGGCAAGGATTATTCAACATCGCCTTGCCAGGCACGCTGAGGAGAGGCTTGCGGAGCCCCAATGCGGTTTCAAGAAAGGGCGGTTGTGCACAGATACCATATTTTCTGTCGCTCTGCTACAGCAGAGGTGTAGCGAATTCCAGCAAGATCTACATCTCTGCTTTATTGACCTGGTCAAGGCCTATGATACCATAAGTATGCCTGGACTCTGGGTTGTTCTTCGTGCTTTTGGAGTACCTGACCCTCTGCTCACGATCATTAAGGACCTTCATAGTGGTGAGTGGGCCCGGGTAAAACTACGTGGCAGGGAGTCAGAGCCATTCCCTGTATACCTTGGGGTGCGACAGGGATGTCCTCTGGCTCCCACATTATTTAACATCTATTTTGACCACGTAGTTCGTGAAGCTTTCAATAGCTGTACCGGGGGAATCTCCATATGGTACAGATATAATGGGAGGCTGATCGATGCCCGGGTGCGGTCAAGGGATGGCTCCCTATTGCTTAACCACGTTATGTATGCCGATGATTTGGTAATAGCTGCTCATTCAGAGGAGCAGTTGGAGACGCTGCTGCTGAGACTGGAGCGTGCTACTAAGAGGTGGGGCCTTAGCATCAGCCCCACCAAAACGAAGCATCTGCCTGGGTATTTTATACCATCGGGCACTGCACCCCCACAACTCCCAATCGGTGATGGGGCAGTTATGGATAGTGGACAGTTTTCCATAACTGGACAGTGTGCTCATGACAGACTCCGGTTTGACAGCAGAGGTCTCACTCCGAACCAGCCGAGCGGCATTATCTTTTCATTGGTTGCGTAACGCTGTGTGGAAGCTACCTGGTCTGTCGCTCTGCACGAAGCTTCAGGTCTTCTCGGCCACAGTCATTCCCTCCCTTCTCTACGCTTGCGAAACGTGATTAGAAACATTTAGGCTGGCCTGCCTACGATCAATCTTGGGTTTAACCAGGCTGAATTGTGATAGGAGCTCACAAATCCTTGAAAGATCTGGACAAAGTCCCATCAGTAAGCACCTCTGGCAGGCAAGGCTGCGTTGGCTGGGCCATGTAGCCCGCATACCCAATCACCGCATGCCCAAACAGCTTTTGTTCAGCCGGATCGATAGGGCTAAACGGGCGTGGCACGGGCTAGAGAAGAGATGGAGTGACGTGGTACAGGAGGATGTGGAGCTGAGTGGACTTGCCGATGACTCGTATCAGCGGTGTCAAGATCGGCCTCTGTGGAGGAGGCTCGTGAAGGACGCTACTGGGCAGTTGAATCCAGTCGCCCTCCAATAACAACAGAGAGCAGAGGAGCAACGCTCACAACAACGAGCGGAGTGCTGGGTGGCCAAAGCACAGCAAGTTGGCACAGTAGGGGCACAGGTGGTGCATCAGCCAGTCATCTCGGTCATCTCAGTCAGTCGACTCGTGGTACCTGGGTCTGCCCCATGACCTCCTGCCAGCGAGCATTCGACACTTCACGTGCCCTCAAGGTGGCCATGGCCTGGTACAAGCGTCGTGTTGACGTCACCGCCACTTAGTGGCGAATGGCGGTTGTTGTGTATAAGTCGATGTGTGTGCAAGTCCATCTGCGCGTGAGTTGATATGTCTGTGTGTCGGTCGATGTGTGTGTGTTAGTCAATGTGTGTGTGTGGTGTGTGTGTGTGTACACAACTAATATTTAATAATTAGTATTTTTAATTAAAAAACATAACGTGTGTGTCTAAGTCCATGTTTGCGTGTGAGTCCATGTGCGTGTATGCATCGATATGTGTGTGTAAGTCGATTTATCTGTGTGTGTTAGTCGATGTGTGTGTGTGTTAGTCAATGTGTGTGTGTAAGTGAAAGTAAAAATCAATTGTGTGTGCGTGTAAATCGATATGTTTAACACGTAGGCTTTTGCGACCAATATTATTCATAATAAACGTTTTTGGGTTAGATCGCGTTATTTATAAACGTGTCGTAACCCTCCACCACCCGATACGACTAATCAGCAAAAAAGTGTCACGTTGACAAAAGACAATTAGTTCACTACTTAGCTCACTACTTAGCTCACTACTTAGTGAACTATTTGTCTTTTGTCAACGTGACACTTTTTTTCTGCTGATTGGCATGTCGGGTGGTGGAGGGTTATGACGCATTTATAAATTTCGATTTAAAGCTTTCGTGACTGCAATGATCCATCTTCTTTCGTTCTTTCGGTAAAGTCACGTAGAATGAGAATAAAATAATAAATTGATAAAATAAAATAACACAATAATATTCTCATGACGTTTCGGCCACAACACAAGCGGCCTTCATCAGGTGAAGGAACGAGACTGTCTGGTAGGATAGCGCTGGAGTGAAAAAGCCACGTTCAGATCACGACCTTTAAGCTGTGTGAGAGGAAACAAAGCGCCTTGACAAAGGAATTAGCATATAATTTAGCATTGAAATGGCTGAGTGATTAGCTTGTGACTGGTCACAGAAATGGCTATGTTTAAAGTTAAAGCATACACATCCGCAGAGGCACCCCTTGACAAAGGAATTATCATAGAATTTAGCATTGAAATAGCTAAGTTAAAGCATACACATCCGCAGAGGCACCCCTTGACAAAGGAATTAGCATAGAATTTAGCATTGAAATAGCTGAGTGATTAGCTTGTAACTGGTCACAGAAATAGCTATGTTAAAGTCAGAGCATACACATTCACCGAGGCACTTAGTAAAAATCAAACAGGAGAATTTAGCATTGAAATAACTAGGCGAATTTAGCATTGAAATGGCTGAGTGATTAGCTAGTAACTGGTCACATAAATGGCTATGTTGAAATCAAGGCCTACACATCTGAGCTATTCACAGTACTATATAGTGAACCAAAAAAAAAACTAAAATATAAATTACCTTAATGTTATCAATAAACTCTATATTCTCCAATCAGCTAAGCTACCAACAATAAGTCGTTATATATCACAATGCTATATGGCGAAAAAATGGGTGGATTCTTACCCTCAACTTTAGCAACACGGATAGCTACGGGCCCCGTTCAGACGGACGAGTTCATCCATGGTCGGAACAGAGGAGGGGGAGAGAGACAGCTGCGAGGCGCTATTATACTCCATGTTGTAAACCATACCATTAACCGTGGTGTGAGAGGTATTAAGAGTCAATGCTGGCGAAAGAGCTGCGGTCTGAAGGTCATCGTAAAATACAATTAATTAAGAACAGAAATGGTTTAAAACATCTTTCCAATGGTTACTAAGCCATAATCCATCTTCTCGGTTGAAATTGTCTCTGTGCTTGTATATGTGAATGGCCTCATGAACGAATCTCTCATGGTAGCCGGTTGGTTTGCAAAGAACCTCCGTCTTGGAGAAGTCAATGTCATGTGAGCCCACTGAATTATAACAGTGATCTGCCACGGCAGTGGAGTTCATTCTACCGTGTTTCAAGTCTGCTTTATGTTCGCGGATGCGGTCCGAGATATGTCGTTTGGTTTCTCCAATGTAACTACTACCACAGAGGCACTTTACTTTGTAAACGCCCGGGTACTGTATGTCTGGAACAGCATCTTTTACAGATGGAACTAAATCACGGATTTTATGTACTGTGTTGAATCGGACCTGGATCTTGTGTTTATTCAGGATTTTGGAGATCTTTTAGTGACCCCTGCAATGTAGGGTAAGGTGATGGTTTTGAGTGGCTCCACAAGAGGATCCTTCTTCATGACTGGAGTCATGGCTTTGCGGATTGTGTAGTCGGAGTAACCATTAGCCCTGAGAGCCTGGTGTACGTGCTTGAGTTCACTGGTAATGTGTTCCTGGTCGGAAATGCATTGGGCTCTATGGTATAGAGTCTTGATGAAGGAGTTCTTCTGGGATGGATGGTGGTGGGAATCCGGTTTCAAGTAAGCATCTGTATGGGTAGCTTTCCTGTAGACAGAGTGGCTCATTGAACCATCATGTCTCCTTTTAATTAAGCCATCCAAAAAGAGTAGTTTGCCATCTTTTTCGACCTCCATGGTAAATCTGATGGCTGGGTGTATGGAATTGATGTGGTCGCGGAATTGGTCTAGAGCAGGCTGGCCAAGTGGTCAGATGACAAAGGTGTCATCAACGTACCTCTTCCATAAGGTCGGGCGTAGAGTGGCAGTCTGGATGGCGTCAGTTTCAAATTTTTCCATGAATACGTTGGCTACAACCGGAGATAGGGGGGAGCCCATTGGGGTGCCCTCAGTTTGTTTGTAGAAAGTTCCATTCCAGGTGAAGTAGGTGTTGGTTAAGCAATGTCTCACCAGGGAGGGTACATCAGTATGCAGTCCTTGATGAACCAGGTCTTCAATGATAGCGATGGTGTCAGGTACCGGGACTTTGGTGAACAAAGACACCACATCTAAACTGACAAGCAGGTCGTCTGGGGACAGGGAAATGCCTTTGATTGTCGATACCAGGTGAGTAGAATTTAGTACCGCAGAGGAGGTTTTTCTAGTGAAAGTTCGCAGTATATCAGCAAGCAAACGTGCCAGTTTGTAGGTGGGGGAGTTGATAGTAGAGACGATGGGACGAAGGGGTGTATCTTCTTTGTGTATTTTTGGAAGGCCATATATATCTTGGTGGTCTGGCAGCAGAGGGTTTCAACGAGAACTGTTTGATCTCATCAATTAATGCGGTTGTAACCAACGTATTCATTGAAAAATTTGAAACTGACGCCATCCAGACTGCCACTCTACGCCCGACCTTATGGAAGAGGTACGTTGATGACACCTTTGTCATCTGGCCACATGGCCAGCCTGCTCTAGACCAATTCCGCGACCACATCAATTCCATACACCCAGCCATCAGATTTACCATGGAGGTCGAAAAAGATGGCAAACTACCCTTTTTGGATGTCTTAATTAAAAGGAGACATGATGGTTCAATGAGCCACTCTGTCTACAGGAAAGCTACCCATACAGATGCTTACTTGAAACTGGATTCCCACCACCATCCATCCCAGAAGAACTCCCTCATCAAGACTCTATACCATAGAGCCCAATGCATTTCCGACCAGGAACACATTACCAGTGAACTCAAGCACGTACACCAGGCTCTCAGGGCTAATGGCTACTCCGACTACACAATCCGCAAAGCCATCACTCCAGTCATGAAGAAGGATCCTCTTGTGGAGCCACTCAAAACCATCACCTTACCCTACATTGCAGGGGTCACTAAAAAGATCTCCAAAATCCTGAATAAACACAAGATCCAGGTCAGATTCAACACAGTACATAAAATCCGTGATTTAGTTCCATCTGTAAAAGATGCTGTTCCAGACATACAGTACCCGGGCATTTACAAAGTAAAGTGCCTCTGTGGTAGTAGTTACATTGGAGAAACCAAACGACATATCTCGGACCGCATCCGCGAACATAAAGCAGACTTGAAACACGGTAGAATGAACTCCACTGCCGTGGCAGATCACTGTTATAATTCAGTGGGCTCACATGACATTGACTTCTCCAAGACGGAGGTTCTTTGCAAACCAACCGGCTACCATGAGAGATTCGTTCATGAGCCATTCACATATACAAGCACAGAGACAATTTCAACCGAGAAGATGGATTCTGGCTTAGTTACCATTGTAAAGATGTTTTAAACAATTTCTGTTCTTAATTAATTGTATTTTACGATGACCTTCAGACCGCAGCTCTTTCGCCAGCATTGACTCTTAATACCTCTCACACCACGGTTAATGGTATGGTTTACAACATGGAGTATAATAGCGCCTCGCAGCTGTCTCTCTCCCCCTCCTCTGTTCCGACCATGGATGAACTTGTCCGTCTGAACGGGGCCCGTAGCTATCCGTGTTGCTAAAGTTGAGGGTAAGAATCCACCCATTTTTTCGCCATATAGCATTGTGATATATAACGACTTATTGTTGGTAGCTTAGCTGATTGGAGAATATAGAGTTTATTGATAACATTAAGGTAATTTATATATTTTTTTATTGGTTCACTATATAGTACTGTGAATAGCTCAGATGTGTAGGCCTTGACTTCAACATAGCCATTTCTGTGACCAGTCACTAGCTAATCACTCAGTTATTTCAATGCTAAATTCACCTAGTTATTTCAATGCTAAATTCTCCTGTTTGATTTGTACTAAGTGCCTCAGTGAATGTGTATGCTCTGACTTTAACATAGCTATTTCTGTGACCAGTTACAAGCTAATCACTCAGCTATTTCAATGCTAAATTCTATGCTAATTCCTTTGTCAAGGGGTGCCTCTGCGGATGTGTATGCTTTAACTTAGCTATTTCAATGCTAAATTCTATGCTAATTCCTTTGTCAAGGTGTGCCTCTGCGGATGTGTATGCTTTAACTTTTAACATAGCCATTTCTGTGACCAGTCACAAGCTAATCACTCAGCCTTTTCAATGCTAAATTATATGCTAATTCCTTTGTCAAGGCGCTTTGTTTCCTCTCACACAGCTTAAAGGTTGTGATCTGAACGTGGCTTTTTCACTCCAGCGCTGTCCTACCAGACAGTCTCGTCCCATCACCTGATGAAGGTCGCTTGTGTTGTGGCCGAAACGTCGTGAGAATATTGTGTTATTTTATTTGATCAATTTATTATTTTATTCTCATTCTACGTGACATTTATAAATAACGCGATCTAACCCAAAAACGTGTATTATGAAATCGATGTGTGTTAGTCGATGTATGTGTGTAAGTCCATGTGTGTGTGTGAGTCGCTGTGTCTTTGTAAGTCGATATGTGCGTGTGTAAGTCGCTGTGCCTGAGTGTAAGTCTGTGTGCGAGTCCATTAGTACGTGTGTGTGTGTGATTTGATATGTGTGTCAGTCGATGTGTGTGTGTTTGTCAATGTGTGTGCGTGGTGTGTGTGTAGACAACTAATATTTTGAAATTAAGTTAGCACATTGTTTATATTTACAGGTTTGTCTAAGTCCATGTGTGTGTGCGAGTCGATGTGTGTGCGTGTGTCTAAAGTCGATACCTGTGTGTGTGAGTCCATGTGTGTGTGTGTAAGTCGATGTGTTTATATTTGTGTGGGTCGATGTCTGTGTGTGTGTGTAAGTCGATGTGTGTGTGTCTTTATCGCCCAGGCAATGCCGGGAACTTCCCGCTAGTATTATTAATCGGAAGTTTGTATCACGTTTACAGGTAATTTATAGGTAAGTTAGCACTCAGAAAGCAGCCAACCAGCCTGTGTGATGGTGCTAAGTATAAAATTATGTTAATGAGTCCCATTTGGTTGCAGTGCATGACGTCTTATTAGTATTATTATATAAGATGAATCTAAAGGTTAGAGAGATAGAGTGGACAGGAGTTTATACCATGGGGCATCATAAGAATTACATTTTTTTCCCGGTTAAATATTTGTAAATTGGCATATGATTAACTACATGTTAGAAGCAATTGAGTAATCTACGAATGTTGAACTTCTTTCGCAACGTACATAGCCAACCGCGTAAAGAAATGAGTTTTCAATCTTGATTAAAAAAAAACATAGAAATAAAGAGACCTGTTTCCTTTAAACTGAAAATTTAAAATGCTACTGGAATGTTGCATTATGGTTGGAACACTGCATTTTGTGTAGTTAGTGGTGGAGTATATGTGGAAAGGTGTGGACAGTGTGTGATGATGTGTACATCAAGTAACAGTGTGAGTCTGATGGTTTTTATTGACAGATATGGGTAGTTTATCATCTTGGATAGATAGTCTGATGTCCTGAATGGAGAGGGCTGTTTTCTGTTATTAGTTGATTGTGGTGCTGGATAAACATTTTGAACAAATTTAATGATGGCATTAACTTACTCTCTGGAAAACGTGGCAATGCTAAGACATTCATTGATGTGTCTTCCAAAGAAGTCAAGTTCGGAGCCTGTATAGGATTTGTTGTGACAAATGCCCTAAAAAGGGGTTTGCATAGCTAGGTTACATGCATGTGCCCATGTGCCACAACAATACTTTGGATCCTGTCACATCCACTGGAGGAGAAATTAACAAGGGTGAATCGGCGATTGGTCAACCTAGGCAGTTTCAGTTGACGGGGTTTGTTCACCACTGTGTCAGCACTCCTAAACCATGATTATTGGGAATGATGCTGTGGATGGAACGTATGTCCATTATGAAGATCAACGTTAAGGACCTTGAAATCTATGGTTCTTGAAGAGTCGTGATGTAGGGCATGATTGGTGTCTTGAAATTAGGTCGGAAAGGAAACTATTGTTCCAATGAATACCAACACTTTCAGCACGAACACTTTTGTTGATGACCAGCCTTACCCGGGGCCCCTTCGCTCCGTCTCTGGGTTTTTCTTATAAACCGCTAAACTCTTTTCCCACCTTCCTTGCCAGGTTATTTCTATGGGCGTAGTCTCTTGTCCTTTTCGCGACCCCTACATTTAATCTTAACCGTGTCCCCACACGAACTTTACATGATGTACAAACAGAGAAACTGTATTATCCAAACAGCTAGAAACTTGCTCAGCAAATCAACTACAAGATAATTTAACCGAGTGGCCTGGGTTGTGTGCTGCTAATTTGGTAGGAAATAAGTGGTTGGTTGAATTTGAGGTTTTTGGCAGGCTCCGGAAGGATGGCAGCCTGCCTAATAATGGTTAGCAGTGTGTCTCTGGCTGCCTGTTGATTACTCGCTTTCAGGTTATGGTCAACTTTCTGTAAAAATAAATATAACTCATCTGTCTGAATGCTTCATCTCTACGGAGATCTGTCCACCAGATCACCACGGATCCCCATTTATAGGCCAGCTTAATAACGATATTATAATACACTTTGAGAGTTCTGAGCTTAACTTGGTTAGGGGTGAGGTAGAACTTTGGATTGTTTGGTAACGTGACGTTTCTGTACACAGTTACTTATTTGAACACTAACAGAAATAAATGAATCCATAGACTGTGGCCCGGTTCTTTTTTTATTTCTATCACTATCTTAATCTGTTTACTGTAACTTTCCCTCTTCCTATGTCCCTGTGTATCTGGGTGCACATTTCCTGAATCTCTGTATCAGTCGATTGCATGTATGGATAAAGAAACATGGAATGAATAAAGTAATTATTAATTAATGCTTGATGGATGAATGTAATGGTATAAATTAATTAATGCATGGATAAAATAAATGAATTAATCAATGCATAATCAAATGCACGTCTGTAAGTGTAACACACGTGTATATAGAATGTTCTATTTTATTTCACAATGTTTTAAAAGGATTCACAGAATACGGAAGATTGTTAAATAATTCTCAACCAGCCAACTTTTTGTAGCAGTTGGTTTGAGATGGTGATGTTTGCCAATATTGAATAATTATGGAATTTTCAATCAACTAAAGCACCTGATCTTTTGCCTTGTTAGACAGTTTGCGTGTGGCACATACCTGTCTAGTGAAATATTTAGTTTTTCAGGGAAAAACTAAACTTTTCTCACCACTTCCCTGTAAAAGAAATTTACTTCAGTGAAGATCTCAATTATCACACGGATCCACAATTTACACACATTGGCAGATGAAGATGAACCATTTTGTTACGAGCTAAACAATCAATATCCATTGCTATACTGCAATTTCTATGCTCCCATATCTACACTCCTTTACTGACCAGCGTGGTGAAGGCTGAACAACTCCCTACAACCTGCACGGTGTAGGACGGTCTTCATCCAGCATTGGATTGACAAAAGCGATGCACAAGTATAAGACATGAATATTACACAATCCTCTCCATATCTACCGGTTTAGTAATGCATACGAACACATTCTTTATTCAATCACTTTAAATGTGTGTATACCGTTAGGACATGTGCTGAACACATGCCACTCCAGCACGTGTCGTGCTACGATTTTTTTTACTTTGAAACTAAACTATTTATAATTTTACAAGCAAGGCCCACTGAGCTATATAACTCTTTTTCAGAAGCGACCTGGCCACAAATGATAACAAAACGGCTTTTCGCGTGGAACTTATAGCAACTAAATAGTCTAAGCCCATTTTTTTTATATGGGGGGTAACGGGAGACCTGGAAAAAATCCTACGTGAAAACGAGGTGATCATGCAAACGCCAAATTTAGAGGTGTCAGTGCTGGGATCAAACCCACAACCTATTGCACACGAGGTGAGGTAGTTAACATCTCACGACTGTAGTGCCCCTTTACCTTAACAATCATCAGCCAATGAAGGCTTCCCCGAGCCGTCACGGTTCTGCAGTGCAACAATCCTCTCAGTACCTGCACACGGGATGATTTCATCGCTCCATCTCCTCTCAGACGATTCGTTTCTTGGTTGCTTCACGAACTTGGGAGTTGTACGGCGCTGCAACACTCAGAGACCCTCGCAGTGCAGAACGCTGCTGCTTTGAAGAGAGACGTAGAGAAACGACTGAGACCCTCGACCCTTCAATGGCCAAACCGGTTCTGTGGGATTGCGGGTGTGGGCGAGTGCCAATGGGTTGAGTAAACATTTTTAAATATTCTCCAACGACGCTCATGATTATTTTGAGTCGTATATAATTATTCGTTAAACGAGGATCAATATCTTAATTTAGGTTTTTTTCCCTTCAACATCCAGCGGTCCACCAGCATTGGTACAAGCAATGCCTGACTCTGCTGATGAGACATTCAATGCAAATACAGGTACGGAGTTTTTTTTGTAGTAAATCAGTGCTTCTGAAATAATTAACTCTCAGAAGGTTGACGCTAACAATTATTGTGTTCAGTTTATCTTTAGATAAAGGGCGATTTCAAAGTAGCTGATTCACAACTCTCATCCCACCCTCACGTCCTCCACTGTTGCATCGTTGTGCTGACATATTCCGTTGTTGATGGGGTTTGTTCACCCCACGTGTTGAAGAAATGTGTCAGCACTCCTCAACCATGATTTTTGGGAAACATGCATGGAACGTATGTCAATTATGAAGATCAACGTTAAGGACTTGGGAATATATGGTTCTTGAAGAGCCGTGAGGTAGGGCATGGTTGGTTTCTTGAAATTTAGGTCGGTAAGGAAACTATTGTTTCAATCAATACCAACACTTACGGCACGAACACTGTTGTTGAAGACAAGCCTTACCCTGAGCCCCTTCGCTTCGTTTCCTCTACATTTATCTCTCATGCCAATCTGTATCTGTGGGCTTTTCTTGTAAACCGCTAACCCCTTGTCCCACCTTCCTTGCCAGGTTATTACTGTGGGAGTGGTCTCTTGTCCGTTTCGCGACCCCCACATTCAATCCTAACCGTGTCCCCACACGAACTTTACATGATGTACAAACAGATAAACTGTATTAGCCAATCAGCTCGAAACTTGCCCAGCAAATCCACTAAAGGATTATTTTACCGAGTGGCCTGGGCTGTTTGCTGTATTTTGGTAGGAAATAAATGGTTGGTTGAATTTGAGGTTTTTGGCAGGTTCCCGTTGGATGGCAGCCTGCCTAATAATGGTTAGCAGCGAGTCTCTGGCTGCCTGTTGATTACTCGAATTCAGGTTATGGTCAACTTTCTGTAAAAATAAATATAACTCATCTGTCTGAATGCTTCATCTCTACAGAGATCTGTCCACCAGATCACCACGGATCCCCATTTATAGGCCAGCTTAATAACGATATTATAATGCACCTTGAGAGCTCTGAGCTTAACTTGGTTAGGGGTGAGGTAGAAATTTGGATTGTTTGGTAACGTGACGTTTCTGTACACAGTTACTTATTTGAACACTAACAGAAATAAATGAATCCATAGACTGTGGCCCGGTTCTTTTTTTTTATTTCTATCACTATCTTAATCTGTTTACTGTAACTTTCCCTCTTCCTATGTCCCTGTGTATCTGGGTGCACATTTCCTGAATCTCTGTATCAGTCGATTGCATGCATGGATAAAGAAACATGGAATGAATAAAGTAATTATTAATTAATGCTTGATGGATGAATGTAATGGTATAAATGAATTAATGCAAGGATAAAATAAATGAATTAATCAATGGATAATCAAATGCATGTCTGTAAGTGTAACACACGTGTATATAGAATGTTCTATTTTATTTCACAATGTTTTTAAAGGATTCACAGAATAAGGAAGATTGTTAAATTATTCTCAACCAGCCAACTTTTTGTAGCAGTTGGTTTGAGATGGTGATGTTTGCCAATATTGAATAATACTGGTATTTCCAATCAACTAAACCAGCTTATCTTTTGCCTTGTTAGACAGTTTGCGTGTGGCACATACCTGTCTTGTCAAATATTTAGTGTTTCAGGGAAAACCGAAACTTTTCTCACCACTTCCCTGTAAAAGAAATTTACTTCAGTGAAGATCTCCATTTTCACACTGATCCACAATTTACACACATTGGCAGATGAAGATGAACCATTGTGTCATGAGCTAAACAATCAATATCCATTGATTGCTATACTGCACTTCTATGCTCCCATATCTACACTCCATTACTGACCAGCGTGGTGAAGGCTAAACAACTCCCTACAACCTGCACGGCGTTGGACGGTCTTCATCCAGCATTGGATTGACAAAAGCGACGCACAAGTACAAGACATGAACATTACCCAATCCTCTCCATATCTCCCGGTTTAGTAATGCATACGAACACATTCTTTTTTCAATCACTTTAAATGTGTGTATACCGTTAGGACATGTGCTGAACACATGCCACTCCAGCACGTGTCGTGCTACGATTTTTTTACTTTGAAACTAAACTATTTATAATTTTACAAGCAAGGCCCACTGAGCTATATAACTCTTTTTCAGAAGCGACCTGGCCACAAATGATAACAAAACGGCTTTTCGCGTGGAACTTATAGCAACTAAATAGTCTAAGCCCATTTTTTTATATGGGGGGTAACGGGAGACCTGGAAAAAATCCTACGTGAAAACGAGGTGATCATGCAAACACCAAATTTAGAGGTGTCAGGGCTGGGATCAAACCCACAACCTATTGCACACGAGGTGAGGTAGTTAACATCTCACGACTGTAGTGCCCCTTTACCTTAACAATCATCAATGAAGGTTTCCCCGAGCCGTCACGGTTCTGCAGTGCAACAATCCTCTCAGTACCTGCACACGGGATGATTTCATCGCTCCATCTCCTCTCAGACGATTCGGTTCTTGGTTGCTTCACGAACTTGGGAGTTGTACGGCGCTGCAACACTCAGAGACCCTCGCAGTGCAGAACGCTGTTGCTGTGAAGAGAGGCGTAGAGAAACGACTGAGACCCTCGACCCTTCAATGGCCAAACCGGTTCTGTGGGATTGCGGGTGTGGGCGAGTGCCAATGCGTTGAGTAAACATTTTTAAATATTCTCCAACGACGCTCATGATTATTTTGAGTTGTATATAATTATTTGTTAAACGAGGATCAAAATATTAATTTAGGTTCCTTCCCTTCAACATCCAGCGGTCCACCAGCATTGGTACAAGCAATGCCTGACTCTGCTGATGAGACATTCAATGCAAATACAGGTACGGAGTTTTGCTTGTGGTAAATCAGAGCTACTGAAATAATAAACTCTCAGAAGATTGACGCGAATAATTATTGTGTTCAGTTCATCTTTAGACAATGGGCGATTTCAAAGTAGCTGATTCACAACTCTCATCCCACCCTCACGTCCTCCACTGTTGCATCGTTGTACTGACATATTCCGTTGTTGACGGGGTTTGTTCACCCCACGTGTTGAAGAAATGTGTCAGCACTCCTCAACCATGATTTTTGGGAAGCATGCATGGAACGTATGTGAATTATGAAGATCAACGTTAAGGACTTGGGAATATATGGTTCTTGAAGAGCCGTGAGGTAGGGCATGGTTGGTTTCTTGAAATTTAGGTCGGTAAGGAAACTATTGTTTCAATCAATACCAACACTTACGGCACGAACACTTTTGTTGATGACAAGCCTTACCCTGATCCCCTTCGCTTCGTTTCCTCTACATTTATCTCTCCTGCCAATCTGTATCTGTGGGCTTTTCTTGTAAACCGCTAACCCCTTGTCCCACCTTCCTTGCCAGGTTATTACTGTGGGAGTGGTCTCTTGTCCGTTTCGCGACCCCCACATTCAATCCTAACCGTGTCCCCACACGAACTTTACATGATGTACAAACAGATAAACTGTATTAGCCAATCAGCTCGAAACTTGCCCAGCAAATCCACTAAAGGATTATTTTACCGAGTGGCCTGGGCTGTTTGCTGTATTTTGGTAGGAAATAAATGGTTGGTTGAATTTGAGGTTTTTGGCAGGTTCCAGTTGGATGGCAGCCTGCCTAATAATGGTTAGCAGTGTGTCTCTGGCTGCCTGTTGATTACTCGCTTTCAGGTTATGGTCAACTTTCTGTAAAAATAAATATAAATCATTTGTCTGAATGCTTCATCTCTACAGAGATCTGTCCACCAGATCACCACGGATCCCCATTTATAGGCCAGCTTAATAATGATATTATAATACACCTTGAGAGTTCTGAGCATAACTTGGTTAGGGGTGAGGTAGAACTTTGGATTGTTTGGTAACGTTACGTTTCTGTACACAGTTACTTATTTGAACACTAACAGAAATAAATGAATCCATAGACTGTGGCCCGGTTCTTTTTTTATTTCTATCACTATCTTAATCTGTTTACTGTAACTTTCCCTCATCCTATGTCCCTGTGTATCTGGGTGCACATTTCCTGAATCTCTGTATCAGTCGATTGCATGTATGGATAACGAAACATGGAATGAATTAAGTAATTATTAATTAATGCTTGATGGATGAATGTAATGGTATAAATGAATTAATGCAAGGATAAAATAAATGAATTAATCAATGGATAATCAAATGCATGTCTGTAAGTGTAACACACGTGTATATAGAATGTTCTATTTTATTTCACAATGTTTTTAAAGGATTCACAGAATAAGGAAGATTGTTAAATTATTCTCAACCAGCCAACTTTTTGTAGCAGTTGGTTTGAGATGGTGATGTTTGCCAATATTGAATAATAATGGTATTTACAATCAACTAAACCAGCTTATCTTTTGCCTTGTTAGACAGTTTGCGTGTGGCACATACCTGTCTTGTCAAATATTTTGTTTTTCAGGGAAAACCGAAACTTTTCTCACCACTTCCCTGTAAAAGAAATTTACTTCAGTGAAGATCTCCATTTTCACACTGATCCACAATTTACACACATTGGCAGATGAAGATGAACCATTGTGTCATGAGCTAAACAATCAATATCCATTGATTGCTATACTGCACTTCTATGCTCCCATATCTACACTCCATTACTGACCAGCGTGGTGAAGGCTAAACAACTCCCTACAACCTGCACGGCGTTGGACGGTCTTCATCCAGCATTGGATTAACAAAAGCGACGCACAAGTACAAGACATGAACATTACACAATCCTCTCCATATCTTCCGGTTTAGTAATGCATAAGAACACATTCCTTATTCAATCACTTTAAATGTGTGTATACCGTTAGGACATGTGCTGAACACATGCCACTCCAGCACGTGTCGTGCTACGATTTTTTTACTTTGAAACTAAACTATTTATAATTTAACAAGTATCGCCCACTGAGCTATATAACTATTTTTCAGAAGCGACCTGGCCACAAATGATAACGAAATGGCTTATCGCGTGGAAATTTATAGCAACTAAATAGTCTAAGCCCATTTTTTTAATATGGGGGGTAACGGGAGACCTGGAAAAAATCCTACGTGAAAACGAGGTGATCATGCAAACGCCAAATTTAGAGGTGTCAGGGCTGGGATCAAACCCACAACCTATTGCACACAAGGTGAGGTAGTTAACATCTCACGACTGTAGTGCCCCTTTACCTTTACAATCATCAGCCATGAGCGATCCACTGCTGGATGAAGGCTTCCCCGAGCCGTCACGGTTCTGCAGTGCAACAATCCTCTCAGTACCTGCACACGGGATGATTTCATCGCTCCATCTCCTCTCAGACGATTCGGTTCTTGGTTGATTCACGAACTTGGGAGTTGTATGGCGCTGCAACACTCAGAGACCCTCGCAGTGCAGAACGCTGCTGCTGTGAAGAGAGGCGTAGAGAAACGACTGAGACCCTCGACCCTTTAATGGCCAAACCGGTTCTGTGGGATTGCGGGTGTGGGCGAGTGCCAATGCGTTGAGTAAACATTTTTAAATATTCTCCAACGACGCTCATGATTATTTTGAGTTGTATATAATCATTTGTTAAACGAGGATCAAAATATTAATTTAGGTTCCTTCCCTTCAACATCCAGCGGTCCACCAGCATTGGTACAAGCAAAGCCTGACTCTGCTGATGAGACATCAATGCAAATACAGGTACGGAGTTTTGCTTGTGGTAAATCAGAGCTACTGAAATAATAAACTCTCAGAAGATTGACGCGAATAATTATTGTGTTCAGTTCATCTTTAGACAATGGGCGATTTCAAAGTAGCTGATTCACAACTTTCATCCCACCCTCACGTCCTCCACTGTTGCATCGTTGTACTGACATATTCCGTTGTTGACGGGGTTTGTTCACCCCACGTGTTGAAGAAATGTGTCAGCACTCCTCAACCATGATTTTTGGGAAACATGCATGGAACGTATGTCAATTATGAATATCAACGTTAAGGACTTGGGAATATATGGTTCTTGAAGAGTCGTGAGGTAGGGCATGGTTGGTTTCTTGAAATTTAGGTCGGTAAGGAAACTATTGTTTCAATCAATACCAACACTTATGGCACGAACACTGTTGTTGAAGACAAGCCTTACCCTGGGCCCCTTCGCTTCGTTTCCTCTACATTTATCTCTCATGCCAATCTGTATCTGTGGGCTTTTCTTGTAAACCGCTAACCCCTTGTCCCACCTTCCTTGCCAGGTTATTACTGTGGGAGTGGTCTCTTGTCCGTTTCGCGACCCCCACATTCAATCCTAACCGTGTCCCCACACTAACTTTACATGATGTACAAACAGATAAACTGTATTAGCCAATCAGCTCGAAACTTGCCCAGCAAATCCACTAAAGGATTCTTTTACCGAGTGGCCTGGGCTGTTTGCTGTATTTTGGTAGGAAATAAATGGTTGGTTGAATTTGAGGTTTTTGGCAGGTTCCCGTTGGATGGCAGCCTGCCTAATAATGGTTAGCAGTGTGTCTCTGGCTGCCTGTTGATTACTCGCTTTCAGGTTATGGTCAACTTTCTGTAAAAATAAATATAACTCATTTGTCTGAATGCTTCATCTCTACAGAGATCTGTCCACCAGATCACCACGGATCCCCATTTATAGGCCAGCTTAATAATGATATTATAATACACCTTGAGAGTTCTGAGCATAACTTGGTTAGGGGTGAGGTAGAACTTTGGATTGTTTGGTAACGTTACGTTTCTGTACACAGTTACTTATTTGAACACTAACAGAAATAAATGAATCCATAGACTGTGGCCCGGTTCTTTTTTTATTTCTATCACTATCTTAATCTGTTTACTGTAACTTTCCCTCATCCTATGTCCCTGTGTATCTGGGTGCACATTTCCTGAATCTCTTTATCAGTCGATTGCATGTATGGATAACGAAACATGGAATGAATTAAGTAATTATTAATTAATGCTTGATGGATGAATGTAATGGTATAAATGAATTAATGCAAGGATAAAATAAATGAATTAATCAATGGATAATCAAATGCATGTCTGTAAGTGTAACACACGTGTATATAGAATGTTCTATTTTATTTCACAATGTTTTTAAAGGATTCACAGAATAAGGAAGATTGTTAAATTATTCTCAACCAGCCAACTTTTTGTAGCAGTTAGTTTGAGATGGTGATGTTTGCCAATATTGAATAATAATGGTATTTACAATCAACTAAACCAGCTTAT
Source organism: Petromyzon marinus (assembly GCF_048934315.1). Classification (NCBI taxonomy): domain Eukaryota; kingdom Metazoa; phylum Chordata; class Hyperoartia; order Petromyzontiformes; family Petromyzontidae; genus Petromyzon; species Petromyzon marinus. The sequence goes on along the minus strand of NC_133748.1, from coordinate 5,896,608 downwards.
CTTTTGCCTTGTTAGACAGTTTGCGTGTGGCACATACCTGTCTTGTCAAATATTTTGTTTTTCAGGGAAAACCGAAACTTTTCTCACCACTTCCCTGTAAAAGAAATTTACTTCAGTGAAGATCTCTATTTTCACACTGATCCACAATGTACACACATTGGCAGATGAAGATGAACCATTGTGTCATGAGCTAAACAATCAATATCCATTGATTGCTATACTGCACTTCTATGCTCCCATATCTACACTCCATTACTGACCAGCGTGGTGAAGGCTAAACAACTCCCTACAACCTGCACGGCGTTGGACGGTCTTCATCCAGCATTGGATTGACAAAAGTGACGCACAAGTACAAGACATGAACATTACACAATCCTCTACATATCTCCCGGTTTAGTAATGCATACGAACACATTATTTTTTCAATCACTTTAAATGTGTGTGTACCGTTAGGACATGTGCTGAACACATGCCACTCCAGCACGTGTCGTGCTACGATTTTTTTACTTTGAAACTAAACTATTTATAATTTTACAAGCAAGGCCCACTGAGCTATATAACTCTTTTTCAGAAGCGACCTGGCCACAAATGATAACAAAATGGCTTTTCGCGTGGAACTTATAGCAACTAAATAGTCTAAGCCAATTTTTTTTTAATATGGGGGGTAACGGGAGACCTGGAAAAAATCCTACGTGAAAACGAGGTGATCATGCAAACGCCAAATTTAGAGGTGTCAGGGCTGGGATCAAACCCACAACCTATTGCACACGAGGTGAGGTAGTTAACATCTCGCGACTGTAGTGCCCCTTTACCTTTACAATTCATCAGCCATGAGCGATCCACTGCTGGATGAAGGCTTCCCCGAGCCGTCACGGTTCTGCAGTGCAACAATCCTCTCAGTACCTGCACACGGGATGATTTCATCGCTCCATCTCCTCTCAGACGATTCGGTTCTTGGTTGCTTCACGAACTTGGGAGTTGTACGGCGCTGCAACACTCAGCGACCCTCGCAGTGCAGAACGCTGCTGCTGTGAAGAGAGACGTAGAGAAACGACTGCGACCCTCGACCCTTCAATGGCCAAATCGGTTCTGTGGGATTGCGGGTGTGGGCGAGTGCCAATGCGTTGAGTAAACATTTTTAAATATTCTCCAACGACGCTCATGATTATTTTGAGTTGTATATAATTATTTGTTAAACGAGGATCAAAATATTAATTTAGGTTCCTTCCCTTCAACATCCAGCGGTCCACCAGCATTGGTACAAGCAAAGCCTGACTCTGCTGATGAGACATTCAATGCAAGTACAGGTACGGAGTTTTGCTTGTGGTAAATCAGAGCTACTGAAATAATTTACTCTCAGAAGGTTGACGCGAATAATTATTGTGTTCAGTTCATCTTTAGATAAAGGGCGATTTCAAAGTAGCTGATTCACAACTCTCATCCCAGCCTCACGTCCTCCACTGTTGCATCGTTGTGCTGACATATTCCATTGTTGACGGGGTTTGTTCACCCCACGTGTTGAAGAAATGTGTCAGCACTCCTCAACCATGATTTTTGGGAAACGTGCATGGAACGTATGTCAATTATGAAGATCAACGTTAAGGACTTGGGAATATATGGTTCTTGAAGAGCCGTGAGGTAGGGCATGGTTGGTTTCTTGAAATTTAGGTCGGTAAGGAAACTATTGTTTCAATCAATACCAACACTTACGGTAGGAACACTGTTGTTGATGACCAACCTTACCCTGAGCCCCTTCGCTTCGTTTCCTCTACATTTATCTCTCCTGCCAATCTGTATTTGTGGGCTTTTCTTGTAAACCGTTAACCCCTTGTCCCGCCTTCCTTGCAAGGTTATTTCTATGGGCATAGCCTCTTGTCCTTTTCGCGACCCCCACATTCAATCCTAACCGTGTCCGCACACGAACTTTACATGAGGTACAAACAGAGAAACTGTATTATCCAAGCAGCTCGAAACTTGCTCAGCAAATCAACTACAGGATAGTTTTATCGAGTGGCCTGGGCTGTTTGCCGTTATTTTGGTAGGAAATAAGTGGTTGGTTTAATTTGAGGTTTTTGGCAGGCTCCGGTAGGATGACAGCCTGCCTAATAATGGTTAGCAGCGTGTCTCTGGCTTCCTGTTGATGACTCGCTTTCAGGTTATGGTCAACTTTCTGTACAAATAAATACGACTCATCTGTCTGAATGCTTCATCTCTACAGAGATCTGTCCACCAGATCACCACCGATCCACATTTATATGACAGCTTAATAACGATATTATAATGCACCTTGAGAGTTATGAGCTTAACTTGGTTAGGGGAGAGGTAGAACTTTGGATTATTTGGTAAAGTGGTGTTTCTGTACACAGTGAGTTATTTGAGCACTAACAGAAATAAATGATTCCATAGACTGTGTCCCGGTTCTTTTTTAAATTTCTTTCACTATCTTAATCTGTTTACTGTAACTTTCCCTCTTCCTATGTCCCTGTGTATCTGGGTGCACATTTCCTGAATCTCTGTATCAGTCGATTGCATGTATGGATAAAAAACATGGAATTAATAGAAATAATTACGAATTAATGTATGTGTAGTGACATAGGATGGGTCACTACAGTGTGTAGTGCTGGTTACTGACAGAGAGAGGAAATGTGGGCGTAATAGCCATTCTGCCAGCAGAGCATGCCACAGAGTGGGTCACTAGGGTGCGTGGCTGCTGGCAGAGGGTGGCATATGAGGACATGACACCCCGGCTGGCTGGCGGAGCACGTGATCATCCGGAATACAGGATGCATGGCAAAGGTGACCGAGGGGAGACGTGAGGTATAGCCCAGAACCTCCTGCTGGGTTTCAGAAGGGTGTGTGGCTGAGGGCGGAGCCAGGCCACGCCGGGGGGCACAAAAGGGAAGTCCCGAGGCTGGATAAGGGCTGTCTGTCGGTGGAATGGAACACAACGTGCTACGTTTTCATCTTCATCTCCGGCGCCATGGGTCAGACAGTGTGCCAGCTGCTCTGACCCGTTTATAGTTATTTTGTGTATCAGTGTTAAAAGTGTAGAATAAAACGTGTGTTGCCTCCTACTATTAGTGTCTCAGAAGTGACTCACTACATTTGGTGCCAATAGTGTTAACGATATATGATAAAATTGGGAAAATTATACTTAGAATGTTGATGTTTATACGGAGGAAGACACTCACCGTGGTGTCTTCAGACGAGGAAGACAGCGGGGAGGTTATTCCCCAGACAGCCCCGGGACCTGGGACTCCGGAGAATAATCCCGATGTGGCGCTCCTGGCAGAGCATCGGGAGGAAGACGGCGACTCCACACTGCGGTCGTCAGGAGGAGGACGCCGTATATGAAATATGCAGCAGCGCTGGTGGCGGAGCTGGACATGGAGGAGCCGGAGGAAGATGTGGTGGTTCGAGAGAGGCTTGTGGACAGCCCCGCTGCCGCCATTAACCAAGCGCGGGAAACCGCGGAGCCCCAGCCAACTTGGATGGCCGCCATTTTGTCGACTGGGCAGGAAATGGCTCCCACCACATACGACTCGCCGCCGAATTCGCGTGCAGAGATGCACACCCTCAAGAAGCGGTTGCCATTTGTATGGGAGTTTGCAGCCGTGGGGGGCGATTGGGCTGCCTTTCAAAGCTGGTTTGCTGCAACGTGTGAGCTCACGGGATAGACTAATGTTGAGGCGCTGTGAGTGCTGCCTACGACTTTGGATGATGATGCCTTGGCGGCATTTTATGCGATTCCCCCAATGGACAGGATGACGCTGTCACAGGCGTATGCCCATCCGACAGCTATCTTTGATCCGCCGTCCAATGTGTGTCAAAAATGTATAATGCAAAGACGAGGGGATGCCAAGACACCCCTCGCCTTCCGCAGCACGCTGATGTTGCTGGCCCAAGCCGCATACCCCAAGATGCATCAAGCGGGGTTGAACTTCCTGGTGTTGGAGACATTGTTGGAGTTGGAGTGGGAAATTAACGTTTTTCTGCCCGCCACGGAAGAGGACGACCTGACTTCGATTAAGGTAGCTCGATGCATACAGGCACATTGTAAAAGGCGACGGCGAGTCGGGGTGCATCATAAAATGGCCTCCACAGTAATTTCAGGCATCTTCATCGCAGACCATGTCAGGTTCACACGTCTCTGCTCCTTGTCAGGTCACGGCACGTGATAGTCAGGTTTTAGAGGGTGGCAGATGGCCGCGGCGTCCGGGGCAGTGGACCACGTTGGCGCATCGTGTCATGGCGGTGGGAATGTCTGTGGTTGTGGGGACCGTGCAGGCTGTTGAGGTGTGGGTGCTCATTGATACGGAAGCATCCCCCACCATCATTTTGGAGTTTATTTATAGGTCCTTGCCACCAAAATTGGGTTGTCTTAGTCCAGTGGGTCGTCCATGTGTTGCCGCTAATGGTGAAATTATTGTGGGCCAATCATCAACAGTACGGTTTGGTGATATTGAAATGACAGGCCCAGTGTTGGTTTCGAAGTCACTGGTGGTGCCTTGTTTGTTGGGAACTGTTTTTTTTAAGAAGATGCCCCTCAAGATTTTGATTGACCAGGGGTGTGTTGAGCTGCCATCGGGGCGTCGATTGGCATTGTTGTCTTCCCCAACTCAGTTGCATATAGCTAACGCTATGGTTTAGACCCTGGTAAGCGAAACTGTTCTAGTTCCCCCGGGTGCACAGATGCTTGTGCCCTTGTGACTGCGGAAACAGCTCGATCAGGAAGTTACTGAGGTGGGGGTTATTTTAACCCCTTCGAACAGAGCGGTTCATGGTTTCACTTTGGTGGGGGCCCAGACAATAGTGAGGGGGGATCAGGAGCCCTTCCTCCAGGTGATGAATGCTGGATTGAGTCCCGTGGTTATACAGGTGGGTACGGTTTTGGCCCACGCAACGGCCATGTGTTGTCGAGATACCAGTGACGTGACTGCTCAGGTTGTGGCTTCAGTGGAATGGGGAGCGGTGTCGGATGAATCATGGATGGATGCGTTCTGTTCAGAAAATCTGGATTTGTCGTGGTAGCAGAGGGTCAGGTTTCGTGTACTGTTCCGGGAATTCTCTGATCTGTTTAGTAAGAATAAATTTGATATTGGCCACACGTCCCTGATGCATCATCATATTGATATGGGTAGCGCTGCTCCCATATGTCAGAATTCGTTTTGGTTTAGTCCTAAAGAGAAGGACCATGTGTGTCAGGCGGTCGGCGAGATGTTGGCGGCTGATATAATTTCCCCTTCCACCAGTCCGTGGGGAGCGAACATTGTCCTGGTTAAAAAGCAGAGGAGTTTGAGATTGTGTGTGAATTTTCGGAAATTAAACAAGTTCTCTGTTGCAGATGCGTACCCACTCCCACGGATGGACGATTCATTGGATGCACTGTCGGGTGCGCGATTTTTCTCCAACATAGATTTGTTGTCAGAGTTTTGGCAGTTGACTATGGATGAAAGTTGCAAACAAAAAACAGCATTCTGCAAACCGCAGGGGTTGTTTCAATTTAACTGACTTCTGATGGGACTTCACTCGGTTCCAGCCACGTTCCAGTGACTTATGGATTTAGTGGTATTGGGACTCCAATGGGATTCGTGTTTGATTTATTTGGATGACGTAGTCGTCTTTGGATGCACGTTTCAGGAACTTGTTATATATGCTGGGTCTTGTAAAATTAGTAAAAATAATGAAAGTTAAATGTAAACGAAAAAATATCAGAAATTATGTTAATTTATGTAATTATGCACGTAATTTATGCGATTTAGGGAGGTGTAATTGTATTAAGTTATGCCAGTGTAGGTAATTATGTTAATGCAGGCAATTATGATAACTAGGCTCCGCTTCCTTGTCTCGGGTCGTATTATCATTCGAGATAATACAATGAGTTGTATGAAGTTATGCAAGTGTGATGTAAGTATGCTGATCAAGCTCGGCTTCGTTGTCTTGTAATCGGGATAATACGATGATTGTCACTTTAACATTTACTGATTATGTTTTAGTGTGTTTATGTCAGGTCTCCAAATTAAAATCTCACCGCAGGATACAGTTCTCATAATCAAGATTATTATGCATGAACTTAGGAAGGCACCACTTAGACACTTCTGTGTTAAGCAACTTTAATTTCTAAACAAAAACATAATGCTATAATATGCAAACTCTTATGTCTGGAATGTCAACACAGTACTCCTGGAGATGTCCTCCTCATTGATCCGTACATTTAACCGTAAATGATTACGTTTGTTAAACTGGGTAACAGAACAATCTTTTAATTCCTCAGAGTAAAGCGGGCATATACGGCGATAGGAAAAATAAAACATATCCCGAAAGCAAAAGTAGACCTCAATGAATTCATTGGTAAGATTATGCAATTAACAAATGTCTTGAAACAATGGTGTGTGGCAGTGTGCCTGCTTCAGCAAATGCTTATCAATTGGCTAAGACTTCAATAAATTCGCCGGCAAGATCCTGTGATCAAAATAAAGATTTGAACACGATAGTCTCCCTGTGAGTGTGTAGATTCGTAACGTAGGTTTTCTAAACGTTTAGTTTCATCAATGAATTCATTGGTACAATTAAGCAATTAACAAAAAAAATGAGTAAAATACTTCTAAACGACCGTATCCACGTTTCTCAATGGGCAGCAATGTTTTTCATCATCAGCGAATAGTTGGCACACTCTTATTATTAGTCTTCTTATTATTAGTCCCGATATGTGCGTTATGTGTTGTTGGTGGTTTTGTCTCCTTATTCAACTCTTTGCGTTAAGCAGATGCCGGACGATGCGTTGTAGGTGTGTGAATGTGGGCGTCTCATACCAACAGCTTCCTTGCTCTCTCTCTCTTTGAGGCGGCAGCTGCAGCTGTTTGTCCACTGCTGGATGAAGAGAGTCGGCACAACGCTTGTCTTTGAAGGTGCTCGTAGTGCTCGCCGTTTGTCCGCTGGCCGCTGATACCCTTGCTCGGTGGCGCTGGTGGCGCTGCTGCGCGCTCTCTACTGCTCCGTGCTATCTGGAGATGCACGATTGCGCGTGCAGCTGGTCCTCTGCGATGCTGGCTTGGTCGATGCTTGGCGCTTTCCGCCATTTCTCCCGGTTGATTGCTTGTCGTTGCTCGTCACTCTATCTCTCTCCTTGATCGTGCAGCTGCCGGGTGGAAGTTGGCACTCAGTGTAGACACATCGCTACTCGGCAAGCCTCGCCATCCTTCGTCAATTGCAGGGCCCACCCCGGAGCTTGCCGCTTGCCATACTGAATTTTACGTGTCGTGTCACTGCATATATCTGAAATTCTCTCCCCTCCACGCGTCTCTTGCGAGGGGGAAAATGTGTTGTGTCAAATTGTTGGAAGACAAAAGTGGCTGGGGAGGCTCTGATTCCATGGAATACATATTATCTGGTCTTGTGTGTTTGACCTATTTTTCTTGTGTCTCTTTTGAGTTACCCCCGGTCTACCTCTTGATAATTATTTGGTTTATGTTTAACCAAGATTTGTAATGTGCCCTCGTTGTTACCACCACTATTCCGAGGGTTTTGCTAAGCTTTGTTCTCAGTCCATGTCGCCAGGGATCAGTGTTTTATTCTCGAGTTATATTTCTATATCCTGAGGTTGGAGATATAGCTTAGTTTGGACTTAAGCTTTCGTGATTGCAGGAGCTCATGTTCTTTGGTTCATTTAGTGAAGTTACATATATAAAAAGAGGTAAAACAAAAACAATGGGCATCTGTTTGGTCGATTCCCCCCTCTCCTCTTGGTGACACCTGACTGGCTGCTTTCCATTACATTTTATGTTTGTTTGCATTACCCCCCCCCCCCTTTTCCTGCCTCCGTGGTTTCTGCTAAAAGGGAGGGAGGCACTCTCCCTTCATACGTATTTTACGGCTACTCTGTGTTGTGTCAAATTGTTGAACAACAAAGGCGGCCAGGGAGGCTTTGATTGCATGGATTACATATTATTTGGTCTGTGTTTTATCTATTTTTCTCGTATCTCTTTTGAGTTACCCCCGGTCTAACCTTTTTTGAATATTATTTGGTTTATGTTTAACCAAGATTTGTAATGTACCATTAGATGTTACCTCCGGTATTCCAAGGGTTTTATTAACCATTGCTCCTTTTCTGTATCCAAGGATCCGTGCTTTTTATTCTCAAGTTATATTTTGATATCCTGAGGATGGAGATATAGCTAAGTTTCCACTTAAGCTTTCTTGACTGCCGGAATTCATATTCCTTGATTCTCTTGGTAAAGTCACGTAGATAGAAAGATACAATAAGAAATAAAATAATGAATACTGCAGTCTATAATGTCGACTAATTCTTATAGCCAAGCTTCAAACTTTTACCATATGAAAAAAAAAGTATATCAGTTATAATGTGCCAGTGAGTCTGGCTATTTGTTTGTGAACTGTCCACAACGTCGGCGGGGAGGTCATGTCATGTGGTCCTTTGACAATCTGGAGATTTCCAAGATCGTCGTTAACCTCCCTTTGCCCCGGAGTTTATTATTTAATGGCTCTTCATGGCCTCCTCCCTCGAGTTGCTTTAAATGCTGTAAGGCAGCTGGGTGTGAGGGGTGGGGTGTGCCTCACCCTTTCATGCCCCATGCTCGCCCCGATCAATAATAAACAAAAATATTGGCAGAATTATTCTAATATGAATCTTTGGAAAAAGGCCTATATATACAACATTCTGCAGCGGCTGCGTTCGGTGTTTGTCAAAATGCGGGCAGCCAATTCTAGGTTTAGGCCGCAAGAATGTCACCTCTTGCAAAATTCGGAACACTATTTGGGTCACATTGTTAGCGAGGCCGGAATTTCCATGGACCCTGACAAAACTGCATGCGTGCGAAAGTGGCCAACCCCATCGTCAGTGGGTGAAGTCCGCAGTTTTGTTGGGTTCGCGTCATACTACCGATGCTTTGTGCCCGGGTTCGAGACAGTCGCGAAGCTGCTCCATGGTCTCACTGCAAAGAGTCAGAGGTTTCCGTGGGGGAAGGAGGAGGAGGCCACATTTGTTGCATTGTGCGATGGCCTCGTTAATGCACCTCCCCTTCGGTACCCAGATTTCTCCTTGCCATTCATGCTGGACATGGACGTCAGCGACACTGGAATAGGCGCCGTGTTGTCACAGGTGGAGAACGTGGTGGAGAGCGTAGTCACTTACGGGAGACGGGTACTATCCTCCGTAGAGCAGCGCTATTGTATTACACGCTGCGAGTTGTTGGCTATCGTGAATTTTATGCAGCAGTACTGTCCATACCTCTATGATAGGCAGTTTGTGGTACGCACGGATCACGCGGCCCTGCAATAAGCGCTGTGAATTGACCAGCCGTCAGGACAGCTTTCATGATGGTTGGAGGTTTAACAGGACTACTCCTTCACAGTCACCTACAGGAAAGGGTTGCGCCACTGTAATGCGGACGCTTTGTCGCGATTGTCGCCCAAGGGCTACTGTGCATGTTTGATGGGTGCCGGGGCGTTGTAAACCGGTAGGTGAATGAGAGCATTGCGCCGTTGTAGCGTCAGTGGACTCTCCACCATCCATAGTGATGGTCGTGTGCGACAACACCATTGGTCTTGCACACGAGGAGTGGGGGCGCCTCCAGGCAGAGGATGCCTCCCTTCTAAAAATACGTCACCATGTCGGTACAACGAGCAGTAGGAAGGGTCCAGGGTGTATGTCCCCCGTGGTCCTCCGAGATGGGATTCTCATGAGATGGGATGCAGAAGTGCAGCGTTACCGCATCGTTGTGCTGACTGCTCTGCAGGGTAGAGTTAGGAGAGCTGCCCATTGTGCAGTTTATGCACCTTGGGGTGTGTTGAATGTGCTCCCCGAAAGCCCCAACCGAGGCTGGCCCGATCACAGTTGCTGTCTATTGGGGTAATACATTTTTACCTGTGGGGATGGAGTACCTGTTACGGTGGCCAGTGGCATGGCCCCTGGCAGATCAGTCGGCTGCGTCTTTAACGGATGCTTTCCTTCATGGGTACATGTTCGATAAAGGGGCCCTAGAACATATCCTTATGGACCAAGGTCGGAATTTTTCTTTTAAGTTGTTGAAGTGTGTGATCTGTTGGTTAGAAAGAAAATTCGTACGTTTCCCTACCATCCCCAGACTGACGGGATGGTAGAGCACCTGCACAAGACTCTTACGTCCATGTTGTGCCAACAAGTCAATGAGGCACAGTCCGATTTGGACCTACATGTTCCTGATGTTCGCGCAGCCTATAGGATGGCCCCTCACGCCTCTACCGGGTTCTCCTCTTTTTTATGTACGGGAGAGAGTGTGACCCCCCCCCCCCCTCATGGAAGCCCAGTTAAATATTGAGTCGGGTAAAAAGAGAGTCGCTGTGCCAAGACTTATGCACCTCACCCTTAAATGATTGATGAAAGCGCAGGAGGCATCCCGCCTCCTGCAGTTTTATGGCCAATGAGAAACTGGCAGGGCTTTGGGAGTCCGGGAACCCATGGAAAACTGGGAAGAAGGCATGGCTGCATTGTCCCCATGTGCCCTTGGGCACGTCCCCTAAATTGTATAGACCATGGCAGGGCCTGGTTGAGCTGATAAAGGTCAGGAGGCCGCAATGTTTTCGGATCCAGGTTGGTCGCAGGCCGGGGTGACATTCAGCAAATTTTTATTTCAAGAATGATTAGAGAGTCAGGCTGTTGAACTAGACGCCATCGGTTGGCGACACACTCTGACAATGCAGTTGCATGGAGTCCACCAGACCGAGTGTCGTACACTTATACGCAGAATGTCACCCCTGTCACCCCCCCTGGCTCCGCCCCTGGTCACAGGCGTTGGAACGTGCACCCATCGCGGCTGAAACCTTATTTTCCTCCTTGCCAGGTTGTTTCATCCTCACTACCCGAAGGCAGGTTGTCTGATGTGGCCGACGAGCCTGGGCGTGCGACCACGGAGGTTAGGCCTCAGCAGATTTTTGTTCCTCCACCCACAGGAATGCAGCACTTGACAACCGCGGAAACCGCCCGTTGAGCCATCTGAAAGCGATCCAAGGAGGGAGGAATGATCAAAACCCGCTTCCCCCCCCCCCCCCCCATCTTCTTTCCGGGAGGGGCCGTGCCCGTTAGACCATTTTCAAGTCGTCCCCAGGGAACCCGTCCTTGTCCAACCCGGGGTCCAACGACGAGGACCTGTTCAAGAACTGTTCGTTTTTAACAACTGCCCCAGTCATCCTATTTATTCCGCCATCGTCTGGCAAGTGGGCACAGACACGAGCCGGGCTGTGTTTGCCGGTTGAACTGAGTTCTACCTGTGTTCGTGGGCTGTGGCGTGCCAGCAGTCGTCGGGTGGTGTATAGAGTCTGGGGGTTGGGTTTATTACTGTGCGTTTGCGATTGTTTTCATTTTTCCATTGATTGTTGTTGTTGACTCGCGAGGGGGTATGAAGGTTGTTGTTTTTTGATTTAAAGCTTTCGTGACTGCAGTAATTCATATTCTTAGTTTTTTCGGTAAAGTCACGTTGAAGAGAAACAACAAAATAACAAAATATATATAAAACAATAAAAAATTCTCACGACGTTTCGACCATAACTCAAACGGTCATCATCAGGTGTGTCGGTTTGCATAAATTTATTTTGAAAACGGCATATTTATTTATATATATAAAAATAACGTTTGCGTCACGCGCAACGATGGCAGTTTGCCAGGACTAGTCCATCTATTTTTTGAAAAGAGGAGGGGGGAGACGAAATTTGTTTTTATGTATGCTGTCTGAAAGGCACTGTAAGCGTGAACAATCAATCAAGAACTGAAATGATTTATCAAATCTTTCCAATGATTGCTAAGATAGAATCCATCTTCTCGGTTGAAATTGTCTCTGTGTTTGTATATGTGGATAGCCTCATGAACGAATCTCTCATGGAAGCCAGATGGCTTACAAAGAACCTCCGTCTTGGAAAAGTCAATGGCATGTGAGCCTACTGAATTAGAACAATGATCTGCTACGGCCGAGGTGTTGGTCCTACCGTGTTTAAGGTCTGCTTTATGTTCACGAATGCGGTCCGAGATATGGCGTTTGGTTTCTCCAATGTAACTACTACCACAGAGGCAACTTAGTTTGTAGACACCAGGGTATTGTATGTCCGGAATCACATCTTTTACAGACGGAACCAGATCACGGATTTTATGTAATGTGTTGAAACGGACCTGGATCTTGTGTTTATTCAAGATTTTGGAGATCTTTTTTGTGATCCCAGCAATGTAGGGTAAAGTGATGGTTTTGAAAGGCTCCTCAAGAGGGTTCTTCTTCATGGTTTGAGTGATAGCTTTGCGGATTGTATAGTCGGAGTAACCATTAGCCCTAAGAGCTTGGTGTACGTGCTTGAGTTCACTGCTTATGTGTTCCTGGTCGGATATGCATTGGGCTCTATGATACAGAGTCTTGATGAGAGAATTCTTCTGTGATGGATGGTGGTGGGAATCCGGTTTCAGATAAGCATCCGTATGGGTAGCTTTCCTGTAGACAGAGTGGCTCATTGAACCATCAGGTCTCTTTTTAATTAGGACATCCAAAAAAGGTATCTTGCCATCTATTTCGACTTCCATGGTAAATCTGATGGCTGGGTGTATGGAATTGATGTGGTCGAAGAATTTGTCTAGAGCAGGCCGGCCATGTGGCCAGATGACAAAAGTGTCATCCACGTACCTCTTCCATAAGGTTGGGTGCAGAGTGGCAGTCAAACTAACAAACTGAGGGCACCCCAATGGGCTCCCCCCTTTCTCCAGTTATAGCTAACATTTTCATGGAGAAATTTGAGACTGACGCCATCCAGACTGCCACTCTGCACCCAACCTTATGGAAGAGGTACGTGGATGACACTTTTGTCATCTGGCCACATGGCCGGCCTGCTCTAGACAAATTCTTCGACCACATCAATTCCATACACCCAGCCATCAGATTTACCATGGAAGTCGAAATAGATGGCAAGATACCTTTTTTGGATGTCCTAATTAAAAAGAGACCTGATGGTTCAATGAGCCACTCTGTCTACAGGAAAGCTACCCATACGGATGCTTATCTGAAACCGGATTCCCACCACCATCCATCACAGAAGAATTCTCTCATCAAGACTCTGTATCATAGAGCCCAATGCATATCCGACCAGGAACACATAAGCAGTGAACTCAAGCACGTACACCAAGCTCTTAGGGCTAATGGTTACTCCGACTATACAATCCGCAAAGCTATCACTCAAACCATGAAGAAGAACCCTCTTGAGGAGCCTTTCAAAACCATCACTTTACCCTACATTGCTGGGATCACAAAAAAGATCTCCAAAATCTTGAATAAACACAAGATCCAGGTCCGTTTCAACACATTACATAAAATCCGTGATCTGGTTCCGTCTGTAAAAGATGTGATTCCGGACATACAATACCCTGGTGTCTACAAACTAAGTTGCCTCTGTGGTAGTAGTTACATTGGAGAAACCAAACGCCATATCTCGGACCGCATTCGTGAACATAAAGCAGACCTTAAACACGGTAGGACCAACACCTCGGCCGTAGCAGATCATTGTTCTAATTCAGTAGGCTCACATGCCATTGACTTTTCCAAGACGGAGGTTCTTTGTAAGCCATCTGGCTTCCATGAGAGATTCGTTCATGAGGCTATCCACATATACAAACACAGAGACAATTTCAACCGAGAAGATGGATTCTATCTTAGCAATCATTGGAAAGATTTGATAAATCATTTCAGTTATTGATTGATTGTTCACGCTTACAGTGCCTTTCAGACAGCATACATAAAAACAAATTTCGTCTCCCCCCTCCTCTTTTCAAAAAATAGATGGACTAGTCCTGGCAAACTGCCATCGTTGCGCGTGACGCAAACGTTATTTTTATATATATAAATAAATATGCCGTTTTCAAAATAAATTTATGCAAACCGACACACCTGATGATGACCGTTTGAGTTATGGTCGAAACGTCGTGAGAATTTTTTATTGTTTTATATATATTTTGTTATTTTGTTGTTTCTCTTCAACGTGACTTTACCGAAAAAACTAAGAATATAAGGTTGTTGTTGTTACTGTTGTTGTCGTCGGGATTGTTGTTGGTTAATTGGGTAGTCGTCCCACTGCACGAGATATGGAGGTCAGCCGGCACGGCTGTGTTTTTTGAGGGGGGGTGATTTAATGACAAAAAATGGCCATTACAGCATGTAGCGCTGGTTACTGACAAAGAGAGGAATTGTGGACGTAACGGCCGACCTGCCAGCAGAGCAGGGTGTAGCAGCCGTTCTGTCAGCAGAGCATGCAAGGCCACAGAGTGGGTCACTAGGCTGCTGGCAGAAATGTACATATGAGGACGTAGCACCCCGGCCAGCTGGTAGAGCACGTAAAAGGCCGGGGTAAGGGATATGGGGCAAAGGTGACAGAGGGGACACGTGGGGTATAGCCCAGAACATTCTGGTGGGTTCTAACAGGGGGCGTAGCCAAGGGCGGAGCCAGGCAAGGGACATGTGGAAGGTGGCCCAGAATCTTCTGGTAGGGCGGAGCCAGGCCATGCCGGGGGGCATAAAAGGGAAGTCCCGAGGCTGGATAAGGGCTGTCTGTCGGTGGAATGGAAACCTACACACTACGTCTTTGTCTTCGTCTCTGGCGTCATAGGTCAGACAGAGTGCCGGCTGCTCTGACCTATTTGTAGTTATCCCATGTGTGAACAAGTGTTAAATGTGTTGAATAAATGCGTGTTGCCTCCTACTATTAGTGTCTCAAAAGTGACTCACTAGCCATAGGCTAACACTACACATAGACTGAACACTTCCCATAGAATCATCACTGCCCATAGAAAAACAATAAATAATGAAAATATAAAACAATAAAATAATAAAAATATAAAACAATAAAATAATAAAAATATAAACAAACATCATCATGATGATTGCTTGTGTTGCAGTTGTGAGAATTTTTTATTTTTTTATTTTTTTTATTTTATTGTTTCCCTTCTACGTGACTTCACCGAAAGAACCAAGAATATGAATCCCTGCAGTCACGAAAGCTTTAAATAAAAACTTGCCATAGACTTAATACTGCACCTCCGATTAGCACAGTGGGCCATGTATGGTGCGAAAGACGTTAAACATCATACACGCATTACCGCAGAGGCCCCCTGTACTTTACCAACCGCGGTTTTGCCTGCCACGTCCTTTTCCAGGAACTAAACCCCCAACGGATTTGCGAGGGATTGCTGTATATATGTTATCTTTATTTTTTTACAAACGCTTTAAAATAAATAAATTACATCTCAGGGAGTAAAGCAGCAGGTAGCCATGACGTCTCCGAGCGATCTGAAGGTGTACAGTGTGCCACAGACCACTCCGCTTTATTTGTGAGCTCGCGGTTTTCAGTGGAAGCCTGGATTAAGATTTTTATTTTTAAAGCCACCTTATCGCTTCCATACAGCCTTTAGTAGGCTCCCCAGTGCGGTCATCCACTCCCTTGCCTACTGATTGGACCACTCTGGTAGAAAATCCACCTCTCTACAAAGGTAACATTTCAACGAGCGCACTACTGATTGAATGTGATGCTCTGTACCAGGTCGTTTGAGAAGCTGACAATGGGTTGTGGAGGGCCTTCATCATCCCAATAGTGGATTAACCAAGGTTGCCCATTGATGATAATCATCATCGTGTCCTTTTAGCTAGCAAACTCTTGCGAGTTGTTAACCACAATTTGTCTGCTTTGATAACCTGGGCCGCTGGTTGGCTCAGTGTCCCACCGACACACACAGAGAGAGAAGGTAGGTGGCTGTTTTAACTTTACCAGGTTAGCCCCACTGAACTATGTAGCTCTTTTTCAGAAGCGATCTGGCCACAAATGATTGCTCAACAAAGTAGCTCATCATGTAGAATTGTATCGCAGCCAAACACTCAAAAGCATTTTTATAAATGTGGAGGGAAAAACAGGACGACCCAGAAAAAAATCCACATGACCACGATGAGAGAGACACGCAAACTCCAAATATACAGGCGTCAGGGTTGGGATCGGGATCGAACCCACAACCCTGTATACCAGGCGAGGTATATAACATATCTTAGCCACTGTGAAGTCAGGGTGTGAATCGAACCCACGACCTCCTGCATAGCAGGCGAGATAGTGAACATCTTGCCACTGTGGGGCCCAGCTGACTCAGACTGTGAGCGAGGAGTTGAAGTCCAATGATAAATGTTGATATGAATCAAGGTGTGGGCAGCCATGACCAAAATCTTGATTCAAAGTAGATTTTTTGGATCAGACCGCGTATGTAAAATGTGTGTCGTACACACCCCTCCACCCGGCATAGCAAATTAATATAATTGGCATGTGAACAAACAATGTAAGTGCATTTCTGCTTCAATACACCGTTGTGTTGGAAAGTAATCTCACAACATTCCCGGTCACGACCAACACCACTGACATTCATCTGAATGGGTCTCTGGGCATCCTCTAGGTCGACTCAGCCTCAAATGTACACCTGCTGCGGTGTGTAAACATCGCCACTGTGGAATCAAAGGCGCCCGGGCGTGGTGATGGCCACCCCCTCGTGTGCAGTGCCGGCCTTCATAGGTGCTGCTTGCTAACAGCACTTGCCCCAATAGTCTCTCACAAGCTACACAGGTGATCTTTGTCTCTGTATGCGTGTGTCTTTGTATCTGTGTGTGTGTGTCTGTATACAGTGCTGCTCGCTAACAGTACTTGCCCCAACAGTCTGTAAGGCTACACAGGGGATCATTGTCGTTCTGTGCGTGTGTGTATGTCTGTGTGTGTGTGTCTGTGGCTCTTCTTTTGAACAAAAGAATGAAGGGGGCATGGGAGCGTGGCGGTGAGGTGTGGGAAGCTGTAAGCCCCAGGCTACTTTGGGCTCGCCTTCCCATCAACCGGAGGCGAGGAGTGGTGGTCGTGGTTACTTATGCCCCCACCGAAGACGAACATCCGTGGAGGGATGCAGGCAAAGCCGATGAGTCAGATGCCTTCTATGACCTCCTGTCACAGGTGCTGGCTAAAGTGCCCCCTCGGGATTCGAGTCACCTTGTTGGGTGACTTCAATGCCTGAGTTGGTCATGATGCTGGCACCTGGTCTGGGGTGATTGGAGGGCATGGGCCAGATCAGCTCAATAACAATTGTAGGAGGCTGCTAGATTTTTGTGCAGCCCATGGGCTTGTAATTACCAACACGCTGTTCCGGCATCTGCGCATCCACACAACATCATGGATGCATGCCGGGTCCAAGCAAGAACATCTGCTGGGCTACATAGTGACGGACCAGCGGATGCGAGCCCATGTCCTTGACACCAGAACCTACCGTAGAGCTGACCTGCCCTCTGACCGTCGACTAGTCATCTGTAAGATGCGCCTGCCATTCTTCCACTCCGGTGGTGGGTGTACACCCAGGACCCCATTCCAACCTAAAGTGGCCTGGTCTCAGTTATCTTATGAAAGTTGCAAGCGATAATTTCATCATCGCTTGCGGCTGGGGTTGCCATCGTCCCTCACTCCTCCTGATGTCGAGGGTAAATGGGCAAGGTTTAGGACTGTGACTCATGCAGCTGCAATGGCTGCTTTGCGTACGCGATCCAGACCTCCCCAGAGACCCTGGCTGACATAGGAGGTGTTCATGATGGTTGAGAAAAAGCGACAGGCCCACTGTCATCGGCTACAGAATCCCACGTCGGAGAATGGGGAGGCTTACCGCAGCCTTCGCTCGGAGGTTTGGAGAGCCGTGAGGCGCTGGAAGGATGGGTGGTGGTCGCGGGTTGCCTCAATGGCCCGCGATCACAAAACTCTATTTAACTCCGTCAAAAAAGTAACCTGCAGCACCACACCTATTACCATCATTAGGGGAAAACACGGTGATCCAATCTCCGACCCCCAGGAACAGGTTTGCAGATTTGCTGAGCATTTCTGTGAGGTCCTGGGGGAGGGAAAATCCCTCAGTCAGGAAAACATCATGGCACAAAGTGAGGATGACCCTGCTGAGGCTGCGGTACCTCAAATATTGGAAGAAGTCACCCCCTGTGAGTGGCTGGCTGAAGTACCATCTGTTAAGGAAGTACTGAAGGCGATCCGGAGTTTGAGACCAAGAAAGGCAGCGGGCAGAGGTGATCTCCCAAGCGAAATGCTGAGGGAGGGTGGCGTTTGTGCACAGACTGCCCTATATGACATCATAACAACAGTCTGGACCACTGGACAGGTTCCGCAGGATTGGAAGGATGCCCTGGTGGTCCCCCTCTTTAAGAAGGGGGACCGCACAGACTGTAACAACTACAGAGGCATCTCACTCCTTAGTGTGCCGGGAAAGGTCCTGGCAAGGATTATTCAACATCGCCTTGCCAGGCTTACGGAGCCACAATGCGGTTTCAGGAAAGGGCGGTCCTGCACAGATGCCATGTTTTCTGTCCGTCTGCTACAGCAGAGGTGTAGGGAATTCCAACAAGACCTACATCTCTGCTTTATTGACCTGGTCAAGGCCTATGATACTATCAGTAGGCCTGGGCTCTGGGTTGTTCTTCGTGATTTTGGAGTCGCTGACCCTCTGCTCACGATAATTAAGGACCTTCATTATGGTGAGCGGGCCCAGGTAAAACTACAGGCCAGGAGTCAGAGCCATTCCCTGTACATCGTGGGGTGCGACAGGGATGTCCTCTGACTGCCACATTATTTAACATCTATTTTGACCACGTAGTTCGTGAAGCCTTCAATAGCTGTACCGGGGGAATCTCAATTTGGTACAGATATAATGGGAGGCTGATCGATGCCCGGGTGCGGTCAAGGGATGGCTCCCTATTGCTCAACCACGCTATGTATGCCAATGATTTGGTAATAGCTGCTCATTCAGAGGAGCAGTTGGAGACGCTGCTGCTGAGACTGGAGCGTGCCACTAAGAGATGGGGCCTTACCATCAGCCCCACCAAAACTAAGCACCTGCATGGGTATTTTGAACAATCGGGCACTCCACCCCCACAACTCCCAATCGGTGATGGGGCAGTTGTGGAGAGAGTGGAGAGTTTCCCATTCCTGGGCAGTGTGCTTATGACCGGCTCCAGTTTAACAGCAGAGGTCTCACTCCGAATCAGTCGAGCGGCAATATATTTTCATCGGTTGCGTAACGCTGTGTGGAAGCTACCTGGTCTGTCGCTCCGCACTAAGCTTCAGGTCTTCTCGGCCACGGTCATTTCCTCCCTTCTCTATGCTTGTGAAACGTGGACCCCCTTAATGGAGCATCTTCGCCGGTTGGAAACATTTAGGCTGGCCTGCTTACGATCCAACCTGGGTTTAACCAGGCTGGACGTGTGAGGAGCTCACAAATCCTTGAAAGATCTGGGCAATGTTTCATCGGTGAGCTCCTCCGGCAGGCAAGGCTGCGTTGGCTGGGTCATGTAGCCCGAATGCCCAGCCACCGCATGCCCAAACAGCTTTTGTTCGGCCGGATCGAGGGGGCTAAACGGGCGTGGCACGGGCTAGAGAAGAGATGGAGTGATGTGGTACAGGAGGACGTGGAGCTGAGTGGACTTGCCGATGACTGGTACCAGCGGTGTCAAGATCGGCCTCTGTGGAATAGGCTCTTGAAGGACGCTATTGGGCAGTTGGAGGCAGTCGCCCTCCAACAACGGAGGGTGGAGGATCGATGCTCACAACAACGAGCGGAGCGCCGAGTGGCTAAAGCTCAGCAAGTTGGCACAGTAGGGGGCACAGGTGGTGCACCAGCCAGTCATCTCAGTCAGTCGACCCGTGGCACCTGGGTCTGCCCCGTGACCTCCTACCAGCGGGCCTTCGATATTTCATGTGGCCTCAAGGTGCACATAGCCTGGCACAAGCGTCGTGGTGACGTCACCGCCACTTCGTGGCGAATGGCGGTTGTTGTTGTTGTGTGTGCGTGCGTACAATTGTGGGGACTCGGTACGCCCCTTCCGACAAGCAAGCCAACTTATTTCCCACCATATGTAGCGAACCGTGTTAATCGGAGGTGAACATATATTTTACTTATTATATTCCATGTTACTTATTACGTGTAAATGTACAATATTTATTCTTATTTATGAGTTTTACAATGCTTCCCTTTTTTCTTGTTGAACCGTAACTAATTGTAGAACACTGACAATATGTGCATTTAAATACAGTGCATTGTTGTGTTCCGACTGACGAACCATTCGACTTACGAATCGCTCTCAGGAACGGGACCCATTCGTAAATGGAGGACTGCCCGTGTCTCAGTTAAGAGACAACGAGCTAGTGCATTGGCTATTACTTATGAGCATAGTCTCGTGTTTTGAATGGGAAGATTTGCCTTTTATTATGTTATCAGGAGAGAAATGTGGCTCCAAACCCATCTCTGTGCACGCATGACCGGCCACGGCCATTGCCTGGGTTCGATCTCGCGCACGTGGCTTGAGGCTTCTGGGTTTAGCTCACCAGGTAAGAGTGCAGCCCTGATAGCCACTGCGCTCACAACCATTGCTCAACTAAACTATTTACCAGGTAAAGCCCACTGAGCTATATAGCTATTTTTTTAGAACCGACGTGGCTACCTTATGAAGGCCGGCTTTGTTTCCCTCGTGGCGATGTTTACACACCACTCCAGATATTAGTTTAAGGCTGAGTCGATTTAGGGGAGGCACAGGACCCGTTAAAAAAAATCTTCACTGGGTGGTGGTCGTGAACGGAAATCGAACTGTGGTAGTCGGGGTCGGAGCAGAGCACGCTAACCACTACACTACTGCTGACCCCGAAACACACGCACACACACACTCGCTCACACACAGCCCTGCTCGTGGCTGTGGTAAATAACAACACGGCGATTTTTCCCAGAGAGGAAATGGAATTTCTCACCGACCGAGTGACGCATCTGGCTCGACCGCACGCCCATTGCTCACAGCGGCTATCGCGAGGGAGCTGCAGCTTGGAGCAAGACGCGAGCGCAGACAAAACGAGAGCTACGCATCCGTATGTATGTTGTGTGTATGTTGTATGTGTGTTGTATGTGTGTATGTTGTCTGTGTGTATGTATGTTGTCTGTGTGTATGTGTGTATGTTGTATGTTTTATGTACGTGTGTTGAACTTCTTTGGCACCGTACGTAGCCAACTGCTCATCGGTGGTGCAGGGGAAGGACAACAAACTAAACACAAAAAGCAGTTCTAAAGCAATGAGTTGTCAATCTCTATGATTTAAAACTGCATAGCTCCAGTGGCTTCCTAATATCGCAAGGAAGAGCGCTCCAGACGGCTGCAGAAGCGCGATGCGGTGACCTCTCTCTATTCGATGGCTAGCCAAAAGTGTAGTATATAGTGTAGTGTATAGTGTATATTGGTGTAGTATATAGTGTCGTGTATTTAAAATATAATTTAAAAGCGTGCGATGCGGTGACCATCTTTGTTCGATTGCTATCCAAAATCCGCTACTGCGATGATGACTTGAGTTCGCTTGATGTTTTATGCTCCTTGACGAGATCAGCGAGGTATTGTGGTTCATTTGTGGTAAGCACTTTGTGTGTGTAACTAATGCGGTGTTAGCCACCCATCCCCTTCGTAGGCGTTACTCGCTACGAGTACTTGCCCCAACAGTTTGTTCAAAGCTTTAAGGGGGATGTCTTTTTGTGTAATGTGGATGTACTAACACAAGCTTTGTGTGTGCATAGCAATGTCTGTGTGCTCCTATGTACGGGGAGTGGTAGTTTAACGATTAGTGTGCGGCCCTACAAACTCGGCGACCCGAGTTCAAGTCCCGCTCACGGCCAACATCAGTGAATATTATCTGGACCAGTTCTGGGCCTCCCCCAGCTTGACTCAGCCTTTAATGAGCTCCTGCTGTGAAGCAAAAATATCAGCATTGGAGAGACAAAGGCGGCAAGGTGTTGGCCATACACCTCCCCCTTTGTGTTCTGTGCTGCCCTTCATTGGTGCTCGCTAGTAACTGCACTTGCCCCAACATTATTAGAGGCTACACGGGAGATATTTATCTTTGCTGTTGTGTTTGCCTCTGTATATGCTCTATGGAGGTTGGTAGTATTTTGTATATGCGGAGTGTATTTGCTACAACAAACTTCGCCACACTGGTCAATGCGAGTTGGTGGTTAAATGGAGGGGAGATGAGGGAGCCATCACTTTTTCAGATCTAAATTCAGCATCTATGCTATCCGTGGCCTGGAGTCGAACTCATGTTTACACGTCGTGGCGTTGTCGATATTGGTGAGAATGAATAGTGTTGATGTTAACGTTGGTATTGTTATGTCAGAATGTTGTTGTTTTTAATGTTACGTCATGTGTTTTGATGCTGATATGTTATATTACTAGATTACAAATCTGTCTTCGCCAGGCAAAATATTTAAATAAACACAATAATTATGATCGGTTTTTTACAACTTTTATCTACAACCAAACATGAACAAGTACTAAAAAAAAATTCTGCAAAAAAATTGACAACTTTAATTCAACTTCCGATGTTTAAAGCCGTACTCATCGGAAAGTGCAATTATTATTTTACACGCTGCTATTATTATTTTACACGCTTTTTATTAACTCACTCTGTTGTATCCTAAATTTTTACCCACTTCCCAATGTCGTATCGACTGCAAACTTGGTATACTTAGGTCATACTGATGACAATACTATATTCTATCATGAAAAATCATAATAATTATATATTTTTAAACATTATTTTTTACATGTTGTGTTTCGGCTTCGGTCTAATTGTCCACGCTCAACTGACGTTGGCTGTAAATCACCACGGCCTCCTTACGGTGCAAGCTTCGGGGCCACTTCCTGGAATCGTGGAGTTCTGCCATTACTCGTACGGTACATTTCATTAAAGCGTGTTTTTTAAAAAAAGTTTTTGAACTATTGCTTATTTTAGAAGAAAGAGCAAAAATAATGAACTTAATACTCTAAGTTTTCGAATTATTCAGATTTCGACAGCATAAAATGTTTTTTTCATTCAAAACCGCTTGAAACCGAAATATCTCAAAAATAATAAAATAATGGCTCTCACTTTAATTGTATTTGCTGTTTAACGCTCTATCAAAGGGAAATAAACGCAATCTTATATTTTGAACGGTTTGTGAATGACATGCACAAACATGTTCATGGGGCACTTAAAATCGAAATTTGGGGGCCGTAAAATGATAAATCTCGGATTTTAAGATTTATCTCCTGTTGTCTGTGTCCTATAAGTGACCTATGTACCAAATTGCAGCTTTCCACCTTGTCGGGAAGTACTATGGACGTTATTTTGAGACATACATACAGATTGTCTTCATTTATATTGATTATTGTGGTGTTATATTGTAATTGTATTGTTTCCGTTACATTATTGTTATTCTATCTTTGATGTATTATTGTTAACGATCTTTGTTGACGTTATACTGTTGATGATGTCGACATTTTGTTTCATGTTTAATTGTTCTTGATATCGATGGTTGACGCTGTGGACTTTGATGATAAGTCAAATTGTTGTTGTTGATGTCGATTGACCATAGGCCAGCAAATGTTGTTGGGAATTGAACACCAACAACTCAATGGTCGCTTGCAATGCACTAGAGGAGTGGTTATCAAACTTGTTTGGCAGGCGGACCACTTATCCGATGCAAACTATGACTACGATGTTTTTTTTAATTGTGCCAGGTAAAGTCCACTGAGCTATGTAGTTATTTTTCAGAAGCGACCTGGCCATCACAAATTACGGCTCAACAAAGTGGCTTATCACGTGGACATTCATAGCAATATCCAAATACTCTAAACGCACATCGACTCTTAATGTGTAGAGACAAAACCTGAGGACCCGGAGAAAAATCAAAGTGACCACGGGGAGAGAGAGATACGCACACTCCAAATATACGGCAGGCGTTAGGGTCGGGATCGAGCCCACAATCTCCTGCATACCAAGCGAGGTAGTTAACATCTCATCACCGTGGCGCCAAACATTTCTGCTAACCACTCAACCTCTCTACCCCTCGTGACAAAAAGCATTCACTTATCTTTGTAAATACCAGCAATATAACAGGATTAATATTACCGGAACATCCTTATAGCTGCGTTTTTACACAACTATAATGATATATTTTTATGGGGGGGGGGGGGGGGGGAGGGATTTATCTCTTAGGGTTCAGGCAGTTTGATGAGGGTAATTGACCTCATTTCTTTGGTTCTTTCGGGAAAGTCACATAGGTGCATAAATAATGATTATTTATTTATTTTTATTTCATTTTTTATATTTTTTTCACCTAAAGAGAGTTATATTATTATTAATGTCTGAAACAAGGGTCTAAACATGTCCTTATGGACACCTGTGACAAAAAGAGTTTCATGGCTCATCGGATGTCCTCCTGCAGTGTAAATTATGATTCTGATTCTGAACCTGTGTTTGCATCTGTAGCCGGTCTGCCCTGCTGTACCCTCTTGTTCCGTTTTCGTGAATCGTTGCGAGGGGGGACAGGTCGGCTAAATAGACAGCAGTCAGAACAATAACAACAATAAAACTAATAAAGTTCTGAGACGATGATTCGATGTACTCTGCGTTGTGTTCTGTCTTCTGGAGAAGTAGTGGCAACTCCACATCAGCTGAGCCACCAGTGGTTTGTGGTGGTGGTTGTGAAACGGCAAAACTTTTTCAAAAGTCGTCTTCAGAAGGGATATTTCCTATCTGCAATGAGGGCACAGACTAAATAATTAACCTGTCAGCAGTAACGACATCTTGTCCAGCTGCGGCTGGACGAAGTACGTGTGAAGCTAATGGAGTGACGTGACAGTGGCGGTATTAACATGGGCAGCAGCAGTACCAAGTGTAGAAAGTTATCACTGAAGGCCTATGAAACAGAAGTTTCTAGGGCCTACAAGAACATTCATCCGGGCCTGAGCTAATGTCAAATGTGCAGTTCACCAGCACGAAGTCCGCGCAAATCTAAATTGGGGACGTGGCTCGTACTCTGCTTTGCACGTGGGGGGCTCGTGGTCCAATCGCTGATCACTGTTGGCATTCACTTAAATAATAAAATAAAACACCCGCCTACCCCTAACTATGAGCAGAGTGCACACTTATACGTGTGATTAATCACAGGTGAGCTCATACCCGGCTACACTTTCATTGAAAGTGTTTTTTTTTAAAGCGTGGCTTTTTGCTGATGTGCAGTGAACGTGGGGTGCCGCAGTGACGAGATGTTATCCCCCTTGCCTGGTATGCAGGAGGTCGTGGGTTCGATCCCGACTAACGATACCCGTTGTATATGTAGTGGGTTCACTTTGAGCACAATAACTCAGGAGGCAACACGTTTATTCTACAAACACAACGGGGTAACTACATAACTGGTACTACCACGGGATAACTACATAACCGGTAACCACCACGGGATAACTACATAACCAGTAACTACCACGGGATAACTACATAACCGGTAACTACCACGGCATAACTACATAACTGGTAACCACCAGGGAATAACTACATAACCGGTAACTACCACGGGATAACTACATAACCGGTAACTACCACGGGATAACTACATAACTGGTAACTACCACGGGATAACTACATAACTGGTAACCACCACGGGATAACTACATAACCGGTAACTACCACGGGATAACTACATAACCGGTAACTACCACGGGATAACTACATAACTGGTAACTACCACGGGATAACTACATAACTGGTAACCACCACGGGATAACTACATAACCGGTAACTACCACGGGATAACTACATAACCGGTAACTACCACGGGATAACTACATAACCGGTAACCACCACGGGATAACTACATAACCGGTAACTACCACGGGATAACTACGTAACCGGTAACCACCACGGGATAACTACATAAACGGGTCAGGTCAGTCGGCACACTGCCTGACCCACGATGCTGAGCACAAAGACCGAAGACCCAGGGGAAGACGTAACACGGCGGGTTCCACTCCAGCAGACAGCCCCAATGCAGCCTCGGGACCTCCCTTTTATACCTTCCAGCGTGGCCTGGCTCCGCCCTCGGCCACACCCCCTTCTGGAACCTACCAGAAGGTTCTGGGCCATACACCTTTGGCCCACTTCCCTTACCCTGGCCTAGCACGTGCCCTTGCCACTCAACAGGGCTGCTACGTCTTCAGATGCCCTCTCTCTGCCAGTCACTAGAACTATGCCCCCTAGGGACCCTTTACATGACATTGCATATCCTGCTGGCAGAGAGGGCTACTTCACTCCCAGTTCCCCTTTCTATCAGTAACTGGCACTCGGTTCTGTAGTGACCCATTATATGTCACTACAAATATTTCAAGTTTGCATCTCTTTCTTTCTATCTTCCTGTCTCCGGGGTCCTCCGGTTTTTCCTTCCAAATTTAGAATCAACATGCCATATAGATTATTTAGCTTCTATAAATGTCCACATGACAAGCCACTTAGGTTGAACTGCTATCATTTGTGATGGCCAGGTGAGCTCACACCGGGCTACACATCACAGCCACTCCTGGGTCAGGGGACCGCACCTCTGAGAACCACTGCGCTAGAGGAACAGACACGCGGGCAGCGGTCATGCAGAGCAATGTCGTTCTCCTGCACCAGTCCCTGGAGACAAGAACACAATGCAACGCCAGCGAGCACCGACTGTTTCATGCTATGCCTATGTGTATCTATGTTGAACTTATTTCTCACCGTAATAATGATTATTATTGCATCCCATAACGCTGCACATCTATTATCCAGTTCCGTACAAAACTACGAAAATAAAACCCAACTGCTTATAAAAAAGTTAATACGTAAATAACGAGAAAATATGCACGTAACAAGAACACATAATTCGTTTTCAATGTAGTACAGTGCTGTAGTGGAGTGTATAATCACGTAATGTATAATAGTGTAGTGTGTTGTGTAAAGTAGTGCAGTGTATAGTAGTCCAGTATGTAGTGTAAAGTGTAGTGTATAGTAGTGTAGTGTATTGTAGTGTAATGTGAATATAACTGGTCACAACGGGACCCTGTGTGTTGTGCTTGCTCTTACCTTGCCCTGTCCTCATCCCTGTCTCTTGTAACCCACCCTAGGAGCTCCCAACCATGAACCACCGCAAATCCGCCTTCTTCATAACGGTAATGGCGGTGGCGGTGCACGTGACTAACTCAAGTAAGAAAGATGGAGTGGAACGTTGGTAAACAACATAATTCAGCGTGCGTGTGTGCTCTCCAATGTGCGCTCCTTCGGTTGTTTACATTCGCGATAGTAATGGTCGCGCCCAGTGCCGGATTATCCCAGTAGTAAAAGCTGCTACGTATGCTACGGACTGTTGTATATATAAGCCTTTTTCCATTTTTTTTAAGAATGAGTTTGCCAATTTTTTTTCGTGGTGTCGCTTGGAGGTCAGAGGGGATGAGGTGAACAACCCCTCCCCTCACAGCAGCCGCCATTCTCGCACACAACAAGCCGCCGGAGATAAGCCATTAAAAGTAATGAAACCCAAACAAAGAGGAAAAGGGGGGGGGGGAGGGGGAATTACTAATGAGACTCGAGGGGAAATCTCCAGGACTTCAAAGGCCCCCTTTTTAAGAGCACAGACAACCAGGCGCCACGAGCACAGGCGACTTCTAAAATAATTTTCCTTTTCGTTGCTCTTAATACAATGGTTAAAGTTCAGAACTTAGCCACAAATTAGTCGACATCATTGACTGTCCATACACTCACTACGATAAAAACAGACTACAATCTACATAGTGGGTTATTACTTCTCATACATAACATTGATACTAACGTTATTCACCTTAATTTACATTACATCTTGCCATTTACGTGACTTTGCAAAAACCAAAGAAATGAATTCCAGCAGTCAAGAAGCTTAACCAATAACTCGAGAACAAACAGCACAAACCCAGGATACAGGCGAGGGAACGAAAATTAATAAACCCTAAGAAATACGTGGTGATGATGATGTTAAATCACAAATCTTGGGAAACATAAACCAAATAATAATTATGCAGTATTAAACCGGCGGGCCATCCAGAAGAGATGAGGCGAGGTGGGTCGATCACATGACCAAGATAAATGTATCCCAGAGAGAAAGAGAGCCTCCTGGCTGCCTTTGTCTTCCAGCAGCACGTAATAAGAATTTGCATACGCAGGCAGAGGGCATCTCCTCTTAAAATAAAAATCAAATACCACGATGGAAACACTACTACAACATACCTTGAGTCACGTACAGAATCATAACTACAAGTGGTACGGTTAAATTTCGATTTAAAGCTTTCGTGACTGCAAGGATTCATCTTCTTTGGTTCTTTCGGTAAAGTCACGTAGAATGAGAATACAATAATAAATGGATAAAATAAAATAACACAATTGAACCAAAGAAGTGGTACGGTATCAAACTATGAGGTAAAATAAATGTTTAACTTCAAAAGCCTCAACACACCCTTTGTGCGAGGCAAAAGAATGTCACACCAGGAGGGAAGAGCAGGGGGGGAGGACTCGACCGGACAGGCGGCACCCCTCTTCTTCCAGATTAATTAGTGCAGAAGGTGTGAAAGAAGGACGCACTCGGGGGCAATCTGGAGCATCTGTTTCCTTTTGAATGCGGGATGGCTTGAGGAAGGCGACAGGAAACCATGCCTTGAGGAAACTCATTACCTCAATAAATATGACACACACACACGGCCACACGTACAACCCCCCCTCCCCGCAACACAGAGCAAGATCAAAGGAAGTTCCGGTCCTTTGTGAGAAGGCGAGCCAGAGAAAGAAATTTCAGCATAAAAAGAGAGACAGAACCACACAATCACAGCTACCAGCGGCAGAAGACGGCGACCATCAGCTCGGCAAGGACAGCTCAGAAGAGGACAGCAAGCCAGCTCCGGGGCATGGCCTAGAGATCAACAATGCGTGTGAAGCATCGCAGAGAAGAGGGGTGAGGTGATGCTCTATACTGAGTTCGGCATGGACCGACAGAGTATCGCTGAAAGTTATTCTGAGCGTAAATCAATCAACCTCGAGAAAGGGCGGAGAGGGCCAAGCAACAACAAAGCCAGCATTGCAGAAAACCAGCTGCACGCGCAATCGGCACCGCCAGAGAGAGACGGAGCAAGAGAGAGCACGCCGCAGCACCACCAGCACCACCAAGCAAGGGTGCCAGCTGCCAGCGGACAAGCGTTGTGCCGACTCGGCTCATCCGGCAGGGAAAGACCCTGATCAGCCACCCGTGAGCAAGAGTGTCAGCGCCAGCGAGCGCGCTGTGGGTTCGACCCACACGCTCACCGACCAGCACCGGCTGGGAACCAAGACAAGAGTGAGGAACTGCAGTCAGCGGACGAGCTGCGGGCGCTATCTAACGACGGATCATCGCGCACGACGGGGAGCATCGTGCCGACTCTTCCACCCAGCTGTGGACAGCACTGTGGCCGCCCGTGTGAAAGAAGGAGTGCCAAGCTGTTCGTATGATACACACAACCTCACTCCCTGACCGCTCCGCAGGGAACAATCATATTTTGAAACAAGGGATGCCCAACCCCGGCGTCTGCTTTTTGCAAAGAATTGAACAAGTGGCAAAGAAGACACACAACACGCATATCGGGACAAATACGATTGTTCCAAAAAGTTATCTTTGTGTTTCAAGAAGGGTTGCCATTCAAAGGTGGTGCATTAAATATCAGCTGATCGTGAAAAGCATTGCTGCCCGTCAAGTTACATGAATACGATGGTTTAGAAGTATTTTACTCATCCGTTTTCGTTAATTGCATAATCTTGCCAATGCATTAATTGATAACTACTCTTGCCTTCGGGACATGTTTCTTTATTGCCTTCGTATGAATATCGTTGCATTAATTTTTAAGGACGTTTTGTTCCTATCGCCGTGTATGCTCGCGTACTCTGAGGAATAATCGATTGTTCTGTTACCCAGTTAACAAACGTGATCATTGCAGGTTAAAGGTATGGATCAATGAGGGGTACATCTCCAGGAGTACTGTGTTGACAATTTCAAGCATAAGCGTTCGCATATTAGAGTGTTAAGGTTTTGTATAGAAATTAAAATTGCTTAACACAAGAAGTGTCTGCGTGGTGCCTTCCTAAGTTCATGCATAATAATCTTAATTATGAGAACTGTATCCTGTGGTGAGATTTGAATTTGGAGACATGACATAAAAACACTAAGACAAAATCAGTAAATGTTAAGCGAGAATAATTGTATCATACCGATTGATAATACGAACCTAGACAGCGAAGCCGAGCTTAATCTAGTATACTTACAGCACACCTGCATAACTTCATACAATTAATTGTATGATCCCGATTGAAAATACCACCCTGGTAAGCGGGACCGGGCCTAATTATCATAACTGCCCACATTAGCATAATTACATACATCCGCATAAATTAATACGATTATATAATCAGCATAATCTATGCTAATTGGTATAATTTATGCATAAAATTAGATCACTTAACATAATTTCGGATAATTACGCATTTTTGTCAAATTTCATTAAATTTTTATTATTTTAATTAAATTTTCAAGACCCGGCATATACAACAGGGCCCCTCACTTTCAAGGGCCCCGCGCTAAATGCTTTCAAGCTTTCAATTCCAGTTCAATGATTCGGCACTTGCTCTATTACTATAGTACTATACTGCCATCGATTTTTATGAACGACTGGGTGTTTAAGGTTAGCGATTTGTTGTATTATCTGGCTGTATAGCAAATACAATTACCTTACTATGCAAGTAAAAAAAATTGTGTTTTAATATTTACGTTTGTTTTTTTTAGGGCCCCTTTATACCATATGCTACAGGCCCCGCACGAGGTTAATACGGCACAGGTCACACTCATACCACTGTGGCTAGGAGAAAAACTGCCTCGCCTGGTATACAGGAGGTCGTGGGTTCTATTTCGATCCTGAGGCATGCTCTATATTTAGAGTTTGCGTGTCTCTCTGATCATCATCACGATGGCTAGGAGATGTTAACTGCCTCGTCTGGTATGCAGGGTTGACGTGGGTTCGATCCCGACACTGATGGCTGCTATATATTTGGAGTTTGCATGTCTCTCTCTCAGGGCCGGCCCTAGACTAGCTGCCAGCAACTGGCGCCCGAGGCGAACCATGCAATCAGCACCCCCACCCCCAAACTCCAAGGAGATGTTAACGACCTCCCCTGGTATGCAGGAGGTCGTGGGTTCGATCCCGACCCTGAAGCTTGCTGTATATTTGAAATTTACATGTATCTCTCTCTGTGGTGGGCCTTACCTGGTAAAATTATATCTAAAAACACATATCAGGCCCTGTAGTCCGCGGTGAGACCACGAGGCTCGCATAGTGGCTCCATCACTTTGTGCAACAGGCAGGAGTTGTGTCGGCCGTGTCCCTCATAGCAACCACGCGCATTTTGAAGTGGGGCATGGGTTGTGAGTTATAAATAAGCTACACACACCTGATAAGTTCCATTCAGTCATAGCGTTATTCGTGTCCGCTGTAGATTAATGATACAGCTTTATTCATATCAATACGTTTGTGATTAAAATAAGCCGAGGTAAGAGTGGTGGTGGAGTGGTTGTATGTACGTGTGTATGTATGTTGAACCTATTTCGCACCTTATGTAGTCAACCGTCCCAATCGGAGGTGAGGGGGAAGAACAAACGAAATGCAAAAATCAGTTATGAAGAAATGAGTTGTGAATATAAATCAAGTCAAAGTGCACAGCTCCAGTAGCTTACCAATATCGGAAGGAAGAGCATTCCTGATGGCCCCAGAAGCACATCTGAAAGTGCATGATGTGGTGACCATCTTTGTTCGATGGAGAGCCAAAAGCTGCCACTGCGAGGATGACGGAGTTTGCGTGATAATTTATGCTCCTTGACGAGATCAGCAAGGTATTGTGGTTCATTTGTGGCAAGCGCACTGTGTGTGTAATGAGTGCTCGGCAAACACCGGGACTGACAGTGGCATCAACGGCATTGGCAGTGACGTCCTCCTCAACCGCGCTTGACCCTTTTATGTCTTCAAACGTTTCCCCCAATTGTGTTATCAACATAATATCACGAGATACACAACCTCACAGCTACTGCTAAAATCCCCCTTGAAAGAACATGTCACCCTCACAATAGGGGGCAGTACTTCCCCACCCACTCTGGCACCCAAAGTAATGTTCGTCAGTAAATCCTCTCTCGATCCGCGAGCGTTATGTTCTTGAAAATTGCTCGCAATTCAGAATTTTGCGAATCCAGAAACCTTGGTTCCACTGGGGGGAAATGGCCCTTTTGTTACTGTTACAAGTGAACATGGGGTGAGAAATGGCAAAAGTTTAATAACAATGGCTAAAATAAATAATAAACTGCATTTTTTTTATTACCTTTGATGATGAATATTATGATTTGATGACGATTCATAAAATGTATAACCGAGTCAACTTTAAGTATGTATAAAGTAAAAAAAATCACAATAGCGAGTTCAGGACAAAGCGGGCGGCCCAGAGCGAGCACGCCTCATCTTCACAGCAGACCGTTTCAAAAGTAGTAAAACTCTGCGGTCTGTCAGCACTTTTGTACAACTTACGAATACTGAAGTCTGGCAGGTTCGCGAAAAGTGAATTCGTTTGCATTTAGTAACTCGCGAATATACGAAACTAGACATTTCCAGACGCCTGCGCATATGGAGGGTTATATTGTATTCATTTCCCACAGATCTCTGTGTGTGTGGAAACGCCATGGTTTGTTGATGCTTCCAGGCTGGTCATATCCCACTATTAACGTTCACTGCTGGTGGTCTCTGCATTCGTTTTGCACATTTTTCTTTATGTAGCACATAGCCCCATTCAGCACATGGCAGCTGTTGAAGATGAAGATGTGCTCCTTAACTGTTCAACATCGTTCACAATATACCGCATGCGATGGAGATGTGGACAGTCTAACACAACGGTGAGTATTGCATTATCTCTCATTACACGTGGTGTTACCGATTTAGCACACTTTAGGGATTATCAGCCCAGTGCAACATCCGTCTGTATTGCTACACACCGTGTGAATAACACTCATGCAGAATGTGCCCAATACAAAATAATGTTACGAAATACATTACAAGCAAACGGTCTCCAAGTCTACTATTGCTTAGGCCAAGGTTCCTTTCAGAGATCTCTCTCGTCAGTCGAAAGCCAGTGCTTCTTAACCTTTAATGCAGCCCTGCACCCCTTGGTTCTGAATCCTTAAAATAATGTATAATGTTGGTAAGTACATAGGTTTGATGAAACAAAGTAGCTGTAAATTTCGATTTAAAGCTTTCGTGACTGCAATGATTCATCTTATTTGGTTCTTTCGGTAAAGTCACGTAGAATGAGAATAAAATAATAAATTGATAAATTATTATTATTGTGTTATTTTATTTTATCAATTTATTATTTTATTCTCATTCTACGTGACTTTACCGAAAGAACCAAAGAAGAAAAAAAGTAGCTGTACTTACATGCCCATGCCTAATTTGTGTTTCGATGATCTACCGTCTCGCACCCCTAGAAAGGGCATCTCGCACCCCCATGGGGTGCATGCACCCCAGGTTAAGAACCACTTGTCTAAGCTGTCCAGAGATCCCATTCAGAGATGGGGTTCGTTAGCAATCTTAACACGAACTCTGTGGCTCTTTGGCAGCAGCTGGTGGTACGGACATGAAAATGGGTTGACCTCCAACTTAATTTGGCCTCAATGATAGCGAGACAGAGTTACTTCTCCTGGGACTAAAGATCAGCTGCTCCTGCTTGCCAGGGCTGGTGGGGGAAGGGCAGTGATGGGTGCAGTTATCTGTATGTGTGTAGTGTATAGTAGTGTATTGTATAATAGTGTAGTATATAGTAGTGTAGTGTATAGTAGTGTAGTGTAAGGTAGTGTATAGTATACTATGTCTGTGTGTTGAACTTCTTTGGCACCGTTACATAGCCAACCACAGTAACTGGAAGTACAGGGGGGAACAAACTAAAACACAACGACAAGAAATTAGTTGTCAATCAGCTGCAGCTGTGTTTGGTTGTTGTAACGACTGGACATCTGTGAAAAAGAGCTCCAATAGTGCATCGGGTTCCTACAGTCTAAATACATGTTCTGTTCTTAATGTAGCTTTGTCATCGCCCTTAATATCAATGCTAGATTACAGGAGTGATTCTCTATTG
The DNA here is from genome assembly GCF_048934315.1 of Petromyzon marinus. Taxonomy (NCBI): domain Eukaryota; kingdom Metazoa; phylum Chordata; class Hyperoartia; order Petromyzontiformes; family Petromyzontidae; genus Petromyzon; species Petromyzon marinus. The sequence goes on along the minus strand of NC_133748.1, from coordinate 5,862,505 downwards.
TAATTAGCTCAGCTTCATACCAGTTCAGAAATATAACCCGATATGCCCCTTTGAAAAAGCAGTGGTGTAGAGATTGTGTCACGCCCTTCTATCACCTCTAGGATTCATTATTGCATAATATAGCTCTCAGAGACTCCGCCTTGTCTTTCTGTATATTTTTTATGAATAAAATCCACTGACAACTCAACGAGTAACTACGAGTGACGATATACACTTGGGTAGTTAGACGACTCTGTTCTGAGACAACATCGCTTCTAGTCTCAAGACAACTCGAAGACGATGGAGACGACCCATTCCAAGGTGACGATGACGAAGGAGATTCCCCACACCAACAGCCCCCAGGTCCGGTTCGCGCCGGCTCTGATGCCTCACCCGATCCGGCCATGCCCCTATTCTCGAATTCTCCTCACCGCACCTGACTGTCAATCTCCACCCTTAATGCACTTTCCCGCCATTGGATCCCGTGCTCCCCCTCACTTGACCCTGTCAACGCTTGTCACATCAATCATCATTAGCACGTCCATTAGTAACCAAGGTCCCGGGGAACCATACTGTCCCTCTATCGCTCCATACTGTCTTTACATCACACCCCCCCCCCCCTCTTAAAAAATATAGCCGTCCTCGGCTAACACAATTTGAAACAATTTTTACTAGTGCGAATTAACCCTTTAACACAACGCGACGTGTAACAAATCTTCTAGGACCGAAAGGGAACAACTTCCTCCTTAGAAGAACAATGCGGACAACCACAACCAAACGAACAACAAAAACAATGCCAAATCCGAACAAGGCATGCAACACAACCTCCGAGATCAATACTTCAAGCCTCGGACATTTTGAACATACGGACGCCCAGCAGCACACAATGCAAAACACAATTTCACGGCGATCCGTCAATGAAATGTTGACCCCCTTGACCGAGTCCTGGATGCCGGCCCGTCTCCCCGGGCGGGATTTTGGCTTCCTTCAGCCAACGACGGCTTGGCCATCGGAACAGGGGGGTTGAGGTCCTCGGATGTTTGCACGGGAGAGGCTGGCAGGTCCTCTGCTGGTGGCCCCTTGCGTGTGGAGGGCCTTCGAGGTCCCCCTGATGTCAAGGGCTCGAGAACTGCGGGCGACACAGCATCATCTCTTTGGCGTCTGATTACTTTGGCAAACCGCCCCGGCCCGTCCGACACACCAGACCCCGACTGCACAGATACTGGGGATTAATTTCTAATCGGGGACGCATGTACAGCTTTAAGCGCGACGAGTGGACAAACCAGCGGCGGCGCCCTACCTGCAATCGCACACACTGTGGCCATTTAACTTCAACTATTTCCTCAGGCCCTTGCCATGGCCAGTGCAACTTGGGGGACGTGTGCAATGGCACCTGCAGGCAGTGCAGCCATGCTCTACCCCCTACCCCCCTTGGCAACACGTTCTTGCAACAACTCACGTTATTTTAATTAGCGGCCTGGGCCCTGGCAGTGTTCTCTTTAGCCGCCTCGCGTGCATCGGAAATTCTGTCCAGCATGACCTACAAGGTCCCTGGCAGAGACTGCCTCTTCCTTTTGGGGGACATACCCAATTGGACGTTAAAAGTGGGTACACTTTCGTCACCATCTATAAAAAAACCGGGAAAAATCCCGTGGATACATGCGGGGCCATCCTATATGCTGCCAGGAAGCCAGGGATGTGTAGGTCCCAATTCGTCTGCGCCTTGTCGACTACTTAGCAAAGCACCGACGTTAGGGATTTGTGAAGGTGTTCCACCATGCCATCCATCTGAGGATGTTAAGGCGACGTCCAAATCTTCTTTGTGCCTAGCACGTCACATACCTCGCGTAACAACTTCAATGAGAAGTTCCTGCCCTGGCCTGTCAGGAGCTGCTCAGGAGCCCCCTTATCCAACACATACCCGTGCAAAAAGGCGTCCGCTATAGATGCCGCTGTCTGGTCGGGTAGGGGCCAAGCCACCGGCCACTGGGAGACATACTCTACCCCGATCAGAAGGAACTTATTAACTTTCTGAGTACAGGGAAGGGTCCCAAAATGTCAAGCGTGAACAACTCATTAACTCGCGACATGGTGATGGACTGCAATCGGGGTTGACACTTCATGGCTGCTGGTTTCCAGTGGACACAATCGGTGCAGACCTTTATGAGGTGGTACACATCTTCTGACATACCCGGCCAGAAAAATCCCTTTGCAGTGTTAGCAACGTTTTATGAACCCCAAGGTGTAACAATTTGGTTTAATGCACCACCCGAGTCAATGCACCCCACAGAACTGTGGGAACCACCATGCCATAACGTCGCAACCCCTCATCCCATCTCATGAGCAGCCCTTCCTTAAGAACGATTTTCGAGACCTTCGCTGGGCTAGGGTTCGTCCATTCCTGCTCGGCACGCCACCGAAATCGTAACAAGGACGTGTCCTCCATTTGCAACCGACCCCACTCGTCAAGCGTGAGGCCCAACGTTCTAGGTTCTGGCTCAATGTCACCCACCGGTGCTGAACTTTCCACCGATGCCACCACCTCGGGTAGCTTCACGTCCTGTGGCCTACATTGCCCCGCGCCCGTTGAACAAGCACAACGTTCCCCCCTCGGCAGTCGGGATAGTGCATCCTCACTACTGTACCATAACCCTTTCCGGTAAACCACCCGGAATGAGTATTTCTGCAATATTTCAAACCAACTTGAAAGTTAGCCCGAGGGTTGATCCACTCGCAAGGAGTATTGGAGGGCCGCGTGGTCCGTCTGGACCACAAAGTCCTTCCCATACAGATAGGGTCTGTATTGTTGCTCAAACTGCACCATGGCCAAGAGTTCCCTTCTGGTTACGCAGTAACATTGTTCTGCGGTTGACAGGATGTGACTCCCATACGCTACCAGCCTTTAAATGCCATTCTTGACCTGCGACAGGACAGCCCCTATGCCCGTGTCACTGGCGTTCGTGTCCAAGATGAACGGTAGGGAAAAATCCGGATACTCCAGGGGAGGCACGTTGGCATGGCTCTCATGCAGTGCAACAAAGGCGGCCTCCTCCCCCTCTCCCCACCTAAACTTCTGGCCTTTAGCCGTCAAAGCATGGAGAGGCTTAGCAATTGTCGCGAACTGTGGAACCAATCTTCAGTAATAGGACGTGAAACCGACAAAACTGCGCACCTCCCCCACTGACTAAAGAGTTGGCCAGTCGCGCACACACTCTGTGTTGTCAGGGTCCATCGCTATCCTGGAATCGCTCACAATGTGGCCCAAATACCGCACAGAGGTTTGCAACAGGTGGCACTTCACCGGTTTCAACTTAAGATTGGCCGACCATACCCACGACAGCGCGGAACGCAACCTTTGCAAGTGCTCCTCAAAGGTGCGGCCAAACACAATAATATCGTCGAGGTAAATGAGACAGGAGTCCCATTGCAACCCCGCAAGGACTAATTCTCTCAGTTTCTGAAAGGTGGCTGGGGCCGAATGTAAGACATTTAGAATGGTACAACCCTTGCGGGCGTTCTGAATGCTGTTTTCATTTTGGACGACTCATCCAGGGAAGTTGCCAAAATCCGACAAAAGGTCCAAGGTGGAGAAAAATCGAGCACCCAACAGTGCGTCCAGGGAGTTGTCGATTCGGGGGAGCAGGTACACATCTGCGACTGAGACTTTATTCAACTTGCGGAAGTCTACACAGAACCGCAGCGTGCCATCGGCCTTTTTCACTAACACCACGGGAGCACCCCAAGGGCTGCCGGCAACATTTCCTCCACCGGCAGTTTCACACTTTATTTTTCCCATGGGCTAACCTATAAGGATTCTGCCGAATAGGGGCTGTCGTGCCCGTGTTAATATGGTGTTGCAGAAGGGAAGTGTGCCTGATATCAAACTTTCCCTTACTGAACACCTCCGTATATTCCCGTAAGAAGGATCGCAACGCGGCCCGTTGCCCCATGAATAACTTTGGGTTCTCCCCACACAGCTTTTCTATCCATGCTTCATCAGCCTCTGCCGCCTGCACCACTCTGCCTACCACTGTCTCCCCGGTGGCCTCGAGTGTGACCCCATCAGCATTGCGAGGGCTAGCACCGTTCCCGCTTGAACCACTACTGGTTCCACCCCCACATTGAGGATGTTCCCGCTTGAACCACTACTGGTTCCACCCCCACATTGAGAACCTGCAAAAACGGTTCCTGACTGCCTCGTAATAGCGTCAGCGTACCCCGCCTCGCCGCTGGAGTTGACTTGGCCTATGCATCCTCCCGCGCCAGCTCCAAAATTGCGGCCATTGGTCGCGTCGCGTCCCGCGAAATGGAGGCCACCGACCGCATGGTCTCCAGCACGGGAACCCCGGCAGCAGACGGCCGCTCCATCCTCCCTGTGCGAGTTAGCAACTCGTCCACAGCCACCTCCGCCCTCGACGTCGCCGCACCCATTGACGCCACCAGTTGAGCGACCGTCGAGCGGAGCCGATCCACTTCCGCCACCAGCTCCCGCCATCCCTTCATCGGGCCTCGCTGGGGGGAAGCAGCCCTCACCTCCCCCCTCGGCGGCAGCGATCGTAACTCCACCGGAGCATGTGGCTGGGCGGCGAGGTGACCAACACCTCCGTCACTGGTGCTGTGTTCCCAGCGCCTGCAGGGTTTTTCACTGGGACCTCGTCTCCCAGGGCTACTTGGGGAACCCCTCGGAGGTCCTCTTCCTATGAAGAGCTACAGGTGGGTTCCCACGCTTCCCTCTCTTCGGCATCTTGCAATAGCCACTTCTGACACCACTGTAATGTAGCTCTCAGAGACTCCGTCTTGTCTTTCTGTATATTTATTATGAATAAAGTCCACTGACAACTCAACGAGTGACTATATACACTGGGGCAGTTAGACGACTCTATTCTGAGACAACATCGCTTCTAGTCTCAAGACAACTAAAAGATGATGGAGACGACCCATTCCAAGGTGATGATGACGAAGGAGATTCCCCACACCAACAGCCCCCAGGTCCGGTTCGCGCCGGCTCTGATGCCTCACCCGATCAGGCCACGCCATTACTCTCAAATTCTCCTCACCGCACCTGACTCTGTCAAACTCTGCTCTTATTGCTCTTATCCGCCATTGGATCTCGTGCTCCCCCTCACGTGACCCTGTAACTGCTTGTCCCATCAATCATCATTAGCACGTCCATTCGTAACCATGGTCCCAGGGAACCATACTGTCCCTCTATCGCTCCATACTGTCTTTACTATTGCAAACCGCTTTTTATTGTACTGCCCGAATAGCTTCTTCATTGTCTCCATCTTGTGCAAAATGCGGGCTGCTAGGGGTTCTTAGTGGACAACGTCAATTGAGATCAAACATCCCCCAGTGCTCAGAGCTCTGCAATTGGCTACCGGGTACCCCTTTTGGGTTTCAGTCAAAATCCTTTTGTTAACGCAAGGGGATTTTTTTGCTGTGAGGTACGCTATGTAAAATAAGATACATTCAAATTCTACTGATGTTTTAGAAGCATTAAAAATAATAATTGCAGAAACTAATATAGTTGTGTGAATTCTTAAAATATTCAGTTGTCGATTTTAACCCCAATCCTTAAAAAATATAGGTATGAAATATGTTTTTTTTTACATAATTCGTCAGAACTTTCCATCTTACATTTTGAATGGTTCATTCTAAATATGACAGCAGATTTGTAATAGAGCGTGTGATGCCAACCGACTGGTATGAATTAACAAACACCAATGTGTATAATACTCTTGGGTTCTTTCGGTAAAGTCACGTAGGTATAAAATAAAACAAATCACGACGTTTCGATTGCAACACAAGCAATCATCATCAGGTGGGAAAACCACGGCAATATTTTTTTTGCTGAAGTTGGAGAGAGAGTTGCCGTGGTAAGAGGTTATATAGGTAAGAAAGGGGGGAGGGGCAAGGGGGGAGAGAGAGGGGGAGGGGTGTGGGGTAGGGGTGGATGCTAGGAGAGGAACGTGAGGCTGGGGGGGGGGGGAGTGGGCGGGGCTGGAAGTGGGAGGCCGAGAGAACTTTGACTTTACCGAAAGAACCAAAGAGTATGGATTCCTGCAGTCACGAGCTTCAAATCTAGATTAATGTGTATCAATTAAAACAAATTACTAAACAAGCAATATATCTTGTTCCACAGATATTATTCTGTAGCATTAGTTTGATCACACCCTGCAAGCCATCTCTCGACTACGTGATTTTCTCTGGGAACCTGAGCAGTGGAAATGGCTCCATCACTCTGGCTTCAGTCCCAGCGAATGTGAGTGGAATGTACTGCTGTTTTCTGGAATCAAGCACAGCTGCTCTTCATCAGATCGTTTACAATTTGACGGTAACTTCTCAAGGTAATGCCACAAAACTTGAGATATAATGAAACGTCTGCATATAAACATTCATATTAACCATTCACTCGATGCAAATAAAATACACACGTTGTGGTTAAAATCTGTAACAATTATAGTGGTGCATCGATTAACATATCTTAACATCACAAAACATTAATACTATCTGTTTGAGCAAGAATCGATTGTTTACCTGCATGCGTGTGTTCTATGTATTCGGCTCACTTTTCTCCTGAGATAATTGAGGCCGCTCCATTCACGACAATGTAAAGAAAATTGATTCAAGAATAAAATCGCGATCCTTGAATCGCAACAATGCATGATTTTATTAATGTTAATCATAGCAAATGTTTTTTTTCTCTCTCCCAATGTTAACACAATTGCACTGTATTACCTCAAATTCGCTCGGGCAACTTGGCACCCAGAGTGAGCAGCTCACAATCAGAAGGTTCCAAGTTTACTCAGCCATGATCCTTCAAAGGGTTGACTAAATGAGTACCACTTTGTGGGGAAATCAATTCGAACTTATATGCTATGCTTTTTCATGTATTTTTTAAGGGGGGCCATGGTGGCGAGATGTTATCTTCCTTGTCTGGTATACAGGAGGTCGGAGGTTGAATCCCGGCCCTGACACCTACTGCTGTATATTTGTAATTTGCGACTCTCTCACTCTCCGTAGTCGCTCACATTTTTCTCCGTGTCCTCCACATTTTAAATCGACATCACGCATTTGAAGAATTTGGCTGCTATACATTTCCACGTGATGAGCCCCTTTGTTGAGCTATCATTTGTGGCCAAGTCACTTCTGAAAAAACAATAACTACATAGCTTAGTGGGGCGTGAACTGGTAAATAAAAATAATTGTTTAGTTTTAGCATTCCCGACAACTCAGGGAGGTTAATTCATTTTTGTGCATGATACGGGCACAGAATGGGTGGCATGTGCTTCCAGAGCCACAACATTCACATACTTTGACCTCAAATGATGACCAAATACATAAATACGGTTGACTGCGTACTTATTAACTATTGATGGAAAATCTCAGAGCGTACTGTAGCCTGGAGTTTGATACAGACCACCGCTAAGTTATCACAACCAGCTTAAACGATTGTCCAACAAGAGGTCTCCAACAGCGTCCATGCTATAATATAAAAAAACAAGTCCTCAACATTGACAACCAATTCACGACTCTTTCAAAATGAGCAATTGACAGACTGGGACCCAGTTTCTTCTCGACTCTAAAATAACGGTGCAAAGACCCGTCACTTTGAAACTCGTCGCAATTTTTAGGAAGGAGTTAAGTGATGACGGACTGTGTTTAATTGGGGATAAATTACAAAAAATGACAAGTCTCCACAAAGACTTCACGAGGACCCGAGGGCAAAACAAGACTCAGATCTGGGACGGCCGCCATCGGTGGTCAAGATGAGAAAGCTGCAGCGACACGGGAGCGGTGACTCTCTCAGATGGGTAACAAAGCAAGCCATTCCCTTTTACCCACTTCGGGCATCTGTGGCCGCAGCCTACCGAAATGCGTTCCTGCCACACTTACGGATGCTAAGTGGCCACCTGGGTCAGTGAGGTGAATAGCTTGCTGGGGGGGCGGGGAAAGAAGGGGTCAAATGGACGATGCACATGGCGGTTCTTTGCTCTCGTGTCTGCTCCCCGTTTGCCCTTGTAGAGAGGCTGGGATGATGATCTCACCATCGAACAAGGACAGTCGTATGTATGCACGTATGTGGAACTTCTTTCACACCGTACGTTGCCAACCGTGCTAATCGGAGGTGCGGGGGGAGGTCAAACCACATTGCGCGGCGCTTTCAGATGCTGACGCTGCTCCTTCTGCGGGGCACCTCCGGAATGCCCTCCCTCTCCTCCCTCCCTCCTTTGTTCATGAAACCTCAGCACGATCTAGCCCACAACAGCTTAATAATGTAATATTGGTCGCGGAAGCATACGACGTGTTGAATCAAAGTCAAATCGTGCACACGCAAATGGGTAGATTGTTTAAAGCTTGCCAATGCACGTTTGTCCTTGAAAGTGTTTAATCAGCATTACGGGTCTTGTACTGGTATCTTCCAGGACAAAACACAATTTGTGATATTGCAGTTAATACTTTTTTGCTCTGGCGTGTGCCTTAAACCACTTTCATATTTTTTTCCAATTCGGTAAGCCCCTAATAGCAACATATAATTTTGCTGACGCTTCATTCATGTTTACAAGGGTCGTCGTGTTAGAGACAGGTAGACAGAAAGGGCTTATGCATTATCACCTTAAGCGTCAGTTGGAGAAAGTTTAATCTAAACTAAACTGAAAGCAATTTTAACCAGGTAATATATATATATATATGCCAAGCAAAGAACATCAGTTCGAACAGAGTATGGGGAGACACGAGAATTTGACATTCAGAAAGAAGTAAGACAGGACTGTATACTGCCTCCATACCCATCCAATTTGTACAATTAGCGAATTATGCGAGATGCAGGCTTGGATTACATTGAAACAGTCGTGAAGATTGAAGGCAGACGAATAAACAACTTACGAATATGCTGATGATACCACCCTACAAGCAAATAGCAAAGCTGAAATGATGACCCTGTTGGTAAATGTAAAAGAAGCAAGTGAGAAGGCTGCACTCTTTTTTCAAAAAGACGAAGGGAATGATGACAGAACAACTAAACTCACTTAGCCTGGAAAATTAATCAATCGAAGTTGTGAAGAACTTTGTTTTCCTGAGCTCTTTGGTTGCTGAAGACGGGGAGTCTAGCCAGGAGATGAGAAGGCAGCCAGTTCTCAGTAGAACAGCCATGTCACAGCTCAATAAGATATGGAGAGACAAGGGCATTACCATAAACACAAAGCAGAGACTTGTCAAAGTTCTGGTATTCCCTGTTGCCCTATATGGATGTGAGTCATGGACGCCGATATTGAATGAGTGAAACAGGATCAGTGGATTTGAGATGTGGTGCTGTAAAAGAATGCTAGATATACCATGGAAAGCCAAAATATCAAACATGTCCGTTCAGAGAGAGATTTGTCGCGCTCCTCCACTCGAGGCCTTATTCATGAAGCAGAAATTTACATACTTTTGACATGTTATGAGGACCTCTGTTCTAGATGAATTATTCTTGCTTGGGAATGGAGAAGGTACCAGTGGCAGAGGTAGACCTCGGAGGAGGTGGATGGACGACATCAAGAACACCACTGGTTTTTAACTAAGCCAGCTACGAGAGGCACTGAGAGACATGTTTTGATGGCAGAGTCTGGTCGTGGATGTCACCAGAGGTCGAACTCAACATGACAGCACAAGGTGACGAGGTGAAGGCCCACTGAGCTATATAGCTCTTTTTTCAGAAGCCACTTGGCCACAAATTATAGCTCAACGAAGTGGCTCATCACATGGAAATTTAAAGCAGCCAAATACTCTAAACGCGTTCATGTTGATTCTAACAAAGGACCCGGAGAAAAATCCATGCGACCACAGCGAGAGACACATGCAAACTCCAAATATACAGCAGGCATCAGAGACGGGATTGAACACATGACCAGCTGCATACCAGGCGAGGTAGTTAACATCTCCTAGCCACCACAAATTGCGGCATCCCTTTCTCTGCAACAGGTACTGCTGCTACGACACGTGCAGCGACATCGCCGGTGCCATCGCCGGTGCCATCGACGGTGCCATCGACGGTGCCATCGACGGTGCCATCGACGGTGCCATCGACGGTGCCATCGACGGTGCCATCGACAGTGCCATCGACAGTGCCATCGACGGTTTCGCCTTTGTGCGGCAAAGCGGCAATCGCCATAGCGGCGTGGGCTCTGATCTTCCTTCTGGTGCTGATGGTGCTTCTCTACCGGTGCCACCACCACTACCACAGCAGGAATTGGTGTTGCTGGAGGAGAATGAGAAGTAATTTCGGCCTTGGTGGTGGTGATGATAGCGGTGGGAGTGTTGTTGTTGGTGGTGGTGGTGGTAGAAGGAAGGGAGACTCGGGAGACATGCAGCACCCTGGTGGAGAGACTCGTCCCTTGGATGATATGGAAACGAGTGAGGTGCGTGAAATGTATCGATCTCTTTTTTTGAAAACTCTATTATTATTCTTCTACAAGAAGGTGGTTGTTGATGTTATCACCAGCGAAACATCAAGGTACTCGAATTCTAAATGTTGTGGGTTGACATTCCAACACACCGGTGTGCTGAGGTAGTAACTAATTGGCACGTTTTGTTGACAATCCTTAATATTCTTGATATTTGGCTATCAGGTCGTGGCGGTTTTAACCACATTAATATGTATGCGATCTCACCCACAAATGTGTTATTATGGATAATGTTGGTCGCGAAAACTCATTTCTTGAGAACTGCTTTTTGTATTTAGTTTGTTGTCCTTCCCCAGCACCTCCTATAAGCACGGTTGACTATGTACAGTGTGAAAGACGTTCAACACCCATACACGCATAGACTCAACACTGCACATAGACTTAACATTGGCCATAGACACAACGATACCCATACACTCAACACTGCCCATGAAGTCAACTCTGCACCGCGGCAGCATCCTGCATCACATTGGAACCGTATAGTTTGCTGTGCTGCCCTCTGCTGCCCTATGTGAATGAGTGGATCTGTGAGTGGGTGAGTGGGTGGGTGAATGGATGAGTGAGTATGTGAGTGGTTGGGTGAGTGAGTGGGAGGGTAAGTGAGTGAGTTGTAGTGACCTACAGTGTGGTGAACAGTGGGTGAGACAGTCAGTATCTGGTAGACTATAGGTGGGGGGGATCAACAAAGTGAGTCTTAGAGGCTACTATGACCATGTTCGTAGCTAGAGAAAAGTGATAAGGAGATGAGTGAGCGAGTGATTGGAATACATCAGTGAGCGCTGGATGATCAATAAACCTAGAAGCTGCTTTACTCTAAATTGTATGGGTTAATGAGTGAAGCAGGTGAATGAACGGGTGACTGGGTGAATAAGTGTGGGTGAGTGAGTGACTGGGTGAATTAATGGGTGAGTGGGTGAGTCAGTGTGTGAGTGGCTGAGCGAATGAGTGAATGGGTGAGTCAGTGACTGGCAGTGCGAATGACTGCTGGCTGGTTGAGTGAGCGAGTGATTGGAGTAAATCAGCGAATGCTGGATCATGAATCAACCTGACAGCTGCTATACTCTGAATTGTATGGGTGAATAAGTGGGTGGGTGGGTGAATGAGCTAATAAGTGACTGGGTGAATGAATAAATGCAGCGTGATTAAGTGCTGAGTGAATTCGTTCATGGGGAAATTGTTAAGTGTCTGGCTGAGTAAGTGGCTGGCTGCACGAATGACTGGCTGAGTGAGTCAGCGAGTGATTTGCGTAAATCACTCAGTGCTGGATAATTAATTGGTCACCCTGACTGCTGCTCCCATCTGAATTTTACCGGGTGTAGCAATGCCGTAGCAACTGGCAGGTCCTGCTGCTGCTGCTCTACCACTTGAGATACGGTGACAGCAGCAGCAGGATTCCATCTTCGGCCGAATTACTCCGTTTTGTGTGGCTGCCTAATATTGGAAGGAAGAGCATTCCAGACGGCCACAGGAGCATATCTGAAAGCATCCGATATGGTTAGCGTGTTTGCCCGATGGTAAGCCAAAATCCACTGCAAGGTTGACTGGAGTCCACGTGATGTTAGTTTCTGCTCCTTAACGAAATCACCGAGCTACATTGGTTCATTATTTTGTGGGAAGCACTTTGTTTGTGTAATAAGTGCGACCTTATAATGTACTCATTCGGCAACTGTACGACAATGCAGCTCAGCAAGCACTGGAAAGACACAGGTTGGATCTTGCAGTACCCATAACACTACGAACTCAGCGACCCGAGGTCTATTACAGCTCACGGCCAACACGATTATTTGAACCCTAGGTCGACTCAGCCTCAAATGAGTACCTGGTGTGGTTATGTCATAACATGGCCACTGAAAAGACAAAGGCGGTCGGGCGTGCTGTTGGCCACCCATCCTCTGTGTGCCTTCCCGACCTTCGCAAGTGCTGCTTGCTTACAGTACTTGCCCTAACAATCTGTTTATAGGCTATACCGGGGATTTTTGTCTTTGGACAGATTGTGTATGCAAGCCTTCAAACGGAGCGTCTACCGCCTTGCACGCAGCCTCGCCGACCTCCCGGTGAAGACTTCACGGTGTACACGACCATCGCGGCATTTAGTGGGGAGAACGAACTTCCAGACTGAAGGGAGTCGCGAGAATAAACAACATCAGCAGCAAACTTGGACATTGCCTTAACCACCAAACTGAACTTTTATTTCACCAGGTAAGGCCCCACTGAGCTATTGTATATAGATAGCTCTTTTTCAGAAGCAACCTGGCCACAAATGACAACTCAACGAAGTGGCGTATTAAGTGGAAATGTATTGCAGCAAAACTCTAAACGCATGTTTCTGAATGTGGAGGGAAAAACCAGAGGACCCGGAGAAAAATCCATGAGACCTCGCTGAGAACATGCAAACTCCAAATATACAGCAGGCGTCAGTGTCGGGATCGAACCCATGACCTCCTGTAGACCAGGTGAGTTAATATCTTCTAACTACTACGGCAGGAAGAAGAATGACAATCTGCTGCCTACCGTCTGTCAATCGACTGGCCAGGGAGAGGCTCTCCTCCCCCATGTGGCCTGTTATGAACCATACTTCAAAGCTGTTCATCACGGGGTTTGGTGGAAGACTGGGAGGTGTCCACCACTGGTGTTCGAATGTCATCAGCGATTGCCTCTGGACTGTGTGTGTGTATGTAGGGAGCGGTAGTGTAGCAGTTAGCGCGCTGCGCTATGAACCTGGCCACCCGGGTTTGATTCCCGATCACGGCCAACACCTGTAACGATTAATCTGAACGCCACCTCGGGAGATAAAAGCGCCCTGACGTGGTGCTGGCCACCCACCCCCTTGTGTACCGTGCTGGCTTTCATTAGGTGCTCGTTAACAGTACTTGCCCCAAAAATCTGTAAGGCGATTTGGGGGATGTTTATCTTTGTTTGAGACTCATTAATCAGTAATCATGAAAAAATCTGTACTGAATTAAATCACTTTTATACGGGTAGTACTTGACTTATGAACGGTTCCGTTCCTGACGAGCCTTGCATAATTTGAATGGCTCATATGTCGCGACAAGAATGTGGTGCTGTATTTACATGTGCATAGGTCAGTGTTATAAATGTTACGAGTCAACAAAAGGGAAGCATTGTTAAACTCATAAATGAGAAAAAAATGTACATTTGCATGTAATACTGTAATAAATACTGTTCCTTGACAACTTTAAAACCCCACTTTAAGGAAATCAACAGTTTAAATGAATATCAAAAGGTCATACAATCCATTTTAGTTTTTGCCCAGTAACAACGTTAGAATTTTACCATTCATAATAATGTGTTTTGGGTTAAATCGCGTAAATACAATTGTGCTGTGAACCCAACACCACTCGACAAGTCAATCGGTAAGGGTTGGTAATGCAGTCACACTCTGGCCTATATGAAAATTAGTGCTCTGCTGCAGCTGAACTTTATCCCGGCCTTGGGGTGACATGGGTTAAAATTCATCCAGAGCCAAGCTGCAAATAAAAATACAGCCCGTCTATGGCATTGTGGGGTGGTGGCGAGGGTGATGAGGGATGTGGGAGGGGTGGTGGGGGAGCGATTATAGTGAAGGGTGGAGGTGAATGTTGGAAGGGTGTTAGGGGATGGTCTGCCTGATGTTCCCCTTGGACCTTTGCACTCAAGCAATGCAATCACCGTTTTTTTATTGGTTTGGCTCTGAGCTTGGTCCCAGCCATGATTTATGCTCTTCGAAGGAATATGTTTTTTTCTTTCAGAATAATTATTTCAACTTATAATGCGAAGTGTTCGCTCACTTTCAAAGAGCGAGAACGACTCGGATGCGTGAGGCGGCACCACAGGCAAGATGGAAGGCAGCCACGCAGTGAGCCAGTGCCATCAATTGCCCAATATTTGCGGTCCTCTATATACTAACGTGTTATAGGTAAATTAATCAGTGTTTGCATCTCGGAATACAATCACGCATGCGAGTGGGAAACGCCTTACCCCATACAAACTGAACGTGTGGATTCTAGTCCACATTTGTTTTCTACTGCCATCTCCTGGTCAGTCTGAGTATAGCTCCTTAACGGCCACTGAGAGAGTTTGACAACATTTTGTGCGACCCACCAACGCTTACTGTGTCCCTAGTGCTGGAATCCATGCTTGTGCCACCACGCGCCTTTTATGAAAGATGTCATGGAGATGTTGCGTGTTGCAGAATGTGTTTTGAGTTGTTATACATTCTGGAAGGCACGGAATGGTCTCATGGCTATTTTTTTTCATTCAGAACGATATTCCAGAAGAGAAAGACGTCTTTTTTCGTTAAGAATGACATTTGGAAGGTACGGACCCGTTCTACCATTCGTGTTATTGGTCAGAAGACTATTCTGAAAGGTTATTTCCACACTGAATAATCTCCCGCTTGGTATTTTGTTATCACAGTGTGTCCCCTAAATAGTATATAGGTGGATATACCGAGTCCCACATATCAATGAGTGGCTGGGGGGCATAAAATGTGACTCGACCATCGGTAGCCGAATGGTTTAGTGAACTAAACGGTTCTGTCTCTCAGCGTGGCAGTTAAAACAACGAGGCGAGCGTCTTCAATGCGACTCACGCAGAACCTGTCCACCCTGCCGTACGAATGGGGTTCACCACAGTGAGGCCGCACTCAGCAGATCGCGTGCGGTGGGGTGAAGTGTGGGTACATCCACCTCTCCCAACGCCTGCTGGCCGGCACCGCAGAGTCGACCCCAGCGCCACCTGGAGGGGTTCTCTCTGCCCGGCGGAGCTCCTCCTGCCAGCGGTGCTGCTCCGTCACCCCGCTCCGTCTCCGACACTCGCGGCGCTGTCGCTCCTCCAGGCGGCAGCGCCTCGCTGCCGCCTTGGAGCTCGGAGGGCTGCGAGACGACGCCGTGGAGACGCCCTCTGGGCTCGCGCTCGCCACGTGACTCGCTCACTGGGGGCTCAGCTGAGGCAACGTTTTGCGACTAAAATAAGCAACGTTGATTATCACGAAATAATCACGAGTTTTTTGGATAAAATTAATCTTAACTGGAGCGAAGAAAGTCACGTAGCAGATAGAAATAAAATAAATCACGATGTTTCAATCGCAACACAAGCGACCTTCATCAGGTGGGACAACCACAGCAAGAAAATGTAACAATTTGGCCTCCGGAATGAAAACCCCCCTCATAGAGGATGTGGCTTAATCGGTTTAAACCGGTTATGAACGAATGCACACTGCGCTTTGCAGCTCGGAGGGCGAAAGTGGAAGAGGCGGCAGTAGCTCAAGCCGTGACGCTAGCGGGCACACTGAGTGAGGTCACTCCGCGAAACGTCTCAGACACAGAGCTGCTGCTGCTGCAGCACGGCGACTGTACGCTGTCAGCACGCGCTGAAACTCCTCAACCATACAATTGTAACATAGACACAGATACTTATATATATATTTATATACGGCTAGGCAATGTATGTGAGTGAAGGAGGCCAATTGTGTGCTTGGGCATCGGTTTTGAAGGGGGGGGGGGGGTTGGCGGTAAGAGGGCGATTTTGGAGTAACTCATGCAGCCAGCTATGGCTCTAGGATTTGGTGTTACATGTTATTTAGGTAATTTATTGTAAAAATCCGGTCACAGTCCCTGTGATCACTGTTACGTTGCAATTATGGCTTTATTTTTTGGTGATTTCGAAAAGTTTTTTGGTTTGGACATGTTTGTTTAATTGATTGTAGTACGGAGTTAGACTGAATGCCTTAATGTAAGTGTAGTGCCTTGGAGTCACTCGGACGACAATCGCCTTTCTTCCACCGTCACTTGTATTTCCATCATTCCGCACACACACACACTATATAATTTCACACAAACACACACTATAATTTATCCTCTCCGCGCTCCGCCAACTCGAACACTCGAATTCCCCTCAGCACCGTCCGCTCATACTCCTTGTCTCCCCACACAATCTCTTCTTCTCTCACCGCACACACAGTGGTTCTATCTCTATCTCCTCACACACAGGCACTTGTCTATCTCTTCACACGCAGTGACTCTGTCTATCTCTCCACACACACTGACCTGTCTATCTCCTCACACACAGTGACTTCTCTATCTCTTCACACACAGTGACTTGTCTATCGCTAACTCTCCCTGTACCTACCT
Source organism: Petromyzon marinus (assembly GCF_048934315.1). Classification (NCBI taxonomy): domain Eukaryota; kingdom Metazoa; phylum Chordata; class Hyperoartia; order Petromyzontiformes; family Petromyzontidae; genus Petromyzon; species Petromyzon marinus. Next base: position 5,845,950 of record NC_133748.1, on the reverse strand, counting down.
ATACCGTAATCTCCACTCTGCTAACGCTAACTCTCGCTATCGCTATTTATTGTCCTCTGGGTTCAGCTCTCAATCTATTTCCCACTAACACTTACCGGCTTCCACTCTTCGCATCGCTCTCTACCCGCTGCTGTCTCCACTTCTCGCCAACTCCCCCGCCGTCCAAATCACCTAGCATTTTTATCCCCTTTCCAATCAGCCTTAATTAATTGCCACGTGCCTCGGTGGCATTTTCCCGCCAGCTCCGCACCTGTCCAACGGCCCAGACTCCGTGACGCCGCCACTTAACACTTACAGCCTCTCGACCAATCACACGCCTCGTCCCTTGACTCCCTTAATTACTTTGGCTTGTTTATGCCACCCGTGACTTCATTACCTGCCCGACCTTACATGACCCACACTGTTTGTATGTACTGTATATGGCCACTATATCAGAACCCCCCCCCCCCCCCCCCCGGGATGAAAGAACCTAGCCGTCCCCGGCTACGCTATACTCGAATTGGAGTAGTGGAGTGAAGCGGACGGAATGATGATAACATATATACAGAACGCACTCGCAACACATAGCCATTTTGTACAACCACCCGACACGTACAACCCAACGACACTCACACAACACCTTTATACAGAATCCCCAAACCCCCCAAAGTCAACGTAGTGTACTTCTCCTGGAACGGGTTCCTGCTGCCGGCCCATCTCCCCTGCACGGGACACCCTGCGGTAAGGGAGGGCCTCGCTCGTCTCGCCAACGAGGGGCGCTCCTGGGCTCCACCCTGCACCCCTCCCTGTCCCAGCGACACTGCTGGAGGGGCTGTCCGTCGTTCCCGGTCGGGACGGACATCGGTCCGGATCTGTGGCCGTTCAGTCGGTGTCCGGTCAGCAACTCTGCCCAAAAGAGGCGATCCTGCAGGCACACGGGGGGCAGATCTCTGGGACACGCGCACTTGTGACCTCCCCACAGGTTCGTCGGACACATCCAATACAGGCCGCTCTCGGATGGGGGGATGACGCGTCATATGGTAACACAAATTTCTTCAGGCGCGATGGGTGAACAAACCATGTCCAACGACCGAATTTTATTCGCACACTCTGATTCCGTAAAACCTCCACAATATCAACGGGCCCCTACCAGGGGCGGTGAAACTTTGGGGACGTTCCCACCGGCACCATGGGGCAGTGCAACCAGGCTTTATCGCCAACACTCCATGGCTCTCGTGGCCGCTGCCTGCCGTACAATCTTTCGTTAGCGGCTTGTCGTCGTGCCGTATTTTTCAATGCAGCCTCCCGGGCTTTCCTCAGACGGTCTAAAGCCACCTGCATTGGAGCAGGCACCGTCGTAAATTTCTCTCGCTTCCGAATTCCCAATTTAACAATAGCCGGCGCTTCTGGTTCCCGTCCATACATTGAAAAAATGGCGAGTACCCCGTTGAGGCATGCGGGGCCAATCTATACGCGGCCAGCGTCGCTGCAACACGCAGGTCCCAATCATCTTGAGCGGTGTTTACTTCGTGACAAAGCATGGACGTCAGCGTCCTATGCAGCCGCTCGACCATCCCGTCAGTCTGCGGGTGGTATGGGGACGTCCGGATTTTTTTGGTCCCCAGCGAATCACACACGTCTTTAATCAATTTCGATGAAAATTTTTTGCCTTGGTCAGTAAGCAATTGTTCCGGGGCCCCGTTATCTAAGACATACCCTTTCAAGAAAGCCTCAGCGATCGACATCGCTGACTGGTCTACAGCGGCCATGCCATCGGCCAACGAGTTAAGTATTCCACCCCGACAAGTAAATATTTGTGCCCTCGTGGGGTGACAGGGAACGGACCCAAAATATCTAGTGCCACAATTTCGTTCACTCTCGAAACTTGAATCGTTTGCAAAGGGACACGATATGGCCGTGTCGGCGCTTTCCTCCGCGCACATTCTTGGCACGCTTTTACATGCTGTTTCACATCATTAAACATTCCCGGCCAGTAAAATTCATTCCCCACTGTCAACGCGGTCTTCTTCTCCCCCAAATGCATCAATTTCTCATGTATCTCGTTAATGAGTTTCCCCCGCAACACCCTCGGGACAACAATACAAAATTTTTGTGCTGCCACATCCCAGCGAACAAGCAACCCCTCCGTCAACATCAAAAATGGGCGATCCTCTGATCCCCTTGAACGAGAGGCACACAGCCTCATCCTGGTCAGCAAGGAATCCTCTACCTGCAGTTGCTTCCACTGTTTCAATGACAACCCCAACAATCCAATTTCTGCTCCAGGAATTATCCCTGGCACTCCCGAACCTGCTGCAGCGACCGTTTGCGGACCCTCCTGCAGCGGCGGGCCGCAACGCAGCGAGCCCTCTGCGCACCGACACGTCTCAGCCGGTCGCGGCAACCTCGACAAAGCATCCGCGTTTACATGGCGCGTTCCTTTCCTATGTTGGATCGTGAAAGAGTACTCCTGGAGGGTCTCAAGCCAGCGAGCCATCTGCCCCGATGGCTGATCCACGCGCAGCGAGTACTGTAGTGCCGCGTGATCAGTGCGGATCAAAAATTCCCTGCCGTACAGATACGGTTGGTACTGCCGAACAAAATGGACAATCGCCAACAATTCTCTACGCGTCACACAGTATTTTTGCTCCGCCGGCGATAACACCCGGCTGCCATATGCCACCACTGTCTCGACGCCCTCAACCATCTGCGACAAAACCGCACCTATGTCCGTATCACTGGTATCCATGTCAAGTATAAATCGCTTCGTAAAATCCGGGTATCCCAACGGCGGTGCGTCCGCCAATGCGGCCCGCAATGCTTCGAACGATTTTTGTTCTGCAATCCCCCATTGAAACTTCACACCTTTCCCGGTCAGCGTATGCAATGGTCGAGCAATCGTGGCAAAATCCTTAACGAACCGCCGATAATACGACGCAAAGCCCACAAAGCTACGTACTTCCCCTGCTGTTCTCGGCACTGGCCATGTTCGCACACAACTCGTCTTTTCCGGATCAGTGGCCACTCCTGACGCGCTAGCAACGTGCCCGAAATAATTCACCGATGTTCTTAACAATTGGCACTTCTTTGGTTTAAATTTCAATCCGGCGCGCCGCGCTCTGCCAAAAACGGCGCGCAATCGTTGCAAATGTTAATCGAAATTCCTACTGAAAACAATCACATCATCTAGATATATCAAGCATGACTCCTACTGTAGGCCCGACAACACGAGTTCCATTAATGGCTGGAAGGTCGGCGGCGTGGAGTGGAGTCCCATCGGGAGCACGTTAAATTGATACAATCCTTGTGATGTCCGAAATGCAGTTTTAGGTCTTGACTCCTCATCCAGGGGCAATTGCCAAAAGCCCGACAACAGATCGAGGGTCGAAAAGATTCTGGCGCCGGACAGGGTGTCCAGTGAATCATCAATTCGTGGAAGCGGGTACGCTTCCGCCACCAAAACTTTATTCAATTTCCGATAGTCAACACAAAATCGCACGGTTCCATCACGTTTTTTAACGAGGACAATAGGGGCTCCCCACGGGCTGGACGATGGGGTAATAATATCTTGCTCTAGCATTTCATCAACAGATCGCCGAATACATTCTTTCTCAAGCGGACCTACACGATGCGAATTTAACCTGATCGGAGGTGCGTTTCCTGTGTCAATACGATGCCGCAACAACGTCGTCCGACCCACGTCGTATTTCCCTGAACTGAACACATCTTTAAATTCCATTAGCAACGCATGCAAACTCGACCGTTGCACAGGCGATAACTCTGGGTTTTGTTTGTAAAGATCGCTTAACCATTCCGGATCGTCTTCCTCCCTTGACAACATTTCATCCTGTCACATAGCAAAATACGTTTTCGTATCTGGACCCGGCGCACCCGTCGCGTGCGCCAACATAGTGCCCTCTTGAATAACAACCTCTTCGTGTCCCACGTTTACAATTTGAATGAAAGGATCGCAATATGTTGGTATTATGGTAAAAGCCCCTACCACGGTGGGCATTCTCGATACAGCATTTGAGGGTGTTAACAGCACTGCCTCCTGCAGCTCATCCCAAGGCAATTCCTTCTTTAACCATAGCGGCACCAATGTTTGCGATGCAGGTGGGACGCGCTCGGTGCGGCTCACCACGGCCTGCACCACAGCGTTCGCCACCGCAAATTTTGAAGGCGTCCCCAAAAATTTCATACATCTCCCCGACGGTAATTCCAAACAACTTTTTTCCACTGAAATCTTAATCGGCATCTTTCGCATAAAATCCGTGCCCAACAAACACGGTACCGCCAAGGCCGTTAAAAACCAAAACACTTCCCGTCACAATCACCTCCCCAATTTGAATTGTCGCAACCACGTAGCCCATAATGCCCAAACTACCCCCGTTTGCCGCTACGCATGGCCCTTCCACCGGCCCCAACGATCCAGGCGACGTTGGCAGCGACCGAAAAATTTGCAACAAAATGAGAGTCGCCAACGCCCCGGTATCTAGAATAACCCATACCATAACACCTTGAATGCATGCCATCACATCCGATGATCCCGGCGCGGCCCCCAACACACGATGTACCAACGCGCCCCACGTATCCCGGCCATGCGCACTATCCGAACTCGATGAATACGGGTGAGATAACGCGGATGAGTGATGTGGATAGGGCGGCCCTGTATTGAATGCATCTCGACTCACCCGGGATCCTTGGTCTTGGGGGAACCGCCCACTGTAGTTGTTCAGTGCCCTTGGAGGACCACCTCTCTGTCTCCAGCAGTCGCGGGCGAGATGACCCCTCCGCCCGCACTCATAGCATGTCCGATGCACGCCGTCTCCATACACCCCGGGACGACGCCGTCATTCTCTGGTCGACACCCCGGCCGCCGCTGCCATCGGCGGCGTCTCGTCCACCACCACCCCCGGTTCCCGGCCCCGGCAGGGGTTGACAGCGACGGCTGCGCCACCGCCGCCGCTGGTCCGTCTCGTATGTCAAGGTTGACTTGTATGTTCCTGGCGATCAGCAACGACGACACATCGTCGTCATCGTCCTTGTCCGGGAGTGACAAGACGCTTTCAGCTCCTTCGCCAGCTGTAACATCTTCTCCTGCAGCAGGGAGTCCCAGCCCTCCTCGTCCATCGCCGGGTATGCAACCTGGGCGAGGGCCAGCAAGGCGCTGCGGAATGCCAGGGGGGACTCTGTGGCCTCCCGTTTCCTCTGTTGAAATCGACGTTTGGCGACCGACCGCGGCTCGTAGACTTTCCTCATTCCCGCAATAGCACCATCCAATGTTTTTCTGACAGCGGCAGGGAGTCCATTAAAAGTCGCCAAGGAGTCATCATCCAATGCCGTCGGCAGTGCTCGTAACGCGGCACTCTCCGTCCATTTCAGAGACTCATAAGCCGCACGGAATCTTCGTATGAACTCCGTCCAATCTCCCACTTTGGCCTCAAATCGTTGTACGTGTAGCCGTCGTGGTGGTCCCGCCGACCGGTCGTCTTCGTCGTCAGAGTCCTCCACCCGCTCCGGCTGAGTGGCAACCTCCGGCGGTAGACCCGGTACTGGTTGTTGAATGCGGTTCTCCGTCAAAAAGTTCCAGAACTCCTCCGACAACTTCTCCATCCTGGCCTCCCACTGGTTCATGAGGACTCGCCAATCCTCTGGCGATCCCGGGCCCTCAGCACCACCCGAACCGCTGTCCCGGTCAGGAGTACTGCCGACCATCTGGCCAGGCTGTACATCGTCGTTGTTGCTGTCGCCGCCCGAGTACACTGGCACATTTGTTTTCTCTGCCGCTTTTTTTGACATCGTGGCGTGTTCCGTACTTTTTCTGACACCAAATGTAGTGCATTGGATTCACTCGGACGACAATCGCCTTTCTTCCACCGTCACTTTTATTTCCATCGTTCCGCACACACACTATATATATAATTTATCTTCTCAGCGCTCCGCCAACTCGAACACTCGAATTCCCCTCAGCACCGTCCGCTCATACTCCTTGTCTCCCCACACAGTCTCTTCTTCTCTCACCGCACACACAGTGGTTCTATCTCTATCTCCTCACACACAGTGACTCGTCTATCTCTTCACACGCAGTGACTTGTCTATCTCTTCACACACAGTGACTTGTCTATCTATTCACACACAGTGACTTGTCTATCGATAACTCTCCCTGTACCTACCTATACCGTAATCTCCACTCTGCTAACGCTAACTCTCGCTATCGCTATTTATTGTCCTCTGGGTTCGGCTCTCAATCTATTTCCCACTAACACTTACCGGCTTCCACTCTTCGCATCTCTCTCTACCCCCTGCTGTCTCCACTTCTCGCCAACTCCCCCGCCGTCCACATCACCTAGCGTTTTTATCCCCTTTCCAATCAGCCTTAATAAATTGCCACGTGCCTCGCTGGCATTTTCCCACCAACTCTGCACCTGTCCAACGGCCCAGACTCCGTGACGCCGCCACTTAACGCTAACAGCCTCTCGACCAATCACAGCCCTCGTCTCTTGACTCCCTTAATTACTTTGGCTTGTTTACGCCACCCGTGACTTCATCACCTGCCCGACCTTACATGACCCACACTGTTTGTATGTACTGTATATGGCCAATTTACCCATGTGAATTTTCTACTCCGCTACATCAGTTTTCTTGTGGTTGTTGTTGTTTGACTTGCATCCCACTGAGATTTTTTGCACACAGCGTTGGTGTACGGTGCTTTTTTCAGGAATATTTTGCCGTTTTTTTTTCATGGATTTTCTGTTTGTACAGGCACATAGTCACTTTAAGATGTTTTTTCTTGTTCGTGTTTTAGTTTTTGTTTGTTTGTTGTGGTTGCACCCAATTCAAGAGCCGAATGGCTTACAGGGCTAAACCAAAATAAAGAAACTGAAACTGGTATCACGCCCAGTCGGTTCAATGGGCGCCGTCGTTCGTTGCAGTTTTCCTGCCCTCACGCCTCGACCGTCAGAACGACTCCTCTCCTCGCATTGACGTCCATCAAGCGACTCGAGTCACGGTAACGCGATGGATAACCCCTCCATTTGTTTTTAAACCCCTCGATTGGTTTAATAACAAGTTGTGCACTTACCGACGTAATGGAACGGCTGTCCCTGCGACTTGTTGATTGTGATAGTGAATGTGGGGAGAATGGGAAATCGTCGTCGTCATCGGTGGTGAGGGCCTCGCTCTCTCTCAAGCGTTCATCATATTCATCATATACAGATAGAGAAAGTTGTTTATGTATAATTATCATCTCACATCTGGGAAGACTTCTTTGAAAACGACATTTCGTGTGAATTTTCTGTCGTCGTATTAAACATTTCTGTTGCTTGGGGAGCGATTTAGAGCTCAAAGTTTTAACTGAACTCGGCCCCCTCAGACGGAGCCTGAATCCACGTGAGGCAACGATTGGCGAAGCTTCCCTCCAGCAGTGGACTTAGCATGGCTGCTGCTGGTGATTAATGGGGAGCGGTGGTGCAGCAGTTAGCGCGCTGCGATACGAACCCGGCGACCCAGTGACGATTATCTGAGCCGGGCCTGGTCCTCCCCTAGGTCGACTCGGACAAACATCGCCACGAGGGAGACAAAGGCGACCGGGCGTGCCGTGGCCTCCACAGCCGCTCGCTACGAACATCGCTCACCTCGAGTTTGTTAGTTTCAAGTTTTCAAGTTTCATTTATTAGGTATAGCCCTGTGAGCCATGCGGCTCTTGAGTCGGGTGCAACCGCAACAAACAAAATATGAACAGAGAACATCTTAAAGCGACGACGCGCAACAGAAACATCCTGGATAAACCAGCAAATCTTCAAGAAAAAAAACACCGTATTACAACGCTGTGCGCAAAAACCCCAGTGTGATGCAACACAAACAATAACAACCGTAAGACAATTTAGATTCAAGTTATCAGGCCAACTCCGCACTTCCGCAAGAAACATGGCTTAACCATATGTTTTAGAAATCACCAAAATAAAGCTATAAAAATAACATTTCGTGTGTTAGAGGCTGCATGGTTGGAGGGGGGGTCTTTCGCGAGGGTGAAGTCCACGGCTGGCGAGTGAGGGGCCCTGCTGAGGGTGAAGTCCACGGGTGGCGAGTGAGGAGCCCTGCTGAGGGCGAGGCAGCAGCACGTCGTGGTTAACCTCACGGAGCCGACGTCTCGGCCGCCCCGTGTAGCCGTGGCCGTGAGTGCCGCACCGAGCCGTGAGTGCCCCACGGAGCTCTCTGTGGGCGGCGTCGTCTTCGTGGCGGGTGCCACCACCCGCGCCTTGGCCATACTCCACCGCGCTGGTCGTGGATTAGTGCATTGTAAAGTTCGACAATATAATTTGATTGTTTATGTTCAGCAGTCAGTGCGGTGATGGTGGTGATGTTGTCTCTAAGCTGCGTGCAGGGCCGGGTTAGTCCAGAGGCTCGTGAGGCCCTCTCGCGTTGCTGTGGGCCCAGGATCTCTGCATTACGATGGCATCACTCACGCACGACTTTGCTACAGCTATGAGCTAAACTTGTTTTGTTTGTATTACCTTGAGTCGAATAAATGTGTTAATTTTAACATTGGCAAATACTTCGTTTTTTTGTCCTGTATGTAATGCATACTTAGGCTGTAACCCCCCTATCAGCCTGAGCCCACTCGTTACTTTATTTCGGCCCTGCCTCTGTGAGTCGTCTAATCCACGTGTTCCTCGCTGTGATCCCATGCATGCATCTCTCTATGTCATCATCATCGTGGTATATCCACTCCTGGATGGAGATCAACGTGAGGATGGTGTCTCTACCCTGCAAATATAATCGAATCCACGTGTTTACGTCTTTCAATTTAATAATAATCATGGTCTTATCCGCTGGTGGATGGAGATAAACGTGATGAATCTACCCTGTGTGTGTTCTCTACTCTACGTGTTCCTGTCTGTCTCTCAGTGTAATTGTCAATGTGACACCTTTCCACGTTTTTTTGCATCCTTTTCAGCTTGTCAGAGAATCCTGTTCCCACTACCTCATATATATTAAAATAAACTTAAATTGGAAAATATCACCTGTTTAATTTACCATGAATTGCATTTTACTCGATATTGTATCAAACACTGTGCTGCTGCTTTAATATAGTTTGATTGTTCAATACCTAACTTTATTAAAATATTTGCTTTGGAGTAAAGTGCATTAATAATTTCAATGTACGGTCGACCCTTCCACATAGCGGGGGTTAGGGGCACAGGCCCCCTGCGATGTCCCCTTGGTCTCCTTGGCGAACGAAGCGAGCACCTACATTAATATTATACAGTACCGTACATATATTTTATTAATGTATGAGTTACTAAACTTTTTGTGTGTCTGCTGGCCTTCGCATGTCGTCTGCGGCTTTTGCAAAACTCCCAAATAATTCCCATTTTATTTCTTATGCCGAACCCGCAATTTATCGAAACCGCCATGGGGAAAGTCGCGATGCAGAAGGGTCGACTGTAGATCGAGTTCCTCAGACTAAAAAGGTAATTGTGTATAATATTTGTCTGAGTTTGCTTTCCCTACTGATTGAAGCAAGGGTTAGGAACACTGGCTTGGCGCATGTGGCATAAAGTAATGGCCACGTAAACATCAATCAAGGGATGTCACAGGGGATCATCGTGAACGTGACTGGGCCCAGCAGCAGCGCGTTCACCACTTGTTGGGGAGGTTGGCGGTTTGAATCCGGCAGGCCGTCCTGGTCATTACTGTGGGTGTGTGCAATTATACGCTCCGTTTGATTCAGAGTGGACATCAAAGATCCCCTGACACAAAGCCGTAGTAATAATAATATATATTGGTGGGGACACATACCCCCCATAATTAAATATGCTCAAAATGTCCCCCCCAATATATTGCTATAAAATATATTTCTGTTTATATGATTGTGGTTATGGTTGTACTTTATTAATCCCGAATCTGTACCATTACATACAATGCTGACGTGTATGTGTTTGCAGCCTATCACATAGGATTGCCTAGCGCCGACTGACCGGCCGATAGGCAGAGAGATAGACGTAGAACTAGCGTTATATTCGAAAATAGATCCTTGGTTGACGACCGAAAGTCAATATCAGTGTCGGTCGAAACGGAAAGTAAACCGAAAGTTAAAATTTTACTTTCGGCCAAAACCGAAAGTATGCCAAAAAAGGCCATTTGCCACCTTTCAGCGCTGAAACCAAAACCGAATTTCAGTCGGTCTCTACCGGCTACATTATCCACATTTTCTAAGTGTAAAAATGTACACTTGCATTTCTGACCAACACCACCTGACCAGTGAATTGAAAGATGTACATCTAGCCCTCAAGATTAACGGTTACTCTGACCGTATCATCCGCCAAGCTGTTTCTCCTACCATACAGAAGCAACCAATTGACACTCCGATCAAAACCATCACACTGCCATACATAGCAGGCGTCACTAAAAGGATTTCCTAAATTCTAAACAAACACAAGATCCAGGTTCGGTTCGATACAGTACACAAAATCCGTAATCTGATCCCATCCGTAAAGGATATCATTCCTGACTTAGGGTACCCCGGTGTTTACAAATTGAGTTGTATCTGTGGTGACTGCTATATTGGGAAGACGAAACAACATATTTCTGACCGAATTCGCGAGCACAAATCAGATTTGAAACATGGCAGAACGAATTCTTCTGCCGTGGCTGATCATTGTCTCAACACAGCGGGTTCTCATGACATTGTTTTCTCCGATACCAAAGTACTATGCAAACCTCCCGGTTATTACCAAAGATTTGTCCATGAAGCCATCCAGATATACAAACATAGACACAACTTCAACCGAGAGGATGGTTTTAAAATAAGCAACCACTGGAAAGATGTCATAAACCAATTCAAAACTTCAGCTACCTTATAAGCGCACATCCTTTTTTTACCATTTTTCATTGCCCCCGTGCAGTGAACCACCGCTTCCCCCAAACCCTCAACATAACAAAAGACGGATTAACTTACCCTCATCGTCGTTCCCTGCTTGGCTCCCCCCCCCCACCACCACCTTAACCTGAATATAAGCTCGAGGGTCTCAGAGCTCACCACTTGATGCAGCTATCTTGCTATAACTGTTCCACTTGAAGACGGAAGCTTGTGTTGCCTCTGAAACGTCGTGATTTGATTTATTTGTTATCTTTTATTTTGATTTTGTTTTATCTACGTGACTTTACCGAAAAAAACAAAGAGTATGAATCCTTGCAGTCACGAAAGCTTCAAATCTAGAATGTAAAAATGTACCCACAAATTGCACAGCAACATCGCCCCCTGCTGTGAAACTATTGCAGCCTGTGTCTGTGAAACTTTGTGCCTTTGTGATGGCCGTCATGCTTGTGTAGTGACATAGAATCGGTCACGTAGCAGCATAGCACTGGCAGGGAAGGGGATCTGATAAACCGGAGAGTTATCTAGGCGAAAGGTTACGGGAGGGGCACATCAAGAACCCGCTAGTAGGTTCCGGGAGGGGGCGTGACCGGGGGCGGAGCCAGGCCATGCTGACAGTATAAGAGGGACGCCGGGAGGGGACCACGGGGCTGTCGTTTGGAGTGGGATCCCCGTCGTGCTGCTGGAGTCTTCAACGTCATCTCGGCGTCACCAGTCAGGCAGTCTACCAGCTGTCCTGACTGGGAACCATAGTTACCAAGTGTTAACTGTTAAGGCCGTTTTAATAAACAGTGCCCCCTACTCTTTTTATCTCTGAGTCAGTCACTACACATATGTAGTGAGTTCTTATGGAGACTTGAGACGTCTTTTTAGAGGCAACACGGCTTATTGTAACTTATTACAGAACTCCCTTAACTTCCCCTATCTAGGGAGGTACAGCCTCCAGGCTAGCGTGTCCTCACACTGGGTAACCTGGCTCTCAGCCCTCCGGCTATCTGTGACCTAGGGGAGGCCAACTGACCCGACGCAGCCAAGGTACGGGTTCCGACCACTGGTCCAAGTTCGGTCCGGCCCTCACAAGGATGTCAAGTTCGAGGTCCCAGGGTCCTAGCTAGGGAGGCTATTCTGACCCGACCCAGCCAAGGTACGGGTCCTGACCACTGGTCCAAGCTCGGCCCGGCCCTTACAAGGACGTCGGGCTCGAGGTACCAGGGTCCGAACCTAGCTGCTTTTCAGTCTTCAGTCTTCTGCCTTCGTCTTCCATAGCACTGCCCCAAGCTGTGCTTGAGTTGCCCCTTTTATACACCTCCAGGGGACTCTCCGCCCCCGGTACCGTCCCTTTTCTGGAACCTTCCAGAGGATCCTGGAAGCCCCCCCCCCAGCCCCCCACCTGGGGTAGGGGAGGGGAACCCAGCCTCACAAGGGTGCGGCTCTCTCTCTCTATCCCCTTGTACAGGCTGGCACCCTCTACAGATCTCTGGCTGTAACTGCAGGTAAGTGGATACAGGTGTGTGCATACGCATTTCCGACGCTATGACAACCGCCAATCGCCACTAAGTGGCGGTGACGTCACCACGACGCTTGTGCCACCAGGCCATGTGCACCTTGAGGCCACATGAAGCATCGAACGCCCGCTGGCAGGAGGTCACGGGACAGACCCAGGTGCCACGGGTCGACTGACTGAGATGCCCGAGATGACTGGCTGATGCACCACCTGTGCCCCCTACTGTGCCAACTTGCTGTGCTTTAGCCACCCGGCGCTCTGCTCTTTGTTGTGAGCATCGCTCCTCTGCCCTCTGTTGCTGTTGGAGGGTGACTGCCTCCAACTGCCCAGTAGCATCCTTCACGAGCCTCCTCCACAGAGGCCGATCTGGACACCGCTGGTACCAGTCATCGGCAAGTCCACTCAACTCCACATCCTCCTGTACCATGTCACTCCATCTCTTCTCTAGCCCGTGCCGCGCCCGTTTAGCCCCCTCAATCCGGCCGAAAAGTTGATTGGGCATGCGGGCTACATGGCCCAGCCAATGCAGCCTTGCCTGCCTGAGGTGCTCACCGATGGGAATTTGTCCAGATCTTTCGAGGATTTGTGAGCTCACACAATCCAGCCTGGTTAAACCCAGGATTGATGATAGGCAGGCCAGCCTAAATGTTTCTAATCGGCGAAGATGTTCATTATGGGGGGGTCCACATTTCGTAAGCATAGAGAAGGGCGGGAATGACTGTGGCCGAGAAGACCCAAAGCTTCGTGCGGAGCGACAGACCAGGCAGTTTCCACACAGCGTCACGCAACCGATGAAAAGATAATGCCGCTCGACTGATTCGGAGTGAGACCTCTGCTGTTAAACCGGAGCCGGTCATAAGCACACTGCCCAGGTATGGGAAACTCTCCAATCTCTCTACAACTGCCCCATCACCAATTGGGAGTTGTGGAGGTGGAGTGCCCAATGGTACAAAATACCCAGCCAGGTGCTTCGTTTTGGTGGGGCTGATGGTAAATCCCACCTCTTAGTGGCACACTGCAGTTTCAGCAGCAGCGCCTCCAACTCCTCCTCTGAGTGAGCTGCAATTACCAGGTCGTCGGCATACATAATGTGGTTGACCAATAGGGAGCCATCCCTTGACCGCATTCGGGCATCGATCAGCCTACCATTGTATCTGTACCAGATGGAAATTCCTCCGGTACAGCTACTGAAGGCTTCACGAACTACGTGGTCGAAATAGATGTTCAATAATGTGGGAGCCCGAGGACATCCCTGTCGCACCCCAAGGTGTACAGAGAATGGCTCAGACTCCCGGCCACGTAGTTTTACTCGGACCCGCAAACCATCATGAAGGTCCGACGCTCCACATACATAGATTCACACAGATACCCAAAGACTCACACAGATACCCATAGTTTCTTGACGCCCCCGCACCTCCGAGTAATACGGTGGGCTACGTATGGTGTGAAAGAAGTTCAACATACGAACACAACATGCCGTACTATGCTATACAGTACAGAACTACACACTACACTACTATATATTACACGATATACTACTACACACTATACACTACACCAGGGGTCGGGAACCTTTTTGACTAAGAGAGCCATGAAAGCAAAAAATTTGGAAATTTATTTCAGTGAGAGCCATATAATATATTTTAAAAGTGAATTCAACTAAATGTCAGTATAATAAGCCTCTGAATTTATTATTTTAAATAATGTTGTTATAACACTCACCATTAATGCGACTTCTGGTGCTGCATGGATTTGCTGATGTCTTTGTAGTCGGGTTGGTACTTGGTGAGGTTAAGCTTCATGCAAGCGTTGAGGCTTTCATCTGTTAAACGTGATCGTAGGTTGGACTTGATGTTTTTAAGATGTGAGAATGACTGCTCACATGCATACGTAGATCCAAACATGGTCAATACAGCAATACTCACACGCTGCAGTGTGTGGTATGTGACAGGAAGCGCGTTCCAAGTTTTGAGAATCAGCTGGTCTTCGGGTTGGAGTTTTTTCATTTCTGTCCACATGTGCTTGCTCGCCAACTCCGCTTTCTGTCGTGTGATTCTTTCCAAATCTTCATTCAGTGACTTGAACTTATTCACCCACATGTCTGAGGCCTTCAGGTCAGCCACTTCTGCTTCAAAATCTCTGACGGAGACACCAGGGATGTAATTCAGGTCGGCTGTGTTCAGTGAACACTCGTTTGGATGGGTGATGAACTTAAAAAGACGAGTGTGCTCACGAAATTCTCCAAAGCGTGCTTTGAAGGACTGTAGGAGACTGGATGTGCAGCCAGCTAGCTGGTGGAGATCAAGGTTTTGAATGGGCTCACTTGCTGTGCATGCATCTTTAAATTGGCTCAGTTTTTCAAAATGTAGTAAACGACCTGTTTCAAGATCCGTGATGAAAAGCTCCAGCTTGTTTTCAAAAGCAAATACAGCTTGTTGAAGGGATAACACTGTATTTCCAATGCCTTGCATTTTCACGTTGAGCTGGTTCAGATGTTCAGTCAGATCTACGAGATAGTAAAACTTGAGGAGCCACTCGGTGTCGGCTAGCTCAGGATGCCCGACGCCTTTCATTTCAAGGAAAGTCCGGATTTCGTTCAGGCAAGCCGCAAAACGGCTAAGCACCTTCCCTCTTGACAACCAACGCACATTGCTGTGCAAAAGCAGACCAGGATAGTTATTTACAACTTCATCCAGCAGTGTTTTAAACTGGCGATCATTTAAGGCTCGGGCAACAATAAAGTTGATCACACGAATGACCAGCGACATCACTTCGCCAAACTGCCTGTCACACATCTGAGCACAAAGTGCCTCCTGGTGTATAATGCAATGGAAACTTAGGATGGGTCTATTTTCATGTTCACGGAGAAGCGCCACAAATCCTTTGTTTTTCCCCACCATACACGGAGCACCATCAGTACACACTGAGAGAAGTTTATCCATAGGTAGACTTTTTTCTTGAGCAAACTCCATGAAAGACTTGAATAAATCCTCACCTCTTGTGGACCCTTTTAATGGCAGAACAGCAAGACTTTCTTCGCGCAGTGTGTCACCAACAGCATATCTTGCAATCACGCTGAACTGCGACAAATGGCTCACGTCTGTTGACTCATCCAAAGCCAGAGAAAAGAACGGCGCTGCATTTATGTCCTTCACTTGCGTTTCCTCCACTTTGTTTGCCATCACGATGGTACGATCATGAACAGTTCTTGCCGACAGAGGCATGTCTTGTATCCATTTGATTATCTTGTCTTTGTTCGGAAGATCATCAAAAAGTTCATTGGCTACATCCAGCATGAACGTTTTAGCATACTCGCCATCTGTGAATGGTTTTCCGTTCCTCACTATTGCTAAAGAACCAGCAAAGCTAGCCGAATTATAGTCACCTTGCCGGGTCCATACGCGGAGTTGCTGCTGGCTAGCTTGCACCCTGCTCAGAAGCTCTTGGCACGCTTTCTTTCTGCTGTCTCCCGCAGGGTATTTTGATGCAAAGGTAGCGTGGCGCATGTCGAAGTGCCGCTTTACATTCGACCGTTTCAACGATGTAATTTTGTCATTGCAAATTAGACACACCGCAGAACCCGCTCTCTCCACAAAGGCGAATTCTTCGGTCCATTCGTCCTGAAATGTACGATACTCGTCGTCTTTTTTTCTTTTCGCCATCTTCTTCGTCGAAGGGTTAGCTTTGAGCTAATGACCGAGCAGACGCAGTCTCAGACTGATTCAAAAGGGGGCGTTTACCTGTTTTACCCAGCAACGGCAAACGTAGGCCAGTATCATCCAATTAAAATAATGGACAATTGCTCCTGCAGCCCTGAACAGGACATGCGCAGTGAAAAATCGATGGATGGATTAAAACAAGTGAGAATATTTTGTTTTATCTGCGAGCCATATGCAATCATCAAAAGAGCCACATCTGGCTCGCGAGCCATAGGTTCCCGACCCCTGCACTACACTATGCACTGCGACTGCATCCACTATACACTGCACTGTACACTACGACACTTATACAATTCTAGATTTGATGTTTTCGTGACTGCAAGGATCCATACACTTTGTTTTTTTCGGTAAAGTCACGTAGGTAGAAAAATAAAAATAAAAAATGAAAAGAACTTATAATCCCGATTAGTACTGCTACTGCGTGTTTAATTGAATAACAAACTATTTAACGTTCCGTTTCTCGGTATACACTATTCATTTTCGGACACACCCAGTACATTGCAGTCTATTTAGAGCACCTTCCATGAAATGCACGCGAGTTCGTGTTTGTGTGCCGAGTTCTGACGTCCGTGGATTTTACATTCCGAAACTGGTCCGACCGGGTCCGTAAGGTAAATATTTCACGGTTGCCTGGGTTAAAATGGGTTAGGTTTATTTGCCAATTATGCCCAGTTGGCTCAACACATCTAATAAATGAAGTAACACACAGAGAGGGACTCATAGAGACACCCAGCTATGCATAGAGGATTTGTGAAAAGTGGGCTAGTTTTTTCCCAGTCCTGACCCAGTTCTATCAACAAACTTAATAAGTAAATTAACTAACATAGAGATACATAGAGAGACTCATAGAGATACACAGAGATACTCATAGAGATACATAGAGAGACTCATAGAGATACACAGACTCAGAGATACATAGCGATGTATAGAGATACATAGCGATGTATAGAGATTCAGAGATACATAGAGAGACTCAGAGATACACAGAGAGACTCATAGAGATACATAGAGAGATGCATAGAGATACATAGCGATGTATAGAGATTCAGAGATACATAGACTCATAGAGATACACAAAGAGACTCCGAGATACACAGAGAGACTCATAGAGATACACAGAGAGACGCAGAGATACATAGAGAGACGCATAGAGATACATAGCGATGTAGAGAGATACATAGAGACTCATACATATACATAGAGAGACTCAGAGATACACAGAGAGACTCAGAGATACATAGAGAGACGCATAGAGATACATAGCGATGTACAGAGATACATAGAGACTCATACAGATACATAGAGAGACTCATAGAGATACAGAGAGACTCATATACATAGAGAGACGCATAGAGATAAAGAGAGACTCATAGAGATACATAGCGATGTACAGAGATATATAGAGACTCATACAGATACATAGAGAGACTCATAGAGATACATAGAGAGATTCATAGAGATACATAGAGAGACTCATAGAGATACATAGCGATGTATGGAGACTCATAGAGATACATAGAGAGACTCATAGAGATACATAGCGATGTAAAGAGACTCACAGAGATACAGTGAGGGAACAAGTATTTGATCCCCTGCTGATTTTGTACGTTTGCTGACTGACAAATAAATGATCAGTCTATAATTTTAATGGTAGGTTTATTTGAACAGTGAGAGACAATAACAACAACAAAAATCCAGAAAAACGCATGTAAAAATGTTATAAATTGATTTGCATTTTAATCAGGGAAATAAGTATTTGACCCCTCTGCAAAACATGACTTACTACTTGGTGGCAAAACCCTTGTTGGCAATCACAGAGGTCAGACGTTTCTTGTAGTTGGCCACCAGGTTTGCACACATCTCAGGAGGGATTTTGTCCCACTCCTCTTTGCAGATCTCCAAGTCATTAAGGTTTCGAGGCTGACGTTTGGCAACTCGAACCTTCAGCTCCCTCCACAGATTTTCTATGGGATTAAGGTCTGGAGACTGGCTAGGCCACTCCAGGACCTTACTGTGCTTCTTCTTGAGCCACTCCTTTGTTGCCTTGACCGTGTGTTTTGGGTCATTGTCATGCTGGAATACCCATCCACGACCCATTTTCAATGCCCTGGCTGAGGGAAGGAGGTTCTCACCCAAGATTTGACGGTACATGGCCCCGTCCATCGTCCCTTTGATGCGGTGAAGTTGTCCTGTCCCCTTAGCAGAAAAACACCCCCAAAGCATAATGTTTCCACCTCCATGTTTGACGGTGGGGATGGTGTTCTTGGGGTCATAGGCAGCATTCCTCCTCCTCCAAACACGGCGAGTTGAGTTGATGCCAAAGAGCTCCATTTTGGTCTCATCTGACCACAACACTTTCACCCAGTTGTCCTCTGAATCATTCAGATGTTCATTGGCAAACTTCAGACGGGCATGTATATGTGCTTTCTTGAGCAGGGGGACCTTGCGGGCGCTGCAGGATTTCAGTCCTATTCGGTAAAGTCACGTAGGTAAAAAATAAAACAACAAAAATCACGACGTTTCGGCCACAACACAAGTGGCCTTCATCAGGTGAAGGGACTGTACTGTCCAGAGGACAGCGTTGGAGTGAAGACAGCCAAGTCCAGGTCGCGTCCTTTAAGCTGTGTGAATCTGTTTAGAATTCGGTGAGGACACAGCAGCAGAAGTGAGTGTGAAGGCGATGGGTATTACCTTGTGGTCGCGGCATCTTTTGAGGAAGGTTAGCGTCTCGATGAGCTGTGACTTCTTGTCTCGTCTGTTAAAAGCTCTAACAGATAGGTGAAAACCCTCCCCGTAGAGGCTATCAATTCTAGATTTGAAGCTTTTGTGACTGCAAGGATCCATACTCTTTGGTTCTATTCGGTAAAGTCACGTGGGTAAAAAATAAAACAACAAAAATCACGACTTTTCGGCCACAACACAAGTGTCCTTTTGTGTTGTGGCCGAAACGTCGTGATTTTTGTTGTTTTATTTTTTACCTACATGACTTTACCGAATAGAACCAAAGAGTATGGATCCTTGCAGTCACGAAAGCTTCAAATCTAGAAAGGATTTCAGTCCTTCACGGCATAGTGTGTTACCAATTGTTTTCTTGGTGACTATGGTCCCAGCTGCTTTGAGATCATTGACAAGATCCTCCCGTGTAGTTCTGGCCTGATTCCTCACCATTCTCATGATCATTGCAACTCCACGAGGTGAGATCTTGCATGGAGCCCCAGGCCGAGGGAGATTGACAGTTCTTTTGTGTTTCTTCCATTTGCGAATAATCACACCAACTGTTGACACCTCACCAAGCTACTTGTCAATGGTCTTGTTGCCCATTCCAGTTATGTGTAGGTCTACAATCTTGTCCCTGACATCCTTGGAGAGCTCTTTGGTATTGGCCATGGTGGAGAGTTTGTAATCTGATTGATTGTTTCTGTGGACAGGTGTATTTTGCACAGGTAACAAGCTGAGATTAGGAGCACTCCCTTTAAGAGTGTGCTCCTAATCTCAGCTCATTACCTGTATAAAATATACCTGGGAGCCAGAAATCTTTCTGATTGAGAGGGGGTCAAATAATTATTTCCCTCATTAAAATGCAAATCAATTTATACATTTTTGACATGCGTTTTCTGGATTTTGTTGTTGTTATTCTGTCTCTCACTGTTCAAATAAACCTACCATTAAAATTATATACTGATCATTTCTTTGTCAGTGGGCAAACGTACAAAATCAGCAGGGGATCAAATACTTTTTTCCCTCACTGTACATAGAGAGACTCATAGAGATACACAGATAGAATCATAGAGATACAAAGAGAGACTCATAGAGATACATAGAGAGACTCATAGAGATACACAGAGAGACTCCTAGAGATACTTAGAGACTGCTTGAAAAGTGGGCTGGGTTTTTACCAAATTCTCACCCAGCCGGCTCAACGAAACTTAACACACTAACGAGCAAGTGATTAGACGTCTGCTACAGGTTGCTTAGATGGTGGGGTAGCGTGTAAAGGTGGGAGTGGAGGTGGGGTAGGGTGTAAAGGTGGGAGTGGAGGTGGGGTAGGGTGTAGAGGTGGGAGTGGAGGTGGGGTAGGGTGTAGAGGTGGGAGAGGAGGTGGGGTAGGGTGTAGAGGTGGGAGTGGAGGTGGGGTAAGGTGTAGAGGTGGGAGTGGAGGTGGGGTAGGGTGTAGAGGTGGGAGTGGAGGTGGGGTAGGGTGTAGAGGTGGGAGTGGAGGTGGGGTAGGGTGTAGAGGTGGGAGTGGAGGTGGGGTAGGGTGTAAAGGTGGGAGTGGAGGTGGGGTAGGGTGTAGAGGTGGGAGTGGAGGTGGGGTAGGGTGGAAAGGTGGGAGTGGAGGTGAGGTAGGGTGTAGAGGTGGGAGTGAAGGTGGGGTAGGGTGTAAAGGTGGGAGTGGAGGTGGGGTAGGGTGTAAAGGTGGGAGTAGAGGTGGGGTAGGGTGTAGAGGTGGGAGTGGACGTGGGGTAGGGTGTAAAGGTGGGAGTAGAGGTGGGGTAGGGTGTTTGAGGTGGGAGTGAAAGTGGGGTAGGGTGTAAAGGTGGGAGTGGAGGTGGGGTAGGGTGTAGAGGTGGGAGCGAAGGTGGGGTAGGGTGTAAAGGTGGGAGTGGAGGTGGGGTAGGGTGTAAAGGTGGGAGTAGAGGTGGGGTAGGGTGTAGAGGTGGGAGTGGACGTGGGGTAGGGTGTAAAGGTGGGAGTGGAGGTGGTGTAGGGTGTAGAGGTGGGAGTGAAGGTGGGGTAGGGTGTAAAGGTGGGAGTGGAGGTGGGGTAGGGTGTAGAGGTGGGGTCGGGTGTAGAGGTGGGAGTGGAGGTGGGGTAGGGTGTAGAGGTGGGAGTGGAGGTGTGGTAGGGTGTAGAGGTGGGAGTGGAGGTGGGGTAGGGTGTAAAGATGGGAGTGGAAGTGGGGTAGGGTGTAGAGGTGGGAGTGGAGGTGGGGTAGGGTGTAGAGGTGGGGAGTGGAGGTGGGGTAGGGTGTAGAGGTGGGAGTGGAGGTGGGGTAGGGTGTAAAGGTGGGAGTGGGAGGTGGGGTAGGGTGTAGAGGTGGGAGTGGAGGTGGGGTAGGGTGTAGAGGTGGGAGTGGAGGTGGGGTAGGGTGTAGAGGTGGGAGTGGAGGTGGGGTAGGGTGTAGAGGTGGGAGTGGAGGTGGGGTAGGGTGTAAAGGTGGGGAGTGGAGGTGGGGTAGGGTGTAAAGGTGGGAGTGGAGGTGGGGTAGGCCGTAAAGGTGGGAGTGGAGGTGGGGTAGGGTGTAAAGGTGGGAGTGGAGGTGGGGTAGGGTGTACAGGTGGGAGTGGAGGTGGGGTAGGGTGTAGAGGTGGGAAGTGGAGGTGGGGTAGGGTGTAGAGGTGGGAGTGGAGGTGGGGTAGGGTGTAGAGGTGGGAGTGGAGGTGGGGTAGGGTGTAGAGGTGGGAGTGGAGGTGGGGTAGGGTGTAAAGGTGGGAGTGGAGGTGGGGTAGGGTGTAGAGGTGGGAGTGGAGGTGGGGTAGGGTGTAGAGGTGGGAGTGGAGGTGGGGTCGGGTGTAGAGGTGGGAGTGGAGGTGGGGTAGGGTGTAGAGGTGGGAGTGGAGGTGGGGTAGGGTGTAGAGGTGGGAGTGGAGATGGGGTAGGGTGTAGAGGTGGGGAGTGGACATGGGGTAGGGTGTAGAGGTGGGAGTGGAGGTGGGGTAGGGTGTAAAGGTGGGAGTGGAGGTGGGGTAGGGTGTAGAGGTGGGAGTGGAGGTGGGGTAGGGTGTAGAGGTGGGAGTGGAGGTGGGGTAGGGTGCAAAGGTGGGAGTGGAGGTGGGGTAGGGTGTAGAGGTGGGAGTGGAGGTGGGGTCGGGTGTAGAGGTGGGAGTGGAGGTGGGGTAGGGTGTAGAGGTGGGAGTGGAGGTGTGGTAGGGTGTAGAGGTTGGAGTGGAGGTGGGGTAGGGTGTAAAGATGGGAGTGGAGGTGGGGTAGGGTGTAGAGGTGGGAGTGGAGGTGGGGTAGGGTGTAGAGGTGGGAGTGGAGATGGGGTAGGGTGTAGAGGTGGGGAGTGGACATGGGGTAGGGTGTAGAGGTGGGAGTGGAGGTGGGGTAGGGTGTAAAGGTGGGAGTGGAGGTGGGGTAGGGTGTAGAGGTGGGAGTGGAGGTGGGGTAGGGTGTAGAGGTGGGAGTGGAGGTGGGGTAGGGTGCAAAGGTGGGAGTGGAGGTGGGGTAGGGTGTAGAGGTGGGAGTGGAGGTGGGGTCGGGTGTAGAGGTGGGAGTGGAGGTGGGGTAGGGTGTAGAGGTGGGAGTGGAGGTGTGGTAGGGTGTAGAGGTGGGAGTGGAGGTGGGGTAGGGTGTAAAGATGGGAGTGGAGGTGGGGTAGGGTGTAGAGGTGGGAGTGGAGTAGGGTGTAGAGGTGGGGAGTGGAGGTGGGGTAGGGTGTAGAGGTAGGAGTGGAGGTGGGGTAGGGTGTAAAGGTGGGAGTGGAGGTGTGGTAGGGTGTAAAGGTGGGAGTGGAGTTGGGGTAGGGTGTAGAGGTGGGAGCGAAGGTGGGGTAGGGTGTAAAGGTGGGAGTGGAGGTGGGGAAGGGTGTAGAGGTGGGAGTGGAGGTGGGGTAGGGTGTAGAGGTGGGAGTGGAGGTGGGGTAGGGTGTAGAGGTGGGAGTGGAGGTGGGGTAGGGTGTAGAGGTGGGAGTGGAGGTGGGGTAGGGTGTAGAGGTGGGAGTGGAGGTGGGGTAGGGGTGTAGAGGTGGGAGTGGAGGTGGGGTAGGGTGTAGAGGTGGGAGTGGAGGTGGGGTAGGGTGTAGAGGTGGGAGTGGAGGTGGGGTAGGGTGTAAAGGTGGGAGTGGAGGTGGGGTAGGGTGTAGAGGTGGGAGAGGAGGTGGGGTAGGGTGTAGAGGTGGGAGTGGAGGTGGGG
This sequence comes from Petromyzon marinus, assembly GCF_048934315.1. NCBI lineage: Eukaryota > Metazoa > Chordata > Hyperoartia > Petromyzontiformes > Petromyzontidae > Petromyzon > Petromyzon marinus. Next base: position 5,823,011 of record NC_133748.1, on the reverse strand, counting down.
TAGGGTGTAGAGGTGGGAGTGGAGGTGGGGTAGGGTGTAGAGGTGGGAGTGAAGGTGGGGTAGGGTGTAAAGGTGGGAGTGGAGGTGTGGTAGGGTGTAGAGGTGGGACTGGAGGTGGGGTAGGGTGTAGAGGTGGGAGTGGAGGTGGGGTAGGGTGTAAAGGTGGGAGTGGAGGTGGGGTAGGGTGTAGAGGTGGGAGTGGAGGTGGGGTAGGGTGTAGAGGTGGAGTGGAGGTGGGGTAGGGTGTAAAGGTGGGACTGGAGGTGGGGTAGGGTGTAAAGGTGGGAGTGGAGATGGGGTAGGGTGTAAAGGTGGGAGTGGAGGTGGGGTAGGTGTAGAGGTGGGAGTGGAGGTGGGGTAGGGTGTAGAGGTGGGAGTGGAGGTGGGGTAGGGTGTAAAGGTGGGAGTGGAGGTGGGGTAGGGTGTAGAGGTGGGAGTAGAGGTGGGGTAGGGTGTAAAGGTGGGAGTGGAGGTGGGGTAGGGTGTAGAGGTGGGAGTGGAGGTGGGGTAGGGGTGTAGAGGTGGGAGTGGAGGTGGGGTAGGGTGTAGAGGTGGGAGTGGAGGTGGGGTAGGGTGTAGAGGTGGGAGTGGAGGTGGGGTAGGGTGTAAAGGTGGGAGTGGAGGTGGGGTAGGGTGTAGAGGTGGGAGTGGAGGTGGGGTAGGGTGTAGAGGTGGGAGTGGAGGTGGGGTAGGGTGTAGAGGTGGGAGTGGAGGTGGGGTAGGGTGTAAAGGTGGGAGTGGAGGTGGGGTAGGGTGTAGAGGTGGGAGTGGAGGTGGGGTAGGGTGTAGAGGTGGGAGTGGAGGTGGGGTAGGGTGTAGAGGTGGGAGTGGAGATGGGGTAGGGTGTAGAGGTGGGGAGTGGACATGGGGTAGGGTGTAGAGGTGGGAGTGGAGGTGGGGTAGGGTGTAAAGGTGGGAGTGGAGGTGGGGTAGGGTGTAGAGGTGGGAGTGGAGGTGGGGTAGGGTGTAGAGGTGGGAGTGGAGGTGGGGTAGGGTGCAAAGTGATGGAGGTGGGGTAGGGTGTAGAGGTGGGAGTGGAGGTGGGGTCGGGTGTAGAGGTGGGAGTGGAGGTGGGGTAGGGTGTAGAGGTGGGAGTGGAGGTGTGGTAGGGTGTAGAGGTGGGAGTGGAGGTGGGGTAGGGTGTAAAGATGGGAGTGGAGGTGGGGTAGGGTGTAGAGGTGGGAGTGGAGGTGGGGTAGGGTGTAGAGGTGGGAGTGGAGATGGGGTAGGGTGTAGAGGTGGGGAGTGGACATGGGGTAGGGTGTAGAGGTGGGAGTGGAGGTGGGGTAGGGTGTAAAGGTGGGAGTGGAGGTGGGGTAGGGTGTAGAGGTGGGAGTGGAGGTGGGGTAGGGTGTAGAGGTGGGAGTGGAGGTGGGGTAGGGTGCAAAGGTGGGAGTGGAGGTGGGGTAGGGTGTAGAGGTGGGAGTGGAGGTGGGGTCGGGTGTAGAGGTGGGAGTGGAGGTGGGGTAGGGTGTAGAGGTGGGAGTGGAGGTGTGGTAGGGTGTAGAGGTGGGAGTGGAGGTGGGGTAGGGTGTAAAGATGGGAGTGGAGGTGGGGTAGGGTGTAGAGGTGGGAGTGGAGTAGGGTGTAGAGGTGGGGAGTGGAGGTGGGGTAGGGTGTAGAGGTAGGAGTGGAGGTGGGGTAGGGTGTAAAGGTGGGAGTGGAGGTGTGGTAGGGTGTAAAGGTGGGAGTGGAGTTGGGGTAGGGTGTAGAGGTGGGAGCGAAGGTGGGGTAGGGTGTAAAGGTGGGAGTGGAGGTGGGGAAGGGTGTAGAGGTGGGAGTGGAGGTGGGGTAGGGTGTAGAGGTGGGAGTGGAGGTGGGGTAGGGTGTAGAGGTGGGAGTGGAGGTGGGGTAGGGTGTAGAGGTGGGAGTGGAGGTGGGGTAGGGTGTAGAGGTGGAGTGGAGGTGGGGTAGGGTGTAGAGGTGGGAGTGGAGGTGGGGTAGGGTGTAGAGGTGGGAGTGGAGGTGGGGTAGGGTGTAGGAGGTGGGGAGTGGAGGTGGGGTAGGGTGTAAAGGTGGGAGTGGAGGTGGGGTAGGGTGTAGAGGTGGGAGTGGAGGTGGGGTAGGGTGTAGAGGTGGGAGTGGAGGTGGGTAGGGTGTGGTGGGATGAGTGAGGTGGGGTATGGTTTAAAGGTGGGAGTGGAGGTGGGGTAGGGTGTAGAGGTGGGAGAGGAGGTGGGGTAGGGTGTAGAGGTGGGAGTGGAGGTGGGGTAGGGTGTAGAGGTGGGAGTGGAGGTGGGGTAGGGTGTAGAGGTGGGAGTGAAGGTGGGGTAGGGTGTAAAGGTGGGAGTGGAGGTGTGGTAGGGTGTAGAGGTGGGACTGGAGGTGGGTAGGGTGTAGAGGTGGGAGTGGAGGTGGGGTAGGGTGTAAAGGTGGGAGTGGAGGTGGGGTAGGGTGTAGAGGTGGGAGTGGAGGTGGGGTAGGGTGTAGAGGTGGGAGTGGAGGTGGGGTAGGGTGTAAAGGTGGGACTGGAGGTGGGGTAGGGTGTAAAGGTGGGAGTGGAGATGGGGTAGGGTGTAAAGGTGGGAGTGGAGGTGGGGTAGGGTGTAGAGGTGGGAGTGGAGGTGGGGTAGGGTGTAGAGGTGGGAGTGGAGGTGGGGTAGGGTGTAAAGGTGGGAGTGGAGGTGGGGTAGGGTGTAGAGGTGGGAGTAGAGGTGGGGTAGAGTGTAGAGGTGGGAGTGGAGGTGGGGTAGGTTGTAGAGGTGGGAGTGGAGGTGGGGTAGGGTGTAGAGGTGGGAGTGGAGGTGTGGTAGGGTGTAGAGGTGGGAGTGAAGGTGGGGTAGGGTGTAGAGGTGGGAGTGGAGGTGGGGTAGGGTGTAAAGTGGAGTGGAGGTGGGGTAGGGTGTAGAGGGTGGGAGTGGAGGTGGGGTAGGGTGTAGAGGTGGGAGTGGAGGGGGGTAGGGGTAGAGGTGGGAGTGGAGGGGGGTACGGGTGTAAAGGTGGGAGTGGAGGTGGAGTAGGGTGTAGAGGTGGGAGTGGAGGTGGGTAGGGTGTAGAGGTGGGAGTGGAGGTGGGGTAGGGTGTAGAGGTGGGAGTGGAGATGGGGTTGGTGTAGAGGTGGAGTGGACATGGGGTAGGGTGTAGACGTGGGAGTGGAGGTGGGGTACGGTGTAAAGGTGGGAGTGGAGGTGGGGTAGGGTGTAGAGGTGGGAGTGGAGGTGGGTAGGGTGTAGAGGTGGGAGTGGAGGTGGGGTAGGGTGCAAAGGTGGGAGTGGAGGTGGGGTAGGGTGTAGAGGTGGGAGTGGAGGTGGGGTCGGGTGTAGAGGTGGGAGTGGAGGTGGGGTAGGGTGTAAAGGTGGGAGTGGAGGTGGGGTAGGGTGTAGAGGTGGGAGTGGAGGTGGGGTAGGGTGTAGAGGTGGGAGTGGAGATGGGGTAGGGTGTAGAGGTGGGGAGTGGACATGGGGTAGGGTGTAGAGGTGGAGTGGAGGTGGGGTAGGGTGTAAAGGTGGGTAGTGGAGGTGGGGTAGGGTGTAGAGGTGGGAGTGGAGGTGGGGTAGGGTGTAGAGGTGGAGTGGAGGTGGGGTAGGGTGCAAAGGTGGGAGTGGAGGTGGGGTAGGGTGTAGAGGTGGAGTGGAGGTGGGGTCGGGTGTAGAGGTGGGAGTGGAGGTGGGGTAGGGTGTAGAGGTGGGAGTGGAGGTGTGGTAGGGTGTAGAGGTGGGAGTGGAGGTGGGGTAGGGTGTAAGATGGGAGTGGAGGTGGGGTAGGGTGTAGAGGTGGGAGTGGAGTAGGGTGTAGAGGTGGGGAGTGGAGGTGGGGTAGGGTGTAGAGGTAGGAGTGGAGGTGGGGTAGGGTGTAAAGGTGGGAGTGGAGGTGGGGTAGGGTGTAAAGGTGGGAGTGGAGTTGGGGTAGGGTGTAGAGGTGGGAGCGAAGGTGGGGTAGGGTGTAAAGGTGGGAGTGGAGGTGGGGAAGGGTGTAGAGGTGGGAGTGGAGGTGGGGTAGGGTGTAGAGGTGGGAGTGGAGGTGGGGTAGGGTGTAGAGGTGGGAGTGGAGGTGGGGTAGGAGGTAGAGGTGGGAGGGGAGGTGGGTAGGGTGTAGAGGTGGGAGTGGAGGTGGGGTAGGGTGTAGAGTGGAGTGATGGTAGGTGTAGATGATTGGTATGGTGTGAGGTGGGGTGTAGACTATTTTTACTTTATACTCTTATTTCTATTCTTATTTTGGTACTTAGGGGAGTGGAGGTGGTAGGGTGTAGACTTATATGAAGTTAGTGGGAGTGGAGGTGGGGTAGGGTGTAGAGGTGGGAGTGGAGGTGGGGTAGGGTGTAGAGGTGGGAGTGGAGGTGGGGTAGGGTGTAAGGTTGGAGTGGAGGTGTGGTAGGGTGTAGAGGTGGGACTGGAGGTGGGGTAGGGTGTAAGAGGTGGGAGTGGAGGTGGGGTAGGGTGACAGTGGAGTGGAGGTGGGGTAGTGAGTAGAGGTGGGAGTGAGGTGGGGTAGGGTGTAGAGGTGGGAGTGGAGTGGGGTAGGGTGTAAGGTGGGACTGGAGGTGGGGTAGGGTGTAAAGGTGGGAGTGGAGATTGGTTAGGGTGTAAAGGTGGGAGTGGAGTGGGGTAGGGTGTAGAGGTGGGAGTGGAGGTGGGGTAGGGTGTAGAGGTGGGAGTGGAGGTGGGGTAGGGTGTAAAGGTGGGAGTGGAGGTGGGGTAGGGTGTAGAGGTGGGAGTAGAGGTGGGGTAGAGTGTAGAGGTGGGAGTGGAGGTGGGGTAGGGTGTAGAGGTGGGAGTGGAGGTGGGGTAGGTTTAGAGGTGGGAGTGGAGGTGTGGTAGGGTGTAGAGGTGGGAGTGAAGGTGGGGTAGGGTGTAGAGGTGGGAGTGGAGGTGGGGTAGGGTGTAAGGTGGGAGTGGAGGTGGGGTAGGGTGTAGAGGTGGGAGTGGAGGTGGGGTAGGGTGTAAAGGTGGGAGTAGAGGTGGGGTAGGGTGTAGAGGTGGGAGTGAAAGTGGGGTAGGGTGTAAAGGTGGGAGTGGAGGTGGGGTAGGGTGTAGAGGTGGGAGCGAAGGTGGGGTAGGGTGTAAAGGTGGGAGTGGAGGTGGGGTAGGGTGTAAAGGTGGGAGTAGAGGTGGGGTAGGGTGTAGAGGTGGGAGTGGACGTGGGGTAGGGTGTAAAGGTGGGAGTGGAGGTGGTGTAGGGTGTAGAGGTGGGAGTGAAGGTGGGCTAGGGTGTAAAGGTGGGAGTGGAGGTGGGGTAGGGTGTAGAGGTGGGGTCGGGTGTAGAGGTGGCAATGGAGGTGGGGTAGGGTGTAGAGGTGGGAGTGGAGGTGTGGTAGGGTGTAGAGGTGGGAGTGGAGGTGGGGTAGGGTGTAAAGATGGGAGTGGAAGTGGGGTAGGGTGTAGAGGTGGGAGTGGAGGTGGGGTAGGGTGTAGAGGTGGGGAGTGGAGGTGGGGTAGGGTGTAGAGGTAGGAGTGGAGGTGGGGTAGGGTGTAAAGGTGGGAGTGGAGGTGGGGTAGGGTGTAGAGGTGGGAGTGGAGGTGGGGTAGGGTGTAGAGGTGGGAGTGGAGGTGGGGTAGGGTGTAGAGGTGGGAGTGGAGGTGGGGTAGGGTGTAGAGGTGGGAGTGGAGGTGGGGTAGGGTGTAAAGAGGGAGTGGAGGTGGGGTAGGGTGTAAAGGTGGGAGTGGAGGTGGGGTAGGGTGTAGAGGTGGGAGTGGAGGTGGGGTAGGGTGTAAAGGTGGGGAGTGGAGGTGGGGTAGGGTGTAAAGGTGGGAGTGGAGGTGGGGTAGGGTGTAAAGGTGGGAGTGGAGGTGGGGTAGGGTGTACAGGTGGGAGTGGAGGTGGGGTAGGGTGTAGAGGTGGGGAGTGGAGGGGGGTAGGGTGTAGAGGTGGAGTGGAGGTGGGGTAGGGTGTAAAGGTGGAGTGGAGGTGGGGTAGGGTGTAAAGGTGGGAGTGGAGGTGGGGTAGGGTGTACAGGTGGGAGTGGAGGTGGGGTAGGGTGTAGAGGTGGGGAGTGGAGGTGGGGTAGGGTGTAGAGGTGGGAGTGGAGGTGGGGTAGGGTGTAGAGGTGGGAGTGGAGGTGGGGTAGGGTGTAGAGGTGGGAGTGGAGGTGGGGTAGGGTGTAAAGGTGGGAGTGGATGTGGGGTAGGGTGTAGAGGTGGGAGTGGAGGTGGGGTAGGGTGTAGAGGTGGGAGTGGAGGTGGGGTCGGGTGTAGAGGTGGGAGTGGAGGTGGGGTAGGGTGTAGAGGTGGGAGTGGAGGTGGGGTAGGGTGTAGAGGTGGGAGTGAAGGTGGGGTAGGGTGTAGAGGTGGGGAGTGGAGGTGGGGTAGGGTGTAGAGGTGGGAGTGGAGGTGGGGTAGGGTGTAAAGGTGGGAGTGGAGGTGGGGGTAGGGTGTAGAGGTGGGAGTGGAGGTGGGGTAGGGTGTAGAGGTGGGAGTGGAGGTGGGGTAGGGTGTAGAGGTGGGAGTGGAGATGGGGTAGGGTGTAGAGGTGGGGAGTGGACATGGGGTAGGGTGTAGAGGTGGGAGTGGAGGTGGGGTAGGGTGTAAAGGTGGGAGTGGAGGTGGGGTAGGGTGTAGAGGTGGGAGTGGAGGTGGGGTAGGGTGTAGAGGTGGGAGTGGAGGTGGGGTAGGGTGCAAAGGTGGGAGTGGAGGTGGGGTAGGGTGTAGAGGTGGGAGTGGAGGTGGGGTCGGGTGTAGAGGTGGGAGTGGAGGTGGGGTAGGGTGTAGAGGTGGGAGTGGAGGTGTGGTAGGGTGTAGAGGTGGGAGTGGAGGTGGGGTAGGGTGTAAAGATGGGAGTGGAGGTGGGGTAGGGTGTAGAGGTGGGAGTGGAGTAGGGTGTAGAGGTGGGGAGTGGAGGTGGGGTAGGGTGTAGAGGTAGGAGTGGAGGTGGGGTAGGGTGTAAAGGTGGGAGTGGAGGTGGGGTAGGGTGTAAAGGTGGGAGTGGAGTTGGGGTAGGGTGTAGAGGTGGGAGCGAAGGTGGGGTAGGGTGTAAAGGTGGGAGTGGAGGTGGGGTAGGGTGTAGAGGTGGGAGTGGAGGTGGGGTAGGGTGTAGAGGTGGGAGTGGAGGTGGGGTAGGGTGTAGAGGTGGGAGTGGAGGTGGGGTAGGGTGTAGAGGTGGGAGTGGAGGTGGGGTAGGGTGTAGAGGTGGGAGTGGAGGTGGGGTAGGGTGTAGAGGTGGGAGTGGAGGTGGGGTAGGGTGTAGAGGTGGGAGTGGAGGTGGGGTAGGGTGTAGAGGTGGAGTGGAGGTGGGGTAGGGTGTAGAGGTGGGAGTGGAGGTGGGGTAGGGTGTAGAGGTGGGAGTGGAGGTGGGGTAGGGTGTAGAGGTGGGGAGTGGAGGTGGGGTAGGGTGTAAAGGTGGGAGTGGAGGTGGGGTAGGGTGTAGAGGTGGGAGTGGAGGTGGGGTAGGGTGTAGAGGTGGGAGTGGAGGTGGGGTAGGGTGTAGAGGTGGGAGTGGAGGTGGGGTATGGTGTAAAGGTGGGAGTGGAGGTGGGGTAGGGTGTAGAGGTGGGAGAGGAGGTGGGGAGGGTGTAGAGGTGGGAGTGGAGGTGGGGTAGGGTGTAGAGGTGGGAGTGGGAGGTGGGGTAGGGTGTAGAGGTGGGAGTGAAGGTGGGGTAGGGTGTAAAGGTGGGAGTGGAGGTGTGGTAGGGTGTAGAGGTGGGACTGGAGGTGGGGTAGGGTGTAGAGGTGGGAGTGGAGGTGGGGTAGGGTGTAAAGGTGGGAGTGGAGGTGGGGTAGGGTGTAGAGGTGGGAGTGGAGGTGGGGTAGGGTGTAGAGGTGGGAGTGGAGGTGGGGTAGGGTGTAAAGGTGGGACTGGAGGTGGGGTAGGGTGTAAAGGTGGGAGTGGAGATGGGGTAGGGTGTAAAGGTGGGAGTGGAGGTGGGGTAGGGTGTAGAGGTGGGAGTGGAGGTGGGGTAGGGTGTAGAGGTGGGAGTGGAGGTGGGGTAGGGTGTAAAGGTGGGAGTGGAGGTGGGGTAGGGTGTAGAGGTGGGAGTAGAGGTGGGGTAGAGTGTAGAGGTGGGAGTGGAGGTAGGGTAGGGTGTAGAGGTGGGAGTGGAGGTGTGGTAGGGTGTAGAGGTGGGAGTGAAGGTGGGGTAGGGTGTAGAGGTGGGAGTGGAGGTGGGGTAGGGTGTAAAGGTGGGAGTGGAGGTGGGGTAGGGTGTAGAGGTGGGAGTGGAGGTGGGGTAGGGTGTAGAGGTGGGAGTGGAGGTGGGGTAGGGTGTAGAGGTGGGAGTGGAGGTGGGGTAGGGTGTAAAGGTGGGAGTGGAGGTGGGGTAGGGTGTAGAGGTGGGAGTGGAGGTGGGGTAGGGTGTAGAGGTGGGAGTGGAGGTGGGGTAGGGTGTAGAGGTGGGAGTGGAGATGGGGTAGGGTGTAGAGGTGGGGAGTGGACATGGGGTAGGGTGTAGAGGTGGGAGTGGAGGTGGGGTAGGGTGTAAAGGTGGGAGTGGAGGTGGGGTAGGGAGTAGAGGTGGGAGTGGAGGTGGGGTAGGGTGTAGAGGTGGGAGTGGAGGTGGGGTAGGGTGCAAAGGTGGGAGTGGAGGTGGGGTAGGGTGTAGAGGTGGGAGTGGAGGTGGGGTCGGGTGTAGAGGTGGAGTGGAGGTGGGGTAGGGTGTAAAGGTGGGAGTGGAGGTGGGGTAGGGTGTAGAGGTGGGAGTGGAGGTGGGGAGGGTGTAGAGGTGGGAGTGGAGGTGGGGTAGGGTGTAGAGGTGGGAGTGGAGATGGGGTAGGGTGTAGAGGTGGGGAGTGGACATGGGGTAGGGTGTAGAGGTGGGAGTGGAGGTGGGTTAGGGTGTAAAGGTGGGGTAGGGTGGAGGTGGGAGGTGGGGAGGGTGGGAGGTGGGGTAGGGTGGGAGTGGAGGTGGAGGTAGGGTGGGAGTCAAAGGTGGGAGTGGAGGTGGGGTAGGGTGTAGAGGTGGGAGTGGAGGTGGGGTCCGGGTGTAGAGGTGGGAGTGGAGGTGGGGTAGGGTGTAGAGGTGGGAGTGGAGGTGTGGTAGGGTGTAGAGGTGGGAGTGGAGGTGGGGTAGGGTGTAAAGATGGGAGTGGAGGTGGGGTAGGGTGTAGAGGTGGGAGTGGAGTAGGGTGTAGAGGTGGGAGTGGAGGTGGGGTAGGGTGTAGAGGTAGGAGTGGAGGTGGGGTAGGTTGTAAAGGTGGGAGTGGAGGTGGGGTAGGGTGTAAAGGTGGGAGTGGAGTTGGGGTAGGGTGTAGAGGTGGGAGCGAAGGTGGGGTAGGGTGTAAAGGTGGGAGTGGAGGTGGGGAAGGGTGTAGAGGTGGGAGTGGAGGTGGGGTAGGGTGTAGAGGTGGGAGTGGAGGTGGGGTAGGGTGTAGAGGTGGGAGTGGAGGTGGGGTAGGGTGTAGAGGTGGGAGTGGAGGTGGGGTAGGGTGTAGAGGTGGGAGTGGAGGTGGGGTAGGGTGTAGAGGTGGGAGTGGAGGTGGGGTAGGGTGTAGAGGTGGGAGTGGAGGTGGGGTAGGGTGTAGAGGTGGGAGTGGAGGTGGGGTAGGGTGTAGAGGTGGGAGTGGAGGTGGGGTAGGGTGTAAAGTGGGAGTGGAGGTGGGGTAGGGTGTAGAGGTGGGAGTGGAGGTGGGGTAGGGTGTAGAGGTGGGAGTGAAGGTGGGGTAGGGTGTAAAGGTTGGAGTGGAGGTGTGGTAGGGTGTAAGAGGTGGGACTGGAGGTGGGGTAGGGTGTAGAGGTGGGAGTGGAGGTGGGGTAGGGTGTAAAGGTGGGAGTGGAGGTGGGGTAGGGTGTAGAGGTGGGAGTGGAGGTGGGGTAGGGTGTAGAGGTGGGAGTGGAGGTGGGGTAGGGTGTAGAGGTGGGGAGTGGAGGTGGGGTAGGGTGTAAAGGTGGGAGTGGAGGTGGGGTAGGGTGTAGAGGTGGGAGTGGAGGTGGGGTAGGGTGTAGAGGTGGGAGTGGAGGTGGGGTAGGGTGTAGAGGTGGGAGTGGAGGTGGGGTATGGTGTAAAGGTGGGAGTGGAGGTGGGGTAGGGTGTAGAGGTGGGAGAGGAGGTGGGGAGGGTGTAGAGGTGGGAGTGGAGGTGGGGTAGGGTGTAGAGGTGGGAGTGGAGGTGGGGTAGGGTGTAGAGGTGGGAGTGAAGGTGGGGTAGGGTGTAAAGGTGGGAGTGGAGGTGTGGTAGGGTGTAGAGGTGGGACTGGAGGTGGGGTAGGGTGTAGAGGTGGGAGTGGAGGTGGGGTAGGGTGTAAAGGTGGGAGTGGAGGTGGGGTAGGGTGTAGAGGTGGGAGTGGAGGTGGGGTAGGGTGTAGAGGTGGGAGTGGAGGTGGGGTAGGGTGTAAAGGTGGGACTGGAGGGTAGGGTGTAAAGGTGGGAGTGGAGATGGGTAGGGTGTAAAGGTGGAGTGGAGGTGGGGGTAGGGTGTAGAGGTGGGAGTGGAGGTGGGGTAGGGTGTAGAGGTGGGAGTGGAGGTGGGGTAGGGTGTAAAGGTGGGAGTGGAGGTGGGTTAGGGTGTAGAGATGGGAGTAGAGGTGGGGTAGAGTGTAGAGGTGGGAGTGGAGGTGGGGTAGGGTGTAGAGGTGGGAGTGGAGGTGGGGTAGGTGTAGAGGTGGGAGGTGGAGGTGTGGTAGGGTGTAGAGGTGGAGTGAAGGTGGGGTAGGGTGTAGAGGTGGGAGTGGAGGTGGGGTAGGGTGTAAAGGTGGGAGTGGAGGTGGGGTAGGGTGTAGAGGTGGGAGTGGAGGTGGGGTAGGGTGTAGAGGTGGGAGTGGAGGTGGGGTAGGGTGTAGAGGTGGGAGTGGAGGTGGGGTAGGGTGTAAAGGTGGGAGTGGAGGTGGGGTAGGGTGTAGAGGTGGGAGTGGAGGTGGGTAGGGTGTAGAGGTGGGAGTGGAGGTGGGGGTAGGGTGTAGAGGTGGGAGTGGAGATGGGGTAGGTGTAGAGGTGGGGAGTGGGACATGGGGTAGGGTGTAGAGGTGGGAGTGGAGGTGGGGTAGGGTGTAAAGGTGGGAGTGGAGGTGGGGTAGGGTGTAGAGGTGGGAGTGGAGGTGGGGTAGGGTGTAGAGGTGGGAGTGGAGGTGGGGTAGGGTGCAAAGGTGGGAGTGGAGGTGGGGTAGGGTGTAGAGGTGGGAGTGGAGGTGGGGTCGGGTGTAGAGGTGGGAGTGGAGGTGGGGTAGGGTGTAAAGGTGGGAGTGGAGGTGGGGTAGGGTGTAGAGGTGGGAGTGGAGGTGGGGTAGGGGTGTAGAGGTGGGAGTGGAGGTGGGGTAGGGTGTAGAGGTGGGAGTGGAGATGGGGTAGGGTGTAGAGGTGGGGAGTGGACATGGGGTAGGGTGTAGAGGTGGGAGTGGAGGTGGGGTAGGGTGTAAAGGTGGGAGTGGAGGTGGGGTAGGGTGTAGAGGTGGGAGTGGAGGTGGGGTAGGGTGCAAAGGTGGGAGTGGAGGTGGGGTAGGGTGTAGAGGTGGGAGTGGAGGTGGGGTCGGGTGTAGAGGTGGGAGTGGAGGTGGGGTAGGGTGTAGAGGTGGGAGTGGAGGTGTGGTAGGGTGTAGAGGTGGGAGTGGAGGTGGGGGGTAGGGTGTAAAGATGGGAGTGGAGGTGGGGTAGGGTGTAGAGGTGGGAGTGGAGTAGGGTGTAGAGGTGGGGAGTGGAGGTGGGGTAGGGTGTAGAGGTAGGAGTGGAGGTGGGGTAGGGTGTAAAGGTGGGAGTGGAGGTGGGGTAGGGTGTAAAGGTGGGAGTGGAGTTGGGGTAGGGTGTAGAGGTGGGAGCGAAGGTGGGGTAGGGTGTAAAGGTGGGAGTGGAGGTGGGGTAGGGTGCAAAGGTGGGAGTGGAGGTGGGGGTAGGGTGTAGAGGTGGGAGTGGAGGTGGGGTCGGGTGTAGAGGTGGGAGTGGAGGTGGGGTAGGGTGTAGAGGTGGGAGTGGAGGTGTGGTAGGGTGTAGAGGTGGGAGTGGAGGTGGGGTAGGGTGTAAAGATGGGAGTGGAGGTGGGGTAGGGTGTAGAGGTGGGAGTGGAGTAGGGTGTAGAGGTGGGGAGTGGAGGTGGGGTAGGGTGTAGAGGTAGGAGTGGAGGTGGGGTAGGGTGTAAAGGTGGGAGTGGAGGTGGGGTAGGGTGTAAAGGTGGGAGTGGAGTTGGGGTAGGGTGTAGAGGTGGGAGCGAAGGTGGGGTAGGGTGTAAAGGTGGGAGTGGAGGTGGGGAAGGGTGTAGAGGTGGGAGTGGAGGTGGGGTAGGGTGTAGAGGTGGGAGTGGAGGTGGGGTAGGGTGTAGAGGTGGAGTGGAGGTGGGGTAGGGTGTAGAGGTGGGAGTGGAGGTGGGGTAGGGTGTAGAGGTGGGAGTGGAGGTGGGGTAGGGTGTAGAGGTGGGAGTGGAGGTGGGGTAGGGTGTAGAGGTGGGAGTGGAGGTGGGGTAGGGTGTAGAGGTGGGAGTGGAGGTGGGGTAGGGTGTAGAGGTGGGGAGTGGAGGTGGGGTAGGGTGTAAAGGTGGGAGTGGAGGTGGGGTAGGGTGTAGAGGTGGGAGTGGAGGTGGGGTAGGGTGTAGAGGTGGGAGTGGAGGTGGGGGTAGGGTGTAGAGGTGGGAGTGGAGGTGGGGTAGGGTGTAAAGGTGGGAGTGGAGGTGGGGTAGGGTGTAGAGGTGGGAGTGGAGGTGGGGTAGGGTGTAGAGGTGGGAGTGGAGGTGGGGTAGGGTGTAGAGGTGGGAGTGGAGATGGGGTAGGGTGTAGAGGTGGGGAGTGGACATGGGGTAGGGTGTAGAGGTGGGAGTGGAGGTGGGGTAGGGTGTAAAGGTGGGAGTGGAGGTGGGGTAGGGTGTAGAGGTGGGAGTGGAGGTGGGGTAGGGTGTAGAGGTGGGAGTGGAGGTGGGGTAGGGTGCAAAGGTGGGAGTGGAGGTGGGGTAGGGTGTAGAGGTGGGAGTGGAGGTGGGGTCGGGTGTAGAGGTGGGAGTGGAGGTGGGGTAGGGTGTAAAGGTGGGAGTGGAGGTGGGGTAGGGTGTAGAGGTGGGAGTGGAGGTGGGGTAGGGTGTAGAGGTGGGAGTGGAGGTGGGGTAGGGTGTAGAGGTGGGAGTGGAGATGGGGTAGGGTGTAGAGGTGGGGAGTGGACATGGGGTAGGGTGTAGAGGTGGGAGTGGAGGTGGGGTAGGGTGTAAAGGTGGGAGTGGAGGTGGGGTAGGGTGTAAGAGGTGGGAGTGGAGGTGGGGTAGGGTGTAGAGGTGGGAGTGGAGGTGGGGTAGGGTGCAAAGGTGGGAGTGGAGGTGGGGTAGGGTGTAGAGGTGGGAGTGGAGGTGGGGTCGGGTGTAGAGGTGGGAGTGGAGGTGGGGTAGGGTGTAGAGGTGGGAGTGGAGGTGTGGTAGGGTGTAGAGGTGGGAGTGGAGGTGGGGTAGGGTGTAAAGATGGGAGTGGAGGTGGGGTAGGGTGTAGAGGTGGGAGTGGAGTAGGGTGTAGAGGTGGGGAGTGGAGGTGGGGTAGGGTGTAGAGGTAGGAGTGGAGGTGGGGTAGGGTGTAAAGGTGGGAGTGGAGGTGGGGTAGGGTGTAAAGGTGGGAGTGGAGTTGGGGTAGGGTGTAGAGAGGTGGGAGCGAAGGTGGGGTAGGGTGTAAAGGTGGGAGTGGAGGTGGGGTAGGGTGCAAAGGTGGGAGTGGAGGTGGGGTAGGGTGTAGAGGTGGGAGTGGAGGTGGGGTCGGGTGTAGAGGTGGGAGTGGAGGTGGGGTAGGGTGTAGAGGTGGGAGTGGAGGTGTGGTAGGGTGTAGAGGTGGGAGTGGAGGTGGGGTAGGGTGTAAAGATGGGAGTGGAGGTGGGGTAGGGTGTAGAGGTGGGAGTGGATTAGGGTGTAGAGGTGGGGAGTGGAGGTGGGGTAGGGTGTAGAGGTAGGAGTGGAGGTGGGGTAGGGTGTAAAGGTGGGAGTGGAGGTGGGGTAGGGTGTAAAGGTGGGAGTGGAGTTGGGGTAGGGTGTAGAGGTGGGAGCGAAGGTGGGGTAGGGTGTAAAGGTGGGAGTGGAGGTGGGGAAGGGTGTAGAGGTGGGAGTGGAGGTGGGGTAGGGTGTAGAGGTGGGAGTGGAGGTGGGGTAGGGTGTAGAGGTGGGAGTGGAGGTGGGGTAGGGTGTAGAGGTGGGAGTGGAGGTGGGGTAGGGTGTAGAGGTGGGAGTGGAGGTGGGGTAGGGTGTAGAGGTGGGAGTGGAGGTGGGGTAGGGTGTAGAGGTGGGAGTGGAGGTGGGGTAGGGTGTAGAGGTGGGAGTGGAGGTGGGGTAGGTGTAGAGGTGGGGAGTGGAGGTGGGGTAGGGTGTAAAGGTGGGAGTGGAGGTGGGGTAGGGTGTAGAGGTGGGAGTGGAGGTGGGGTAGGGTGTAGAGGTGGGAGTGGAGGTGGGGTAGGGTGTAGAGGTGGGAGTGGAGGTGGGGTATGGTGTAAAGGTGGGAGTGGAGGTGGGGTAGGGTGTAGAGGTGGGAGAGGAGGTGGGGTAGGGTGTAGAGGTGGGAGTGGAGGTGGGGGTAGGGTGTAGAGGTGGGAGTGGAGGTGGGGTTAGGGTGTAGAGGTGGGAGTGAAGGTGGGGTAGGGTGTAAAGGTTGGAGTGGAGGTGTGGTAGGGTGTAGAGGTGGGACTGGAGGTGGGGTAGGGTGTAGAGGTGGGAGTGGAGGTGGGGTAGGGTGTAAAGGTGGGAGTGGAGGTGGGGTAGGGTGTAGAGGTGGGAGTGGAGGTGGGGTAGGGTGTAGAGGTGGGAGTGGAGGTGGGGTAGGGTGTAAAGGTGGGAGTGGAGGTGGGGTAGGGTGTAGAGGTGGAGTAGAGGTGGGGTAGAGTGTAGAGGTGGGAGTGGAGGTGGGGTAGGGTGTAGAGGTGGGAGTGGAGGTGGGGTAGGGTTTAGAGGTGGGAGTGGAGGTGGGGTAGGGTGTAGAGGTGGGAGTGGAGGTGGGGTAGGGTGTAAGGGTGGGAGTGAAGGTAGGGTAGGGTGTAGAGGTGGGAGTGAAGGTGGGGTAGGGTGTAGAGGTGGGAGTGGAGGTTGGGTAGGGTGTAGAGGTGGGAGTGGAGGTGGGGTAGGGTGCAAAGGTGGGAGTGGAGGTGGGGTAGGGTGTAGAGGTGGGAGTGGAGGTGGGGTCGGGTGTAGAGGTGGGAGTGGAGGTGGGGTAGGGTGTAAAGGTGGGAGTGGAGGTGGGGTAGGGTGTAGAGGTGGGGAGTGGAGGTGGGGTAGGGTGTAGAGGTGGGAGTGGAGGTGGGGTAGGGTGTAAAGGTGGGAGTGGAGGTGGGGTAGGGTGTAGAGGTGGGAGTGGAGGTGGGGTAGGGTGTAGAGGTGGGAGTGGAGGTGGGGTAGGGTGTAAGGGTGGGAGTGAAGGTAGGGTAGGGTGTAGAGGTGGGAGTGAAGGTGGGGTAGGGTGTAGAGGTGGGAGTGGAGGTTGGGTAGGGTGTAGAGGTGGGAGTGGAGGTGGGGTAGGGTGCAAAGGTGGGAGTGGAGGTGGGGTAGGGTGTAGAGGTGGGAGTGGAGGTGGGGTCCGGTGTAGAGGTGGGAGTGGAGGTGGGGTAGGGTGTAAAGGTGGGAGTGGAGGTGGGGTAGGGTGTAGAGGTGGGAGTGGAGGTGGGGTAGGGTGTAGAGGTGGGAGTGGAGGTGGGGTAGGGTGTAGAGGTGGGAGTGGAGATGGGGTAGGGTGTAGAGGTGGGGAGTGACATGGGGTAGGGTGTAGAGGTGGGAGTGGAGGTGGGGTAGGGTGTAAAGGTGGGAGTGGAGGTGGGGTAGGGTGTAGAGGTGGAAGTGGAGGTGGGGTAGGGTGTAGAGGTGGGAGTGGAGGTGGGGTAGGGTGCAAAGGTGGGAGTGGAGGTGGGGTAGGGTGTAGAGGTGGGAGTGGAGGTGGGGTCGGGTGTAGAGGTGGGAGTGGAGGTGGGGTAGGGTGTAGAGGTGGGAGTGGAGGTGTGGTAGGGTGTAGAGGTGGGAGTGGAGGTGGGGTAGGGTGTAAAGATGGGAGTGGAGGTGGGGTAGGGTGTAGAGGTGGGAGTGGAGTAGGGTGTAGAGGTGGGGAGTGGAGGTGGGGTAGGGTGTAGAGGTAGGAGTGGAGGTGGGGTAGGGTGTAAAGGTGGGAGTGGAGGTGGGGTAGGGTGTAAAGGTGGGAGTGGAGTTGGGGTAGGGTGTAGAGGTGGGAGCGAAGGTGGGGTAGGGTGTAAAGGTGGGAGTGGAGGTGGGGAAGGGTGTAGAGGTGGGAGTGGAGGTGGGGTAGGGTGTAGAGGTGGGAGTGGAGGTGGGGTAGGGTGTAGAGGTGGGAGTGGAGGTGGGGTAGGGTGTAGAGGTGGGAGTGGAGGTGGGGTAGGGTGTAGAGGTGGGAGTGGAGGTGGGGTAGGGTGTAGAGGTGGGAGTGGAGGTGGGGTAGGGTGTAGAGGTGGGAGTGGAGGTGGGGTAGGGTGTAGAGGTGGGAGTGGAGGTGGGGTAGGGTGTAGAGGTGGGGAGTGGAGGTGGGGTAGGGTGTAAAGGTGGGAGTGGAGGTGGGGTAGGGTGTAGAGGTGGGAGTGGAGGTGGGGTAGGGGTGTAGAGGTGGGAGTGGAGGTGGGGTAGGGTGTAGAGGTGGGAGTGGAGGTGGGGTATGGTGTAAGGTGGGGTGGAGGTGGGGGTGGGTGTAGAGGTGGGAGAGGAGGTGGGGTAGGGTGTAGAGGTGGGAGTGAGGTGGGGTAGGGTGTAGAGGTGGGAGTGGAGGTGGGGTAGGGTGTAGAGGTGGGAGTGAAGGTGGGGTAGGGTGTAAAGGTTGGAATGGAGGTGTGGTAGGGTGTAGAGGTGGGACTGGAGGTGGGGTAGGGTGTAGAGGTGGGAGTGGAGGTGGGGTAGGGTGTAAAGGTGGGAGTGGAGGTGGGGTAGGGTGTAGAGGTGGGAGTGGAGGTGGGGTAGGGTGTAGAGGTGGGAGTGGAGGTGGGGTAGGGTGTAGAGGTGGGAGTGGAGGTGGGGTAGGGTGTAGAGGTGGGAGTGGAGGTGGGGTAGGGTGTAGAGGTGGGGAGTGGAGGTGGGGTAGGGTGTAAGGTGGGAGTGGGGTGGGGTAGGGTGTAGAGGTGGGAGGGAGGTGGGGTAGGGTGTAGAGGTGGGAGTGGAGGTGGGGTAGGGTGTAGAGGTGGGAGTGGAGGTGGGGTATGGTGTAAAGGTGGGAGTGGAGGTGGGGTAGGGTGTAGAGGTGGGAGAGGAGGTGGGGTAGGGTGTAGAGGTGGGAGTGGAGGTGGGGTAGGGTGTAGAGGTGGGAGTGGAGGTGGGGTAGGGTGTAGAGGTGGGAGTGAAGGTGGGGTAGGGTGTAAAGGTTGGAGTGGAGGTGTGGTAGGGTGTAGAGGTGGGAATGGAGGTGGGGTAGGGTGTAGAGGTGGGAGTGGAGGTGGGGTAGGGTGTAAAGGTGGGAGTGGAGGTGGGGTAGGGTGTAGAGGTGGGGAGTGGAGGTGGGGTGGGGTGTAGGGTGGGAGTGGAGGTGGGGTAGGGTGTAAAGGTGGGACTGGAGGTGGGGTAGGGTGTAAAGGTGGGAGTGGAGATGGGGTAGGGTGTAAAGGTGGGAGTGGAGGTGGGGTAGGGTGTAGAGGTGGGAGTGGAGGTGGGGTAGGGTGTAGAGGTGGGGAGTGGAGGTGGGGTAGGGTGTAAAGGTGGGAGTGGAGGTGGGGTAGGGTGTAGGGGTGGGAGTAGAGGTGGGGTAGAGTGTAGAGGTGGGAGTGGAGGTGGGGTAGGGTGTAGAGGTGGGAGTGGAGGTGGGGTAGGGTTTAGAGGTGGGAGTGGAGGTGTGGTAGGGTGTAGAGGTGGGAGTGAAGGTGGGGTAGGGTGTAGAGGTGGGAGTGGAGGTGGGGTAGGGTGTAAAGGTGGGAGTGGAGGTGGGGGGTAGGGTGTAGAGGTGGGAGTGGAGGTGGGGTAGGGTGTAGAGGTGGGAGTGGAGTGGGTGGGTGTAAGGGTGGGAGTGAAGGTAGGGTAGGGTGTAGAGGTGGAGTGAAGGTGGGGTAGGGTGTAGAGGTGGGAGTGGAGGTTGGGTAGGGTGTAGAGGTGGGAGTGGAGGTGGGGTAGGGTGCAAAGGTGGGAGTGGAGGTGGGGTAGGGTGTAGAGGTGGGAGTGGAGGTGGGGTAGGGTGTACAGGTGGGAGTGGAGGTGGGGTAGGGTGTAGAGGTGGGAGTGGAGGTGGGGTAGGGTGTAGAGGTGGGAGTGGAGGTGGGGTAGGGTGTAGAGGTGGGAGTGGAGATGGGGTAGGGTGTAGAGGTGGGGAGTGGGCCATGGGGTAGGGTGTAGAGGTGGGAGTGGAGGTGGGGTAGGGTGTAAAGGTGGGAGTGGAGGTGGGGTAGGGTGTAGAGGTGGGAGTGGAGGTGGGGTAGGGTGTAGAGGTGGGGGTGGAGGTGGGGTAGGGTGCAAAGGTGGGAGTGGAGGTGGGGTAGGGTGTAGAGGTGGGAGTGGAGGTGGGGTCGGGTGTAGAGGTGGGAGTGGAGGTGGGGTAGGGTGTAGAGGTGGGAGTGGAGGTGTGGTAGGGTGTAGAGGTGGGAGTGGAGGTGGGGTAGGGTGTAAAGATGGGAGTGGAGGTGGGGTAGGGTGTAGAGGTGGGAGTGGAGGTGGGGTAGGGTGTAGAGGTGGGAGTGGAGGTGGGGTAGGGTGTAGAGGTGGGAGTGGAGGTGGGGTAGGGTGTAGAGGTGGGAGTGGAGGTGGGGTAGGGTGTAGAGGTGGGAGTGGAGGTGGGGTATGGTGTAAAGGTGGGAGTGGAGGTGGGGTAGGGTGTAGAGGTGGGAGAGGAGGTGGGGTAGGGTGTAGAGGTGGGAGTGGAGGTGGGGTAGGGTGTAGAGGTGGGAGTGGAGGTGGGGTAGGGTGTAGAGGTGGGAGTGAAGGTGGGGTAGGGTGTAAAGGTTGGAGTGGAGGTGTGGTAGGGTGTAGAGGTGGGACTGGAGGTGGGGTAGGGTGTAGAGGTGGGAGTGGAGGTGGGGTAGGGTGTAAAGGTGGGAGTGGAGGTGGGGTAGGGTGTAGAGGTGGGAGTGGAGGTGGGGTAGGGTGTAGAGGTGGGAGTGGAGGTGGGGTAGGGTGTAAAGGTGGGACTGGATGTGGGGTAGGGTGTAAAGGTGGGAGTGGAGATGGGGTAGGGTGTAAAGGTGGGAGTGGAGGTGGGGTAGGGTGTAGAGGTGGGAGTGGAGGTGGGGTAGGGTGTAGAGGTGGGAGTGGAGGTGGGGTAGGGTGTAAAGGTGGGAGTGGAGGTGGGGTAGGGTGTAGAGGTGGGAGTAGAGGTGGGGTAGAGTGTAGAGGTGGGAGTGGAGGTGGGGGTAGGGTGTAGAGGTGGGAGTGGAGGTGGGGTAGGGTGTAGAGGTGGGAGTGGAGGTGTGGTAGGGTGTAGAGGTGGGAGTGAAGGTGGGGTAGGGTGTAGAGGTGGGAGTGGAGGTGGGGTAGGGTGTAAAGGTGGGAGTGGAGGTGGGGTAGGGTGTAGAGGTGGGGAGTGGAGGTGGGGTAGGGTGTAAAGGTGGGAGTGGAGGTGGGGTAGGGTGTAGAGGTGGGAGTGGAGGTGGGGTAGGGTGTAGAGGTGGGAGTGGAGGTGGGGTAGGGTGTAGAGGTGGGAGTGGAGGTGGGGTATGGTGTAAAGGTGGGAGTGGAGGTGGGGTAGGGTGTAGAGGTGGGAGAGGAGGTGGGGTAGGGTGTAGAGGTGGGAGTGGAGGTGGGGTAGGGTGTAGAGGTGGGAGTGGAGGTGGGGTAGGGTGTAGAGGTGGGAGTGAAGGTGGGGTAGGGTGTAAAGGTTGGAGTGGAGGTGTGGTAGGGTGTAGAGGTGGGACTGGAGGTGGGGTAGGGTGTAGAGGTGGGAGTGGAGGTGGGGTAGGGTGTAAAGGTGGGAGTGGAGGTGGGGTAGGGTGTAGAGGTGGGAGTGGAGGTGGGGTAGGGTGTAGAGGTGGGAGTGGAGGTGGGGTAGGGTGTAAAGGTGGGACTGGAGGTGGGGTAGGGTGTAAAGGTGGGAGTGGAGATGGGGTAGGGTGTAAAGGTGGGAGTGGAGGTGGGGTAGGGTGTAGAGGTGGGAGTGGAGGTGGGGTAGGGTGTAGAGGTGGGAGTGGAGGTGGGGTAGGGTGTAAAGGTGGGAGTGGAGGTGGGGTAGGGTGTAGAGGTGGGAGTAGAGGTGGGGTAGAGTGTAGAGGTGGGAGTGGAGGTGGGGTAGGGTGTAGAGGTGGGAGTGGAGGTGGGGTAGGGTGTAGAGGTGGGAGTGGAGGTGTGGTAGGGTGTAGAGGTGGGAGTGAAGGTGGGGTAGGGTGTAGAGGTGGGAGTGGAGGTGGGGTAGGGTGTAAAGGTGGGAGTGGAGGTGGGGTAGGGTGTAGAGGTGGGAGTGGAGGTGGGGTAGGGTGTAGAGGTGGGAGTGGAGGTGGGGTAGGGTGTAAGGGTGGGAGTGAAGGTAGGGTAGGGTTTAGAGGTGGGAGTGAAGGTGGGGTAGGGTGTAGAGGTGGTAGAGGAGGTGGGGTAGGGTGTACAGGTGGGAGTGGAGGTGGGGTAGGGTGTAAAGGTGGGGAGTGGAGGTGGGGTAGGGTGTAGAGGTGGGAGTGGAGGTGGGGTAAGGTGTAGAGTTGGGAGTGGAGATGGGGTAGGGTGTAGAGGTGGGGAGTGGACGTGGGGTAGGGTGTAGAGGTGGGAGTGGAGGTGGGGTAGGGTGTAGAGGTGGGAGTGGAGGTGGGGTAGGGTGTAGAGGTGGGACTGGAGGTGGGGTAGGGTGTAGAGGTGGGAGTGGAGGTGGGGTAAGGTGTAGAGGTGGGAGTGGAGGTGGGGTAGGGTGTAGAGGTGGGAGTGGAGGTGTGGTAGGGTGTAGAGGTGGGAGTGGAGGTGGGGTAGGGTGTAGAGGTGGGACTGGAGGTGGGGTAGGGTGTAGAGGTGGGACTGGAGGTGGGGTAGGGTGTAAAGGTGGGAGTGGACGTGGGGTAGGGTGTAAAGGTGGGAGTGGAGGTGGGGTAGGGTGTAGAGGTGGGAGTGGAGGTGGGGTAGGGTGTAGAGGTGGGAGTGGAGGTGGGGTAGGGTGTAGAGGTGGGAGTGGAGGTGGGGTAGGGTGTAGAGGTGGGAGTGGAGGTGGGGTAGGGTGTAGAGGTGGGAGTGGAGGTGGGGTATGGTGTAAAGGTGGGAGTGGAGGTGGGGTAGGGTGTCGAGGTGGGAGAGGAGGTGGGGTAGGGTGTAGAGGTGGGAGTGGAGGTGGGGTAGGGTGTAGAGGTGGGAGTGGAGGTGGGGTAGGGTGTAGAGGTGGGAGTGAAGGTGGGGTAGGGTGTAAAGGTGGGAGTGGAGGTGTGGTAGGGTGTAGAGGTGGGACTGGAGGTGGGGTAGGGTGTAGAGGTGGGAGTGGAGGTGGGGTAAGGTGTAAAGGTGGGAGTGGAGGTGGGGTAGGGTGTAGAGGTGGGAGTGGAGGTGGGGTAGGGTGTAGAGGTGGGAGTAGAGGTGGGGTAGAGTGTAGAGGTGGGAGTGGAGGTGGGGTAGGGTGTAGAGGTGGGAGTGGAGGTGGGGTAGGGTGTAGAGGTGGGAGTGGAGGTGTGGTAGGGTGTAGAGGTGGGAGTGAAGGTGGGGTAGGGTGTAGAAGTGGGAGTGGAGGTGGGGTAGGGTGTAAAGGTGGGAGTGGAGGTGGGGTAGGGTGTAGAGGTGGGAGTGGATGTGGGGTAGGGTGTAGAGGTGGGAGTGGAGGTGGGGTAGGGTGTAAGGGTGGGAGTGAAGGTAGGGTAGGGTGTAGAGGTGGGAGTGAAGGTGGGGTAGGGTGTAGAGGTGGTAGAGGAGGTGGGGTAGGGTGTACAGGTGGGAGTGGAGGTGGGGTAGGGTGTAAAGGTGGGGAGTGGAGGTGGGGTAGGGTGTAGAGGTGGGAGTGGAGGTGGGGTAGGGTGTAGAGGTGGGAGTGGAGATGGGGTAGGGTGTAGAGGTGGGGAGTGGACGTGGGGTAGGGTGTAGAGGTGGGAGTGGAGGTGGGGTAGGGTGTAAAGGTGGGAGTGGAGGTGGGGTAGGGTGTAGAGGTGGGAGTGGAGGTGGGGTAGGGTGTAAAGGTGGGAGTGGAGGTGGGGTAGGGTGTAGAGGTGGGAGTGGAGGTGGGGTAGGGTGTAAAGGTGGGAGTGGAGGTGGGGTAGGGTGTAGAGGTGGGAGTGGAGGTGGGGTAGGGTGTAAAGGTGGGAGTGGAGGTGGGGTAGGGTGTAGAGGTGGGGAGTGGAGGTGGGGTAGGGTGTAGAGGTTGGAGTGGAGGTGGGGTAGGGTGTAGAGGTGGGAGTGGAGGTGGGGTAAGGTGTAGAGGTGGGAGTGGAGGTGGGGTAGGGTGTAGAGGTGGGAGTGGAGGTGGGGTAGGGTGTAGAGGTGGGACTGGAGGTGGGGTAGGGTGTAAAGGTGGGAGTGGACGTGGGGTAGGGTGTAAAGGTGGGAGTGGAGGTGGGGTAGGGTGTAGAGGTGGGAGTGGAGGTGGGGTAGGGTGTAGAGGTGGGAGTGGAGGTGGGGTAGGGTGTAAAGGTGGGAGTGGAGGTGGGGTAGGGTGTAGAGGTGGGAGTGGAGGTGGGGTAGGGTGTAGAGGTGGGAGTGGAGGTGGGGTAGGGTGTAGAGGTGGGAGTGGAGGTGGGGTAGGGTGTAGAGGTGGGAGTGGAGGTGGGGTAGGGTGTAGAGGTGGGAGTGGAGGTGGGGTAGGGTGTAGAGGTGGGAGTGGAGGTGGGGTAGGGTGTAAAGGTGGGAGTGAAGGTGGGGTAGGGTGTAGAGGTGGGAGTGGAGGTGGGGTAGGGTGTAGAGGTGGGAGTGGAGGTGTTGAGGTAAAATAATTCCGCCACCTCTAAGGAAGTTGACTCCCCAGAGCAGCGTTCTGAGAGACCGCGCGTAGCGAGCAGGGGACTCAGGTGGGTGGCGTTCTCCCTCTTCGGTGCACGGACATGGGACGACGATTCCATGACGATGATGATCATAGTGTAGATGCCCAGACACGGGCCCACGGGCCCACGGTTGTGTTGTAGTTGACAGCCTAAATACTCTGTGGGTGTACTGTACTCTGTGGGTTTACTGTACTCTGTGGGTGTACTGTACTCTGTGGGTGTACTGTACTCTGTGGGTGTACTGTACTCTGTTGGTGTACTGTACTCTGTGTATATGTGTACTGTACTCTGTGTGTATGTACTGTACTCTGTGTGTATGTACTGTACTCTGTGTGTATGTGCACTGTACTCTGTATGTGTACTGTACTCTGTGTACTGTACTCTGTGTACGTGTACTGTACTCTGTACTGTACTCTGTGTGTATGTGTACTGTACTCTGTGTGTACCGTACACACTCTGTGTAGTCTGTGTATACTGTGTGTATACTGTGTGGTGTAGTCTGTGTGTACTGTGTGTACACTGTGTATACTGTGTGGTGTAGTCTGTGTGTACTGTGTGGTGTAGTCTGTGTGTACACTGTGTATACTGTGTACACTGTGTATACTGTGTGGTGTAGTCTGTGTGTACTGTGTGTACACTGTGTATACTGTGTGGTGTAGTCTGTGTGTACTGTGTGGTGTAGTCTGTGTGTACACTGTGTATACTGTGTGGTGTAGTCTTGTGTAGTCTGTGTGTACACTGTGTATACTGTGTACACTATGTATACTGTGTGGTGTAGTCTGTATGTACTGTGTGTACACTGTATACTGTGTGGTGTAGTCTGTGTGTACTGTGTGGTGTAGTCTGTGTTTACTGTGTGTACACTGTGTATACTGTGTGGTGTAGTCTGTGTGTGTACTGTGTGTACACTGTGTATACTGTGTGGTGTAGTCTGTGTGTACACTGTGTATACTGTGTGATGTAGTCTGTGTGTACTGTGTGGTGTAGTCTGTGTGTACACTGTATACTGTGGTGTAGTCTGTGTACACTGTGTGTACTGTGTGGTGTAGTCTGTGTGTACTGTGTGTACACTGTGTATACTGTGTGGTGTAGTCTGTGTGTACTGTGTGGTGTAGTCTGTGTGTACACTGTATACTGTGGTGTAGTCTGTGTACACTGTGTGTACTGTGTGGTGTAGTCTGTGTGTACACTGTGTGGTGTACTCTGTGTGTACTGTGTGGTGTAGTCTGTGTGTACACTGTGTATAATGTGTGGTGTAGTCTGTGTGTACTGTATGGTGTAGTCTGTGTGTACACTGTGTATACTGTGTGGTGTAGTCTGTGTGTACTGTGTGTACACTGTAGATACTGTGTGGTGTAGTCTGTGTGTACAGTGTATACTGTGTGGTGTAGTCTGTGTGTACTGTGTGGTGTAGTCTGTGTGTACAGTGTGTACACTGGGTATACTGTGTGGTGTAGTCTGTGTAGACTGTGTGTACACTGTGTGTACTGTGTGTACACTGTGTATACTGTGTGGTGTAGTCTGTCTCTGCATTGTGTGCATACTATGTGTACACTGTTTATACTGTGTGGTGTGCTGTGTTTGTGTGTACACTGTTTATACTGTGTGGTGTGCTGTGTTTGTGTGTACACTGTTTATACTGGGTGGTGTGCTGTGTTTGTGTGTACACTGTTTATACTGTGTGGTGTGCTGTGTTTGTGTGTACACTGTCTATACTGGGTTGTGTAATCTGTGTGTACTGACTGTACACTATTTATGTTACATGGTGGACTGTATGAGTGTATATATACTGTGTTTACACTGTATATACTGTGTGTGTACTGACAATGTGTACACTGTGTATACAGCGTGGTGTACTCTGTGTATGTGCTGGCTGAGTGTACTTTGTGTATACTGTGTGGTGTATTGTGTGTGTGGACTAATGTGTGCACACTGCATACTGTGTGGTGTACTCTGTGTGCATTGACTGTGTTTACACTGTGTAGACTGGTTTATTATTGTGTGAACTGACTGTAAGTACACTGTATACCAGGGGTCGGGAACCTTTTTGACTAAGAGAGCCATGAAAGCAAAAAAATTGGAAATTTATTTCAGTGAGAGCCATATAATATATTTTAAAAGTGAATTCAACTAAATGTCAGTATAATAAGCCTCTGAATTTATTCTTTTTAATAATGTTGTTATAACACTCACCATTAATGCGACTTCTGGTGCTGCATGGATTTGCTGATGTCTTTGTAGTCGGGTTGGTACTTGGTGAGGTTAAGCTTCATGCAGGCGTTGAGGCTTTCATCCGTTAAACGTGATCGTAGGTTGGACTTGATGTTTTTAAGATGTGAGAATGACTGCTCACATGCATACGTAGATCCAAACATGGTCAATACAGCAATACTCACACGCTGCAGTGTGTGGTATGTGACAGGAAGCGCGTTCCAAGTTTTGAGAATCAGCTGGTCTTCGGGTTGGAGTTTTTTCATTTCTGTCCACATGTGCTTGCTCGCCAACTCCGCTTTCTGTCGTGTGATTCTTTCCAAATCTTCATTCAGTGACTTGAACTTATTCACCCACATGTCTGAGGCCTTCAGGTCAGCCACTTCTGCTTCAAAATCTCTGACGGAGACACCAGGGATGTAATTCAGGTCGGCTGTGTTCAGTGAACACTCGTTTGGATGGGTGATGAACTTAAAAAGACGAGTGTGCTCACGAAATTCTCCAAAGCGTGCTTTGAAGGACTGTAGGAGACTGGATGTGCAGCCAGCTAGCTGGTGGAGATCAAGGTTTTGAATGGGCTCACTTGCTGTGCATGCATCTTTAAATTGGCTCAGTTTTTCAAAATGTAGTAAACGACCTGTTTCAAGATCCGTGATGAAAAGCTCCAGCTTGTTTTCAAAAGCAAATACAGCTTGTTGAAGGGATAACACTGTATTTCCAATGCCTTGCATTTTCACGTTGAGCTGGTTCAGATGTTCAGTCAGATCTACGAGATAGTAAAACTTGAGGAGCCACTCGGTGTCGGCTAGCTCAGGATGCCCGACGCCTTTCATTTCAAGGAAAGTCCGGATTTCGTTCAGGCAAGCCGCAAAACGGCTAAGCACCTTCCCTCTTGACAACCAACGCACATTGCTGTGCAAAAGCAGACCAGGATAGTTATTTACAACTTCATCCAGCAGTGTTTTAAACTGGCGATCATTTAAGGCTCGGGCAACAATAAAGTTGATCACACGAATGACCAGCGACATCACTTCGCCAAACTGCCTGTCACACATCTGAGCACAAAGTGCCTCCTGGTGTATAATGCAATGGAAACTTAGGATGGGTCTATTTTCATGTTCACGGAGAAGCGCCACAAATGCTTTGTTTTTCCCCACCATACACGGAGCACCATCAGTACACACTGAGAGAAGTTTATCCATAGGTAGACTTTTTTCTTGAGCAAACTCCATGAAAGACTTGAATAAATCCTCACCTCTTGTGGACTCTTTTAATGGCAGAACAGCAAGACTTTCTTCGCGCAGTGTGTCACCAACAGCATATCTTGCAATCACGCTGAACTGCGACAAATGGCTCACGTCTGTTGACTCATCCAAAGCCAGAGAAAAGAACGGCGCTGCATTTATGTCCTTCACTTGCGTTTCCTCCACTTTGTTTGCCATCACGATGGTACGATCATGAACAGTTCTTGCCGACAGAGGCATGTCTTGTATCCGTTTGATTATCTTGTCTTTGTTCGGAAGATCATCAAAAAGTTCATTGGCTACATTCAGCATGAACGTTTTAGCATACTCGCCATCTGTGAATGGTTTTCCGTTCCTCACTATTGCTAAAGAACCAGCAAAGCTAGCCGAATTATAGTCACCTTGCCGGGTCCATACGCGGAGTTGCTGCTGGCTAGCTTGCACCCTGCTCAGCTCTTGGCACGCTTTCTTTCTGCTGTCTCCCGCAGGGTATTTTGATGCAAAGGTAGCGTGGCGCGTGTCGAAGTGCCGCTTTACATTCGACCGTTTCAACGATGTAATTTTGTCATTGCAAATTAGACACACCGCAGAACCCGCTCTCTCCACAAAGGCGAATTCTTCGGTCCATTCGTCCTGAAATGTACGATACTCGTCGTCTTTTTTTCTTTTCGCCATCTTCTTCGTCGAAGGGTTAGCTTTGAGCTAATGACCGAGCAGACGCAGTCTCAGACTGATTCAAAAGGGGGCGTTTACCTGTTTTACCCAGCAACGGCAAACGTAGGCCAGTATCATCCAATTAAAATAATGGACAATTGCTCCTGCAGCCCTGAACAGGACATGCGCAGTGAAAAATCGATGGATGGATTAAAACAAGTGAGAATATTTTGTTTTATCTGCGAGCCATATGCAATCATCAAAAGAGCCACATCTGGCTCGCGAGCCATAGGTTCCCGACCCCTGCTGTATACTGTATGGTGTAATCTGCGTTTGTGTACTGTGTGTGTACTCGGTGTATACTGTGTGGTTTACTCTCTGTGTGTGTACTGACTGAGTGTGGTATACTAACAGTATATATTCAGTGTGTATTGTAGTTTTGTAGTGTTGTCGATTTAATTCTCTGATCCATAACTCTTTACTGGACATCTGAAACAAAGAGCTTCATAGCTCCATCCGGATTACTCCTTCAGTTGATAAATACAGATCCTCATATTGTCTATAACAGCGGCGCCAACCCGATTGGTCGCGTTAACCAGTAAACCCCAAGGAATCATAACCTGGCCAACAATTACGTGGCCTTGAGGGGGGTGGTGGCTTTGACGGCTTCTTCGTTCTGTGGCAGGGTCAGATTTCGGCCTCGGCTAAGTGAGCTACAGCTAAGTCAGCCTGGCATTCATTAACGACGGGGGCCCTCTTAAGCATGAACAAAACTTACAATCGTACACACGTTCTACTTTTTTTTACATAGCCCGTTGAAAAATAGAAATATCTTAGGGCCCCAGCATTGTCATAAATCGCCCATGCTTGGGGCTCTGCGTATCTCCACTTCACGGTAGCTACGTAGATGTTAGCTACCTCGCCCGGGGTACAGGAGGTCGTGGGTTCCATCCCGACCCTGACGATGCCTGCTGCTGTTTATTTGTAATTTTTGTCTCTCCCCGTGGTTGTCACTGCGTGGATTTTTCTCCGGGTTCTCCGGTTGTTCCCTCCCCTTCAGAATCAACGTGATACGTTTAGAGTATTTGGCTGCAGCTTTAAATCTCCACATAATGGTGATGATAATGAGCCACTTCGTTGAGCTATAATTTGTGGTGACCAGGTCGCTTCTGAAAAAGATCTACACAGCTCAGTGGACCTTACCTGGTAAAATTAACATAGATTAGTCTATATGTATCTCTGTATTTCTATGCATCTCTCTGGTGTCTCTATGGGTATCTGTTTACTGTATTTTAATTCCGATATGATGGGGCCTCTTAAGCTCGACGTAGCTTAGGGCCCCAGCATTTTCATAACCTGGCCCTGTTCCACGGTGACATCGATCAATTAATCAGTCTTTGTTTTACTTGCTAATCTCGCCCTCAAGCAGGCACCAGTGCAGATTTCCCCGCACCTCCATGTAGCATGGTTGGTTATTTACGGTGTGAAATAAGTTTAATAAACATGCATATAAACCTGTATGGTTCTCATTGCATATCTGTGCGTCTCTATGAATCCCTAGGCATTTTGATCACTGTAAATTTGGATGTGATGATAAGCTACTTCTTTGAGCTATAATTTGTGGCCTGGTTGCTTCTAAAAAATAACTACATAGCTCGGTGAGCCTTACCTGTTGAAATAACGAAAAAATATAGTTTAGTTGAAATAATTTTTAAACGGGAAATGAAATAAATAAAGAAGCAGATACAGGGTAGACGAGTCTGACCAGGTGCGTCTTGCACAGAGCACGATTATTGAGCGCGATGCTCGACACGTTTTGGATGTCGCTATTGCAGATACGCAATTGCCCTTCGGAAGAACAAGTTTGATCTAAAGTTCAGCCATTCCGCAAACACCCTCGTGCTCAGCTGTTGTCAAGTCGCCCCACTTTTCCGGAGGACAGAACACAACGCAGAGATACACCTACTCAAAATTGTCTCCAAACTTTATGATTTTGTTGTTGTTGATGTCTATTTCGACCACCTGTCCCACCTCGTTAGGATTTGCGGGAGCAGAGGGACAGCAGACCGGATCGGCTCCACTCAGCATGGCAGCGGCGGCAGCAGCAGGTGGCCGGGACCGGGGCCTGGAGGAGGAGCTGACTTGCTCCATCTGCCTGCACCTCTACGTCGACCCCGTGCTGCTGGGCTGCCCACACACCTTCTGCAGAGAGTGCATCGTGAGCGTGTGGCGCGACGGTGCCTGCGCCTGCCCCGAGTGCCGCAGGGTCTTGCCCTTTGGCTCCAAGGAGGAGATGCGGAAGCAGCTCGAGAAAAACTTCAAGCTGGCCAGCATCGTGGACAGGTTCTGTTCCCGGGAAAATATAGTTAGTTGGTTAGTTGGTCGGTTAGTCCATTGGTTTAGTGAATTACATTTGTTGAGCCAGCTGGCTCGGATTGGGAAAAATTAGCCCACTTTTCACAAAGTCTCTGTCTATCTCTATGTGTCTCTATGTAACTCTGTGAGTCTCCCATGTGTCTATATGTATCTCTATGAGTCGCAATATAGCTCTATGAGTCTATGTATCCCTTTCTTATTCTTTTGTATGGCATTTTTGGGGACAGCAACAGATAACAAATTGATTTCTAGATTTGATATTGATTCGACTTCTCCAGGAGTAGCCGCATGTATTTGTTTCAGATCGCCATTGAATGATCTGATATGTTGCACGATCTGAGATCTTGGACCACAGTCACAAGTGTCCACATCTTCCACGGAGTGTCCGGATCTGATTCAAGGAGGACCAGATCTTCTTCGGTAGATGAGATCCTGTTTGGAGGATTTCAGGGTCGCTGATGATGGGTTTCTGCAAGATTTTGGTGTTTGTCCAGGTTTCCTCTCATCGTGCTTTGGTGGTCTTGTCATCATCATGTATGTTCCTTGCATATTGCCAGAAAAGTTTTCTGGATTTGAGCCTGTGTGGTGGGGTCATGGAGATGTCTTTGTTTATTGGGAGGTTTGGATTTACGATGGCCTTGCAGTACTCCGTCATAGATGCAGCATCGCGACAGAGCTGCGTAGGATCGATATTTGCGAGGACCGAAAGCCACTGCAACGGTGTGCTCTTTAGCATCCCTGAGATGATCCTCATGGATGCATTTACCTTTGTGTCCACCACCTTTGTGTGCACGCTTTTGTTCCAGGCTCAGGCACAATATCCTGCCGCAGAGAAGAATAGTGCTGTGGGGGCCGTCCGGAGGGTTGTTGCAATTTGCTCCCCATGTTGTTCCGGCCAGTTTATGAACGAGATTAACTCGCAATTTTGTTTTTACAGCAGTATTCTGCAGGTTTTGTGCAAGGTGAGGCTGCTGGCAAGAGTTACACGGAGGTATTTGATGTACTTGTCGTGCTGGACCTCTTCGCCACAGAAAGTGACGGCCAGTTTCTGGTCGGCGCTTGCATTGTTCAGGTGGAATAACGTTACAACAGTTTTCCTTGGGTTTGGGCGGAGCCTCCAGTACTTGAAGTACGTTTCAAGTTTCTTGAGGTCTTCGCACAGGTCATTTTGCACCTCAATTTTGAGTCGTTCTTTGGACGGCAAGTGCTAGGTCATCGGCGTAGCCAAATTTCCGGCCGACGGTGACAGGGAGGTCACTTATATCTATATGTTAAAAGTGCCACAGCAAGCACTGATCCTTGTGGGAGCCCGTTACTGAGGAAGTGGGCTCTGCTGACAGTGTTCTCTAGGTGGACACGGTATGGCCGGTTGGACAGTAGCGATGATAGAAGTCTGAGGGTTTGCTGGGATCTGATGACCTTAGACAGCTTTAGCATGAGGCCTTCCCACCATACTGTGTCATAGGCCAGTGATTGGTCGATGAAAGCGGCCCCTGTGATGTTTTTGCACTTGTAGCCAGCTTTAATGTGTGTGGTGAGTTACAACACTTGATAGCAAATGCTGTGGCCAGGGCTGAAGCCAGCCTGTTCAGTTGGTATAGTTTCCTCGAAGATCGGTCACATACAGGTCAGTAGCATCCTCTATAGAATTCTGTACACTGTAAAAAGCAGGGATATGGGGCAGAACTTATTTGGGTTTGTGGTTGATTTCCAGAATGGCAATGACCTTCATTTGTCGCCATTTTTGGGGAATTTGCCTAAGGAAATAATGTCTGAAAACAATCTGGCCAGCCAGTGGCATCCTTTTTGGCCAAGGTGTTTAAGGAACTCGGGATAAATCCCATTTAATCCTGTGGCCTTTCCTGATCTGGTGGCTTTTATGGCATCAATGACCTCTTCTTCATTGAAGGGGGATAACAAGGCTGTTGTCGGTGCACATTCCGCTATTAATTGGTGGAGTTTTCATTTCACTCGCTATCTTGTTTGCCGATCTGTAGAGATCTTTCCATTCAATAGCATCTGTGTGGCGATGGCATTGATGGGTACATTGGCGGTCTTGTTTCTTGGTGGTGGTGCCGCTCCTTGGTATCTCAGGAGGCACCAGGCTTTATGGCTTGAGTGCGTAAAATCTAATGACTGCATCGCTTCTGTCCACCTTTGGCTCCTGGATTCATTTAGGAAGTCCAGGAGAGCTTTTCCACACTCTGGGCTTCCTGACTCTGTTTTTCTGGAGCAGGAACTCGCTTTTTCCTTTCCAGCATGGAGTGTATTCTGCCCAGTAACTCCATGGAATTTGTGAGCGGGCTGCTTGAGGACAATCTTGGTGAAACGTTCATAGTTTTCTGACTTTGGTGGATTCTGATAGACAGTGCACACGATGGCTTCAATAAAAGGTTCCCAGTTGCACTTTCTTAAGTTGCATCATGGCACAGGGATGGACGTGATCATCAGAATTTTGACCCTGATATGCACCGAGCCTGGCCTGTGCTAACTGTTCGGGAATTGTCCAGAACCATTCTGGAAGCACACGGCAGTTCACCCGAACTTGAACACGACACAAAGCACAGGTAAAGGTTTGAATTCTTCCTCCATCGTGCGGAATGGATGGTGCCTTCATCTTTAGCGTCAAACAGAATGAACAGGTAACTAGTTGCTGCCCAGTCGATGACCTATTCATCGGCAAAAACCGCGGGATTGGTCACAGCAGGCAGCATGTTTGGGCTCCATGTGGTTCTTGGAGGTTTATATACATTTATCACAGATACATAATTGATTTTGACGATGATGATGGCTGTCAGTATGTTGTTTTCTGCGTTCATTGTGGTGAGGTCCTTGAAATGGAATTTCACGTGACGTTGGTAGTCCCTGCTTAGGATGGTGGTAGCTGGCTCTCGTCGTCGGCTGTACAGGAAATTATTGGAGCAGGAGCGTGTCGAACCATCTGGATTATGAGGAAACGTCCCAGCAAGTCGCACTTGGGCCTTGATAGGTGCCTCTACGTTTAGATGGCAAACACGTAGTGACGGCCCTATTCTGCGGTAAGTTTGGCCATGAAAAGTATCTTTGGTGTTGTAATCCTGATCAGGAGGGCCATTTTGGCATTCAATCGCTGGGATGATAACATTAGTTTGTGACAAGCACGTAACAGTGCAGACCATGGAAAGATTGCCATCTTCTCCACCTATATATCACATTTAGTCTCTATGTATCTCTTAGTCTCTGTATCTCTATAAATCTCCTATGTGTCCCTAATGAGTCTATATGTCTATGAGTCTATATGTATCTCATCTCTATGAGTCTGTTTAACACGTAGGCTTTCGCGCCCAATATCCTCCATAATACATGTTTTTTGGGTTAGATCACAAATATATAAATGTGTCGTTAAACACGCCACCACCTGACACAGCCAATTTAGTAAGGTTTGTCACGTAGACAGAACATGCCAATTCGTTACTAGTACAGGACACAGCATTTACAAGTTGAGTACTCAGATTGTCAATGTTGTGGTTTTGCTCTCCAACACACCGGTGTGCTGTATTAGTAACAAATTGGCATGATATTTTTAATTGAGAAACCTTACTAATTGGCTGTGTCCGGTGGTGACGGGTTTAACAACATATTTATGTATTTACTCTATGAGTCTCTATGTATCTCTAAACATTTCTATGTATCCCTGTGAGTTTCTGTGTATGTTTATGAGTATCGAAATATCGTGATCTCTACGAATCTATACGTATCGCTACGTATCTCTATGAGTATGTATCTCTGTGGCTCTGAATCTCGATGTATCTCTATGAGTCTGTTTGTTCGTGTTACTCACCTTACATTAAAACTGACAGCATTTCAGAATAAGAGTTAAAATTAAACAACATTATTTCCTATGATATGTTAATTCGAAATAGTTATTTTCTCTCTCTCTCTGTATGGCACTCTGAAGCCCTATTTTTGGGTCTGCTGCGCCTTATAAATACGAAGAGTAATAATAAAGAGTGATCAAGGTAAAAGTAAGAAAACGGTTGCACCAAAGAAGAGAGACAACCTAATGATGCAGGCATTGATGGGAAGGAAACTGGCACTATTTGGACACAACAGAATGTTTTAAGTGTGGTGTTGTTGTTTGAGAAAAAATGAAAGGAACTGGAAAGAGTGAAGGACCAAAACAGAGAATGGCTTGACGACGTTATAAGAGATTGGTGCTAGAAAGATATGGTACTACTTGAATCATATTGGCACTACAAGACAGAGAAAAGTGGAAACTAATGACAATTTGCAGTGGCCACCTACTATGGGGGCTATCAGCCCATGGATCATAATGATAAATAATTACAAAAGGCATCAAGCTACAGAGGTAGTCTTGTGACATTGTTCGTGATTGTATAACATGTTGTGGATTTACAGAGCAGGCATGCTGCAACCGCATCTTAAGACGCTGCTGTGCAGAAACAGAGCGAGTACACAACCCACAACATGCTGTATACCATAACCGAGGTTTTTTTGGGTTAGATCACGTAAATATAAATGTGTCAGTAAACCTGCCACCACCCAAAACAGCCAATTAGTAAGGTTTGTCACGTAAACAAAACATGCCAATTCGTTACTAGTTCAGAACACCGGTGTGTTGGACAGTAATTCCACAACATTTACAACATACCATGTATGTATGTTGAACCTCTTTCATACCGTACATAGCCAACCATGCTAATTGGAGGTGACGGGGGAAGGACAACAAACTAAACTCAATAAAGGTCCCGGTCTCTGGAATTGTCATCTGGTTAAACAAAATATACTTGAAACGTGAAACTGTCTTTTGTCTTGCGAGTCCCTACTCATGTTTCGTGACAGTACAATACTAAACTAAACTCTTTTACATTTTACCAGATAAGGCCCACTGAGTTATATAGCTCTTTTTCAGAAGTGACCTGTCTATAACAAATGAATGCTCAACCAATTGGCTTATTATCACGTGGAAATTCATAACTCAAGTCAAATACTCTAAGCGCATGATTCTAAACGTGGAGTGGGAAAAATGGAGGACCGGGAGAAAAATCCATGAAATCACCATGGGAGAGGGAGGCAGACTCCAAATATACAGAAGCAGCCATTGTCAGGGTATGGGATCGAACACGACCTCCTGCATACCAGGCGAGGTACTTAACATCTCAGCACCGCGGTACCCCAGTGTTTATTATAAATGCAGAGGAAACAACTTGACAACAAGGGAAACATCCATAAGATCACAGGGAGAATGAACACCCACACTCTAAATGTATAGCAGATATCGGGGTCGGGATCGAACCCACGACCTCCTGTGCACCAGCCAAGGTAGTTAACATCTTGCCACCGTGGTGCCCCAATGTGGACAAGTGAGCTACAGGAGATCCGGCCACTATTCATGGTCGCTCAGTGAAGACGGTTTGTACCCATAGGTTCTCAAGTCTCAGCACGGAAGGGGAACGGCCGCTGAAGGAGCTCAACCCGAGCTTGGCACGAGTGAGGCTCCTGAATCTGGACCTCTGTGCTCAGCATGGCAAGGCACTCGCCATGTTCTGCCGGGAGCACGGTGCGTTTGTGTGCACTGACTGCGTCACGAGCGGTGCGCACCGGGGCCACAAGCTAATGTCAGCAGAGGAGGTTGGTCGGCAGGCAAAGGTGAGGTGCTCTGAGCGCGGCGACCGCGTGGTGATGGTGGTGGTTGTGGTGATGATGGTGGTTGTGGTGATGGTGGTGGTAGCGATGGTGATGGTGGTAGTGGTGGTGATGTTGGTGCCGGACGGTAAAGCTATGGTGAGCAGTGCCATGTAGGGAGGGCGAATTTACATTGGCCATTCCCCTCATCGCATTTGTAGCCACCACAGCATCCAAAGTGTGCTCTAGACAGGTGCGAGGGGCTGGTAACCCCTCCACCTTCAATTATCACTAATCCACGAAAAAAATATACAGCTAAGCTTGTGCCGGAGGCCCCGGGGGGATAGTCATCTATGATGTCTCCTGGCCAAACGACATTTGGCGGAGCCAGGAGATTGAATCCTTACCCTCGGGGTTACTCCAGAAAGAGCAAAAAGCCACTACGGGTGGCCACGTGGAATGTTCGAATGCTCACTGCGGAGGAGAGGCTGTCATTCCTCTGTCGGGAGCTCGACCAGTACCACCTGTATCTCTGGTATTCAGGAGGTCCGGTGGACCGGCTCTGGGTCCTGCCTACCATGAGGGGTAGACAGTCCTCTACTCGGGGCAGGAGACTGCCAAACAACAGGCAGTGGCTCTTCTTCTGAATAAAATAATGAAGGAGGTGTGGGAGCGTGGCGGTGAGGTGTGGGAAGCTGTAAGCCACAGGCTACTTTGGGCTCCCCTTCCTATAAACCAGAGGCGAGGAGTGGTGGTCGTGGTTACTTATGCCCCCACCGAAGATGAACATCAGTGGAGGGATGCAGGCAAGGCCGATGAGTCAGATGCCGTTTATGACCTCCAGTCACAAGTGGCCCCTCAGGATAGTCATCCTGTTGGGTGACTTTAATGCCCGAGTTGGTCATGATGCTGGCACCTGGTCTGAAGTGATGGGAAGGCATGGGCCGGATCAGCTCAATAACATCGGTAGGAGGCTGCTGGCTTTTGTGCAGCCCATGATCTTGTAATTACCAAGACGCTTCTCCGGCATCGGCACATCCACCCAACATCATGGATGCACACCAGGTCAAAGCAAGAACATCTGCTGGACTATATAGTGACAGAACAGTGGATGCAGACCCATATCCTTGGTACCAGGACCCACTGTGAAGCTGATCTGCCCACTGACCATCGACTTATCATCTGTAAGATGCCCCTGCAATTCTTCCACTCTGCTTTTGGGTGGGTACCCAGGACCCCATTCAAACACACAATGACCTGATCTGAGCTAGCTGATGAAAGTTGCAAGCGAGAATTTCATCATTGCTTGCAGCTGAGGTTGACCTCGTCCTGGACTCCTCATGATGCTGAGAGGAAATGGGTGAGATTTAGGACTGTGGCTCATGCAGCTGCAATGGCTGCTTTAGATACATGATCCAAACCTCCCAGAGACTCTTGTGCACAGAGAAGGTATTCAGGCTGGCTGATAAAAAGCACCAGGCCCACTCTCACCATCTATAGCATCCCACATCAGAGAATGAGGAGGCTTACCGCAGCTTTCACTCGGAGGTTCGGAGAGCCGTGAGGAGCTGCAAGGACGGGTGGTGGTCGCGGGTTGCTGAGGAGATGGAGTCTGCCTCAGTTGCTCGCGACCACAAATCACTCTAACGCCATCAAAAACGTCATTTGCAGTGCCACAACTATCACCATCATTAGGGGAAAGAACGGTGATCAAATCTCCGGCCCCCAGGAACAGGTTTTCAGATTTGCTGAACATTTCTGTGAGGTCTTTGGGGAGAGGAAATCCCTCAGCCTGGAAAACATAATGGGGCAAAGTGGGGATGACCCTGCTGAGGCTGCAGTGTCTTGAATATTGGAAGACGTAGTCACCCCCTGTGAGTGGCTGGCTGAGGTGCCATCTGTTAAAGAAGAACAGAAGGCAATCCAGAGTCTGAGACCGGGAAACGCACCAGGCAGAGATGATCTCCCAAGGAAAATGCTGAGGGAGGGTTGCGTTTGGGCATAGACTGCCCTACATGACATCATAATAACAAACGGGATCACTGGACAGGTTCCACAGGATTGGAAGGATGCCCTGGTGGTCCCTCTCTTTAAGAAGGAGGACCGCACAGACTGTAACAACTACAGGGGCATCTCACTCCTCTGTGGTGGGAAAGGTTCTGGCAAGGATTATTCAACATCGCCTTGCAAGTCACGCTGAGGAGAGACTTGCGGAGCCCCAATGTGGTTTCAAGGCCTATGATATCATTAAAAGGTTATGGCTCTGGGCTGTTCTTCGTGCTTTCAGGAATCCCTTAGTCTCTGCTCACAATCATTAAGGACCTTAATGATGGTGAGCGAGCCCCGGGTTAAACTATGTGGCCGGGAGTCGGAGCCATTCCCTTTTCACCTTGGGGTGCGACAGGGATGTCCTCTGGCTCCCACATTACTTAACATCTATTTCGACTATGTAGTTCGTGAAGTTTTCAGTAGCTGTACTGGAGGAATTTTCATTTGGTACAGATATAATGGGAGGCTGATCAATGCCTGGATGCGGTCAAGGGATGGCTCCCTATTGGTCAACCATGTTACGTATGCCGATGATCTGGTGATTGCTGCTCACTGAGAGGAGGAGTTGGAGGCACTGCTGCTGAACCTGGAGCGTGCAACTAAGAGGTGGGGCCTTACCATCAGTCCCACCTAAACTAAGCACCTGCCTAGGTATTTTGTACCATCAGATACTCCACCCCCACAACTCTCAATTGGTGATGGGGCAGTTGTGGAGATAGTGGAGTGTTTCCCATACCTGAACAGTGTGCTCATGTCCGGCTCTGGTTTGACAGCAGAGGTCTTACTCCAGATCAGTCAAGCGGCATTAACTTTTCATCGGCTGCGTATCACTGTGGAAGCTACATGGTCTGTTGCTCCACACGAAGCTTTGGGTCTTCTCTGCCACTGTCATGCCCTCCCTTCTCTATGCTTGCAAAACGTGGACCCCCCTAATGAAACATCTTTGCCAGTTGGAAACATTTAAGCTGGCCTGCCTATGATCTATCCTGGGTTTAACAAGGTTGGATTGTGTAAGGAGCTCACAAATCTTTGAAAATTTTGGACAATGTCCCAGTGGTGAGCTCCTCCGGCAGGCAAGGCTGTGTTGGCTGGCCTAACCAAAAGCCGCCGCATGCCCTGTGCCGCTGGCGTGCAGGGGTCTGACTAGGAGCTTTGGATATGTTCGTACCTACTCCCGTCGCCACACCACTCAACGCCGCCAGACTTTTGTCCAGTTTTCCAGATGCTCGATTCACAGACGCAAAAGTGGATACCTGCGCAAAGAGTATATTTAGAGTGCAGTTGAGGGTGCGTAAGTCCCAACAGCACTTCTTCACTGCAATAGGGTGGAATCCAGTGCAAAGGGAGAACCCAGGATGACTGGCCCTCTTCCACAGTTGCAGGAGGCTGCCGGAGCTCCAGTCTATCGGAGGACCGCCTTTCGCGCGCCACCAGCACGTTGCTTTAATCTCAGGGTGTGCTCCCCTAGCTTTTGTCTTCCCAGACTTCTCCAGAAGGCAGTGGGAACACGGCTATAGACACAAAGACAGATACAACATTTTTTTTATTGTAATAATGTTAATAAATACATAGGTTTGAAGAAATAAAGTAGTGGGACTTGCGTACCTGTGCTTAATTTGTGTTCAACGATTTAGCTTTAAAAACATCTGGCATGTCTCACACCCCCAGAAAGGGCATCTCGCACCCCCAGGGGGTGCGTGCACCCCAGGTTTAGAACCACTGGTGTAGTGTATAGCGTAGTGTATAGTGTAGCGTATATTCGTGTCATGAATAGTAGTGTAGTATATCATTATCACGATCCATGAGGCAAGATAGGCCGGAGTAGGTGCCCACTGCACTTTTCTTCACTTGTTGTTTCCACTTTCTCCTCTGTCTTGAAGTGCAAATATGGCTCAAGTTAGTGGCTACATCTTTCTGGCACCAATCCCCTGATGACGCTTTCTTCAAGCCATAATTTTCTGTGTTTGGTTTTCCTTTCTTTCTGGTTCCTTACATTTTTTCTGAACAACAACAACAACCCTTTTCATTTAATGGGTAAATATCGTGTATGATTTTAATCGTTTTGCTATAGGCTTTTTTGTTTGGTTTGTTTTCTTCTTCTTAAAACAGGAATCCCTATCGCGGTCACTCCAACAACTTATGACACATAATGGGAAAGTTGCAGCAAGATTGAATATACTGAAGAACACGGAAGCCAATGTAGAGGTGAGACCCAATAACACAATAACACAAATTCCCATGAAATGAAGATGATTGATGATACAAATAATCGATTTTATTACCCTTCCTGGCAATAATAATAATAATTATAGAGTAGGTGTTTACGATGTTCAAACAGCAAATAGACACCAATTATATAATTCACTGTGTAACAAAATTCGTTTTTTTGTTCCTGGGTTGTAAGTAAGCAAAGTTTGTGGGGAATAATAGCCATTTTATATACTTTTGAGGCATAAGCAATTAGAAAATAACACTACCCAGGAACAAAAATCGTGTTACATCGTGAATTATCACGACAAAGCATGATCAAGTCTGCACCAACCACAACATCACACTTGTGGTAAAACGTAAAAACAAACGTGCTTTGATAGTAACATACCCACTAGCTTTGAAACAGAAAAAAGGCAGTTATATTGGCCAACCCGAGCTATTGATACTTTGATATTTGCATTGTCATCGTGCTGT
This sequence comes from Petromyzon marinus, assembly GCF_048934315.1. NCBI lineage: Eukaryota > Metazoa > Chordata > Hyperoartia > Petromyzontiformes > Petromyzontidae > Petromyzon > Petromyzon marinus. The sequence goes on along the minus strand of NC_133748.1, from coordinate 5,783,601 downwards.
GTTCGCCTTTTGGCGTTATACTTTGGTATAACACCAGGACCCCTTTTTTTTTACCAGTATCACTGATTGTCGTGCACCAATATCAGGATGATCACCTTGATACATCTGATGGTCATCTTGAAAAATCTTGATTCTGGTTGCAGGTCAATCAGTTCCAAGGAGAATGCCTACTTTATAATCAAAGCAGTTTTTTTGCATATTTTACCACAAGCATGGTGTGTGGTTAATGCAGACTTGATTAGGCCTTGTAGTGATAGTCGCTGTCCATTTCGGTTTTTGGGTGCCCTCGTGGCTAGGAGATGTTATCTCCCATGCCTCGTATGCAGGAGGTTGTGGGTTCGATCCCGACCCTGACGATGCCTGCTGCTGTATCTTTTGAGTTTGGTTCTCTCTCTCGCTCTTCTCATGGTTGTGTGGATTTGTCTCCAGGTCCCCTCTTTTTTCCGTACACATTTAGAATCAATGTCGGGCATTTAGATTATTTGACTGCTGCTTTAAATTTCCACCTGATGATAATAAGCTATTTGGTTGAGCTATCAAAAAATATGTTTGAACATCTTAACACCTCGTATTCTTATCAGAAACAGTAAAGCCTATTCTTACGTAATTCTGTCCTTCCTCCACGAATTCCTTTGTTTAGATCAATACCTCACATGCTCATTTTCGTGCTGCCCTTTGATTCAACACATTAATACCGATTCCACTTAATGCCGATATCAAACCGGCCACCACCCGACATAGCCAATTAGTATGGTGGTTTGTCATGCCAATAAAACGTGCCAATTTGATATTTTTGATTTAAAGCTTTCGTGACTGCAGTAATTCATATTCTTAGTTTTTTCGGTAAAGTCACATTGAAGAGAAACAACAAAATAACAAAATATATATAAAACAATAAAAAATTCTCACGACGTTTCGACCATAACTCAAACGGTCATCATCAGGTGTGTTGGTTTGCATGAATTTATTTTTTTAAAATATTTATTTTTAAACAGCGATTTGGCAGTTTGTCCAGGACTAGTCCATCTAGTCCTGGACAAACTGCCAAATCGCTGCGCGTGACGCCAACGTTTTTTATGGACTAGATGGACTAGTCCTGGACAAACTGCCAAATCGCTGCGCGTGACGCCAACGTTTTTTATAAATAAATAAATGTGCCGTTTAAAAATAAATTTATGCAAACCAACACACCTGATGATGACCGTTTGAGTTATGGTCGAAACGTCGTGAGAATTTTTTATTGTTTTATATATATTTTGTTATTTTGTTGTTTCTCTTCAACGTGACTTTATCGAAAAAACTAAGAATATGAATTTGATATTTGTTGGAGAGTAAAACCCCCCACAACATTTGCAATTCATATACTGATGTTTCGCCAGTAATTATAAACAACCAGCCATATCAGGTGACAGCCAGAATTGTGGAGAAATCCTCCTGTTTCGGTCTTAAATATATGAGAAATAAATGTGATGTCAATTGTGAACTAATCAGAAGAGAAGAGGGGGGGTTAATATATTAATATAAATTGCAATAGACATCTATTGGTTGGGTTTTTGCAAGCTGCCGTCATGCTGGTGTGGCGTGTTGCTGATGCTCCTACCAGCTAACTTTTGGCGAATTGAGCGGCAGCTCCGTCAATTGTTCTTTCTCGCACGCCACAGCATGTCCAATGCCCCTTCGCCTCCGCCAACCCACACTCTCATCCACGTGGCGAACTTTGGACGAATGACAGCTCGCAACTCACGTGGGTCATGCTCATCCATGCAGCGGTGGTACTTGTAGCTAAAACTGTAATCTTTTCACGCGGAAAATTTTATACTCGTCCCATTTCAGGGAACGTCGGCAGCTTTTGACAAATCCATAGACGACGCTTTTAACACTGCAATCAAGTCCCTCGAGGAAGAAAGGGCCACACTCAAGCAGTTGGCGCATGCAGAGCAGAGTAAACTATTGGGCCTAATCCATGGCCAGATGGCGCCCCGAGAGAAGATGGTCGCTGAGATGGTGGCTGTCACCAAAGAGGTGCAGGCGGCTTTGCAGGAAACGAATCACGTGCGGGCTATCCAGGTACGTGGAGAACAGAGGGCACCAGTAGTGTGGAAATCGTCAATAGCACCTTCTGCTACTGCTGCTGCATTGGCTGAACGAATACAGTGTTAAAAGGTCGTGTTCATGACACACACACACACAAAGTGCCTGCCACGAATGAACCACACAATACTTTTGGTGATCTCGTCAAGGAGCTGTATACCACCATCACGCGAACTCCTGTCATCCTCGCAGCAGCAGCAGCGGCGGTTATTGGCTCAGCCGTCGAACAAAAGCGGTCAACTCTTCATTTCGTGGCATTTTCAAACACGCTGCTTCTGCGGCCATCTGGGAAAATGTTTTCTTCTGATATTAGGAAGCCACTGAGAGCTACGATGCACCTTTACATCATCTAGATTGACAAACCCATTTCTTTAGTTTAACACGTAGGCTTTTTTTGTTGAAAGAGAAACCCTATTTTTGACTTAAAACCATTAAATTTGTATTTCAATTTTTTAAGTAAAGTCTTAGGCTCGCAAACCAACTGACCTGGAAGAACTAAAACATGGTATTGTGAATGCTGAGTCATCATGCATGCCTACAGCTGTGTTTTAAAATGTTTATTTTTTTCTGAACGATGGGCAACATATACAAGTTTATTAATAATTCGAGCATATCTAATCAATACCATAACATTAAATAAACTAAAACGTAAATGTCTATTACTTGCAGAATTCATATTAAATTCATATCAGCATCTCGAATAACAATACAGATATTCTTGGTTCTTTCGGTAAATTCATGTAGTAGGGAAACAATTAAATAATAAAAATATAAAACAATAAATTCTCACGACATTTTGACTGTGACACAAGCAATCATCATCAGGTGTGAAAACCTTCTACGTGACTTTACCGAAAGAACCAAGAATATGAATCCCTGCAGTCACGAAAGCTTTAAATCAAGACAATACAGATATTCAACTTTTTTTTGGTGTAGTATTCATTTTGGTACACTCCGTATATCAACATGAGATGAGGTTACCCTGAGATGGTGACCAGCTTACCAATGGATGTCTCACGCGTGCACCCCTGTCCCTCTGTCGCAGGTGAGCGGTGAGTTGGAGAGAAGGTAGGTCGGACACCTTCACGTCACTCCACCGCCACTCAACTCCCCAATCCCAGTTTAATTGAACATTCAAGATCCATGTTTTACTGGTACCACGATGGTGAATAAATAATATGCTCACTTTACCCTTCCCCGCAATGATAACACCGGAGTTGTATTAATATGTCGAGACACCTACGATCACAAGGCCATCATCAAGTTGTGTTCACCCGCACATCATACTTGTAGTGAAATGTGCAAACACACTTCCATCATAATAATCTACGCATTGTCCTCGGAACTGATTGGCCTACACCAGAGCTACAGTCTCCTTAATGGCCTTGTCATGAAGGAAGCTGTATTATTGCCATACTTTTATTTATCATCATCATGATAGTACCGACCCTGACGCCTGCTGCTGCATATTAGGAGTCTGCATGTCTCTCTCTGTCCTGGTGGTTGTGTGGATTTTTTCTCCGGGTTTTCCCTCCACATTTAGAAACATGCATCTAGACTATTTAGATTTTTTTTTTTGCTGCTGTAACCGTCAAATTTCTAAGCCACTTTGTTGAGTTATCATGTGTGTCCAGGTAGCTTTAAAAAAAAGTTATTACCTCAGTGGGCTTTGCCTGGTAAAATCGGGTTGGTTTTGTTTTATTTGTATGTGTTTGGGTCATTTGTTTTTTACCTTTCTTGTACTTTTCACTGCGATCATGTTTTTTTGTATTGTCTGTTTTAACGTTGTTACCCGTGCCTACTGGACATCTGTGAAAAAGAGCTTTATACCTCATCGGATTCCTCCAGGAGGCTGTTGCTCTGGTGCAGGCCAATCAATTTTGAAGACAATGCATACATTATTATTATCAGTGAACGTTTGTTTTCATGTTTTACAACACGCGTGATGTGTGGTTCACGCAGACGTGATGATGCCTTGCAATAAGGGGTGTGTCTATTTAGTGTTTGAACATCTTAACACAACTCCTGTATTATGATTCTTATTCTTACCGGGAAGGGTATTGCAAGCCTATTCTTTGTAATCATCTTGATACTGGCCAACAAAGGTTTTCCCATAGATCCACGATATAATCTTATTCCTTATTTGTTTATTCCACGTTCAGGATAACGGCCGTGATGATGAAGAACCCGCCAAATGACAACATCGTGACTAGAGACCTATTTTCATCCTTGCATGGCCTGCTGCAGAGTCTCTCCCCCAGAATCTCCAATTGGAAGACAGAAAACGCGATGCTCAGAAGTAAGTTTGTGTGCGTGCGTGCGGTGGCACAGTGGTTAACGAGTGGCTGCGTTGCGAACCAGGCGACCCAAGTTCAATTCCCGCTCATGGCGCACCAACACCAGTGATGATTATATGAACCGGTCCTGGGCCCCCAGCCCCCACCCCAGCTCAACTCATCCTCAAATGAGTACCTGGTGTGGTGTGTAGTATACATCGCCACTGGGGAGACAAATGTGCCCAGGTCTGGTGATAGCCAACCACCCCCTCAGCGCTGCTCGATAACAACACTTGCCCCTGCAGACTGCTACAGGCTATACAGGGGATATTTTTTATTTGGCATCAAAGTTGTGAAATAGAGAACACACTTAATAATAATATAATGAATAATAATTTACATTTGTAAAGTTCTGCATTTAATCCGTAGATCAACCAATGCGCCCCTGTGTATGGAAAGCCAGGAAATAAACAGAACCTGCAGAGGGCAAAAGGCCATAACTAGGCAGATGGTAAAGGCCAATTTACCCATTCACTCACCCACCTCACTCACTCACCCACCCACCCACTCACCCACCCACTCGCTCACCACACCTCACTCACTCACCCACTCATTTACTCACTCACCCACCCACACACTCACTTACCCACCCACTCGTTCACCTACCCACCCACTCACTCACCCACTCATTCACTCACCCACTAAATTACTCACTCACCCACTCACCGAATCACTCACCCACCGTTCCTGTTATCTATTTTGATAACGATGAAAACGCTAATAAGTGGTACATCTGATGATCGAATCTAATTAAACACGTATATTTATATAGCCCTTCACTCCAGGCGCTTGATGAACATGGCTTACAACACGGTGACACAGAATGGAATCGTGTAGTAGCGGGCTACCAGGTGGTTCTACTCAGGGGATCACGAAAGGGACTACAGGGGAGGGAAGGAGTAGAGGGGTGAGGAGGAGGGAAGAGGACGAGAATGGATAATGGAGAAGAGGTGTTGAGGCTCTAACCACCCTCCTGCTATCCGGAGGCTCACTGCCATGTGGGGGAAGTGGGATGCCCAGATCGCGTGCTGACTGAACACGACAGGTGCAAGCAGCTATTCCGCAAATGGAAATATATAAATGAAGGGAGTTACCAAATGCGTCAAACACGAATCTCACATTAATGTCACTACGTCTGTGTGACCACGCCATCCAAAAACAAAGGAAAGCTTCTGCCGCCTATGAATTCAGAGTTTGGGAACGAATGACTGCGACGACGTGAAGAGGCGCAAGAGAACGGGCGGCAGCGGTCCAGGCGAGCTACAGGAGGGAGAGGGGTGTTCCGTCAGCACGCAAACGACCTGCTGTGAAACACACCGAATCACAAGCGGGGGGTGGGGGGGGGACGCTGGTAGACAACTTGAATGGACACTCGAATGGGGCGCAAATGAGCGTGGAGAGGTCGCATGCATCGAATTGCACTGAGAGACAGAAAGGGTGCCGTACGCATTACAGAGAAAAAATGCAAAGGTTAGTGGCATCATCTTGACTTGGCAGGGAAACTTTTAGGGGGTTTGGGCTTTGGGCAGTTTACGTCGACTAGCAGGACCGATGGGTGATGTTGCAGACGAAGAGACAGAATGGCAGCCCAAGGTGGAAATGCACCTAAAAGGACACTCTCGCATGGAGATAGAGTGATAAGTTATCAGTTTGTGTGATGAAAAAAATTATATGCTTTATTACCCTTTCTGTAAAAAAAGAATAATACTACAGGAGGTGTTAAGATGTTCAAACACCAAATAGACACACCTTTTGCAAGGAATCATCAAGTCTGCATGACTCACACATCCTGTTGGTGGTAAAACATGCAAACAAACACGCTTTGATGATGTACACGCTGTCCTTGTGTATATAGTTAAGAGACAACCCAACGGTTATGTTTTTTGGCGATCGCACTCTTCGTACACCCCCCGAGTACCCGGTGTAACCACGGGCAGGTGAAACCTCTACTTAAACCCAAGATCTGAACGGTGGCAGCGCAGCTGTTTGGGATTCTCCAGCACCGTTGTTTGTCATTGTATCAACAACAGCAGAAGCAGTCCACCAGCTAAGGGAGCCGATGACTAACCGCTGTCCTTTCCGTGTGCGTTCTATGACCGAGAAGATTTCAGGAGTCCAACCCTTGATGAAGATACGCTGCACTACCAACTGGACGCCGACGACTGTGGCAAGGCCCTGAGCCTGTCTCGGCCCCTCAGGAGGCGTCGGGACGTGACGGAGGGCTGTGAGGCGTTCTCCTACTGGAGGCAAGCGCTGTGCGAGGAGGGCTACACCTCCGGGTTGCACTACTGGGAGGTGGACGTCAGCGAGTGCGTCGAGTGGTGTGTGGGCGTCTGCTATGGGTCGATGGAGCGGAGCGGCAATACCAGCGATGCGGAGCTGGGTGAAAATGCCGAGTCGTGGTGCATCAAATACAGAGACGATGATGACGACGACGACGATGGAAATCTGAGTGCCTTTCACGATGCAGAGCAAACCGACATTGAATTCAGCTGCGATGGTGGCCGTAGAGGCTGGCACATCGACAGGGTGGGCATTCTGCTGGACTGTGACATGGACCGACTGTCATTCTATGATGTTTCACAGGCACGGGTCCACTTGCACACCTACTACGTTGTGCAATACGATGGTCCACTCTTCCCTGCGTTCAAAGTCCTAGACGACAGCATCACAATAGCCACGTGTCCACGCTCCTGCGCAGGCCTCTGCTAGGATTCTCAGAAGAGGTGACGTGGACCCAGCATCAGAGCGCTCTGTGAGCATTGCTGTGTAGGTTAGCCGTTCTGGCACTGTTGCTCCCCCGGTTGATTACTGTCATAGATGTGCACTGTTCACGTCACCTTTGAGATAGATTTCTATAGACTCGCATAACTATCCACAGACTTAGTTCAACACAAATAGACTCAAATATCGACCTATTGATACCCACAGATTCAAATAGATACGCATAGACTCACATATATACTTATAGACTTGTATACATACCCACAGATTCACGTACAAATCTACAGACTAATATAGATAACCAGATATTTAGATGAACCCATATACTCACATAGATACCCACAGAATCACATATAAATTAATAGACTCAAATATAGACCCATATTCTCGCATAAATAACCACAGGTTCATGTAGAAATCAATAGACATACATAGATACCGATATATTCATATAGATACCCATAGACTCGCATAGATACCCATATACTCACATAGAAAACAATATAAACTCATGGCGTCATACAGAGCCTCATATATCTACGTGGGAAGTTGTGCTTATATGGTTGGAATCTCGGTTCCCAGGGACAATTATATTACGTGTGTTTGTGGACTTAATGGAATGTTTCGTTGTGGATGAGAGGCTCCCTCTCCTCTGTCATGAAATGGACCAGTACTGCCTGGACCTCTGAAATACAGGAGATCCGGTGAACCGGTTCTGGCTTCAATAATTTTGAGGGGAAGACAGCTCTCCACTCAGCATAGGAAACTGCCAAACAACAGGGATTGCCACTTCTTTTGAACAAAAGAATGAAGGGGGTGTGGGAGCGTGGCGGTGATGTCTAAGAAGCTGTAAGTTACAGTGTTGTATATATAGGCCTTTTTCCAAAATTGATATTAAGAATGATTTTGCCAATATATATTTTTTAATCATTCGTGGTGTCGCTTGGGGGCCAAAGGGGGTGAGATAAACCCCCCCTCCCCTCACAGCAGCTGCCTCTCACACTGGAACCAGGCAGCCGGATATAAGCCATAAAATATAATAAAACCCAAAACAAAGCGGGGGAATTACTAATGAGACACGCGGGAAATATACGTAGCCTCAAAGGCCCCCGTTTTAAGAGCACAGACAACCAGGCGCCATGAAGGAACAGGCAAATTCTACAATAATTTGCCTTTTCGTTTCTCTTAATACAACGGTTAATGTTCAGAACTTAGCGACAAAATGAGTCGACATAGACTGCCAACACAATCACTCCGATTAAAAACCAGACTACAGTCTACATAGTGGATTATTACTTCTCATACATATTTTAATACTAATGTTAATACTAATGTTATTCACCTTAAATTCTATTACCTTTTGCCATCTACGTGACTTTACAAAAACCAAGGGATATCAATTCCAGCAGTCAAGAAGCTTAACTGAAACTTAGCTATACCTCTAACCTTAGGACATCAAAATATAACTCGAGTTTAACAGCACAGATCCCTGGATACAGACGGGGGAACAAACGTTAATAAACCCTATGAACACACGTGAAATGACGATGTTAAATCACGAATCGTGGAAAACATAAACCAAATAATGATTATAAAGAGTTAAGCCAGGGGTCATCCAGGGGAGATGGGGCGAGGTGGGTCGATCACGTGACCAAGAGAAAAGGATTCCATAGATGAAGCCTCCCGGCCGCCTTGTCTCCTAGCAGCATGGGGTAGCAATAAAACCACAAAGGGAGAGACCACGACCCCCATTGAGATAGACAAAGGTGACACCCGACCGCGAAGGAAGGAGCCAGGCCTTGAGGAAACAACTTATCACCCCAATAAGTAGAACAAACACATACATACCCAAACGAGGGATGACAAAAACTCAGCAACAAGAATAAGCAAACATTAATGACTGCCAAAACACTCACTCCGATTAAAAACCAGACTAAAATCTACATAGTGGGTTATTACTTCTCATACATATTAATACTAATGTTATTCTTGGTTCTTTCGGTAAAGTCACGTAGAAGGGAAACAATAACATAATAAAACTGTATGTCCGGAATCCCTGGCGTCTACAAACTAAGTTGCCTCTGTGGTAGTAGTTACATTGGAGAAACCAAACGACATGTCTCAGACTGCATTCGTGAACACAAAGCAGACCTAAAACACGGTAGGACCAACACCGCAGCCGTGGTAGATCACTGTTATAATTCAGTAGGCTCACATGACATTGACTTCTCCAAGACAGAGGTTCTTTGCAAGCCATCTGGCTACCATGAGAGATTTGTTCATGAGGCTATCCACATATACAAACAAAGAGATAATTTCAACCGAGAAGATGGATTCTGGCTTAGCAATCATTGGAAGGATTTGATAAACCATTTCGGATCTTAATTGATTGTTCACGCTTATGGTGGCTTTCAGACCGCATCCATTATTTTCGTCTCCCCCCTCTTTTCCGAACATAGATGGACTCGTCCATCTGAACAAACTGTCAAATTGCTCTCCGTGGTGCTAACGTTAAAAAAACGCCACTTTTTTCAATTATTTTTCTTGTGGTTTTCACACTTGATGATGGTTGCTTGTGTTGCAATCGAAACGTCGTGAGATTTTGTTTTATATTTGTATTATTTTATTGTTTCCCTTCTACGTGACTTTACCGAAAGAACCAAGAATATGAATCCCTGCATTCACGAAAGCTTTAAATCAAAATACTAATGTAATTCACATTAAATTCTATTACATATTGCCGTCTACGTGACTTTACAAAAAACAAGGAATATGAATTCCAGCAGTCAAGAAGCTTAACTGAAACTTAGTTATACTTATGAACCTCAGGACATCAAAATATAACTCGAGTATAACAGCACAGATCCCTGGATACAGACGGGGGAACGGAAATTAATAAAACCCTAGGAACATACGTGGTGATACAATCTTAAAACACGAATCGTGGAAAACATAAACCCAATAATAATTATGAAGAGTTAAGCCGGGGGTCATCCAGGAGAGATGGGGCGAGGGGAGTCGATCACGTGACCAAGATAAATGTATTCCATAGACGAAGAGTCTCCCAACCACCTTTGTCTTCCAGCAGCACATGATAGAATTGCATACGCAGGCAGAGGGCATCTCTTATAAATAAAAAATCAAATGCCACGATGGAAGCACTGTAAACACTGCCACAAACATACCTTGAGTCACGTACAGAATCATAACTATAAAGTGGTACGGTATCAAGCTATAGGAGGTCAAATAAAATGTTTAACTTCAAAAGCCTCAACACACCCCTTTGTGAGAGGGAAAAGAATGTCACACCGGGAGGGAAGAGAAAAGGGGGGGGGGGAACTCCACCAGACAGGGGAACCCCCCCTCCTTCCAGATTAATTATTGCAGAGGGTGGAGAAGAAGGACGCACTCGGGAGCAATCTGGAGCATCTGTTTCCCTTTGATGGGGGGATAGCTGAGGAGGGGGACAAGAATCAAGCCAGGGTGAGACTTAACAGATGGCTTAATAAATGAGAACACACACACATGGACACACGTACAATCCTACCCCCCCCCCCCCCCCCCGCAGCATAGAGTGAAATCAAAGGAAGTTCCGGTCCTTTGTGAGAAGGCGAGCCAGAGGAAGAAATTTTTGCATAAAAAACAGATACGAGCCATACATCGCTATCACAGCTACCAGTGGCAGAAGACGGCGATCAACTACAGAAGATGACCAACCACAGAAGATAACAGCCAGCCACCGAGGGCGATCAGTCACCGAAGAGTTATGTGACGGCGGGAAACGTCAAGCAATCAACGTCGAAAAAGGGCGGAAAGCACCAGGCATCGACCAAGCCAGCATCGCAGAGAACCAGCTGCACGCGCAATCGACACTGCCAGAGAGACGGAGCAGGAGAGAGCACGCCGCAGCGTCACCAGCGCCACCAAGCAAGGGTGTCAGCTGCCAGCGGACGAGCTGCGGGTGCTACCTGACGACAGGATCATCGCGCACCGATGGCGAGTGTCGTGCCAACTCTTCTACCCAGCTGTGGACAGAACTACTGTAGACCTGAGGAAGAGGGAGAGCCAAGCTGCCCGTATGATACACACACACCCACACATTACAACGCAAAGAATTGATCAAGAAGACAAACCAACCACACATAACATATACCCGGACTAATAGTAAGAAGACTCATGATAAGTGCGTCAAGTATCAACTGATAACGAAGAACACGGCTGCCATTGGGTTACGGGGAAACGGTCACTTAGAAGTATTTTAGTAGTTATTTTTCTTTTGATTTGCATAAATATTATCAATGAATTCATCGATGAAAACTAAACGTTTAGAAACCTAAGTTACGAATCTACACACTCACAGGGAGAATATTGTGTTGCAATCTTTCTTTTGAGCACATAATCTGCCCGCGAATTTATTGAAGCCTTAGCCAATTGATAAGTATTTGCTGGAGCAGGCATACTGAGGCACACCATTGTTCCAAATATTTCGTTAATTATGTAATCTTCCCCGTGAATTCATTGCCGTATATGTTTTGCCTTTGGGACATGTTTCTTTATTGCCTTCCTATGAATATTGTTGCATGAAATTTTTTAAAGGACTTTTTCCTCTCACCGTGTATGCTCGCTAACAGTACAATCGAGGAATAATCGATTGTACTGTTACCCAGTTAACAAACTTGATCATTGAGGGTTAAATGTATGGATCAAATGAAGAGAACATCTCCAGGAGTAGTGTTGACAATTCCAAGCATAAGAGTTCACATATTAGAGGGTTAAGGTTTTGTTTAGAAATTAAAATTGCTTAACACAGAAGTGTCTGCGTGGTGCCTTCCTAAGGTCATGCATAATAATCTTAATTGTAAGAACTGTATCCTGCAGTGAGATTTGAATTTGGAGACCTGACATAAAAACACTAAGACATAATCAGTAAATGTTAAGCGAGTATAATTGTATTATACAGATTGATAATACGAACCTAGACAACGAAGCCAAGCATAATCTCGCATACTTACAGCACACCAGAAAAACTGCATACAATTAATTGTATGATCCCGATTGATAATACTACCCTCGGCAACGAGGCAGGGCATAATGATCATAACGGTGTGCATTAGCATAATCGTAAACTTAATACGATGATACATTCTTAATTAGCATTATTTATGCACATAATTACATAAATTAGCATAAATTCAGATAATTACACATTTCCCCAACTTCATTTTTATTTTTTTATTTAAAGCTTTCGTGACTGCAGTAATTCATATTCTTAGTTTTTTCGGTAAAGTCACATTGAAGGGAAACAACAAAATAATAAAATATATATAAAACAATAAAAAATTCTCACGACGTTTCGACCATAACTCAAACGGTCGTCTTCAGCTGTGTTGGTTTGCATAAATTTATTTTTAAACGGCGCATTTATTTAATTATAAAAACGTTAGCGCCACGTGCAACGATTTGGCAGTTTATTTAGAACTAGTCCATCTATATTCTGAAAAGAGGAGGGAGGAGACGAAATTTTGTATAATGTATGCTGTCTGAAAGCCACTGTAAGCGTGAACAATCAATTAAGACCTGAAATGGTTTATCAAATCTTTCCAATGATTGCTAAGATAGAATCCATCTTCTCGGTTGAAATTGTCTCTGTGCTTGTATATGTGGATAGCCTCATGAACGAATCTCTCATGGAAGCCAGATGGCTTACAAAGAACCTCTGTCTTGGAAAAGTCAATGGCATGTGAGCCTACTGAATTAGAACAATGATCTGCTACGGCCGAGGTGTTGGTCCTACCGTGTTTAAGGTCTGCTTTGTGTTCACGAATGCGGTCCAAGACATGGCGTTTGGTTTCTCCAATGTAACTACTACCACAGAGGCAACTTAGTTTGTAGACACCAGGGTATTGTATGTCCGAAATCACATCTTTTACAGACGGAACCAGATCACGGATTTTATGTAATGTGTTGAAACGGACCTGGATCTTGTGTTTATTCAAGATTTTGGAGATCTTTTTTATTTTTGGATTATTTTCAAATTTTAAAGACCCGGCATATACAACAACAGGCTACTGTGGACTCTCCTCCCTGTCAACAAGAGGTGAGAAATGGTAATGGTTACTTATGCCCCCACCAAAAATGAGCATCAGTAGAGAGATGCAGACAAGGCCGATGAGTCAGATGCCTTCTAAAATCTCCTGTCCCAGGTGCTAGCTAAATTTCCCCCTCAGGATGGAGTCTTCCTGTTGGGTGACTTTAATGCCCGAGTGGGTCATGATGCAGACACCTAGATTTGAGTGATCGGAAGGCATGGGCCAGATCAGCTCAATATTAACACTAAGAGGCTGCTAGACATCTCCGCAGCCGATGGGCTTGTAATTACCAACACCCTGTTCTGGAATCGGCGCATCCACACAACATTATAGATGCACGCCGGGTCCAAGCAAGAACATCTGCTGGACTATATAGGGGCTACCGTGGAGCTGATCTGCCCACTGACCATTGGTTTCTCATCTGTAAGATGTGCCTGCCAGTCACACAGTGGCCTGGTATCAGCTAGCTGAGGATAGTTGCAAGTGGCAATTTCAACATCGCTTGCAGCTGGGGTTGGCAGCATCCCCCATCCTGATGCGGAGGGGAAATGGGTGAGGTTCATGACTGTGGCTCATGCAGCTGCAATAGCTGCATTGGGTATGCAGTCAACATCTCCCCAGAGACCCCAGCTTAAGAAGGAAGTGTTCCAGCTGGTTGAGAGAAAACGACAGGCTGACTCCCGTTGTCTACAACATCCAATATCAGAGAATGAGGAGGCTTACCGCAGCCTTAGCTCGGAGATTTGAAGAGCCATGCAGTGCTGTAAGGATGAGTGGTGGCTGCGGGTTGCTGACAAGATGGAATCTGCCTCAGTCCGAATCACGATTAACTAAATCCATTAATAAAGTAATTTGCAGCACCTCACCTATTACTTTCCTTACGGGAAAGAGCGGCGATCCAATCTCCGACCCCTTTGAACAGGTCTGTAGGTTTGGAGAGCATTTCTGTGTGGTCTTGGGAGAGAGTAATTCCCTCAGCCCAGACAACATCATGGGACGAGGTGGAGACGACCCTGATAGGGTTGCGGTGCCTAAAATATTGGCCAAATTAGCCACCCCTTCTGAGTGGTTACCTGAAGTGTCATCTGTGGAGGAAGTACGAGGAGTGATCCGGAGTCTGAGAACAGGAAAAGCGCCGGGCAGAGACGATCTCCCAAGTGAAACGCTGAGGGAGGGTGGCATCTGTGTGCAAACTGCCCTACATGACATCATCACAAATGTCTGGACCACAGGAAGAGTTCCGCAGGATTGGAAGGATGCTCTAGTTGCCCCCCTCTGGGAAGGATTATTATTCAACATCTTCCCAGGCACGCTGAGGAGATGCTTGCAGAGCCCCAATGTGGTTTCAGGAAAGGGTGGTCCTGCACAGATGCCATATTTTCTGTCCGTCTGCTGCAGCAGAGGCGTAGGGAATTCCCACAAGACCTACATCTCTGCTTTATTGACCTGGTCAAGGCCTATGACACCATTAAGAGGCCTGGACTCTGGGCTGTTCGTGCTTTCGGAGTCCCTGACTCTCTGCTCACAATCATTAAGAGCCTTCATGATGGTGTGCAGGCCCAGGTTAAACTGCATGGCCGGGAGTCAGAGCTGTTCCCAGTACACCTTGGGGTGCGACAGGGATGTCCTCTGGCTCCCACATTATTTAACATCTATTTTGACCACGTAGTTCGTGAAGCCTTCAATAGCTGTACTGGGGGAATTTCCATTTGGTACAGATATAATGGGAGGCTGATCGATGCCCGGTTTGAGAAGCTTTATATGGCTGTACCAAAGAAATTTCAATCTGGTACAGATACAATGGGAGGCTGATTGATGCTCAGATGTGGTCGAGGGATGGCTCCCTATTGGTCAACCATGTTATGTATGCCGATGATTTGGTAATTGCTGATCATTCAAGAGGAGGAATTGGAGGCCCTGATGCTTGACCTGGAGTGTGCTACTAAGTGTGCTGCTAAAAGGTGGAGCCTTACTATCAGCCCCAGAAAACACTAGGCACCTATACTCTTTGGTTCTGGGTATTTTGTGCCATCAAACATTCCACTTCCTCAGCTCCCCATTGTTGATGGGGCAGTTGTGGAGAGTGCAGAGTTTTCTCTACTTGGGCAGTGTGCTTATGACCAGCTCCGGTTTGACAGTTGAGGTCTCACTCCGAATTAGCTGGGCGGCACTATCTTTTCATCAGCTGCATAATGCTGTGGGGAAGCTACTTGTTCTGTCGCTCCACACAAAGCTTCGAGTCTTCTCGGCGACAGTCATCCCCTCTCTTCTCTACGCTTGTGAAAGTGGACCCCTTTATTGGAATATATGTGCTGGTTAGAAACATTCAGCTTTCCTGCCAACGATCCATCCTGGGTTTAACCAGGCTGGATTGTGTGAGGGGCTCACAAATCCTCGAAAGATCTGGACACATTCTCATCAGTGAGCTCCTCTGGCAGGTAAAGTTGTGTTGACTTAAGTAGTCCAAATGCCCAGCCATCGCATGGCCAAGCAACTTCTGTTTGACCAGATAGAGGAGGCTCAACGAGCATTTTACGGCCTGGAGAAGAGATGCACTAATGCGGTTCGGGATGATGTTGCACTGATTGGACTTGCCAAAGACTGGTGCCAGCAGTGTTAAGATCGGCCTCGATAGAAGAGGCTAGTGAAGGATGCTATTGGGCAGTTGGAGGCAGTTGCCCTCAAACAACAACGAAGGACAGAGGAGCGATGCTCACAACAACAAGCAGAGCGCCGAGTGGCTTAAATGCAGCAAGTTGGCACAGTATACATCTTCCAATTATCTCAGTCATTCAACCCATGGCACCTGCGAGCCTTCAACACTTCACGTAGCCTTACAGTGCACCTGGCCTGGAACAGGCGCCATGGTGACATCACCATCAGTTTGTGGCGAATGGCGGGTATTGGTAATAGTATAACAAACTGTGGGGAGCGGTTTTGTAGCGGTTAACGACCTAAATTACGAACCCGGCGACCAAGGTTCGATTCCCGCTCAAGGCCACCATCAGTGATGATTATTTGAACTGGTCCTCGGCCTCCCGTAGGTTGACGCAGTCTCAATTGAGTACCTGGTGTGGTGTATAAATACGTCCACCAGGGAGACAAAGGCGGTTGATGTGCTCACCCACTCCTTCATGTGCCGTGCTGGTCCTCATGCTGGTCCTCATACGTGCTACTCACCAACACCACTTATCCCAACAGTCTGTTGAAGGCTACACGGGGTCTATTTGTCTTTGTAATGGACTAACTACCCGTGATACAACCGCTGCATTCAAGCTCTCTGAAGAGTTTTTGTTTTGTTTTTCACTCATTTTTTTAAGCACGATGTTCAATTTTGGTTTTAATTCCAAGATTATACTCTCACGACCAGTGCTGTATTGTGATTCCAGCTTAACCAGTTTTTTTGTGGGTGAGATCTTCTTGTGTAGATATAAAGTACAAAAATAAGTTAAACCATAACCCTCCATCGCCACCCGGCAGTAGAGGTGATCAAATCAAGGAAGTTGTTGGCCAACTTTAAACTAAACTAAAACTATTTTCCCAGGTAAGGGACACTGAGCTATGCAGCTCTTTTTTAGAAGCTACCTGACCACAAATGTTAGCTCAACCAAGTGGCTTATCATCACGTGGAAGTTTATAGCAGCCAAATACTCTGAACGTGTAATTTTGATTCTAAATGTGGAGGGAAAACCGGAGAAAAATTCACCCGACCACAACAGGGACAGGGAGAGACACACTCGCAAACTCGACATATACAACAGGCTTCAGGGACGGGATTGAACCCACGACCTCCTGCATACCAGGCGAGGGAGATAACATCTACCTTGCCACCGCGGCGCCCCAACTAGGATGTTGGAAACGCGTGTAAGGTTTATTTTTTAATTCCCCACGTTTCGTTGGAGATTGCACACGGCATAATGAGACATTCACAGCAGCTCTTTTTCGTGTGAAACAGCTTCCAGATCCACGTCAGTCAGTATGTGCCATGACGTCACAATGAGAGCCATGTGGTACATTCTGATCTATTTTTATCAATGCGTCACAAGTCTGGGCCTTGAATAATCTTGATGTAACTTTTATTATTATTATCCTCCGTTTTATCTCAGATGCCAGGCTACCTCATTCCACGAAGCACCGTGATGAGCTCACTAAAGTAAAATTTCCTTCAGCAGAACGGAGAAAAAGGAAGTCTATCCTCTCTACACAATATTGAATATGATCAATATTTTGTTGTCATCTGGAGGGAAAATTTACCTTCCATATGTCTTTCCCATCATTAATGGCCTTCAAGGTTACTGCTTTTAAAGTGCAACCATTTTCTTTACGGTATTCAGTTGGTGGCTCGCGGTGCTTGTAAAATTAACTAACAATAATAGCCAACTTGGGCACTGCAACAACAGTGGCCCGGATAGATTTTGAGGACCATTAATGAGATTTAACAAAAAGCTATTTTATTTTTGATGTTCAACCGTATATGCTGTTTATTGTCTCTGAACTGTCATTCTTAAACATGTTATTCTAAGTTTTGATGTTAGGTTAGTAACACAGAGTTAGTCTGTTCTGCTCTCCAGTTTCCTTGGTGAAAAGTGTTGCCCAATGCTGGCCATCTGGCTCAAAAACTTACTGAAATAACCAACAATAATCAGAGTTGATTACTGGCTGATTGGTTGTGATTGGCAGGTTAGGTTAGTGGTTTGTGATTATATTGAAGTGTATTGTTTGTTATAAAGCTGACGTTTTAATGCTAGTATGACTTTAGTTTAGTGTTAATTGGTTATTAATAGGGTTAATTTAATAATTGTTTTGGGGATTATCATTGAGGGATGAGTGATACAGTTTGATTGAAGAAGTTGTATTTCTTTGCTATAATACACGATCAATTGATTTATCTAAAATGGCTGGAGTTATTTGTTCCCATTGTGAATTTAGTGCTGAATACTCTCGCGGTTTCGTGCCAAGTTTATCGAGGTACAGAGGTCGGCCAATTGCACCCCCTGTGGCGGCTCGACCATTGACGGTTGACCGCGAGATTTGTGGGGGCTACCGTCCACCGCCATCATCGAATTGTCGGGGCCGTTGTCTCCCGACTTCCCCGCTACATTCGTCCCACTACCCCCCGGCTGTTCTTGAGGTCCGGGCTACCGGACTCCACTTCCTCACCCCCCTGTACCCCCGACTTGGTTGCTGACCGCGTCGGCATGTTTCAATCGGTGAGGCTGCCTGCTCTACGCTTACAACGCGCTACGCTGTTCAGTGGCGGCGTGCCGTGGTGAGCGCGCTCGCAAAGTAAAACCCAGTCCCGCACGTGAACAAACAGGTATGGCGCGCCGATGCGTGATTCCCTCACACACACGCTCTACGCGCTCAGGCAATAACAAACACGACGCTGCTACCTGCCGAGTCCCATGCACCAATCACACGCGAGGGAGTGGGGAGTCGGGGGTGGGAGGCCACTGGTGTCTGCCGTGCGCGTGCTGCTGATTGGAGGGGGTCACTTCGCTCCGATTTAAAGGGCCGTTTAAACAGCCGCGCGAATACGCGCACGCCAGGCGCTTAGCTCGCTACCTCGCTATAGACAATTGCGCAGGCTCGCGACCGCAACACAGTCACACAGGCACGCGAGCGCTAAGTGCTACTGTAAACAATCGCACAGGTATGCGAGCGCTAAACACTACCGAAAACAGTCGCGTAGGGACGCGAGCGCTAAGCACTACTGTAAACAATCACACAGGTATGCGAGCGCTAAATACCACCGAAAACAGTCGCGTAGGCATGCGCACGCTGAACACTCCGCCTCGTGGTAAACAACCGCACATGCACGCGAACACCAAGCACGCTCTACCCTCCTCTTCACACTCCCAAAGACCACACGACACAGTTTATCCCCCTACTAGTTATTTTATTTACCGCGAGTAACCCGTTAAACTATGCGTGATTGTGTGAGTCAGTAGGCCCTCCTAGCCTATCCTTCGGGAATCCTAGGCTCAATTTATCCTGCCTATCGCTCCGCTCTTTACCCTCGATTAAATCATTCACACTCACCTCTCTCTTACTTATGCTTACTTCCACTCTGTTGCGCTGAAAGCTGTAGACGGGCGAGGCTGTGGGTCGTCTCCGTAGGGGGTTGAGCCTGGCTGCGCTGAAGCTCGTCACACAGACGTCTCGAACGGCTGACTCTCCTGCTCTGTGGACCGCGATGATTTCAAGAACTCTGCCTCCGCATTTTATCCACCCTATCACGAAAGCATTCCGTGATGCTCGTACTCGCCCACCCGTGCCCTTTCATATTCGGGTCTATAATCCCACCTATGACAAAAGGCATTCAGATGCTTCCGCACCCGTGCCACCCTGTCCATTCAGAGGCTTGGCTATTCTTGTCCCTTTGTTTTCTAGATCCCTAATTCTGCCTAGAACAAAGGCGTTCCACTGTTCCCACAACCCGTGCTGCCCTGTCCATTCAGATGTCGGAATGCTCCTGTCCCGTTGTTATTTGGATCCGTAATCTCACCTATAACAAAAGGCATTCAGATGCTTCCGCACCCGTGCCGTCTGTCCATTCAGAGGCTTGGCTATTCTTGTCCCTTTGTTATCTAGATCCCTAATCCTAACAAAGGCATTCCGATCCGTGTGTGTGCGGTTTCACTCGCGGTGGCTCAACGGCCTCTGCCGTGACCACGTAACTTTAATATCAGGTCACGGCGCTGCGATGCATGTCAGCCTCGGGAGTAGATCGCCCAATTGCCCGGCCGCAGGAAACCATGAAGGCTTTCTTCAATTAGTTCAGAAGAGGCGACTCTCTGCTCCCACTCAATGTTCATTCACACGTGATGGAAGGCATATGGGTCAAAACGTTGGACATTGTGCAATTCACAAACTCATACTGGAGAGCTGCACAGCACAGCCACTGAAACCTGCGCAGTCTTAATGGCTACATTGGTTGAAGTATCCTTGCTGCACCACATGAGGAGCTAAAAAGTTGCCTGGCACGCGTTCGTATCAAGCCGGCTGTCGACTGCAGGCCACGGCGCACTGGAAGTTTTTGGGAGCTACCGGAACGCCATCTTTCCTGCAGATGCTTATCCTGGATCCCCACTCTGGCACGACCCAGCCGGTTTATACCGGTGTCGAATCCGGTCCTCCCTTGAATACCTTTCTTTTCTCCCCTAGTCCATCATCATCATTGTCCTCCTGCTGCTACTACCACTCTCTGCCCCCGGCTCCCAGCTATGAACAGGCCTACGCCAACCCCTATCACTACCCCTACCACACTCTCTATGATTACCCCTACTCTTATAACACACCCTATAACTACGCCAACCACTATCACTACCTCAACCCCGATCACTACCCCAACCCCTATCACTACCCCTATCACTACCCAAACACCTATCACTACCCCTACTGACACTACCCAAACCCCTATCAGAACCCCTACTAACACTACCCCAAACCCCTATCACTACCCCTACTAACACTACGCAAACCCCTATCACTACCCCTACTAACACTATCCCAACCCCTATTACTACCCCTACTAACACTACCCAAACCCCTATCACTACCCCTACTAACACTACCCCAACCCCTATCACTACCCCTACTAACACTACCCCAACCCCTATCACTACCCCTACTAACACTACCCCAACCCCTATCACTACCCCAACTGCTCCTTAACCACTCCTGCCTGTTCTCCTATCACCATAACCACACAACCACCACTTGTAATCCCCCGTATTTATTATCTCAACCACTATCATCTAATGTACAATTTAATAACTGCTGTAAAACACCTTAGATTAAGGCGCTGCTATGTAGTCATTAATATAAACTATAAGAATAAGGGGCTGCTATACATAAATTGTGGTATTCCAGTAACTTATATAGCAGCACCTTTTTCTTATATCCTCTATATATGTCAGTGCCTTATTGTTATATTTATATATATTTATATACAGCAGAGCCTCATTCGCATATCTTATATAGATTGATATATAGCAGTGCCTTATTCTCAGATCGTTTATATATTAACATATATCACCGCCTTATTATAGCTTTTAAAGGTTTATATATAGCAGTGCCTTATCCTTATACCCTATACTGTCCAGCAATTATTGGTTTAAGGGTTATAGCAGAGAAAGCAAAAAGAGAAAAAATAGGCTCATTCACATCTGTTTCAGAGATTTACAGAAAGCATTCGATATGACTAAATAAGATAAAACGTCGGCAACACTAATATGCATTGGAGTTTATCAACAAGATCTTATATCAATAGATGAATTAACCTTGATATGGTATCCTGAATTTGAGTTTTTTTTATTATAAAGTTGTCATGCACTGAAGCGTTTCATGCTTCATTGGACTAAGACTTATTTTTACTCCCCCCCCCCCCCCCTTGACAATTTTCCAATGTAGAACCAATTCACCCTTGATTTAAAACTTTCGTACCTGCAGGAATCCATGCTCTTTGGTTCTTTTGGTAAAGTCACTTAGTTAGAAATAAAAGAAAATAAAACAAATCACGATTTTTCGATCACAACACAAGCGGTCGTCATCAGACAAAGGAGTCAGCCTCTAAAGGCAAACTGTTTATAAGGGTTTGTGGATGGGCGTAGCCCAAGTGCACCAACAACAACAGCAGATGCACGGGCGGTGCACGAGTGCCAATGCAGCAACAATGCCAATGCAGCAACAATGCCAATGCAGCAACAATGCTAATGCGGCAGCAATGCCAAGCGCTGGGGATGCGGGGGGGGGGGGGGAATTAACTCGGAAAAACAGACTAGTACCCAGCAGATATGATGGAACAACCATAAACAGTTAAGGTTTTACCTGGTTACTAACACCCTTCCAATGATTGCTCAATTTGTATCCATCTTCTCAGTTGAAGTTTTGTCTATGTTTATATATCTGGATGGCTTCATGAACAAATCTTTTATAGTAGCCTGTAGGTTTGCAGAGTACCTTTGTCTCAGAAGCAGCAATATCATGCGAGCCCACAGCATTATAACAATGGTCAGCCACGGCAGAGGTATTGGTTCTGCCGTGTTTCAGATCTGTTTTGTGTTTGCGAATACGGTCCGAGACATGTCGTTTCGTTTCCTCAATGTAACTGCCACCGCAGGTACAACTCAGTTTGTAACCAACGAATGTGTGGTACCACCGCGGCGGAGCAGCTCCGTCGGAGGCCGTATTCACCACTGTGACACCGCCACCGGGGAGTGACGACGCCGACGCGGAGCGCCCCTCGCCCCCCCCCCCCCCCACATGTATACACACACACACCCCACGTAGGGCCGGGAGGGAAGGTCACCTGGCCGACGGGTTTTTATCCAGAAGCCCCTAATGGGATCAAGCTTCATGGTTTCCCGCGGCCGGGAAATTGGGCGATCTACCCCAGAGACTGACACGCACCGCGGCACCGTGACCTGACATTAAAGTTGCGTGGTCACGGCGGAGGCCGTTGCGCCACCGCGAGCGAAACCGCACACACACGGCACGGGGCGTGTGAACCGCGATATGCCTGTGGTTATAGATGGAATTAGGAACTGAATGCCTGTTGTTATAGATGGAATTAGGAACTGAATGCCCTTGATTATAGGTGAGCTCCCGGGTCCAAATAACAACAGGATAGGAGCATTCAGGCTTCTGCATAGACAGGGCGGCGCGGGGCGGAAGCATCTGAATGACTTTTGTTCTAGAAAAGGTCACGGATCAGCATGTGAAAAAGGACGAACATAACTCAGCCTCTGAATGGACAGGGCGGTACGAAGCGTGGGAACCACGGTACGCCTTTGTCATAAGTAATATTACAGATCTGAATATGACGGAGCATGGGTGGGCAGGCGCCAGAGCAACGGAATGCCTTTAGGGTGTATAAAATACGGAGGCTTAGTGTAGCAAGAGAGAGTTCTTCTTCAACATCATCGCGGCCCACGGAGCTTTGGAGCCGGCCGTTTGGATCGTCCATGTGAAGTGTTTGAGCGCAGCCAGGCACGATCTGCTACGGAGACGACTCACAGGATCGCCTTTCTACAGCGTTCAGCGCAGCAGAGTGGAAGTAATCGTAAGTAGAGGAGAGGTAAGTTTGGGCTATTTAATCGAGGGAAAAGAGCGGAGTGATAGGCAGGATAAATTGAGCCTAGGATTCCCGAAGAATAGGCTAGGAGGGCCTGCTGACTCACACAATCACGCGTAGTTTAACGGGTTACTCGCGGTAAATAAAATAACTAGTAGGGGGATAAACTGTGTCGTGTGGTCTTTGGGAGTGTGAAGAGGAGGGTAGAGCGTGCTTGGTGTTCGCGTGCATGTGCGGTTGTTTACCACGAGGCGGCGTGTTCAGCGATAGGCAGGATAAGCTGAATCTGGGATCCTCAAGGGATAGGCTAGGAGGGCCGGCTGACTCGCACACACGTAGTTAGCGGGATACTCGCGGGGAATAAAACCGCTAATAGAGGATAAAACTGTGTCGTGGTCGCTGTGAGTACGAGGGAGGCGGAGTGTTTTGTGCTCGCGCGCATACGTGGCTGTTTGCGGCGAATACAAGAGTGCAGCGTCTGGTGATCACGCCCATGCACGGTTGTTTACATTGAGGTGGAGCGCTTAGCGTGTGCGTGCCTACGCGGCTGTTTATGAGCGTGCTTGGTGTTCACGTGCGTTCGCAGTTGGTTAACACGAGGTGGGCTGTTCAGTGTGCGCGTGCCTAAGCGACTGGTTTCGGTGGTGTTTAGCGCTCGCTGGCCTATGTGACGGGGTGGCGGTCGCGCACCCGCGCGATTGTGTAATAGCGAGGTAGCGAATTAAGCGCTTGGCGTGCGCGAATACGCAGCTGTGTAAACGGCGCGTTAAATCGGAGCAAAGTAATCGCGGCGTGTTTGTATTTGCTTAAAGCGTGTGGAGCGTGGGTAGGAGGGAATCCCACGGCAGCGCGCCGCACCTGTTTATTCCCGTGCAGGACGGGATTTTACTTTGCAAGCGCGCTCACCGCGGCACGCCGCCATTGAACAGTGTAGCGCATCGCAAGCACAAAGCGTACGAGCCGCTAATTAAGCTATGCAAACGCGGTCGACATCCCAGGCAGAGGTACAGGGGGGCGAGACATTAGGGGTCGGTAGTCTGGGCCTGATAGAGCAGCCGGGGGGTAGCGGTATGAATGGAATGGGGGAGTCGGTGGGCAACGGCCCCGACAATTCAGTGATGGCGGGGGACGGTAGCCCCCAAAAATGTGACATCCATGTACATCTTGAAATTGATCATCTGAAGTAGTACTTAAACATAACAGAAAATGTAAAATATTCTGATCACAGATGCTTTCCAACTTTAGCTCAAAGGACCACTTAACCACTATGGTAAAATCAGGAATTGAACCCTCAACCACTGCGCATCATACCACTTCAACAATTAGTCCGATAAGATGATCACGTTTATGTGGCGAAGTCTCCACAAAAACTACAACATTGAAGTGTCAGATCTTGATACAAAACACCACAAGAAAACTAATGACAAGAATAAACATCTTAAAACAAGGTAGGACACCCACTTTGGTAGTTGTGCGATGAAGACAAAACTTAGTACTTTCCATCATACACAGCACACAATATACAGCCCAAATTAACCAACTAACGCACTAAGCAGAGGTAACTCTTAGTTTCCCCTAAAGACAGCCCCCGCAGAAGTCAAAAGAAAAATGACGATGTCAACACGGTGTACAGCATTCAAAAAATCACTCTTGCTTGGATATAATTGTTACATATTACTTGATCTAACATACACATTCTAGAAATTCAACTGTTAACATATCCACTCAATATGGCTTAATAGGTATAACCACACGCAACATTATTTGTTCCAGTTCCCCCATACTTTATGTTTGACTTTTCAGCCACTACATTACATCCAGCCATCTCTTGGGATCCAAATGCATGGGATCAAAAGTGTAATTTCTTCAGCAGTCATTACAGCACTTTGAATTTACTATTTTGATTTAACATCACTATCATTCTGTACCGTATGATACATGTGAAGATGCAATGACGGTGCTAATGCCTTCGAACGCACAGAACGATTGAACGGCTTATCACCCATGTGTGTTCTCTGGTGTCTGTGAAGATGGAATAAAATTACTAATGGGAGAATTCAATAACAATCAGCAAGCAAATCAGCTACAAAACCAAACTGAACATCTTAAGAATTTGTGTATTCAGTACACCTTCGTATGCCTGCGAGATTTGGACATTAAAACAGATTGGCAGAGATAGGATATTGACACCCGAAATATATTGCTAAAGAATGATAATGCATCTAAGCTGGAACCAAAGAGTGACAAACGCATATACTTATACCATACATATACCAGCACAGTGTGATTCTACTACAACCACAATGTGATTCTAATAATTCTAATACAGCCCTAATCCCTAAGCCCCTAGTTCACATATCCGTCCCCAGATTCGCATATACTTACGTGATCCGAGGATATAAATACTTACATGATCCAAGGTTAGGGTGGGAGGATGACGTCACTAGGGAAAAGAGAGAGATGGAGGGGCAAGAGAGGGAGAGAGAACACCCAGAGAGAGAAGGAGATGTCACCGAAAGAGGTGGGGTCAACGGGGCACTTCTTGGTGGGAATCGGAGCAGGGTGGACACGTATGCTGTGAGCTCGTGAGAAATAAAATATAGTGTGGCCCCTCTGACTTCGATTGGTGGACTCACTAAAACTGTTGGCAGCGGTGGGATCATATGATGCCTCGACGCGGTAACAGGAAGGACCCCAACAGAGACCCCAGCGAAGAAGGGGAGGAACTTGTCTCTACTCCAAGCGCCCCGGACGGCCGTGATCCAAAGAGAGCACAATCTGTAGGTGTGGTCGGAATGGCCCCCCGAACCGTGAGATGATGGTGGTGAGCGAGGAACGACATATTCGAGAGCCCTCGACCCCATGACGGAAGGGAGCCCTGGGTGGTCTGGGTTGATCAGCTCACAGAGGCAGTCATGCTACTCCTGTAACAGTTGAGGGAGGACAAGGTGGCTGCTAGCCCGGCGGCGTCAACGCCACCCATGGGGTCCGACCGGGAAAGCCTACTGTGGGGACGCCGTGGGCAACAGCCACGGTGGGGTTGGTCACCGCCCAAGACAGACCGCTGGAGACGACAATACCGGGGATGGGTGAGAGCATGGCACCACGACCAATGGGCTCCATTTTCACGGGGCCAGCAGGTCCATCGGAGGCTCCACGATTTAAATTGGCAGCGTCGGAACCACTGAGAGATGTTGAAGAGTTACCTCAGGAGGATTTAAAGTCAATCTTAGTGGGGCTGACACCGCTAGCTGCCATTGGAGGAGCGGCGACAAAACACCCCCTTGGCCCAGCGGTAATGACTGCTACAAGCTTTAGGGGTGGAGCATTGGAGCCATGTGGGAAGGTGCTGGTACAATGGTCAGAGGTGCAAGGCATCCGTAGCCCAGGCGCGGAATTTATTCAGCCCGGGGGATCAGAACAGTGACGAGGGGAGGGCGCCAATCGACCACGCAAGTTAGGCAATGGTCAGAAGTTTGTGGCTAAACGAGGGGACTGGGGAGCATTTGTTCGCCGATTTGAGGCCAGCTTAATAACCATTGCTAAAGTCTACATCATAGACTGACAGTATACTCACTATGATAAAGAACCAGGCTACAGTCTATATTAGTGCTTTTTTTGTTTCAGAATGGATGGAGCACGAGGCACCGAAGGCTCTTCCCATGGCCCTTAGTGACGATGCTTTAATTATAATATACTCCTCCATACAGGCGGAGAAAAAACAACACCCTGCAAGCAGCTTACCGAGAGATGGAGTGATTTTTGATCCACTATCCAGTGCTAAAAGATGATTCCAGAACCGTTGGCGGGAGGAAGGAGAATAAGCTTTAGGCCTACAGAAGCTCACTCATGGCCCGAGCACCATCTGCTTTCCCAGGGCTGGACGTGGGGGCACTGCCTGCCCCGAATGTACGTGGCACATCTGTCGCAGGCAACACTGCCCACAGGTCCCCTTGGGGACCTCGCCCAAACTGCACCGTCCATGGCAAGCCCTGTAAAGGCCCCAATGTGTGTGGGTCCAATTGGGATGCCGGCACTGATATCTACATCCCACCCGTCTAAAGCTGGACCGGTCGAGGCCTACCATGGACGTAGTACTCCACCCGCAAGACCACCCATTACATGCACCAAAAACCGGGTCACCGCGAACATCTACACCTTCAACAACAACCGCCATTCGCCACTAAGTGGCGGTAACGTCACCATGACGCTTGTGCCAGGCGATGTGCACATTGAGGCCATGTGAAGTGTTGAACGCCCGCTGGCACGAGGACATGGGGCAGACCCAGGTGCCACGGGTCGACTGAATGAGACGACTGGATCATGCACAACTTGTGCCCCCTTCTGTGCCAACTTGCTGTGCTTTAGCCACCCGGCGCTCCGCTCGTTGTTGTGAGCGTCGCTCCTTCGCCCTACATTGTTGTTGCAGGGCGACTGCCTCCAACTGCCCAGTAGCGTCCTTCACGAGCCTCCTCCACAGAGGCAGATCTTGACACCGCTGGTACCAGTCATCGGCAAGTCCACTCAGCTCCACATCCTCCTGTACCACATCACTTAATCTCTTCTCTATCCCATGCCGCACCCGTTTAGCCCCCTCGATCTGGCCAAACAAAAGCTGTTTAGGCATGCGGTGGCTGGGCATGCGGGCTACATTACCTAGCCAACGCAGCCTTGCCTGCCGGAGTAGCTCACCGATGAGACTTTGTCCAGATCTTTCAAGGATTTGTGAGCTCCTCACACAATCCAGCCTGATTAAATACAGGACAGATCGTAGGCAGGCCAGCCTAAATGTTTCTAACCGGCGAAGATGTTCCGTTAGGGGGGGTCCACGTTTCGCAAGCGTAGAGAAGGAAGGGAATGACTGTGACCGAGAAGACCTGAAGCTTCGTGTGGAGCGACAGACCAGGTAGCTTTCACACAGCATTATGCAACCGATTAAAATATAATGCCACTCGACTGATTCGGAGTGAGATCTCTGCTGTCAAACCAGAGCCAGTCATAAGCACACTGCCCAGGTATGGGAAACTCTACACTCTCTCCACAACTGCCCATCACCAATTGGGAGTTGTGGGGGTGGAGTGTCCGATGGTACAAAATACCCAGGAAGGTGCTTAGTTTTGGTGGTGCTGACCATAAGGCCCCACCTCTTTGTGGCAAGCTCCAGGTTCAGCAGCATCGTCTCCAATTCCTCTGAGTGAGCAGCAATTACCAGATCACCGGCATACCTGGCGTGGTTGAGCAATAGCGAGCCATCCCTTGACCACACCCGGGCATCAATCAGCCTCCCATTGTATCTGTACCAGATGGAAATTCCTCCGGTACAGCTATTGAAGGCTTCATGAACTGCGTGGTCGAAATAGATGTTAAATAACGTGGGAGCCAGAGGACATCGCTGTCGCACCCAAAGGTGAAAAGAGAATGGCTCCAATTCGCGGTTACGTAGTTTTACACGGGCCCGCTCACCATCATGAAGGTCCTTAATGATCGTGAACAGAGGGTCAGGAACTCCAAAAGCACGAAGGACAACCCAGATCTCAGACCTATTGATGGTATCATAGGCCTTGACCAGGTCAATAAACCAGAGATATAAGTCTTATTGAAATTCCCTACACCTCTGCTGTAGCAGACGGACAGAAAATATGGCATCTGAAACTGCATCTGGGCTCCGCAAACTTCTCCTCAGTGTGCCTGGCAAGGCGATGTTGAATAATCATTGCCAGGACCTTTGATGGCACACTGAGGAGTGATATGCCCCTGTAGTTGTTACAGTCTGTGCGGTCCCCCTTCTTAAAGATGGGGACCACCGGGGCAATCCTTGCCATCCTGCGGAATCCGTACAGTGGTCCAGACTTGTGTTACGATGCCATATAGGACCGCCTGTGCACAAACGCCACCCTCCCTTAGCATTTCACTTGGGAGATCATCTCTGCCCAGTGCCTTTCCTGGTCTCAGACTCTGGATCGCCTTCAGTACTTCCTCAACAGATGGCACCTCAGCCAGCCACTCACATGCGGTGACTTCTAATATTTGAGGCACCGCAGCCTCAGCAAGGTCATCCCCAATTTGTCCCACGATGTTTTACAGGATGAGGGATTTCCCCTCCCCCAGGACCTCACAGAAATGTTTAGGAAATCTGAAAATCTGTTCCTGGGGGTCGGAGATTGGATCACCGTCCTTCCCTCTAATGATGGTAATAGGTGTGGTGCTGCAAGTTACTTTTTTGATGGAGTTAAATAGTGATTTGTGATCGCGGGCCATTGAGGCAGAGTCCATCTTCTCTGCAACCTGCGACCACCACCCATCCTTGCAGTGCCTCGCAGCTCTCCAAACCTCCAAGCGAAGGCTGTGGAAAGCCTCCTCATTCCCTGACGTGGGATGCTGTAGACGATGAGAGTGGGCCTGTCGCTTTTTTTGCAGCCAGCCTGAACACCTCCTCTGTCAGCCAGGGTCTCTGTGGAGGTCTGGACCGTGTACCACAAGCAGCCATTGCAGCTGCATGAGCCACGGTCCTTAACCTCGTCCATTTCCCCTCGACATCAGGAGGAGTGGGGGATGATGCCAACCCCAGCCGCAAGTGATGATGAAATTCTCGCTTGCAACTTTCATCAGCTAGCTGAGACCATGCCACTATGGGTTTGAATGGGCTCCTGGGTGTACACCTACCACCGGAGTAGAAGAATGGCAGACACATCTTACAGATGACAAGTCGATGGTCAGCGGGCAGATTAGCTCCACGGTAGGTTCTGGTGTCAAGGACATGGGCCTGCATCCGCTGTTCCGTCACTATGTAGTCCAGCAGATGTTCTTGCTTGGACTTGGCATGCATCCATGATGTTGTGTGGATGGGCTGATGCCAGAACAGCGTGTTGGTAATTACAAGCTCATGGACTGCACAAAAATCTAGCAGTCTCCTGCCGTTGTTATTGAGCTGATCTGGCCTATTACTTCCAATCACTTCATACCAGGTGCCAGCATCATGACCGACTTTTGGGCATTGAAGTCACCCAACAAGATGACTTTATCCCGAGGGGCCACTTTAGCTAGCACCTGTGACAGGAGGTTAATAGAAGGCATCTGACTCACCAGTAGTGGTTTTTTGTTGATCCTGGACGAGCCCCGAGAGTAAGGATTCAGTCTTCTGGCTTTGCCAAATGGCATTTGGCCAGGAGACGTCATAGACGCCTGTCCCCCCGTGGCCTCCGGCACAAGCTTTATTTAAGTTTTAAATCGTGGTTTCGTGGTAATTAATTGAAGGTGGAGGGGTACCAGCCCCTCGCACCCGTCCAGAGCCCCTATTTGGCCGCTGTCGTGGTTACAAACGCCATGAGGGGAATGGCCAATCTAAATTGGCTCTCTCTTTTAAGGTCCGATTTACCCTTTGTATGTACTGTCTTGTCTTACAAGTTATTCATTTACTATTGTCTTAAATACTGTTCTGTATACACACATTTTTAATCCCTACACAAACACAAAGTAACAGTTCTCTGGATGAGTTCGACATTGCTTGTTTATTGACCAACAAAAGTGTATTTTTCTTTCATTCCGTTGGATTCGTGCAGGGTGTGGTTTAGTCGAGGATGACTTTTTTTCAAGGGGGAAGGGGGGGGCGTGATGTAGTCCTAATTCTTACGTGATCCGAAGGTATAAATAATTACATGATCCGAGGTTACAGTGGGAGGATGACGTCACAATGGAAAGGAGAGAGACGGCGGGAAGAGAAAAATAGAGAACGCCCAGAGAGAGGGGGGGGCATCACTTGAAGAGGTGTGGCGCATAGGGAAACGGAGTAGGGTGGATGCGTGCAACGTGCACCTCACAATAAATAAAGTATAGTGTGGCCCCTCTGCCTTAGAACGGTGGATTCTCTACACATACATACATATAACATGCCTACATACGAACATAGTGAGAGTCTAATACAGGAAGTCATAGAAGGCATCTGACTCATCGACTTTTCCTGCATCCCTCCACTGATGTTTACCTTCGGTGAAGGCATGAGCAACCACCATTCCTCGCCTCCGGTTGATGGGGATGCGAGCCCACAGTAGCCTGGGGCTTACAGGTCCACACACCTTACCGCCACGTTCCCACACCCCCTTCATTCTTGGTGAGCCACTCCCTGTTGTTTGGCATTTCCCTTCCACGAGTAAAGTACCATAAAAACAACCCCCGACCTCCTCAGCGGTTCTGCATGGTAACCACAGCCGCCCACGCGGTCTCTAGATGAGTGCGAAGGACCGGTTACCCCTTCACCCTCAATGCAATTACCGTGAAAACACATGAAAAATATTTCACACATACACACTTGCGTACATAGACACACGAGTGTACATGTAGTGAATAACTCGGAGACGATAAGACTTGGAAGCACTTCTTTATTAACGAGCACCATCGGGGTTAACAAACGTAATATTTAGTCCGTCTATTGTCGGCGATGTTACTCAGGCAGGGCAGTTGGTAGGCTGCCTGATGAGCGGCGCCCCGAGAAGGTAGAGACAGAGACGACGACGAGAAGAATGGTGAAGACGAAGAGAAGAATGTCGACGATGGACTTCAGCAGCACGACAGGAATCTCACTCCAACAACAGCCCCGAGGTGCCCCACAGGGACCCCTCTTATACTGTCAGCGTGGCCTGGCTCCGTCCCGGCCACGCCCCCTTTCTGTAGCCTAATAGCGGGTTCCTGGTGGGCCCCTTCTGTGACCTTTCCCCTAGATCCTTGTCTTGTGTATATCCTGGCCTGCTGACGTGAGGACTGCCGTACGCCTCAGATCTCCTTATCTGCCAGCAGACAGTGCTATGCCGCTACATACATACACAGCAGTGTACAATCAGACACATGAGTGGACATACACACGGGAGGCCGTCTGCTACTGCCTGGAAACTGATGATCATCTTTGCTGTCTTACGGTATTATAAACCACACTTTCAAGATATACCATTCAGATGATTATGTAACGTTCATGACAGCAATTATAATAATTTTGGTTGATTGAATATAACAAATCACCGTTGTTGTCGAGATGCACCCTTATCAACACGAGTGTCCTTAAATAAATTGATGAAACAACGTCGACACAACAGTTGAATGCAAAGTGCATGGAAGGCAAAGTTAAGAATAAAGGATATATGGATCCTAGGGGCGAGTATGAGAGATATTTCACAAATGAGAATGAGTATCTGAACCAGTGTGCTGTGGTAAAGGCAAACAAATGGATGTACGCACT
This sequence comes from Petromyzon marinus, assembly GCF_048934315.1. Classification (NCBI taxonomy): domain Eukaryota; kingdom Metazoa; phylum Chordata; class Hyperoartia; order Petromyzontiformes; family Petromyzontidae; genus Petromyzon; species Petromyzon marinus. The sequence goes on along the minus strand of NC_133748.1, from coordinate 5,751,057 downwards.
TGAAAAAGGCGTGATGCACATTAATATAACGAATCCATTCACAACACTCATTGAACACACGATGCTCCTTGATCTTCAATAACGTGTACCAAGAATTATCAAGCTGAACTTGAGGCCAAGCTGAGCATGAGGCCAATATTCTCAATATTATAAGTAACGAGCTAAGTTATCCGGCTTCGCATGGGTCTCAGTAATCAAATGTAAGAGTAATGTCTTGGCATGTTGTCCTAGAATAATTTAATGCTGCAAATGAAGTCGGTAAACGTGTATTTTGTTACGGTTGTTTTTATTGTGTGATACAGTCACATGATTTGTTTGTTTGATATGAGGACAGCTTTAAAATGTGTTAACATTGGAGAGCTTCAGGATATACAATATTGGATGTATTGTCATCTAGTGCCAATATGATTTTTTTTCACATTGCCAACTCTGGAGCGACCAACATAGAGTTGGAATGAGAGAAACATGGGCTTAGCAGGCTTAAGCTAACAACTTTGAGTGATTGACCCTGTGCCTTGTTGATGCTAAATGCAAAACTGAGCTGGACAGGGAATTGAAGGAGTTTAAATTGAAAGAGCAGGTCAGAGGTAATGGCTGGAATGCGTGGAATTAATCCTGCTGCATGGTCAGTCATGATGGTCGATTCAATTACACGGGGCATAATTTTCTTCACAGATAATCGCGTACCATTGCAAAGTGTTGGTGGGTCTAGATTCCTAAGAAGCATGATGGGTGTGCCAATATTGAGGTTGGGTTTGTGTGGAGGCACACCAGGTGGTTGCAGAGAGTTGAGAAATTCTGTAGGGTAATTGGCTGCCTCATTAGTGTCCAGTACAGTGTCAATTGACCTGTATGTATGAGAAATACCTGGTAATTCAGAAAGGAGGTCGTTGTTAGTGATATTCACAGCGCCATTTTTTGGTGCGAGGATGCCTCTTTTGCATAGCCAATTGTGGTCATGTAAGTGGCGAAACATCACCAAAGACAACTTATCAAGTTACTGAAGTGTTGCAACTGTTGTGCCAATGTTGGTCAGAGAGAAACTTCTATCTGCATTGTCATTGCCCGTTTTGAGCAGACTTACAGCAAACTGTGGATTTGCCAGTGGTCCTGGTAATGTTGCAGGTAGGTGCCTCTGCGTTATCCAAATTAAAGTTCAATTTGAAGACAGATTGAGCTGTTCTTCAATCCTGTCAATAGTGACAGCAATGTATAATAATGCAACTGTATTGGAGATAATGTTGCTCTGCCGGATTTTGGCCAAAAGAAGATTTATAAATAAAGTTTTGGCAGAAATAAAATGGCACCACTGGCCGTGAAAACAGCAATAGTAATTTTGTTGAAGCCTTCTCTGTGGCTTGGAAGCAGACTTTGCTCATGCAGTACGATGTATTCAGTAAGCTGCTGCTTGTTTTAGTTGGGTTCTCGCAAAAGGCTATGTGGCACATTATTATCTTTGTTTTGTTCTGGTTCAGGAAGGGCAAAAGTTTAGAGGCTAGATCCACCTAAATCCTGAACTTATCTTCAATGATAATAAGAGCCTGATTGAAGATGGCATCATTGTAGTGATGTAGGAGGTTTGAATTTCGCACGTGCCTGGTGTAGAATGTCCTCTGCCAGATTCTCCTTGTGGTCGTGCCATAGTTGCAGAGGATTAGACACGGCACATGTGTGCAGCATGATGGCAAATAGGTTCCACACCATTGCTGGTGACAGAGTTGCAGCTGCCTCGTCCAAAGTGCTGTTCCATTGCTCATCATCCTCTAGCAGGCCTCGGAGTTGGCAAGCATATTGGTAAGTATCACAGATGGTGCCATCACCTGTTCGCAGCTCTTCAAATGACTTAGGCCGTTTGGCCTCATGTAGAAGCAGTCTGAGGTACAAGCATTTAAAATTGTTGGGATGTAAGTGTAAACACGGCCAAGTGCTTCACTGTTTTTTTTGTGGGTAATTTGACACATTTTGTCCAATATTGCGGTGCACCTACTTTTCTCGCAACATTCCATGTATAGCACTTGGGTACCTCATGATAAAGCAGTGTCTGATCAAAGCATCATCCCTACAGTGAAGGAAGAAAGCAGTGAGAGTTGTGTGTTGTGGGACTTGGGCTCGCGTATGTGCATGTGTCCATGAAGAAGACTCTTTTCCCATTCTCAAGGTGCACGCTGAGACAAAACACAGTGGGATGTCGCTCGTGAATGGGGAAGTTGAGGATTCTCAATATGGCTTCATTGGTGCTGATGTGTCTACCCAATTCAAAGTTGTTGAACCTCATGATGCACTGTGCCATCTGTTGTGAGGCCCAAGATAGCTATGTCAGATCCTTTGTTGACATACTTGCACACAAGCTTATCCCGAGCTCTCAATACTGATGGTGCATTGTCTTTGAGGTGTGTGCCTTTTGGCGTCATCTGGTCCAACACCATGTAAGACTGGGTACTAAGAAAAGCTGTCTCGGGTGTGTACCAATCAATTGCAAGGACAGTGCATACATTATCAGTGTTGTCTTTTTGTTTGCATTTTGACCGCAAGTGTTGCGGTTAATGCAAGCATAATCCCTTGTAAAAAGGTATCAGTTTTGTTGCCAGGTAAAAGGGTAAAAACATATTATTATATTTTGCTCCTGGCAAAGGTCTCAGTTTTATTGTTCAATACCTAGCTTTATTAAAATATTTGTGTTAGCGTAAATTGCCGTCATATTTTCAATGTACATCGAGTTTCTCAGACTAAAAAGGTAAATGTGTAAAATATTCGTCTGAGTTTGCTTTCCCTACTGATTGAAGCACGGGTTAGGAACACTGGCTTGTCGCATGTGGCATAACGTAATGGCCACGTTAACATCAATCAAAGGACGTCACAGGGGATCATTGTTCAGGTGACTGGGCCCAGCAGCAGCACGTTCACCACTTGTTGAGGTTGGCGGTTTGCATCCGGCAGGCCGTCCTGTTTATCACTGCGGGTGTATGCAATATTACGCCTCGTCTGATTCAGAGTGGACGTCAAAGATCCCTGACGTCATTAGAAACGAGCCAGCCATTGTGTCATGTAATTCGAGGACAATGTAATTCAATCGACCTTTCTGCATCGCGACTTTTCCCATGACGTTTTCGATATATCGCGGGGTCGGCATAAGAACATTTTATGGGAAATTTTGGGGAGTTTTGCGAAGGCCACAGACAACACGCGAAGGCTAGCAGACGACACACAAAACGTTTAGTAACTCATAAATGCATAAAACATATGTACAGTACTGTATAATATTAATGCATTTGATCTTTTAATACCATAAATATACCCACATTTTTTAAAAGGAATATTTTGTAAAAGTTTAAGTTTGCGAAAAGAACGCAAAAGCCAGTAGACGACACGCAAAGGCTGGATATGTAGAGATATCTTAAACCCCCCGGCAGGAGGTGCTCGCTCTACTCACCAAGGGGACCAAAACATTTTACGTGTTTTTTTCTAGATCGCGGGGGGCCTGCGCCCCTAACCCCCGCGATGTGGAAGGGTCGACTGTAGAAGTGAGGGAATTTCAATGGCCCTACCACAATAATAGGTAATTTGCATCTCTGCAATGTATTGTCAAAAAACCCTCACGAGGGAAATATTCAGAGTTCCAACTTGGGTGCATTGTTCACAAACTCTTCCATATTGATCCCGCTACACGCGACTTGCTGATCGACTGTGGTGCACCTGGTTTATACTGCTGATAATTGAAGCTACCATTTTACCTAGGAATGGAATAGAACCCATGCCCCTTGGATTGCAAGTCTAGTGTACGAACAATTGCACAACAACAGTAACATCTTTACAGCAACTTCATTTACCCAATGTAGCTGCGATGAACTGCCAGCAGGCAGTGACGTGGCCCAGCAGTCGCGGTTCATGGCCTTGTTAGAGAATTGCAGATTGAGCCGGGCGACCTGCCAGCATTATAGCTGCAGTGTTTATAAACCGTAAATACGACTCTGTGCCGTCCGCTTCCCTGGACATTAAATATCCCCTGGTATCAATCAGGAGCAGATCATTGTGTGCCGGCTGTTTTGTTCACATTCCAAGTCTAAAAATTACCCAAAAAATACCAAAAAATTACACAGTAACATCACCCCCTGCTGTGAAAATATTGCAACCTGTATCTGTGAAACTTAGTGCCTTTGTGATAGCCGAGATGTGTGCATGACAAGTGTACTAAATTACTTCTGCTCAACTTATCCCCAGTCAAATCTTGACTTAAAGCTTTCGTGACTGCAGGAATCCATATTCTTTGTGTCGCTTGTGTTGCAATGACAAAACGTTGTAGTTTTTAGTTATTTTTCTTTTTAACCTATCTACGTGACTTCACCCAAAGACCCAAAGAATATTGTCCCCAGCCCTGCTAAGGTCAGAAGTGGGCAGCATTGAGCCTCTCAAGATGGCTGCTTCTGAGTGTCCACCAACAAGGTCAGCAGTTTGCCAATGCAAAATAATCAATTACCTCTGCAAAGTTATGACGATTTATGTACGTGGATTACATCTGCATCACAACCCAAGCCTGTGATTTTGGCAGCCTTGAATGTACCTTGATTAGTCACCTGGCCATGGTAGCAGACTACAGTACTGCAAGAAATTGACACGTCGGCCAAGCACAAGCAAGACAGTTTCCAGTGTGTTTCACCTACACAACGTTGAAGACAACTACGAGCTCAAACTGCATCTGAATGCCCGGTTGCTAATGTATGATGCAGAGCCTTTCTTCCTTGGAGTTATGTTGGAGAGGAGTCTGGCATTCCTTCAACAGCTTAAGGTATCCAGAAAGTTGTGCTCACGGCACAGTCTTCTAGCAAGGCTGGACGCGTCAACCTTCGGCACTGTCGCCCACACACTACGTAGATCAGGTCTCATGATGGATTTGCAGTGAGTCCACCTGAGTCGCAGACCTTGTTCCATAGAGGCACCACATTTATCTGTAACACGTATACACAAAGGGGTAACTGACCCTTTACCAGATACAGCCTAGGGTGGTGACCACCCAGGCAACTACACTATACATAGGAGTTACAGCTACGAAGGGTCGGACCCTCACTCGGGCCCCCGACCACGTGTTGAAGCCTTGTAGGATGTAGAGCTTCCAGCTTGTAGAATGCAGCGACCCCAGTCCCTCCGAGGGACCCACCTTATATCCTCCCGGGTCAGGGCCGGCTCCGCCCTCAGCCCATCTACCTTTGCGAGCATTCTAGCTCGCTCTTAATCCCCCTCGAGAGCTCTCCCCGAACACGTGATCACCCTTAAGCCCCCCCATCTGGGACCCTCTCTGTGGACACTCCGGATCACGTGTCTACGCGGTCAACCAGAGTGCCGTGGCCCAGGGCAACCCTGTCCCGACATTCTCCCGCTCCACCTTGTGATTTTTGCGTGGTGTCTGCGCTATCCCAGCGCTCACCAAGCCCCGCTAGGGCTGGTACTACACCCACCTATGGGGTGTACGCCATAACGGTGCATCGCATGCCATGCTCTGCTAGAACCGGCCTCACACAGCCACCCACACGGTCCATGATGTAGGAACATCGCATAGGACGGCCCTTCTGGGCCAGCACCATACAGTGACATCCCCGATGTCACTACATATTGGTAACGGTTTGTACAAGAACTTGAGTAAATAGAAGATGGTGGGGTATTCCACAGACAGGTAGTGTGAGGGAAAAAAGATTTAAACAACATTGGGTTCAAAATTCCATGGGTAACGATGTGCTCTAACTACTGCACCACATTTTTCCTGCACCCCAGTTAGAATTGCTCAAAAATGTCCTTCAATTGTGGGTAGGTTTCACGGAGATTCCACAGCACCATCCAGAATTGTTTGACATGTATTTTCACGCAAACCAGCTCCAGCACGTATTCAGTCGCCTTCTCGCTGCCTTGCCACTGCTCCCTTTCTTTCGCTTCCTACACCGACACAGGCACAAAGCGTGTTGCTTAGAACAGGGCGATGTTCCAGGCATTAGTAAATTTTCAGATCCACTGCCAGGCTACTCTGTGTGTGTTTCAGTTAAATGGCAGTGCTAATGGCAAAGGTTTGACTTCGTTTGATGCTTGTGCATCGATGACAACACAATCCGTTGATGATGTTAAAATTATCCAACTGGGGGCACAAATCAATGTGAGCAAGAGTTTATTATAAAGTTTCGCTGCTATTAGGGACTCGTCTTGAAGGATGTTGGCCAAATTGATTAAAGAGTCACCATAGAGTTGGAGGCAGCTAGTGCCAAAAGGCTTCACTTTGCATCTGGCCTCGCTGACAAGGCACCTCCCCATTTGCGATCCAATGACGTCATCATGCGTGAGGTTATCTCAGAACGTTACCCATCATGTGCCGTGTGATTTTTTTTATTCTGCAGATAGGAATGTGATGTTATTTTTTATAATGAAATACTTCCGAGGACAAACGTTAGACATGTTCATAGAATACTTGGATCACCTACATGGAACATGTTAATGAGGGCCGTCGTATCTTCATGTTAAGGGCAGACTGCACACCATTCTACTCTCTCACCTTGTAATTTAACATTTTCAATTTGATCCTGATCCCCCTTTAATTACTACACCAGACCATGGACATACCTGCACATTGAAGACAGTGAATATATTTCGGCTCTGTAGTTGAGACAGCAGGGGTATCACGTTGGAGTGCAGTACCTGGATCAGCTCCCGTTTATAAGATCGAATTTTTTCTTGCAGCGAAGAGTTGGTATACTTGTTCAGAAACAAGCTCGTCTTCTCGCAAAGCCTTTTGAAAAACACTGCAGTAAAAAAAGACAAAGTTCATGCTGTTTCAGCCTTAGAGATGGACAAGGTGAGGTTGGAGTGCTTTTGGAGAACGAAACTCAATCCTGAAAAGTAGCACCCATTTTCCTGAAGAATAACAATTTAATTAATTGTACATTACCTGACATGACATGGATCTGACACATGGACATATACAGAAAGTGGAACACATGTATGCATATTCTTGGTTCTTTCGGTAAAGTCACGGAGATAGGAAATAAAAATAATAAATGTAAAATTAAAAAAATAAACTGAAAATAACAAAAGCTGTGTATGATCTGAAAGACGTTCAACATACATGTATGCGTATGGTCCATAAGAAGTTAAACATACATGCATACAATTTTGGAAGAAGATGCAATGTTTAAGACTGCTGAGAAAATTAATTAGGCTTTGTTGGGACAGGTCACTAGGAGGATTGGGAGCCTGGTGGTGGAGACTAGCGATGGAGTGGCAGACAGAGGAGGGAATGCACCAAAGGGTGTGCACAGCGTTGAGTTGGAGGAGTTGAATTGGCTAAGGTTCTGGAGCTATATGGAATGTATCACATGACTATGTGGAATAACAGTGGCTTGGGGATGCATTCATTCAGCAGTGGATAGAATATAGCTGAGGATGCCTCATAGAAATCGATTACAGGGCTATTAAGCAGGGTTAAAACTGTCGACTCGTTGACAACTGACTCCTTCGTGAGTGTGCTGGCCACTTGGTCACCCAGTGTTCAATTGGCCGTTATTTACATAAAAAAGCAGGAAGGCGTTTAAAATGTAGTGATTTCTCACCAAGAGAGCCCAGCCACTGCGTGACTTCAGGATACTTGTCCTGCACGGCTTGCAGAGCAAACAGCAGCTGGAGGCAGTCGTCATTGCCTCTGGATATGAAGTAGTTGAGCAGTGCCTCTGCAGACTTCTCAACATTATTCATGCCCTTGGCTTGAGTGAAGATCTTATTGGGAATTTGTCCTTGACTCGTCAGCTGCAGCTGGAGATGTCGGGGGTCTTTAGCGATCCACAACTTCAGATCCAACTTCTTCTCTTTAATGGACCGCACGGACTCACCTGTGACAAACAGAACTTTGGATGCATTTTACATTTATCTTTTCATATGCATTGTATTTTCGTTTAACTATCCTGTTATTCCAAAATGTGCCAAAAGAATAAAGGAGGAGGCAACATTTTTTATTACAGTATTCAACCATTTTGAAAATTAACATTGGAAAATTGTACAGTTGTACAGTATCCGTGCATATGCACGATGTATTATTAGTGTGGATCATACCGTGCTTCTGAAACCAGCTCTTTAGTGGCTCGTAGTTCCTCCTCACATAGTAGAGACCTTTCCACAGTTCCCACAACGCCGTCTCTTCTTGGTTAAAGAAGTGATCTAGTATAACATCCACACACTCCTCTCCATGCTTGTTCTTGGCTGCTTGGCAAACTTCGTGTGGAATAGAATGTGATTCGTCAAAAAATTTCAGGAAGTGCGATGTATCCGCTCCAATCCATTCCTTGAAATTCCCCTTGTTTTCTTGGATGAGTTTCAATGTGTCACTCTGATTGTGGTCGTGAATTAGAGAACATGGGAGTTAAGTTTGTTATTTATATGTGCAATGGATTCCAAAGCATGCTTCATCCTAAGCATATATACTAAACAAATGAAGAGTGTTCAATGTGCATGCAAACTGCATCTAGTTTACCTGAATTCCATTTGAAAGCACATCAACACGTGGCACACTGATTCCATTGCTCTTTGTTTTGGTACTACCTGTGAATAAATATAATACTACTAGGTTACCATTGATTTAAGTGGACAGTTGGTGTGGTTAAATATTTTCTCACTTCATAGCAGCAAATTACCTTATTAGAACTGAATAATAATGATGATAAACACAGAATGTGAGACACTGAGATGAGAGTGATGGAGGATATTTACATTACAAACTTTATAAAATGTTCTACAGACATGAACAGGAATTTAGTTTGAACAATTGCAATAAAGATCAAGATGTCTCTTGATGCTACCACGCATCCCCAGTACATTCAACCCTCTGCCAAATCATGCAGTTGCTACACAGTTGATAAGCGACCTCAAGATCTGCTTAAACGTCATCTCACTATCTACACGTCGGTCTTCCCTTTGTTGTTACACTTCTGGAGACCACGCCAATGCCTGTCTCAACGATTGGCCATGACCCATTGTGTACACACGTCCCACCCAGCGCAAACGTGTTTATCTAACGATATCTAAACCGCTTACAGATGATGTTCTCTTGCCAACTAATGCATTGCTTATGCTATCTTGCCAATACCTTTCTAGAATCACTCGTACATTTGTGATCAAATTGCAACATAATCTTATTTTCAAACTGGAAGTAATGTTTGTCGTCACTATCATGGTGTGGTTGCTGGGACATGGCATCACGTGGTAATTGCTCCTTTTCCATTGTGTGCACGTTCCATTGGCATCTGAATCTCATCTGCCTCTAGTAACCCACATTACCAAGGCTCCCAGTGCCCTGTTGTGGACAACATTGTCTCTCGTGATCATCATCTGTATGAAGGTAGAGTTAAGACTACACAAAATGTCCCACACTCATGAAACCGATCTCTGTAGCCATCACTTCCAGAAAGGTCACTCATGATGTTGCCCATCTTCCACAAAAAGGACATGGAGTTTTTTTTTCTGGAGAGCAGAGCATTCTCAACGACCAAGGAAATCTCACTTCTAGACAGTGCTAAACCGAAGTTAAACATAACTAAAATAGAAGTGTAGCTAAGCACTGTCTCAACAGGTTAAAAGATACTCAAGAATATGCTAGCCTGCAGAAGTATATTATTTGGGTCTCTCGGTAAAGTCACGTAGATACAGTAGGTTCAAAGAAGTTAACAACAAAAATACAAGATACTACAACGTTGCGATCACAACACAAGCGATCGTCATCTTTTTTTTCCTCCTGATGACAATCGCTTGTGTTGTGATCGAAACGTCGTAGTTTTTTGTGATTTTTATTATTTTCTTTGACCATATCTACGTGACTTGACCAAAATACCAAAATAATATGAATTCCTGCCGTCACGAAAGCTTTAAGCCAAGATTTAGCCTGCAGAAGGATAGCATTATATGGTCACTAAAGCTTTAAACTAAGTGTTACAATTGGTATAATAGATTTGTTGAATATTACACGGGATTTTCACATGTATATATGCCAAGCCACACAACTTATCAGCTCAAATATGTATTATGTACATTTTATCAATCTCAACGTGTGCATTAGATATTTTTTGCAAGTAAAAAAAATTGTTTGGATAAAACTACCACGTTCTTAAAGTCAACCTTGTGTCATTCATCCATGATTAAACCAAAGAATCAAAACTTTATAGGATCTATGAATGACCAAACATCCACAAACTTCATGAGTAGTTGTACTGCATAAGTATAATGTGGGTTTACTCTCCAACACACCGGTGTGCTGAAGTTGTAACGAATTGGCATGTTTTGTAAATGTGACAAACCTTACTAAATTGGCTGCATCGGGTGGTGGCAGGTTTAACGGCACATTTATATCTAGATGATCTAACCCAAAAACCTCAATGGTCATGATACCGAGCTGGATAAGGTGACATTGCGTGTATGACTTCCCGAACATTGTCTTGATGATGTTTGCTGTTTTTAATAATGTTAAATCGAATTGATGAGTTTGGTCTTGAGGATTGCTCTACAACTTATCAGTGAGATGAATCAATAATAATTGGCATATTAATCGCTAGTACACAGATCTAACGACAAAGATTTGGTGCTATTATTCCGTGGCCCAACCCAAAAATGAATTATGAATCATGATGTTGCAAAAACCTACGTGTTAAGATTACAGGGCTGCTGTGGCAGAGTTACGATTGTCTGCTTGTCCTCCAAATTATCATCTTTCCCGTTGTTTACATGAAAGAGGTGTAAGGCATTTTAAATAAAATAATAACTTACCAAGAGAGCCCAGCCACTGTTTGACTTCAGGATACTCATCTTGCACGGCTTGCAGAGAAATCAGCAGCTGGAGGCAATCATCATTGCCTCTATTGATGAAGTAATTTAGAAGTAGCTCTGCACACTTCTCGCCGCCATTCATGCCCTTGGCTTTAGCGAAGACGGCATTAGAGATGAATGTTTGACTCTTCAGATGCTCTAGAAGATGGTGTGGGTCCCTACTGATCCACAGCTTCAGAGCTGACTTATTCTCTCGAATGCACTGCATTGCGTCACCTGTGATTGACAGCGTTGAATAAATGTCACGGGTATTTTTTTCATTGCTCTTGACTTTTACCACAAGTGTGCTAAAAGAATCAAGAGGCGAAGCAGAGATGGGTTCATAATTGTACTCAAGCATTACGGCGTTTAACATGACGCTGTTCAGTCACATGCCATTTGGTGAGTGCCATCTTGTTTTGTGGCACGGAACATAACTGATTAATTATTTGAAAGGGCAAGCACAAGCTGCAAAGTTGTACGGAATCCAAGCATATGAATGACTTTTATTCCTTGTTCATTGTGTAGTGATGTTAAATGGATCACTATGGCGCGTAGCGCCGAGTGCTGCAGAAATGGGCACAGAGCCTCACACACCATGCAGTACCATTCAATGCGCCACTAGGGGCATGGTACTGGGTGCTAGCAGAAGGAAGCCAGATGAGTACTACCGACAGAGTAGGGGATAACAGCCTCTGCCAGCGCCGCAGGTAATCGCCACAGAGTCGGTCACTGGGGGAGTGTGGTGGGGGTGGCTGGCGGCAGGGGGGGGGCATGCGAGGACGAGTCACCCCATCAGCGGGTTAAGCACCTGATGGGCTGGGGTGAGGAATGTGGGCCAAGGGTGAACGACGGGACACGGAAAGAGGAGCTGAGAAACGTCTAGACTCTAGAGAGTTCCCGAAGGGGGCGTGGTTAAGAGCAGAGCCAGAGAGGGAACAGGTGTGGTGTAATTCCAGAGGTAGGCGGGGCCGAGGGTGGAGCCAGGCCGCGCTGGGAAGGATAAAAGGGGAGCTCCGATCGTATATTGGGGCTGTCTGCAGGTAAAGTGGAACCCAAGTGATATATCTACGTCTTTGTCTTCGACATCGTGGGTCAGGCAGCACGTTGGTTGCTCTGACCCGATTATAGTTATCCTGTATGCGAGAGAAATAGGTGTATTGTGGTCCTATGTGTAACAAGAGAGATAGGTGTATTTAGTCTCGTGTGTAACGGTGTTGCACGAAGTGTAGAATTAACGTTGTTGCATCATAAATCGCGTCTCTGAAAAGATTCACTACAATTGTAACAAAAGCCATGCAAAATCAATTCACTGCCAGTACGCAACTCTTGTTATAATGAACGTGGGTCATACCTCGGTTGTGAAGCCACCTCCACAGCTGCAAATAGTGCTTCCTCACAAAGAAGAGTGCTTCCCACAGTTCCTTACAGCCTGTGTCTCCTTTTTTTAAGAAGTGGTTCAGTATGTGCTCCACACACTCCTCTCCATGCCTCTTCCTGGCTGCGTTGTAAACGTGGTGAGGAATCCACTCATAGTCCTTGAGATGCTCCAGGAGGTGTGAGGGATCTACTCCGATCCAGGCCTTGAGATTCTCTTGGTTCTCTCGGATGAGTTTCATTGTTTCACTCTTCTGGCTCCCTGTAGTGGAGAACACGGGATCTGATTAATGAGGGATGAAGCCCACAGCTGTCCTTGTGAGTAAGCCTACACAATGAATAATGAATGTTGGAGTCAATGTGTAAACATGCTGCGTTCATTGTACCTGAACTTCAATGAACACAAGAGCAGCAAGTTCTTCGCCTTTATCATTATTCTTTCTATAAGTAGTGCCTGTGAAATAAATGCCGTAAAATTAAGTTACAAACGATTCACTTAATACTTCATATGGTTGATAATTTCCTTCTGGTAGCAGAGCAAAACATTCAATTATTGGAACCCATATTCAATTCAAAGTGGTCATTTATACTACGAACATTTTAATACTGTTTTGAAAATGTCACAAATAAGTGGCTGCAGTGTTGCCGAATGAAAAGTAGTATTGAACGTTAGTGTCCAATCAGAAGTAATCAGTAGAAAACAACTAAAATAGAAGTGTAGCAGAGTCCTGTGAAACTGCAGACCAAGAAAGCAGCAAAGTCGTTCCCCACATTGTGCTGATGGACGCTAATCAGTGTCCCGGTGTTAAAAAGCATTTTTAGTGTCTCCACCACAAATTGATTTTCTCCCGTTCCCTTGCCGTTTCCACTCGACTCCTCAGCAATGATCTACGTTCATCATTCCCTGTAGTAGCCTTCTGGCTTATCTCTACACCTGCCACTGCTGAACAGTTCTTCCGAATATGATATTCCTTGTATCTTCCTAAACAAATATTAATCTCACGTTATTGCAAGCATCATATAACCATCTTCTTTTCTACCGCAATTCCATGATCTCTTAGTAAAGGACAAGTAATAAATATAACCTCATATAATAGGTCTAACCGGTTTATCTGAGCAAATGTGTAAAGGGGTTTTTTTAAAGAACAAAGCCTGTTGAAAAATATGGATTTGGGAACCTCTAACATGTTGTCAAAGGTAGGAAAATTTTCGATGGCCACCAAAAATCTCAGCTCATAGTCAACAAACATAGCTGTCCATAAAAATAATTTTGGGTTAGATTGATATAAATGTTTCGTTAAACCCGACACCTGACACAGCCAATTAGCAAGGTTTGTTAAGTTCACAAAATATGCCAATTAGTTACTAATTCAGCACACTGCTGTGTTGGACCTTAAACCCACAATATTTACAATTTGAATATGACGTTTCGCTGGTGATTACAACCAGCTTTGTCAGGTGATCATCAAAAATTGTGAAGAAGTCTTCCTGTTTCAGTCGTAAAGAGAGTAAATGTGAAGCCATCATTGTGAGCATATCAGGTGCCAAGACTATAGGGGGTTTAATGTAGTAATATAAATTACAATGGATCATGTTAACCTGAGAATATGCATTACCAATTATTAGTTGGGTTATTCACAGGTAACATAGTGGAATGAGTTTATGTTCACGTTGTTGTCCCTCCCCGAAACCTATGATTAGGATACATTAGATCTGAGATTATTCATATTGATCGGGAAAGCCTACGTGCTGCTAAAATGTTTATATTGAAGGTTAAGGCATTCATTTCCTATGAAAACAAATATTATTTATTGAAGAAAAATGTCCAAATATATTGGAGGCACAGACATTGTAATTCCGGAACACACATGGCATAGTGGCAGAACGATAGACAATTACAATTTTCATAATATCTGGATTTGCAAGTTAGTAACATTTTAAAGGAAACTTTTATGATGGAAACATTAGTCAAATTGTAATCTCATCTAATATTCTAGGCCTTATTAGATTCCTACAAGTCTCCAATACATGAAGTGCTCTCTCAGTTTGTATCTGATTCTTCATCAGATCCTGCATCATGTTACTATTTATACTTTCTCTTGTTCAACACTATCACTGAGCGTGTTTGGTAGAGGTGCGCTTGTCTATTAGAGTGATGAACAGTTCCCTCAAGGTGAGCTGCGATTAACTAGACGCTGATCAAGAGTTAACTGCATTTGTTTTGAAAGCGTTTAACATCGTAAAAATTCTGGTAATTTCATTGGCAGAGTATTGAGTGAGATTCATGTATTTTGATTTAAAGCTTTCGTGAATGCAGGGATTCATATTCTTGATTCTTTCAGTAAAGCCACGTAGAAGGGAAACAATAAAATAATAAAAATAATAAACAATACAATTCTCACGACGTTTCGACTGTAACACAAGCAATCATTTTGCTGTGGTTTTCACACCTGATGATGCTTGCTTGTGTTGCAGTCGAAACGTCGTGATAATTTTATTGTTTTATATTTTTATCATTTTATTGTTTTCCTTCTACGTGACTTTACCGAAAGGACCAAGAATATGAGATTCATGTCGTTGACTAAACTACTGATTGTGAATATGCACGCATTAAGAACTCAGAATTTGGAGTCTTGTTTTGTGGCACGAAATTGAGATTAATGTTGCAGTGGCTGCAAATATACAACAATTAAACTGATGCAAGATGGCTCATTAAGTTCTGGTCTCGCATAATGAGATAGTAAAGTACATGGGTATGGTGTATTTTAACAATCAAATATAGGGAACACCTTACTCTTTTGTGTCAAAATATGTATGGTGAGAAATGACTTAACAATTATCTTAGTATGTAACAGTTTGTCTCTGAATATCATTACTTAGAGCATGCACCTGGAAGATCTCAAGCGGTGTCGCCATGGTAGCATAAGAATACATTTTTATAGATTCATCCCGTTTTGGATATAATAATGGAACACTATACTTACCATAATGCTCCGATGTTTTTTTCAAAGTCAGCCATTTCCGTTTTTTCTTGAGTAGAAAGAGACTAAATGCAGACAGTACCAGTCCAAGGATAGACCCCAAAACTATAGCTGCTGCAGGTGCAGTGTAGTTTCCCAAAGGATGAGAAACAAACATCTGTCAAAACCAGAACATTTGAAGTCTAATCCACACCTGCTGATGACACATATCAGATCACATTATGTGTACATTTATTATTCGCACCATTCTTTTTTTGCAAGACTCTCATGAAGGAAGGTGCGGTGTTTCATAGACACTGTCTGCAATACGTTCTCAATAGGGAGCGAAGCTGCTATGTGGCTTCATGCACTTAACTCAATTGTGGGTACAGTAAACACTCACTATTCGCGAGTTCTGAATCCGTGGGTTTCGCGAGTAACTAAATGTATAATGACAATAAAGCCTGCATGCGGTGTGAGTGGACTATTGGCCATGGGAGATAATGACAGGGGAATCAGCCTACAGTGTGAATGCACTGGCGGCCACGGGAGGTAATGACAGGGGTATCAGTTGAGTGTGAAGGGACTGGTGGCTACGGGAATGATTGAGAAGGGAGCATGGTCAGGTCACGAAAGAGGACAGTAGAGTCTGCTGTGGAGCTAGCATCCAGAGTGAGCGAGAATGATCGAGAAGGGGGGCGTGGCCTCGGTTTGTATATAAAGGAGATGCTCAGGAGACTCGGGGCTGTTGCCTGATGTCAAGTGAACGTGTCTTGAATAAAGTCCCATCTCAAGAGAAGTGTGCCAAGTCGTCATTACAAATGTGTAATGGGTTCAACTGAGTCGCAGATGTAGACTTTGGAGGCAATACATTTATTTAGTTCCAACACATGGGATAACTTCCCCTTAACAGAATAACAACCTTATGTGGTGACCACCTGGCTAACTACACTCATGATTACGTAACTGCTACTATGGACCAGGACCAACGACTTCGGCCCGGGTCCACGTGTTGGAGACTCGTTGGATGGAGATTGTAGATGAAGGGTTTTTTTCCTGGATGAACAACAACCCTGATCCCTCTTGGGACCCGGCTTATATTCTCTGTGTCATGGCCAGTTTCGCCCTTGGCCACGTCCACCTTCCAGAATTATTGGGAGGTTCTGGGTCCCAACCACGTGACCCCCCCCTAGGCCCCTCTTGGGGCCCCTCTGTCAACTTAGCTGGTCACGTGTCCTCCGGGGTCAACCAAAATGCTATGGCCTCACACAACCCTATCCTTCAGTCGGCACCCACACACCCTATCCTGCAGGGTTGGCATTGCACTTAAAGCGTGGTGCCATCCAGGGCTCTTATGCAGCACACACCGTGCTCCTCTAGGGCCGGTACTGCACCCACAGCATTGAGACATCCAGTAATGTCACTACAAATGTATGCTAATTCCCTATTCGTGACCCACTGGACTTCAGTATTTGCGAGTGTACATGGTGCCAGACCACCAATACCTCCTCGGCTACCCACTTAGTCCTCAAGTCATGCAGTGATCCCACTAGGAACTCGCTATTGTGCAGGTTTACTTTATACTTACAATCCACTCGTTTATACATTTAGGTATGAACAAGTCGACTGAGTTGCATAAAATTCAGGAAAGTGTTGTGGCTCGTGTTCTCCAAAATGATAACTGTGCATTGCTATCAAACACCTGCATCTACTGAGTCAACCTCCTAAGCTCATCAACATCACCACCACCCTCCATCAGAGTAAAATCATCATCCAAGGTAGTTACAAAAAACACATGGTTGTTTATAACTATTTTTTTTCCAGGTAAGGCCCACTTGTCAGATATGACTTGGCCACAAATGATAGCTCAATGGAGTGGCTTATCGAGGGGTAATTTAACGCATCCAAATCATCTAAATGCATGTTTCTAAATGTGGAGGTGAAAAACCTGAGTACCCAGAGAAAAATCCATCTGACCACGGGGAGAACATCCAAACTCCAAATATACAGGTGTCTGGGTTGGGATCGAACCCCCGACCTTACGTATACCAGGCAAGGAACCACTGGGGTGACCACTCGTACAATGAACGTCACCCCATTTTTCCGATTGGAACTAGGTTTCTGCATGAGCGAATTCTGCAATCGGGTGCATTTTCAAGAACAAATCCCTCGTGAATAGAGAGAGGGTTTTTTCTGTGTACCTCAAATTTTGCGTAATTGGAAGCCAACACACTTGGCACACTCTTTTAGGAACAATATCACGGATCTCTAATGTTCAGTGTGAACAATATGCAATGTAGTATTTATGGATAATATACCCATAATATTAATTAATGTGGTTGCTGGATTCGAACCCTGAACTTCTGCAACGACGCATTACCACTTAGCCATTCAAATTAAGATTGACGTGAGTTGGTGAGGAGAGGCGGTGATGTCATGAGACGTCGGGGTGGTGAGTAGAAGGGTTTATGACGCCACGCGGGATTTGGGTGCAGCAGGGAGAGGGGGTGAATAATTGTCATTTCTTTTCCGGATACAGTTTAACAGAGATAAAAATCTATATTTCTGTATGAAATAATCAGTTTACGAAATCATCAGAGTCTGTACATATTTGCCATCTTCTTACCATAGACATTCTGCGGGTTCCTAATAGTTAAATAATAGCAATGCTCACCTGATTTAAATAAGGCATTCAATACCCAGCGTATGCCTGAGGTCGCTGCATTTTGGTTCCACTGATTCTGCTACTGATAGTGATAAAGACGATGCTAGGTATGATGATGATGCTGTCTCAAAGTTGTGAGTTGTAAATGAAACGTGCACAATGAATCCTGTTTTGGATTTCACCTTTCAAGAAAGATTATTTTACAGTTACTCTTGGTCATATTCACATTCAAACACGAGTCTGTATTTTGCCTTCATTCCTATGCAGCGAGCGTCTGCTATTTCAGTTACCAGACTGTTGTTGCTTTGACTGTCAAGATAACAAATCAACGTCTCTACTGCATAACTGATGGCACCGGTTACAGTGGCTGGTTAGCTCACCTGTGTGTTGATTTTCATGGAGACAAATCCCTGAGCCAGGGTCTCTCTTGAGCCCCTGAATGCACTGACACACGGTGTCCTGGGCCACGGAGCAGGTGTGAGCCACCTCCTCATCTGCAATGAGAAGCATCACATCAAACCACTAACCTCTCCATTCAAACCAAAGTCAATTTAATAGTTTTGTTTTTGCATCATCAGTCACTGAATGAGAGAAAACAATGGTTGCCAGTTTGCTGCACATATAGAAATATCTATAACAATAAGCATACCATTTAAGACTGGGAAAGAAAAGTAACCACTGCTGTGTAAGGTTAGCACACTGAACTTGTAAGCCAGAGGTCACTGGTTACATTAATAATTATCATTGTGTAATTAGAGAGCGCCATCTAGGAGGTTACAAGGGGTTCCTGCATGGCCACCGCTGGGTAACCAGTATCCAATCCTAAGCGGGGATTCCATCTGGGCCAAAGGTAACGGGCAGAGTTGGAGAGAATAAACGGGAACCATTGGGAGGGTTCCACGAGGGGGCGTGGCTGAAGGTGGAGCTTAGCTCCGCCAAGAGGGATATAAGCGGAGGCAGGAGAGGACTCGGGGTCGGTGTGGGAAGCGTCGGGTCAGGACTGCATCGCTGCTCAACCTCTCCTCGCCGACGACCATGTGGCGAACTCCCAGCGAAGCAGCCTCTCCTCCCGGCACGCCGACAGCCAGCGGCAGTATCGGAGAGAGAGGGAGGCGTGCCACGACGGTGGACATAGAACGGCTCGTCAACGGCAGTAGAGAGAGAAAGGGAAAGGAGAGAGGAAGAGAGAGTGGAGATGTGCAGAGATTCTATAAATAAAAAGACGCCAATCAACAGTTGTCGTGATAGTGGTTTATTACAAATGTAAAAACAAAATGCCTCTGTCCACCCCGCACAATGCCATGTATCGTGAGACATCAATATATTCTCACATTGACTATTCAACTTAAGAAAAATTACTTATTAAAAATACAAAACGTAAAATAGTTAAACTGATAGGCTGGTGTTTCATGCCAACACCCTTGGAGTTACCATTGAGAGATGGAATACCTCTTCCAAGACGTCTGGGCAGTGTGGCAGTCGGCCAAATACCCTCTAGAGGGGCTGTCGTGGGCAATAACAAAATAGTATGCTAACCTCTTCCAAGATAGCTGGTCTTCTTGGAAGAGTAGGCCACATATCTGGTAATTAATTGCTAAAATAGTTACCAGTTTTGATTTGACAACCCTTGGCGGAATGCAGACGACTGTGATTTGACCATTTTCAGAGGTTATATTCATGTTATCCAATATGTACCTGAGAAAACATCCAAGAAATATAGTCCTCTTTGTCCCCTGTTGAGGTTGTTTGTTCATACTTCACCACACAGAGCAGGTTGTAAAGGTGAGGAACATAGATGTAGGAAAATACTACAGAAAATAATACAGTCCAATTGATTTTGCTGCACTCCTCAGTACGTAGCCCTGTAGCGGTCTATATCACGAGTTCTATGCATGGTTGACCCCCACTTAAGCACTTTCCAGCCTGAAACTTGTTTAGCTTCTGGTATCTGATGAGATCAGTTACATACCCGAGAATGTGTCATTGGCAGGACATTATTAATTGCTACAGATTCACAAACCAGGATATCAGCACTGCTGGTATCTTGGTCTGTTTGATATCCTGTTTTGTTTCTTCACTGTACACCCCAAATATAACTTATCTGCCTTATTACAAGATGCTGATGGCACTATTGGAGTATGATGCATACAAAGAGATACATCTCAAAAACACACAATGCAGATATGGCAGTAACCTACTTGCTGTGCTGTCATTTACCTTGTCCGCAACTGCTGCACGGTGCACACTTCTCCTCATGGTTGACTCTGCTCATGAAGCTGCCCTCAGGGCATAGATCACACGCGGCTCTCCTTTTATTAGCTGCACAGTCGAACATCTTGTATGTCCCTGGAGGACAACGCAGCGTGAGCAGGCCAAGACAAAATACTTCACTTTTGTATTGGTGCTGGACTAAACGTCCAAGCAGGAACTGATTCTTTGGGAGACAGAGTGGACAAACTTTAAGCACGCGCCTTTTAGGAACAATGCATCAACTCGATGCATATTGTTGTTTTTTTATTTATTACAAATTAACCCGTCTTGTGGGGCCACTGGAATGGCACTACCAATTGGAGTTCCTTCACACATCTGTAGTGCGTCAACCTGGCCACCAAACAGGCACCTGAGTGCCATGCTTTTTGTTTCACACAGCAGTAGGGGTAGGGCAACGGTTCTCAACCTGTCTGCAAAGTCATGAAAAGTTCTCCACGGACTTCTGCTGTTTTCAATGTTATCGTGACAATCGAATGTCAAGGGGAGGGAAGTGTTATGACCCTGGATGGCCACGTCTGTGTTGCTTTACCTGCAGGGCACAGCTCACAACAGATGCCTCGTTGTGATTTGTAGAATCCATCACCGCACTCCTTGGCAAGAGACAATTTGTGCAGTAAAGAGATCTGCAGAACGGATCCATACAGAATGATTGGGCAATCAGGCGGAGGAACTGAACAGCAATACGATCCAGCTAAATGAATCATAAATATGCGCCGTCTGCTTCACTCATATTAAAGATGCCCTGACATTCGCACCTTCAATTAGCACGGTTGGATGCGTAGGGTGTAAAAGAAGTTCAACCAACATACGTAATTTGAAAGGAGCCGGCCATTGTATGACGTGCCACAATCTAAACTTGCCAAATGTAAATTACCTGCTATACTCAATTGAGGAAAGCACCAATCATTGCCCCCGACTGACAAACTAATGCCCATTTGTAGGCCAGGTGCTGAGTTACCTTGTGATGTGTTTATGTTGCCTATAATTTGCACTCCTGTCATGTTTTTCTATATCTTGCAATTTCACGCCTGTCCTTGTCACGGCTGGTGGAAGGGCCTCAACTACTGGGAGCTCCAGGGGGTATTTGTCGACTCTTCCATGCTCACCAAACGTCTTGGAAGAGTTAGGGGAATTCCCAATTCAACCCATCACATCATCTTATCCTATCAAGGATGTGTATATATCGTCTTATGAATAACTTGAGACCTGACGATCAGACTTAACTGCGATGAACTCATTTACACTGCTGGGTGGACAGAGGTGGTGGTGTAGATTTAAATTGAGCCACAGACCACTGTATGGAATGTTCAGTGTGCTCACGACTACACCATGACAGCCCCCTTAATTTATCAGTTAAAAAAGTACAAATCTTCGTGCCCTTGACATTTATATATTTGTTGCAAAGTGACAATCAGTTATTTTATGTTTTAGCAGTTACCAGGAATGCAACAAATACCCTAATTTCCCTCACAAATTCAGCAAATATATTAAGATTCATCAGCCTGTTGGCTCTTCAGACAAATTATATCCATTTAAAGCTTTCGTGACTGCAAGGATTCATCTTCTTTGGTTCTTTCAGTAAAGTCACGTAGAATGAGAATAAAATAATAAGATAAAAAATAAAATTCTCACGACGTTTTGGCCACAATACAAGTGGCCTTCTTCAGGTGAAAGGAGCAAACCCATTGTAGCTGTGTCGTCCCGACAGGTTTGCTCCTTTCACTTGAAGAAGGCCACTTGTGTTGTGGCCGAAACGTCGTGAGAATTTTATTGTTTTATTTTATTATTTTATTCTCATTCTACGTGACTTTACCGAAAGAACCAAAGAAGATAAATTCTATCCAGTTGTATTTGTTAAAGCAAGAACACTGTGGAGCGGTTTTGAACTTCTAGTTAACATCATCAGGCAGGCTTTTTAACAAATGGAGCAATATACTACATATAAACTATTGGGCCCTGGTCAACACAATAACTAATGAAGTGTATACCCTCATCATGAATTGGCATGAAACATTAAAGATAAACGCAACAACACACAAAGCTACAATCTCTTTTCACATAGATGTAAAACTATTGTAACGATTTAGTCTATTGGCCTATTGGCTTTCCATACCAAGTATGATTGGTGGATTACACAGAGATTGTTGTGTGCAGAGAGACAAACTTGCTGGGCTCTGAGGAGCCACATTATTTTCTGACCACTGAACATTGCACTCATGCAGCATTGTCTAGATCCACTGCCTGCTGAGACTCTCATCCATGCCGTTATTCTTGCTTGGACTACTGTGACTCATTCTTCCATGGTCCAGGTTACAGATGATTCAGAATTATTCTCTAAAGCTCCTCAACCATAGACACAAAGGTGGTCGCATCACTCCAATACTGCATTCTCTCCACTGGCTTTCTGCCAAATCTCAGATTCGCTGAAATATTGCAGTGACTGTTATTCTATTCGTCATGATCTTGCCCCTGTCTCTTACCTCTCCCCTCTCATCTCACTATGTTCATCACCACGCACTCTCCTACTCGTCCCCTCTCATCTCACTATTTCCCCCCTCCATGCAGTCTCCTACCTCCCATCAAACCACTCTCCTACCTCTGCACGCCCATCTCTCTTCCTGAAGTTCACAAACTTAAAACTGAACGTATAATTTACTGTCTTGCCATATGGTACAAGAACAAGCCAATAGGTATTACATCTCAGTAGACCGTCTCCTAGATGTGCATCAGCTCTCTCTATATTAGCCTAATTAAAATCAGTTATTTTTCCATTAGCACTAACTGAATGAATAAAAAAGTTACTGGATTACCAAACGCATAAATGTCTTGAAAAATAATCAAAACAGTTTTACTTTTATAGCCGAAAATTGAAGGAGCTAACGTAGTGTAGTGGAAACTTATTGGCCATTCACAGGCGGCTGTGTGGTGCCATTAATTTTTAATAAAATGCAATCAACTCTCAATTGCAATGTACAACGCGTTGATAGGGTAGTGGTGCGACAAGTCGATGTAGGGTGGGGATGGAGACATTTTGGGGACCGTATGGGAGGTCAGTGGTGCTGTGGTGGTGAGTGTATGTGACTGGTGGGGTGTGGAAGAGGGTGTTGCTGTATGCTGATGAGTGATGGGGTTTAGAGGTGATTGGTGCTGTGTGGAAGGGAGTGGTCATGTATGGAGGTGAGTTGAAAACCTGGTTTAGTCACAGTTCAGCCTATATTTGTCTCTATGCGAGTCGGTGCCTCTGATTAAGTCGTTGGTGACAGGGCTTGAGTATCCGGTTTAACCTCAGGTGGCTGAAACCTTGATATGAACCCAGGACCTCAGCGACACGTGAACCCTTTAACTGACAAATGACTGAGACAATGTGAGTGGTCGTCCTCACCATGAGGAGAAGTTTTACTCCCATCGTGAGCCCCGTTGGGTTTCTCCGCGAGGTCATGATACTCCGCTCTCCACGCCGCAGATGCTCAAACTCCTCCATCGCTTGTCCAGCTCGTGTCCAGCTCAAAACGTGAATCCAGACAGTGCGACCTTAATTTACCGGCCTCGACGTTTTGCTGCATTCTTTGCAAGCATCTGTTGAAAATAAAATCACTCTGGATTATTACTTCGAATTATTGGATCAGGTCAAGACAATGCTTGATGGTGGTTGCAAATTAAGTAGTATCAAATGATTGTGTTGTTGAGCACACGCCCAATATCCCAATAGGTTGCCAACAATACCATAGTGAGACTGTAATTTGTTGATAACTAAAGGGGGATAAACCATGCCTCCTCAGTCAAGGATTCATGGTTGGGTAGCAGAACGCCCAATAAAATAATGAAAAAGAGTAATAGAAGGAAAGTTCATCCGATGAGGCGACAGTAGATCATTGGCAAGTCTATAGGTACATAGAATCAAGTCTAGATTTGAAGCTTTCGTGACTGCAAGGATCCATACTCTTTGGTTCTATTCGGTAAAGTCACGTGACTTTACCGAATAGAAACAAAGAGTATGGAATCAAGTAGTCAGAGGGCCCAGATGAATGGGCTAGCAAAGACTCAATGCTCGTAATGATGGTTAATATATTTCAAAATTACATTGTGAACACGACGTAACAGATGTTTCATCTATGGTCATGACATCTGCCTTGAGTGGGCCGTTGAGTGAGTGTGACCTGCAGTGTGGTGATTGAAGAGAGAACGGATGAGACAACAGGGGCATTCTGGTAGACCGAGACCTCAACATGGATGAAGGATCGATGAGTGAAGTTCACGGGAATACTAAAAATGATAGTGGTAGCGATAGAAGAGTGATAAGGAGGTGACTGACGAGTGAAGCAGGAACTGAGAGCTCCAACCCAAATGTGACAATTCCAAATTTGGCCGAATTTGCACTTTGTACAGTAATCATTGTTTCCAATATAAAAAAAGAATGTGGCACGGAAAAGAAAGGCTTTGTTGCCTCGTATATGAGTATGTTGAACTTGTTTTGCATCGTATGTAGCCAACCGTGCTCAATCAGAAGTAGGATTGTTGTGTCAACCATATTAGTGGATATGAATATTATTATTCTTAGCTCTTTCGGTAAAGTCACGTTGAAGGGAAACAATAAAATAATAAAATATATATTATTGTTAAACATGATGGATGGGACTGTAATTTCTGGAGTTGCGAGTATTGCATTATATCATTGACTTTACTTGATATTATTCATAATAAAGGTTTTTGGGTTAGATCGCGTTTATTTATAAATGTGTCGCAACCCTCCACCACCCGAAATGGCCAATCAGCAAAAAAAGTGTCACGTTGACAAAAGACAAATAATTCACTACTTCTGCCCACCGGTGTGTTGAAGAGTTAATCCACATTTACAGTTTGAGTACGACGTTTCGCTGGTAAATACATCCAGCGTCATCGGGCAATTCGCCAGAATGGTAAAGCCCTCGCTTGCTCCCGGTTTTATATAGAGCAGCAGGGTGATGTCATAACTTAACTCATCTCAGGTGCAGTGATTAGAGGCGGAGGGGGGGGGTATTGTAATTATATAATCGATTAGTAATCAGTCATTGGTTATGATTAGTAATGAGTTGTAGATTAGTAATTCTTTAAATCAAAATGTAATGTGTATTATTTAATAATACGCTTCCAGGCCGCACTAAGCCGGTAGCTGTCAGAGCGATTAAAGTTATTCTTGTTCCTCTCAATTTCAATGGATTCTCTAATTAGTCTTTGCCAGTAATAATTAGTTTTACACACCACTGCAACATTGTCAAAATCAATTGAGTGTCCTTGTTGACAAGCATGTTCTGCCACTGCCGACAATTGTGTTTGAGATAATTTAATATTTCTCTGATGTTCTTTTAGTCTTACGCTGATGTTACGTCCCGTCTGCCCAATGTAGCAGCTGCCACATGAACAATTAATCCGATATACACCTTCTGTTGATAGTTTAGGTAATGCGTCTTTAGTGCAAGATACTAGTTTTTTTAATTTTGTGTACTGTACCAAATCTTACTGTAATGTTCTGCTTTTGCAAAACACGGGCTAATTTGTCAGTTACTCCTGAGATATATGGAATTTTTATTGTTTTAACAATCTGGTCGCTTTCAGCAGTATTGCTTTGCGATCGTGATTTGGCATTCAGTGCTATGTTAATTTGAGCATTATTGTAGCCATTCTGTCGTAGTGCGTCTTTAACGTGTTTAATCTCTCTCACTAGACTCTCACCATCTGACACTGTTTTAGCCCGATGTATGAGCGTCTTGATAAGAGAGGATTTCTGAGCTGGATGATGATGTGATTCTGCATTCAGATAGGCATCAGTGTGCGTTTGCTTTCTGTAAACGCTGTGTGTTATTTTACCGTTTAGGCCATGTCCAAGCAAAATATCTAGGAATGGGAGTGTGTTATTCACCTCCATTTCCATGGTGAACTGGATGGCCGGGTTTTGTGCATTGAGATGATTTAGAAAATCATTAAGTGTATCTTTACCATGTGGCCAGACAACCAAAGTGTCATCCACATACCTAAACCAAAAGGATGGTTTTAATGTGCTCGAGGCAAGTGCTCTTATTTCAAAGTTTTCCATGTACAAATTTGCTATAGCAGGGGATAAAGGAGAACCCATTGCTGCTCCTTCCTTTTGTTTAAAGAAATCTCCTCTCCATAAGAAGTAAGTGTTATTTAAACAATGGCCAGCAAGTTTCGGAATATCTTTTGGTAAACCGGTATTCTTTACTAGTGTATCAAGTAATTTAAGCGAGAATAGCAAAGTTCCAAAAGTAAATATTAGCTCTAACGAGGCAAAAGCCTTAAGAGAGCTGCGTGTAAATAAGGATATCCAAATCCTAGCAGCTGTTAAAGGCTGCACTACTGTAGTGATGTCACGAGCCGATTATGATAATAAAATTAGAAATTTACTAGAGGAAAGTACCTACATTAAAATTAAACGAGATCCAACTAATTCTTTAGAACGTAAGACCACTGCAATAATTGCAAATTCATTAATCCCTAAAAATGAGCAATACCTAATTAAGCCAAGGGCCTCAAAATCACCTAGACTCTATGGGCTACCAAAGATTCATAAAATCGGCATCCCATTACGACCCATAGTCAGTACAATTGGCTCTGCCACATATCAATTAGCAAAATATATAACCAAACAAATACAGCCCTACATCGGTAAGACATCTTCATTCATAAAAAAACTCAAAACATCTTGTGAATGTGATTAAAGATTTTAAACTTACTCCTGATGATATTCTGGTAAGTTTTGATGTGATTTCTCTATTCACTAAGGTTCCAGTGGACGAATCGCTTAAATTACTTGATACACTAGTAAAGAATACCGGTTTACCAAAATATATTCCGAAACTTGCTGGCCATTGTTTAAATAACACTTACTTCTTATGGAGAGGAGATTTCTTTAAACAAAAGGAAGGAGCAGCAATGGGTTCTCCTTTATCCCCTGCTATAGCAAATTTGTACATGGAAAACTTTGAAATAAGAGCACTTGCCTCGAGCACATTAAAACCATCCTTTTGGTTTAGGTATGTGGATGACACTTTGGTTGTCTGGCCACATGGTAAAGATACACTTAATGATTTTCTAAATCATCTCAATGCACAAAACCCGGCCATCCAGTTCACCATGGAAATGGAGGTGAATAACACACTCCCATTCCTAGATATTTTGCTTGGACATGGCCTAAACGGTAAAATAACACACAGCGTTTACAGAAAGCAAACACACACTGATGCCTATCTGAATGCAGAATCACATCATCATCCAGCTCAGAAATCCTCTCTTATCAAGACGCTCATACATCGGGCTAAAACAGTGTCAGATGGTGAGAGTCTAGTGAGAGAGATTAAACACGTTAAAGACGCACTACGACAGAATGGCTACAATAATGCTCAAATTAACATAGCACTGAATGCCAAATCACGATCGCAAAGCAATACTGCTGAAAGCGACCAGATTGTTAAAACAATAAAAATTCCATATATCTCAGGAGTAACTGACAAATTAGCCCGTGTTTTGCAAAAGCAAAACATTACAGTAAGATTTGGTACAGTACACAAAATTAAAAAAACTAGTATCTTGCACTAAAGACGCATTACCTAAACTTTCAACAGAAGGTGTATATCGGATTAATTGTTCATGTGGCAGCTGCTACATTGGGCAGACGGGACGTAACATCAGCGTAAGACTAAAAGAACATCAGAGAAATATTAAATTATCTCAAACACAACTGTCGGCAGTGGCAGAACATGCTTGTCAACAAGGACACTCAATTGATTTTGACAATGTTGCAGTGGTGTGTAAAACTAATTATTACTGGCAAAGACTAATTAGAGAATCCATTGAAATTGAGAGGAACAAGAATAACTTTAATCGCTCTGACAGCTACCGGCTTAGTGCGGCCTGGAAGCGTATTATTAAATAATACACATTACATTTTGATTTAAAGAATTACTAATCTACAACTCATTACTAATCATAACCAATGACTGATTACTAATCGATTATATAATTGAAATACCCTCCCCCCTCCGCCTCTAATCACTGCACCTGATATGAGTTAAGTGATGACGTCACCCTGCTGCTCTATATAAAACCGGGAGCAAGCGAGGGCTTTACCATTCTGGCGAATTGCCCGATGACGCTGGTTGTATTTACCAGCGAAACGTCATACTCAAACTGTAAATGTGGATTAACTCTTCAACACACCGGTGGGCTGAAGTAGTGAATTATTTGTCTTTTGTAAACGTGACACTTTTTTTGCTGATTGGCCGTGTCGGGTGGTGGAGGGTTACGACACATTTATAAATAAACTTGATCTAACCCAAAAACCTTTATTATGAATAATATTGGTCGCGAAAGCCTAAGTGTTAAACTTTACTTGATATTGTTGCCATTTATATGAAACTAGCGGTAAGTACCCGGCGTTGCCCGGGCGAAAAAGGCAGACACACACATGGACTTACACACAGACATCGACACACACACACATATAAACCCATCGACTTACACGCACACACACACACATATGGACTCACACACACAGACATCGACTGAAGAGACACACTTTTAGTTACACACACAAATCGACTCACACACACACACGTAGACTTACACACATGGACTCACATACACACATACATAGACTGACACACACATTGACCTCCACACACATATGGACTTACAAAGACACACATATCGACTAAAAGACACATGGACTTACACACACACATGAACTGACACATACACATTGACTCACACACAGACACATGGATCTACACACACACATGGACGTACACAGACACATATCGACGCACACACATATGGACTGTCACACACACTACACCTTCTCTACTGCTGTACCACTACACCTTCTCTACTGCTGTAAAACTACACCTCCTCTGCTGTACCACTACACCTTCTCTACTGCTGTACCACTACACCTTCTCTACTGCTGTACCACCACATCTTCTCCACTGCTGTACCACTACACCTTCTCTACTGCTGTACCACTACACCTTCTCCACTGCTGTACCACTACATATTTCTCTACTGCTGTACCACTACACCGTCTCTACTGCTGTACCACTACACCTTCTCTACTGCTGTACCACTACACCTTCTCCACTGCTGTACCACTACACCTTCTCTACTGCTGTACCAATACACCTTCTCCACTGCTGTACCACTACACCTTCTCCACTGCTGTACCACTACACCTTCTCTACTGCTGTACCACTACACCTTCTCTACTGCTGTACCACTACACCTTCTCTACTGCTGTACCACTACACCTTCTCCACTGCTGTACCACTACACCTTCTCTACTGCCGTACCACCACACCTTCCCCACTGCTGTACCACTACACCTTCTCCACTGCTGTACCACTACACCTTCTCTACTGCTGTACCACTACACCTTCTCTCCTGCTATACCACTACACCTTCTCCACTGCTGTGTCACTTCACCTTCTCTACTGCTGTACCACTACACCTTCTCTACTGCTGTACCAGTACACTTTCTCTACTGCTGTACCACTACACCTTCTCTACTGCTGTACCACTACACCTTCTCTACTGCTGTACCACTACACCTTCTCTACTGCTGTACCACTACACCTTCTCTACTGCTGTACCACTACACCTTCTCCACTGCTGTACCACTACACCTTCTCTACTGCTGTACCACTACACCTTCTCTACTGCCGTACCACTACACCTTCTCTACTGCTGTACCACTACACCTTCTCCACTGCTGTACTACTACACCTTCTCTACTGCTGTACCAGTACACCTTCTCTACTGCTGTACCACTACACCTTCTCTACTGCTGTACCACTACACCTTCTCTACTGCTGTAACACTACACCTTCTCTACTGCTGTACCACTACACCTTCTCCACTGCTGTACCACTACACCTTCTCCACTGCTGTACCACTACACCTTCTCTACTGCCGTACCACCACACCTTCCCCACTGCTGTACCACTACACCTTCTCCACTGCTGTACCACTACACCTTCTCCACTGCTGTACCACTACACCTTCTCTACTGCTGTACCACTACACCTTCTCTCCTGCTATACCACTACACCTTCTCCACTGCTGTGTCACTTCACCTTCTCTACTGCTGTACCACTACACCTTCTCTACTGCTGTACCAGTACACTTTCTCTACTGCTGTACCACTACACCTTCTCTACTGCTGTACCACTACACCTTCTCTACTGCTGTACCACTACACCTTCTTTACTGCTGTACCACTACACCTTCTCCACTGCTGTACCACTACACCTTCTCTACTGCTGTACCACTACACCTTCTCTACTGCTGTACCACTACACCTTCTTTACTGCTGTACCACTACACCTTCTCCACTGCTGTACCACTACACCTTCTCTACTGCTGTACCACTACACCTTCTCTACTGCCGTACCACTACACCTTCTCTACTGCTGTACCACTACACCTTCTCCACTGCTGTACTACTACACCTTCTCTACTCCTGTACCACTACAGCTTCTGCACTGCTGTACCACAACACCTTCTCTACTGCTGTACCACTACACCTTCTACACTGCTGTACCTCTACACCTTCTCTACTGCTGCTGTACCACTACACCTCCACTGTGTAAACATCATCATTGGGATATAAAGACGGCCAAGCAGTGTCTGGCCACAGCACCCATTTATAGGTACGCATTAACATCACTTGCCCCAACAATACGTTAGGCTATACAGGGGATCTTTGTATTGTGTGTGTATGTGCAGGTGCGTGCACGCATTGTGTTTGCGTGTGTGCGTGTTACATTCCTGTCTGTGGAGGTTTTTGTTTATCAGGGGGAAACGAAACTTGTCTCACCACTTCCCTGCCATGTCCACACACGGGCAGAACAAGGTGAAACAAGGTGAACCATTTGGTTCTGAACTAAGACAATACAAATATTTCGCTTTACCGTAATTATATGCCCCTGCGTCTACTATCTCCGAATGTAAAACCCCCCACTGACCTCGCAGTGAAGTAAGGTCACATCACTCCCCACAGCGCACACGGCGTGAGGAAGTCCACATAGAGCAGGGGATTGACAAAAAGGATGCCACAAAACACATCCTTAATACACACACAGTACATTACCCTCTTCATATCTTACACCACATACACTTCTGTACCACTACACCTTCTCTACTGCTGTACCACTACACCTTCTCTACTGCTGTACCACTACACCTTCTACACTGCTGTACCACTACACGGTTTCTACTGCTGTACCACTACACCTTCTCTACTGCTGTACCAGTACACCTTCTCTACTGCTGTACCACTACACCTTCTCTACTGTTGTGCCACTACACCTTCTCTACTGCTGTACCACTACACCTTCTCCACTGCTGTGCAACTACAACTTCTCTACTGCTGTACCACTACACCTTCTCTACTGCTGTACCACTTCACCTTCTACACTGCTGTACCACTACACGGTCTCTACTGCTGTAACACTACACATTCTCTACTGCTGTACGACTAGACCTTCTCCATTGCTGTACCACTGCACCTTCTTCACAGCAGTATAAAATATATAGTTAAAATGCATATGCACGCATCCTTTATTCAACCCCTGAAATGTGCTTATACCCAAATAAATAACGTGCTGACCCATAAGAGGTTCATCTTCTTTGGTTCTTTCGTCGTGAGAATATTATTGTTATTTTATTTTATCAATTTATTATTTTATTCTCATTCTACGTGACTTTACCGAAAGAACCAAAGAAGATGAATCCTTACAGTCACGAAAGCTTTAAACCATAAGAGGTTTTTTTTGGTTAGATCGCATAAATATATAAATGTGTTCTTAAAACCCGCCACCACCTAACACAGCCAACTTGTAAGGGATGTCACGTAAACATGGCAATTCGTCAATAGTACCACACACCGGTGTGTTGGAGAGCCAAGCCACAACATTTACAATCTAAGTACAACGTTTCGCCAGTAATTACAACTATCTAATCTGAGTACTCCAGCACACCGGTGTGCTGTACTAGTGACGAATTGGCCACGTTTTGTTTCCGTGACAAACCTTACCAGTTGGATGTGTCGGGTGGTGGCATGTTTTAACGACACATTTATATATTTATGCCATCTAACCCCAAAAAACCTCTATTATTGATGTTGGTCGCGAAAGACTACGTGTTAAAACGTGCTGCCCCATGTCACTCCAACACGTGTCATGCTAAGAACATGAGACGTAACATTAACCATCACATGCCATGAGCGATCAACTGCTGGATGAAGACTTCCCAGAGCCATAACCATCTCTCACGTATCTGCGACGCGAGAATCCCAGTACCTGCACACGGATGATTTCATCGTTCCATCTCCTCTCAGACTTATTCTGTTCTTGGTTGCCTCACGTACTTTGGAGTTGTACGGCACTGCAACACTCAAGAGAGCCTCGCATTGCAAAACGCTGCTGCTGCTGTGTAGAGAGGCGTCGAGAAACGACTGACACTTCTCCCTTTCAACGGCCAAACCGGTTCTGTGGGATTTTTCCCCACATTTCATGAGGGTGTGGGCGAGTGCCGATGGGTTGTGTAAATATTACACAGGTTCTAGATTTGAAGCTTTCGTGACTGCAAGGATCCATACTCTTTGGTTCTATTCGGTAAAGTCACGTAGGTAAAAAATAAAACAACAAAAATCACGACGTTTCAGCCACAACACAAGTAGCCTTCTTCAGGTGAAGGAACAGAACTGTCGGGACGACAGAGCTTCAATGAACGCTGCTAAGATTCGTGGCGTCTTTTTAAGCTGGGTGAGAGAAGTGAGGCACTTTGATAAAGGAGTTTACATATCAAACAGGAGAATTTAGCATTGAAATAGCTGAGGGATTAGCTTGTGACTGGTTACAGAAATAGCTATGTTAAAGTCAAAGTTTACACATCCACAGAGGCACCTAGTACATGGGCGCCAAAGGGCCTGCGCTACCCAACTATCATACAGTAAACTGATGTGAAAAAACTAAGTCTAAATTACATCAATATCATAAATGTACTCAATATATTCTTCAATAAGCTGAGCTATTAACAGCAACTGGGTATACACTTCGATGGTGTGAAAAGGGAATTTTAAGAGCTGCGAAAGTTTGGGGTACCACTACTTGAAAAAAAATATACTGTACCATTGAAAATTAGTTTAATGTTTGGTTCGATTTAGAACATCTTTCCAATGGTTGCTTAATTTGAAACCATCTTCTCGGTTGAAATTGTGTCTGTGTTTGTAAATCTGAATTGCCTCGTCAACAAATCTCTGATAAAAACCCGTGGGTTTGCAAAGAACCTTGGTATCGGAGAAAATTATATCGTGATCACCCACAGCGTTGTAACAGTGATTAGCTACGGCAGAAGAATTCGTTCTGCCGTGTTTCAAATCTGATTTGTGCTCGCGAATTCGGTCAGAGACATGTCCCTTAGTCTCCCTGATATAGCAATCGCCGCAGGTACAACTCAATTTGTAAACCCCAGGGTACTGTAAGTCAGGAAGAACATCCTTCACGGATGGGATCAGATCACGAATTTTGTGTACTGTATTGAACCGGACCTGGATCTTGTGTTTGTTTACTAAAAATATTTCCAAAATTCTAAACAAACACAAGATCCTGGTCCGGTTCAATACAAAGTGAGTTAGTGAGACAGTGAGTTAGTGAGAGATAGTGAGTAAATGAGGGAGTGAGTTAGGGAGAGACGGTGAGTTAGTAAGAGACAGTGAGTTAGTCAGAGAGATTGAGTTAGTGAGAGAGAGAGAGTGAGACAATGAGTTAGTGAGAGAGAGAGTGAGTTAGTGAGAGAGAGTGAGCTAGTGAGACAGTGAGTTATTGAGAGACAGTGAGTTAGTGAGAGAGAGAGTGAGTAAGTGAGAGACAGTGAGTTCGTGAGATACAGTGAGTTAGTGAGAGACAGTGAGTTAGTGAGAGATAGTGAGTAAGTGAGGGAGTGAGTTAGGGAGAGAGTGAGTTAGTGAGAGAGAGTGAGTTAGTGAGAGAGAATTAGTGAGACAGTGAGTTAGTGAGAGACAGTAAGTTAGTGAGAGAGAGTGTGGCAGAGTGAGTGGGTGTGAGATTGAGTGGGTGGGTGAATCTTTGAGAGATTGAGTGAGTGGGTGTGAGTGAGTGATTGAGTGGGTTAGAGCTGGAGTGAGTGTGGCAGAGTGAGTTAGTGAGTGTGATAGAATGAGAGACAGTGAGGTAGTGAGAGACTGATTTAGTGAGAGATAGTGAGTAAGTGAGGGAGTGAGTTAGGGAGAGAGTGAGTTAGTAAGAGACAGTGAGTTAGTGAGAGACAGTGAGTTAGTGAGAGAAAGAGAGTAAGTGAGAGAAAGTGAGTTAGTGAGAGACAGTGAGTTAGTGAGAAATAGTGAGTAAGTGAGGGAGTGAGTTAGGGAGAGAGTGAGTTAGTGAGAGAGAGAGTGAGTTAGTGAGAGAGAGTAGATTAGTGAGAGAGATAATTAGTGAGACAGTGAGTTAGTGAGAGACAGTGAGTTAGTGAGAGACAGTGAGTTAGTGAGATATAGTGAGTGAGGGAGTTGGTTAGGGAGAGACAGTGAGTTAGTGAGAGTGAGTTAGTGAGAGAGTGAGTTAGTGAGAGAGAGATAGTGAGAGAGAGTGAGTTAGTGAGAGAGAGAGAGAGTTAGTGAGACAGTGAGTTAGTGAGAGACAGTGAGTTAGTGAGAGAGAGAGTGAGTTAGTGAGACAGTGAGTTAGTGAGAGACAGTGAGTTAGTGAGATAGTGAGTTAGTGAGAGAGAGTTAGTGAGAGAGAGTTAGTGAGACAGTGAGTTAGTGAGAGACAGTGAGATAGTGAGTTAGTGAGACAGTGAGTAAGTGAGAGACAGTGAGTTATTGAGAGACAGTGAGTTAGTGAGACAGTGAGTTAGTGAAAGACAGTGAGTTAGTGAGATAGTGAGTTAGTGAGAGAGAGTGAGTTAGTGAGAGACAGTGAGTTAGTAAGATAGTGAGTTAGTGAGAGACAGTGAGTTAATCAGAGATAGTGAGTGAGGGAGTGAGTTAGGGAGAGACAGTGAGTTAGTGAGAGTGAGTTAGTGAGAGAGAGTGAGTTAGTGAGAGAGAGTTAGTGAGACAGTGAGTTAGTGAGAGACAGTGAGAGTAGTGAGAGACAGTGAGTTAGTGAGAGTGAGTTAGTGAGATAGTGAGTTAGTGAGAGAGTGAGTTAGCAAGAGACAGTGAATTAGTGAGACACAGTGAGTTAGTGAGAGACAGTGAGTTAATGAGAGACAGTGAGATAGTGAGAGACAGTGAGTTAGTGAGATAGTGAGTTACTGAAAGACAGTGAGTTAGTGAGAGACAGTGAGTTAGGGAGAGGCAGTGAGTTAGTGAGACAGTGAGTTAGGGAGAGACAGTGAGTTAGTGAGAGAGCGTGAGTTAGTGAGACAGTGAGACAGTGAGTTAGTGAGAGAGAGAGAGAGTTAGTGAGAGAGAGTGAGTTAGTGAGATAGTGATACAGTGAGTAAGTGAGAGAGAGTGAATTAGTGAGAGAGTGAGTTAGTGAGATAGTGAGACAGTGAGTTAGTGAGAGAGAGTGAGTTAGTGAGAGAGTGAGTTAGTGAGAGAGAGTGACTTAGTGAGAGACAGTGAGTTAGTGAGAGAGTGAGTTAGTGAGACAGTGAGTTAGTGAGAGACAGTGAGTTAGTGAGAGACAGTGAGTTAGGGAGAGACAGTGAATTAGTGAGAGACAGTGAGTTAGTGAGAGAGTGAGTTAGTGAGATAGTGAATTAGTGAGAGACAGTGAGTTAGTGAGAGACAGTGAGATAGTGAGTTAGTGAGACAGTGAGTAAGTGAGAGACAGTGAGTTATTGAGAGACAGTGAGTTAGTGAGACAGTGAGTTAGTGAAAGACAGTGAGTTAGTGAGATAGTGAGTTAGTGAGAGAGAGTGAGTTAGTGAGAGACAGTGAGTTAGTAAGATAGTGAGTTAGTGAGAGACAGTGAGTTAGTCAGAGATAGTGAGTGAGGGAGTGAGTTAGGGAGAGACAGTGAGTTAGTGAGAGTGAGTTAGTGAGAGAGTGAGTTAGTGAGAGAGAGTGAGTTAGTGAGAGAGAGTTAGTGAGACAGTGAGTTAGTGAGAGACAGTGAGAGTAGTGAGAGACAGTGAGTTAGTGAGAGTGAGTTAGTGAGATAGTGAGTTAGTGAGAGAGTGAGTTAGCGAGAGACAGTGAATTAGTGAGACACAGTGAGTTAGTGAGAGACAGTGAGTTAATGAGAGACAGTGAGTTAGTGAGAGACAGTGAGTTAGTGAGATAGTGAGTTACTGAAAGACAGTGAGTTAGTGAGAGACAGTGAGTTAGGGAGAGGCAGTGAGTTAGTGAGACAGTGAGTTAGGGAGAGACAGTGAGTTAGTGAGAGAGCGTGAGTTAGTGAGACAGTGAGACAGTGAGTTAGTGAGAGAGAGAGTGAGTTAGTGAGAGACAGTGAGTTAGTGAGATAGTGATACAGTGAGTAAGTGAGAGAGAGTGAATTAGTGAGAGAGTGAGTTAGTGAGATAGTGAGACAGTGAGTTAGTGAGAGAGAGTGAGTTAGTGAGAGAGTGAGTTAGTGAGAGAGAGTGACTTAGTGAGAGACAGTGAGTTAGTGAGAGAGTGAGTTAGTGAGACAGTGAGTTAGTGAGAGACAGTGAGTTAGTGAGAGACAGTGAGTTAGGGAGAGACAGTGAATTAGTGAGAGACAGTGAGTTAGTGAGAGAGTGAGTTAGTGAGATAGTGAATTAGTGAGAGACAGTGAGTTAGTGAGAGACAGTGAGTTAGGGAGAGACAGTGAGTTAGTGAGATAGTGAGTTAGTGAAAGACAGTGAATTAGTGAGAGACAGTGAGTTAGGGAGAGACAGTGAGTTAGCGAGAGACAGTGAATTAGTGAGAGACAGTGAGTTAGTGAGAGAGTGAGTTAGTGAGATAGTGAGTTAGTGAGAGACAGTGAGTTATTGAGATAGTGAGTTAGTGAGATAGTGAGTTAGTGAGAGAGAGTTAGTGAGAGAGTTAATGAGAGAGAGAGTTAGTGAGACAGTGAGTTAGTGAGAGACAGTGAGACAGTGAGTTAGTGAGACGTGAGTTAGTGAGAGACAGTGAGTTACTGAGAGACAGTGAATTAGTGATAGACAGTGAGTTAGCGAGAGACAGTGAATTAGTGAGAGACAGTGAGTTAGTGAGTTAGTGAGACAGTAAGTTAGTGAGAGACAGTGAGTTAGTGAGATAGTGAGACAGTGAGTTAGTGAGAGACAGTGAGTTAGTGAGAGCCAGTGAGCTAGTAAGAGAGACAGTGAATTAGTGAGCGACAGTGAGCTAGTAAGAGAGAGTGAGTTAGTGAGAGAGAGAGTGAGTTATTGAGACAGTGAGTTAGTGAGATAGTGAGTTAGTGAGAGAGAGTTAGTGAGAGTTATTGAGAGAGAGAGTTAGTGAGACAGTGAGTTAGTGAGAGACAGTGAGATAGTGAGTTAGTGAGACAGTGAGTTAGTGAGAGACAGTGAGTTAGTGAGAGAGTGAGTTAGTGAGAGAGTGAGTTAGTGAGAGTGCGTTAGTGAGAGAGTGAGTTAGTGAGACAGTGAGTTAGTGAGAGACATTGAGTTAGAGAGAGTGAGTTAGTGGGACAGTGAGTTAGTGAGAGAGAGAGAGTTAGTGAGTTAGTGCGAGACAGTGAGTTAGTGAGAGACAGCGAGTTAGTGAGACATTGATTTAGTGAGAGTGAGTTAGTGAGAGAGTGAGTTAGTGAGACAGTGAGTTAGTGAGAGTCAGTGAGTTAGTGAGAGAGAGTGAGTTAGTGAGATAGTGAGTTAGTGAGAGAGAGTGAGTTAGTGAGACAGTGAGTTAGTGAGATAGTGAGTTAGTGAGAGAGAGTGAGTTAGTGAGACAGTGAGTTAGTGAGAGACAGTTAGTGAGACAGTGAGTTAGTGAGAGACAGTGAGTTAGTGAGAGACAGTGAGTTAGTGAGAGAGAGTGAGTTAGTGAGACAGTGAGTTAGTGAGATAGTGAGTTAGTGAGAGAGTGAGTTAGTGAGACAGTGAGTTAGTGAGAGACAGTGAGTTAGTGATAGACAGTGAGTTAGTGAGAGACAGTGAATTAATGAGAGTGTGGCAGAGTGAGTGTGTGGCAGAGTGAGAGTGTGCAGTTCGTATTTTGTTAAATGTGGCGAGTGTGTGTGCGTTGTGTAGCTGTGTGTACGTTGTGTACGTAGTGTTTGTAGACTCTAATTAGTCCAAATTACGCTACAGAAATTAATAATTTTCCCCCTCGCTTTGTGCTGTCTTTGATGTCGCCATTCCTGCGGCGAGGACAGAAGGGAGGCCTACCCGTTAGGCCTGGCATACACCGAGCCCTCAGGCTTCATATTCATTATTATTTATTTTTGTATAATTTGAATTATTAACTTGTATTTCATTCATTAAATTGCAAGTGTATAAACACCATCTTATTGGTTTATTTACTTTTAAATTCATGGTTTTCTTAATCTATGTAGTTATGTGTAAGTGAGTGAGGTGGTAGTACTAAGTGTGAATTTGAGTTACATGTAAATTATTGTGCAATGGATTTGTCTGTGTGCACCTAGCCTGGCAGGGGTAATATGGACTTTGTTATTATAAAGTCATTAAAGAGATTGCTTATTTGTATGTCTGTTCTGTTTGTATCTATGTTTGTAGCTGTCTGTGTTAATTTAGTATGGGTGTTGGTGATGATGGGTGGTGATGATGATGATGGGTAGGTGGTGGTGGTGATGATGGGTGACGATGATTCATGATGGTGTGATGGTGATGGATGGTGATAATGATCGTTGGTGATGATGATTGGTGGTGATGATGATACTAGGTGGTGGTGATGATGGGTGGTGATTTATTATAAAGGATGGTGATTATGATGGCTGATGACGATGGGTAATGTGATCGATGGTGATGATGATGGGTGTTGGTGTTGATATGTGGTTTATGATCGTGGGTGGTGATAAAGGATGGTGATGATAGTTGCTGATGATGGGTGGTATGGGTGGTAATTATGACTGAAGGTAACGATGATGATGGGTGATGATGATCGATGATGCTGTGATGGGTGATGGTGTTG
Organism: Petromyzon marinus; assembly: GCF_048934315.1. Lineage (NCBI taxonomy): Eukaryota > Metazoa > Chordata > Hyperoartia > Petromyzontiformes > Petromyzontidae > Petromyzon > Petromyzon marinus. Next base: position 5,711,855 of record NC_133748.1, on the reverse strand, counting down.
ATAGGTGGTTGATGATTGTGGGTGGTGGTGATGTCCCTTACCCTGGACGTCGACGTGCTATAGCCTGACTCGGCAGCAGAATGTAGTCCAGCAGAGCGTGGACTGATATAAATATCTCCCTTCTGTAAGGGACAGAGTGTTACCCTCTCACATGCGTGTCTTTTCTCTGGGTGCTCTGGTTTCCTTCGACATGTAGCATTAGCACTAATTGGCAGAAAACATCGCAGTATATAAGAAATGCATTGCAATTATTGGTGTCCGCTCACCACCTGGCAGCCTTCCAGCTTGGTTTGTGTACCTCATCGATGGCGAGTGCAATTATTCATGAAGATGCTTTGAAAAACTAATAATTAGAAGTTATTTTTTTTCTGATTAGAGAATTCACAAAATGACACCAGGTGGTACACTAACGACAAAAAGGCGTGAGACTGTGACTTTTCCAGGTAAACAGTCTTGAATAGCTCTCCAATGTGATTTTGAGATGCACCGCGTGTTGCAGGAGACGATGTCCGACGTTTATATCCACTTACTTGGAGCTTGTTCAGTAACATAATTTTTTGCAATTGACGCACAGTACAACCCGAAAAAAATATTTAGAGCTACACAGCATATATGCCAGAACCCATGAAATGATGTCATGCGTGTTATTTTCATCGTCAATATTGTGTGTGGTAAAGCCGTGTGCCAAACTATGTGAAGACCATGGTGGAGAAAATTATGAAAATGTCACAGCGATAACCTGAACTGAATGTGAACACACTTTGTGTTGAGGATCAGTGAGAATGTGGCAGAGTGAGAGTGTGACAGAGTTAGTAAGAGTGTGACAGAGTGAGAGTGTGACAGATTGAGTGTCAAATGTTTTTTGGGTTATTTTCCCAGTGTTCCATGTTCCAGATGTGCTCTTGGCATCATCTCGTGACAAGGAAGTATCCTCGCGGATCTGTCGTAGAGCAGAGCAACTCTTTTTGTGAGAGAACGGCCCACAGAAGTGGACACCATAGAGCTAGAGCACCTCGTCTTGGAGAACGGCCCCTAGAACAACAGCCGTGGTGTCGGGGTTCCCCCATCCAGCAGTGGATTGCCCATGGGCTGTAACTTATAACGCGTGTTTAGAGAGTGAGCTTCTTGTTTCTCTGGGGTCGACAGAGTTCCTCCAAGTGGAGGCCTTCTGCCAGCAGACGTGCGAGCAATTGCAGGGCTGCACCTTTACCTTGCTACCTTTGTCCGTAGACCTGGAGGACGGCGACGTGGAGCTTCCGGAGCTGGACTACTTAAGGGATCCTCCCCCGGCAGATTCTCTGGTCAAGCTGCGTGAGGCGGCCGGCCAGGAAATCGCGGCCTCCTCTTACCTCAAGGAATGTGCCGTGTGCCTGGCGTTTTTTTGTCACTGCTGCTGGTCACCGTGTCCACGCGCGTCCATGACCACACCTTCCTGATGTACCACCTGCCGAGAATGACGTTCACCGATGGCTTCTTCAATAAGGCAAGTGGCAACTTCCCATTGGAAGCAGCGGCATTCCGTCGCTGACAGTAATAATAATGACAACTTGTAACGCGCCACTGCACAGTACTGGCTCACTGTCGTAGAGGGACGACGACTCGGAGATGCGAGGAGGAACCTCAAACGAGCGGGAAGTGATCCACGTGGTGGTGCCGCGCCACATCACCGCCCCACCCCCCACCAAACTCTGTGGTCCTCTATGTTCATACATGTAGGAGGACACCAGAGTGCCCAGTGAAAATCCATGCATGTGAGTGGGCAACACTGAGGTTTAAATCAATCACTATTTTTATTCATCTCTTTTGCAATTCGGCTTGAGAGTGTCAATGCATTATTTTCGACCATCCATTTGCCTGTAGCCTGGGGTGGAGGGGGTCACGGTCACTCTGGTAATGATGGTCCATTGCAAATGAAAAAGTATTCTAAAGCTGTCTGACCATGATCCACTTTACCCATAGACAACTGAGCAAGTTTACCAGAGGGTTGACCGGAACTCATCAAAACCTTTGATGGGTCAAGCCTTTTTACGATGGCAAGGACGTCACATGCCTCGCGCGCATGCACACACACAGACACACAGTCCATCGACAACGATCTTCCATATAGCCTTTACAAGCTGTTGGAGAGCAACGCCTATGAGGCCGGCATGGCACAACACCTGGCCACCATTGACAATCATTGACTTCCAGTGGCGATGTTTAAACACCAAACCAGGCACTCATTTGAGGCAACCTAGGGGAGGACCAGGACCCATTCACATAATCGTCACTGGTGTTGATCATAAGCAGAAATTGAACTCAGGCTGCCGGGTTGATATCGCAGCACACTAAACATTGCACTACCGCTTCCCACACACACACGGGGGCACGTGCACTCACATGTGCACACACTTGCTTTCCCACACACACACACTCGCTTTCACACAGACGCACAAACACAAACTTACAGTGCGAGGCTGACTCATTACATCTCACGGAGGATCGCTCAGCTGAACAAAATACTTTGCCAGTTCAGTTTGCAAGTGCGAGTTCGCTTGTTGGCGCCTCCTCTTCGCACCTCGGCCTGCCCCACGGCGTCCACCCCACAGGCGAGATCAACACGTTCATCGGCACCGGCTACATTGGCATCTTGAACTGATGTCTGCGTGGGCGAGCGGTAACGCGAGCTGCCTCCAGCGGAACTCGTGGGTGGACGCTCACACCGCGGGCCTCTGTGCGCCATCCACCGTCTATAATGCAAACGCCGACCTCTTCTGCTTCGTCGACGTCCTCGTCAAGACTCTGGTGGCAGGCGAGGGCCATGACGGTCAGATGCCAGCGGTTGGGCAACCTCCCAAACAGCAGCTTGCTCCATCTCACCGGCACCGCGTTCAACCGCCGCATCGCTGGTGCCACCACTTTTGTCTGCTTCTGCCCTCGCACTGCTCCACTTTTGCATTCCCTCTTTCATCGTTTCTCTTCGCAGGACTCGAAAACTACCTTGCCCAATTCCCCAAACGTTTTACGCTTATCTCTTACAGCTGCGTTGGTGCCATTTGTTGCTCGCTTCCTGAGGCACAGCAGCGGCGGCAGAGACAGTAGCCGGCTCTACTCTCGTGCGACCCGCTCGGCGGTGTGCAGGGAGGAGCGTCACCAGGACGAGCGCTCTCGTGGCCATCCCGCACTCACCACTTCTTTTCCGGCTGATGCTCACAGCACGGTCACCACACCGCGTGGACATGGATCGTTTACAATTTACACTAATGCCATGCTCATGCCATGCTATTGGGTGGCTAATGAACACTTTGCTAATTTTACTTTTCATTGTTAAGTTCACCTTTCAAAGCACATTGTTCACACTCAAAACCTAATTTTGATCCTGGTCCACCTTCAGTAATCACGCTGGCGTGGTCACTATGACCTTGTGACCTTGACCTGAGTTATTAATGATTGACAGGAGTCAAAAAGTGACGATAAACACGAGTGAATTTTTATGTAAGTTTAAAAAACGGGATCGCGTGTGTGTTTCCATGTGTACGTGTACCCGTGTGCGTGTCACCATGTGTGCATGTCACCGTGTGCGTGTACCCGTGTGCGTGTTGCCATGTGTACGTGTCCCCGTGTGTGTTTGTCACCGTGTGTGTGTCACTGTATGCCTATCACCGTGTGTCTGTCGCAATGTGTGTGTTGTCATCTGCTTGTCATCATGTGTGTGCGTGTCGCCGTGTGTGTGTGTCACATGTTATGTATGCTGATGATTTGGTAATAGCTGCTCATTCAGAGGAGGAGTTGGAGACGCTGCTGCTGAAACTGGAGCGTGCTACTAAGAGATGGGGCCTTACCATCAGCCCCACCAAAACTAAGCACCTGCCTGGGTATTTTGTACCATCGGACACTCCACCCCCACAACTCCCAATCGGTGATGGGGCAGTTGTAGAGAGAGTGGAGAGTTTCCCATACCTAGGAAGTGCTTATGACCGGCTCCAGTTTAACAGCAGAGGTCTCACTCCGAATCAGTCGAGCGCCAATATCTTTTCATCGGTTGCGTAACGCTGTGTGGAAGCTACCTGGTCTGTCGCTCCGCACTAAGCTTCAGGTCTTCTCGGCCACGGTCATTCCCTCCCTTCTCTATGCTTGCGAAACGTGGACCCCCCTAATGGAACATCTTCGCCGGTTAGAAACATTTAGGCTGGCCTGCCTACGATCCATCCTGGGTTTAACCAGACTGGATTGTGTGAGGAGCTCACAAATCCTTGAAAGATCTGGGCAAGGTCCCATCGGTGAGCTCCTCCGGCGGGCAAGGCTGCGATGGCTGGGACATGTAGCCCGCATGCCCAGCCACCGCATGCCGAAACAGCTTTGTTCGGCCGGATCGAGGGGGCTAAACGGGCGCGGCACGGGCTAGAGAAGAGATGGAGTGATGTGGTACAGGAGGACGTGGAGCTGAGTGGACTTGCCGATGACTGGTACCAGCGGTGGCAAGATCGGCCTCTGTGGAGGAGGCTCGTGAAGGACGCTGCTACTGGGCAGTTGGAGGCAGTCGCCCTCCAACAACAACGGAGGGCGGAGGAGCGACACTCACAACAACGAGCGGAGTGCCGGGTGGCTAAAACACAGCAAGTTAGCACAGTAGGGGGCACAGGTGGTGCATCAGTCAGTCATCTCAGTCAGTAGACCCGTGGCATCTGGGTCTGCCTCGTGACCTCCTGCCAGCGGGGTTTCAACACTTCACGTGGCCTCAAGGTGCACATAGCCTGGCACAAGCGTCGTGGTGACGTCACCGCCACTTAGTGGCGAATGGCGGTTGTTGTTATGTGTTACAGCCGGGCAGGAAATGTGGCATCTGTGCCGAACCGCCCTTTCCTTGCCCCAATGCGGTTTCAGGAAAGGGCGGTCCTGCACAGATGCCATATTTTCTTTCCATCTGCTACAGCAGAGGTGTAGGAAATTCCGAAAAGACCTACATATCTGTTTTATTGACCTCGTCAAGGCCTATGATACCATTAGTAGGCCTGGGCTCTGGGTTGTTCTTCATGCTTTCGGAGTCCCTGACCCTCTTCTCGCGCTCATTAAGGACCTTCATGATGGTGAGAGGGCCCGGGTAAAATTACGTGGCCGGGAGTCAGAGCTATTCCCTGTACACCTTCGGGTACGACAGGGATGTCCTCTGGCTCCCACATTATTTAACATCGATTTCGACCATGTAGTTCGTGAAGCCTTCAATAGCTGTACCGGAGGAATTTCCATCTGGTACAGATACAATGGGAGGCTGATCGATGCCCAGGTGCGGTAAAGGGATGGCTCCGTATTGCTCAACCACGTTATGTATGCCGATGATCTGGTAATTGTTGGTCACTCAGAGGAGGAGTTGGAGATGCTGCTGATGAAACTGGAGCGTGCCACTAAGAGGTGGGATCTTACCATCAGCCCCATCAAAACTAAGCACCTGCCTGGGTATTTTGTATCATCGGACACTCCACCCCCTCAACTCCATATTGTGGAGAGAGTGGAGAGTTTCCCATACCTGGGCAGTGTGCTCATGACCGGCTCCAGTTGAACAGCAGAGGTCTCACTCCGAATCAGTCGAGCGGCAATATATTTTCATCGGTCGCGTAACGCTGTGTGGAAGCTACCTGGTCTGCCGCTCCGCACGAAGCTTCAGGTCTTCTCGGCCACGGTCATTCCCTCTCTTCTCTACGCTTGCACAACGTGGACCCCCCTAATGGAGCATCTTCGCTGGTTAGAAACATTGAGGCTGTCCTCCTACAATACATCCTGGGTTAACCACGCTGGATTGTGTGAGGAGCTCACAAATCCTTGAAAGATCTGGGCAAAGTCCCATCGGTGAGCTCCTCCAGCAGGCAAGGCTGCATTGGCTGGGTCATGTAGCCCGCATGCCCAGCCACTGCATGCCTAAACAGCTTTTGTTCAGCCGGATAATACAGGTTTTTTTTGTTTGATCGCATAAACATATAAAATGTGTCGTTAAACCTGCCAACATCCGACACAGCCAACTAGTAAGGTTTGTCACGTGAACAGAACATGCCAATTCGTTACTAGTACAGCACACCGGTGTGTTGGAGAGCAAAGCCACAACATTTACAATCTGAGTACGACGTTTCACTAATAATTACAACTATCTTCATCACGCGACAGATTTGTGGATAAATCATCCTGTTTTTTTTCTTAAATAGAGGGGTAGATGTGATTGAATGATCAGCACGCGACTAAAAGACCATATAAATATTAAATACTCCAAAATACAACTGTCGGCAGTGGCAGAACACGCGTGCCAACAAGGACACTCGATTTTTAAATCCCTCTTGAGAGCTCTCCCCAGACACGTAATCACTCCTTAGGCCCCCCACCTGGCGCCCTCTCTGTGGACACTCCGGATCATGTGTCTACGGTGTCAACCAGAGTGCCATGGCCCGGGGCAACCCTGCCCTGGGCTGACACTCTCCCACTCCCCCTTGTGGGAGCCCGCATTACACACTATGCTTGGTGCCCGTGCTATCCCAGCGCTCACCAAGCCCCGCAAGGGCGTACACCCGCCTACGGGATGTACACGATGACGGTGGATCGCACGCCGTGCTTTGCTAGAGCCAGCCTCACACAGCAACCCACCCGGTGCTGTTTGTGATGTAAGGACATGACAGGCCACGGCCCTCCCTGGCCGGCACCATACAGTGACATCCCCCATGTCACTACACATTGTTTAAATGCATGCCTATATAGGTCACTATACTTCAAGAGAAATTACCGTTGAACAATAATAGGTATGGCTATTGTATGGCACACAATCGACAGGAGGTACAAGAACAATGGGCTTGCATACTGCGTATGCATAATGTACATTGATTATGATCATTTGCCGTTTGGGTTAATTACCAAGGTAATTACCATATGAATACCCCAAATGACAATATATACCCATAGTCATTTATATTGATTCATTAACACCCCCCCCCCACACACTTCGCTCAAGAAGCACAAGTGATGCCATCACATTTACCCCTCTCCCCCCACCCCCTCTCCCCCCGCCCCCTCTCCCCCCGCCCCCTCTCCCTCCGCCTCCTCTCCCTCCGCCTCCTTATCCTCTACTGCCACATCTACTTTGGTGCAATTCTTACGTTTCTTCCCGTTACTACGTTTTCTTTTAACACCACTTACCTTTTACTCTTTCTTTGTCTCCACGTTTTTTTCTTTCTTCACCACTGCTGGCTTGCCTGCTCTCTCAATCACCTCTACCTTATCCACCACTTCCTGCTTGGACCTTGCCTTTCTTTTCTCCATCTCCTCCACCTCCTCAACTTTGTTCCCGTTCTTGCGTTTCCTCCTGTTACGGCGTTTTCTCTCAACACCCTCAACCTTTCCCTCTTTCTCCATCTCCTCCACCCTGTCCTCAACTTCATTTTGATTCTGTCGTTTCTGCCGCTTCTCCCCCTGCCGCTTCTCCCCCTGCCGCTTCTCCCCCTGCCACTTCTCCACCTTCTGCTACTGCAGCTGCTCCTGGCAATGCGAGAGGAAGCTCTGCCACTCGGCGCTTCTCTTGAACTCGAGCAGGTCCCTCTGATGCTTGCGCTGCCGGTGAACGCACTGCTCCACCAGGAACATCTCCATCACCCTCACATGGCACTGAGCCTTGAGCTTCATAGCATGGAACTCGTGCTTGGCGAGGCGCTTTGTGCCAGGGTCTGTGGGATCACACGGGGAGGGAAAGCGCAGTACCACCACCTCTCAGTGTCTCCTTTTCACTGTTTCTTCCTATGTCTGTCTTCCTGTGCCTGCGTATGCCCCATGTCTGTCCACTTGTGGCTCTCTCCCCATGTCTCCCCATGTCTGATATTTCTGGTTGAAAGAAGCATGGAGAGGTGCTCGCTTGGAAATATTATGACAGAAAAAGGAACGTACAATTCATGATAATTTCAACTTATAACGCATACAGTACAGTAACACCTCTTCATTTATCGCGATTATTCTTAATTTTTATATTTGTATACCGATACAAGTCTCATGTCTTTGTCCCTCCACTATTTGCGACTTGACAACATGGCATCATGGCAGTGGAATACATCACTTGTGGAGTGTGGAGCCCATGTGAGCACACAAACCGTTGCGTAATGCACTCAACGAGCTCACGCACACCCCAAATGGACACCCACATTGCAGAGTGCATCTAGCCATCCACCCCTTGACCTGCCATACGGGATGCCGAGATGAGGTATTGTCAACGTTCATGTGAACATGAAGTTACGTGTTGATGTAAATAAAAACTTCCAACGTTACAGTAATTTGATGTGTTTTATTGAATCCAATTTTATTGTATTATTTGTGTTATTTCCTAGGGTGTTATATGTATGTGTAGTGAGTTAAACTGAGTCGCAGACGTACTCTTTGGAGGCAACACATTTATTGATACCAACACAAAGGAGTAACTGCCCATTAACCAGATAACACCCTGTGGTGGTGGACCACCAGGCTAACTACACGAGTTACACTGGGAGAAGCTACAACGGACCGTACCCCAGCTTGGGTCCAGGTCCACGTGTTGGCGACTCTTCTCGGACGTAGAACGTAGATCTTCAAGATAACAGCAGCCGGTCCCTCTCGGGGACCCGGCTTATATCCTCTGTGGTGTGGCTGGCTCTGCCCTTAGTCACGACCACCTTCGAGAACCATCGAGCAGGAACTCGACCCTGACACGTGACCACACCTAGCCCCCACTTGGGGGCCTATGTAGACTTTACCGGTCATGTGTCCTTTGGGGTCAACCAGAGTGCCATGGCCTTTAGTAACCCGATTCCCATGGCCGGCGCTCTGTTGTATATGCCCCTCCCCCACCCCCCCTTTTTCATCTTAATATTAACAAGTAATTTTTTGATACATATAGATACATATTTCTATTGTTTTTTATTTTAATAATGAATAAAAACACCAAACCAGGCCTCAGCATGGCATGTGGAGGTCACATTTACAATGACGCACTAACACGATTTTGACGTTCAGTGCCCTCCCAGGGTCAGAGGGAGCAGATAGAGAGCAGAGCACAGCAGATTGCAAGGGGCTGACGTAAACACAAAGCCAGGGTCACTGGGAGTTTGCGTTAGCCTAGATCTAGTTAAGTCAAAAAGCTAATTGGTTCTACATTACTATTAAAGTAACTTAAAGTCGGAATTTAACGACGGGGTAGGCTAAAGTTATTGATCTTCACAGCCACTTCAATTGAACCCTGCCACAAGCTACGTCAATGTAACCATCACCCGTCTATTAATTTAATATGAAATGTATTTACATATTTTAATAATTTCTATACGACTTGACCCGAAGCCTATACCAATCAGGTTTTCCTAAGTCAACATGAATGCTCTAATCCACCCATACGCAAATAATAAGCAGGGTTAAAGTAAGAGTAGAGAGGAAAAGAAATGCAAGCGCACAGCAAAACTGCAACGTAAGCAAAGGGCGATGTTAAACCCAGAGTCGGAGAGAAAGGGAGATCCTGGCCGTCTTTGTATCCCCGCAGCGCGGAGTAGGGGTGTGTATACGCTCGGGGAAACACGAGTCAAACACCACAACGGGAAGCTGACCCAGACCTTGGATTAATACAGAATCATAACTGTGGAACTCTGATGAAATGAAATGTTAACTTAAAACTTTTTAACCATTTCTTTGTGCGTCGGTGAAAGTTGGAGGGAATATCGCCCCTCCCTCCAGGTTGTGCACCCAGACAGAGAGGCGCCTTCGAGACAATTTATAACATTTGTTTTACTTGTGGGTTTTATGGTAGGAGTATGACAACGGAATATACCGTGGGTGATGCACACAAGAACACACACTGAAACATGTACGGACACACGCACGGACGCAGATACATACGGACAAATCCTGACACAGCAAAAATCGAAAGAAACCCCGCCTTGTGGGCAGGATCCGAGTGAAGGGATTTTTGGGCATAAAAAGAGGATCTTGAGCATTGAAACCTCAGTTCGACCGGGGGGGGTGGGGGGGAGTCGACTCACCTGAGTCATCCAGCAGTGGAGAGAAACTGCTGTCAGCGAACCAGCACGAGCGTGATCGCGCAGCTCATCCAGCAGTGGAGAGAGGTGTCCACTGAGCAGCACTGAGAGCGATCAAGCAACTCTCCCCCGTGGACAGAGGCTGGCTGCTGTGTGGAGGAGGGAACGCCGATACGTATGATGCACAACCCCCATTCACCCTGACCGCTCTAAAGGGAGCGAGTATCCCTTTCATACAAGGGACACGTCGACGTATGTTAACGCAAGAAGACCAACCACACTCACATTACCCTATAAAGAGAACTCAACGATACGATGATGCGCTACGCCCCACTACACGACCAATCTGACGTTCGCTGGACCTAAAGACTCAACTCCAAACAATGACGACTCCACACAATTCATGACACACAAACACACTCAAGTCCGTGAACCATTTGGCCGGGGGAGCATCGATCGTGTGATAACAGTCCGTCGTTTGTAAGTATATTAATGATTTTCCTCCTTAATATTTTGTGATGGTACTTCTAATCGCATAATTACCCATAGATTAATCTATCCGAATTAATTCTTGAGACCTTCACCACGGGCTGCGCGCACAGGGAGAAATGATGTTCAACCGGCTTCCTTATCATCCAATCTGGTACACGAATTCATTAATCTCCCGTGAGAAGCACGTCCCGTGGCACACCTTCTTCCAAGCCATCTATTAATTATACAATATCGTTTATGAATCTATGAATGCCTTTAGAAATACTATTTTGTTATTTTTGTTATCTTTCACATGAATACCGTCGCATAATCTTAAGGACTTTATTCATAGTCTATACGTTCGTGTTATGCTGCATAAGGATTAATTGCCCTGTTAACAACGGGATAAGGGTTGCATATGATCAATAACGAGTGCGGTACTGCGTGAACAATTCAAGCATAATAATTATAAATTTAAGGTTTTTGTTTATCATAGCATTGGCATGTTTGATTGACTCTCTCTCTCACTAACAACAATCGCTTTATGCGGGGTCCATGTGTTATCAAAGTGAAATCGTACAGTCGTTGATGATACTGTATTGCTACCGTGTGGATACCGTGTTGAAGTTCCGAGATTTAGAGTTCACATGCATATTATAGTTAAGGTTTAATTCGAAATTAATTGATTAATACAGAAGTGGTCGTGTGATTCTTTCCTGAAATTTTTGCGTAAGATCTGTATCCTGCGATGAGATATGAACTCGAGAAACCAAACTATAAACACACCAGTCCACACTCATTAAACGTTAAAGCGAATGATATGAACTTGGGACCTAAAATATGAACGCTCCGGGATGTTAAAGCGAGAATCATTGTATGATACTGATCGATAATACGAAGTCAGACGAGGCCAAATTGACTAGCATAACTGCACACGATTGATTGCGTTATCCTGATTGATAACCCCACCTCGTCAACGAGGCGGGGCCTGATTATCATAAAGGCTATCATTAACATAACCACACCCACTCGTATAAATTAATACGATTACCTCTCGAATTAGTATAGTTTATACGCATAATTACACGAATTAACATAATTTCGGATTAATTATGCAAATTTCGAATTTCATTTAATTTTCATTATTCTTCAATAATTTTTCACACACCAACATATACAACAGCTAAATTTTGATTTAAAGCTTTCGTGACTGCAGTAATTCATATTCTTAGTTTTTTCGGTAAAGTCACGTTGAAGAGAAACAACAAAATAACAAAATATATATAAAACAATAAAAAATTCTCACGACGTTTCGACCATAACTCAAACGGTCATCATCAGGTGTGTTGGTTTGCATAAATTTATTTTGAAACGGCACATTTATTTATTTATAAAAAAACGTTGGCGTCACGCGCAGTGATTTGGCAGTTTGCCCAGGACTAGTCCATCTATTTTTTTGAAAAGAGGAGGGGGGAGACGAATTTTTTTTATAATGTATGCTGTCTGAAAGCCACTGTAAGCGTGAACAATCAATTAAGAACTGAAATGGTTTATCAAATCTTTCCAATGATTGCTAAAATAGAATCCATCTTCTCGGTTGAAATTGTCTCTGTGCTTGTATATGTGGATAGCCTCATGAACGAATCTCTCATGGAAGCCAGATGGCTTACAAAGAACCTCCGTCTTGGAAAAGTCAATGGCATGTGAGCCTACTGAATTAGAACAATGATCTGCTACGGCCGAGGTGTTGGTCCTACCGTGTTTAAGGTCTGCTTTATGTTCACGAATGCGGTCCGAGACATGGCGTTTGGTTTCTCCAATGTAACTACTACCACAGTGAACTCAAGCACGTACACCAAGCTCTTAGGGCTAATGGTTACTCCGACTATACAATCCGCAAAGCTATCACTCAAACCATGAAGAAGAACCCTCTTGAGGAGCCTTTCAAAACCATCACTTTACCCTACATTGCTGGGATCACAAAAAAGATCTCCAAAAACTTGAATAAACACAAGATCCAGGTCCGTTTCAACACATTACATAAAATCCGTGATCTGGTTCCGTCTGTAAAAGATGTGATTCCGGACATACAATACCCTGGTGTCTACAAACTAAGTTGCCTCTGTGGTAGTAGTTACATTGGAGAAACCAAACGCCATGTCTCGGACCGCATTCGTGAACATAAAGCAGACCTTAAACACGGTAGGACCAACACCTCGGCCGTAGCAGATCATTGTTCTAATTCAGTAGGCTCACATGCCATTGACTTTTCCAAGACGGAGGTTCTTTGTAAGCCATCTGGCTTCCATGAGAGATTCGTTCATGAGGCTATCCACATATACAAGCACAGAGACAATTTCAACCGAGAAGATGGATTCTATCTTAGCAATCATTGGAAAGATTTGATAAACCATTTCAGTTCTTAATTGATTGTTCACGCTTACAGTGGCTTTCAGACAGCATACATTATAAAAAAAATTCGTCTCCCCCCTCCTCTTTTCAAAAAAAAAATAGATGGACTAGTCCTGGGCAAACTGCCAAATCACTGCGCGTGACGCCAACGTTTTTTATAAATAAATAAATGTGCCGTTTCAAAATAAATTTATGCAAACCAACACACCTGATGATGACCGTTTGAGTTATGGTCGAAACGTCGTGAGAATTTTTTATTGTTTTATATATATTTTGTTATTTTGTTGTTTCTCTTCAACGTGACTTTACCGAAAAAACTAAGAATATATACAACAGCTCTCACACACTATCCTGTAGGGGGCGCTGCACAAAGAACGTGGTGCCATCCAGCACTGCCAGTCAGTCCTCACCGAGGCCCTCTAGGGCCGGTACTGCACCCACATATACGTGGTGCCCGCAATGTCAATATATCGCACGCCATGCCTCTCTAGGGCCGGCGTTACACAGGGACATCCACGATGTCACTACATTTGTGTACAGTACAGGATAAATGTTAAGAAACATTTCTATTTTCTCCCGTATGTTCAATTCGACACGGTAACATAACTCCCTGGCTGACATCTGGACGTCGCGGCCCTCGTCTGCCGCCAGAGCCTTGACGAGGACTCGACGAAGCAGAAGAGGTTGGCGTTTGCGTTGTAGAAAGTGGACGGTGCACAGAGGCCCGCGGTGCGGGCGTCCACCCACGAGTACCGCTGGAGGCAGCTCGCATTGCCGCTCACCCACGTGGACATCATTTCAAGATCGCCAATGTAGCCGGTGCCGATGAACGTGTTTATCTCGCCTGTGGGGTGGACGCCATGGGACAGGCCGAGGTGCGGAGAGGAGGCGCCAACAAGCCAATGCCCGCACTGATGAACCAGCTTCCCTTAAATAAAATTATAATTACAAACATTAACTTAAAATGCGAACTCGCACTTGCAAACTGAACTGGCAAAGTATTTTGTTCAGCCGAGCGATCTTCCGTGAGATGGAATGAGTCAGTTTCGCGCTGTGAGTGAGTGTTTGTGAATGTGTGTGAAAGTGAGTGTGTGGGAAGGCAAGTTTGTGCACGTGTGAGTGTCTGCATGTGCCACCGTGTGGGTGTGGGAAGCGGTAGTGCAATGTTTAGCGCGCTGCGATATCAATCCGGCAGACCGAGTTCAATTCCTGCTCACGACCAACACCAGTGACGATTATCTGAATGGGTCCTGGTCCACCCCTAGTTCACCTCAAATGAGTGCCTGGTTCGGTGTGTAAACATCACCACTGGGAAGTCAATGATTGTCAATGGTGGCCGGGTGTTGTGCCATGCCGGCCTCATAGGCGTTGCTCTCCAACAACCTGTTAAGGCTATATGGAGGACTAGTGGTAAGTACCCGGCGTTGCCCGGGTCAAAAAATATTTTAGAAAACCTTCCATATACATACACAGATACTACGATATTCTGAAAGCCCAGTGGGCCATTTGTCCATTTCACCACCAACAAAATAATAAGAGGCTTGCCAAAAGTCCAAAAAGTAATAGAAAGTGTGGGGTAAATAGTTGATCTAAAAGGTTTCTGAAAATTGTGGACACCCCCAAAAATATATATATATTTACCCCCGCGTAGGTATCTATACCTACACACCATACATACAACAGAGTAAGTAGTATCTCTTGACACTGTAGTTGTATATACTGACTGTACAGTAGTATCTACTGAGCCAGTAGTATCTACTGACTGTGTAGTAGTATTTGCTCATTGTAGCAGTAACTACTGCTATTACAGCAGTGCATACTAGTATTTACTTGGCCTACAGTAGTATCTACCCACTCTATAGTAGTAACGACTAACTGTATAGTAGTATCTGCTGACTATAGTAGTATACACTGACTATAGTAGTAACTACTAACTGTATAGCAGTATCTACTCACTCTATAGTAGTATCTATGACTCCAGCAGCTACTCACCGTAGAAGCATGAACTGATTGTATAGTAGTATACACTGACTGTAGCAGTATGACTGACTGTAGTGGTATATGCTGACTGTTTTAGTATCTTCTAACTCTATAAAGTAGTATCTACCAACTCGATAGCAGTATCTACTGTCACTACAGCAGTGCATACCGACTGAGTGCATACTGGCAGTGGTGGTACCTGCTATGATTACATCAGTGCATACTGTGGTGGAACCTGCTATGATTACAGCAGTGCATATTGTGGTGTTACCTGCTATTACAGCAGTGCATACTGTGGTGGAACCTGCTATGATTACAGCAGTGCATATTGTGGTGTTACCTGCTATTACAGCAGTGCATACTGACTGGTGGTACCTGATATGATTACAGCAGTGCATACTGACTGTGGTGGTACCTGCTTTCGTGATAGCAGTGCATAAAGACTCTGGTGGTTCCTGCTTTCACGACAGCAGTGCATACTGACTGTGGTGGTACCTGCTATAACAGCAGTGCATACTCCTGTGGTGGTACCTGCTATGATTACAGCAGTGCACACCGACGGTGGTGGTACCTGCTATGATTACAGCAGTGCATACCGACTGTGGTGGTTCCTGCTATGATTAGAGCAGTACATACTGTGGTGGTACCTGCTATCACTACAACAGTGCATACTGTGGTGGTACCTGCTATGATGACAGCAGTGCATACCGACTGTGGTGGTTCCTGCTATGATTAGAGTAGTGCATACTATGGTGGTACCTGCTATCACTACAGCAGTGCATACTGACTGTGGTGGTAGCTGCTATGATTACAGCAGTGCATACTAACTGTGGTGGTACCTGCTATGATTACAGCAGTGCATACTCCTGTGGCGGTACCTGCTATGATTACAGCAGTGCCTAGTAACTGTGATGGTTCCTGCTATGATTGCAGCAGTGCACACTGCTGTGGTGGTACCTGCTATGATTACAGCTGTTCATACTGACTGTGGTGGTACCTGCTATGATTACAGCAGTGCATACTGCTGTGGTGGTACCTGCTATGATTACAGCAGTACATACTGTGGTGGTACCTGCTATGATGACAGAAGTACATACTGTGGGGGTACCTGTTATGATGACAGCAGTACATACTGTGGTGGCACCTGCTATGATGACAGCAGTACATACTGTGGTGGTACCTGCTATAATGAGAGCAGTACATACTGTGGTGGTGGTATCTGCTATGACAGCAGTACATACTGTGGTGGTGGTACCTGCTATGATGACAGCAGTACATACTGTGGTGGTGGTACTTGCTATGATGAGAGCAGTACATACTGTGGTGGTACCTGGTATGATGACAGCAGTACATACTGTGGTGGCACCTGCTATGACAGCAGTACATACCGAGTGTGGTGGTACCTGCTATGATGACAGCAGCACATACTGTGGTGGTGGTACCTGCTATGATGACAGCAGTACATGCTGACGTTATTTATCTTAAATGTGAAGGGTAAATCTGTGAATGTGTGTGTCTGTTCGAAATGTTAAGCATACTTGGCGACATGCAAGCAAGTTTTGTAAACGGAAATAGGGCGATTTAATGAATCGATTATTGGCGCGCTCGGGTTTTATTTCAATTTAAATTAATGAGTTATGTTTTCATCTGTATGTTATGTTTTTAAGTTTTCAGACGTTTTAAAATATATATTTACCCGCTAGTAGCAGTACATTAATTGACTCTATAGCACAAAGTACTCACCTGACAGATTGCCGTGACGAGGCCTAGTCCCGTGCAAAGCCTCCGGCCTCGCCTAGATTGCCCGGCCGGCCGAGGCTGGGGGATGGGCCGCTACCCCCCCCCCCCCCGCGCTACAATAATGCTATTTTATTGCTATAATTGTCGTATCTACCGAGCCTATAATAGTTAGTGCACACATTGGGGTGGAGGGGGAGAGAAGAGGACGTGACACTTTGATGAATTTACCTCAGCGTCGCGTGTAAATTTATTTGCATTTTGAATGAGCAATGGCGTCTGTGCGTTGCCAGGGGCAACAACTCGCGTCGGCGTTTCGCGCATGCGCAGCAGCGAGCCGGTCGGCAAAAGTAAATAAATAAATAAAGAGGAATCGCACCAAAACGTTAATTTAACCACACCACTTTAAAGGTGACGGACGGCAAAACGGAATAGTCTTTGCCGAGCGGGGGACCCGGGGCGTGCCGCCTAGCAATTTTTTTTCCACGCGAACCTTGCCATCCGAGAGCAAAATCCCTCGCAAGCACGCACGTGCGGAAACTTTTATATATAAGATATAATAATAAAATATATTGTTATTTTATTGTTTCCCTTCTACGTGGTGACTTTACCGAAATAACCAAGAATATGAATCACTGCAGTCACGAAAGCTTTAAATCAAAAGTTTGTAATGTAAATTTCCTCCTTCACTCTCATCTCAATATCTCACATTTTGCGTCTTTCATTGTTATTTTTAATGGGTTACAATCATTATAATTTGTTGCTTTTAAGTGAAACAAATTATGTAACCACATCAACTGTCCACTTGAATCAATGCTAACATAGTTCTATTGTATTTATTTACAGGCGTATCCATAACAAAGAACAATTATATAAGTGTTCCACGTGTTGATGTGGTGTCAAATAGAGTTCAGGTAAACTAGACGCAGTATGCATACACATTGAACACTCTTCATTTGTCCAGTATCTATGCTTAGAATGAAGTATGCTGTGGGATCCATTCCACGTAGACATAAATAACTTAACTACCATGTTCTCTAATTCAGGACCACCATCAAAGCGAGACATTGAAACTGATCCAAGAGAATAAGGATACATTCAAGCAATGGATTGGAGCAAATCCATCGCACCTGATAAAATATTTCAAAGACTCACTTTCTATTCCATATGAAGTTCGACAAGCAGCCAAGAATAAGCATGGAGAGGAGTGTGTGGAGCTCAAACTGGACCACTTCTTCAGCCAAAAAGAGACGACGTTGTGGGGACTGTGGAAAGCCCTCTATTATGTGCGAAAGAAATATGAGCCACTATCGAGCTGGTTTCAGAAGCACGGTATGTCCCACATTAATAATAAATCATGCATATGCATGGGTTATGTACAACTTTACATTGTTAATTTTCAAATTGGTTGAGTACCATAATTAACATATATGTTGCTTGTACCTTGATTCTGTTGGCACATTTTGGCAGAACAGGACAGTGAATGCGAATACACAATTTGCATGAAAAGATGAATGTACAAATGCATTCAAAGCTGTGTTTGTCACAGGTGAGTCTGTGCGGTCCATTCGAGAGAAGAAGTGGGATCTGAAGTCGTGGATCGGTAGAGACTTCCAACATCTGCGATCACAGCTGACGCTTCAAATAAACAATCCTACGAGGCTCTTCATTCGAGCCAAGGGCATGCATTACGATGAGGAGTGTGCAGAGCTAGTGCTCAACAACTTCATATACAGAGGCAATGACGATTGCCTCCAGCTGTTGTTAGCTCTGCGTGGCGTGCAGGATAACTATCCTGCAGTCAAGCATTGGCTGGACTCTCTTGGTGAGAAGTTACTACATTTTAAACGCCTTCCTCCTTTTCATGTAAACAAGTGGAAATATGAACACTGGGTGGTCAAGTGGCCAGTGCACACTCACGAAGGAGTCAGTTAACAGTCTGAACTCAGCTACTATAGCCCTGTAATTGATTTCTACAAGGAATTATCAGCCAAGTTCTATCCACTGCTGAATGAAAACATCCCAAAGCCACTGTTAGTTATGTGATATAATCCATATAGCTTCAGCACCTCAGCTGATTAAACTCCTACATTTCCATGGTGCGTCCATCCTAGGGTGCATTCCCTCCTCTGCCTGCGACTCTATCGCTATTCTCCACCAGTGGGCTCCCAATCATTTTAGTGACCTATCCTTACAACATCCAATTCATTTTCTCAGCAGTCAAAAACATTACATTTTATAATCCACGGTAGGCTATGTACGGTGCGAAAGAAGTTCAACATACAACATACATACATACATGTGTTCCTTTGTCTTTCACTGCAATTAAAATGTGGACTTTGCACGTTTTCCAATCTTTGCTCCTTATTCTTTGTCAATGTCAACGTTTCTGATCCACGTCATGCCAGGTAATGTGCAGTGAACGAAACTGTTATTCTTCAGGAAAATAGGTGTTACTTTTCCAAAAGCACTCCAACCTCCTCTTGTCCACCTCTATGGCTGAAACAGCGCTGACTGTCTATTTTTACTGCAGTGTTTTTTCCAGAGGGTTTGCAAGAAGACCTCCTTATTTCTGAACGTGTATACCAAGTCTTCGCTGCAAAAAAAATGGAATCCAACAAATGGGAACTGAGAAAGGCACTGCACTCCAACCTGACACTCCTGCTGTCCCAACTACAGAGCCGAAATATATTCACTGACACGAATATAAGGGTATGTCTATTATCTGTTGTAGTCATTGACGGGAGGTCAGAATCAGATTGATTTGTTTTATTAAAAGATTAGAGAGTGGGATGGTGTGCAATCTGTATGTAACATGGAGGTGCGATGACCTTCATTAAGATGATCTATGTAAGGTGGTCCATGTATTCCATGAACCTGTCATACTTGCGTTTGTCCTCGGAAATATTTTTGTAGCAAAAGTAACATCACGTTCCCATCTGCACAATGAAATTACCTCACACTGCACATGATGTATAACGTCCTGACATAACCTCACGCATGATGACGTCATTGGGAGAAAATGGGGAGGTGCATGCGCATTGGCCACGAGGCCAGATGCAAAGTGAAGCCTTTTGGCACTAGCTGCCTCCAAATCTATGGTGACTCTTTAATCAATTTGGTCAACATCCTTCAAGACGAGCCCTAATAGCAGCGAAACTTTAAAATAAACTCTTGTTCACATTGAGTCATCTTGATGATAAATTTTGTGCCCCCATATTACAAAATTACGAACAGAGTTAATAAGTTAACGTTTAACACTTTTAATTGGATAGTGTTAACATCATCCAGGGATTGTGTAGTCATCGATGCACAGCATCAAGCCAAGTCAAACCTTTGCCATTAGCACTGCCATTTAACTGAAACACACACAGAGTAGCCTGGCATTGGGTCTGAAAATTACCAATGCCTGGGACATCGCTCTGTTCTAAGTAACACGCTTTCTGCCTGTGTCGGTGCAGGAAGTGAAAGAAAGGGAGCAGTGGCAAGGCAGCGAGAAGGCGACTGATTACATGCTGGAGCTGGTTTACGTGAGAGGACGACTTAAAGTGAAGCAATTCTGGATGGTGCTGTGGGCTCTCCGTGAAACCTACCCACACCTGGAGGACATATTTGAGAAATTCTAACTGGGGAGCAGGGAAAGGTGGTGCAGTAGTTAGAGCACCTCGTTACCCACGGAATATTGAACCCAATGTTGTTTCAATATTTTTTCCCTCGCAACAACCTGTCTGTAGAATCCCCCACGATCTTCTATTTTCTCAAGTTCTTGTAAAAATCTTGATCAATCCATCATGATAATTTTTGTGCCCCCACATTACAAAACGACCCATCACATCTTATTAACTCCAATCTATTGCACCTTCAGCAGTGCAGTTTGTTGCTGGCAATTGCCTTTTCGGGCATTTCTTATCTTTTTGTGCCCTTGTTTCAATTTTAAAATGATGGTTGTCAATTAGATTTTTGATCAAATGGAGCATTAGGTAAGATGGAACATAAGTTAACATTGCACATTTGAAATATTCACCTTTGCGATTCAAATGCATTTTGTTTAAGCAGGTGAGAACTCAAGGGACCAGAATGAGTCTCATTTGCAAGAGTGACCTCGGTCACCAAAATGGCAAACACAATCAAATGAAACAATCACAACAGTGAATTAAACATAAATTCGTACAAAAATAAATGTTACAGACAAAATATACAAATGCATGAATATAAATTGATATTGAATTAAATACATTTTCGATAAGAAAATTAGCTCAGACAAATAGCTTTAAAAACAATCGTAGTAAATTAAGTTACAAATTTTTTTATTTAGGATATAATCAGATTTGTGAAGTTATCATACAGAATCGACAGCTCAGCATAAAATTGTGCTTGAGATAGACAAATAACCAATTACATTTTGCAGCAATGGAATTCATAACATTGACTGATATTATCTGTCCTATATGTATGGGATGGAGTGTTGCCCCTTCAACGTGTGCATTTTCTCCAGGTTCTCCATTTTCTCCAGTTTCCCACCACATGGGTGAACACTCATTCATTCTCTGAAAACATTAATCTCTGTCCCTGTGTTTGTGAACTATACAGCATTGTGGGAAGCAGTTGCTTATATTATGCTATTTTAAAAATCAATATTATTAGTAATTCCATGAATTTAGGGCATTACATATTTGGTATATGTTTAACCTCTGGTGTTGTGGGGCACCTTTGACTTTGATATTTTGATTATTCATGGTGGGAGGAAGTGACTTAAGTCTGGTTCACAATTGCTTCTAGAACTATTTCGACTTAATGATTGCAACAGTCCTTGGAAAATAATCACAAAACGCCTTTGTCCTCACCATATCGACCATTCATGTTAAACAATTCCAGATCGTTTGTGGGAGGGCGGGCTACACCCCACATCGCCATGCTCATGGTGATGGTGCATGGCTTGGAGGCGTACTCGGTGTAAATATCCCGGGTTGTTGAATATGTAGTTGTTGAAACCATGCTTTATTTGGATGTAACTCATTCTGAGTCCTTTAAAGCTTCAACACAGAACACGCCTCAGCTTTTGCTGTGAACAGGCTCTAAGCATTTACTCCTCGTAGAAACATAATACATTTATTTGTGAGCGCTTTTATGAATACTCTATAGACGCTTTACATAAAATCATAAAAGCAGCAAAAACAACATCAAATGGTAAAAACACTAAAAACACATCAAACTTAGCTAAACATGCGTTTAGATTATATAGATTATTTTGCTGGTATAAATGTTATTATTTGTGGCCAGGTCGCTTTTGAAAAAAAGCTAATAGCTCAGTGGGCTTTACTTGGCAAGAAAAAATTATATAGTATTATTTGTATATATTTTAAGTGATTTGTTTATCTTTACTATACTTTACAGTCCTATCGTGGTTTTGTATTGTTTGTTTAAAAAATTGCTTTATAGCTCATTAGATCCCTCCAGTATGAATACATATTCTGATTTTTATTTGAAGTAAAGCTCTGCTCGTTAACGAAGATTGTGTCGAGCTTATGCTTAAATAATAGCTTATGCTTAAAGAAAGCACACAAATTACTCAGTGAGATGGGCATTACATCAAGACGTGCTGAGCAGGACAGCTCAAAGTCAAAGTGGCTTTACGCAATACAAGTTTATAAACATTATCGAAAGCTTGCTGCTATACAGTTGGTAAATGTACTTTTTACATTACGTAAAACACGTTATTTGTATAACGACACATATATAAATCAAACATTGTCCACTTCTGTATTGTCCTACTTACAATCTCCCAAAAAAACGAATGATTACTTTACTAGGACCCATTTCTTAAAGAGAGGTTCCTTGCCGATATCATTTGTCAGTTCACCAGCATTGGTTCAAGCAAGCCTGAATGCTGATCAGACATTGAATGTGTAATCCGGATCCAGAGTGTTTGTGCTGAACGCATGCCACACGATCTTCTGGGATATATATCACAGATTATCTGATAATCTACTTTGATAATATGCAGTCATATTTAGAGCACACTTTAGAGCATGGATTTTTTATTGAGTCCCGGTGAATTGCAACATTGCTATTGGCCTTGCTAATAGCAATGCTGAGTCACACTGGGTGCAACACAAGAATTCACTGCGTGAGAATGACAGTCACCCATCACCACAGGTGGGGGCAGCAGAGAGACTGGGTGGTACACCGAGACATCTCTTCTTGGGCACCAAAGGTATTTTCACGAAGAGAGACACGAGGAGGTGGTCATGCCAGGTTGGGTTGTCTTGGTTACACGTCTATTGATACATATTCGTCAGCCAGTTGTCTTTGTTATCGTTTGACTTTTAACAAGTGCAGTTCTGAATGCTAATTTGCAGCACTTACTGAAAATGTCACGTTATTAAAGCACTTTTTATTATGACTTGTGTAGGTCTTGTGTGGTTTATTAGTCAATGTATCGATCAACATTTCTGAGGTTTACTGTTGCTGAGCTCTCTGAACTCTCTAAACTCATCCCCAACACCTATTATTTAATTATTAATACTACATGATGTAAATAACTGATTATTTCGTGTTTTACCTGAGTTAAATTTCCAGTCATGGGTACCATCAATGGTGGAAAATTTCTGAAACACTCATCTGTCCCCACCCTCCCGTCACCATCAAGCACTAACCATTGTGATGCAGTACGGTCAAATAATCCCTATGACTGAGACAGTGGAGAGACCTATAAGACGTAAGATAGATTAGGGGCTCTATGCTTTTCATACTAACAATGTACTGTTATTTACTGAATGCTGTTACACGTGACTCTACGTGACAAAGCGTTAGAAAAAATAAATGGAGAATCATCCTTGAAGTGGACGTCAGCCGACACAGCGACAGAGCAAATTGATAGCCTCCAATGCGTGCAGGGGAGCCAGTACACTCTGCTTGCCCTGTCACACTTCACAGCCAGACACGCTGTGTGCCACAGTCTCCTGCTGCCCACATTCGCACTGCGGACTGTCACGAAGTAGGACCCATCAATGTTAAAAGCTGCACACACCCCCTGATCACAGCGGGAGTGGTTCAACTGGACCCACTTACGACTTAGGATGTTGAAAGCCACGTTCCTGCACAGACGGATCACCATTGAGGTTCTGGTTTTGCAGACCGATGTGTCTCCAGTCCTTGCCCTAGAGAGTGTGGACATCACGCATCCACAGGTGTAGGGGCTGTGATGACACCCAAACTGGGTATCGGGACTTCAAAGGTTCAAGTGGAGGCTTTGAAATATCGACGTGGAGAGGTAACTCGTGCTGCATGCGTTTTGTCCAACATCTTGGTCACTGGAGCTTGGTGGCGAACTAGCACCCATGGAAGTGGGGCTGTCGTCATTGCACCAGAGATTGTTTTCATGGTGACATTCTGTTGAATATCCACCGATTGTCCATGGAATCCATAGGGGTGATCATCATTCTTCTACAGAGTAACACAAAGTGAGGCCCGCCCTACGTTAAGCCGGCCAGCTGTGCCAGACCATTCCGTGAGCGCATCTTGCTGTATTCTTTCTTAAGCTGTTGACGGAATGTCACTCCTTTCCAGCGTAACTCCAAGGAAGCCTGGCTCTGCATCATATATTAGCAACCGGGTGTTCATATGCACTTTTATCTGGTAGTTGTCTGCAATGGTGTGTAGGTGAAACACACTGAAAACTGTCTTGCTTGTGCTTGGCTGACGTCTCAATTTGCTGCAGTACTGTAATCTGCTAGCATGGCCAGGTGACTGTTCAAGGTACATTCAAGGCTGCCAATATCACAGGCTTGGGTTGAAAGGCAGATGTCTTCCACAAATACAAATCGACATGACTTTGCGGAGGTAATCGATTATTTTGCATTGGCAAACAGCTGACCTTGTTGGTGAACATTCGGAAGCAGCCATCTTGATAGGCTCAATGCTGCCCACTTCTGAGCTGGGCAGGACTCGGGACAAGTTGAGCAGAAGTAATTTAGTACATTTGTTCATACATGTGTAGTGTATAACTTGGAGACAGTTGGAGGCACTATAATTCTAGATTTGAAGCTTTCGTTCAGTTGGTTTCTCTCATTTTCGACAACCGCTCGGCCTCACCTATCCGTCCCACTAACCCCCTGCAGCATAACAAAAGGCGGCTTAACTTTGCAGCCCCCCACGGCCCTTCCTGGCTCCTCCCCCCCCCCTTTAACCTGTATATAATATCGGGTATCTTAGAGCTCTCTTCACTTGATACAGCAATTTTGCTGTGACGGTTTCCACCTTAAGACGGAAGCTTATGTTGCCTCCGAAACGTCGCGATTTATTTAGTTGTTTTCATTTATTTTATTTTACCTACGTGACATTACCGAAACAAACAAAGAGTATGGCACTATAACTATTATAACCTTCACAGGTACAAGAGATAACTATGCTACAGTCAGGACAGCTAACAGGCTGCCTGACCAACAATGCCGACGAGGTGAAGAGGGTGACGAGGACGCCAGCAGCACGACGGTTCCACTCCAAACAGTCCAGAACCCTCGCTCGGGGCTTTCCGTTATACACCCAGCATTGCCTCGCTCCACCTTCGGCCACGCCGCCCTTCTAGAACCCACCAGGTTCCCGGGCTTTACCACACGTAGCCCCTCTGTCCCCTTTGCCTCATGTCCCTCTCTCTGGTTCATCACATCCTGCTGGCAGACAGGGCTACTACACCTACTGTGCCAGTAACCAGCGCTATGCGCCACAGTGACCCATTCATGTCACTACACATGAATGAAGGCTTATCAGAAAGGCACTAAAGTTTCACACAGGCTGCAATAGTTTCACAGCAGGGGGCGATGTTGCTGTGCAATTTGTGGGCAATTTTTTAAATTAGAAAATGTGGACAATGTAGCCGGCACACAATGACCTGCTCCTGAATCATACCAGGGAATATTTAATGTCCACTGTGAAGCAGGTAGCACAGGGTTGTATTTTATGGCTGATAAACACTGCAGCTATAATGCTGGGCGGCCGCCCGGCCCAATCTGCAAACCTCTGCAACAAGGCCGGGAACCGCTACCGCTGGGCAACGTCACCACCTGCTGGCAGTTCATCGCAGCTTAATTGGGGAAATGAAGTTGCTGTCATGATGCTACTCTTGTGGTGCAATGGTTCGCACTCTAGACTTGCAATCCAAGGGTTATGGGTTCCATTCCATTATTTAGGTGAAATGGTGGCTTCACAAATATATCAGCAGTATAAACAGGTGCCCCACAGTCGACCAGCAAGGTGCGTGCAGTGGGGTAAAGTCTCGGTACTTCTGGCCAACATGGAAGAGTTTGTGAACAATACGCCCAAGCTCTGAATGTTTCCCTCTCGTGGAGGTTCTTTTTCAAGAAATTTCAGAGCTGGAACTTTACCCTTTATTGTGGTAGGGCCATTGAAATGCCCTCACTTCTGTTAAATTGTCCTCCAATTAAAGGGGGTGCATTTCATCATCGGTGCTTGGTGGAACATTATTGTGAGAACCGTTATCCTGGTTGGTTGCCACTACACCTGCCCACTGGTAAAGTTCAACGTATAATAATAATGATGAAAACCGATAATACAGCACATTGTCTTAAACATACTTTTTATAATACATTTTTTTACCATTAATTGTTCAAACTTGGAGCATGATACTGGCAAACAATGGCTCACTCGGTTCTAATTACGTCAGGGGATCTCTGACGTCCACTCTGAATCAGACGGAGCGTAATATTGCACACACCCGCAGTGATAACCAGGACGGCCTGCCGGATTCAAACCGCCAGCCTCAACAAGTGGTGAACGCGCTGTTGCCGGGCCCAGTCACGTTCACGATGATCCCCTGTGACGTCCCTTGATTGATGTTTACGTGGCCATTTCGTTATGCCACATGCCCCAAGCCAGTGTTCCTAACCCGTGCTTCAATCAGTAGGGAAAGCAAACTCAGACGAATATTATACACATTTACCTTTTTAGTCTGAGGAACTCGATGTACATTGAAATCATAAAAGTTCAACGTATAATCCAAAGCAAATATTCAAATAAAGTTAGGTATTAAACAAGCAAACAATAAAAATCAGCAGCACAGTGTGTGAAAAGTAATATCGAGTGAAATGCAATTAATGGTAAATTAAACAGGTGATATTTTCCAATTAAAGTCTGTTTTAATGTACGTGAGTTATTGGGAACTGTATTATCTGACATGCTGAAAAGGACATAAAAAACGTGGGAAGGTGCACATTTACATTTCCACTGAGAGACAGACAGGAACACGTAGAGTAGAGAACACACACAGGGTAGGTTCATCACGTTTATCTCCATCCACCAGTGGATAGACCATGATTATGATTAAATTGAAAGACGTAAACACGTGGACTCGATTATATTTTCAGGATAGAGACACCATTCTCACGTTGATCTCCATCCAGGAGTGGATATACCACGATGATGATGACATAGAGAGATGCATGCATGGGATCACAGCGAGGAACACGTGGATTAGACGACTCACAGAGGCAGGGCCGAAACAAAGTAACGAGGGGGCTCAGGCTGATAGGGGGGTTACAGCCTAAGTATGCATTACATCTTCTTTGGTTCTTTTGGTAAAGTCACGTAGAATGAGAATAAAATAATAAATTGATAAAATAAAATAACACAATAATATTCTCACGACGTTTCGGCCACAACACAAGCGGCCTTCATCAGGTGAAGGGACGAGACTGTCTGGTAGGACAGCGCTGGAGTGAAAGAGCCACGTTCAGATCACGGCCTTTAAGCTGTGTGAGAGGAACAAAGCGCCTTGACAAAGGAATTAGCATATAATTTAGCATTGAAATGGCTGAATGATTAGCTTGTGACTGGTCACAGAAATAGCTATGTTAAAAGTTAAAGCATACACATCCGCAGAGGCACCCCTTGATAAAGGAATTAGCATAGAATTTAGCATTGAAATAGCTAAGTTAAAGCATACACATCCGCAGAGGCACCCCTTGACAATGGAATTAGCATAGAATTTAGCATTGAAATAGCTGAGTGATTAGCTTGTAACTGCTCACAGAAATAGCTACGTTAAAGTCAGAGCATACACATTCACCGAGGCACTTAGTACAAATCAAACAGGAGAATTTAGCATTGAAATAACTAGGCGAATTTAGCATTGAAATAACTGAGTGATTAGCTAGTGACTGGTCACAGAAATGACTATGTTGAAGTCAAGGCCTACACATCTGAGCTATTCACAGTACTATATAGTGAACCAATAAAAAACTAAATTATAAATTACCTTAATGTTATCAATAAACTCTATATTCTCCAATCAGCTAAGCTACCAACAATAAGTCGTTATATATCACAATGCTATATGGCGAAAAAATGGGTGGATTCTTACCCTCAACTTTAGCACCACGGATAGCTACGGGCCCCGTTCAGACGGACGAGTTCATCCATGGTCGGAACAGAGGAGGGGGAGAGAGACAGCTGCTAGGCGCTATTATACTCCATGTTGTAAAACCATACCATTAACCGTGGTGTGAGAGGAATTAAGAGTCAATGCTGGCGAAAGAGCTGCGGTCTGAAGGTCATCGTAAAAATACAATTAATTAAGAACAGAAATGATTTAAAACATCTTTCCAGTGGTTACTAAGCCAGAATCCATCTTCTCGGTTGAAATTGTCTCTGTGCTTCTATATGTGAATGGCCTCATGAACGAATCTCTCATGGTAGCCGGTTGGTTTGCAAAGAACCTCCGTCTTGGAGAAGTCAATGTCACGTGAGCCCACTGGACAAAAAAACGAAGTAGTGAAATACATGTATTTGCCAATGTTAAAATTAACACATTTATTCGACTCAAGGTCAATTCACATCCATTCTTTCGAACAACAAAACAAGTTTATCTCATAGCTGTAGCAAAGTCGTGCGTGAGTGATGCCATCGTAATGCAGAGATCCTGGGCCCACAGCAACGCGAGAGGGCCTCACGAGCCTCTGGACTAACCCGGCCTTGCACGCAGCTTAGAGACAACATCACCACCATCACCGCACTGACTGCTGAACATAAATAATCAAATTATATTGTCGAACTTTACAATGCACTAATCCAAGACCAGCGCAGTGAAGTATGGCCAAGGCGCGGGTGGTGGCACCCGCCACGAAGACGACGACGACGCCGCCCACAGAGAGCTCCGTGGGGCACTCACGGCTCGGTGCGGCACTCACGGCCACGGCTGCACGGGGCGGCCGAGACGTCGGCTCCGTGAGGTTAACCACGACGTGCTGCTGCCTCGCCCTCAGCAGGGCTCCTCACTCGCCAGCCGTGGACTTCACCCTCAGCAGGGCTCCTCACTCACCAGCCGTGGACTTCACCCTCGCCAAAGACCCCCCCCCCCTCCTACCATGCAGCCTCTAACACACGAAATGTTATTTTTATAGCTTTATTTTGGTGATTTCTAAAACATATGGTTAAGCCATGTTTCTTGCGGAAGTGCGGAATTGGCCTGATAACTTGAATCTAAATTGTCTTATGGTTGTTATTGTTTGTGTTGCATCACACTGGGGTTTTTGCACACAGCGTTGTAATATGGTGGGTTTTTTTTGAAGATTTGCTGGTTTATCCAGGACGTTTCTGTTGCGCGTCGTCGCTTTAAGATGTTCTCTGTTCATACTTTGTTTGTTGTGGTTGCACCCGACTCAAGAGCCGCATGGCTCACAGGGCTATACCTAGTAAATGAAACTTGAAAACTTGAAACTAACAAACTCGGGGTGAGCGATGTTCGTAGCGAGCGGCTGTGGAGGCCACGGCACGCCCGGTCGCCTTTGTCTCCCTCGTGGCGATGTTTGTCCACCACAAACAAGTACACCAGGTACTTGTTTGTGGCCGAGTCGACCTAGGGGAGGACCAGGCCCGGCTCAGATAATCGTCACTGGGTCGCCGGGTTCGTATCGCAGCGCGCTAACTGCTGCACCACCGCTCCCCATTAATCACCAGCAGCAGCCATGCTCAGTCCACTACTGGAGGGAAGCTTCGCCAATCGTTGCCTCACGTGGATTCAGGCTCCGTCTGAGGGGGCCGAGTTCAGTTAAAAATTTGAGCTCTAAATCGCTCCCCAAGCAACAGAATGTTTAATACGACAGAAAATTCACACGAAATGTCGTTTTCAATGAAGCGTTCCCAGATGTGAAGTGATAATTATACATAAACAACTGTCCCTATCTATATATGATGAATATAATGAACGCTTGAGAGAGAGAGAACGAGAATCAACTTGGCCCTCACCACCGACGACGATTTCCCATTCTCCCCGCATTCGCTATCACAATCAACAAGTCGCAGGGACAGACCTTCCATTACGTTGGTCAGTGCACAACTTGTTATTAAACCAATCGAGGGGTTTAATAACAAATGGAGGGGTTATCCATCGCGCTACCGTGACTCGAGCCGCTTGATGGACGTCAATGCGAGGAGAGGAGTCGTTCTGACGGTCGAGGCGTGAGGGCAGGAAAACTGCAACGAACGACGGCGCCCATTGAACCGACTGGGCGTGAGACCAGTTTCAGTTTCTTTTTTTGGTTTAGCCCTGTGAGCCATTCGGCTCTTGAATCGGGTGCAACCACAACAAACAAAAAAAACTAAAACACGAACAAGAAAAAACATCTTAAAGTGACTATGTGCCTGTACAAACAGAAAATCCATGAAAAAAAACGGCAGAATATTCCTGAAAAAAGCACCGTACACCAACGCTGTGTGCAAAAAATCCCAGTGGGATGCAAGTCAAACAACAACAACAACAACCACAAGAAAACTGATGTAGTGGAGTAGAAAATACACATGGGTAAATTGGCCATATACAGTACATACAAATAGTGTGGGTCATGTAAGGTCGGGCAGGTGATGAAGTTACGGGTGGCGTAAACAAGCCAAAGTAATTAAGGGAGTCAAGGGACGAGGGCTGTGATTGGTCGAGAGGCTGTTAGCGTTAAGTGGCGGCGTCACGGAGTCTGGGCCATTGGACAAGTGCGGAGCTGGCGGGAAAATGCCAGCGAGGCACGTGGCAATTAATTAAGGCTGATTGGAAAGGGGATAAAAACGCTAGGTGATTTGGACGGCGGGGGAGTTGGCGAGAAGTGGAGACAGCAGCGGGTAGAGAGAGAGATGCGAAGAGTGGAAGCCGGTAAGTGTTAGTGGGAAATAGATTGAGAGCCGAACCCAGAGGACAATAAATAGCGAGAGTTAGCGTTAGCAGAGTGGAGATTACGGTATAGGTAGGTACATGGAGAGTTATCGATAGACACGTCACTGTGTGTGAAGAGATAGACAAGTCACTGTGTGTGAAGAGATAGACAATTCACTGTGTGTGAGGAGATAGACAGGTCACTGTGCGTGGAGAGATAGACAGAGTCACTGCGTGTGAAGAGATAGACGAGTCACTGTGTGTGAGGAGATAGAGATAGAACCACTGTGTGTGCGGTGAGAGAAGAAGAGACTGTGTGGGGAGACAAGGAGTATGAGCGGATGGTGCTGAGGGGAATTCGAGTGTTCGAGTTGGCGGAGCGCGGAGAGGAGAAATTATAGTGTGTGCGGAACGATGGAAATAAAAGTGACGGTGGAAGAAAGGCGACTGTCGTTCGAGTGACTCCAAGGCACTACATTTGGTGTCAGAAAAAGTACTGAACACGCCACGATGTCAAAAAAAGTGGCAAAGAAAACAAATGTGCCAGTGTACTCGGGCGGCGACAGCAACAACGACGATGTACAGCCTGGCCAGATGGCCGGCAGTACTCCTGACCGGGACAGCGGTTCGGGTGGTGCTGAGGGCCCGGGATCGCCAGAGGATTGGCGAGTCCTCATGAACCAGTGGGAGGCCAGGATGGAGAAGTTGTCGGAGGAGTTCCGGAACTTTTTGACGGAGAACCGCATTCAACAACCAGTACCGGGTCTACCGCCGGAGGTTGCCGCTCAGCCGGAGCGGGTGGAGGACTCTGACGACGAAGACGACCGGTCGGCGGGACCGCCACGACGGCTACACGGACAACGATTTGAGGCCAAAGTGGGAGATTGGACGGCGTTCATACGAAGATTCCATGCGGCTTATGAGTCTCTGAAATGGATGGAGAGTGCCGCGTTACGAGCACTGCCGACGGCATTGGATGATGACTCCTTGGCGACTTTTAATGGACTCACTGCCGCTGTCAGAAAAACATTGGATGGTGCTATTGCGGCAATGAGGAAAGTCTACGAGCCGCGGTCGGTCGCCAAACGTCGATTTCAACAGAGGAAACGGGAGGCCACAGAGTCCCCCCTGGCATTCCGCAGCGCCTTGCTGGCCCTCGCCCAGGTTGCGTACCCGGCGATGGATTAGGAGGGCTGGGACTCCCTGCTGCAGGAGAAGATGCTACAGCTGGCGAAGGAGCTGAAAGCGTCTTGTCACTCCCGGACAAGGACAATGACGACGACGTGTCGTCGTTGCTGATCGCCAGGAACATACAAGTCAACCTTGACATACGAGACGGACCAGCGGCGGCGGTGGCGCAGCCGTCGCTGACAACCCCTGCCGGGGCCGGGAGCATGGTGGCGGTGGTGGTGAAGGAGACGCCGCTGATGGCAGCGGCGTCCGGGGTGTCGACCAGAGAACGACGGCGTCATCCCGGGGTGTATGGAGATGGCGTGCATCGGACATGCTATGAGTGCGGGCGGAGGGGTCATCTCGCCCACGACTGCTGGAGACAGAGAGGTGGTCCTCCAAGGGCGCTGAACAACTACAGTGTGCGGTTCCCCCAAGACCAAGGATCTCGGGTGAGTCGAGATGCATTCAATACAGGGCCGCCCAATCCACATCACTCATCCGCGTTATCTCACCCGTATTCATCGAGTTCGGATAGTACGCATGGCCGTGATACGTGGGGCGCATTGGTACATCGTGTGTTGGGGGCCGCGCCGGGATCATCGGATGTGATGGCATGCATTCAAGGTGTTATGGTATGGGTTATTGTAGATACCGGGGCGTCGGCGACTCTCATTTTGTTGCAAATTTTTCGGTCGCTGCCGACATCGCCTGGATCGTTGGGGCCGGTGGAAGGGCCATGCGTAGTGGCAAACGGGGGTAGTTTGGGCATTTTGGGCTGCGTGGTTGCGACAATTCAAATTGGGGAGGTGATTGTGACGGGAAGTGTTTTGGTTTCAGCGGCCTTGGCGGTACCGTGTTTGTTGGGCACTGATTTTTTGCGAAAGATGCCGATTAAGATTTCAGTGGAAAAAGGTTGTTTGGAATTACCGTCGGGGAGATGTATGAAATTTTTGGGGACGCCTTCAAAATTTGTGGTGGCGAACGCTGTGGTGCAGGCCGTGGTGAGCCGCACCGTGCGCGTCCCACCTGCATCGCAAACATTGGTGCCGCTATGGTTAAAGAAGGAATTGCCTTGGGATGAGCTGCAGGAGTGAGTACTGTTAACACCCTCAAATGCTGTATCGAGAATGCCCACCGTGGTAGGGGCTTTGACCATAATACCAACATATTGCGATCCTTTCATTCAAAGTGTAAACGCGGGACACAAAGAGGTTGTTATTCAAGAGGGCACTATGTTGGCGCACGCGACGGGTACGCCGGGTCCAGAAACGAAAACGTGTTTTGCTATGGGACAGGATGAAATGTTGTCAAGGGAGGAAGACGATCCGGAATGGTTAAGCGATCTTTACAAACAAAACCCAGAGTTATCGCCTGTGCAACGGTCGAGTTTGCATGCGTTGCTAATGGAATTTAAAGATGTGTTCAGTTCAGGGAAATACGACGTGGGTCGGACGACATTGTTGCGGCATCGTATTGACACAGGAAACGCACCTCCGATCAGGTTAAATTCGCATCGTGTAGGTCCGCTTGAGAAAGAATGTATTCGGCGATCTGTTGATGAAATGCTAGAGCAAGATATTATTGCCCCATCGTCCAGCCCGTGGGGAGCCCCTATTGTCCTCGTTAAAAAACGTGATGGAACCATGCGATTTTGTGTTGACTATCGGAAATTGAATAAAGTTTTGGTGGCGGAAGCGTACCTGCTTCCACAAATTGATGATTCACTGGACGCCCTGTCCGGCGCCAGAATCTTTTCGACCCTCGATCTGTTGTCGGGCTTTTGGCAATTGCCCCTGGATGAGGAGTCAAGACCTAAAACGGCATTTCGGACATCACAAGGATTGTATCAATTTAACGTGCTCCCGATGGGACTCCACTCCACGCCGGCGACCTTCCAGCGATTAATGGAACTCGTGTTGTCGGGCCTACAGTGGGAGTCATGCTTGATATATCTAGATGATGTGATTGTTTTCAGTAGGAATTTCGATTAACATTTGCAACGACTGCACGCCGTTTTTGGCAGAGCGCGGCGCGCCGGATTGAAATTTAAACCAAAGAAGTGCCAATTGTTGAGAACATCGGTGAATTATTTGGGGCACGTTGTTAGCGCGTCAGGAGTGGCCACTGATCCGGAAAAGACGAGTTGTGTGCGAACATGGCCAGTGCCGAGAACAGCAGGGGAAGTGCGTAGCTTTGTGGGCTTTGCGTCGTATTATCGGCGGTTCGTTAAGGATTTTGCCACGATTGCTCGACCATTGCATACGCTGACCGGGAAAGGTGTGAAGTTTCAATGGGGGATTGCTAAACAAAAATCGTTCGAAGCATTGCGGGCCGCATTGGCGGATGCACCGCCGTTGGGATACCCGGATTTTAAGAAGCGATTTATACTTGACACGGATGCCAGTCATATGGGCATAGGTGCTGTTTTGTCACAGATGGTTGAGGGCGTCGAGACAGTGGTGGCATATGGCAGCCGGGTGTTATCGCCGGCGGAGCAAAAATACTGTGTGACGCGTAGAGAATTGTTGGCGATTGTCCATTTTGTTCGGCAGTACCAACCGTATCTGTACGGCAGGGAATTTTTGATCCGCACTGATCACGCGGCACTACAGTACTCGCTGCGCGTGGATCAGCCATCGGGGCAGATGGCTCGCTGGCTTGAGACCCTCCAGGAGTACTCTTTCACGATCCAACATAGGAAAGGAACGCGCCATGTAAACGCGGATGCTTTGTCGAGGTTGCCGCGACCGGCTGAGACGTGTCGGTGCGGCCTGCCACTGCAGCAGGGTCCGCAAACGGTCGCTGCAGCGGGTTTGGGAGTGCCAGGGATAATTCCTGGAGCAGAAATTGGATTGTTGGGGTTGTCATTGAAACAGTGGAAGCAACTGCAGGTAGAGGATTCCTCGCTGACCAGGATGAGGCTGCGTGCCTCTCGTTCAAGGGGATCAGAGGATCGCTCATTTTTGATGTTGACGGAGGGGTTGCTTGTTCGCTGGGATGTGGCAGCACAAAAATTTTGTATTGTTGTCCCGAGGGTGTTGCGGGGGAAACTCATTAACGAGATACATGAGAAATTGATGCATTTGGGGGAGAAGAAGACCGCGTTGACAGTGGGGAATGAATTTTACTGGCCGGGAATGTTTAATGATGTGAAACAGCATGTAAAAGCGTGCCAAGAATGTGTGTGGAGGAAAGCGCCGGCACGGCCATATCGTGTCCCATTGCAATCGATTCAAGTTTCGAGAGTGAACGAAATTGTGGCACTAGATATTTTGGGTCCGTTCCCCGTCACCCCCCGAGGGCACAAATATTTGCTCGTCGGGGTGGAATACTTAACTCGTTGGCCGATGGCATGGCCGCTAGTAGACCAGTCAGCGATGTCGATCGCTGAGGGTTTCTTGAAAGGGTACGTCTTAGATAAGGGGGCACCGGAACAATTGCTTACTGACCAAGGCAAAACATTTTCATCGAAATTGATTAAAGACGTGTGTGACTCGCTGGGGACCAAAAAAATCCGGACGTCCCCGTACCACCCGCAGACTGACGGGATGGTCGAGCGGCTGCATAGGACGCTGACGTCCATGCTTTGTCACCAAGTAAACACCGCTCAAGATGATTGGGACCTGCATGTTGCAGCGACGCTGGCCGCGTATAGATTGGCCCCGCATGCCTCAACGGGGTACTCGCTATTTTTTCTAACGTATGGACGGGAACCAGAAGCGCCGGCTATTGTTAAATTGGGAATTCGAAAGTGAGAGAAATCTACGACGGTGCCTGCTCCAATGCAGGTGGCTTTAGACCGTCTGAGGGAAGCCCGGGAGGCTGCATTGAAAAATACGGCACGACGACAAGCCGCTAACGAAAGATTGTACGGCAGGCAGCGGCCACGAGAGCCGTGGAGTGTTGGAGATAAAGCCTGGTTGCACTGCCCCATGGTGCCGGTGGGAACGTCCCCAAAGTTTCACCGCCCCTGGTAGGGGCCCGTTGATATTGTGGAGGTTTTACAGAATCAGAGTGTGTGAATACAATTCGGTCGTCGGACATGGTTTGTTCACCCGTCGCGCATGAAGAAATTTGTGTTACCATATGATGCGTCATCCCCCATCCGAGAGCGGCCTGTATTGGATGTGTCCGACGAACCTGTGGGGAGGTCACAAGTGCGCGTGTCCCAGAGATCTGCCCCCCGTGTGCCTGCAGGATCGCCCCTTTTGGGCAGAGTTGCTGACCGGACGCCGACTGAACGGCCACAGATCCGGACCAATGTCCGTCCCGACCGGGAACGACGGACAGCCCCGCCAGCAGTGTTGCTGGGACAGGGAGGGGCACAGGGTGGAGCCCAGGAGCGCCCCTCGTTGGCGAGACGAGCGAGGCCCTCCCTTACCGCAGGGTGTCCCGTGCAGGGGAGATGGGCCGGCAGCAGGAACTCGTTCCAGGAGAAGTACACTACGTTGACTTTGGGCGGTTTGGGGATTCTGTATAAAGGTGTTGTGTGAGCGTCGTTGGGTTGTACGTGTCGGGTGGTTGTACAAAATGGTTATGTGTTGCGAGTGTTCTGTATATATGTTATCATCATTCCGTCCGCTTCACTCCACTACTCCAATTCGAGTATAGCGTAGCCTGGGACGGCTAGGTTCCTTCATCATGGGGGGGGGGGAGGGGGGGTTATATAGTGGAGTAGAAAATACACATGGGTAAATTGGCCATATAAAGTACATACAAACAGTGTGGGTCATGTAAGGTCGGGCAGGTAATGAAGTCACGGGTGGCGTAAACAAGCCAAAGTAATTAATGGAGACAAGGGACGAGGGCTGTGATTGGTCGAGAGGCTGTTAGCGTTAAGTGGCGGCGTCATAGAGTCTGGGCCGTTGGACAGGTGCGGAGCTGGCAGGAAAATGCCAGCGAGGCAGGTGGCAATTAATTAAGACTGATTGGAAAGGGGAATAAAACGTTAGGTGATTTGGACGGCGGGGGAGTTGGCGAGAAGTGGAGACAGCAGCGGGTAGAGAGAGATGCGAAGAGTGGAAGCCGGTAAGTGCTAGTGGGAAATAGATTGAGAGCCGAACCCAGAGGACAATAAATAGCGATAGCGAGAGTTAGCGTTAGCAGAGTGGAGATTACGGTATAGGTAGGTACAGGGAGAGTTAGCGATAGACAAGTCACTGTGTGAAGAGATAGACAAGTCACTGTCTGTGAAGAGATAGACAAGTCACTGTGTGTGAGGAGATAGAGATAGAACCACTGTGTGTGCGGTGAGAGGAGAAGAAGAGATTGTGTGGGGAGACAAGGAGTATGAGCGGACGGTGCTGAGGGGAATTCGAGTGTTCGAGTTGGCGGAGCGCGGAGAGGAGAAATTATATATATAGTGTGTGTGTGTGAAATTATAGTGTGTGCGGAACGATAGAAATACAAGTGACGGTGGAAGAAAGGCGATTGTCGTCCGAGTGACTCCAAGGCACTACACTTACATTAAGGCATTCAGTCTAACTCCGTACTACAATTAAACAAACATGTCCAAACCAAAAAACTTTTCGAAATCACCAAAAAATAAATCCATAATTGCAACGTAACAGTGATCACAGGGACTGTGACCGGATTTTTACAATAAATTACCTAAATAACATGTAACACCAAATCCTAGAGCCATAGCTGGCTGCATGAGTTACTCCAAAATCGCCCTCTTACCGCCAACCCCCCCCCCCCCCCGTCAAAACCGATACCCAAGCACAGAATTGGCCTCCTTCACTCACATACATTGCCTAGCCGTATATAAAGATATATAAGTATCTGTGTCTATGTTACAATTGTATGGTTGAGGAGTTTCAGCGCGTGCTGACAGCGTACAGTCGCCGTGCTGCAGCAGCAGCAGCTCTGTGTCTGAGACGTTTCGCGGAGTGACCTCGCTCAGTGCCCACTAGCGTCACGGCCTGAGCTACTGCCGCCTCTTCCACTTTCACCCTCCGAGCTGCAAAGCGCAGTGTGCATTTGTTCATAACCGGCTTTAACCGATTAAGCCACATCCTCTATGAGGGGGGGTTTTCATTCCGGAGGCCAAATTGTTACATTTTCTTGCTGTGGTTGTCCCACCTGATGAAGGTCGCTTGTGTTGCGATTGAAACATCGTGATTTATTTTATTTCTACCTGCTACGTGACTTTATGCGCTCCAGTTAAGATTAATTTTATCCAAAAAACTCGTGATTATTTCGTGATAATCAACGTTGCTTATTTTAGTCGCAAACGTTGCCTCAGCTGAGCCCCCAGTGAGCGAGTCACGTGGCGAGCGCGAGCCCAGAGGGCGTCTCCACGGCGTCGTCTCGCAGCCCTCCGAGCTCCAAGGCAGCAGCGAGGCGCTGCCGCCTGGAGGAGCGACAGCGCCGCGAGTGTCGGAGACGGAGCGGGGCGACGGGGCAGCACCGCTGACAGGAGGAGCTCCGCCAGGCAGAGAGAGCCCCTCCAGGTGGCGCCGGGGTCGACTCTGACGTGCCGGCCAGCAGGCGTTGGGAGAGGTGGATGTACCCACACTTCACCCCACCGCACG
This sequence comes from Petromyzon marinus, assembly GCF_048934315.1. NCBI lineage: Eukaryota > Metazoa > Chordata > Hyperoartia > Petromyzontiformes > Petromyzontidae > Petromyzon > Petromyzon marinus. The sequence goes on along the minus strand of NC_133748.1, from coordinate 5,673,393 downwards.
CGATCTGCTGAGTGCGGCCTCACTGTGGTGAACCCCATTCGTACGGCAGGGTGGACAAGTTCTGCGTGAGTCGCATTGAAGACGCTCGCCTCGTTGTTTTAACTGCCACGCTGAGAAACCGAACCGTTTAGTTCACTAAACCATTCGGCTACCGATGGTCGAGTCACATTTTATGCCCCCCCCCCCCCCAGGCACTCATTGATATGTGGGACTCGGTATATCTACCTATATACTATTTAGGGGACACACTGTGATAACAAAATACCAAGCGGGAGATTATTCAGTGTGGAAATAACCTTTCAGAATAGTCTTCTGACCAATAACACGAATGGTAGAACGGGTCCGTACCTTCCAAATGTCATTCCTAACGAAAAAAGACGTCTTACTCTTCTGGAATATCGTTCTGAATGAAAAAAAAATAGCCATGAGACCATTCCGTGTCTTCCAGAATGTATAACAACTCAAAATACATTCTGCAACACGCACCATCTCCATGACATCTTTCATAAAAGGCGCGTGGTGGCACAAGTGTAGTGGGTTCGAATTAGGTGCACACACGACTCCTTAGGAGGCAACGCTGATTTATTAGAACGGTAAGTAATATAACACTGCACATAAGGTGGTGACCACCGACCTGCTCTAGCTAACACATACTTCTCAAATACTCTAGCGTGACCCAGCCAGGTGGGCTACTGCCAGTTCCGCTGACTGGAGGCTTGACTCTTCTTGGCGTCTTCACGATGCATCTTCGCTCTTGATACGAGCAGCCTCGACCCTCGTGAGGAGGCTGCTTATATGGGCCTCGGCGTGCCCGGGCCCCGGCCCGGCCACGCCTCCCTTCGAGAACCCTCTCGAAGCCCCCCTGCTGTCCACGTGCCCTCCGAGGTGCCCCCTAGGCCCCCGGCCCCCACTGGGGTCCAGTTACGTGTCCAGCCGGGGTCACAGAGTGCCACGGCCTCACACCACCCTCGTGGCCTCCCGCGCCCAGAACCGGCCTTGACGTCATTCCCGCCTCCAGCCGGGATGACGTCATGCGTGTGTGTAGACCCGCGTGGTCATGACGCTCCCCCGCATAGTGACGTCACGCTTGTGCGTGTGTACACAGTAGTGATACTACCATCACTACACAAGCATGGATTCCAGCACTAGGGACACAGTAAGGGTTGGTGGGTCGCACAAAATGTCAAACTCTCTCCGTGGCCGTTAAGGAGCTATACTCAGACTTACCAGGAGATGGCAGTAGAAAACAAATGTGGACTCCACACGTTCAGTTTGCATGGGGTAAGGCGTTTCCCACTCGCATGCGTGATTTTATTCCGAGATGCAAACACTGATTAATTTACCTATAACACGTTAGTATATAGAGGACCGCAAATATTGGGCAATTGATGGCACTGGCTCACTGCGTGGCTGCCTTCCATCTTGCCTGTGGTGCCGCCTCACGTATCCGAGTCGTTCTCGCTCTTTGAAAGTGAGTGAACACTGTTCGCATTATAGGTTGAAAGAATTATTCTGAAAGAAAAAACATATTCCTTCGAAGAGCATAAATCATGGCTGGGACCAAGCTCAGAGCCAAACCAATAAAAAAACGGTGATTGCATTGCCTGAGTGCAAAGGTCCAAGGGGAACATTGGGCAGACCATCCCCTAACACCCTTCCAACATTCACCTCCACCCTTCACTATCATCGCTCCCCCACCACCCCTCCCACATCCCTCATCACCCTCCTCACTCACCCCTCGCCACCACCCCACAATGTCATAGACGGGCTGTATTTTTATTTGCAACTTGGCTCTGGATGAATTTTAACCCATGTCACCCCAAGGCCGGGCTAAAGTTCAGCTGCAGCAGAGCACTAATTTTCATATAGGCCAGAGTGTGACTGCATTACCAACCCTTACCGATTGACTTGTCGAGTGGTGTTGGGTTCACAGCACAATTGTATTTACGCGATTTAACCCAAAACACATTAATATGAATGGTAAAATACTAACGTTGTTACTGGGCAAAAACTAAAATGGATTGTATGACTTTTTGATATTCATTTAAACTGTGATTTCCCTAAAGTGGGGGTTTAAAGTTGTCAAGGAACAGTATTTATTACAGTAATACATGCAAATGTACATTTTTTTTCTCATTTATGAGTTTAACAATGCTTCCATTTTGTTGACTCGTAACATTTATAACACTGACCGTATGCACATGTAAATACAGCACCACATTCTTGTCGCGACATATGAGCCATTCAAATTATGCAAGGCTCGTCAGGAACGGAACCGTTCGTAAGTCAAGTACTACCCGTAAAAAAGTGATTTAATTAATTACAGATTTTTTCATGATTACTGATTAATCAGTCTCAAACAAAGATAAACATCCCCCAAATCGCCTTACAGACTTTTGGGGAAAGTGCTGTTAACGAGCACCTAATGAAAGCCAGCACGGTACACAAGGGGGTGGGTGGCCAGCACCACGTCCGGGCGCTTTTAGCTCCCGAGGTGGCGTTCAGATTAATCGTTACAAGTGTTGGCCGTGATCGGGAAACAAACCCGGGTGGCCAGGTTCATAGCGCAGCGCGCTAACTGCTACACTACCGCTCCCTACATACACACACACAGTCCAGAGGCTATCGCTGATGACATTCGAACACCAGTGGTGGACACCTCCCAATCTTCCACCAAACCCCGTGATGAACAGCTTTGAAGTATGGTTCATAACAGGCCACATGGAGGAGGAGAGCCTCCCCTGGCCAGGCTATTGACAGAGGGTAGGCAGCAGATTGTCATTCTTCTTCCTGCCGTAGTTGTTAGAAGATATTAACTCACCTGGTCTACAGGAGGTCGTGGGTTCGATCCCGACACTGACGCCTGCTGTATATTTGGAGTTTGCATGTTCTCAGCGTGGTCTCATGGATTTTTCTCCGGGTCCTCTGTTTTTTTTCCCTCCACAGTCAGAAACATGCGTTTAGAGATTTGCTGCAATACATTTCCACTTTATAAGCCACTTCGTTGAGTTGGCATTTGTGGCCAGGTTGCTTCTGAAAAAGAGCTATCTATATTCAGTAGCTCAGTGGGGCCTTACCTGGTAAATAAAAGTTCAGTTTGGCGGTTAAGGCAATGTCCAACTTTGCTGCTGTTGTTTTATTCTCGCGACTCCCTTCAGTCTGGAAGTTCTTTCTCCTCACTTAATGCCGCGATGGTCGTGTACACCGTGAAGTCTTCCCCAGGAGGTCGGCAAGGCTGCGTGCAAGTCGGTAGACGCTCCATTTGAAGGCTTGCATACACGATCTGTCAAAAGACAATAAACATATCTTTAGGGCAAGTACTGTTAGCAAGCAGCACTTGCGAAGGTCGGGAAAGCACACAGAGGATGGGTGGCCAACACCACGCCCGACCACATTTGTCTCTCCAGTGGCCATGTTTTGACATAACCACACCAGGTATTCATTCGAGGCTGATTCGACCTCGGGTTCAAATAATCGTGTTGGCTATGAGCTGTAATAGACCTCGGGTCGCTGATTTCGTAGTTTAATGGGTACTGCAAGATCCAACCGTGTCTTTCTACTGCTCGCTGAGCTGCAATGTCTTCCAGTTGCCGAATGAGTACATTATGAGGTCGCACTCATTACACAAACAAAGTTCTTCCCACAAATGATCCACAATACCTCGGTGATTTCGTTAAGGAGCAGAAACTAACTTCACGTGGACTCCGGTCATCCTTGCAGTGGATTTTGGCTTACCATCGGGCAAAAACGGTGAGGGCATCGGACGCTTTCAGATATACTTCTGGGATGGTCTTTTTAGGCAGCCACACAAAACGGAGTAATTCGGCCGAAGATGGCATCCTGCTGCTGCTGTCACCGTATCTCGAATTGTGGAGCAGCAGCAGGACCTGCCAGTTGCTACCTCACTGCTCAACATGGTAGAATTCAGATGGGAGCAGCAGTCGGAGTGACCAATTAATTATCCAACACTCAGTGATTTACTCAAGTCACTCGCAGACTACTCAGCCAGTCATTCGTGCAGCTAGCCACTTACTCAGCCAGACACTTAATAATTTCTCCATTAATAATTTACCCAGCACTTACTCATTCACTCTGCATTTATGCATTCACCCAGTCACTCATTAGCTCATTCACTCACCCACTTATTCACCCATACAGTTCAGAGTAAAGCAGCTTCCAGGTTGATTTATGATCCAGCGCTCACTGATGTATTCCAATCCCTCGCTCACTCACTCACTTCCTTATCATTTTTCTCTAGGTACGAACATGGTCACAGTGGCCCATGAGACTCACTTTGTTGATCGCCCCCTGGCCCACCTATAGTGAGGACTACCAGACACTGACTGTCTTACCCACACTGTTCAACCACCACACTGTAGGTCACCACAACTCACTCAGTAACCCACTCACTCACCCATTCACCCACTCACTCACTGACCTACTCACTCAACCACTCATTGACCCACTCATTTGCATAGGGCAGGAGAAGGCAGCACAGCAAACTACACGGTTCCAATGTGATGCAGGATGTTGCTGCGGTGCAGTGTTGACTCCATGGGCAGTGTTGAGTGTATGGGTATCGTTGTGTCTATGGCCAATGTTAAGTCTATGTGCAGTGTTGAGTCTATGCATGTGTAGTGACATAGGGCTGACTGTTGGACAGCAGCAGCCAACTGCAGGTGGGCACTTTGCACATACGCCACTGAGTATATACGCTGGTGTACCGGCAGGGCGGAGGAACTGGGGCAAGGGTCATGGTAGACCTCGTGTGGAAGCCCCTGGAACCCTCTGGAGGGTTTGAGAAGGGGGGCGCGGCTAGGGCGGAGCCAAGCCGCGCCAAGGGGAATATAAGCTGTGGAGAGCGAGAGATCTGGGCCAGCCGGTTCTGGGATTGGACTTGTCTCGTCATCGCTGTCATTGTCGCCACCCTTGTCGCCTCTACCTTCGCCCAATCATTGCGTGGCCAGATAGCATTTGGCTGTTTCTGTCGACGCCACCGGTGTAACACAGACAGGGTCATGTCTGGGACGGGGCACGCGGCAGCGGGGTCGTGTGTGAGAGAGAGAGGGAGCCCGAGTGGTGGCGTGAGCTCCGCTGGCTGTGTCTACGATGCACGCCACCCCCACGCACAGACGACACTACACATGCATGGGTGTTGAACTTCTTTCACACTGTGCATAGCCAACCATGCTTATCAGAGGAAGGACAACAAACTACATACAAAAAGCAGTTCTGAAGAAATTAGTTGAACACATAGGCTTTCGCGACCAATATTATCCATGATAAAACATTTGTGGGTTAGATCGCACCACTTGACTCAACATTGCCACCCATAGACTCAACACTGCCACCCATAGATTCAACACTGCCACCCATATACTCAGCACTGCCACCCATAGACTCAGCACTGCCACCCATAGAGTCAGCACTCACTATAGAGATGTTTTTTGGGTTAGATCGCGTAAATATATAAATGTGTCGTTAAAACCCATCACCACCCGACACAGCCAACTAGTAAGGGTTGTCCGTCAACAAAACATGCTAATTACTTACTACCTCAGCACAACGGTGTGTTGGAAAGTCAACCCACAACGTTTACAATTCGAGTACTGTGACGTTTCTCTGGTGATACCATCACCAACCAACTTCATAAGGTGATAGCCAGAATTGTGAAGAAGAAGAATTGAGTTATCAAAATATTGAGATCGATATATTTCACGCACCTCACTCGTCTCCATCTCCTCTAAGCGACGAGTCTCTCCACCAGGGTGCTGCGTCTCTCCCAAGTCTCCCTTCCTTCTACCACCACCACCACTATCATCAATACCATCACCATCACCACGGCTGAAATGACTTCTCATTGTCCTCCAACAACACCAATTCCTGCTGTGGTAGCGGTGGTGGCACCGGTGGAGAAGCACCATCAGCAACAGAAGGAAGATCAGAGCCCACGTGGTTATGGCGATGAACTCTTTGGCGCGAAAAGGCAAAACCGTCAATGGCACCGTCGATGTCGCTGCATGCGTCGTAGCAGCGGTTCCTGTTGCAGAGAAAGGGACACCGTGATTGGTGGTGGCTAGGAGATGTTAAATATATTGCCTGGTATATAGGGGGTCGTGGGTTCGATCTCGACAGACGCCTGCTAGAAATTTGGAGTTTGCGCGTCTCTCTCCCTGTGGTCACGTGGATTTTTTTCTGGGTCCTTCGGATTTTTCCCTCCACATTTTGAATCAACATAAACGCATTTAGAGTATTTGGCTGCTATAAATTTCCACATGAGCCACTTTGTTTAGCTATCATTTGTAGCCAAATCGCTTCTGAAAAAAGAGCTATATAGCTCAGTGGGCCTTCACCTCTTCACCTTGCGCCGTCAGGTCGAAATCGACCTCTGGTGACATCCACGACCAGACTCTCCTATCCAAACCTGTCTCTCACTGCCTCTCGTAGCTGGGCAAGTGTATGGCCAGTGGTGTTCTTGATGTCGTCCTCCAAGGTCGACCTCTGACCCTGATATCTTCTCCATTCCCAAGCAAGACTGATTCCTCTCGTCCAGAGGTCCTCATAAAGTGTCCAAAGATAGTACATTTCTGCTTCATGAATAAGGACTCGAGTGGAAGAGCGGGACCGATCTCTCTCAGGACGGACATGTTTGATATTTGGCTGTCCGTGGTTTATGTAGCATTCTTTTCCAGCACCACAAATGCTCTGATCCTCTTTCTCTCACTCAATCTCGGCGTCCACAACTCCCATCCATATACGACGACAGGGAATACCAGAACTTTGACAAGTCTCTTCTTGGTGCTTATGGTAATGCCCTTGTCTCTCCTTATCTTATTGAGCTGTGACATGGCTATTCTCCTGAGAACTGACCGCCTACTGATCTCGTGGCTACATTCTCCGTCTTCAGCAGTCAAGGAACACAGGAAGACAACGTTCTTCGCAACTTTGATTGATGCATTTTCCAGACAAAAGAGTTTAGTGGTTCTGTCGCCATCATCTTAATCCTTTGGAGATTGAGCCACAGCCCAGCCTTCCCACTAGCTTCTTTAACATTTACCAACAGGGTCATAATTTCAGCTTTGCTATTGATAGTGGGGTGGTATCATCAGCATCTCTTAAGTTGTTTATTCTTCTGCTTCTAATCTTCACGCCTGTTTCGATGCAATCCAGGCCTGCCTCTCGCATAATACGCTCACTGTATAAATTGAATAGGTAGGGACACAGTATACAGCCCAGTCTTACTCCTTTCGCAATGTCAAATTCTCGTAGAATGGGCGATGCTCTTTGGTTGGCATATATATTAAGTAACACTGGGCCATACCTGGTTAAAAATAGTTTAAAATTAGCTTAAATTAACCTTTCTACAATTGACGTTGAAGATGATAATGCATAAGCCATTTCTGTCTATCTGTCTGTAACACGACGACCCTTGTAAATATGATCCTGCAGGAACGAAGCTTCAGCAAAATGATATGTTGCTATTAGGGGCTTACCGAATTGGGGAAACAATTTAAATTTTGATTTAAAGCTTTCGTGACTGCAGTAATCCATATTCTTAGCTATTTCGGTAAAGTCACGTTGAAGTGAAACAATAAAATAATAAAATTTGTAAAACAATAAAAAAAATTCTCACGTTTCGACCATAACGCAAACGGTCATCAGGCGTTATGGTCGAAACGTCGTGAGAATTTTTATTGTTTTATATATATTTTATTATTTCATTGTTTCGCTTCAACGTGACTTTACCGAAAGAGCTAAGAATATGAAACAATTTAAGATATAAAAGTGGTGAACAAACGTTGAAGATACACGCCAGAGCAATAAAAAAGTATTAATTGAAAAATTTCAAATAGTGATTTGTCCTGGAAGATACCAGTACAGGATCCGTATTGCTGATTAAACACTTTCAAAGACAAACGTAAGCCGATAAGCTTTAAACAATCTACCTATTTGCGTGTGCACAATATTACTTCAATTCAGGACGTTGTAGGCTTCCGCGACAAATATATTGTTAAGCTGTTGTGGGCTAGATCGCGCAGACGTTTCATAAACAAAGGTGGGAGGGAGGAGAGGGAGGGTGTTCCGGAGGGGCGCTGCAGAAGGAGCAGCGGCAGCATCTGAAAGCGCTGCACGATGCGGTTTTACCTCCCTCCGCACCTCCAGTTAACACGGTTGACAATGCAGGGTGCAAAATAAGTTACACATACGTGCATACATACGACTGTCTTTGTTCGATGGTGAGATCATCATCCCAGCCTCTCTACAAGGGCAAATGGGGAGCAGTCGCGAGGGCAAAGAACCGCCGTGCACATCGCCATTTGACCCCCCTTGCCCCCCCCAGCAAGGTATTCACCTCACTGACCCAGGTGGCCACTAAGCATCCGTAAGTGTGGCAGGAACGCATTGCGGTAGGCTCCAGCTACAGATGCCCGAAGTGGGTAAAAGAGAATCGCTCGCTTTGTTACCCATCTGAGAGAGTCACCGCTCCCGCGTCGCTGCAGCTTTCTCATCTTGACCACCGATGGCGGCCATCCCAGATCTGAGTCTTGCTTTGGTTCTTCGTGAAGTCTTTCGTGAAGACTTGTAGTCGTGTTTTGCGTTTTTATCCTTGCGCCGTTGTGCTACAGAGTCGAGAAGAAACTGGGTCCCAGTCTGTCAGTTGCTCATTGTGAAAGAGTCGTGAATTGGTTGTCAATGTTGAGGACTTGTTTTTTTATATTATAGCTTGGGCGTTGTAGGAGACCTCTTGTTGGACAATCGTTTAAGCTGGTTGTGATAAATTAGCAATGGTCTGTATCAAACTCCAGGCTACAGACGCTCTGCGATTTGACAGAGTTTTCCATCAAGAGTTAATAAGTATGCAGTCAACGGTATTTCTCTATTTAGCTATCGCTTGACATACCGGTAAGTGAATGTTGTGGCTCTGGAGCCACCTGCCACCTATTCTGTGCACATAACATAATAAAATAAAAATTCAAATCTTGATTTGAAGCTTTTGTGACTGCAGGAATCCATATTTTTGGTTCTTTCGTTAAAGTCACGTAGGTAGAAAAAATATAATAGATCACGACTTTTTGATCGCAACACAATCGAAACATCGTGATATATAATTTTTTCTACCTACGTGACTTTACCGAAAGAACCAAAGAGTATTATTTTGTATTTTACCAGGTCAGGCTCCACTAAGCTATGTAGCTCTTATTTTACATAAGTGACTTGGCCATAAATGATAGCTCAACAAAGGGGCTCATCACTTGGGAATTTATAGCAGCCAGTTATCTAAACGTGTGATGTTGATTTGCATGTGGAGGTACCCGGAGAAAAATCGAAGCGACCACGGAGATTGGAGGGACGCAAACTCCAAATATACAGCAGCAGGTGTCGGGGTCAAGATTCAACCTTCGACGAAGATAACATCTCGCCACCGTGGCCCTCCTTAAAATATATAAATATTCATTTATTTCCCCACAGAGTAGTTATCATTTAGTCAACCCTTTGAAGGATGATGACTGAGTTCCCCTCCCCAAGCAAGGATTTAAACTCGGGTGCCAAGCTGCCTGAGCTAGTTTGAGATTTTACAGTGCATCTGAGTCAACATTGGGAGAGAGAAAAAAAACATTTGTTATGGTTAAGATTAATAGTATCATGCATTGTTGCGATTCAAGGATTGTGATTTTATTCTGGAATCTATTTTCTTTACATTGTTGTGAATGAAGCGGCCTCTAGTATTTTCGGAGAAAAATGAGCTGAATACATAGAACACAGGCATGCAGGTATACAATCGATTCTTGTTTACACACATAATATGAATGTTTTGTGATGTTCAGACATTAATCGATGCACCACTATAATTGTTACAAACTAAAACCACAACGTGTGTAGTTTATTTACATCGAGTGAATGGTTAATATGAATTTATATATGCAGACGTTTCATTACATCTCAAGCTTTGTGGCATTACCTTGATAAGTTACTGTCAAATTGTAAACCATCTCATGACGATCAGCTGTGGTTGTTTCCAGAAAACAGCGGTACATTCCACTCGCGTTCGCTGGGACTGAAATCAGAGTGATGGAGCCATTTCCACTGCTCAGGTTCCCAGAGAAAACCACGTAGCAGAGAAGTGGGTTGCAGGATGTGATAGATTGAATGTTACAATATAATATCTGTGGAACAAGATATATTACACGTTCAGCAATTTGTTTTAATTGTTGCACATTAGTGTTTGTATATTTATACCAGTTGGCTGACATTGCACTCTCCAACAAACTATGCAGATGAACTCTATTGAAAATCTGCTGTTATATTTATATTGAACCAGTTAAAACGTATTATGGAAATTATTTTCGAATTACGTCAAACAATATATTTCATCCGTATATTTTTTAAGGATTGGGGTTAAAATCGAAAACCTACATTTTTTAGATTTGCGCAACTATATTAGTTTCCACATGTATTATTATTTAACGCTTCTAAAACATTGGTAGAATTTGAATGTATCTTCTTTTACATAGCGCATCTCACAGCAAAATAAATCCCCTTGCGTTAACAGAAGGATTTTGACTGAAACCCAAAATGGGGGACCCGGTAGCGAATTGCAGAACTCTGAGCACTGGGGGATGTTTGATCTCAATTGACGTTGTCCACTAAGAACCCCTAGCAGCCCGCATCTTGCACAAGCTGGAGACAACAAAGAAGCTATTCGGGCAGTCCAGCAAACAGCGGTTTTCAATCGGGAATCCTAGAGGTTATAGTAGCGCATGACACAGAATCTCTACACCGCTACTATTTCAAAGGGGCATATCAGGCTATATTTCTGAACTGGTAGAAAGCTGAGCTAATTACAAGAGACAATCACTCCTCTAATCTACCATTGACATTAAGGGCGATGCCAAAGCTTCGCACGAAAGATTAACATTTTATTTTATAGCCAGCAACATTAAAAACAAAATCAGAACATTTATTTAGTCTGTGTGAATCCGTTGCGCTATTGGAGCTCTTCTTCACAGATGTCCATTCGTTACAACAACAACAACCAAACACAGCTGCAGCTGATTGACAACTAATTTCTTGTCGTTGTGTTTTAGTTTGTTTCCCCCCTGTACGTCCAGTTAGTGTGGTTGGCTATGTACGGTGCCAAAGAAGTTCAACACACATACATGGTATACTATACACTACCCTACACTACACCAGTATACACTACACAACGATACACTACACTACTATACACTACACTACTATACACTACACTACTATACACTACACTACTATACACTACACTACTATACACTACTATACACTACACTACTATACACTACACTACTATACACTACACTACTATACACTACACTACTGTATACTACACTACTATACACTACACTACTGTATACTACACTACTTTACATTACACTATACACTACACTACTATACACTACACTACTATATACTACAATATACACTACACTACTATACACTACACTACTATATACTACACTATGCACTACACTACTATACACTACACTACTATACACTACACACATACAGATAACCGCACCCATCACTGTCCCCCCACCAGCCCTGGAAACAGGAGGTAGCTGATATTTAGTCTCACAAGAAGTAACACTGCCTCGCTATCATTGAGGCCAAAGGAAGTTGGAGGTCAACCCATTTTGATGTCCGTACCACCAGTTGCTGCCGAAGAGCCACAGAGTTTGTGTTAAGATTGCTGACGGACCCCCATCTCTGAATGGGGTCTCTGGACAGCTTAAACAAGTGGTTCTTAACCTGGGGAGCATGCACCCCATCTCTGAATGGGGTCTCTGGACAGCTTAGACAAGTGGTTCTTAACCTGGGGAGCATGCACCCCATGTGGGTGTGAGATGCCCTTTCTAGGAGTGTGAGACATGGCCAGATTGTTTTCGAAGGTAAATCATTGACAGACAAATTAGGCACGGGCACGTAATTACAACTAATTTGTTTCATCAAACCTATGTATTTATGAACATGTAACATGTTTAACGATTGAGAAGCAGGGGTGCAGTAAAGGTTAAGAAGCACGGGCTTAGACTAACGAGAGAGATCTCTAAAAGGAACTTCGACCTAAGACCGTTTACTTGTAATGTATTTCTTAACATTATTTTAAATACGGCACATTCTGTACGAGTGATATTCACACTGTGTGTAGCAATACAGACGGATATTGCATTGGGCTGATAATCCCTAAAATGTGCTAAATCGGTAATACCATGTGTAATCAGGGATAATACAATACTCACCGTTGTGTTAGACTGTCCATATCTCCATCGCACTCGGTATATTGTGGACGATGTTGAACAGTTAAGGAGCACATCTTCACCTTCAACAGCCGCCATGTGCTGAATGGGGCTTTTTGCTACATAAAGAAAGATGTGCAAAACGAATGCAGAGACCACCATCATTGAACTTTAATAGCTGGATATGAGCAGCCTGGAAGCATCAAAAAACCATGCCATCTCCACACATACACGGATACCTTTTCAAAATCTCATCTCTGGGAAATGAATTGAGTACAACCCTCCGTATGCGCAAGCTTATGGAAATTTCTAGTTTCGCATATTCGCAAGTTACTAAATGCATACTAATTCCCTATTCGCGAACCTGCTAAACTTCAGTATTCGAGAGTTCTATGAAAGTCCCGACAGACCGCAGAGTTTTACTACAATTTAAAGCTTCCGTGACTGCAGTGATTCATATTCTTGGTTCTTTCGCTAAAGTCACTTAGAAGGGAAATAATATAATAAATAAAATAAAACATAATAAAATAATATAGTTTAACTTCATTTGAAACGGTCCGCTGTGAAGATGAGGCGAGCCCTCTCTGGGCCACCCGCTTTGTCCTGAACTCGCTATTGTGCATTTGTTACTTTACATACTTACAGTTTACTCGGTTATAGATTTTATGAATCATTGTCAAATCAAAATAATCATCGTTAAAGGTAATTTAAAAAATGTGTTGTGCGGTTTATTATTTATTTTAGCCATTGTTATTAAACTTTTCCAATTTCTCACTCAATGTTCACTTGTATCAGGAGCATTCCCCCCATTTCCCCCCAAATGGAACAAATGTTTCTGGATTCGCAAAATTCTGAATTTTGAGCAATTTTCAAGAACTATCACGCTCGCGGATCGAGAGAAGGTTTACTGACAAACATTACTCTGGGTGGCAGAGTGGGTGGAGAAGTGCTGCCCCCTATTGTGAGGGTGAGATGTTCTTTCAAGGGGGATTTTTGTGGTAGCTGTGAGGTTGCGTATCTCGTGATATTATGTTGATAACATAATTGGGGGAAACGATTGAAGACATAAAAGGGTCACGCGCGGTTGAGGAGGCCGTCACTGCCAATGCCGTTGATGCCACTGTCAGCCCCAGTGTTCGCCGAGTACTCATTACACACACTGCGCTTGCCACAAATGAACCACAATACCTTGCTGATCTCGTCAAGGAGCATAAACTATCACGCAAACTCCGTCATCCTCGCAGTGGCAGCTTTTGGCTCTCCATCGAACAAAGATGGTCACCACATCATGCACTTTCAGATGTGCTTCTGGGGCCGTCAGGAATGCTCTTCCTTCCGATATTGGTTAGCTACTGGAGCTGTGCACTTTGACATGATTTATATTCACAACTCATTTCTTCTTAACTGATTTTTGCATTTCGTTTGTTCTTCCCCCTCACCTCCGATTGGGACGGTTGACTACATAAGGTGCGAAATAGGTGCAACATACATACACACGTACATACAACAACTCTACCACCACTCTTAACTCGGCTTATTTTAATCACAAACGTATTGATATGAATAATGCTGTATCATTAATCTACAGCGGACACGAATAACGCTATTACTGAACGGAACTTATTAGGTGTGTGTAGCTTATTTCTAACTCACAACCCATGCCCCACATCAAAATGCGCGTGGTTGCTATGAGTGACACGGACGACACAACTTCTGCCTATCGCACAAAATGATCGAGCCGCTATGCAAGCCTCGTGGTCTCACCGCGGACTATGGAGCCTGACATGTGTTTTTAGATATGATTTTAACAGGTAAGGCCAACCACATGCACATTTCAAATATACAGCAGGCGTCAGGGTCTCAATCGAACGGACGACCTCCTGCATTCCAGGCGAGGTAGTTAACATCTCCTTGGAGTTTGGGGGTGGGGGTGCTGATTGCATGGTTTGCTTCGGGCGCCAGTTGCTGGTAGCTAGTCTAGGGCTGTCCCTGAGAGAGAGACAAGCAAACTCCAATTATATAGCAGCCATCAGTGTCGGGATCGAACCCACGACAACCCTGCATACCAGACGAGGCAGTTAACATATCCTAGCCACAGTGGTATGGGTGCGACCTGTGCCGTATTAACCTCGTGGGGGGCCCTAAAAAAACCGTAAATATTAAAACACAAATGTTTTACTTGCATAGTAAAGTAATTGTATTTGCAATACAGCCAGATAATACAACAAATCGCTAACCTTAAACACCCAGTCGTTCATAAAAGTTGAAGGCAGTATAGTACTATAGTAATAGAGCAAGTGTAGAATCACTGAACTGGAATTGAATGCTTGAAAGCATTTAGCGCGGAGCATACGTAGCAGCTTTTACTACTAGGATAATCCGGCCCTGGGCGCGACCATTACGATCGCAATTTTAAACAACCGAAGGAGCGCACATTGGAGAGCACACACGCACGCTGAATTCTGTTGTTTACCAACGTTCCACTCCATCTTTCTTACCTGAGTTCATCACGTGCACTGCCACCACCATTACCGTTACGATGAAGGCGGATTCGCGGTGGTTCATGGTTGGGAGCTCCTAGGGCGGGTAACAAGAGACAGGGATGAGGACAGGGCAAGGTAGGAGCAAGCACAACACAAAGGGTCCCGTTGTGACCAGTTATATTCACTTTACACTACAATACACTACACTACTATACACTACACTTTACACTACATACTGCACTCTATATACTGCACTACTTTACACAACACACTACACTATTATACACTACGTGATTATACACTCCACTACAGCACTGTACTACATTGAAAACTAATTATGTTTTCTTGTTACGTGCATATTTTCTCGTTAGTTACGTATTACCTTTTTTTGATAAGTAGTGGGGTTTTATTTTCGTCTTTTTGCACGGAACTGGATAATAGATGTGCAGCATTGTGGGATGCAATTGCATGAATGAAGCTATTTGAATTTTTTTTTTTATTACGGTGAGAAATAAGTTCAACATATATACAAATAAGCATAGCATGAAACAGTCGGTGCTGGCGTTGCATTGTCTTCTTGTCTCCAGGGACTGGTGCAGGAGAACGACATTGCTCTGCATGACCGCTGCCCGCGTGTCTGTTCCTCTAGCGCAGTGGTTCTCAGAGGTGCGGTCCCCTGACCCAGGAGTGGCTGTGATGTGTAGCCCGGTGTGAGCTCACCTGGCCATCACAAATGATAGCAGTTCACCCTAAGTGGCTTGCCATGTGGACATTTATAGACGCCAAATAATCTATATGGCATGTTGATTCTAAATTTGGAAGGAAAAACCGGAGGACCCCGGAGACAGAAAGAGAGGAAGAGAGAGATGCAAACCCTAAATATATGTAGTGACATATAATGGGTCACTACAGCACCGAGTGCCAGTTACTGATAGAGAGGGGAACTGGGAGTGAAGTAGCCCTCTCTGCCAGCAGGATATCCAATGTCATGGAAAGGGTCCCTAGGGGGCATAGTTCTGGTGACTGGCAGAGAGAGGGCATCTGAAGACGTAGCAGCCCTGTTGAGTGGCAAGGGCACGTGCTAGGCCAGGGTAAGGGAAGTGGGCCAAAGGTGTATGGCCCAGAACCTTCTGGTAGGTTCCAGAAGGGGGTGTGGCCGAGGGTGGAGCCAGGCCACGCTGGGAGGTATAAAAGGGAGGTCCTGAGGCTGCATCGGGGCAGTCTGCTGGAATGGAACCCGCCGTGCTACGTCTTCCCCTGAGTCTTCGGTCTTCGTGCTCAGCATCGTGGGTCAGGCAGTGTGCCGACTGACCTGACCCGTTTATGTAGTTATCCCGTGGTGGTTACCGGTTGTTATGTAGTTATCCCGTGGTGGTAACCGGTTATGTAGTTACCCCGTTGTGTTTGTAGAATAAACGTGTTGCCTCCTGAGTTAGTGTGTCTCTCCGTAAACCCACTACATATACAATGGGCATCGTTAGTCGGGATAGAACCCACGACCTCCTGCATACCAGGCAAGGGGGATAACATCTCGTCACTGCGGCGCCCCACGTTCACTGCACATCAGCAAAAAGCCACGCTTTGAAAAACACTTTCAATGGAAGTGTAGCCGGGTATGAGCTCACCTGTCATTAATGACACGTATAAGTGTGCACTCTGCTCATAGCTAGGGGTAGGCAGGTGTTTATTATTATTTAAGTGAATGCCAACGGTGATCAGCGATTGGACAACGAGCCGTCCACGTGCAAAGCAGAGTACGAGACACGTCCCCAATTTAGATTTGCGCGGACTTCGTGCTGGTGAACTGCACATTTGACATTAGCTCAGGCCCGGATGAATGTTCTTGTAGGCCCTAGAAACTTCTGTTTCATAGGCCTTCAGTGATAACTTTCTACACTTGGTACTGCTGCTGCCCATGTTAATACCGCCACTGTCACGTCACTCCATTAGCTTCACACGTACTTCGTCCAGCCGCAGCTGGACAAGATGTCGTTACTGCTGACAGGTTAATTATTTAGTCTGTGCCCTCATTGCAGATAGGAAATATCCCTTCTGAAGACGACTTTTGAAAAAAGTTTTGCCGTTTCACAACCACCACCACCACAAACCACTGGTGGCTCAGCTGATGTGGAGTTGCCACTACTTCTCCGGAAGACAGAACACAACGCAGAGTACATCGAATCATCGTCTCAGAACTTTATTAGTTTTATTGTTGTTACTGCTGTCTATTTAGCCGACCTGTCCCCCCTCGCAAGGATTCACGAAAACGGAACGAGAGGGTACAGCAGGGCAGACAGGCTACAGATGCAAACGCAGGTTCAGAGTCAGAATCTTTTTTTTACACTGCAGGAGGAAAACCGATGAGCCATGAAGCTCTTTTTGTCACAGGTGTCCATAAGGAAATGTTTAGACCCTTTTGTTTCAGACATGAATAATAATTTAACACTATAGGATTTGAAGTTTTCGTGACTGCAAGGATCCATACTCTTTGGTTCTCTCGGTAAAGTCACGTAGGTGAAAAAATAAAATAAATAAATAACAAATCAATATTTTTTCACTTACGTGACTTTACCGAAATAACCAAAGAGTATTATATTCAGGAATAATAAAAAAATTAAATGAGGTAAATTACCCTCATAAAACTACATGACCCTAAGAGCTAAATCCCCCCCCCCCCCCATAAAAATATCATTATAGTTGTGTACAAACGCAGCTATAAGGATGTTCCGGTAATATTAATCCTGTTATATTGCTGGTATTTACAAAGATAAGTGAATGCGTTTTGTCACGAGGGGTAGAGAGGTTGAGTGGTTAGCAGAAATGTTTGGCGCCACGGTGATGAGATGTTAACTACCTCGCTTGGTATGCAGGGGATTGTGAGCTTGATCCCGACCCTAACGCCTGCCATATATTTGGAGTGTGCGTATCTCTCTCCCCGTGGTCACGTGGATTTTTCTCCGGGTCCTCAGGTTTTGTCTCTACACATTAAGAGTCGATGTGCGTTTAGAGTATTTGGATATTGCTATGAATGTCCACGTGATAAGCCACTTTGTTGAACCGTAATTTGTGATGGCCAGGTCGCTTCTGAAAAATAACTACATAGCTCAGTGGACTTTACCTGGCATAATAAAGAACAGTAGTCATTGTTTACATCGGCTAACTGGTGCGCCTGCCATACAAGTTTGAGAACAATTCCTCTAATGCATTGCAAGCAACATTGAGTTGTTGGTGTTCACTTCCCAACAACATTTGCTGGCCTATAGTCAATCGACATCAAGAACAACAATTTGACTTATCATCAACGTCCACAACGTCAACACATCGATATCAAGAACAATTAACATGAAACAAAATGTCGACATCATCAACAGTATAACGTCAACAAAGATCGTTAACAATAATACATCAAAGATAGAATAGCAATAATGTAACGGAAACAATACAATTACAATATAACACCACCATCATTAACATATCAACAACAATCAATATAAATGAAGACAATCTGTATGTATGTCTCAAAAAAACGTCCATAGTACTTCCCGACAAGGTGGAAAGCTGAAATTTGGTACATAGGTCACTTATAGGACACAGACAACAGGAGATAAATCTTAAAATCCGAGATTTATCATTTTACGGCCCCCAAATTTCGATTTTAAGTGCCCCATGAACATGTTTGTGCATGTCATTCACAAACCGTTCAAAATATAAGATTGCGTTTATTTCCCTTTGATAGAGCGTTAAACAGCAAATACAATTAAAGTGAGAGCCATTATTTTATTATTTTTGAGATATTTCGGTTTCAAGCGGTTTTGAATGAAAAAAACATTTTATGCTGTCGAAATCTGAATAATTCGAAAACTTAGAGTATTAAGTTCATTATTTTTGCTCTTTCTTCTAAAATAAGTAATAGTCAAAAACTTTTTTTTTAAAAACACGCTTTAATGAAATGTACCGTACGAGTAATGGCAGAACTCCACGATTCCAGGAAGTGGCCCCGAAGCTTGCACCGTAAGGAGGCCGTGGTGATTTACAGCCAACGTCAGTTGAGCGTGGACAATTAGACCGAAGCCGAAACACAACATGTAAAAAAGAATGTTTAAAAATATATAATTATTATGATTTTTCATGATAGAATATAGTATTGTCATCAGTATGACCTAAGTATACCAAGTTTGCAGTCGATACCACATTGGAAAGTGGGTAAAAATTTAGGATACAACAGAGTGAGTTAATAAAAAGCGTGTAAAATAATAATAATAGCGTGTAAAATAATAATTGCAGTTTCCGATGGGTACGGCTTTAAACATCGGAAGTTTAATTAAAGTTGTCAATTTTTTTGCAGAATTTTTTTTGGTACTTGTTCGTGTTTGGTTGTAGATAAAAGTTGTAAAAAAACGATCATAATTATTATGTTTATTTAAATATTTTGCCTGGCGAAGACAGATTTATAATCTAGTAATATAACATATCAACATCAAAACACATGACGTAACATTAAAACCAACAACATTCTGACATAACAATACCAACGTTAACATCAACACTATTCATTCTCACCAATATCGACAACGCCACGACGTGTAAATATGAGTTCGACTCCAGGCCACGGATAGCATAGATGCTGAATTTAGATCTGAAAAAGTGATGGCTCCCTCATCTCCCCGCCATTTAACCACCAACTCGCATTGACCAGCGTGGCGAAGTTTGTTGTAGCAAATACACTCCGCATATACAAAATACTACCAACCTCCATAGAGCATATACAGAGGCAAACACAACAGCAAAGATAAAGATCTCCCGTGTAGCCTCTAACAATGTTGGGGCAAGTGCAGTTACTAGCGAGCACCAATGAAGGGCAGCACAGAACACAAAGGGGGAGGTGTATGGCCAACACCTTGCCGCCTTTGTCTCCCCAATGCTGATATTTTTGCTTCACAGCAGGAGCTCATTAAAGGCTGAGTCAAGGTGGGGGAGGCCCAGAACTGGTCCAGATAATATTCACTGATGGTGGCCGTGAGCGGGACTTGAACTCGGGTCGCCGAGTTTGTAGGTCCGCACACTAATCGTTAAACTACCACTCCCCGTACATAGGAGCACACAGACATTGCTATGCACACACGCAGCTTGTGTTAGTACATCCACATTACACAAAAAGACATCCCCCTTAAAGCTTTGAACAAACTGTTGGGGCAAGTGCTCGTAGCGAGTAACGCCTACGAAGGGGATGGGTAGCTAACACCGCACTAGTTACACAAACAAAGTGCTTGCCACAAATGAACCACAATACCTCGCTGATCTCGTCAAGGAGCATAAAACATCAAGCGAACTCAAGTCATCATCGCAGTAGCAGATTTTGGATAGCAATCGAACAAAGATGGTCACCGCATCGCACGCTTTCAAATTATATTTTAAATACACGACACTATACTACACCAATATACACGACGCTATACACTACACTATATACTACACTTTTGGCTAGCCATCGAATAGAGAGAGGTCACCGCATCGCGCTTCTGCAGCCGTCTGGAGCGCTCTTCCTTGCGATATTAGGAAGCCACTGGAGCTATGCAGTTTTAAATCATAGAGATTGACAACTCATTGCTTTAGAACTGCTTTTTGTGTTTAGTTTGTTGTCCTTCCCCTGCACCACCGATGAGCACAGTTGGCTACGTACGGTGCCAAAGAAGTTCAACACACGTACATAAAACATACAACATACACACATACACACAGACAACATACATACACACAGACAACATACACACATACAACACACATACAACATACACACAACATACATACGGATGCGTAGCTCTCGTTTTGTCTGCGCTCGCGTCTTGCTCCAAGCTGCAGCTCCCTCGCGATAGCCGCTGTGAGCAATGGGCGTGCGGTCGAGCCAGATGCGTCACTCGGTCGGTGAGAAATTCCATTTCCTCTCTGGGAAAAATCGCCGTGTTGTTATTTACCACAGCCACGAGCAGGGCTGTGTGTGAGCGAGTGTGTGTGTGCGTGTGTTTCGGGGTGAGCGGTAGTGTAGTGGTAGCGTGCTGCGCTACCACAGTTCGATTTCCGTTCACAGCCACCACCCAGTGATGATTTTTTTAACGGGTCCTGTGCCTCCCCTAAATCGACTCAGCCTTAAATGAATATCTGGTGTGGTGTGTAAACATCGCCACGAGGGAAACAAAGGCGGCCTTCATTAGGTAGCCACGTCGTTTAAAACATATCTACATAGCTCAGTGGGCTTTACCTGGTAAAAAGTTGAGTTGAGCAATGGTTGTGAGCGCAGTGGCTGTCAGGGCTGCACTCTTACCTGGTGAGCTAAACCCAGAAGCCACGTGCGCGGAGTCGAACCCAATGCATGGCCGTGCCCGGTCAAGCGTGCACGGAGATGTGTTTGGAGCCACGTTTCTATCCTGATAACATAATTATAATCGACAAATGTTCTCATTCAAAACATGAGACTATGCTCATAAGTAGCAGCAAATGTTCTGTATCTCAACTGATACACGGGCAGTCCTCCACTTACGAATGGGTTCCGTTCCTGAGAGCCGTTCGTAAGTGGCACGGTTCGTAAGTCGGAACACAACAATGCACTACATTTAAATGCACATATGGTCAGTGTTCTACAATTAGTTACGGTTCAACAACAAAAAAGGGAAGCATTGCAAAACTCATAAATAATAATAAATATTGTACATTTACACGTAATAAGTAACATGTAATAAAATAAGTAAAATATGTGTTCACCTCCGATTAACACGGTTCGCTACATATGGTGGGAAAGAAGTTGGCTTGATTGTCGGAAGGGGCGTACCGAGTCCCCACAATTGTACGCACGCACACACACACAGACACACACAGACACGCACAGACACACACACACAGACACACAGACAGACACAACAACAACCGCCATTCGCCACTAAGTGGCGGTGACGTCACCACGACGCTTGTGCCAGGCTATGTGCACCCTGAGGCCACGTGAAGTGTCGAACGCCCGCTGGTAGGAGGTCACGGGGCAGACCCAGGTGCCACGGGTCGACTGACTGAGATGACTGGCTGATGCACCACCTGTGCCCCCTACTGTGCCAACCTGCTGTGCTTTAGCCACCCGGCGCTCCGCTCGCTGTTGTGAGCGTCGCTCCTCCGCTCTCCGTTGTTGTTGGAGGGCGACTGCCTCCAACTGCCCAGTAGCATCCTTCACGAGCCTCCTCCACAGAGGCCGATCTTGACACCGCTGGTACCAGTGATCGGCAAGTCCACTCAGCTCCACGTCCTCCTGTACCACATCACTCCATCTCTTCTCTAGCCCGTGCCGCGCCCGCTTAGCCCCCTCAATCCGGCCAAACAAAAGCTGTTTCGGCATGCGGTGGCTGGGCATGCGGGCTACATGACCCAGCCATCGCAGCCTTGCCTGCCGGAGGAGCTCACCGATGGGACCCTGCCCAGATCTTTCAAGGATTTGTGAGCTCCTCACACAATCCAGTCTGGTTAAACCCAGGATGGATCGTAGGCAGGTCAGCCTAAATGTTTCTAACGGCGAAGATGTTCCATTAGGGGGGTTAACGTTTCGCAAGCGTAGAGAAGGGAGGGAATGACCGTGGCCGAGAAGACCTGAAGCTTAGTGCGGAGCGACAGACCAGGTAGCTTCCACACAGCGTTACGCAACCGATGAAAAGATATTACCGCTCGACTGATTCGGAGTGAGACCTCTGCTGTTAAACTGGAGCCAGTCATAAGCACACTGCCCAGGTATGGGAAACTCTCCACTCTCTCCACAACTGCCCCATCACCGATTGGGAGTTGTGGGGGTGGAGTGTCCGATGGTACAAAATACCCAGGCAGGTGCTTAGTTTTGGTGGGGCTGATGGTAAGGCCCCACCTCTTAGTGGCACGCTCCAGTCTCAGCAGCAGCGTCTCCAACTCCTCCTCTGACTGAGCAGCTATTACCAAGTCATCAGCATACATAACGTGGTTGAGCAATAGGGAGCCATCCCTTGACCGCACCCGGGCATCGATTAGCCTCCCATTATATCTGTACCATATGGAGATTCCCCCGGTACAGCTATTGAAGGCTTCACGAACTACGTGGTCAAAATAGATGTTAAATAATGTGGGAGCCAGAGGACATCCCTGTCGCACCCCAAGGTGTACAGGGAATGGCTCTGACTCCCGGCCACGTAGTTTTACCCGGGCCCGCTCACCATCATGAAGGTCCTTAATGATCGTGAGCAGAGGGTCAGGTACTCCAAAAGCATGAAGAACGACCCAGAGCCCAGGCCTACTGATGGTATCATAGGCCTTGACCAGGTCAATAAAGCAGAGATGTAGGTCTTGTTGGAATTCCCTACACCTTTGCTGTAGCAGACGGACAGAAAATATGGCATCTGTGCAGGACCGCCCTTTCCTGAAACCGCATTGGGGCTCCGCAAGCCTCTCCTCAGCGTGCCTGGCAAGGCGATGCTGAATAATCCTTGCCAGGACCTTTCCTGGCACACTGAGGAGTGAGATGCCCCTGTAGTTGTTACAGTCTGTGCGGTCCCCCTTCTTAAAAAGGGGGACCACCAGGGCATCCTTCCAATCCTGCGGAACCCGTCCAGTGGTCCAGACTGTTGTTATGATGTCATATAGGGCAGTCTGTGCACAAACGCCACCCTCCCTCAGCATTTCGCTTGGGAGATCATCTCTGCCCGCTGCCTTTCCTGGTCTCAGACTCTGGATCGCCTTCAATACTTCCTCAGCAGATGGCACCTCAGCCAGCCACTCACAGGGGGTGACTTCATCCAATATTTGAGACACCGCAGCCTCAGCAGGGTCATCCTCACTTTGTGCCACGATGTTTTCCTGGCTGAGGGATTTTCCCTCCCCCAGGACCTCACAGAAATGCTCAGCAAATCTGCGAACCTGTTCCTGGGGGTCGGAAATTGGATCACCGTTTTTTCCCCTAATGATGGTAATAGGTGTGGCGCTGCAGGTTACTTTTTTGATGGAGTTAAATAGAGATTTGTGATCACGGGCCACTGAGGAAGACTCCATATCCTCAGCAACCCGCGACCACCACCCATCCTTGCAGCGCCTCACGGCTCTCCGAACCTCCGAGCGAAGGCTGCGGTAAGCCTCCTCATTCTCTGACGTGAGATTCTGTAGCCGATGACAGTGGGCCTGTCGCTTTTTCTCAACCATCCTGAACAACTCCTCTGTCATCCAGGGTGTCTGGGGAGGTCTGGACCGCGTACCCAAAGCAGCCATTGCAGCTGCATGAGTCACAGTCCTAAACCTCGCCCATTTACCCTCGACATCAGGAGGAGTCGGGGACGATGCCAATCCCAGCCGCAAGCGATGATGAAATTCTCGCTTGCAACTTTCATCAGATAACTGAGACCAGGCCACTTTAGGTTGGAATGGGGTCCTGGGTGTACACCCACCATCGGAGTGGAAGAATGGCAGGTGCATCTTACAGATGACTAGTCGATGGTCAGAGGGCAGATCAGCTCCACGGTAGGTCCTGGTGTCAAGGACATGGGCTCGCATTCGCTGGTCCGTCACTATGTAGTCCAGCAGATGTTCTTGCTTGGACCCGGCATGCATCCATGATGTTGTGTGGATGCGCCGATGCCGGAACAGCGTGTTGGTAATTACAAGCCCATGGGCTGCACAAAAATCTAGCAGCCTCCTACCGTTGTTATTGAGCTGATCTGGCCCATGCCCTCCAATCACTCCAGACCAGGTGCCAGTATCATGACCAACTCGGGCATTGAAGTCACCCAACATGATGACTCTATCCTGAGGGGCCACTTTAGCCAGCACCTGTGACAGGAGGTCATAGAAGGCATCTGACTCATCGGCTTTGCCTGCATCCCTCCACGGATGTTCATCTTCGGTGGGGGCATAAGTAACCACGACCACCATTCCTCGCCTCCGGTTGATGGGAAGGCGAGCCCAAAGTAGCCTGGGGCTTACAGCTTTCCACACCTCACCGCCACGCTCCCACGCCCCCTTCATTCTTTTGTTCAAAAGAAGACCCACACCCTGTTGTTTGGCAGTTTGCTGCCCCGAGTAGAGGACTGTCCACCCCTCATGGTGGCAGGAGCCAGAGCCGGTCCACCGGACCTCCTGAATGCCGCATAGATCCAGGCGGTACCGGTCCAGCTCCCGACAGAGGAGTGGCAGCCTCTCCTCTGCAGTGAGCGTTCGAACATTCCACGTGGCCACCCGTAGTGGCTTTTCGTTGTTTCTGGAGTAGCCCCGAGGGTAGGTATTCAATCTCCTGGCTCTGCCAATTGGGGTTTGGCCAGGAGACGTCATAGACGCCTGGCCCCCCGGGGCCTCCGGCACAAGCTTAGTTGTTACATATTTCAGTTTAATTCGTGGTTTTGTGGTAATTAATTGAAGGTGGAGGGGTTACCAGCCCCTCGCACCCGTCCAGAGCCCCCGTTTAGCCCCTGTGGTGGACACATATGCCATGAGGGGAGGAGCCAATCAAAATTGGAACTCCCCCCACAGCGCTGTCCACGACAGAGTTGCCCGTCCGGCACCGCGAGGAGGTAGGCAGACAGACACACACACAGACGCACACACACAGAACGACAATGATCCCCTGTGTAGCCTTACAGACTGTTGGGGCAAGTGCTGTTAGCGAACAGCACTGTATACAGACACACGGATACAAAGACACACGCATACAGAGACAAAGATCACCCGTGTAGCCTGTGAGAGACTATTGGGGCAAGTGCTGTTAGCGAGCAGCACCTATGAAGGCCCGCACTGCGCACGAGGGAGTGGGTGGCCATCACCACAGTGGCGGTGTTTACACACCACAGCAGGTGCACATTTGAGGCTGAGTCGATCTAGAGGATACCCAGAGACCCTTTCAGATGAATGTCAGTGGTGTTGGTCGTGACCGGGAATGTTGTGAGATTACTTTCCAACACAACGGTGTATTGAAGCAGAAATGCACTTACATTGTTTGTTCACATGCCAATTATATTAATTTGCTATGGAGGGGTGTGTACGACACACATTTTACTTACGCGGTCTGATCCAAAAAATCTACTTTGAATCAAGATTTTGGTCATGGCAGCCCACACCTTGATTCATATCAACATTTAGAATTGGACTTCAACTCCTCGCTCACAGACTGAGTCAACTGGGCCCCACAGTGGCAAGATGTTAACTATTTTGCCTGCTATGCAGGAGGTCGTGGGTTCGATTCCGACTCTGACTTCACAGTGGTTAGCATATGTTATATACCTCTCCTGGTATACAGGAGGTCGTGGGTTCGATTCTGATCCCTACCCTGACGCCTGTATATTTGGAGTTTGCGTGTCTCTCTCATCGTGGTCACGGGAATTTTCTCTGCAGCCTCCTGTTTTTCCTTCCACATTTAGAAAAGCTATCATTTGTGGCCAGGTCGCTTCTGAAAAAGAGCTATATAGTTCAGTGGGGCTTACCTGGTAAAGTTAAACAAGCCACCTACCCTCTCTCTGTGCGTGTCGGTGGGACACTGAGCCAGCCAGCGGCCCAGGTGATCAAAGCGGACACATTGTGGTCAACAACTCGCAAGGGGCATTTAAGAGTTTGCTAGCTCAAAGGACACGATGATGATTATCATCAATGGGCAACCTTGGTTAACCCACTATTGGGATGATGAAGGCCCTCCACAACCCATTGTCAGCTTCTCAAACGACCTGGTACAGAGCATCACATTCAATCAGTAGTGCGCTCGTTGAAATGTTACCTTTGTAGAGAGGTGATTTTCTACCAGAGTGGTCCAATCTGTAGGCAAGGGAGTGGGTGACCGCACTGGGGAGCCTACTAAAGGCTGTATGGAAGCGATAAGGTGGCTTTAAAAATAAAAATCTGAATCCAGGCTTCCACTGAAAACCGCGAGCTCACAAATAAAGCGGAGTGGTCTATGGCACACTGTACACCTTCAGATCGCTCGGAGACGTCATGGCTACCTGCTGCTTTACTCCCTGAGATGTAATTTATTTATTTTAAAGCGTTTGTAAAAAATAAAGATAACATATATATACAGCAATCCCTCGCAAATCCGTGGGAGGTTCAGTTCCTGGAAAAGGACGTGGGGGGCTCTGCGGTAATGCGTGTATGATGTTTAACGTCTTTCGCACCATACGTGGACCAGTGTGCTAATCGGAGGTGCAGTATTAAGTCTATGGGCAGTGTTGATTATCTGGGAAGTGTTGAGTCTATGTGTAGTGTTAGCCTATGTGTAGTGAGCCACTTTTGAGACACTAATAGTAGGAGGCAACACACGTTTATTCAACATATTTAACACTTATTCTTAGTTTAAAGCTTTCGGGACTGCAGTAATTCATATTACTGCAGTCCCGAAAGAAAAAAAAGAAAAAAATATATATATTTTGTTATTTTGTTGTTTCTCTTCAACGTGACTTTACCGAAAAAACTAAGAATATGAATTACTGCAGTCCCGAAAGCTTTAAATCAAAATATTTAACACTTGTTCACACACGGGATAACTACAAATAGATCAGAGCAGCCGGCACTCTGTCTGACCTATGACGCCAGAGACGAAGACAAAAACGTAGCATGTAGGATTCCATTCCACCGACAGACAGCCCTTATCCAGCCTCGGGACTTCCCTTTTATGCCCCCCGGCATGGCCTGGCTCCACCCTACCAGAAGATTCTGGGCCACCTTCCCCGTGTCCCTTGCCTTAATTTATGCGTGGATGTGATTATGCTCATGCAGGCCGTTATGATAATTAGGCCCCGCCTCGCTGACGAGGGTCAGATTATCAATCGGGATAATACAATTATTCGTATGAAGTTATGCAGGTGCTGTGAGCATGCCAGAGTCAGCTCGGCTTCGTTGTTTAAGCTCGTATTATCGATCGGTATAATACAATTATTCTCGTTTTAACATTTACTGAGTGTATTAGTGTGTTTATGTCAGGTCTCCAAATTCAAATCTCAACGCAGACTACAGTTCTTATAATTAAGATTATTATGCATGAAATCAGGAAAGAAACACGCAGACTCTTCTTGTGTTAAGCAATTTTAATTTCTAAACAAAACCTTAATTCTATGATGTTAATTATTATACTTGAAATTGTCAACAGTACTACAGGCGATGTTCATTTCATTGA
The DNA here is from genome assembly GCF_048934315.1 of Petromyzon marinus. NCBI lineage: Eukaryota > Metazoa > Chordata > Hyperoartia > Petromyzontiformes > Petromyzontidae > Petromyzon > Petromyzon marinus. The sequence goes on along the minus strand of NC_133748.1, from coordinate 5,645,500 downwards.
TCCATCTCTTCAACCCTCAATAATCACGTTGTTAATTGGGTAACGGAATAATTGATTACTTCCTCTGAGTACCACGAGCATACGGAAAATACTAATAAAATTCCTTAAAATTTTATCCAACGATATTCATGCGAAAAGACAGTCAAACACTTATTATTCCCAAAGGCACAAATATACGTCAATGGATTCATTGGCAAGATTATGCCATTAAAAGAAAACGAAAAAAACGAACGACTGAGATACTTCTAAATGACCTTATCCACGTAACTCAATACCAGCAATGTTCTTCACGATCAGTTGATATTTTAATGCACTTTATAATTAGTCTTAATATTGTGTGGGTGCGGTTGATTGTCTCGTTGGTGAATTCTTGTGTGAGCAGACGACATAAGCGTCATGGGTTTGTGAAGGTGAGGGAGGGGTATATGAACAACGGCTGGTTTCCTCTATCGCTCGGCGTTGGACGTTGACTGAAGGTTTTCTCTGCCGCTGGATGATGAGCTGCGCCGCACGCGCTGTCTCCGTGGAGATGCGCACGATCACGCTCGCCGCTGGATAATGAGCTGACAGCGGCAGGCTCTTTCTGCTGCTGGATGAGCCAAGTCGGCACACGCTTGGCCGCTTGCTTGGTGGCGCTGGTTGCGCTGCAGCTGGGAGCTGGCACTCGATGTATAAATACAAATCTTTGAGTGATAATTCGTCTTTCAGCTCTGAACTCACACTCGTTTATACATCGCTACTCTGCCAGCCTCGCCATCCTCGGTTGATCGCGGGGCCCCTTGGAGCCTGCCGCTCGCCGCCCTCTTCTGGCGCTTGCCGAGCTGTTGTCTTGTTGAACTGTCGAGTGCCGAATTGTCGCTCACTCTCAAAACTTGAAAATTGTATTTGCACACCTCTTACACAACTCTGATAGCTTAGTACGATACAGCTCATCACAATCCTCGATTCTGCAAGCGACTCAAAACATCAAGATGAATGTAGAATAACTTTCAGCGATACTCTGTCGGTCCATGCCGAACTCAGCACCTAACATCCCCTCGCCCCTCTTCTCTGCAGGACACAGCACCCATTGCTAATGTCTCGAGGCCATGCCCCGGAGCTGGCTTGATGTCTTCTTCCGATCTGCTGTCTCGCTGTCCCTTGCCGAGTTTAAAATGTGAAATTCTCTCTCCTCTCTCCGCATCTCTTGCGAGAGAGAGAAAAAACAGATGCCCTCCCCGTCCGCTCTTTCACCGTGGCCGCGCATGATTGCCCCCCTCCCCTCTTGGTGACCCCGGGCGGCTGTTACATAAAATAGGTTTGTTTGTGAATTGTCCTTTGGCAATCTGGAGATTTAGCAGATAGTCGCTAACCTCCCTTTGCCACGGAGTTTATTATTTATTTTTAATGGCTGTTTTACGATCTGCAGATGATGTTTTCTGGTCTTTGTCGTAGCGGGTGTTATTTATTTATAAAAAAAATATCGGCAGGTATTATTATTAATATCAATTTTGGAAAAAGAGCCGTATACAACAGCTTTCATCAATTGTTTAAGGGTGAGGTGCATAATTCCTGGCACAGCGACTCTCTTTTTACCCGACTCAATATTTAACTGGGCTTCCATGGGGGGGGGGGGGGGGGTCACTCTCTCTCCCGTATATAAAAAAGGGGAGAACCCGGTAGAGGCGTGAGGGACCATCCTATAGGCCACGGGAACATCCGGAACATGTAGGTCCCAATCGGATTTGTTGGCAAAACATGGATGTAAGAGTCCTGTACAGGTGCTCTACCATCCCGTCAGTTTGGGGATGGTAGGGCAAAGTACGAATTTTCTTTGTAACCAACAGATCACACACTTCAACAACTTCAAAGAAAAATTCCGACCTTGGTCCATAAGGAGACATTCCGGGGCCCCTTTATCGAACATGTACCCATGAAGGAACGCATCCATAATAGACGCAGCCGACTGATCTGGCAGGGGCCATGCCACTGGCCACCGTAACAGGTACTCCACCCCCACAAGCAAAAATGTATTACCCCAATAGACTGCAACCGTGATCACGCCAGCCTCGGTTGGGGCTTTCGGGGTGCACATTCCACACACCCCAAGGTGCATAAACTGCACAATGGGCAGCTCTCGTAACGCTACCCCGCAGAGCAGTCAGCACAACGATGCGATAACGCTGCACTTCTGCATCCCATCTCATGAGAATCCCATCTCGGAGGACCACGGGGGACATACACCCTGGACCCTTCCTACTGCTCGTTGTACCGACATGGTGACAAGGGAGGCATCCTCTGCCTGGAGGCACCCCCACTCCTCGTGTGCAAGACCAATGGTGTTGTCGCCCATGACCGTCGCTACGGGTGGTGGAGAGTCCACCGACGCTATAACGGCGCAAGGCTCTCCTACACCTACCGGTTTACAATGCCCGGCACCCATCAAACATGCCCATTAGACCTTGGGCGACAATCGCGACAAAGCGTCCGCATTACAGTGGCGCAACCCTTTCCTGTAGGTGACTGTGAAGGAGTAGTCCTGTTAAACCTCCAACCATCATGAGAGCTGTCCGGACGGCTGGTCAATTCGCAGCGAATATTGCAGGGCCGCGTGATCTGTGCGTACCACAAACTGCCTACCATAGAGGTACGGACGGTACTGCTGCATAAAATTCACGATAACCAACAACTCGCAGCGTGTAATACAATAGCGCTGCTCTACGGAGGACAGTACCCAGCACGAATTGCAATGAGAAATCAGGGTACCGAAGGGGAGGTGCATTAACGAGGCCATTGCGCAACACAACAAATGCGGCCTCCTCCTCCTTCCCCCACGGAAACCTCTGACCCTTTGCAGTGAGAGCGTGGAGCAGCTTCGCAACTGTCTCGAACCTGGGCACAAAGCGTCGGTAGTATGACGCGAACCCAACAAAACTGCGGACTTCACCCACTGGCAATGGGGTTGGCCACTTTCGCACAAATGCAGTTTTGTCAGGGTCCATGGCAATTCCGGCCTCGCTAACAATGTGACCTAAATAGTGAACCGACTTTTGCAAGAGGTGACATTTTTGCGGCTGAAACCTAAAATTGGCTGCCCGCATTTTGACAAACACCGAACGCAGCCGCTGCAGAATGTTGTATATATAGGCCTTTTTCCAAAAATGTATATTAGAATAATTCTGCCAATATTTTTTTTATAATTGATCGAGGCGAGAATGGAGCATGAAAGGGTGAGGCACATCCCAGCCCTCACACCCAGCTGCCTTACCGCATTTAAAGCAACTCGAGGGAGGAGGCCATAAAAGAGCCATTAAATAATAAACTCCGAGGCAAAGGGGGGTTAACGACGATCTGGGAAATCTCCAGATTGTCAAAGGACCACATGACATGACCTTCCCGCCGACGTTGTGGACAGTTCACAAACAAATAGCCAGACTCACTGGCATGGATGCAGAGCACAGGGCAAACGGACATTATAACTGATATTTTTTTTTCATATGGTAAAAGTTCAAAGCTTGTCTATAAGAATTAGTCGACATTATAGACTGCAGTATTCATTATTTTATTTCTTATTGTATCTTTCTATCTACGTGACTTTACCAAGAGAACCAAGGAATATTAATTCCGGCAGACAAGAAAGCTTAAGTGGAAACTTAGTTATATCTCCATCCTCAGGATATCAAAATATAACTCGAGAATAAAAAGCACGGATCCTTGGATACAGAAAAGGAGCAAAGGTTAATAAAACCCTTGGAATACCGGAGGTAACATCTAATGGTACATTACAAATCTTGGTTAAACATAAACCAAATAATAATCAAAAGAGATTAGACCGGGGGTAACTCAAAAGAGATACGAGAAAAATAGGTCAAACACACAAGACCAGATAATATGTAATCCATGCAATCAGAGCCTCCCTGGCCGCCTTTGTCTTCCAACAATTTGACACAACACAGAGTAGCCATACAATACGTATGAAGGGAGAGTGCCTCCCTCCCTTTTAGCAGAAACCACGGAGGCAGGAAAAAGGGGGGTGTGGAATGCAAACAAACATAAAATGTGATGGAAAGCAGCCAGTCAGGAGTCACCAAGAGGAGAGGGGGGGAAGCGACCAAACAGATGCCCCTTGTTTTTGTTTTACCTCTTTCTATCTATGTAACTTCAACAAATGAACCAAAGTACATGAGCTCCTGCAATCACGAAAGCTTAAGTCCAAACTAAGCTATATCTCCAACCTCAGGATATCAAAATATAACTCGAGAATAAAACACCAATCCCTGGCGACACGGACTGAGAACAAAGCTTAGCAAAACCCTCGGAATAGTGGTGGTAACAACGAGGGCACATTACAAATCTTGCTTAAACATAAACCAAATAATTATCACGAGGTAGACCGGGGGTAACTCAAAAGAGACACAAGAAAAATAGGTCAAACACACAAGACCAGATAACATGTATTCCATGGAATCAGAGCCTCCCCAGCCACTTTTGTCTTCCAAGAATTTGACACAACACATTTTCCCCCTCGTAAGAGACGCGTGGAGGGGAGAGAATTTCAGATATATGCAGTGACACGACACGTAAAATTCAGTATGGCAAGCGGCAAGCTCCGGGGTGGGCCCTGCAATCGACCAAGGATGGCGAGGCTTGCCGAGTAGCGATGTGTCACCAAGTACGAGTTCGGTACTGACAGAAGAAGTATCGCTCAAGTTATTCTACACTGAGTGCCAACTCCCACCCGGCAGCTGCACGATCAAGGAGAGAGATAGAGTGACGAGCAACGACAAGCAATCAACCGGGAGAAATGGTGGAAAGCGCCAAGCATCGACCAAGCCAGCATCGCAGAGGACCAGCTGCACGCGCAATCGTGCATCTCCAGATAGCACGGAGCAGTAGAGAGCGCGCAGCAGCGCCACCAGCGCCACCGAGCAAGGGTATCAGTGGCCAGCGGACAAACGGCGAGCACTACGAGCACCTTCAAAGACAAGCGTTGTGCCGACTCTCTTCATCCAGCAGTAGACAAACAGCTGCAGCTGCCGCCTCAAAGAGAGAAAGAGCGAGGAAGCTGTTTGTATGAGACGCCCACATTCACACACCTACAACGCATCACCCGGCATCTGCTTAACGCAAAGAGTTGAATAAGGAGACAAAATCAACAACAAACACATAACACACATATCGGGACTAATAATAAGAAGACTAAAAATAAGAGTGTGCCAACTATTCGCTGATGGTGAAGAACATTGCTGCCCATTGAGAAACGTGGATACGGTCGTTTAGAAGTATTTTAGTCATTCTTTTTGTTAATTGCTTAATTGTACCAATGAATTTATTGATGAAACTAAACGTTTATAAAACCTACGTTACGAATCTACACACTCACAGGGAGACTATCGTGTTAAAAATTTTATTTTGATCACAGGATCTTGCCGGCGAATGTATTGAAGCCTTAGCCAATTGATAAGCATTTGCTGAAGCAGGCACACTGCCACACACCATTGTTCCAAGATAGTTTGTTAATTGCATAATCTTACCAATGAATTCATTGAGGTCTATTTTTGCTTTCGGGATATGTTTTATTTCCTATCGCCGTATATGCCCGCTTTACTCTGAGGAATTAAAAGATTGTTTTGTTACCCAGTTTAACAAACGTAATCATTTAGGGTTAAATGTACGGATCAATGAGGAGGACATCTCCAGGAGTACTGTGTTGACATTCCAGACATAAGAGTTTGCATATTATAGCGTTATGTTTTTGTTTAGAAATTAAAGTTGCATAACACAGAAGTGTCTAAGTGGTGCCTTCCTAAGTTCATGCATAATAATCTTGATTATGAGAACTGTATCCTGCGGTGAGATTTTAATTTGGAGACCTGGCATAAACACACTAAAACATAATCAGTAAATGTTAAAGTGACACTCATTGTATGATCCCGATTACAAGACAACAAAGCCGAGCTTGATCAGCATACTTACATCACACTTGCATAACTTCATACAACTCATTGTATTATCCCGATTGATAATACGACCCGAGACAAGGAAGCAGAGCCTAGTCATCATAATTGCCTGCATTAACATAATTACTTACACTGGCATAACTTAATACAATTACACCTCTCTAAATCGCATAAATTACCTGCATAATTACATGAATTAACATAATTTCTGATATTTTTTCGTTTACATTTAACTTTCATTATTTGTACTAATTTTACAAGACCCAGCATATATAACAAGTTCCTGAAACGTGCATCCAAAGACGACTACGTCATCCAAATAAATCAAACACGAATCCCATTGGAGTCCCAATAGCACTAAATCCATAAGTCACTGGAACGTGGCTGGAGCCGAGTGAAGTCCCATCAGAAATCAGTTAAATTGAAACAACCCCTGCGGTTTGCAGAATGCTGTTTTTTGCTTGCAACTTTCATCCATAGGCAACTGCCAAAACTCTGACAACAAATCTATGTTGGAGAAAAATCGTGCACCCGACAGTGCATCCAATGAATCGTCCATCCGTGGGAGTGGGTATGCATCTGCAACAGAGAACTTGTTTAATTTCCGAAAATTAACACACAATCTCAAACTCCTCTGCTTTTTAACCAGGACAATGTTCGCTCCCCACGGACTGGTGGAAGGGGAAATTATATCAGCCGCCAACATTTCGTCGACCGCCTGACACACATGGTCCTTCTCTTTAGGACTAAACCAAAACGAATTCTGACATATGGGAGCAGCGCTACCCATATCAATATTATGATGCATCAGGGACGTGCGGCCAATATCAAATGTATTCTTAATAAACAGATCAGAGAATTCCCGGAGCAGTACATGAAACCTGACCCTCTGCTACCACGACAAATCCAGATTTTCCGAACAGAACGCATCCATCCATGATTCATCCGACACCGCTCTCCGTTCCACTGAAGCCACAACCTGAGCAGTCACGTCACTGGTATCTCGACAACACATGGCCATTGCGTGGGCCAAAACCGTACCCACCTGTATAACCACGGGACTCAATCCAGCATTCATCACCTGGAGGAAGGGCTCCTGATCCCCCCTCACAATCGTCTGGGCCCGCACCAAAGTGAGACCACGAACCGCTCTGTTCAAATCGGTTAAAATAACCCCCACCTCAGTAACTTCCCGATCGAGCTGTTTCCGCAGTTCAAGAGCCGGATGGCTCGCAGGGCTATACCAAAATAAACTGAACTGAAAAATAAACTGAACTGAACAAAGGCACAAGCATCTGTGCATCCGGGAGAACTAGAACAGTTTCACTTACCAGGGGTTAAACCATAGCGTTAGCTATATGCAACTGAGTTCGGGAAGACAAAAAAGCCAATCGACGCCCCAATGGCAGCTCAACACACCCCTGGTCAATCAAAATCTTGAGGGGCATCTTCTTAAAAATAATCAGTTCCCAACAAACATGGCACCACCAGTGACTTCGAAACCAACACTGGGCCCGTCATTTCAATATCACCAAACCGTACTGTCGATGATTGGCCCACAATAATTTCGCCATTAGCGGCAACACATGGACGACCCACTGGACTAAGACAACCCCATTTTGGTGGCAAGGACCTACAAATAAACTCCAAAATGATGGTAGCGGATGCTTCCGTATCAATGAGCACCCGCACCTCAACACCCTGCACAGTCCCCACAACTGCAGACATTCCCGCCGCCACCGCCACGACACAATGCGCCAACGCGGTCCACTGCCCTGGACGCCGCGGCCATCTGCCACCCTCTAAAACCCGACTATCACGCGCCGTGACCCAACAAGGAGCAGAGACGTGCGAACCTGACATGGTCTGCGATGAAGATGCCTGAAATTGCTGTGGAGGCCATTGTATGATGCACCCCGACTCACCGTCGCATTTTACAATGTGCCTGTATGCATCGAGCTACCTTAATCGAAGTCAGGTCGTCCTCTTCCGTGGCGGGCAGAAAAACGTTAATTTCCCACTCCAACTCCAACAATCTCTCCAACACCAGGAAGTTCAACCCCGCTTGATGCATCTTGGGGTATGCGGCTTGGGCCAGCGACATCAGCGTGTTCCGGAAGGCGAGAGGTGTCTTGGCATCCCCTCGTCTTTGCGTTATACATTTTTGACACACATTGGACGGCGGATCAAAGATAGCTGTCGGATGGGCATACGCCTGTGACAGCGTCATCCTGTCCATTGGGGGAATCGCATAAAATGCCGCCAAGGCATCATCATCCAAAGTCGTAGGCAGCACTCACAGCGCCTCAACATTAGTCTATCCCGTGAGCTCACACGTTGCAGCAAACCAGCTTTGAAAGGCAGCCCAATCGCCCCCCACGGCTGCAAACTCCCATACAAATGGCAACCGCTTCTTGAGGGTGTGCATCTCTGCACGCGAATTCGGCGGCGAGTCGTATGTGGTGGGAGCCATTTCCTGCCCAGTCGACAAAATGGCGGCCATCCAAGTTGGCTGGGGCTCCGCGGTTTCCCGCGCTTGGTTAATGGCGGCAGCGGGGCTGTCCACAAGCCTCTCTCGAACCACCACATCTTCCTCCGGCTCCTCCATGTCCAGCTCCGCCACCAGCGCTGCTGCGTATTTCATATACGGCGTCCTCCTCCTGACGACCGCAGTGTGGAGTCGCCGTCTTCCTCCCGATGCTCTGCCAGGAGCGCCACATCGGGATTATTCTCCGGAGTCCCAGGTCCCGGGGCTGTCTGGGGAATAACCTCCCCGCTGTCTTCCTCGTCTGAAGACACCACGGTGAGTGTCTTCCTCCGTATAAACATCAACATTCTAAGTATAATTTTCCCAATTTTATCATATATCGTTAACACTATTGGCACCAAATATAGTGAGTCACTTCTGAGACACTAATAGTAGGAGGCAACACACGTTTTATTCTACACTTTTAACACTGATACACAAAATAACTATAAACGGGTCAGAGCAGCTGGCACACTGTCTGACCCATGGCGCCGGAGATGAAGATGAAAACGTAGCACGTTGTGTTCCATTCCACCGACAGACAGCCCTTATCCAGCCTCGGGACTTCCCTTTTGTGCCCCCCGGCGTGGCCTGGCTCCGCCCTCAGCCACACACCCTTCTGAAACCCAGCAGAAGGTTCTGGGCTATACCTCACGTCTCCCCTCGGTCACCTTTGCCATACATCCTGTATTCCGGACGATCACGTGCTCCGCCAGCCAGCCAGGGTGTCATGTCCTCATATGCCACCCTCTGCAAGCAGCCAGCGCCACGCACCCTAGTGACCCACTCTGTGGCATTGCATGCTCTGCTGGCAGAATGGGTGCTACACCCTGCTCTGCTGGCAGGTCGGCTATTACGCCCACATTTCCTCTCTCTGTCAGTAACCAGCACTACACGCTGTAGTGACCCATCCTATGTCACTACACATGCATGAATTCATAATTATTTCTATTAATTCCATATTTTTTATCCATACATGCAATCGACTGATACAGAGATTCAGGAAATGTGCACCCAGATACACAGGGACATAGGAAGAGGGAAAGTTACAGTAAACAGATTAAGATAGTGAAATAAATAAAAAAAAGAACCGGGACACAGTCTATGGAATCATGTATTTCTGTAAGTGCTCAAATAACTCAGTGTGTACAGAAACACTACTTTACCAAATAATTTAAAAGTTCTACCTCTCCCCTAACCAAGTTAAGCTCATAACTCTCAAGGTGCATTATAATATCGTTATTAAACTGTCATATAAATGTGGATCAGTGGTGATCTGGTGGACAGATCTCTGTAGAGATGAAGCATTCAGACAGATGAGTCGTATTTAATTTTACAGAAAGTTGACCATAACCTGAAAGCGAGTCATCAACAGGCAGCCAGAGACAGGCGGCTAACCATTATTAGGCAGGCTGTCATCCTACCGGAGCCTGCCAAAAACCTCAAATTCAACCAACAACTGATTTCCTACCAAAATAACGGCAAACAGCCCAGGCCACTCGATAAATCTATCCTGTAGTTGATTTGCTGAGCAATTTCGAGCTGCTTGGATAATACAGTTTCTCTGTTTGTACCTCATGTAATGTTCGTGTGCGGACACGGTTAGGATTGAATGTGGGGGTCGCGAAAAGGACAAGAGACTATGCCCATAGAAATAACCTTGCAAGGAAGGCGGGACAAGGGGTTAACGGTTTACAAGAAAAACCCACAGATACAGATTGGCAGGAGAGATAAATGTAGGGGAGACGAAGCGAAGGGCGTCGGGTAAGGCTGGACATCAACAAAAGTGTTCATGCCATAAGTGTTGGTATAGATTGGAACAATAATTTCCTTACCGACCTAAATTTCAAGAAACCAACCATGCCCTACCTCACGACTCTTCAAGAACCATATATTCCCAAGTCCTTAACGTTGATCTTCATAATTGACATACGTTCCATGCATGTTTCCCAAAAATCATGGTTGAGGAGTGCTGACACATTTCTTCAACACGTGGGGTGAACAAACCCCGTCAACAACGGAATATGTCAGCACAACGATGCAACAGTGGAGGACGTGAGGGTGGGATGAGAGTTGTGAATCAGCTACTTTGAAATCGCCCATTGTCTAAAGATGAACTGAACACAATAATTATTCGCGTCAATCTTCTGAGAGTTTATTATTTCAGTAGCTCTGATTTACCACAAGCAAAACTCCGTACCTGTATTTGCATTGAATGTCTCATCAGCAGAGTCAGGCTTTGCTTGTCCCAATGCTGGTGGACCGCTGGATGTTGAAGGGAAGGAACCTAAATTAATATATAGATCCCCGTTTAAAGAATAATTCTATACAACTCAAAATAATCATGAGCGTCGTTGGAGAATATTTAAAAATGTTTACTCAACCCATTGGCACTCGCCCACGCCCGCAATCCCAAAGAACCGGTTTGGCCATTGAAGGGTCGAGGGTCTCAGTCGTTTCTCTACGCCTCTCTTCAAAGCAGCAGCGTTCTGCACTGCGAGGGTCTCTGAGTGTTGCAGCGCCGTACAACTCCCAAGTTCGTGAATCAACCAAGAACCCAATCGTCTGAGAGGAGATGGAGCGATGAAATCATCCCGTGTGCAGGTACTGAGAGGATTGTTGCACTGCAGAACCGTGACGGATCGGGGAAACCTTCATCCAGCAGTGGATCGCTCATGGCTGATGATTGTTAAGGTATAGGGGCACTACAGTCGCGAGATGTTAACTACCTCACCTTGTGTGCAATCGTTCGTGGGTTCGATCACAGCCCTGACACCTGTTAATTTGGCGTTTGCATGTTCACCTCTTTTTCACGTAGGATTTTCTCCAGGTCACCCGTTACCCCCCACGTAAAAAAAAAATGGGCTTAGACTATTTAGTTGATATAAATTTCCACGCGATAAGCCATTTCGTTATCATTTGTGGCCAGGTCGCTTCTGAAAAATAGTTATATAGCTCAGTGGGCATTGCTTGTTAAATTATAAATAGTTTAGTTTCAAAGTAAAACAAAATCATAGCACGACACGTGCTGGAGTGGCATGTGTTCAGCACATGTCCTAACGGTATACACACATTTAAAGTGATTGAAAAAAGAATGTGTTCGTATGCATTACTAAACCGGGAGATATGGAGAGGATTGTGTAATGTTCATGTCTTGTACTTGTGCGTCGCTTTTGTCAATCCAATGCTGGATGAAGACCGTCCAACGCCGTGCAGGTTGTAGGGAGTTGTTTAGCCTTCACCACGCTGGTCAGTAATGGAGTGTAGATATGGGAGCATAGAAGTGCAGTATAGCAATCAATGGATATTGATTGTTTAGCTCATGACACAATGGTTCATCTTCATCTGCCAATGTTTGTAAATTGTGGATCAGTGTGAAAATGGAGATCTTCACTGAAGTAATTTTCTTTTACAGGGAAGTGGTGAGAAAAGTTTCGGTTTTCCCTGAAAAACTAAATATTTAACAAGACAGGTATGTGCCACACGCGAACTGTCTAACAAGGCAAAAGATAAGCTGGTTTAGTTGATTGGAAATACCATTATTATTCAATATTGGCCAACATCACCATCTCAAACCAACTGCTACAAAAAGTTGGCTGGTTGAGAATGATTTAACAATCTTCCTTATTCTGTGAATCCTTTAAAAACATTGTGAAATAAAATAGAACATTCTATATACACGTGTGTTACACTTACAGACATGCATTTGATTATCCATTGATTAATTCATTTATTTTATCCTTGCATTAATTCATTTATACCATTACATTCATCCATCAAGCATTAATTAATAATTACTTAATTTATTCCATGTTTCTTTATCCATACATGCAATCGACTGATACAGAGATTCAGGAAATGTGCACCCAGATACACAGGGACATAGGATGAGGGAAAGTTACAGTAAACAGATTAAGATAGTGATAGAAATAAAAAAAGAACCGGGCCACAGTCTATGGATTAATTTATTTCTGTTAGTGTTCAAATAAGTAACTGTGTACAGAAAGGTCACGTTACCAAACAATCCAAAGTTCTACCTCACCCCTAACCAAGTTAAGCTCAGAACTCTCAAGGTGTATTATAATATCATTATTAAGCTGGCCTATAAATGGGGATCCGTGGTGATCTGGTGGACAGATCTCTGTAGAGATGAAGCATTCAGACAGATGAGTTATATTTATTTTTACAGAAAGTTGACCATAAACTGAAAGCGAGTAATCAACAGGCAGCCAGAGACACACTGCTAACCATTATTAGGCAGGCTGCCATCCAACTGGAACCTGCAAAAAACCTCAAATTCAACCAACCATTTATTTCCTACCAAAATACAGCAAACAGCCCAGGCCACTCGGTAAAATAATCCTTTAGTGGATTTGCTGGGCAAGTTTCGAGCTGATTGGCTAATACAGTTTATCTGTTTGTACATCATGTAAAGTTCGTGTAGGGACACGGTTAGGATTGAATGTGGGGGTCGCGAAACGGACAAGAGACCACTCCCACAGTAATAACCTGGCAAGGAAGGTGGGACAAGGGGTTAGCGGTTTACAAGAAAAGCCCACAGATACAGATTGGCATGAGAGATAAATGTAGAGGAAACGAAGCGAAGGGGCTCAGGGTAAGGCTTGTCTTCAACAACAGTGTTCGTGCCGTAAGTGTTGGTATTGATTGAAACAATAGTTTCCTTACCGACCTAAATTTCAAGAAACCAACCATGCCCTACCTCACGGCTCTTCAAGAACCATATATTCCCAAGTCCTTAACGTTGATCTTCATAATTGACATACGTTCCATGCATGTTTCCCAAAAATCATGGTTGAGGAGTGCTGACACATTTCTTCAACACGTGGGGTGAACAAACCCCGTCAACAACGGAATATGTCAGCACAACGATGCAACAGTGGAGGACGTGAGGGTGGGATGAGAGTTGTGAATCAGCTACTTTGAAATCGCCCTTTATCTAAAGATAAATTGAACACAATAATTGTTAGCGTCAACCTTCTGAGAGTTAATTATTTCAGAAGCACTGATTTACTACAAAAAAAACTCCGTACCTGTATTTGCATTGAATGTCTCATCAGCAGAGTCAGGCATTGCTTGTACCAATGCTGGTGGACCGCTGGATGTTGAAGGGAAAAAACCTAAATTAAGATATTGATCCTCCTTTAACGAATAATTATATACGACTCAAAATAATCATGAGCGTCGTAGGAGAATATTTAAAAATGTTTACTCAACCCATTGGCACTCGCCCACACCCGCAATCCCACAGAACCGGTTTGGCCATTGAAGGGTCGAGGGTCTCAGTCGTTTCTCTACGTCTCTCTTCAAAGCAGCAGCGTTCTGCACTGCGAGGGTCTCTTAGTGTTGCAGCGCCGTACAACTCCCAAGTTCGTGAAGCAACCAAGAAACGAATCGTCTGAGAGGAGATGGAGCGATGAAATCATCCCGTGTGCAGGTACTGAGAGGATTGTTGCACTGCAGAACCGTGACGGCTCGGGGAAGCCTTCATCCAGCAGTGGATCGCTCATGGCTGATGATTGTTAAGGTAAAGGGGCACTACAGTCGCGAGATGTTAACTACCTCACCTTGTGTGCAATCGTTCGTGGGTTCGATCCCAGCCCTGACACCTGTTAATTTGTCGTTTCCATGTTCACCTCTTTTTCACGTAGGATTTTCTCCAGGTCACCTGTTACCCCCCACATTTAAAAAAAAAAGCTTAGACTATTTAGTTGCTATAAATTTCCACACGATAAGCCATTTCGTTATCATTTGTGGCCAGGTCGCTTCTGAAAAATAGTTATATAGCTCAGTGGGCCTTGCTTGTTAAATTATAAATATTCTTAGTTTTTTCGGTAAAGTCACGTTGTTATTTTGTTGTTTCTCTTCAACGTGACTTTACCGAAAAAACTAAGAATATGAATTACTGCAGTCACGAAAGCTTTAAATCAAAAATTATAAATAGTTTAGTTTAAAAGTAAAAAAAATCGTAGCACGACACGTGCTGGAGTGGCATGTGTTCAGCACATGTTCTAACGGTATACACACATTTAAAGTGATTGAAAAAAGAATGTGTTCGTATGCATTACTAAACCGGGAGATATGGAGAGGATTGTGTAATGTTCATGTCTTGTACTTGTGCGTCGCTTTTGTCAATCCAATGCTGGATGAAGACCGTCCAACGCCGTGCAGGTTGTAGGGAGTTGTTTAGCCTTCACCACGCTGGTCAGTAATGGAGTGTAGATATGGGAGCATATAAGTGCAGTATAGCAATCAATGGATATTGATTGTTTAGCTCATGACACAATGGTTCATCTTCATCTGCCAATGTGTGTAAATTGTGGATCAGTGTGAAAATGGAGATCTTCACTGAAGTAAATTTCTTTTACAGGGAAGTGGTGAGAAAAGTTTCGGTTTTCCCTGAAAAACTAAATATTTGACAAGACAGGTATGTGCCACACGCAAACTGTCTAACAAGGCAAAAGATAAGCTGGTTTAGTTGATTGGAAATACCATTATTATTCAATATTGGCAAACATCACCATCTCAAACCAACTGCTACAAAAAGTTGGCTGGTTGAGAATTATTTAACAATCTTCCTTATTCTGTGAATCCTTTTAAAACATTGTGAAATAAAATAGAACATTCTATATACACGTGTGTTACACTTACAGACATGCATTTGATTATCCATTGATTCATTCATTTATTTTATCCTTGCATTAATTAATTTATACCATTACATTCATCCATCAAGCATTAATTAATAATTACTTAATTCATTCCATGTTTCTTTATCCATACATGCAATCGACTGATACAGAGATTCAGGAAATGTGCACCCAGATACACAGGGACATAGGATGAGGGAAAGTTACAGTAAACAGATTAAGATAGTGATAGAAATAAAAAAAGAACCGGGCCACAGTCTATGGATTCATTTATTTCTGTTAGTGTTCAAATAAGTAACTGTGTACAGAAACGTCACGTTACCAAACAATCCAAAGTTCTACCTCACCCCTAACCAAGTTAAGCTCAGAACTCTCAAGGTGCATTATAATATCGTTATTAAGCTGGCCTATAAATGGGGATCCGTGGTGATCTGGTGGACAGATCTCTGTAGAGATGAAGCATTCAGACAGATGAATAATATTTATTTTTACAGAAAGTTGACCATAACCTGAAAGCGAGTAATCAACAGGCAGCCAGAGACTCGCTGCTAAACATTATTAGGCAGGCTGCCATCCAACTGGAACCTGCCAAAAACCTCAAATTCAACCAACCATTTATTTCCTACCAAAATACAGCAAACAGCCCAGGCCACTCGGTAAAATAATCCTTTAGTGGATTTGCTGGGCAAGTTTCGAGCTGATTGGCTAATACAGTTTATCTGTTTGTACTTCATGTAAAGTTAGTGTGGGGACACGGTTAGGATTGAATGTGGGGGTCGCGAAACGGACAAGAGACCACTCCCACAGTAATAACCTGGCAAGGAAGGTGGGACAAGGGGTTAGCGGTTTACAAGAAAAGCCCACAGATACAGATTGGCAGGAGAGATAAATGTAGAGGAAACGAAGCGAAGGGGCTCAGGGTAAGGCTTGTCTTCAACAACAGTGTTCGTGCCGTAAGTGTTGGTATTGATTGAAACAATAGTTTCCTTACCGACCTAAATTTCAAGAAACCAACCATGCCCTACCTCACGGCTCTTCAAGAACCATATATTCCCAAGTCCTTAACGTTGATCTTCATAATTGACATACGTTCCATGCATGCTTCCCAAAAATCATGGTTGAGGAGTGCTGACACATTTCTTCAACACGTGGGGTGAACAAACCCCGTCAACAACGGAATATGTCAGCACAACGATGCAACAGTGGAGGACGTGAGGGTGGGATGAGAGTTGTGAATCAGCTAATTTGAAATCGCCCATTGTCTAAAGATGAACTGAACACAATAATTATTCGCGTCAACCTTCTGAGAGTGAATTATTTCAGTAGCTCTGATTTACCACAAGCAAAACTCCGTACCTGTATTTGCATTGAATGTCTCATCAGCAGAGTCAGGCTTTGCTTGTACCAATGCTGGTGGACCGCTGGATGTTGAAGGGAAGGAACCTAAATTAATATTTTAATCCTCGATTAACGAATAATTCTATACAACTCAAAATAATCATGAGCGTCGTTGGAGAATATTTAAAAATGTTTACTCAACGCATTGGCACTCGCCCACACCCGCAATCCCACAGAACCGTTTGGCCATTGAAGGGTCGAGGGTCGCAGTCGTTTCTCTACGCCTCTCTTCACAGCAGCAGCGTTCTGCACTGCGAGGGTCTTGGAGTGTTGCAGCGCCGTACAACTCCCAAGTTCGTGAAGCAACCAAGAATCGAATCGTCTGAGAGGAGATGGAGCGATGAAATCATCCCGTGTGCAGGTACTGAGAGGATTGTTGCACTGCAGAACCGTGACGGCTCGGGGAAACCTTCATTGGCTGATGATTGTTAAGGTAAAGGGGCACTACAGTCGTGAGATGTTAACTGCCTCACCTCGTGTGCAATAGGTTGTGGGTTTGATCCCAGCCCTGACACCTCTAAATTTGGCGTTTGCATGATCACCTCGTTTTCACGTAGGATTTTTTCCAGGTCTCCCGTTACCCCCCATATAAAAAAAATTGGCTTAGACTATTTAGTTGCTATAAGTTCCACGCGAAAAGCCGTTTTGTTATCATTTGTGGCCAGGTCGCTTCTGAAAAAGAGTTATATAGCTCAGTGGGCCTTGCTTGTAAAATTATAAATAGTTTAGTTTCAAAGTAAAAAAATCGTAGCACGACACGTGCTGGAGTGGCATGTGTTCAGCACATGTCCTAACGGTATACACACATTTAAAGTGATTGAATAAAGAATCGGTTCGTATGCATTACTAAACCGGGAGATATGGAGAGGATTGTGTAATATTCATGTCTTATACTTGTGCATCGCTTTTGTCAATCCAATGCTGGATGAAGACCGTCCTACACCGTGCAGGTTGTAGGGAGTTGTTCAGCCTTCACCACGCTGGTCAGTAAAGGAGTGTAGATATGGGAGCATAGAAATTGCAGTATAGCAATGGATATTGATTGTTCAGCTCGTAACAAAATGGTTCATCTTCATCTGCCAATGTGTGTAAATTGTGGATCCGTGTGATAATTGAGATCTTCACTGAAGTAAATTTCTTTTACAGGGAAGTGGTGAGAAAAGTTTAGTTTTTCCCTGAAAAACTAAATATTTCACTAGACAGGTATGTGCCACACGCAAACTGTATAACAAGGCAAAAGATCAGGTGGTTTAGTTTATTGGAAATTCCATAATTATTCAATATTGGCAAACATCACCATCTCAAACCAACTGCTACAAAAAGTTGGCTGGTTGAGAATTATTTAACAATCTTCCTTATTCTGTGAATCCTTTTAAAACATTGTGAAATAAAATAGAACATTCTATATACACGTGTGTTACACTTACAGACGTGCATTTGATTATCCATTGATTAATTCATTTATTTTATCCATGCATTAATTAATTTATACCATTACATTCATCCATCAAGCATTAATTAATAATTACTTTATTCATTCCATGTTTCTTTATCCATACATGCAATCGACTGATACAGAGATTCAGGAAATGTGCACCCAGATACACAGGGACATAGGAAGAGGGAAAGTTACAGTAAACAGATTAAGATAGTGATAGAAATAAAAAAATAACCGGGCCACAGTCTATGGATTCATTTATTTCTGTTAATGTTCAAATAAGTAACTGTGTACAGAAACGTCACGTTACCAAACAATCCAAAGTTCTACCTCACCCCTAACCAAGTTAAGCTCAGAACTCTCAAGGTGTATTATAATATCGTTATTAAGCTGGCCTATAAATGCAGATCCGTGGTGATCTGGTGGACAGATCTCTGTAGAGATGAAGCATTCAGACAGATGAGTTATATTTATTTTTACAGAAAGTTGACCATAACCTGAAAGCGAGTAATCAACAGGCAGCCAAAGACACACTGCTAACCATTATTAGGCAGGCTGCTATCCTACCGGAGCCTGCCAAAAACCTCAAATTCAACCAACCACTTATTTCCTACCAAATTAGCAGCACACAACCCAGGCCACTCGGTTAAATTATCTTGCAGTTGATTTGCTGAGCAAGTTTCTAGCTGTTTGGATAATACAGTTTCTCTGTTTGTACATCATGTAAAGTTCGTGTGGGGACACGGTTAAGATTAAATGTAGGGGTCGCGAAAAGGACAAGAGACTACGCCCATAGAAATAACCTGGCAAGGAAGGTGGGAAAAGAGTTTAGCGGTTTATAAGAAAAACCCAGAGATCCAGATTGGCAGGAAAGATACATGTAGGGGAGACGGAGCGAAGGGGCCCCGGGTAAGGCTGGTCATCAACAAAAGTGTTCGTGCTGAAAGTGTTGGTATTGATTGGAACAATAGTTTCCTATCCGACCTAATTTCAAGACACCAATCATGCACTACATCACGACTCTTCAAGAACCATAGATTTCAAGGTCCTTAACGTTGATCTTCATAATGGACATACGTTCCATCCACAGCATCATTCCCAATAATCATGGTTTAGGAGTGCTGACACAGTGGTGAACAAGCCCCGTCAACTGAAACTGCCTAGGTTGGCCAATCGCCGACTCACCCTTGTTAATTTCCTCTCCAGTGGATGTGAAAGGATCCAAACTATTGTTGTGGCACATGGGCACATGCATGTAACCTAGCTATGCAAACCTCTTTTTAGGGCATTTGTCACAACAAATCCTATACAGGCTCCGAACTTGACTTCTTTGGAAGACACATCAATGAATGTCTTAGCATTGCCACGTTTTCCAGATAGTAAATTAATGCCATCATTAAATTTGTTCACAATGTTTATCCAGCACCACAATTAACTAATAACAGCAAACAGCCCTCTCCATTCAGGACATCATACTATCTATCCAAGATGATAAACTACCCATATCTGTCAATTAAAAGCATCAGACTCACACTGTTACTTGATGTACACATCATCACACACTGTCCACACCTTTCCACATATACTCCACCACTAACTACACAGAATGCAGTGTTCCAGCCATAATGCAACATTCCAGTAGCATTTTAAATTTTCAGTTTAAAGGAAACAGGTCTCTTTATTTCTATGTTTTTTTAAATCAAGATTGAAAACTCATTTCTTTACGCGGTTGGCTATGTACGTTGCGAAAGAAGTTCAACATTCGTAGATTACTCAATTGCTTCTAACATGTAGTTAATCATATGCCAATTTACAAATATTTAACCGGGAAAAAAATGTAATTCTTATCAAGCCCCATGGTATAAACTCCTGTCCACTCTATCTCTCTAACCTTTAGATTCATCTTATATAATAATACTAATAAGACGTCATGCACTGCAACCAAATGGGACTCATTAACATAATTTTATACTTAGCACCATCACACAGGCTGGTTGGCTGCTTTCTGAGTGCTAACTTACCTATAAATTACCTGTAAACGTGATACAAACTTCCGATTAATAATACTAGCGGGAAGTTCCCGGCATTGCCTGGGCGATAAAGACACACACACATCGACTTACACACACACAGACATGGACCCACACAAATATAAACACATCGACTTACACACACACACATGGACTCACACACACAGGCATCGACTTTAGACACACACACACACACATCGACTCACACACACACATGGACTTAGACAAACACGTAAATATAAACAATGTGCTAACTTAATTTCAAAATGTTAGTTGTCTACACACACACACCACGCACACACATTGACGAACACACACACATCGACTGACACACACATCAAATCACACACGTACTAATGGACTCGCACACAGACTTACACTCAGGCACAGCGACTTACACACGCACATATCGACTTACAAAGACACAGCGACTCACACACACACATGGACTTACACACATACATCGACTAACACACATCGATTTCATAATACACGTTTTTGGGTTAGATCGCGTTATTCATAAATGTCACGTAGAATGAGAATAAAATAATAAATTGATAAAATAAAATAACACAATAATATTCTCACGACGTTTCGGCCACAACACAAGCGGCCTTCATCAGGTGATGGGACGAGACTGTCTGGTAGGACAGCGCTGGAGTGAAAAAGCCACGTTCAGATCACGACCTTTAAGCTGTGTGAGAGGAAACAAAGCGCCTTGACAAAGGAATTAGCATATAATTTAGCATTGAAAAGGCTGAGTGATTAGCTTGTGACTGGTCACAGAAATGGCTATGTTAAAAGTTAAAGCATACACATCCGCAGAGGCACACCTTGACAAAGGAATTAGCATAGAATTTAGCATTGAAATAGCTAAGTTAAAGCATACACATCCGCAGAGGCACCCCTTGACAAAGGAATTAGCATAGAATTTAGCATTGAAATAGCTGAGTGATTAGCTTGTAACTGGTCACAGAAATAGCTATGTTAAAGTCAGAGCATACACATTCACTGAGGCACTTAGTACAAATCAAACAGGAGAATTTAGCATTGAAATAACTAGGTGAATTTAGCATTGAAATAACTGAGTGATTAGCTAGTGACTGGTCACAGAAATGGCTATGTTGAAGTCAAGGCCTACACATCTGAGCTATTAACAGTACTATATAGTGAACCAATACAAAAAAAAAACTAAAATATAAATTACCTTAATGTTATCAATAAACTCTATATTCTCCAATCAGCTAAGCTAACAACAATAAGTCGTTATATATCACAATGCTATATGGCGAAAAAATGGGTGGATTCTTACCCTCAACTTTAGCAACACGGATAGCTACGGGCCCCCTTCAGACGACAAGTTCATCCATGGTCGGAACAGAGGAGGGGGAGAGAGACAGCTGCGAGGCGCTATTATACTCCATGTTGTAAACCATACCATTAACCGTGGTGTGAGAGGTATTAAGAGTCAATGCTGGCGAAAGAGCTGCGGTCTGAAGGTCATCGTAAAATGCAATTAATTAAGAACAGAAATGGTTTAAAACATCTTTCCAATGGTTACTAAGCCAGAATCCATCTTCTCGGTTGAAATTGTCTCTGTGCTTGTATATGTGAATGGCCTCATGAACGAATCTCTCATGGTAGCCGGTTGGTTTGCAAAGAACCTCCGTCTTGGAGAAGTCAATGTCATGTGAGCCCACTGAATTATAACAGTGATCTGCCACGGTAGTGGAGTTCATTCTACCGTGTTTCAAGTCTGCTTTATGTTCGCGGATGCGGTCCGAGATATGTCGTTTGGTTTCTCCAATGTAACTACTACCACAGAGGCACTTTACTTTGTAAACGCCCGGGTACTGTATGTCTGGAACAGCATCTTTTACAGATGGAACTAAATCACGGATTTTATGTACTGTGTTGAATCTGACCTGGATCTTGTGTTTATTCAGGATTTTGGAGATATTTTTAGTGACCCCTGCAATGTAGGTAAGGTGATGGTTTTGAGTGGCTCCACAAGAGGATCCTTCTTCATGACTGGAGTGATGGCTTTGCGGATTGTGTAGTCGGAGTAACCATTAGCCCTGAGAGCCTGGTGTATGTGCTTGAGTTCACTGGTAATGTGTTCCTGGTCGGAAATGCATTGGGCTCTATGGTATAGAGTCTTGATGAGGGAGTTCTTCTGGGATGGATGGTGGTGGGAATCCAGTTTCAAGTAAGCATCTGTATGGGTAGCTTTCCTGTAGACAGAGTGGCTCATTGAACCATCATGTCACCTTTTAATTAAGACATCCAAAAAGGGTAGTTTGCCATCTTTTTCGACCTCCATGGTAAATCTGATGGCTGGGTGTATGGAATTGATGTGGTCGCGGAATTGGTCTAGAGCAGGCTGGCCATGTGGCCAGATGACAAAGGTGTCATCAACGTACCTCTTCCATAAGGTCGGGCGTAGAGTGGCAGTCTGGATGGCGTCAGTTTCAAATTTTTCCATGAATACGTTGGTTACAACCGCATTAATTGATGAGATCAAACAGTTCTCGTTGAAACCCTCTGCTGCCAGACCACCAAGATATATATGGCCTTCCAAAAATACACAAAGAAGATAAACCCCTTCGTCCCATCGTCTCTACTATCAACTCCCCCACCTACAAACTGGCACGTTTGCTTGCTGATATACTGCGACCTTTCACTGGAAAAACCACCACTGCGGTACTAAATTCTACTCACCTGGTATCGACAATCAAAGGCATTTCCCTGTCCCCAGACGACCTGCTTGTCAGTTTTGATGTGGTGTCCTTGTTCACCAAAGTCCCGGTACCTGACACCATCGCTATCATTGAAGACCTGGTTCATCAAGGACTGCATACTGATGTACCCCCCCTGGTGAGACATTGCTTAACCAACACCTACTTCACCTGGAATGGAACTTTTTACAAACAAACTGAGGGCACCCCAATGGGCTCCCCCCTATCTCCGGTTGTAGCCAACGTATTCATGGAAAAATTTGAAACTGACGCCATCCAGACTGCCACTCTACGCCCGACCTTATGGAAGAGGTACGTTGATGACACCTTTGTCATCTGACCACTTGGCCAGCCTGCTCTAGACCAATTCCGCGACCACATCAATTCCATACACCCAGCCATCAGATTTACCATGGAGGTCGAAAATGATGGCAAACTACTCTTTTTGGATGGCTTAATTAAAAGGAGACATGATGGTTCAAAGAGCCACTCTGTCTACAGGAAAGCTACCCATACAGATGCTTACTTGAAACCGGAATCCCACCACCATCCATCCCAGAAGAACTCCCTCATCAAGACTCTATACCATAGAGCCCAATGCATTTCCGACCAGGAACACATTACCAGTGAACTCAAGCACGTACACCAGGCTCTCAGGGCTAATGGTTACTCCGACTACACAATCCGCAAAGCCATCACTCCAGTCATGAAGAAGGATCCTCTTGTGGAGCCACTCAAAACCATCACCTTACCCTACATTGCAGGGGTCACTAAAAAGATCTCCAAAATCCTGAATAAACACAAGATCCAGGTCAGATTCAACACAGTACATAAAATCCGTGATTTAGTTCCATCTGTAAAAGATGCTGTTCCAGACATACAGTACCCGGGCGTTTACAAAGTAAAGTGCCTCTGTGGTAGTAGTTACATTGGAGAAACCAAATGACATATCTCGGACCGCATCCGCGAACATAAAGCAGACTTGAAACACGGTAGAATGAACTCCACTGCCGTGGCAGATCACTGTTATAATTCAGTGGGCTCACATGACATTGACTTCTCCAAGACGGAGGTTCTTTGCAAACCAACCGGCTACCATGAGAGATTCGTTCATGAGGCCATTCACATATACAAGCACAGAGACAATTTCAACCGAGAAGATGAATTCTGGCTTAGTAACCATTGGAAAGATGTTTTAAACCATTTCTGTTCTTAATTAATTGTATTTTACGATGACCTTCAAACCGCAGCTCTTTCGCCAGCATTGACTCTTAATACCTCTCACACCACGGTTAATGGTATGGTTTACAACATGGAGTATAATAGCGCCTCGCAGCTGTCTCTCTCCCCCTCCTCTGTTCCGACCATGGATGAACTCGTCCGTCTGAACGGGGCCCGTAGCTATCCGTGTTGCTAAAGTTGAGGGTAAGAATCCACCCATTTTTTCGCCATATAGCATTGTGATATATAACGACTTATTGTTGGTAGCTTAGCTGATTGGAGAATATAGAGTTTATTGATAACATTAAGGTAATTTATATATATTTTTTTGGTTCACTATATAGTACTGTGAATAGCTCAGATGTGTAGGCCTTGACTTCAACATAGCCATTTATGTGACCAGTCACTAGCTAATCACTCAGTTATTTCAATGCTAAATTCACCTAGTTATTTCAATGCTAAATTCTCCTGTTTGATTTGTACTAAGTGCCTCGGTGAATGTGTATGCTCTGACTTTAGCATAGCTATTTCTGTGACCAGTTACAAGCTAATCACTCAGCTATTTCAATGCTAAATTCTATGCTAATTCCTTTGTCAAGGGGTGCCTCTGCAGATGTGTATGCTTTAACTTAGCTATTTCAATGCTAAATTATATGCTAATTCCTTTGTCAAGGGGTGCCTCTGCGGATGTGTATGTTTTAACTTTCAACATAGCCTTTTCTGTGACAAGTCACAAGCTAATCACTCAGCCATTTCAATGCTAAATTATATGCTAATTCCTTTGTCATGGCACTTTGTTTCCTCTCACACAGCTTAAAGGTCGTGATCTGAACGTGGCTTTCTCACTCCAGCGCTATCCTACCAGACAGTCTCGTTCCTTCACCTGATGAAGGTCGCTTGTGTTGTTGCCGAAACGTCATGAGAATATTATTGTGTTATTTTATCAATTTATTATTTTATTCTCATTCTACGTGACTTTACCGAAAGAACCAAAGAAAATGGATCATTGCAGTCACGAAAGCTTTAAATCGAAATTTATAAATGTGTCATAACCCTCCACCACCCGACACGCCAATCAGCTGAAAAAAGTGTCACGTTGACAAAAGACAAATAGTTCACTAAGTAGTGAGCTAAGTAGTGAGCTGGATTCAACTGCCCAGTAGCGTCCTTCACGAGCCTCCTCCACAGAGGCCGATCTTGACACCGCTGATACGAGTCATCGGCAAGTCCACTCAGCTCCACATCCTCCTGTACCACGTCACTCCATCTCTTCTCTAGCCCGTGCCGCGCCCGTTTAGCCCTATCGATCCGGCTGAACAAAAGCTGTTTGGGCATGCGGTGATTGGGTATGCGGGCTACATGGCCCAGCCAACGCAGCCTTGCCTGCCAGAGGTGCTTACTGATGGGACTTTGTCCAGATTTTCAAGGATTTGTGAGCTCCTCTCACAATTCAGCCTGGTTAAACCCAAGATTGATCGTAGGCAGGCCAGCCTAAATGTTTCTAATCACGTTTCACAAGCGTAGAGAAGGGAGGGAATGACTGTGGCCGAGAAGACCTGAAGCTTCGTGCAGAGCGACAGACCAGGTAGCTTCCACACAGCGTTACGCAACCAATGAAAAGATAATGCCGCTCGGCTGGTTCGGAGTGAGACCTCTGCTGTCAAACCGGAGTCTGTCATGACCACACTGTCCAGGTATGGAAAACTGTCCACTATCCATAACTGCCCCATCACCGATTGGGAGTTGTGGGGGTGCAGTGCCCGATGGTACAAAATACCCAGGCAGATGCTTCGTTTTGGTGGGGCTGATGCTAAGGCCCCACCTCTTAGTAGCACACTCCAGTCTCAGCAGCAGCGTCTCCAACTGC
Organism: Petromyzon marinus; assembly: GCF_048934315.1. Taxonomy (NCBI): domain Eukaryota; kingdom Metazoa; phylum Chordata; class Hyperoartia; order Petromyzontiformes; family Petromyzontidae; genus Petromyzon; species Petromyzon marinus. The sequence goes on along the minus strand of NC_133748.1, from coordinate 5,619,674 downwards.
TCCTCTGAATGAGCAGCTATTACCAAATCATCGGCATACATAACGTGGTTGAGCAATAGGGAGCCATCCCTTGACCGCACCCGGGCATCGATCAGCCTCCCATTATATCTGTACCATATGGAGATTCCCCCGGTACAGCTATTGAAAGCTTCACGAACTACGTGGTCAAAATAGATGTTAAATAATGTGGGAGCCAGAGGACATCCCTGTCGCACCTCAAGGTATACAGGGAATGGCTCTGACTCCCTGCCACGTAGTTTTACCCGGGCCCACTCACCACTATGAAGGTCCTTAATGATCGTGAGCAGAGGGTCAGGTACTCCAAAAGCACGAAGAACAACCCAGAGTCCAGGCCTACTTATGGTATCATAGGCCTTGACCAGGTCAATAAAGCAGAGATGTAGGTCTTGCTGGAATTCGCTACACCTCTGCTGTAGCAGAGCGACAGAAAATGTGGTATCTGTGCACAACCGCCCTTTCTTGAAACCGCATTGGGGCTCCGCAAGCCTCTCCTCAGCGTGCCTGGCAAAGCGATGTTGAATAATCCTTGCCAGGACCTTTCCCGGCACACTGAGGAGTGAGATGCCCCTGTAGTTGTTACAGTCTGTGCGGTCCCCCTTCTTCAAGAGGGGGACCACCAGGGCATTCTTCCAATCCTGCGGAACCCGTCCAGTGGCCCAGACTTTTGTTATGATGTCATGTAGGGCAGTCTGCGCACAAACGCCATCCTCCCTCAGCATTTCATCTTTCCTGGTCTCAGACTCTGGATCGCCTTCAGTACTTCCTCAACGGATGCCACTCAGCCAGCTACTCACAGGGGGTGACCTCCTCCTCCAATATTTGAGGCACCGCAACCTCAGCAGGATCATCCCCACTTTGTACCATGATGTTTTCCAGGCTGAAGGATTTCCCCTCCCCCAGGACCTCACAGAAATGCTCAGCAAAACTGCAAACCTGTTCCTGGGGGTCGGAGATTGGATCACCGTTTTTCCCCTAATGATGGTAATAGGTGTGGCGCTGCAAGTTACTTTTTTGATGACGTTAAATAGGGATTTGTGATCGCGGGCCATTGAGGCAGAATCCATCTCCTCAGCAATCCGCGACCAGCACCCATCCTTGCAGCACCTCACGGCTCTCCGAACCTCTGAGCGAAGGCTGTGGTAAGCCTCCTCATTCTCTGACATGGGATGCTGTAGACGATTAGAGTGGGCCTGTCGCTTTTTCTCAACCATCCGGAATACCTCCTCTGCGGCCAGGGCTCTGGGGAGGTCTGGACCGCGTACCAAAAGCAGCCATTGCAGCTGCATGCGTCACAGTTCTAAACCTCGCCCATTTACCCTCGACAACAGGAGGAGTGGGTGACGATGCCAACCCCAGCCGCAAGCGATGATGGAATTCTCACTTGCAACTTCCATCAGCTAGCTGAGACCAGACCACCTTAGGTTGGAATGGGGTCCTGGGTGTACACCCACCACTGAAGTGGAATAATGGCAGGTGCATCTTACAGATGATCTGGCCCATACCTACCAATCACTCCAGACCAGGTGCCAGCATCATGACCAACTGGGGCATTGAAGTCACTCAACAAGATGACTCTATCCCGAGGGGCCACTTTAGCCAGCTATCCGTGTTTCTAAAGTTGAGGGTAAGAATCCACCCATTTTTCGCCATATAGCATTGTGATATATAACGACTTATTGTTGGTAGCTTAGCTGATTGGAGAATATAGAGTTTATTGATAACATTGAGGTAATTTATATTTTAGTATTTTTTATTGGTTCACTATATAGTATTCATTATATATTGTATTGTATACACAGTTACTGTGAATAGCTCAGATGTGTAGGCCTTAAGTTCAACATAGCCTTTTCTGTGACCAGTCACAAGCTAATTCACTCAGTTATTTCAATGCTAAATTCGCCTAGTTATTTCAATGCTAAATTATCCTGTTTGATTTGTACTAGGTGCCTCGGTGAATGCATATACTCTGACTTTAACATAGCTATTTCTGTGACCAGTTACAAGCTAATCACTCAGCTATTTCAATGCTAAATTTTATGCTAATTCCTTTGTCAAGGAGTGCCTCTGCGGATGTGTATACTTTAACTTAGCTATTTCAATGCTAAATTCTATGCTAATTCCTTTGTCAAGGGGTGCCTTTGCGGATGTGTATGCTTTAACTTTAACATAGCATTTTCTGTGACAAGTCACAAGCTAATCACTCAGCCATTTCAATGCTAAATTATATGCTAATTCCTTTGTCAAGGCACTTTGTTTCTTCTCACACAGCTTAAAGGTCGTGATCTCAGCGTGGCTTTCTCACTCCAGCGCTGTCCTCCAGACAGTCTCGTCCCCTTCACCTGATGAAGGCCGCTTGTGTTGTGGCCGAAACGTCGTGAGAATATTATTGTGTTATTTTATTTTATCAATTTATTATTTTATTCTCATTCTACGTGACTTTACCGAAAGAACCAATGAAGATGAATCCTTGCAGTCACGAAAGCTTTAAATCGAAATTAAACCTTGTTGATACTTTGGTTCATTTTTTAATAGCCGTTAGGCTGCACCTTGGCTTGGGGTAATTTTCAGTCATTACACTTACACGATCTGGAGGATCCCAGGTTACTGTTAAAATGACGTCACGAACGAAAAGAGAGAGAAGGCGGAGTGTGAGAGAAACGCCCAGCAGGGGAGTGGTGACGTCACTGAAAGAGGCAGGGCGATTGGGGCGCTTCCTGTTGGGATTTTGAGTTGAGTGGTCACACGCAGCGTGAGCTGATGTTGAAAATAAAGAGGAGTGTTTCATCTCAACTTTCATCCGGTGGACTCATTACACATACATACTTAATGGTCAAAGACAGTTATACGTCGTACAGTGTACACGCTTTCCATCGCTGTACCACAGGAATGTACATATGGGAGGCTGATCGATGGCTCATTGTGCACACAATTCTAGATTTAAAGCTTCCACTCCAGCGCAGTCCTCCAGACAGTCTCGTCCCTTCACCTGATGAAGGCCGCTTGTGTTGTGGCCGAAACGTCGTGATTTTTTGTTATTTTATTTTCACCTACGTGACTTTACCCAATAGAACCAAAGAGTATGTGCTCACAATGTTATTTATCTGTTTCCTGGGCAACGAGAGGTACAGCAACTGTGTACCCTTGCCATGATGTGCATGCACTTATCATTTATGTTTTTAGAACGCACTTCTCTGACGAGTTTCTTATTTTTTTTGAAAAAAACTATTTTAAAGTTTTTGTTGTAAAACATTTTTATTGTAATAACGTGCCTTTCCCTAGGCGATGTCTGGAGAGGACGAAGAGGAATGCAGAAGCCAGGCTGACGATGAACTTGCACAAAAGCTCAGAGATGTGGGTCTTGACACAGTTTACTGGAAACAGAAACTGCGTGAGGTTCTGCTCATTTCTAATGCACAGGCCCTGCTTCACCTCGACCAGCAGGACAGCAGAGAACTGGACTCACATTTCCGTAAAGAGTGGGAAAAGCGGGCATTTTATAAAATGCTTGGCATTGTTGCTGCTGATGGTGTTGTCAGTGCTAAAAAGGCAGTGAGCTTGGCTCCACATATACAAATTGATAATCTGTTGCCTTCTGTCGTGTCTGAGAGAATTCACGAGCCTGCCCAAGAAATATGTCCATCTGTTTCAACACATTGTTTGTCAGATACAGAGATTTTACAAAACGCATCAGGAGGTCTTGCACTAGAGGGGGTTTATATGAGTGGAAAGTTAGAGGATGCATTAGAAAAGAGAGGAAAACTCTTGACGATCCCACAAACATTCCGGCTCGTGGGTCTGGTCGGCAAGTCAGAGACAAAACAACACGAGTTTATTTCTTTCAATGATGAATCCATGTTCAGGAAGACCATGGAAGTCATGGGCTTCAGTAGCACTGTCTCCGAGAAAGGATGCGTCTCGTCCTTGAGTAGAAAACCAGCCTTAATGCAAGTCAAATCAATGAATCTTAAGGAAATGCAAAATACTCAGACTGATCATTCCTATCTTTCCAGAACAGAGTTTACGTACCTGCCCCTAGCCTCAGGTAATCTTCATATGGCACAACTCAGGCTGTCTGAAGCAGCCCTGAAGGAGCTACAAATGATTGAGAATACGTTGGAAAATACAAAGGAAGATTTTAAAAGCAACGTGTTTTCCAGCATGAGCTGCAAATTCTTCCACAATTTTGGCTCTCACGCAAACGAGGGTCTTCTCCAATTTGGAGGAATTTTTTGGAGGAAGGCATCAGCTAAAGGTTTCAGTTTACATCAGCAAGATGAAATAAAACTGCTCTTGTCTGAGTTATTCGAACCAAACATTGGTGCCGACTGCGGCAGTAGTACAACGACTGATACAGGTACTGTAATGACAACTGAGCCAGCTCCAAGTGATTCTGGACATTACAGCCCGGTGCTCACCGATGTGATACAGATGACTGTAACCACAACAGGGGGTAATCCTGATGTACATAATCTCCCTCAGTGGGAATCTGCTATTGTTGTCAACAATAGGACATGGTCTCTCATCGACCGAGGAATCAGGTTTATACCAGTATGGGACATCGTCCGGTCCAATCATAAATGCGATTTTAAAGATGTCCTGAAGTTGGCCAGTGATCTTCAAAAAGCTTACACCATTTTAACAAAAAAAGAAGTACATAATTATCCAGAGGATGAATTGGCTGACATAAATGTCAAAGCGCAATCGATAATGGAAGATGCGAAGCAGTGGAAAGAATCTGACAATGACACTCATCTGGAAATGCTGGCGGATCTAAAACAGAAGTTGTATGAATGCACAAAAACTAACAGGAGCTGGATTGACACGTGTCTCTCACACCCAGCCCTTCAGGAATTCTTGACGCGGATTGTATCGGCATACAAGCACTCTTCTTGTGACGAAACCGATTGGATAAAAATAAAAATGCGGTACCTATTGGAACCCAACATCTATGCAGTGGAGAACTTCCCCAAGCGCTCCTCGATAACGCAGTGGGTGTATGGGTCTGATACAGTCAGGGTTCTTGATGCTGAGCTAAATTCCCTTGGCAAGACATTTACAGAAACAAAGAAACAATTAAAAGAAGCAATGGATGCACCGACTTCTTTTGAAACTGCACTGAATGAAGCAAAGGTGAAGGGAACCAATGAAATCACATTTTCCCTCAATTCCCTTTGCCGGTGCTTCCGAGAAATGGAGCGGATGGAGGAGGAGCTCCTGTTCATTTCATGTGCTGCTGCTTCAGGGTTCCGTACAAAGGAGAGATCGTTCGATCGCCTCCTCGACTATGAAGACGTTAACTGCCTTCAGCACCAAGTGGACGTGGCACACAGCGAGTACTCAGCTCTCAAATCTCAAAGTGCTCTCAAGGCTCAGGCGTACGTCCTCTTGAACGGTTTGACTACAGGAGTACAGTCTAATTCACGGACCCCCCTGGAAATAGAGGAACATCTGACGTTCATGAAATCCTATTTGGATGCAAACATCTGCACCGAAGTATCAAACGTGGTGCTGGTCTATGATGGAGGCCCCATTGACTGGAACCGACTCGAGGAAACTTTGAAATCTCTTGTTGCTGGGACACTGACTATCACATTGGCTCCTTCGCAGACATCGAAGGTTGAGAGTGAAACAGAGGGGATGAAAACGTTTATGAATCTGTGTAAAATACTGGGGCTTCAAGAATACTACCCGAAAAAAATGCACACAAAGCATATGTGTGTTGTTAAGTCAGAAATACTTAAAGAAGCCCCAATCACAGAAGAAGAACTTGTTCTTCATTATTTGCAGAAACTGATGATGTTTGACTCCGAAGCACGGTATGTTAGTGTTCTGGGTGAAAATGAAAACAATGAAACCATGCAGAATGAAAACTCTAATTATGAAAAGTTTTTTAACCATGATGGTATTGTGAGTAGTCAAGATTGGTCTACGACAGAAACTCGAAGCCATGTTCACCCAATGGATTTGCAAATGGCAATTTTTCATTGTGGAGACAATTTTGTGAGGCAGTACATTTACACCAAACTCTCGTTTTGCCAGTTTGCACTGCCGCTTTTAGTTCCAAATCCTTGTAGCTCAGAAATAGAATTCCCTCTATGGGCATTCCGACAGATTAAAAAGAGCTGGAAATCCCGTGCTGCATCTACTGAGATACAGCAAACCAACCTCTGTGCGATTGTTAACGCTGACACTCCTCTAGTGTCATTCATTAGGTTTGGTGAATCACCCGCATCGAAATCTCAGATGCTGAACTCTCTGCTTGGAAAGCAAAAGAATGAAGTTTTCTTTCATAGACACTGCAGAGGCAGCAGCAAGAATGGTCTCCTAATGGAAGGAGTCACAGAGATCGCCTGGTACTGTCCAGGTGGGAGGGATGATGACGTCTTTAATGACTGCATAGCGTTCACAAATCTCCATGGAGATGCGAGAGAGCACAAAAAGCAGGTGCAGTTTCTCCTCGAGATATCCACTGTCAACGTGATATTAATGTCAGATTATGATAACAATGATGAAGCTAAAAGCATTTTGGTAGATTGTCTAAATTCTCCAAAGCCTTTACTTTGCCTTTGGGCTGACAAAGAACGAATCTTGGGTGGACATTATAAAACAAAGGTAAAAATTGGTGTCAAGAATAGAAATGAGGCTGAACTAATGGATGAATTGAAGTCAACCCTCAAATATATGTTGGCCAATTCAAAACAAACGGTTACAATTAATGATTGCTCAGCCATCGCTAGACAGTGCGGCTTCAGTGTTGATGAAGATGATGAACAATGTAAAAAAGGCAAGTCTATGGCAGGCGTCTTATTGAGTCTTCTGAAGGACAAGCCATTGTCTTCCATGAAGGAGACTTTTCTGCCTCTTCAAGGTAAATTGTGGCACGAGTGGTGCAAGAAAGACAAAGAATTCGCTCGCTTGAGAGTAGAGGGGGACCAAAGCGTTGAAGAGTACAGGGACAACATTGCAATTGAAAAACAATCAATACGGGAAGCCCAGCTTCACAAAGCATCTCCTCTCAATAAATTAATGAGATCGTTCATTGAGAATATGGGGCATCATGCAGACTCAGTAAAACAATACTCACTGCATTGGCTACAAATCTATTTAGATAACCTGTCTGCAGGTAGCATATCACAACTTCATCAGGAGTATCACCAGGCTCCGAAAGGAATACTTGAGTCCAGGAGAACAGTTATTGGCAGTAGGTTACTGTCTATACAACAAGCAGAGCTGGAACGAATATCAGAAAAACATGAGGCATCCTCTTTTGGAATCCATCACCTTTTCAGGGAAGTTGGGCAGATCTATGAAGCGTCACAGACACCGCGCACAGCTGACAAGCCCTCGGCTGCTTTGCCAGGCATCGCAGCAGATTTGATGCTCTCTGGGATCCCTCTTGAACTCATGGACGGTGATGCCTCACATGTCCCCCTCACTTGGATTTGCTCAGTTTTGGACGAAGTTATTGAAAAAAATGGGAACAAAAAACTATTTGTCCTCTCCATACTGGGCATACAGAGCAGTGGCAAGTCCACGCTGCTGAATGCAATGTTCGGTCTCCAGTTCCCTGTGGGTGCTGGGAGATGCACCCGAGGGGTCCACATGCAGTTGTTGAAGGTGGACGAAGAGTTCAGCAAAGAGCTGGGATATGACTTTGTGTTGATAGTCGACACAGAAGGGCTCTGTGCCCCAGAGCTATCAAATGCGACACCCACTCTTGACAATGAACTGGCTACATTTGTGATCGGCCTTGCAAACATGACCGTGATCAATACTTTTGGAGATAATCCCTCTGAGATGCACAACATTATACAGATCGCAGTGCAGGCATTTCTGAAAATGAAGCAGGTGAAATTGTCACCAAGCTGTGTGTTTGTCCATCAAAATGTCGGGGATGTGACTTTAAAAGAAAATGTCATGGATGGAAGGAGACTCTTCCAGGATATGTTAGACGAGATGACTCGCACGGCTGCAGAACAGGAGCAGTACAAAGCTGTTTCATTTGACGAGGTGATTGGGTTCGACGTGCACTCTCAGATCCATTTCTTTTCTCATTTTTGGGAAGACGATCCTCCAATGGCTCCGTCAAATCAAAGCTACTTCCAACATGTTAAAAAACTTAAAGATAGCATCATCAAGACAAAAAGTCACGTTTTAAAAATATCAGAATTGAAAAATCGTATCCGAGATTTGTGGAATGCATTGCTTTCAGAAGACTTTGTGTTTAGCTTCAATAACTCCCACGAGAGTGCAGCTTACAGCAAACTTGAAGACATGTATGGGAAATGTACTTGGAGCCTTAGGAGTCATCTTATTAAAGAAGAGAATAAGATGTATAATATTATTAATAACAGGACAGACGTATTGTCTAGTTTGACTAGGTCAAACATTGAGCAAACCCTTTCTCCAAAATACAACGAGATCAGAAAAGACATTGAAACATATTTTAATCGACTACATGCTGCTGAATTGTTGAGTCAATGGAAAACTAACTTCATCGTGAAATTTGAAACAATTAAGGACGAGCTTGTGACTGATAGTTACAAAAAAATTACTGTTTTGAGGAATCAAAAGAGTGTATGGAACTGTCTGGATGAATATAGATCCAGCTTTGAGGATCAGCTTTTAAAAAAGAGCAAGGATTTGGCTTCGAAACTGAAAACCTCTGGAGTGAAAGATGACCAATTGGAAAAAAAGTTTGAGACAATGTGGGAAGAATGGAAAAATGAAGTGAAAAAAAGCGTTACCCCACCTGGAAAAATAGCTTTTAGAATGCAAGCAGAAAATACGCTTTATGCACATTTTAAAAGTGAAGACAAATTATCCACAAAATTGATAAAAATGTCTGAAAATAAATCATTTTTGTTTTGTCATGGAGAACATATTGTGGTTAAACGAAAAGGCGTCTGGAATCAGGTTAATCCATTTTTCTCTTCCACTATTTTACAGGAAACTGCCATCGTCCAAAAAATTACAGAGGATGCACGCTATGTAGCCGGCGAGGTTATTAAATCTCTTGAGAAACGAAAGCTTGGTTACAATCAAACCGATCTGCATAACGTAATAAAATCTATGCTGGCAGCTGTAGATTCAAGTTCCAAACAACATGCAAGACTAAAGGTCACAAATATGTATAGGCTAGATTTAGCAATACACATATTGGCAAATGCTGAAGTGAGGTTTCAGAAAATAGATGATGATTTTCAGAGGGCAAACGATCCTCTAATATATTTCAGCAGCAAGAAAGAAGAGTACTTCAACAGCTTTAAGATTCGATGTAAAGAAGATGCAAACATTACTATATTTGCTGAAATTTTGTCTAGAAAACTTAAAACAGCCATGCACCAGGCAGTCTGTGACAAAGCCAGCCTTGAAATTGTAGACAAAATGAAGTCCGATTGTCCGGCATTTAATGGAAATCGATCAAATTTAGAAAACTACATTTTGATACATTTAGCAGAGAAGGAACAATTCGTGGAATTTAAGGAATACATTCAGAAACCAAAACAATATTTTGAAAAATACATTACAGAAGGTGTTGAGGAATATTGCTCAGCAAAAGAAAATATTAAAATTCGAGAAATATTTGAGTCCTGTCTTGAGTTTTACACGGGAAAAGTTTCCACTGCAATTACGAATTCAATCACAGCCGTCCAGTCAAACAAAGGCGATGGATCATCGTGGCTGGATGAATTTTGTAAACAGCTTGGTGACAACATCCATTTCCCAAGGCACAGTTTGATTAGAGCTGACTACAAAGACATACATGACATTCCCTGCTTTAGATATGAACTAGCCACAAAATTGGAAACCATGGTGGCAGAGTTGAAAAAAGAATATTCTACAGCATCCATAAGGGATATAGAAGACGTAAGGAACAAACCTCAAGACATGCTACGTGAACAGATGAGTGGGTGCTGGGTGCAGTGCCCATTCTGTAAAGCCATCTGCACAAACACAATACCCGGTCATGACGAGAACCACCGCATTCCGATTCATCGGCCAGAGGCAGTGACAGGGGGAAAATGGTGTAAAACAGATACTTTTTCCATTGATATTTGTACAAGTTTAGTTGCAAGTGACTGGTGGTTAATGCTTTCAGAAGACAATGAAATACCATATAAGGATTATCGTACAGCAGGGCCAAAATATGCAAGTTGGAACATCACGCCAGACTTAACCGTTCAACCATATTGGAAATGGTTTGTCTGCAGATTTAAGTCAGACCTAGAGAGGCTTTACAAACTACAATTTACAGGCCGTGGCACCATTCCAGAGGGCTGGACAAAAATTACAAAGGATGAGGCGATTGCACACTTATGGAAGAAATAGTTTCAACACAATTATCAAGTTACTAAATGGGAACAATTGCTCAATCCGACGTCAGTTTGTCATTCGCCTTCTTCGTGCTATAAATGCATTTTATTTACAGTAGCCCATTAGATCTTGATCATTAAACAAACGTATCCTTTATTTTATATTTCACTATCATTTGGGAATGGTGTAGCTTTGTGTGTTCTCTGATTGATATCGTAATTAACATTGGCGCAAGACTCAATTACAACGTTATCATTGGTTGACATCATTTGGCCAATGCTATGTCATAGATATTTTCAGTTAGTGGGTCGGGATGACGTTGATGAATACTGAGTTTAATCAACAGCGGAATGGGACTTAAAATCTTGGGCTGCTTCGTGCTTGTAAAGAAAATCACTTCTCCCAACTTGGAAGAAAGTGCTTGGTAATTTCACTGAGTAGCTCGGACTTCTGGTGTTTCATAGTCATTTGGAATTGGCATAAACGGCATCCTTTGCTTGAGGAAATAACGTAAATTACTTAGTTGGTTGAATATGTTATGTGAACGGATTGCCCACTGCTGATCACAATACAGCCACGTATGTCATACATCGTTGTTGATTATAATTTAAGCGCTATCCAGGCTCAACCTGCTCATTGTCTGAGATATGTTCAACCTATATAAGCGTAGTTTTAAAAGATGTGAAGTTTAAACACACGAATCTGCACTGTGAAAATAACTTTCTTGTAGTGCATTACGTATTTTAGCAATTCTGAAAACATGATATTGTAAACATTTGTGATGTGTAACTTGTTCGTGTCAAAATCTTAAGGTTCACATTGCTACTTGTCTCGTTCATAAGCACCAAATGCTTTTTCCATGTGAAGCAGTCAGTGCGTATCCATGCATACCATGTCACATTATTGATCCTTTTTGTTTAGTCAGATGATACAATTATCTTTGTGTGCTTTACCTAGCAGAGTGGAATTGGCGAGTAAATACTCACTCCTTCCGTTCTCCTCATGATGCACATGTACCATTGTGTTGGACAGCATCTTGAGATGTGATTGCCTTTAGACGCAGTCTTAATACAAACTGCCTTGTATTAAACATGATTATATATTTTAAAAGGACTTGTGTTACCAGTCAAGCACCCAACCCATCTTCTTTCTTATCCAGTTTGCATAAAATTAGTACTACTTTGTCACATTTAGTTACAAGCTTCCGCCATTGGAATGTAGAGTTTACGCTGCTGGCTTAAGGCTGTAAAATAGATATGAGGCAATGATTGGATATAATTATTACCCTGCTCTCGTTAGAGTGAGAAGATGTTGCCACTCCGATTGAAAACAATCTAAATGAGTTTCCCTGAACATGGCCCTGTTACTGTGCGAGATTGTGATTGCTATCGGCAAATCTGAAAAACCGTGTCTTGCATTGCAATCGTGAAACATTACATCACGGCAACCCGATTCGTTTTTGTCAGTGCTGGACCTCAAAGGACAATAACTTGAGGTTTGTCCTGCGGTGATTACACACATTATGTAAGCGTGGTGAATTGGAATTTTGTATAATCACTCGACTGTCTTGACTAGTTTGCTTGAATTGTAATGCTTTTCAATGATTTAACGTAGTGTTCAGACGTATGATTTAATTTGAATTAATGATAACACGCTTCTGGTATGTATTCATCATGTTGCTAATGATTTAATTAATCTTGGAATACAGTGGTGTATTTCGTCTCTGGGTTTTTGTAGGTCTATGTAACTTGGGTAATTGTGATTCTGGAGTTGTCTGTTCAATCACACGGTACCTTGACATATATCTTATATGAATAAACTTGAGTACTATGACAATAAAAATGTATGTCTCATATGTGCGAGAGTGTGTATGTGGAGGAGAGCGGTAGCGCAGTGGTTTGTACAGTGCTACTCGAGTGATACCCTAACTTACCCTGGCCCTCCTGTAGGGTGGTATTCATTCATAACTTAGTACCTGGTATGGAGTGAAAACATCAGCGTCAACGAAACCAAGGTGGCCAAGGCATAGTTCTGGTCACAGCACCCATCACGAGTTGTGACAGTCTCAGTAAGCCCTCGCTAAGAGCATTGCAAAACAGGGGACAGTGATCAGTCGGTGGAGAGTAAGAATAGTAGGGGAGTGGTAGTGTAGCGGTGAGCACGCTGTGCTATAAACCCAGCAACCTGAGTTCGATTCCTGTTCATGGCCAACACAGCGACTGTTATATGAATCAGTCCTGGGCCCCCCCTTTCGGTCGACAAAGCCTCAAATGGGTACATGGTGTGTTGTGTAAACAACATCACTGGGGAGACCGGACGTGGTGCTGGCTACCCACCCCCTCGTGTGTGGGGAAGAGGAGTTCTGGAACTCTACGAGATTTGCCCACTGAGTTGCATGCAAGCGCGGTTCGTCCACTAGGGGGCGTTGGGGCGCCAGCCTCCCAAGCAGCTGGATATGAGATTTTTTTTTTCAAAAAGTACTTTTTAAAAATACATTGTTTTGTAGTGTTAAAAACAATTAAAATATAATGGGTCTTCAACGTGAATTGCCTCATGAAGATACAATTTTAAGTTTTTTTTTAATTGGAAACCGCCACAACACAGTCTGACGTGTGCCTTTGGGAGGTCTCGGGCAGCTGTGAAGGTGTCAGAGTGAGAGATCTTCCTTCATTCATTGCGATGAGCTTCGCATTTTTGCCACGCCGTTTGAGACCCATTCAGGGCGGTGAAAAAGGCGCCCACGGCTGTAATGACGACGTCACAATGCGAGCTTGCACTGCAAATAGAGCAGCAGCTCACGGCCTCCACACTTTAGGAGGAAACAGCAGCAGTGGCAGCAGGTGCAGTTAACGAAGAATTAGCAACGAACATTGCGGAGTCTTTCCTAAATATTCAATTTGAAAGGGTTTGTTGAGTCGTGTCAGCTGATCTTTACCGTATGTTCCCCGCATATAACCCGCGGGGTATACCACTTTTTACAAACAAAACAAGACCCTGCGGGGTATATGGAGGTGCGGGATATCCCCAAAATATTTTACACGTGTTACATGTCATGACTCGTTTAAATTTTTCATGGTAGGACTATCCACTATGCAACACTTACCTTTGGCTAAAGCACTGCTGAATAAACCACTCACATATTCTTGGTTCTTTCGGTAAAGTCACGTTGAAGAGAAACAATAAATAATAACATTTATATAAAACAATAAAATTATCACGACGTTTCGCCTGCAACACAAGCAGTCATCATCAGGTGTGAAAACCAACGGCAATAACATTTGAAAGAAGTGGCGGTTTGTAGCGATTTAGTTATTTATTTTTAAACGTTAGCACCACGGATAGCGATTTGACAGTTTGTTAAGATGGACGAGTCCATCTAAGTTCAGAAAAGAGTAGGGGGGAGACTAAAAAATAATGGATGCGGTCTGAAAGCCACCGTAAGCGTGAATAATCATTTAAGACCCGAAATGGTTTATCAAATCCTTGCAATGATTGCTAAGCCAGAATCCATCTTCTCGGTTGAAATTGTCTCTGTGTTTGTATATGTGGATAGCCTCATGAACGAATCTCTCATGGTAGCCAGATGGCTTTCAAAGAACCTCTGGCTTGGAGAAGTCAATGTCATGTGAGCCTACTGAATTATAACAGTGATCTGCCACAGCCAAGATGTTGGTCCTGCCGTGTTTTAGGTCTGCTTTGTGTTCACGACGTTTCGGCCGAAACGTCGTGATTTTTGTTATTTTATTTTTTCCTACGTGACTTTAGCGAATAGAACCAAAGAGTATGCTAATTTCTCACATTAACATCACTAGCCCCGGCCACTTCTTTACGACCCTTGGGCTACACCCCTTTCAAACCTTTTAAAACAATCTGCCTCAGCAGCAGACAATGTATTCCCACATGATGATGGACGCTTGTGTTGTGCCCGAAACGTCGTGATTTATTTTATTTTATACCTCGTGACTTTACGGAATGAACCAAAGAGTATACACAATTATCATTTTGACAAATTATTACTTACATTTCATATTTTTTATTATTATTATTATTATCGCAATATACAAGTGTCCACCGTTCACTTTTGTGACATTGTGCAATGCGTAGTAGATTTTGAAAAAAAAAGCGTACTAATTTCATGCTGTCATGGCCTGGCTGCTTTTTGAGAAGTTATAGATCTCGTATATAAACAATTTGGCTATAAACTCACACTCAGTCATAAATCATCAAAGTTCGACTGAGCCATGTCTCCTGAATGAAAGAACCTTCAGGAGCTGCGTGTATTTTTTTCTCCATGGCCTCTGATTTATTTCCACCACATTTAGAATCAACGTGCATTTAGATAATTTGGCTGCATTACGTGTCCACCGGATACGTCATTTCGTTGAGCTATCATTTGTGATAGCCAGGCCGCTTTTGATAAAAGAGATTTATAGCTCAGAGCTATATATACCTGGTAAAATACAAAGTTTAGTTTGGTGGTTAAGGCAATGTCCAACTTTGTTGTTGTTGTTTGTTCACGCGACTCCCCTTCACAGTCTGGACGGTCGCTCTCCCCCACCGACCGCCGCGGTCGTCGCGTACACCGTGACGTCTTCTCCAGGAGGTCGGCGAAGGCTCGTGTACACGACCTGTCCAAAGACAAAAATCCCCCCTATAGCCTGAACAGACTGTTGGGGCAAGTGCTGCTAGCGAGCAGCACCTAAGAAGATGGGCACTGTGGCACACGAGGGGGTGGGTGGCCAACAGCACGCCCGACCGCCTTTCTCTCCCCAGTGGCAATGTTTCCAAAACACCTCACCAAGTACTCATTTGAAGCTGAGTCAACCTAGGGGAGACCCCAGACCGGTTCAGATAATCCTCACTTGTGTTGGCTGTGAGTGGGAATCGAACTCGGGTGGCCGGTTTCATAGTGAACGCAGTACAGCGCTAATCGCACAAACACACGGGATGGACATTTTCCAACAGTTGCCGTTCGCCACGAAGCGGCGGTAACATCTCCACAGCACCTCCGATTAGCGCGGTTGGCTACATACGGTTCGAAAGAAGTTCAACATAGTACATACATACGGTGCTTGTGCCAGGCCAAGTGCACTCCGAGGCTACGTGAAGTATGTAAGGCTCTCTGCTGACAGGAGGTCGCAGGATAGACACAGATGCCATGGGTTGACTGAGATGAATGATAGTTTAGCCACCAGCTGTGCTCCCTACTATGGCAAGTTTGCTGCGTTTTATCGGCCTCTTAAGAGTGTTGCTCCTCTGCTGTCTGCTGCTGTTGGAAGGTGACTGCCTCAAATTACCCAATAGCCTCATCGACGTGCACCTAGCCTGGCACGAGCTTTTTCCATGGACAGACAATAGCAAAGACGAAGATACCACGTATAGCCTCTAACAGACTGTTGGGGCAAGTGATGTTAGTGTAGGGGCGTGAATGGGCTATGTGTAGCGACGTAAACTGACTGTGTACACTTACCTGTAGTGGCAGACACAGTGTAGCAGGGGCAGTCGCAATATCCTTAGCCTCGGAGCAGGAGGGGGCTGTGGGGTGTCCTGGGATCCCCCGCGGCCCCTCCCGGGGGGAGGGAGCTGCGGGGTGTCCTAGGATCCCCTGGGACCCCTATCGGTGGGAGGGGGCTGCGAGGTGTCCTGGGAACCCCACGGAGCCCCCTCTGGAACTCTCTAGAGGGTAGGCAGAGCCAGGGCTGACGCACCGGTGCTGGGTATAAAAGCCGGACCCCTGGAAGGATGCGGGGCCAGTTCAAGACAGAACCAAGAAGACCGGCCAGATGGTACCCTGGGACCCCGAGCCCCACTGCCCTTGTCAGGGCCGGGACTCTGTGTGGCTCAGTGGTGAGACCCTGATAACCCCCGGCCCGACGCCTTTGTAAGGGCCGGGTCCGAGTGGGCCAGTGGTCGGAACCTGGAGCCTGGCTAGGTCGGGTTAGAGTAGCCTCCCCAAGGCACCCATAGACGGAGGACCCAGAGTCGAGTTCCTGTGTTAGGACACGTTAGCCCGGAGGCAGAACCTTCCCAGGCCAGTGGTGATAGAACGGCCGTTGCCCTGAGTGTGCCGGGATTGTACTGCCAAATATTGTATTAATAAATAGTGTTGCCTCCAAGATCCGTCTCCGACGTCTCCAGAATCCACAACACTACATTAGCACGCACCTATGAAGGCCAGGCACAGCACACAAAGGGTGTGGGTGGCCAATACGATGCCCGGCCGCCTTTGTATCCCGAGTGGCAATGTTTACACACCGCACCAGGTACTTATTTGAGGTTGAGTCGACATAAGGGAGGGCCGGGACCTGTTCAGACAATCGACACTGATGTTGGCCATGAGCGGAATAGAACTCGGATCGCCGGGTACGTAGTGTGACGGGTACTGCAAGATCCGACCGTGTCCGCCCAGTGTACACTGAGCTGCATTGGCTTTCAGTTGCCGAACGGATGCATTACGAGGTCGTCCTCATTACACGCAAAGTGCATGCCGCAGATGAACCACAATACTTCGCTGCCGATCTCGTGAAGGAGCATAACCCATCACGCGGACTCGGGTTCATCCTCGCAGCAGCGGTTCTCACCCACCCCTGCATTTACTCACTCACTCACCCACTCAGTGATAATTGTAAAACATTTAAAAAAAAAACTTTTACTATTTTTTTTTACAAATTATATAACATCAAATTTCCATCTTACCGTCCAGGGTTTGTCTTGAACCCCGACAGGCAAGCCGACATATGCCTTGTAGGCCTCACACATCTTAGCAGATGCTTCCACAGAGTACTTCTTCGCTCTTGTCTTGATAAATTGGCCTCAAACATAGCTAAATGTGTCTGCTGGATGCTTGCAGCCTCTTGATGCCATCTCAGAGAAATGCAGATATGTATCCACTTAGGCAGCTGGAACTAAACTGAACTGGTGGGCTCAAGGCCCCTGTATTTATACTATTTATATTACTGGAAAGTTCTAGAATGTTCGAGCAGTTACTGCAAGTTTACTCAGCACTGAATCTATCAGGAATTATCATTGAAAATAGGTAAATTTCAAAATATCACTGGCCTGGTCACAAAAGCAAAGTTTGTGGAGATCAATAGCCATTTTCTGTACCTTTGAAGCATAAGCAATTAGAAAATAACACTACCCAGGGACAAAAAAAATTGTTACACAGTGTTATTTACAACCTCAGCACACCGGTGTGTTGGAAAGTAACCTCACAATGTTACAATTTGAGCACTTTAACATTTCGCTGGTGGTAATAACAATAACCAGCTTCATCAAGTAATAGACAGAATGTGAAGAAGAATTGAGTGTTCAAAAGATTGAGATCGATAGATTTTACGCACCTCACTCATCTTCCTCTCCTCCAAGGGACGAGTCTCTCCAGCAGGGTGCTGCGTCTCTCCCGAGTTTCCTTTCCTTCTACCACCACCATCAACACTACCACCACTATGACAACCACCACCCCCATGGCTGGAATGACTTCTCATTTTGCTCCAGCAGCACAAATTCCTGCTGTGGCAGCGGTGGCAGCACCGGTAGAGAATCACCGTCAGTGACAGAAACAAGATCAGAGCCCATGCTGCTATGGCGATGGACGCTTTGCCGCGCGAAGGCGAAACTGTTGATGGCACCATCGATGGCACCGGCAATGTCGATGCGTGCATCGTAGCAGCGGTACCTGTTGCAGAGAAATGGACAGCACGATTGGTGGTGGCTAGGATATGTTAACTACCTCGCCTGGCGTACAGGGGGTCGTGGGTTCGATCTTGACTGACGCCTGCTGTATATTTGGAGTTTGTGTGTCTCTCTCCCGGTGGTCGTGTGAATTTTTCTCCGGGTCCTTCGGATTTTTCCCTACAAATTTAGAATCAACATGAACCCATTTAGAGTATTTGGCTGCTATACATTTCCACGTGATGAGCCACTTCGTTGAGCTCAGTGGGCCTTCACCTTGTCATCTTGTGCTGTCAGGTTGTGTTCGACCTCTGGTGACATCCACAACCAGACTCTCCCATCCAAACCTGTCTCTCACTGCCTCTCGTAGCTGGGTTAGTGTAAGGCCAGTTCTCAAGCAAGAATGATTCATCTAGTCCAGAAGTCCTCATAACATGTCCAAAGTCTGTACATTTCTTCTTCATGAAAAAGGCCTCGAGTGGAAGAGCGGGACCAATCTCTCTCAGGACGGACTTGTTTGATATTTTGGCTGTCCGTGTTTTATGTAGCATCCTTCTCCAGCATCACATCTCAAATGCGCTGATCCTCTTTCGCACGCTTAATCTCGGCGTCCACGACTCATCCATATGCAGTTTATGATACACTGAGGCGCACACCCTGATTGAGAGGCAACACGTTTATTTAACACTGGGGCGCACACCCTAACTGAGAGGCAACACGTTTATTTAACACAACACTAGCTACTCGGGTTCAGTAGCTAAGTATAGCTATACTGTCGCTATGTGCGTGCGAGTTAACCTTAGCGAATAGGCCAACCAGCACACACGCTGTCTAACCCACGATTCCTTGCTAAATTTCAACTGACGAACGAAGAGCGAAGAGCGTAGAGTTCCAGGATGATCCCCACAAACAAACCCTGATCCCTGTCGGAGCTTCCCCTTTATTTTTCTGGCCTTGGCTTCGACACGCCCTCGGCCCCGCCCCCTACTGTGTGAAGACAAGGCTCTCGGGGCCCCGGTCACGTGCCCCTCCAATACCCGGCGCTACAGTATAGTGACAGTATATGTCACTACACATATATGGCAATAGGGAATACCAGAGCTTTGAGAAGCCTCTTCTCGTTGTTTATGGTAATGCCCTGGTCTCTCCATATCTTATTGAGCTGTGACATGGCTATTCTACCGAGATCTGGCTACCTTCTGTTCTCGTGGCTACATTCTTCGTCTTCAGAAGTCTAAGCACAGGACGACAAAGTTCTTCGCAACTTTTGATGCATTTTCCAGACTAAAATGAGTTTAGTTGTTCCATCGCCATCATCTTTGTCTTTAACATTTACCAAGGGTCATAATTTTAGGTTTGCTTTATGATAGTAGTGTGGTATCATCAGCAACTGTTACGTTTTCTTTGGTTCTTTCGGTGAAGTCACGTAGAATGAGAATAAATAAATAAATTGATAAAATAAAATAACACAATAATATTCTCACGACGTTTCGGCCAGAACACAAGCGGCATTCATCAGGTGAAGGGACGAGACTGTCTTGAGGATAGCGCTGGAGTGAAAAAGCCACGCTCAGATCACGACCTTTAAGCTGTGTGAGAAGAAACAAAGCGCCTTGACAAAGGAATTAGCATATAATTTAGCATTGAAATGGCTGAGTGATTAGCTTGTGACTGGTCACAGAAATGGCTATGTTAAAGTTAAAGCATACACATCCGCAAAGGCACCCCTTGACAAAGGAATTAGCATTGAATTTAGCATTGAAATAGCTGAGTGATTAGCTTGTAACTGGTCACAGAAATAGCTATGTTAAAGTCAGAGCATATACATTCACCGAGGCACCTAGTACAAATCAAACAGGAGAATTTAGCATTGAAATAACTAGGCGAATTTAGCACTGAAATAACTGAGTGATTAGCTTGTGACTGGTCACAGAAATGGCTATGTTGAAGTCAAGGCCTACACATCTGAGCTATTCACAGTAACTGGGTATATAGTGAACCAATATAAAACTAAAATATAAATTACCTCAATGTTATCAATAAACTCTATATTCTCCAATCAGCTAAGCTACCAACAATAAGTCGTTATATATCACAATGCTATATGGCGAAAAAATGGGTGGATTCTTACCCTCAACTTTAGCAACACGGATTGCTACGGGTCCCGTTCAGACGGACGAGTTCATCCATGGTCGGTACAGAGGAGGGGGAGAGAGACAGCTGCGAGGCGCTGTTATACTCCATGTTGTAAACCATACCATTAACCGTGGTGTGAGAGCTATTAAGAGTCAATGCCAGCGAAAGAGCTGCGGTCTGAAAGTCATGGTAAAATGCAACCGGCTACCATGAGAGATTCGTTCATGAGGCCATTCACATATACAAGTGTAGGGGTGCTATGGGGATAAACACATGGCACGGGCAGGTGTGGATCACCCACACCTTGGTGGCTACACCAACGTCCACTAAGGCTCCAGTGGGTATAAAGTGCGGGGAGCCAGGGAGCTCGGGGCAGAGTGTAGGGCCCGAGGCTGAAGCAACCAGTGAAGAAAGAAGGCCAGCTAGGTGAGACCCTGGAACTCCTGTGACCGCTGCCCTTTTCAGGGCCGGCACAGCAAGCCAGTGGTGCGGCCCCAGAGCCCCAGAGTCAGAGTCCTTCCAAGGGCCGGTCTGGTCGGCGGGGTGCCGAGATCTGTGCCTAACCAGGGCCGGATCTGATAGCCTCCCTTAGAGCCCTACCAGGAGGAACTGGGAGCCTAGAGCTTAGGCTAGAGAGCCTGGGGTGTGTTCCTGAGTTATACGGGTGGAGGGGCCGCTACCCCTTCTAGTGTAACCCTTGTTAAGGTTTAAATAAATAGTGCTGCTTCTATTCTGCCGTCTCCGTGTCCTGGAACCCACTACAACTGGTGTCAGAAGTGGTCTTAAAATGGACACAAGGAGTACAAACCGATCACAGGAACCCCAGAAGGAGGACGGCTCACCTGGGATTGCGCCAGAAGCCGCGGCCGACGATCCTGGGATGCCCCAGACGCCCCAACAGCAGCTGCCGCTGGAGGAGTGGCCGCCGATGGAGGACGGGTTGCAGGCGGCTCACTCTCGACTGGCTGAGCTGCTGTATGCCGCGTCTTCCACGCTGGAGGAAATCTACCGCGCGGGGCTGCGGGCGCAAAGGCGGCAGAGAGACGAACGCTGTTCAACAGCCATTCCCGCCGAAACACAGCCACCAGATTTCGGATTTGCCGCCATGACAGTGTCCGCCACGGCGATTGGAGGGTCGCAGCTCCACGTGGACGCTGTGGGCCAATCAGCGGTGGTGACGTCATCACCAACGGACGCCCGCTGTCAGGACCAATCGGCGGGCGCATCGTCATCACCTGCGCGACCGCCGATGGGTGTCCCCAGCCCCTCTATCACCGGCGGAAAGGCCGGAGATGGCGCGCGGCACCTCTCAGAGACGAAGCCATCCTTTCAACAACGCCTGCCGGTGTTGAAGGAGTTCGTTTCAGACGGCGGCGACTGGGGGGCCTTTCAACGCCGCTTTCTCGCTCATCAAGAGATGGCCGGCTGGACGGACAACGAGGCTTTGAGTGCGCTACCGGCCATGCTGGACGATGACGCCCTTGCTACGCTCATCACAGCTCCCAGATCAACGCGATCTACGCTACAGTCGGCGCTCCAGGTCCTCACCATAGTCTACGGGCCATCGTCGGACTGCCGCAAACTCTTCCACGAGCGGTGCAGGGGCCAGAAGGAGCCACCGCTGGCATATCGCACGGCTCTCCTGGCCCTCGCAAAAGCGGCTTTCCCGCGGATGGACGGCGAAGGGGTGGACGCGATGGTGACGGAGAAGCTCCTGGCGTTGGCCAAGGAGCTACAGATCGTCATCGTCGTAGAGGACGACGCGGACATGTGCTCCTTGCGGGCAGCAAGACACATCCACGCGCACCTGATAGCGCAGCGTCGATCACCTCTCGTCCCCAAGGGCGCAGCTGCGGTGTGCGCTGGGACGCCGACCATCCCCCCCTCCGAGGAGGTCTTCGCGGCGGGTCGCCCGGTGGAGTCGAGATCTGGAGGGAGGCCGGCTCGGACCACACCGGATCGCCAGGAGCACCCCAAGGTGCTCATCACGTGCTACAACTGTGGCCGCAAGGGCCACGTGGCTGCGGAATGCCGGGCGCCTCGTCAACAACAGCCGGGATGGTCGGACGGCGCTCCAGCCTACAGGCCTCCGCATCGCAACCCGGCAAGTCGCGGCACCCCACCTGCTCGGCCTGTGCACACACCTGTCCCCACCTCGCGCGTTTCGGTGTACGGGCCTCGGGGTATGCCCATTGGTTTGTTGGGTGGCGGCGGGGTCGAGAGGGTGCTCGGGCCGGGGCAGTGGACGGAATTGGCCTACCGCATTGTTGCTGCGTCGGCAGGCTCGTCCGTGGTCGCGGGTCGCATTGACGGGGTCGTGGTGCGTATCCTCGTCGATACGGGAGCTTCGGCGACCATTGTGTCCGACTTGATTCATAATATTCTTCCCGTTCAAAGCCGCCCCTTGCTCCCAGTCACCGTTCCGTGTTACGCAGCGAACGGGGGTTCGCTGGGTATCATAGGCCAAATTCGAGCACAAATTTGCATTGGCGATATCAAACTCTCCGGGCCGATATTAGTCTCGTCCTCGCTGGCGGTTCCGTGCTTGTTGGGGACGGACTTTTTGGGCAAAATGCCGATTAAAATTCTAATTGATCAGGGTTGCATCGAGCTTCCCTCGGGCCGACGGGTAACATTCCTGCCTTCCCCTGTCACCTCAAGGGCAGCGTGCGCGTCGATACAAGCGTTCATCACTCGGACGGTGCGTGTACCTCCAGGGGCGCAAATGCTCGTGCCCCTTCGCTTGCGTCGGCCTTTCTTGCCCGGTGTTCTGGACCAGGGAATTCTGTTAGGGCCCTCGAGGGCTGGGGAAAACGGGCTGGATCTGGTGGCCGCTCAAACGCTCGTTAAGGGGAGCGATGACCCGTTTATCCTCGTCCTTAACGTTGGCGTACAGACGGCCGTCATTCCTCAGGAAACTGTACTCGCGCACGCGACGCCGGTCCCCGTGGTAGACACGGTTATGGGTAATGTGGGGACCAATCCTCTGGCTCAACCGCATTCTGAGGGGGACGATAGTTGGATGGACGCACTATGTTCGGGCACGAGTGATCTGTCCGACTCCCAGCGTGCCGGCCTACGCACCCTTCTGACGAATTTTCCGATGTCTTTAGTAAACACAAATATGACATTGGGTGCACGAAATTGTTGCGTCACCACATTGACACGGGTGACAATGCCCCGGTACGCCAGAATCCTTTTCGGTTAAGTCCGGCCGAAAAAGATCATGTCAAATCGGCAGTGGATGACATGCTGGCTTCAGACATTATAGCCCCTTCCACCAGTCCATGGGGAGCACCCATAGTGCTTGTCAAAAAGCACGATGGGTCCTTGCGATTCTGTGTGGATTTTCGCCGCCTTAATAAGATCTCCGTGGCCGACGCGTATCCACTTCCCCGGATGGACGAATCTCTGGATGCTCTGGCTGGCGCACGTTTTTTTTCTACGTTGGACTTGTTATCCGGATTCTGGCAACTCCCATTGGATGATGAGTCCAAGCCAAAGACTGCGTTTCGCACACCACACGGCCTATTCCAATTTAACCGGTTACCTATGGGATTACACTCCGCTCCGGCGACATTTCAGTGCCTTATGGAACTGGTTTTGGCTGGCTTACAGTGGAACGTCCGTTTGATCTATCTGGATGACGTCATCGTGTTCAGCAAGACATTTGACGAACACCTTTTGCGCTTGCGCGCGGTGTTCCTCAAAATGCCTGCTGCGAATTTGAAATTTAAGCCGCAAAAGTGCCACCTGCTACGGGAATCCGTACGCTATTTGGGGCACATCGTCAGCCACTCGGGCATATCCACCGATCCCGCAAAGACGCAGTGTGTCAGCTCCTGGCCAACCCCCACCTCGGTGGCTGAGGTCAGGAGTTTCATTGGATTTGCGTCTTATTACTGGCGGTTCGTCGCGGATTTCGCGACCATTGCTAAGCCCTTACAAGCTCTGACGGCGAAGGGAGTGAAATTTCACTGGGGCCAGGAGGAGGAGGTCGCTTTTGTTCCCTTCGCGACGCTCTCGTGCGTGCCCCTCCATTGAGCTACCCCGATTTATCGGAACCCTTCCTGCTCGATACAGACGCCAGCAATACGGGCATTGGGGGTGTGCTCTCACAGGTGATCTGTGGTGTGGAACACGTCGTGGCTTATGGCAGTAAGGTTTTGTCTCCGGCGGAACAGAGATACTGCGTCACGCGTCGGGAACTCTTGGCTATTGTATTTTTTATGCAACAGTATCGCCCATACCTGTACGGTCGGCATTTCACTGTCCGTATGGACCATGCGGCATTACAATATGCCTTGCGGGTGACGCAGCCTTCGGGGCAATTGTCCCGATGGCTCGAAATCCTTCAGGATTATGATTTCACGACCACATATCGGAAGGGTGCTCGGCACACTAATGCGAATGTGCTGTCTCGCCTGCCGCCCGCCTCAGATTGCGCTTGTCTCAGGGGATCGGGGCGTTGTAAGCCGCCAGACGATAGCCCCCCCTTAGATATCCCGATTCTCGCTGCTGCCACTGAGGACCCCTTGCCTGAGGGTCCTGTCGGGGAGGGAGGTGCGGACTCCTTGCTGGGGTTGTCCGTTGCGGAATGGGGGCGCCTCCAGATGGAGGACGCATCCCTCCTCGCGTTGCGTCGTCGCGCAGGGGGTTCCGTGCGGGGGGTCGCGGGGATTGATTCGTACGGGCTGCTCCAGGGGCTCCTAATGCATTGGGATGGGAGGACCTGCCGTCACAGGCTTGTGGTGCCATCCGCTTTGCGGGGTAAGGCCGTTTGGGCCGCACACGAGCGGCTTTTGCACCTGGGGACCCACAAGACCCTTGCCGTGCTCCAGCTGGATTTCTTCTGGCCGGGTATGGCAATGGATGTGGATGACCTCCTGGGTGCATGCACTCAGTGCGCCCAACGAAAACCACCAGCGAAAGGCGCCTGCCCACCGCTACAATCTATCACGGTCTCTCGGGTTAACGAACTCGTCGCACTCGGTATATTGGGGCCCTTCCCTGCGACCCCTAGGGGTAACAAGTACCTGCTGGTTGGCGTGGAATATTTCACCCGATGGCCTATGGCATGGCCTCTCGCTAACCAGTCAGCAGCAGCCGTTGCCGAGGCCTTTGTCCAGGGCTATGTCCTCGACAAGGGTGCTCCCGAACGGCTGCTGACTGACCAAGGGAAGAACTTCTCTGGCGTCCTTCTGCACGAGGTGTGTGCGCTTCTTGGTACGAAAAAGATTCGCACTTCCCCCTATCACCCACAAACCGATGGCATGGTGGAGCGGCTGCATAGGACGCTCACATCTATGTTGTGTCACCAGGTGTGTGACTCCCAGACCAATTGGGACCTTCACATTCCGGGGGTTTTGGCCGCCTATAGAATGGCTCCTCACGCGGCAACCGGCTTCTCGCCGTTCTTTTTGATGTACGGTCGCGACGTTGACCCACCAATTGCGACTCAGCTCCGCGTCTCGGAAACCAGCAGAAAATCGAAATTGGCCGACCACGTTAAATTTAATATCCTGAGGTTGACCGAGGCGCGGGAGGCAGCGGCCCAAAACTCTTCCTCTCGGCAGAAGGCCAATGAGAGGTTGGGATCGCGCCAATCACGCACACATGCGTGGAAGCCAGGCGATCAAGCCTGGCTGCACTGCCCTCAGGTGCCGTTGGCGACCTCGGCGAAATTGTTGCGGCCTTGGAGGGGCCCTGTGGTTATTGTGAAGGTTATGCGGCCGCAGTGCGTTCGTATCCAGTGGGAGAAACGCCGCTGGTACGTACACCCCTCGCGTCTGAAGCCGTTTGTGGCGCCGCGCGTCCCTCCACCACATTACACAGGCCGAGCATGTGATGTGTCCGCTGACTCCCGGACGGCGTCTTCGTCACTTGCCCTTGTTGCTTCGCTAACTGTTCCACCTTCAGGCGCCTCAAGAATGGCGGCTTCCAGCGCGCCTGCGCCACCCGGTGGGGACGGAGTTTGCCCTTCCGGGGTGACGGAAGACGGTGCACCTGCACAGCCGGTGCCCACTGCCGGGCCGACCGGACCCTCCCCCTACGATGGACCCGCAAAACGGACTCGCGCCAAAATGCGCCGCTTGTTGTAATAATGGTTCTTGTTACTCTTGTTGTTCACTGTTAAGTTTTCTTGCTGCGTTGATGGGGGTGGGGGTACAATGTATATGTGTATATAGTGTAATTTTGTATAGGTGGGTTGGGTTATTTATTGGGGTGTTCGTTCTTATGAGGCACGCACGGGTGGGGGTTTGTTGTGTTTATTGTTCGAGTATTGTTGCAGCCGGGACGGCTGCGGGTTACATGGGAGGGGGTGATGTAGGGGTGCTATGGGGAATAAACAAATGGCACGGGAAGGTGTGGTTCACCCACAACTTGGGGGCTACAACAACGTCCGCTAAGGCTCCAGTGGGTATAAAGTGCGGGGAGCCAGGGAGCTCGGGGCAGAGTGTGGGGCCCGAGGCTGAAGCAACCAGTGAAGAAAGAAGGCCAGCTAGGTGAGACCCTGGAACTCCTGTGACCGCTGCCCTTTTCAGGGCCGGCACAGCAAGCCAGTGGTGCGGCCCCAGAGCCCCAGAGTCAGAGTCCTTCTAAGGGCCGGTCTGGTCGGCGGGGTGCCGAGATCTGTGCCTAACCAGGGCCGGATCTGATAGCCTCCCTTAGAGCCCTACCAGGAGGAACTGGGAGCCTAGAGCTTAGGCTAGAGAGCCTGGGGTGTGTTCCTGAGTTATACGGGTGGAGGGGCCGCTACCCCTTCTAGTGTAACCCTTGTTAAGGTTTAAATAAATATTGCTGCTTCTATTCTGCCGTCTCCGTGTCCTGGAACCCACTACACAAGCACAGAGACAATTTCAACCGAGAAGATGGATTCTGGCTTAGTAACCATTGGAAATATGTTTTAAACCATTTCCTTTCTTAATTAATTGTATTTTACGATGACCTTCAGACCTCAGCTCTTTCGCTGGCATTGACTCTTAATAGCTCTCACACCACGGTTAATGGTATGGTTTACAACATGGAGTATAACAGCGCCTAGCAGCTGTCTCTCTCCCCCTCGTCTGTACCGACCATGGATGAACTCGTCCGTCTGAACGGGACCCGTAGCTATCCGTGTTGTTAAAGTTGAGGGTAAGAATCCACCCATTTTTTCGCCATATAGCATTGTGATATATAACGACTTATTGTTGGTAGCTTAGCTGATTGGAGAATATAGAGTTTATTGATAACATTGAGGTAATTTATATTTTAGTTTTTTATTGGTTCACTATATACCCAGTTACTGTGCATAGCTCAGATGTGTAGGCCTTGACTTCAACATAGCCATTTCTGTGACCAGTCACAAGCTAATCACTCAGTTATTTCAATGCGAAATTCGCCTAGTTATTTCAATGCTAAATTATCCTGTTTGATTAGTTCTAGGTGCCTCGGGGAATGTATATGCTCTGACTTTAACATAGCTATTTCTGTGACCAGTTACAAGCTATTTCAATGCTAAATTCTATGCTAATTCCTTTGTCAAGGGGTGCCTCTGCGGATGTGTATACTTTAACTTAGCTATTTCAATGCTAAATTCTATGCTAATTCCTTTGTCAAGGGGTGCCTTTGCGGATGTGTATGCTTTAACTTTAACATAGCCATTTCTGTGACCAGTCACAAGCTAATCACTCAGCCATTTCAATGCTAAATTATATGCTAATTCCATTGTCAAGGCGCTTTGTTTCTTCTCACACAGCTTAAAGGTCGTGATCTGAGCGTGGCTTTTTCACTCCAGCGCTGTCCTCCAGACAATCTCGTCCCTTCACCTGATGAAGGCCACTTGTGTTGTGGCCGAAACGTCGTGAGAATATTATTGTGTTATTTTATTTCATCAATTTATTATTTTATTCTCATTCTATGTGACTTTACCGAAAGAACCAAAGAACATGAATCCTTGCAGTCACGAAAGCTTTAAATCGAAATTTAAATCTTACGTTGTTTATTCTTCCGTCTATAATATTCACGCGTGCTTCAATGGAATCTAGGCCTGCCTCTCACAAAATACGCTTGCTGTACAAATTGGATAGGTAAGGAGACAGTATACAGCCCTGTCTTACTCCTTTCCCAATGTCAAATTCTTGTGTCTCCCCATACTCTAATCTAACTGTTACTCTTTGGTTGACATATTATTAAGTAACACAGTGGGCCATACCTGGTTTAAAATAGTTTAAAATTAGTTTAGATTAACCTTTCTACAATTGACGACGAAGGTGATAATGCATAAGTCCTTTCTGCCTGTCTGTCTGTAACACGACGACCCTTGTAAATATGATCCTACAGGGACGAAGCTTCAACAAAATGATATGTTGCTATTAGGGGCTTACCGAATTGTGAAAAAAATAAAACGTATAAAAGTGGTGTACAAACGTTTAAGGAACACGCCAGAGCAAAAAAAGCATTAATTGCAAAATCGCAAGTAGTGTTTTGTTCTGGAAGATACCATACAGGATCCGTACTGCTGATTAAACACTTTCAAGGACGAATGTGCATTGGTAAGCTTTAAACAATCTACCCATTTGCGTGTGCACGATAGTACTTTGATTCAACACGTCGTAGGCTTCCGCGACCAATATTATATTATTAAGCTGTTGTGGGCTAGATCGCGCAGACGTTTCATAAACAAGGTGGGAGGGAGGAGAGGGAGGGCGTTTCGGAGGGGCCCTGCAGAAGGAGCAGCGGCAGCATCTGAAAGCGCTGCACGATGCGGTTTTACCTCCATTCCGCACCTCCAATTAACACGGTTGGCAATGCACGGTGCAAAATAAGTTCCACATACGTGCATATATACGACTGTCTTTGTTCAATGGTGAGGTCTTCATCCCCGGCTCTCTACAAGAGCAAATTGGGAGCAGACACAAGGCAAAGAACCGCCGTGCACATCGCCCATTTGACCCCCCCTGCCCCCCCCCCCCAGTAAGCTATTCACCTCTCTGAACCAGGTGGCCACTTAGCATCATAAGTGTGGCAGGAACGCATTGCGGTAGGCTCCAGCTACAGATGCCCGAAGTGGGTAAAAGGGAATCGCTCGCTTTGTTACCCATCTGAGAGAGTCACCGCTCCCATGTCGCTGCGGCTTTCTCATCTTGACCACTGATGGCGGCCATCCCAGATCTGAGTCTTGCTTTGGTTCTTCGTGAAGTCTTTCGTGAAGACTTGTAGTCGTGTTTTGCGTTTTTTCTTTGCGCCGTTGTTCTACAGAGTCGAGAATAAACTGGGTCCCAGTCTGTCAGTTGCTCATTTTGAAAGAGTCGTGAATTGGTTGTCAATGTTGAGGACTTGTTTTTCTATATTATAGATTGGGCGTTGTAGGAGACCTCTTGTTGGACAATCGTTTAAGCTGGTTGTGATAAATTAGCAATGGTCTGTATCAAACTCCAGGCTACAGACGCTCTGCGATTTGACAGAGTTTTCCATCAAGAGTTAATAAGTATACAGTCAACGGTATTTCTCTATTTAGCTATCGCTTGACATCCCGGTAAGTGAATGTTGTGGCTCTGGAGCCACCTGCCACCTATTCTGTGCACATAACATAATAAAATAAAAATTCAAATCTTGATTTGAAGCTTTTGTGACTGCAGGAATCCATATTTTTGGTTCTTTCGTTAAAGTCACATAGGTAGAAAAAATATAATAGATCACGACGTTTTGATCGCAACACAATCAAAACATCGTGATCTATTACTTTTTTCTACCTACGTGACTTTACCGAAAGAACCAAAGAGTATTATTTTGTATTTTGCCAGGTCAGGCTCCACTAAGCTATGTAGCTCTTTTTTTATATAAGTGACTTGGCCAGAAATGATAGCTCAACAAAGGGGCTCATCACTTGGGAATTTATAGCAGCCAGTTATCTAAACGTGTGATGTTGATTTGCATGTGGAGGTACCCGGAAAAAATCAAAGCTACTACGGAGATTGAGAGGGACGCAAACTCCAAATATACAGCAGCAGGTGTCAGGGTAAAGATTCAACCTTCGACGAAGATAACATCTCGCTAACGTGGCCCTCCTTAAAAATATATAAATATTAATTTATTTCCCCACAAAGTAGTTCTCATTTAGTCAACCCTTTGAAGGATGATGGCTGAGTTCCCCTCCCCAAGCAAGGATTTAAACTCGGGTGCCAAGCTGCCTGAGCTAGTTTGAGATTTTACAGTGCATCTGAGTTAACATTGGGAGAGAGAAAAAAAACATTTGTTATGATTAAAATTAATAGTAGCATGCATTGTTGCGATTCAAGGATTGTGATTTTATTCTGGAATCTATTTTCTTTACATTGTTGTGAATGAAGCGGCCTCTAGTATCTTCGGAGAAAAGTGAGCTGAATACATAGAACACACGCATGCAGGTAAACAATCGATTCTTGCTTACACAAATAATATGAATGTTTTGTGATGTTCAGACATATTAATCGATGCACCACTATAATTGTTACAAACTAAAACCACAACGTGTGTAATTTATTTACATCGAGTGAATGGTTAATATGAATTTATATATGCAGACGTTTCATTACATCTCAAGCTTTGTGGCATTACCTTGAGAAGTTACTGTCAAATTGTAACCCATCTCATGACGATCAGCTGTGCTGGTTTTCAGAAAACAGCGGTACATTCCACTCGCGTTCGCTGGGACTGAAATCAGAGTGATGGAGCCATTTCCACTGCTCAGGTTCCCAGAGAAAACCACGTAGCAGAGAAGTGGGTTGCAGGATGTGATAGATTGAATGTTACAATATAATATCTGTGGAACAAGATATGTTACACGTTCAGAAATTTGTTTTAATTGTTGCACATTAGTGTTTGTATATTTATACCAGTTGGCTGGCATTGCACTCTCCAAAAAACTATGCAGATGAACTCTATTGAAAATCTCCTGTTATATTTATATTGAACCATTTATAACATCTTCTTTGGTTCTTTCGGTAAAGTCACGTAGAATGATAATAAAATAATAAATTGATAAAATAAAATAACACAATAATATTCTCACGACGTTTCGGCCACAACACAAGCGGCCTTCATCAGGTGAAGGGGGCGAGACTGTCTGGTAGGACAGCGCTGGAGTGAAAGAGCCATGTTCAGATACGGCCTTTAAGCTGTGTGAGAGGAACAAAGCGCCTGCTGCAGAAATAGAGCTTGTACCTGCTGCAGAAATAGCTACGTTAAAGTCAGAGCATACACATTCACCGAGGCCCTTAGTACAAATCAAACAGGAGAATTTAGCATTGAAATAACTAGGCGAATCCAGCATTGAAACAACTGAGTGATTAGCTAGTGACTGGTCACAGAAATGACTACACATCTGAGCTATTCACAGTACTATATAGTGAACCAATAAAAACTAAAATATAAATTACCTTCATGTTATCAATAAACTCTATATTCTCCAATCAGCTAAGCTACCAACAATAAGTCGTTATATATCACAATGCTATATGGCGAAAAAATCGGTGGATTCTTACCCTCAAATTTCAGCACCACGGATAGCTACGGGCCCCGTTCAGATGGACGAGTTCGTCCATGGTCGGAACAGAGGAGGGGGAGAGAGACAGCTGCGAGGCCCTAGTATGCTCCATATTGTAAAACTATACCACTAACCGTGGTGTGAGAGGTATTAAGAGGCAATGCTGGCGAAAGAGCTGCGGTCTGTTAAGATTGCTGACGGACCCCCATCTCTGAATGGGGTCTCTGGACAGGTTAGATTAGTGGTTCTTAACCTGGGGTGCATGCACCCCACCTCTGAATGGGGTCTCTGGACAGCTTAGACAAGTGGTTCTTAACCTGGGGAGCATGCACCCCATGTGGGTGCGAGATGCCCTTTCTAGGAGTGTGAGACATGGCCAGATTGTTTTCGAAGGTAAATCATTGACAGACAAATTAGGCACGGGCACGCAATTACAACCTCTTTGTTTCATCAAACCTATGTATTTATGAACATGAAACATGTGTAACGATTGAGAAGCAGGGGTGCAGTTAAGGTTAAAAAGCACGGGCTTAGACTAACGAGAGAGATCTCTAAAAGGAACTTCGACCTAAGACCGTTTACTTGTAATGTATTTCTTAACATTATTTTAAATACGGCACATTCTGCACGAGCGATATTCACACTGTGTGTAGCAATACAGACGGATATTGCATTGGGCTGATAATCCCTAAAATGTGCAAAATCGGTAACACCACGTGTAATCAGGGATAATGCAATACTCACCGTTGTGTTAGACTGTCCATATCTCCATCGCACGCGGTACATTGTGGATGATGTTGAACAGTTAAGGAGCACATCTTCGCCTTCAACAGCCGCCATGTGCTGAATGGGGCTATTTGCTACATAAAGAAAAATGTGCAAAACGAATGCAGAGACCACCATCATTGAACTTTAATAGCTGGATATGAGCAGCCTGGAAGCATCAACAAACCATGCCATCTCCACACATACACGGATACCTTTTCAAAATCTCATCTCTGGGAAATGAATTGAGTACAACCCTCCGTATGCGCAAGCTTATGACAATTTCTAGTTTCGCATATTCGCACGTTACTAAATGCATACTAATTCCCTATTCGCGAACCTGCTAAACTTCAGTATTCGAGAGTTCTATGAAAGTCCCGACAGACCGCAGATTTTTACTACAATTTAAAGCTTCCGTGACTGCAGGGATTCATATTCTTGGTTCTTTCGGTAAAGTCACTTAGAAGGGAAATAATAACATAAATAAAATAAAACATAATAAAATAATATAGTTTTACTACATTTGAAACGGTCCACTGTGAAGATGAGGCGAGCCCGCTCTGGGCCGCCCGCTTTGTCCTGAACTCGCTATTGTGCATTTGTTACTTTATACGTACTTACAGTTGACTCAGTTATACATTTTACGAATCATTGTCAAATCAAAATAATCATCTGTAAATTTTGATTTAAAGCTTTCGTGACTGCAGTAATTCATATTCTTAGCTCTTTCGGTAAAGTCACGTTGAAGGGAAACCCTAAAATAAAATATATATAAAACAATACAAATTCTCACGACGTTTCGACCATAACACAAACCGACACACCTGATGACGACCGTTTGTGTTATGGTCGAAACGTCGTGATAATTTTTATTGTTTTATATATATATATATTATTATATTATTGTTTCCCTTCAACGTGACTTTACCGAAAGAGCTAAGAATAAAAATAATCATCGTTAAAGGTAAAAAAAAAACTTGTTCTGTGCAGTTTATTATTTATTTTAGCCAATTTCTTACCCAATGTTCACTTGTAACAGGAGCAATCCCCCCCATTTTTCCCCAAATGGAACCAATGTTTCTGGATTCGCAAAATTCTGAATTTCGAGCAATTTTCAAGAACTATCACGCTCGCGGATCGAGAGATGGTTTACTGACGAACATTACTCTGGGTGACAGAGTGGGTGGAGAAGTGCTGCCCCCTATTGTGAGGGTGAGATGTTCTTTCAAGGGGGATTTTAGCGGTAGCTGTGAGGTTGCGTATCTCGTGATATTATGTTGATAACACAATTAGGGGAAACGATTGAAGACATAAAAGGGTCACGCGCGGTTGAGGAGGACGACACTGTCAGTCCCGGTGTTCGCCAAGCACTCATTACACACATAGTGCGCTTGCCACAAATTAACCAGAATACCTTGCTGATCTCGTCAAGGAGCATAAACCATCACGCAAACTCCGTCATCCTCGCAGTGGCAGCTTTTGACTCTCCATCGAACAAAAATGTACACCACATCATGCACTTTCAGATGTGCTTCTGGGGCCGTCTGGAATGCTCTTCCTTCCGATATTGGGAAGCTACTGGAGCTGTGCACTTTGAAATTATTTATATTGACAACTCATTTCTTCATAACTGATTTTTGCATTTCGTTTGTTGTCCTTCCCCCTCACCTCCGATTGGCACGGTTGACTACATACGGTGCGAAATAGGTTCAACATACATACACACGTACATACAACCACTGCACCACCACTCTTAACTCGGCTAATTTTGATCACAAACGTATTGATATAAATTAAGCTGAATCATTAAACTACAGCGGACACGAATGACGCTATGACTGAATGGAACTTATCAGGTGTGTGTAGCTTATTTCTAACTCACAACCCATGCCCCACTTCAAAATGCGCGTGGTTGCTATGAGGGACACGGCCAACACAACTCCTGCCTGTTGCACAAAGTGATGGAGCCACTATGCGAGCCTCGTGGTCTCACCGCGCACTACAGGGCCTGATATGTGTTTTTAGATATGATTTTACCAGGTAAGGCCCACCACAGAGAGAGATACATGCAAATTTCAAATATACAGCAAGCTTCAGGGTCGGGATCGAACCCACGACCTCCTGCATACCAGGGGAGGTCGTTAACATCTCCTTGGAGTTTGGGGGTGGGGGCGCTGATTGCATGGTTCGCCTCGGGCGCCAGTTGCTGGCAGCTAGTCTAGGGCCGGCCCTGAGAGAGAGACATGCAAACTCCAAATATATAGCAGCCATCAGTGTCGGGATCGAACCCACGAAACCCTGCGTACCAGACGAGGCAGTTAACATCTCCTAGCCATCGTGATGATGATCAGAGAGACACGCAAACTCTAAATATAGAGCATACCTCAGGATCGAAATAGAACCCACGACCTCCTGTATACCAGGCGAGGCAGTTTTTCTCCTAGCCACCGTGGTATGGGTGTGACCTGTGCCGTATTAACCTCGTGCGGGGCCTGTAGCATATGGTATAAAGGGGCCCTAAAAAAACCACACGTAAATATTAAAACACATTTTTTTTTACTTGCATAGTAAGGTAATTGTATTTGCTATACAGCCAGATAATGCAACAAATCGCTAACCTTAAACACCCAGTCGTTCATAAAAATCGATGGCAGTATAGTACTATAGTAATAGAGCAAGTGCCGAATCATTGAACTGGAATTGAAAGCTTGAAAGCATTTAGCGCGGGGCCCTTGAAAGTGAGGGGCCCTGTTGTATATGCCGGGTCTTGAAAATGTAATTAAAATAATACAAATTTAATGAAATTTGACAAAAATGCGTAATTATCCGAAATTATGTTAAGTGATCTAATTTTATGCATAAATTATACCAATTAGCATACATTATGCTGATTATATAATCGTATTAATTTATGCGGATGTATGTAATTATGCTAATGTGGGCAGTTATGATAATTAGGCCCGGTCACGCTTACCAGGGTAGTATTTTCAATCGGCATAATACAATTAATTGTATGAAGTTATGCAGGTGTGCTGTAAGTATGCTAGATTAAGCTCGGCTTCGCTGTCTAGGTTCGTATTATCAATCGGTATGATACAATTATTCTCGCTTAACATTTACTGATTTTGTCTTAGTGTTTTTATGTCATGTCTCCAAATTCAAATCTCACCACAGGATACAGTTCTTATAATTAAGATTATTATGCATGAACTTAGGAAGGCACCACGCAGACACTTCTTGTGTTAAGCAATTTTAATTTCTATACAAAACCTTAACACTCTAATATGCGAACGCTTATGCTTGAAATTGTCAACACAGTACTCCTGGAGATGTACCCCTCATTGATCCATACCTTTAACCTGCAATGATCACGTTTGTTAACTGGGTAACAGAACAATCGATTATTCCTCAGAGTACGCGAGCATACACGGCGATAGGAACAAAACGTCCTTAAAAATTAATGCAACGATATTCATACGAAGGCAATAAAGAAACATGTCCCGAAGGCAAGAGTAGTTATCAATTAATTCATTTTCAAGATTATGCAATTAACGAAAACGGATGAGTAAAATACTTCTAAACCATCGTATTCATGTAACTTGACGGGCAGCAATGCTTTTCACGATCAGCTGATATTTAATGCACCACCTTTGAATGGCAACCCTTCTTGAAACACAAAGATAACTTTTTGGAACAATCGGATTTGTCCCGATATGCGTGTTGTGTGTCTTCTTTGCCACTTGTTCAATTCTTTGCAAAAAGCAGACGCCGGGGTTGGGCATCCCTTGTTTCAAAATATGATTGTTCCCTGCGGAGCGGTCAGGGAGTGAGGTTGTGTGTATCATACAGACAGCTTGGCATTCCTTCTTTCACACGGGCGGCCACAGTTCTGTCCACAGCTGGGTGGAAGAGTCGGCACGATGCTCCCCGTCGTGCGCGATGATCCGTCGTTAGATAGCGCCCGCAGCTCGTCCGCTGGCTGCAGTTCCTCACTCTTGTCTTGGTTCCCAGCCGGTGCTGGTCGGTGTGCGTGTGGGTCGAACCCACAGCGCGCTCGCTGGCGCTGACACTCTTGCTCACGGGTGGCTGATCAGGGTCTTTCCCCTGCCGGATGAGCCGAGTCGGCACAACGCTTGTCCGCTGGCAGCTGGCACCCTTGCTTGGTGGTGCTGGTGGTGCTTCTGAGTGCTCTCTCACTTGCTCCGTCTCTCTCTGGCGGTGCCGATTGCGCGTGCAGCTGGTTTTCTGCAATGCTGGCTTTGTTGTTGCTTGGCCCTCTCCGCCCTTTCTCGAGGTTGATTGATTTACGCTCAGAATAACTTTCAGCAATACTCTGTCGGTCCATGCCGAACTCAGTATAGAGCATCACCTCACCCCTCTTCTCTGCGATGCTTCACACGCATTGTTGATCTCTAGGCCATGCCCCGGAGCTGGCTTGCTGTCCTCTTCTGAGCTGTCCTTGCCGAGCTGATGGTCGCCGTCTTCTGCCGCTGGTAGCTGTGATTGTGTGGTTCTGTCTCTCTTTTTATGCCGAAATTTATTTCTCTGGCTCGCCTTCTCACAAAGGACCGGAACTTCCTTTGATCTTTCTCTGTGTTGCGGGGGGGGGGGGGGTTGTACGTGTGTCCGTGTGTGTGTGTCATATTTATTGAGGTAATGAGTTTCCTCAAGGCATGGTTTCCTGTCGCCTTCCTCAAGCCATCCCGCATTCAAAAGGAAACAGATGCTCCAGATTGCCCCCGAGTGCGTCCTTCTTTCACACCTTCTGCACTAATTAATCTGGAAGGAGAGGGGTGCCCCCTGTCCGGTCGAGTCCTCTCCCCCCTGCTCTTCCCTCCTGGTTTGACATTCTTTTGCCTCGCACAAAGGGTGTGTTGAGGCTTTTGAAGTTAAACATTTATTTTACCTCATAGTTTGATACCGTACCACTTCTTTGGTTCAATTGTGTTATTTTATTTTATCCATTTATTATTTTATTCTCATTCTACGTGACTTTACCGAAAGAACCAAAGAAGATGAATCCTTGTAGTCACGAAAGCTTTAAATCGAAATTTAACCGTACCACTTGTAGTTATGATTCTGTACGTGACTCAAGGTATGTTGTAGTAGTGTTTCCATCGTGGTATTTGATTTTTATTTTAAGAGGAGATGCCCTCTGCCTGCGTATGCAAATTCTTATTACGTGCTGCTGGAAGACAAAGGCGGCCAGGAGGCTCTCTTTCTCTCTGGGATACATTTATCTTGGTCATGTGATCGACCCACCTCGCCTCATCTCTTCTGGATGGCCCACCGGTTTAATACTGCATAATTATTATTTGGTTTATGTTTCCCAAGATTTGTGATTTAACATCATCATCACCACGTATTTCTTAGGGTTTATTATTTTTCGTTCCCTCGCCTGTATCCTGGGTTTGTGCTGTTTGTTCTCGAGTTATTGGTTAAGCTTCTTGACTGCTGGCATTCATTTCTTTGGTTTTTGCAAAGTCACGTAAATGGAAAGATGTAATGTAAATTAAGGTGAATAACGTTAGTATCAATGTTATGTATGAGAAGTAATAACCCACTATGTAGATTGTAGTCTGTTTTTATCGTAGTGAGTGTGTGGACAGTCTATGATGTCGACTAATTTGTGGCTAAGTTCTGAACTTTAACCATTGTATTAAGAGCAACGAAAAGGAAAATTATTTTAGAAGTCGCCTGTGCTCGTGGCGCCTGGTTGTCTGTGCTCTTAAAAAGGGGGCCTTTGAAGTCCTGTAGATTTCCCCTCGAGTCTCATTAGTAATTCCCCCTCCCCCCCCTGTTCCTCTTTGTTTGGGTTTCATTACTTTTTATGGCTTATCTCCGGCGGCTTGTTGTGTGCGAGAATGGCGGCTGCTGTGAGGGGAGGGGTTGTTCACCTCATCCCCTCTGGCCTCCAAGCGACACCACGAAAATTTTTTGGCAAACTCATTCTTAAAAAAAATGGAAAAAGGCTCATATATACAACAGCCCGTAGCATACGTAGCAGCTTTTACTACTGGGATAATCCGGCACTGGGCGCGACCATTACTATCGCGAATGTAAACAACCGAAGGAGCGCACATTGGAGAGCACACACGCACGCTGAATTCTGTTGTTTACCAACGTTCCACTCCATCTTTCTTACTTGAGTTAGTCACGTGCACCGCCACCGCCATTACCGTTATGAAGAAGGCGGATTTGCGGTGGTTCATGGTTGGGAGTTCCTAGGGTGGGTTACAAGAGACAGGGATGAGGACAGGGCAAGGTAAGAGCAAGCACAACACACAGGGTCCCGTTGTGACCAGTTATATTCACATTACACTACAATACACTACACTACTATACACTACACTTTACACTACATACTGGACTACTATACACTGCACTACTTTACACAACACACTACACTATTATACATTACGTGATTATACACTCCACTACAGCACTGTACTACATTGAAAACGAATAATGTTTCTTGTTATGTGCATTTTTTCTCGTTATTTATGTATTAACTTTTTTATAAGCAGTTGGGTTTTATTTTCGTATTTTTGTACGGAACTGGATAATAGATGTGCAGCGTTATGGGATGCAATAATAATTATTATTACGGTGAGAAATAAGTTCAACATAGATACACATAGGCATAGTATGAAACAGTCGGTGCTCGCTGGCGTTGCATTGTGTTCTTGTCTCCAGGAACTGGTGCAGGAGAACGACATTGCTCTGCATGACCGCTGCCCGTGTGTCTGTTCCTCTAGCGCAGTGGTTCTCAGAGGTGCGGTCCCCTGACCCAGGAGTGGCTGTGATGTGTAGCCCGGTGTGAGCTCACCTGGCCATCACAAATGATAGCAGTTCAACCTAAGTGGCTTGTCATGTGGACATTTATAGAAGCTAAATAATCTATATGGCATGTTGATTCTAAATTTGGAAGGAAAAACCGGAGGACCCCGGAGACAGGAAGATAGAAAGAAAGAGATGCAAACTTGAAATATTTGTAGTGACATATAATGGGTCACTACAGAAACGAGTGCCAGTTACTGATAGAAAGGGGAACTGGGAGTGAAGTAGCCCTCTCTGCCAGCAGGATATGCAATGTCACGTAAAGGGTCCCTAGGGGGCATAGTTCTAGTGACTGGCAGAGAGAGGGCATCTGAAGACGTAGCAGCCCTGTTGAGTGGCAAGGGCACGTGCTAGGCCAGGGTAAGGGAAGTGGGCCAAAGGTGTATGGCCCAGAACCTTCTGGTAGGTTCCAGAAGGGGGTGTGGCCGAGGGCGGAGCCAGGCCACGCTGGAAGGTATAAAACGGAGGTCCCGAGGCTGCATCGGGGCTGTCTGCTGGAGTGGAACCCGCCGTGCTACGTCTTCCCCTGGGTCTTCGGTCTTTGTGCTCAGCATCGTGGGTCAGGCAGTGTGCCGACTGACCTGACCCGTTTATGTAGTTATCCCGTGGTGGTTACCGGTTACGTAGTTATCCCGTGGTAGTTACCGGTTATGTAGTTATCCCGTGGTGGTTACCGGTTATGTAGTTATCCCGTGGTAGTTACCGGTTATGTAGTTATCCCGTGGTAGTTACCGGTTATGTAGTTATCCCGTGGTGGTTACCAGTTATGTAGTTATCCCGTGGTAGTTACCAGTTATGTAGTTATCCCGTGGTAGTTACCGGTTATGTAGTTATCCCGTGGTAGTTACCGGTTATGTAGTTATCCCGTGGTGGTTACCAGTTATGTAGTTATCACGTGGTAGTTACCAGTTATGTAGTTATCCCGTGGTAGTTACCGGTTATGTAGTTATCCCGTGGTAGTTACCGGTTATGTAGTTATTCCGTGGTGGTTACCGGTTATGCAGTTATGCCGTGGTAGTTACCGGTCATGTAGTTATCCCGTGGTAGTTACTGGTTATGTAGTTATCCCGTGGTGGTTACCGGTTATGTAGTTATCCCGTGGTAGTACCGGTTATGTAGTTACCCCGTTGTGTTTGTAGAATAAACGTGTTGCCTCCTGAGTTATTGTGCTCAAAGTGAACCCACTACATATACAACGGGTATCGTTAGTCGGGATCGAACCCACGACCTCCTGCATACCAGGCAAGGGGGATAACATCTCGTCACTGCGGCACCCCACGTTCACTGCACATCAGCAAAAAGCCACGCTTTAAAAAAAACACTTTCAATGAAAGTGTAGCCGGGTATGAGCTCACCTGTGATTAATCACACGTATAAGTGTGCACTCTGCTCATAGTTAGGGGTAGGCGGGTGTTTTCTTTTATTATTTAAGTGAATGCCAACAGTGATCAGCGATTGGACCACGAGCCCCCCACGTGCAAAGCAGAGTACGAGCCACGTCCCCAATTTAGATTTGCGCGGACTTCGTGCTGGTGAACCGCACATTTGACATTAGCTCAGGCCCGGATGAATGTTCTTGTAGGCCCTAGAAACTTCTGTTTCATAGGCCTTCAGTGATAACTTTCTACACTTGGTACTGCTGCTGCCCATGTTAATACCGCCACTGTCACGTCACTCCATTAGCTTCACACGTACTTCGTCCAGCCGCAGCTGGACAAGATGTCGTTACTGCTGACAGGTTAATTATTTAGTCTGTGCCCTCATTGCAGATATGAAATATCCCTTCTGAAGACGACTTTTGAAAAAAGTTTTGCCGTTTCACAACCACCACCACAAACCACTGGTGGCTCAGCTGATGTGGAGTTGCCACTACTTCTCCAGAAGACAGAACACAACGCAGAGTACATCGAATCATCGTCTCAGAACTTTATTAGTTTTATTGTTGTTATTGTTCTGACTGCTGTCTATTTAGCCGACCTGTCCCCCCTCGCAACGATTCACGAAAACGGAACAATAGGGTACAGCAGGGCAGACCGGCTACAGATGCAAACACAGGTTCAGAATCAGAATCATAATTTACACTGCAGGAGGACATCCGATGAGCCATGAAACTCTTTTTGTCACAGGTGTCCATAAGGACATGTTTAGACCCTTGTTTCAGACATTAATAATAATATAACTCTTTAGGTGAAAAAAATGATAAATAAATAAATAAATAATAATTATTTATTCACCTACGTGACTTTCCCGAAAGAACCAAAGAAATGAGGTCAATTGCCCTCATCAAACTGCCTGAACCCTAAGAGATAAATCCCTCCCCCCCCCCCATAAAAATATATCATTCTAGTTGTGTAAAAACGCAGCTATAAGGATGTTCCGGTAATATGAATCCTGTTATATTGCTGGTATTTACAAAGATAAGTGAATGCGTTTTGTCACGAGGGGTAGAGAGGTTGAGTGGTTAGCAGAAATGTTTGGCGCCACGGTGATGAGATGTTAACTACCTCGCTTGGTATGCAGGAGATTGTGGGCTTGATCCCGACCCTAACGCCTGCCGTATATTTGGAGTGTGCGTATCTCTCTCTCCCCGTGGTCACTTTGATTTTTCTCCAGGTCCTCAGGTTTTGTCTCTACACATTAAGAGTCGATGTGCGTTTAGAGTATTTGGCTATTGCTATGAATGTCCACGTGATAAGCCACTTTGTTGAGCCGTAATTTGTGATGGCCAGGTCGCTTCTGAAAAATAACTACATAGCTCAGTGGACTTTACCTGGCACAATAAAAAAAAAACATCGTAGTCATAGTTTGCATCGGATAAGTGGTCCGCCTGCCATACAAGTTTGATAACCACTCCTCTAGTGCATTGCAAGCGACCATTGAGTTGTTGGTGTTCAATTCCCAACAACATTTGCTGGCCTATGGTCAATCGATATCAACAACAACAATTTGACTTATCATCAAAGTCCACAGCGTCAACACATCGATATCAAGAACAATTAAACATGAAACAAATTGTCAACGTCACCAACTGTATAACATCAACAAAGATCGGTAACAATAATACATCAAAGATAGAATAACAATAATGTAACGGAAAAAATAACATGACAATATAACACCACCATCATTAACATATCAACAACACTAAATATAAATTAAGACCATAATCTCTATGTACGTCTCAAAACATCTCTAGAGTACTTCCCGACAAGGTAGAAAGCTGCAATTTGGTACATAGGTCGCTTTTATGACACAAACTTCAGAAGATAAATCTTAAAATCCGAGATTTTTCATTTTAAGGCCCCCAAATATCGCTTTTAAGTGCCCTATAAACATGTTTGTGCATGTCATTCACAAAACGTTCAAAATATAAGATTGCGTTTGTTTACTTTGATAGAGCATTAAACAGCAAATCCAATTTTAGTGAGAACCACTCTTGATTTGAAGCTTTCGTGACTGCAGGAATCCATACTCTTTGGTTCTTTCGGTAAAGTCACGTAGGTATAAAATAAAATAAGTGACATATTTTATACCTATGTAGTGTTGTAAGGACGAGCAGACTTCTTTAGGAGGCACACTCTGTTTATTGTATTATTTCCTTATACAACGCTTAACACACACAGAGGGATATTCGGTCCCCTCACCCGATACCCTAGGGAGGTACAGCCTCCGGACCTGGCGGGACTCACACGTCTACCGCTAACCTCCTTGATACCTAAGGAGGTACAACCTCCGGACTTGGCGGGACTCACACGTCTACCGCTATCCTAGTCCTCTGGCTAGGACCTAGGGGAGGCTATCTGACCCACCGCTGGCCCGGTGGGTCCTGACCACAGGGTATGCCGAGCCTTAGCCCTTAGAAGGGCTGAAAGGCTGGTCCAGGGTCCTAGCTAGGCTCCAGCCCAGTCTTCTGTCTTCGTGCAGGGAGAGAACTCCCCGAGGTCCGTTGGGTCACCCGTCTTATACCCCTTCGTGGCCAGGTAGAACCAATCATACATTCCCACGTGGAACCGTCTGATTGGTTCGCACCAAACCCTGGCCACGATCCGTTTCACCTCGACTGACCCCAACCGTTGTACCCAGGGGTAATGCTGCACCGCCCTGGTGGCAACGCAGGTTATGCAACAGCGTGTAGTTAACACCTCTACATCACCCCCTCCTTCGGAAGCTCCAGCCGTCCCGGCTGCAACAATGGAAAACTCCGAAATTACCAACGGTAGAAGAATTGTGAGTGTGCCTCACGAACAACAAGAACAATTAAACCCCTATAAATACCCCCCTTAACATAACGTATGTACAAGGCACTAGACATGCCAAAAAAACATTATAACAACCGGCGAGATTTCGCGCGCGTGCGTTTCGCGGGACCATCGTAGGGGATGGCAGGCTTTGTCGGCGGCACAAGGGAAGGAGGAGGATGAGCCAGAGCATCCGGTGGGCCTTTATGCATCTCCACGGGGACACCTGCTGCTCCACGGTCCATTGAGGCCGAACGTGGCCTGCATGGAGCCGTCACTCCCGCGTCATCTGCAGGAGGAATGACACGCCTGCGCTGCGGGTTAGGCACCAACGGGACAACATCCGGCTCGTCGGACGCGTCGCACACTCGGCCCCCATGTCGTGTGTGTTGTGGAGGGACGCGTGGCGTGACGAAGGGTTTTAACCGAGAGAAGTGAACGCACCAGCGACGCCGTCCCCAGCTAATTTTAACACATTGGGGACGCAGGACTTCCACTACCTCAACCGGGCCTCGCCATGGTCTGAGGAGTTTGGCCGACGTGGACACCAGCACCTGGGGGCAGTGGAGCCATGCCCTGTCTCCCGGTGCCCACCGATGCGTGTACGACCGAGGGTCCCGCAGTCGCAAATTCGCCCTTTGGCGGGAAGCCGAATTTTCAATGGCGGCCACCCGTGCCTCGGCCAACTTACGGAGGTTGAATCGCAAGTGGTCAACAAGCTTTGACTTTTGCGGTGGCTGTTCGATTTCCAGCCGAACGTCGGCGGGAGGAAAGGCATCCCTGCCGTACATTAGAAAGAACGGGGAAAATCCCGTCGCCGCGTGAGGTGCCATACGGTATGCGGCGAGGACCCCCGGAACCTGCAAGTCCCAATCGAGGT
Source organism: Petromyzon marinus (assembly GCF_048934315.1). Lineage (NCBI taxonomy): Eukaryota > Metazoa > Chordata > Hyperoartia > Petromyzontiformes > Petromyzontidae > Petromyzon > Petromyzon marinus. The sequence continues at coordinate 5,575,294 of NC_133748.1, read as the reverse complement.
GGGATTCATCGACCTGATGGCATAACATAGCGGTGAGAGTTCTATCAAGGCGCTCCACCATGCCGTCGGTCTGGGGATGGTAGGGCGAAGTGCGCACTTTCTTAGTGCCCAACAGGCGGCACACATCAGTCAGCAAGACTCCTGAAAAATTTCTTCCCTGATCGGTCAGCAACCGTTCTGGTGCGCCCTTGTCCAGGACGTAGCCTTGAACAAAGGCGTCCACAACGGCCGCCGCCGACTGGTTGGGGAGGGCCCAAGCCATAGGCCACCGTGTAAAATACTCTACCCCAACCAGAAGGTACTTATTACCCCGTGGCGTAGTAGGAAAAGGGCCCAAAATATCGAGAGCCACCAACTCATTTATACGAGAGACCGAAATGGGTTGCAGGGGTGGACATGCCGGTTTAGCTGGCGGTTTACGTTGCGCACAATGGGTGCACCCCAGCAAAATGTCAGTGACGTCGCGCAGCATGCCCGGCCAGAAAAATTGCAACCGCAACAACCCAATGGTCTTATGAACACCCAGGTGCAATAAACGCTCATGCGCCGCCCATACGGCCTTGCATCGCAAGGCGGATGGCACGACGATTTTATGTTGACACGAGTCAGCATCCCAATGCATCAACAAGCCGCGCTTCATAACAAATGAATTAAATTTGCCCTGTCTTGGAACCGCATTATTCGCGTGGCGACGCAACCTCAATAACGACATGTCCTCGCCCTGGTGCCGACCCCATTCGGCCAAAGTTAGCCCCAGCAAATCGTCACTGGCCATTGGATCTGCGTGATCCAACATCGGCGCTGAGACGGCGGGAAGTGCGGCTGACACCGTTGTGAGAGGCGCGACCTGCGCAGGCAGTGGCGGCTTACAGCGGCCCGAGCCCAAAAAACACGCACATTTTTGAGCCGGTGGAAGGCGAGACAACGCATCGGCATTCGTGTGTTGTGCACCCCTACGGTAAGTGACATTGAAATCGTAGTCCTGAAGGACTTCGAGCCACCGAGAAAGCTGCCCGGACGGTTGGTCAACCCGCAGAGCGTACTGTAAAGCCGAATGATCAGATCGCACGGTAAAACGCTGACCATACAGGTACGGCCTGTATTGCTGAATAAAAAAACAATGGCCAGCAGCTCACGTCTGGTCACACAGTATCTTTGTTCAGCAAGAGACAAGACTCTGCTACCATAGGCAACAACCCTTTCAATGCCGTCAACTTTTTGGGACAGAACACCACCAATCCCCGTATTGCAAGCGTCGGTGTCCAACACGAATGGCACGGAAAAATCGGGGTACGCAAGGGACGGTGCTGTCACGAGCGCGTTCCGCAAGGAGTCGAACGCAGCCTGTTCTGCGTCCCCCCAATGAAACGCCACCCCTTTTGATGTAAGGGCGTGGAGCGGCTTGGCAATTGTCGCGAAGCCAGCAACAAACCGGCGGTAGTACGACGCAAAACCAATAAAACTACGAACATCGCCCGCAGATGTAGGGGTCGGCCAATGTTGAACACATTTGGTTTTTTCAGGGTCGGTAGAGATGCCCGAGTGGCTAACTATGTGGCCCAGATAGCGCACAGACTCACGCAGAAGGTGACACTTCTGCGGCTTGAATTTCAAGTTAGCGGCCCGCATTTTCAAGAAGACAGCACGCAACCGTTCGATGTGTTCGCCGAACGTGCGGCTAAAGACGATGACGTCGTCAAGATAAATGAGACATGAGTCCCACTGGAGCCCAGCGAGGACCAGCTCCATGAGCCTCTGGAACGTCGCTGGGGCCGAGTGGAGACCCATGGGCAATCTATTAAACTCGAAAAGGCCCTGTGGTGTCCGGAAAGCAGTCTTAGGTTTTGACGATTCGTCGAGGGGGAGTTGCCAAAACCCCGACAGAAGGTCCAAGGTGGAGAAATAGTGCGCCCCTGCCAGGGCATCCAATGACTCGTCCATACGACGGAGAGGGTAGGCGTCCGCTACCGAGATTTTATTTAGGCGCCGAAAATCAACGCAAAAACGGAGACTGCCATCGTGCTTTTTGACCAGCACTATTGGAGCACCCCAGGGACTAGTGAAAGGAAAAAATATATCGGCCTTCAGCATGTCATCCACAGCCGATTTAACATGCTGTTTCTCTGCCGGGCTAAGCCGAAACGTGTTTTGTCGAATTGGGGCAGCGTCACCAGTATCAATGTGGTGACGCAGCAGCTTGGTGCAGCCAATATCAAATTTAGATTTACTAAAGACATCGGAAAATTCTCGCAGAAGAGCGCGCAATTTAATTCGCTGCGAATGAGACAGATCACCCGTGTCTGTGCAGAGCGCGTCCAACCATCTCTCATCCGATTCGGAAGGAGGTAGGACCTGCGGCGTGTCATGCACGTGTCCCGCGACTCCGGTCCCCAACGGCACCGGGGTCGCGTGAGCGAGCACAGTTCCTTGCGGAATGACGGTTGTGGACAATCCGACATTCAAAACCTGCAAGAACGGCTCCCTGTCGGCTGCTACGAGGGTCTGTGCAGCCACCAAATCTAACCCCTTAGCAGCCGCGTTTGAAGGCCTCAGCAAAATGCCATGTGCCGAGGCCTCCGGGGCTAGTGGTTTTTTAAGTTGCAAGGGCACGAGCATTTGTGTCCCTGGTGGAATGCGGACTGTGCTCGCAACAAACGCCTGCACCGAGGCACTAGCCTTGCGCGGATGTGAGGGTGTTGGCAAGAACGCCATCCATCGACCCGACGGGAGTTCGATGCAGCCTTGATCTACAAGGATCTTAATAGGCATTTTCGCGAGAAAATCAGTGCCTAACAAACACGGCACGGCGAGGGAAGAAGAGACCAAAATAGGCCCTGCCAATTTAATGTCTCCAATCGAAATTTGCGCCCGAATTTGCCCAATAATGCCAAGTGAACTGCCATTAGCGGCGAAACACGGGATAGAAACCCGTTCCAAGGGGCGGCATCGTACGGGCAGTATATTGTAAATCAGATCCGAAATGATCGTAGCCGACGCACCAGTATCGACCAACACGCGAAATTCCACACCCTCGATTGATCCGACAACCACGGACGAACCTTGCCGTCACTGCGACTACCCTATGGGCCAACTCAGACCACTGCCCAGGTCCGAGTGGCCGCGAACAAACGCCAGAATACCCCCCATCACACGCCGAATCGCGAGCCCTTCTTATGGTGCGTTGCAGTGTGTATGGTGTGAATGAGGGCCGAGCGTGAGAGGCGTCGCGACTTGCCTGGTTTTGCCGCGATGCCGTGGACGTCCTGTAGTCCTGGCCCCGGGATGCGGAGGGGCGTCGTCGAGGCGCACGGCAGTCAGAGGAGATGTGGCCTCGTCGGCCACAGTTGAAGCACGTCACGTCGCCGCGTGGAGCAGGCCGTCCCCGCTGCTGGTCGTTGCGGCGACGAGCGTGGTCGGGCGATCGCCGGCCCGTTGACCTGGTCGCCATGAAGGCCCGGTCGGGGGAGAACTCGGCGTCCCTGCTGGCAGGCTCCGACGTTGAAGCCGAGGCGGCGATGGTCGATCCCGTGTGGAGCAGCAGATGTGCGTGGATGCACCGAGCGGCTCGTAGCGAGCACATACCGTCGTCATCCACCGCTTGGATGACGATGCGCAGCTCGCGCGCCAGCTCCAGCATCTTCTGGAGAACGATGGCATCGATGGCCTCGTCGTCCATGCGAGGGTAACCCGCTCTTGCCATCGCCAGTAGAGCGGTCCGGAATGCCAACGGAGACTCTTTAGGGCGGCGTCGCCTGTCGTAAAATCGGCTGCGGACGTTGGATGGAGGCCCATACACGTCGGACATCCGTCGGAGGGCCGATTGAAGAGTCGCCCTTTGTTGCCTGGGGATGGTGAGGAGCGAGGCGAGAGCGTCGTCATCCAAAGTGGCCGGTAGTGCTCGGAGCGCCTGTGCGTCCGACCAGCCCACCATCTCTTGGTGGCTCAGGAAGTGACGCTGGAACGCCGCTCAGTCGCCCCCTTCAGATGTGAATTCTCGGAAGATGGGCAGGCGTTGTTGGAGGGCGGACATCGTCTCCCCCTCAGCTTGTACCGTCTCTAGCCGGAGATCTGCGATTTCCCGGCCGATAGAGTCTACTGTACCGTGTCGGTACAGTGATGACGCGGCGTCCGCTGAGGAAATTGAATTTGCAGCGTCGCGTGCTGATGACGTTGCGGGTTGTGATTGGCCCCCCGCGTTCCCAGGATGCCCCTGGCTTCCGCTTCCGGCAGAATCACGTGGTTCCCCGGCGGGAAAATCAAAATGTCTGCCCCGGCCTATGGCAGAAACGTCTGCCGGCGGTTGACTCGGCCTGCCCTCAACCTCCAAGTTGATCTCTTCGAGAATGGAGGCCGCGGCGTGTAGGAGTTGAGCGAGACGGCCGTGTGCTGCCCTGATTCAGTCCCCCATGGCAGGGGGAGCAACCGGCTGCTCAACCGGTGGCTGGGCGGCCATCAACGCGGCAGCGTTTTCAGCGGAGCTGGCGGTGCTTGCAGGTGAGACAGCGTTATCTTCGTTCTGGCTCCGCGCGTGGGCTGAGCTTCTGGTTTCCATTTCCAACCACTTCTGACTCCAGTTGTAGTGTTGTAAGGACGAGCAGACTTCTTTAGGAGGCACACTCTGTTTATTGTATTATTTCCTTATACAACGCTGAACACACACAGAGGGATATTCGGTCCCCTCACCCGATACCCTAGGGAGGTACAGCCTCCGGACCTGGCGGGACTCACACGTCTACCGCTAACCTCCTTGATACCTAAGGAGGTACAACCTCCGGACTTGGCGGGACTCACACGTCTACTGCTATCCTAGTCCTCCGGCTAGGACCTAGGGGAGGCTATCTGACCCACCGCTGGCCCGGTGGGTCCTGACCACTGGGTATGCCGAGCCTTAGCCCTTAGAAGGGCTGAAAGGCTGGTCCAGGGTCCTAGCTAGGCTCCAGCCCAGTCTTCTGTCTTCGTGCAGGGAGAGAACTCCCCGAGGTCCGTTGGGTCACCCGTCTTATACCCCTTCGTGGCCAGGTAGAACCAATCATACATTCCCACGTGGAACCGTCTGATTGGTTCGCACCAAACCCTGGCCACGATCCGTTTCACCTCGACTGACCCCAACCGTTGTACCCAGGGGTAATGCTGCACCGCCCTGGTGGCAACGCAGGTTACGCAACAGCGCGTAGTTAACACCTCTATACCTACGTGACTTTACCGAAAGAACCAAAGAGTATAGAGAACCATTCTTTTATTGTTTTTGAGATATTTCGGTTTCAAGTGGTTTTTAATGAAAAAAAAACACATTGTATGATGTAGAAATGTTTTGTTCTTTCTTCTAAAAAAAGAATGGAATATTTAAATTGAGCAGTTTCCGATGGGTACGGCTTTACCATGAGAAGTTGAATCAAAGTTGTCAACAATTACATTTTTTAGCGGAATTTTTTTTGTAGTTTTTCATGTCCGATCGTAGATAAAAGTTGTAAACAAAACCTATCACAATTATTATGTTTATTGAAATATTTGCCTGGCGAAGACAGCTTTATGAACTAGTAATATAACCTATCAACATCAAAACACAACATGACGTAATTTCATTACCAGCAACGTTCTAACATGACAATACCGTCTCCCCAACATCGACAACGCCGCGACGTGTAAACATGAGTTCGATTCCAGGCCACGGATAGCATAGATGTTGCATTGATATCTGAAAAAGTAATGGCTCCCTCATCTCCCCTCCATTTAACCACCAACTTGCATTGACCAGCGTGGCAAAGTGTGTTGTAGCAAATACACTCCGCATATACAAAATACCACGAGCCCCCATAGAGCATTTCCAGAGGCAAACACAACAACAAAGATACAGATACCCCGTGTAGCCTCTAACAGAGTGTTGGGGCAAGAGCAGTTAGTAGTGAGCACCTATGGAGACCAGCACAAAACACAAAGGGGGAGGTGTATGGCCAACACCTTGCCCGGCCGCTTTTGTCTCCCCAATGCTGATATTTATGCTTCACAGCAGGAGCTCATTAAAGGCTGAGTCAAGCTAGCGTCGTCCCAAAACTGGTCCAGATAATAGTCACTGATGGTGGCCATGAGCGGGAATGGAACTCGGGTCGCCGGGTTCGTAGGGCCGCACACTAATCGCTAAACTACCACTCCCGTACATAGGAGCACACAGACATTGTTATGCACACACGCAACTTGTGTTAGTACATCCACATTGCAGTAAACACGCAAAACGACAAATCCCCCCTATATCCTTGAACAAACTGTTGGGGCAAGTGCTTGTAGCAAGTAATGCCTACGAAGGGGATGGGTGGCTAACACCGCACTCATTATACACACAAAGTGCTTGCCACAAATGAACCACAATACCTCGCTGACCTCGTCAAAGAGCATAAAACATCACGTGAACTCCGGTCATCATCGCAGTAGCAGATTTTGGATAGCAATCGAACAAAGATGGTCACTGTATCGCACGCTTTCAGATGCTTTTTAAACTACACGACACTATATACTACACCAAAATACACTACACTATAGACTACACTTTTGGCTAGCCATCGAATAGAGAGAGGTCACCGCATCGCGCTTCTGCAGCTGTCTGGAACGCTCTTCCTTCCGATATTAGGAAGCCACTGGAGCTATGCAGTTTTAAATCATAGAGATTGACAACTCATTGCTTTAGAACTGCTTTTTGTGTTTAGTTTGTTGTCCTTCCCCTGCACAACCGATGAGCAGTTGGCTACATACGGTGCCAAAGAAGTTCAACACACGTACACAAAACATACAACATACATACAACATGCATATAACATACACACAACATACATACGGATGCGTAGCTCTCGCTTTGTCTGCGCTCGCGTCTTGCTCCAAGCTGCAGCTCCTTCGCGATAGCCGCAGTGAGCAATGGGCGTGCGGTCGAGCCAGATGCGTCACTCGGTCGATGAGAAATTCCATTTCCTCTCTGGGAAAAAAAATGCCGCGTTGTTATTTACCACAGCCAAGAACAGGGCTGTGTGTGAGCAATTGAGTGTGTGTGCGTATGTTTCTGGGTCAGCAGTAGTGTAGTGGTTAGCGTGCTCTGCTCCGACCCCGACGACCACAGTTTCCGTTCACGACCACCACCCAGTGATGATTTTTTTTACCGGTCCTGTGCCTCCCCTAAATCGACTCAGCCTAAAACTAATATCTGGTGTGGTGTGTAAACATCGCCACGAGGGAAACAAAGGCGGCCTTCATAAGCTAGCCACGTCGGTTCTAAAACAAAATATCTACAGAGCTCAGTGGGCTTTACCTGGTAAATAGTTTAGTTGAGCAATGGTTGTGAGCGCAGTGGCTGTCAGGGCTGCACTCTTACCTGGTGAGCTAAACCCAGAAGCCTCAAGCCACGTGCGCGAGATCGAACCCAGGCAATGGCCGTGGCCGGTCGTGCGTGCACAGAGATGGGTTTGGAGCCACATTTATCTCCTGATAACATAATAAAAGACAAATCTTCCCATTCAAAACACGAGACTATGCTCATAAGTAATAGCCAATGCACTAGCTCGTTGTCTCTTAACTGATACACGGGCAGTCCTCCATTTACGAATGGGTCCCGTTCCTGAGAGCGATTCGTAAGTCGAACGGTTCGTAAGTCGGAACGCAACAATGCACTGCATTTAAATGCACATATGGTCAGTGTTATACAATTAGTTACGGTTCAACAAGGAAAAAGGGAAAAATTGTAAAACTCATAAATAAGAATAAATATTGTACATCTACACGTAATAAGTAAAATGGAATATAATAAGTAAAATATATGTTCACCTCCGATTAACACGGTTCGCTACATATGGTGGGAAATAAGTTGGCTTTCTTGTCGGAAGGGGCGTACCAAGTCCCCACAATTGTACGCACGCACACACACACAACAACAACAACAACAACCGCCATTCGCCACTAGGTGGCGGTGACGTCACCACGACGCTTGTGCCAGGCAATGTGCACCTTGAGGCCACGTGAAATATCGAACGCCCGCTGGCAGGAGGTCACGGGGCAGACCCAGGTGCCACGGGTCGAGTGACTGAGATGACTGGCTGCTGCACCACCTGTGCCCCCTACTGTGCCAACCTGCTGTGCTTTAGCCACCCAGCGCTCCGCTCGTTGTTGTGAGCATCGATCCTCCGCCCTCCGTTGTTGTTGGAGGGCGACTGCCTCCAACTGCCCAATAGCATCCTTCACGAGCCTATTCCACAGAGGCCGATCTTGACACCGATGGTACCAGCCATCGGCAAGTCCACTCAGCTCCACGTCCTCCTGTACCACATCACACCATCTCTTCTCTAGCCCGTACCGCGCCCGTTTAGCCCCCTCGTTCTGGCCGAACAAATGCTGTTTGGGCATGCGGTGGCTGGGCATTTGGGCTACATGACCCAGCCAACGCAGCCTTGCCTGCCGGAGGAGCTCACCGATGAGACATTGCCCAGATCTTTCAAGTATTTGTGAGCTCCCCACACAATCCAGCCTGGTTAAACCCAGGATGGATCGTACGCAGGCCAGCCTAAATGTTTCCAACCGGCGAAGATGCTCCATTAAGGGGGTCCACGTTTCACAAGCGTAGAGAAGGGAGGGAATAACCATGGCCGAGAAGACCTGAAGCTTAGTGCGGAGCGACAGACCAGGTAGCTTCCACACAGCGTTACGCAACCGATGAAAATATATTGCCGCTCGACTGATTCGGAGTGAAACCTCTGCTGTTAAACTGGAGCCGGTCATAAGCACACTGCCCAGGTATGGGAAACTCTCCACTCTCTCCACAACTGCCCCATCACCGATTGGGAGTTGTGGGGGTGGAGTGCCCGATGGTTCAAAATACCCAGGCAGGGCACGCTCCAGTCTCAGCAGCAGCGTCTCCAACTCCTCCTCTGAATGAGCAGCTATTACCAAATCATCGGCATACATAGCGTGGTTGAGCAATAGGGAGCCATCCCTTGACCGCACCCGGGCATCGATCAGCCTCCCTTTATATCTGTACCAAATGGAGATTCCCCCGGTACAGCTATTGAAGCCTTCACGAACTACGTGGTCAAAATAGATGTTAAATAATGTGGCAGTCAGAGGACATCCCTCTCGCACCCCACAGTGTACAGGGAATGGCTCTGACTCCTGGCCACGTAGTTTTACCTGGGCCCGCTCACCATCATGAAGGTCCTTAATTATCATGAGCAGAGGGTCAGGGACTCCAAAATCACGAAGAACAACCCAGAGCCCAGGCCTACTGATAGTATCATAGGCCTTGACCAGGTCAATAAAGCAGAGATGTAGGTCTTGTTGGAATTCCCTACACCTCTGCTGTAGCAGACGGACAGAAAACATGGCATCTGTGCAGTACCGCCCTTTCCTGAAACCGCATTGTGGCTCCGCAAGCCTCTCCTCAGCATACCTGGCAAGGCGATGTTGAATAATCCTTGCCAGGACCTTTCCCGGCACACTGAGGAGTGAGATGCCCCTGTAGTTGTTACAGTCTGTGCGGTCCCCCTTCTTAAAGAGGGGGACCACCAGGGCATCCTTCCAATCCTGCGGAACCCGTCCAGTGGTCCAGACTGTTGTTATGATGTCATATAGGGCAGTCTGTGCACAAACGCCACCCTCCCTCAGCATTTCGCTTGGGAGATCATCTCTGCCCGCTGCCTTTCTTGGTCTCAAACTCCGGATCGCCTTCAGTACTTCCTCAACAGATGGTACTTCAGACAGCCACTCACAGGGGGTGACTTCTTCCAATATTTGAGGTACCGCAGCCTCAGCAGGGTCATCCTCACTTTGTGCCACTGTTTTCCTGGCTGAGGGATTTTCCCTCCCCCAGGACCTCACAGAAATGCTCAGCAAATCTGCAAACCTGTTCCTGGGGGTCGGAGATTGGATCACCGTGTTTTCCCCTAATGATGGTAATAGGTGTGGCGCTGCAGGTTACTTTTTTGACGGAGTTAAATAGAGTTTTGTGATCGCGGGCCACTGAGGCAGACTCCATCTCCTCAGCAACCCGCGACCACCACCCATCCTTCCAGCGCCTCACGGCTCTCCGAACCTCCGAGCGAAGGCTGCGGTAAGCCTCCTCATTCTCCGACGTGGGATTCTGTAGCCGATGACAGTGGGCCTGTCGCTTTTTCTCAACCATTCTGAACACCTCCTCTGTCAGCCAGGGTCTCTGGTGAGGTCTGGATCGCGTACCCAAAGCAGCCATTGCAGCTGCATGAGTCACAGTCCTAAGCCTCGCCCATTTACCATCGACATCAGGAGGAGTGAGGGACGATGCCAACCCCAGCCGCAAGCGATGATGAAATTATTGTTTGCAACTATCATAAGATAACTGAGACCAAGCCACTTTAGGTTGGAATGGGGTCCTGGGTGTACACCCACCACCGAAGTGGAAGAATGGTAGGCGCATCTTACAGATGACTAGTCGACGGTCAGAGGGCAGGTCAGCTCCACGGTAGGTTCTGGTGTCAAGGACATGGGCTCGCATCCGCTGGTCCGTCACTATGTAGCCCAGCAGATATTCAAGCTTGGACCCGGCATGCATCCATGATGTTGTGTGGATGCGCCGATGCCGGAACAGCGTGTTGGTAATTACAAGCCCATGGGCTGCACAAAAATCTAGCAGCCTCCTACAATTGTTATTGAGCTGATCTGGCCCATGCCCTCCAATCACCCCAGACCAGGTGCCAGCATCATGACCAACTCAGGCATTAAAGTCACCCAACAAGATGACTCTATCCCGAGGGGGCACTTTAGCCAGCACCTGTGACAGGAGGTCAGAGAAGGCATCTGACTCATCGGCTTTGCCTGCATCCCTTTACGGATGTTCGTCTTCGGTGGGGGCATAAGTAACCACGACCAACACTCCTCGCCTCCGGTTGATGGGAAGGCGAGCCCAAAGTGGCCTGGGGCTTACAGCTTCCCACACCTCACCGCCAGGCTCCCATGCCCCCTTCATTCTTTTGTTCAAAAGAAGAGCCACAGACACACACACAGACAGACACACACGCACAGAACGACAATGATCCCCTGTGTAGCCTTACAGACTGTTGGGGCAAGTACTGTTAGTGAGCAGCACTGTATACAGACACACACACAGATACAAAGACACACGCATACAGAGACAAAGATCACCTGTGTAGCCTGTGAGAGACTATTGGGGCAAGTGCTGTTAGCAAGCAGCACCTATGAAGGCCGGCACTGCACACGAGGGGGTGGGTGGCCATCACCACGCCCAGGCGCCTTTGATTCCACAGTGGCGGTGTTTACACACTGCAACAGGTGTACATTTGAGGCTGAGTCGACCTAGAGGATGCCCAGAGACCCATTCAGATGAATGTCAGTGGTGTTGGTCGTGACCGGGAATGTTGTGAGATTACTTTCCAACACAATGGTGTATTGAAGCAGAAATGCACTTACATTGTTTGTTCACATGCCAATTATATTAATTTGCTATGCCGGGTGGAGGGGTGTGTACGACACACATTTTACATACGCGGTCTGATCCAAAAAATCTACTTTGAATTAAGATTTTGGTCATGGCAGCCCACACCTTGATTCATATCAACATTTATCATTGGACTTGAACTCCTCGCTCACAGTCTGAGTCAGCTGGGCCCCACAGTGGCAAGATGTTCACTATCTCGCCTGCTGTGCAGGAGGTCGTGGGTTCGATTCACACCCTGACTTCACAGTGGCTAAGATATGTTATATACCTCGCCTGGTATACAGGGTTGTGGGTTCGTTCCCGATCCCGACCCTGACGCCTGTATATTTGGAGTTTGCGTGTCTCTCTCATCGTGGTCATGTGGAATTTTTTCTGGGTCGTCATGTTTTTCCCTCCACATTTATAAAAATGCTTTTGAGTGTTTGGCTGCGATAAACTTCCACATGATGAGCTACTTTGTTGAGCAATCATTTTTGGCCAGATCGCTTCTGAAAAAGAGCTACATAGTTCAGTGGGGCTAACCTGGTAAAGTTAAAACAGCCACCTACCTTCTCTCTCTGTGTGTGTCGGTGGGACACTGAGCCAACCAGCGGCCCAGGTTATCAAAGCAGACAAATTGTGGTCAACAACTCGCAAGAGTTTGCTAGCTAAAAGGACACGATGATGATTATCATCAATGGGCAACCTTGGTTAATCCACTATTGGGATGATGAAGGCCCTCCACAACCCATTGTCAGCTTCTGAAACGACCTGGTATAGAGCATCACATTCAATCAGTAGTGCGCTCGTTGAAATGTTACCTTTGTAGAGAGGTGATTTTCTACCAGAGTGGTCCAATCTGTAGGCAAGGGAGTGGGTGACCGCACTGGGGAGCCTACTAAAGGCTGTATGGAAGCGATAAGGTGGCTTTAAAAATTAAAATCTTAATCCAGGCTTCCACTGAAAACCGCGAGCTCACAAATAAAGCGGAGTGGTCTGTGGCACACTGTACACCTTCAGATCGCTCGGAGACGTCATGGCTACCTGCTGCTTTACTCCCTGAGATGTAATTTATTTATTTTAAAGCGTTTGTAAAAAAAATAAAGATAACATATATACAGCAATCCCACGCAAATCCGTTGGGAGTTTAGTTCCTGGAAAATGACGTGGCAGGCAAAACCGCGGTTGGTAAAGTACAGGGGGCCTCTGCGGTAATGCGTGTATGATGTTTAACGTCTTTCGCACCATACATGGCCCACTGTGCTAATCGGAGGTGCAGTATTAAGTCTATGGGCAGTTTTGATTGAAAGCTTTCGTGACTGCAGGGATTCATATTCTTGGTTCTTTCGGTGAAGTCACGTAGAAGGGAAACAATAAAATAATAAAAATATAAAACAATAAAATTCTCACGACGTTTCGACTGCAACACAAGCAATCATCATGATGATGATTGTTTTATATTTTTATTATTTTATTGGTTTATATTTTTATTATTTTATTGTTTTATATTTTCATTATTTATTGTTTTTCTATGGGCAGTGATGATTCTATGGGAAGTGTTGAGTCTATGTGTAGTGTTAGCCTATGTGTAGTGAGTCACTTTTGAGACACTAATAGTAGGAGGCAACACGCGTTTATTCAACACATTTAACACTTGTTCACACATGGGATAACTACAAATAGGTCAGAGCAGCCGGCACTCTGTATAACCTATGATGCCAGAGACGAAGACAAAGACGTAGCGTGTAGGTTTCCATTCCACCGACAGACAGCCCTTATCCAGCCTCGGGACTTCCCTTTTATGCCCCCCGGCATGGCCTGGCTCCGCCCTACCAGAAGATTCTGGGCCACCTTCCACGTGTCCCTTGCCTGGCTCTGCCCTTGGCTACGCCCCCTGTTAAAACCCACCAGAATGTTCTGGGCTATACCCCACGTGTCCCCTCTGTCACCTTTGCCCCATATCCCTTACCCCGGCCTTTTACGTGCTCTACCAGCTGGCCGGGGTGCTACGTCCTCATATGTACATTTCTGCCAGCAGCCTAGTGACACACTCTGTGGCCTTGCATGCTCTGCTGACAGAACGGCTGCTACACCCTGCTCTGCTGGCAGGTCGGCCGTTACGCCCACAATTCCTCTCTTTGTCAGTAATCAGCGCTATGCGCCATAGTGACCATTTTTTTGTCATTACATCACCCCCCCCCTCAAAAAACACAGCCGTGCCGGCTGACCTCCATATCTCGTGCAGCGGGACGACTACCCAATTAACCAACAACAATTCCTACGACAACAACAGCAACAACAACAACCTTCATACACACCACCCGACGACTGCTGGCATGCCACAGCCCACGAACACAGGTAGAACTCAGTTCAACCGGCAAACACAGCCCGGCTCGTGTCTGTGCCCACTTTCCAGACGATGGCGGAATAAATAGGATGACTGGGGCAGTTATTTAAAACGAACAGTTCTTAAACAGGTCCTCGTCGTTGGACCCCCGGGTGGGACAAGGGCAGGTTCCCTGAGGACGACTTGAAAATGGTCTAACGGGCACGGCCCCTCACGGAAAGAAGATGGGGGGGGGGGGAAGCGGGTTTTGGTCATTCCTCCCTCCTTGGATGGCTTTCAGATGGCTCAACGGGTGGTTTCCGCGGTTGTCAAGTGCTGGATTCCTGTGGGCGGAGGAACAAAAATCTGCTGAGGCCTAACCTCCATGGTCGCACGCCCAGGCTCGTCGGCCACATCAGACACCCTGCCTTCGGGTAGTGAGGATGAAACAACCTGGCAAGGAGGAAAATAAGGTTTCAGCCGCGATGGGTGCACGTTCCAACGCCTGCGACCAGGGGCGGTGCCAGGGGGGGTGACAGGAGTGACATTCTGCGTATAAGTGTACGACATTCGGTCTGGTGGACTCCGTGCAACTGCATTGTCAGAGTGTGTCGCCAACCAATGGTCTCTAGTTCAACAGCCTGACTCTCTAATAATTCTTGAAATACAAATTTGTTGAATGTCACCCCGGCCTGAAATCCTGGCTCCACCCCTGCCTGCGACCAACCTGGATCCGAAAACATTGCGGCCTCCTGACCTCTATCAGCTCAACCGGGCCATGCCATGGTCTATACAATTTAGGGGACGTGCCCAAGGGCACATGGGGGCAATGCAGCCATGCCTTCTTCCCAGTTTTCCATGGGTTCCCGGACTCCCAAAGCCCTGCCAGTTTCTCATTGGCCATGAAAGTGCAGGAGGCGGGAGGCGGGATGCCTCCTGCACTTTAATCAATCGTTTAAGGGTGAGGTGCATAAGTCTTGGCACAGCGACTCTCTTTTTACCCGACTCAATATTTAACTGGGCTTCCATGGGGGGGGGGGTCACACTCTCTCCCGTACATAAAAAAGAGGAGAACCCGGTAGAGGCGTGAGGGGCCATCCTATAGGCCGCGCCAACATCAGGAACATCTAGGTCCAAATCGGACTGTGCCTCATTGACTTGTTGGCACAACATGGACGTAAGAGTCCTGTGCAGGTGCTCTACCATCCCGTCAGTCTGGGGATGGTAGGGAAAAGTACGAATTTTCTTTCTAACCAACAGATCACACACTTCAACAACTTAAAAGAAAAATTCCGACCTTGGTCCATAAGGAGACGTTCTGGGGCCCCTTTATCGAACATGTACCCATGAAGGAAAGCATCCGTAAAATACGCAGCCGACTGATCTGCCAGGGGCCATGCCACTGGCCAGCGTAACAGGTACTCCACCCCAACAAGTAAGAATGTATTACCCCAATAGACTGCAACCATGATCGGGCCAGCCTCGGTTGGGGCTTTCGGGGAGCACATTCCACACACCCCAAGGTGCATAAGCTGCACAATGGGGCAGCTCTCCTAACTCTACCCTGCAGAGCAGTCGGCACAGCGATGCGGTAACGCTGCACTTCTGCATCCCATCTCATGAGCAGCCCATCTCGGAGGACCACGGGGGACATACACCCTGGACCCTTCCTACTGCTCGTTGTACCGACATGGTGACATATTTTTAGAAGGGAGGCATCCTCTGCCTGGAGGCGCCCCCACTCCTCGTGTGCAAGACCAATGGTGTTGTCGCACACGACCATCACTATGGATGGTGGAGAGTCCACTGACGCTACAACGGCGCAAGGCTCTCATTCACCTACCGGTTTATAACGCCTGGCACCCACCAAACATGCACAGTAGCCCTTGCGCGACAATCGCGACAAAGTGTCCGCATTACAGTGGCGCAACCCTTTCCTGTAGGTGACTGTGAAGGAGTAGTCCTGTTAAACCTCCAACCATCATGAGAGCTGTCCAGACGGCTGGTCAATTCGCAGTGCATATTGCAGGGCCGCGTGATACGTGCGTACCACAAACTGCCTACTATAGAGGTATGGACGGTACTGCTGCATAAAAACTCGCAGCGTGTAACACAATAGCGCTGCTCTGCGGAGGACAGTACCCGGCTCCCGTAAGTGACTACGCTCTCCACCACGTTCTCCACCTGTGACAACACGCCGCCTATTCCAGTGTCGCTGACATCAGTGTCCAGCACGAATGGCAAGGAGAAATCGGGGTACCGAAGAGGAGGTGCATTAACGAGGCCATCGCGCAATGCAACAAATGCGGCCTCCTCCTCCTTCCCCCACGGAAACCTCTGACTCTTTGCAGTGAGAGCATTTAGCAGCTTCGCGACTGTATCGAACCCGGGCACAAAGCTTCGGTAGTATGACGCGAGCCCAACAAAACTGCGGACTTCACCCACTGACGATGGGTTGGCCACTTTCGCACGCATGCAGTTTTATCAGGGTCCATGGCAATTCTGGCCTCGCTAACAATGTGACCCAAATAGTGAACCGACTTTTGCAAGAGGTGACATTTTTGAGGCTTAAACCTAGAATTGGCTGCCCGCATTTTGACAAACACCGAACGCAGCCGCTGCAGAATGTTGTATATATAGGCCTTTTTCCAAAGATTCATATTAGAATAATTCTGCCAATATTTTTGTTTATTATTGATCGGGGCGAGCATGGGGCATGAAAGGGTGAGGCACATCCCACCCCTCACACCCACTGCCTTACAGCATTTAAATCAACTCGAGGGTGGAGGCCATGAAGAGCCATTAAATAATAAACTCCGGGGCAAAGGGAGGTTAACGACGATCTTGGAAATCTCCAGATTGTCAAAGGACCACATGACATGCCTTCCCCGCCGACGTTGTGGACAGTTCACAAACAAATAGCCAGACTCACTGGCACGGACGCAGAGCACAGGGCAAACGAACATTATAACTGATATACTTTGTTTCATACGGTAAAAGTTCGAAGCTTGGCTATAAGAATTAGTCGACATTATAGACTGCAGTATTCATTATTTTATTTCTTATTGTATCTTTCTATCTACGTGACTTTACCAAGAGAACCAAGGAATATTAATTCCGGCAGTCAAGAAAGCTTAAGTGGAAACTTAGTTATATCTCCATCCTCAGGATATCAAAATATAACTCGAGAATAAAAAGCACGGATCCTTGGATACAGAAAAGGAGCAAAGATTAATCAAACCCTTGGAATACCGGAGGTAACATCTAATGGTACATTACAAATCTTGGTTAAACGTAAACCAAATAATAATCAAAAGAGATTAGACCGGGGGTAACTCAAAAGAGATACGAGAAAAATAGGTCAAACACACAAGACCAGATAATATGTATTCCATGCAATCAGAGCCTCCCTGGCCGCCTTTGTCTTCCAACAATTTGACACAACACAGAGTAGCCATAAAATACGTATGAAGGGAGAGTGCCTCCCTCCCTTTTAGCAGAAACCACGGAGGCAGGAAAAAAGGGGGGTAATGCAAACAAACATAAAATGTGATGGAAAGCAGCCAGTCAGGGGTCACCAAGAGGAGAGGGGGGAAGCGACCAAACAGTTGCCCATTGTTGTTGTTTTACCTCTTTCTATCTATGTAACTTCACCAAATGAACCAAAGAACATGAGCTCCTGCAATCACGAAAGCTTAAGTCCAAACTAAGCTATATTTCCAACCTCAGGATATCGAAATATAAGTCGAGAATAAAACACTGATCCCTGGTGACATGGACTGAGAACAAAGCTTAGCAAAACCCTCGGAATAGTGGTGGTAACAACGAGGGCACATTACAAATCTTGGTTAAACATAAACCAAATAATTATCACGAGGTAGACCGGGGGTAACTCAAAAGGAACACAAGAAAAATAGGTCAAACACACAAGACCAGATAATATGTATTCCATGGAATCAGAGCCTCCCCGGCCACATTTGTCTTCCAACAATTTGACACATACACATGGTAGCCATAAAATACGTATGAAGGGTGTCTTCCCTCGAGATAACAAACACTACGAAGAGAAGGGGAAGGAATGCAAACAACTATGATGGAAAGCAGCCGTCAAAGGTCAAAAAGGGGGGGGGGCAACCAGGCTCCTGCGGTCACGGGAGGAGAACGAGACGGAGGACATCTGTTTTTTTTTTTTCCCCCTCGCAAGAGGCGCGTGGAGGGGAGAGAATTTCAGATATAAGCAGTGACACGACACACACAATTCAGTACGGCAAGCGGCAAGCTCCGGGGTGGGCCCTGCAATCGACCAAGGATGGCGAGGCTTGCCGAGTAGCGATGTGTCACCATGTACGAGTTCGGTGCTGACAGAAGAAGTATCGCTCAAGTTATTCTACACTGAGTGCCAACTCCCACCCGGCAGCTGCACGATCAAGGAGAGAGATAGAGTGACGAGCAACGACAAGCAATCAACCGGGAGAAATGGCGGAAAGCGCCAAGCAGCGACCAAGCCAGCATCGCAGAGGACCGGCTGCACGCGCAATCGTGCATCTCCAGATAGCACGGAGCAGTAGAGAGCGCGCAGCAGCGCCACCAGTGCCACCGAGCAAGGGTATCAGCGGCCAGCGGACAAACGGTGAGCACTACGAGCACTTTCAAAGACAAGCGTTGTGCCGACTCTCTTCATCTAGCAGTGGACAAACAGCTGCAGCTGCCGCCTCAAAGAGAGAGAGCGAGGAAGCTGTTTGTCTGAGACGTCCACATTCACAGACCTACAACGCATCGCCCGGCATCTGCTTAACGCAAAGATTTGAATAAGGAGACAAAACCACCAACAAACACATAACGCTCATATCGGGACAAATAATAAGAAGACTGATAATAAGAGTGCGCCAACTATTCGCTGATGATGAAGAACATTACTGCCCATTGAGAAACGTGGATACGGTCGTTTAGAAGTATTTTAGTCATTCGTTTTGTTAATTGCTTAATTGTACAAATGAATTCACTGATGAAACTAAACGTTTGGAAAAAAAACTACGTTACGAATATATATACTCACAGGGAGACTATCGTGTTAAAATCTGTATTTTGATCACAGGATCTTGCCGGCCATTTTATTGAAGCCTTAGCCAATTGATAAGCATTTGCTGAAGCAGGCACACTGCCGCACACCATTGTTCCAAGACATTTCGTTAATTGCATAATCTTACCAATGAATTCATTGAGGTCTACTTTTGCTTTCGGGATACGTTTAATTTTTCCTATCGCCTTATATGCCCACTTTACTCTGAGGAATTAAAAGATTGTTCTGTTACCCAGTTTAACAAACGTAATCATTTAGGGTTAAATGTACGGATCAATGAGGAGGACATCTCCAGGAGTACTGTGTTGACATTCCAAACATAAGAGTTTGCATATTATAGCATTATGTTTTTGTTTAGAAATTAAAGTTGCTTAACACAGAAGTGTCTAAGTGGTGCCTTCCTAAGTTCATGCATAAAAATCTTGATTATGAGAACTGTATCCTGCGGTGAGATTTTAATTTGGAGAACTGACATAAACACACTAAAACATAATCAGTAAATGTTAAAGTGACAATCATTGTATTATCCCGATTACAAGACAATGAAGCCGAGCTTGATCAGCATACTTACATCACACTTGCATAACTTCATACAACTCATTGTATTATCCCGATTGATAATACGACCCTAGACAACGAAGCAGAGCCTAGTTATCATAATTGCCTGCATTAACATAATTACCTACACTGGCATAACTTAATACAATTACACCTCCCTAAATAGCATAAATTACTTGCATAATTACATAAATTAACATAATTTCTGATATTTTTTCACATTTAACTTTTATTATTTCTACTAATTTTACACGACCCAGCAAATATAACAAGTTCTTGAAACGTGCATCCAAAGACGACTACGTCATCCAAATAAATCAAACACGAATCCCATTGGAGTCCCAATACCACTAAATCCATAAGTCACTGGAACGTGGCTGGAGCCGAGTGAAGTCCCATCAGAAGTCAGTTAAATTGAAACAACCCCTGCGGTTTGCAGAATGCTGTTTTTTGCTTGCAACTTTCATCCATAGGCAACTGCCAAAACTCTGACAACAAATCTATGTTGGAGAAAACTCGCGCACCCGACAGTGCATCCAATGAATCGTCCATCCGTGGGAGTGGGTACGCATCTGCAACAGAGAACTTGTTTAATTTCCGAAAATTCACACACAATCTCAAACTCCTCTGCTTTTTAACCAGGACAATGTTCGCTCCCCACGGACTGGTGGAAGGGGAAATTATATCAGCCGCCAACATCTCGTCGACCGCCTGACACACATGGTCCTTCTCTTTAGGACTAAACCAAAACGAATTCTTACATATGGGAGCAGCGCTACCCATATCAATATGATGATGCATCAGGGACGTGCGGCCAATATCAAATTTATTCTTACTAAACAGATCAGAGAATTCCCGGAACAGTACACGAAACCTGACCCTCTGCTACCACGACAAATCCAGATTTTCCGAACAGAACGCATCCATCCATGATTCATCCGACACCGCTCCCCATTCCACTGAAGCCACAACCTGAGCAGTCACGTCACTGGTATCTCAACAACACATGGCCGTTGCGTGGGCCAAAACCGTACCCACCTGTATAACCACGGGACTCAATCCAGCATTCATCACCTGGAGGAAGGGCTCCTGATCCCCCCTCACTATCGTTTGGGCCCCCACCAAAGTGAAACCACGAACCGCTCTGTTCGAAGGGGTTAAAACAACCCCCACCTCAGTAACTTCCTGATCGAGCTGTTTCCTCAGTCACAAGGGCACAAGCATCTGTGCACCCGGGGGAACTAGAACAGTTTCGCTTACCAGGGTCTAAACCATAGCGTTAGCTATATGCAACTGAGTTGGGGAAGACAACAATGCTAATCGACGCCCCGATGGCAGCTCAACACACCCCTGGTCAATCAAAATCTTGAGGGGCATCTTCTTAAAAAAAACAGTTCCCAACAAACAAGGCACCACCAATGACTTCGAAACCAACACTGGGCCTGTCATTTCAATATCACCAAACCGTACTGTCGATGATTGGCCCACAATAATTTCACCATTAGCGGCAACACATGGACGACCCACTGGACTAAGACAACCCAATTTTGGTGGCAAGGACCTATAAATAAACTCCAAAATGATAGTGGCGGATGCTTCCGTATCAATGAGCACCCGCACCTCAACACCCTGCATGGTCCCCTCAACCGCAGACAATCCCGCCGCCACCGCCACGACACAATGCGCCAACGCGGTCGACTGCCCTGGACGCCGCGGCCATCTGCCACCCTCTAAAACCCGACTATCACGCGCCGTGACCTGACAAGGAGCAGAGACGTGCGAACCTGACATGGTCTGCGATGAAGATGCCTGAAATTACTGTGGAGGCCATTTTATGATGCACCCCGACTCGCCGTCGCATTTTACAATGTGCCTGTATGCATCGAGCTACCTTAATCGAAGTCAGGTCGTCCTCTTCGGTGGCGGGCAGAAAAACGTTAATTTCCCTCTCCAACTCCAACAATCACTCCAACACCAGGAAGTTCAACCCCGCTTTCTCCATCTTGGGGTATGCGGCTTGGGCCAGGAACATTAGCGTGTTCCGGAAGGCGAGAGGTGTCTTGGCCTCCCCTCGTCTTTGCGTTATAAATTTTTGTCAAACATTGGACGGCGGATCAAAGATAGTTGTCAGATGGCCATATGCCTGTGACAGCGTCGTCCTGTCCGTTGGGAATCGCATAAAATGCCGCCAAGGCATCATCATCCAAAGTCGTAGGCAGCACTCACAGCGCCTCAACATTAATCTATCTCGTGAGCTCAAACGTTGCAGCAAACCAGCTTTGAAAGGCAGCCCAATCGCCCCCCATGGCTGCAAACTCCCATACAAATGGCAACCGCTTCTTGAGGGTGTGCATCTCCGCACGCAAATTAGGCAGCGAGTCGAATGTGGTGGGAGCCATTTCCTGCCCAGTCGACAAAATGGCGGCCGTCCGCGTTGGCTGGGGCTCCGTGGTTTCCCGCGCTTGGTTAATGGCGGCAGCGGGGCTGTCCACAAGCCTCTCGCGAACCACCACATCTTCCTCCGGCTCCTCCACGTCCAGCTCCGCCACCAGCGCTGCCACGTATTTCGTATACGGCGTCCTCCTTCTGACGACCGCAGCGCGGAATTGCCGTCTTCCCCCTGATGCTCTGCCAGGAGCGCCTCCTCGGGATTATTCTCCGGGGTCCCAGGTCCCGGGGCTGTCTGGGGAATAACCTCCCCGCTGTCTTCCTCGTCTGAAGACACCACGGTGAGTGTCTTTCTGCGTATCAACATCAACACCTGATGATGATTGCTTGTGTTGGTGTCGAAACGTCGTGATAATTTGATTGTTTTATATTTTTATTATTTTGTTTCCCTTCTACGTGACTTTACCGAAAGAACCAAGAATATTATATTAAGTATAATTTTCCCAATTTTATAATTTATCGTTAACACTTTTGGCACCAAATGTAGTGAGTCACCTCTGAGACACTAATAGTAGGAGGCAACACACGTTTTAGTCTACACTTTTACCACTGATACACATGAAATAACTATAAACGGGTCAGAGCAGCTGGCACACTGTCTGACCCACGACGCCGGAGATGAAGATGAAGACGTAGCACGTTGTGTTCCATTCCACTGACAGACAGCACTTATCCAGCCTCGGGACTTCCCTTTTGTGCCCCCCGGCGTGGCCTGGCTCCGCCCTCAGCCACACACCCTTCTGAAACCCACCAGAAGGTTCTGGGCTATACCTCACGTCTTCCCTCGGTCACCTTTGCCCCACATCCTGTATTCCGGACTATCACATGCTCCGCCAGCCAGCCGGGGTGCCATGTCCTCAAATGCCACCTTCTGCCAGCAGCCAGCGCCACGCACCCTAGTGACCCACTCTGTGGCATTGCATGCTCTGCTGGCAGAATGGCTGCTACACCTTGCTCTGTTGGCAGGTCGGCTATTACGCCCACATTTCCTCTCTCTGTCAGTAACCAGCACTACGCGCTGTAGTGACCCATTCTATGTTACTACACATACATGAATTCATAATTATTTATATTAATTCTATGTATTTTTTATCCATACATGCAATCGACTGATACAGAGATTCAGGAAATGTGCACCCAGATACACAGGGACATAGGAAGAGGGAAAGTTACAGTAAACAGATTAAGATAGTGATAGAATAAAAAAAAGAACCGGGACAGTCTATGGATTCATTTATTTCTGTTAGTCCTCAAATAAGTCACTGTGTACAGAAACACCACTTTACCAAAGAATCCAAAGTTCTACCTCACCCCTAACCAAGTTAAGCTCAGAACTCTCAAGGTGCATTATAATATCGTTATTAAGCTGGCCTAAAAATGGGGATCGGTTGTGATCTGGTGGACAGATCTCTGTAGAGATGAAGCATTCAGACAGATGAGTCATCAACAGGCAGCCTGAGACGCGCTGCTAACCATTACTAGGCAGGCTGCCGTCCTACCGGAGCCTGCCAAAAACCTAAAATTCAACCAACCACCTATTTCCTACCAAATTAGCAGCACACAACCCAGGCCACTCGGTTAAATTATATTGTAGTTAATTTGTTGAGCAAGTTTCGACCCGTTTGGATAATACAGTTTCTCTGTACATCATGTAAAGTTCGTGTGGGGACACGGTTAGGATTAAATGTGGGGGTCCCGAAAAGGACAAGAGACTACGCCCATAGAAATAACCTCGAAAGGAAGGTGGGAAAAGGGGTTAGCGGTTTACACAAAAACCCCAGAGATCCAGATTGAAAGACGAAGCGAAGGGGCTCCGGGTAAGGCTGGTCATCAACAAAAGTGTTCGTGCTGTAAGTGTTGGTATTGATTGGAACAATAGTTTCCTTACCGACCTAATTTCAAGACACCAACCATGACTTACCTCACGACTCTTCAAGAACCATAGATATCCAGGTCCTTAACGTTGATATTCATAATGGGCATACGTTCCATCCACAGCATCATTCCCAATAATCATGGTTTAGGAGTGCTGACACAGTGGTGAACAAACCCCGTCAACTGAAACTGCCGAGGTTGACCAAGCGCCAACTCACCTTTGTTAATTTCCCCTCCAGTGGATGTGACAAGATCCAAACTATTGTTGTGGCACATGGGCACATGCATCTATCCTAGCTATGCAAACCTCTTTTTAGGGCATTTGTAACAACAAATCCTATACTGGCTCCGAACTTGACTTCTTTGGAAGACATCAATGAATGTCTTTGCATTGCCACGTTTTCCAGAGAGTAAACTAATGCCATCATTAAATTTGTTCACAATGTTTATCCAGCACCACAATTTACTAATAACAGCAAACAGCCCTCTCCATTCAGGACCAAGATGATAAACTACGCAAATCTGTCAATTAAAACCAACAGACTCACTGTTACTTGATGTACACATCATCACACCCTGTCCACACCTTTCCACATTTCCTCCACCACTAACTACACTGAATGCAGTGTTCCAACCATAATGAAACATTCCAGTAGCATTTTCAACTTTCAGTTTAATGGAAACAGGTTTCTTTATTTCAGTGTTTTTTTTTATCAAGATTGAAAACTCATTTCTTTACGCGGTTGGCTATGTACGGTGCGAAAGCAGTTCAACATTAATAGATTACTCAATTGCTTCTAACATGTAGTTAATCATATGCCAATTTACAAATATTTAACCGGGAAATTTTTTTTAATTCTTATCAAGCCCCATGGCATAAACTCCTGTCCACTCTATCTCTCTGACCTTTTTATTCATCTTATATAATAATACTAATAAGACGTCATGCACTGCAACCAAATGGGACACATTAACATCATTTTAAACTTAGCACCATCAGACAGGCTGGTTGGCTGCTTTCTGAGTGTTAACTTACCTATAAATTACCTGTAAACATGATACAAACTTCCGATTATAAAATACTAGCGGGAAGTTCCCGGCATTGCCTGGGCGAAAAAGACACACACACATCGACTTACACACACACAGGCATCGACCCACACACATATAAACACATCGACTTACACACACACACACATGGACTCACACACACAGGCATCGACTTTAGACACACACACACACATCGACTCACACACACACATGGACTTAGACAAACACGTAAATATAAAAAAAAAAATTACTAACTTAATTTTAAAATATTATTTGTCTACACACACACATCACGCACACACATTGACGAACACACACACATCGACTGACACACACACATATCGAATCACACACACATACTAATGGACTCCCACACAAACTTACACTTACGCACAGCGACTTACACACGCACATATCGACTTACAAAGACACAGCGACTCACACACACACATGGACTTACACACATACATCGACTAATACACATCAATTTCATAATAAACGTTTTTGGGTTAGATCAATAAGTAGTGAGCTAAGTAGTGACCTATTTGTCTTTTGTCAACGTGACACTTTTATTGCTGGTTGGCCGTGTCGGGTGGTGGAGGGTTACGACACATTTATAAATAACGCGATCTAACCCAAAAACGTTTATTATGAATAATATTGGTCGCGAAAGTTTACGTGTTAAACACATCGATTTACACGCACGCACAATTTTTTTAAAATTTTCACTTACACACACACACGTCGACTCTCACAGACACACATCGACTCTCACACACGCACATCGACTCACGCACACAGACAAATCGACTTACACACACACATCGATGCATACACGCACATGGACTCACACGCACACATGGACTTAGACACACACGTTATTTTTTAAAAATGTAATGAACTAATTGTTAAATATTAGTTGTGTACACACACACACACCACGCACACACATTGACTAACACACACACATCGACCGACACACAGACATCTCAACTCACGCGCACACACATGGACTCGCACACACATCGACTTATACACAACAACAACCGCCATTCGCAACTAAGTGGCGGTGACGTCACCACGACGCTTGTGCCAGGCCATGTGCACCTTGAGGCCACGTGAAGTGTCGAACGCCCGCTGGCAGGAGGTCATGGGGTAGACCCAGGTGCCACGGGTCGACTGACTGAGATGACCGAGATGACTGGCTGATGCACCACCTGTGCCCCCTACTGTGCCAACTTGCTGTGCTTTAGCCACCCGGCGCTCCGCTCGTTGTTGTCAGCGTCGCTCCTCTGCTCTCTGTTGTTGTTGGAGGGCGGCTGCCTTCAACTGCCCAGTAGCGTCCTTCACGAGCCTCCTCCACAGAGGCCGATCTTGACACCGCTGGTACCAGTCATCGGCAAGTCCACTCAGCCCCACATCCTCCTGTACCACGTCACTCCATCTCTTCTCTAGCTCGTGCCGTGCCCGTTTAGCCCCCTCGATCCATCCGAACAAAAGCTGTTTTGGCATGCGGTGATTGGGTATGCGGGCTACATGGCCCAGCCAACGCAGCCTTGCCTGCCAGAGGTGCTCACTGATGGGACTTTGTCCAGATCTTTCGAGGATTTGTGAGCACCTCACACAATTCAGCCTGGTTAAACCCAAGATTGATCGTAGGCAGGCCAGCCTAAATGTTTCTTACCACGTTTCGCAAGCATAGAGAAGGGAGGGAATGACTGTGGCCGAGAAGACTTGAAGCTTCGTGCAGAGTGCAAGACCAGGTAGCTTCCACACAGCGTTACGCAACCGATCAAAAGATAATGCCGCTCGGCTGGTTCGGAGTGAGACTTCTGCTGTCAAACCGGAGTCTTTCATGAGCACACTGTCCAGGTATGGAAAACTGTCCACTATCCACAACTGCCCCATCACCCATTGGGAGTTGTGGGGGTGCAGTGCTCGATGGTACAAAATACCCAGGCAGGTGCTTCGTTTTGGTGGGGCTGATGGTAAGGGCTCACCGCTTAGTGGCACACTCCATCTTCAGCAGCAGCGCCTCCAACTCCTCCTCTGAGTGAGCTGCAATTACCAGGTCGTCGGCATACATAACGCGGTTGACCAATAGGGAGCCATCCCTTGACTGCACCCGGGCATCGATCAGCCTCCCGTTGTATCTGTACCAGATGTAAATTCTTCCGGTACAGCTACTGAAGGCTTCACGAACTACGTGGGCGAAATAGATGTTAAATAATGTTGGAGCCAGAGGACACCCCTGTCGAACCCCAAGGTGTACAGGGAATGGCTCTGACTCCCGGTCACGTAGTTTTACCCGGGCCTGCTCACCATTGTGAAGGTCCTTAATGATCGTGAGCAGTGGGTCAGGGACTCCTAAAGCACAAAGAACAACCCAGAGCCCAGGCCTACTGATGGTATCATAGGCCTTGACCAGGTCAATGAAGCAGAGATGTAGGTCTTGTTGGAATTCCCTACACCTCTGCTGTAGCAGACGGACAGAAAATATGGCATCTGTGCAGGACTCCCCTTTCCTGAAACCGCATTGGGGCTCCACAATCCTCTCCTCAGCGTGCCTAGCAAGGCGATGTTGAATAATCCTTGCTAGGACCTTTCCCGGCATATTGAGGAGTGAGATGCCCCTGTAGTTGTTACAGTCTGTGCGGTCCACCTTCTTAAAGAGGGGAACCACCAGGGCATTCTTACAATCCTGCGGAACCCGTCCAGTGGCCCAGACTTTTGTTATAATGTAATGTAGGGCAGTCTGCGCACAATCGCCACCCTCCCTCAGTATTTCACCTTTCCTAGTCTCAGACTCTGGATCGCCTTCAGTACTTCCTCAATGGATGGCACCTCAGCCAGCTACTCAAAGGGGGTGACCTCCTCCTCCAATATTTGAGGCCCCGCAGCCTCAGCAGGGTCATCCCCACTTTGTCCCATGATGTTTTCCAGGCTGAGGGATTTCCCCTCCCACAGGACCTCACAGAAATGCTCAGCAAATCTGCAAACCTGTTCCTGGGGGTCGGAGATTGGATCACCGTTTTTTCCCTTATTGATGGTAATAGGTGTGGCACTGCAAGTTACTTTTTGATGGAGTTATATAGGGATTTGTGATCACAGGCCATTGAGGCAGAATCCATCTCCTCAGCAATTCGCGACCACCACCCATCCTTGCAGTGCCTCACGGCTCTCCGAACCTCCGAGCAAAGGCTGCGGTAAGCCTCCTCATTCTCTGACATGAGATGCTGTAGACGATTAGAGTGAGCCTGTCGCTTTTTCTCAACCATCCGGAACACCTCCTCTGTCGGCCAGGGTCTCTGGGGAGGTCTGGACCGCGTACCCAAAGCAGCCATTGCAGCTGCATGCGTCACAGTTCTTAACCTCGCCCATTTATCCTCGACATCAGGAGGAGTGGGGGATGATGCCAACCCCAGCCACAAGCGATGATGAAATTCTCACTTGCAACTTCCATCAGCTAGCTGAGACGAGGGCACCTTAGGTTGGAATGGGGTCCTGGGTGTACACCCACCACCGGAGTGTAAGAATGGCAGGCACATCTTAAAGATGATCTGGCCCATGCCTACCAATCACTCCAGACCAGGTGTCAGCATCATGACCAACTGGGGCATTGAAGTCACTCAACAAGATGACTCTATCCCGAGGGGCCACTTTAGCCAGCACCTGTGACAGGAGGTCATAGAAGGCATCTGACTCATCGGCCTTGCCTGCATCCACGGATGTACTCACGAATACTATACATATCTAATTGTACATAAACATGTATAAAGATGCTCCGACGAGACGT
Organism: Petromyzon marinus; assembly: GCF_048934315.1. Lineage (NCBI taxonomy): Eukaryota > Metazoa > Chordata > Hyperoartia > Petromyzontiformes > Petromyzontidae > Petromyzon > Petromyzon marinus. The sequence continues at coordinate 5,546,724 of NC_133748.1, read as the reverse complement.
TCATGAAGACGAAGTTATGATCTTTATTTTCGTATGTGTGGGAGTTCAAATCTCTTTGACGAGTACTGATCGAGCGTAGCCACCAACTCGTATTCGTCCCAGGCAAGCGCCTCAACTTTCGGAGATGCTCCCTTTTTATATCTCTCTCCCCATCCTTAATTAGCTACCACCTGTAGTCGTTTGCGACAGGTTTGTTCGTCTCCAGATGTTAGGCATCCAGCCACCCGCGTTATTAATTATCTTTCCAAAACCGGTTCTTTATATTTCCAAAATATTTAGTAGCTTTGTGTAACGGTTATCCATTTAGTACCCAACATCACCCCCTCCCCCTGGCGAAAAACAGCCGTCCCGGCTATAACATTTCCTGCAATGGTAGGAGATGTCCAATTGTTTTTAAGACAACAGTCTTGGCCCAACGCAATAAATGAATAAGCCTGTGTGCCATGTGAATGCACAAGTGAGAAGAAAACCCTATCTCTGTCCACCATGAGATAGCTCACCCTGAGCCATGGTTACTGCAAGCCCCAACCGCCATAAGCCCAAGATTCCAGCTATTAACGCTTGTTATAATAGAGGACGTCCAATAACTGTTTTTAAGACAACAATCTTGGACCTACGCAAGACATTGATAAGCCCCTGGGCCATGGGAATGCACAAGAGAGAAGGGAGACTTCTCTCTGACTGTCAAGGGGTATCTCACCCTGAAACATGAGTATAAAAAGGTTCAAACAGCACAAGGCTACAAGGCCAGGGGTCATGGAATTCAACCCTCCAAAAGTGATGAGATTCAACTCTCAGTATCCTTGGTCAATGCAAAACACAGGCCCTCGAAAAGGGGGAAAGGCACCACGGCTGATTATGGACTGCATTTCGCAAGCCCAACTAAGTTAGATTACCCCTGCGCTTAGTGCCAAATTAAGGAAAACACCCATGCACAACCTACGAACACAACCAGGTGCATTGCCTCCACAACATTATTATGCATTTAGTCCACCCACATGTGGTTGAAACGGTATGCCTGTCATGGTGAAACAGCTCCCCAGCGCATGCCTGGATGACCCTGAGTCTGCCTGACACCCCCATCCTGCCAGCGGTGAAACCTCCTCTATCTTCATTTTGGCTGTGTCTGAGGAGGAGAGGGTGAGAGCATAGTAGCAGCACCTTGCTGGGGCAGACGTCATCAGGCCCTCCTTGCAACACTATTTGGCACGGCAACCCGCAGGCCCAAGAGCACCTCCACTCCCCACTAAACCAGAAATCGCCACCCAGCGCAGCGGGCAGCACCTGGAGCACCTTCCCTCCACCCATCGACTTCCATCGCAGCCCTGAAGGTCCGGACATAGGCTGCCTCCACCGGCCGTCAACTCCCCGACTGGCTCCAGCCGGCCTACTCACCCAGCAAGGGCCCACTGCGGCCAACGAGCGCCCACAGTGGTTCAGCTGGTGGCCACGGTGGCTCAGCAAGTGCTTGGGCCAGTTCAGCGAGTGGTGGTGCAGGGAGCAGCCCCCATCCAGGTTGTGCAGCGCCAGCCCACGGTGCCGCCGGGAATGGCCACCACTCAGGTGCTGCAGGGAGCGGTGGCTGTGCAGGCTGAACAGCCTCGCTGAGCAGTGTTGCAGGGAGCAGCGACTGTGCGGGCCGGGCAGCGTCGGCTCAGGCCGAGCAGCGTCGGCCTGCAGCACTGCGGGAAGCAGCGACTGTGCATACGAACTTACGCACACAGTACATATTCTGCATCAAATATTGGCGGAAGCAGCCACTCCTTGCGATTGGTTGGATAATGTATCATCCGTGGCGAAAGTGTGTAGGGCGATTTAGAGCTCAAAATCAGAATTCATTCGAACGTGTTGTGATGGGTACTATAAGATCCGACCATGTCCATCTTGTGCGCGCCGAGCTGCATTGGCTTCCTATTGCCGAAATTATGCATAAGGTCACGCTCATTATACACAAAGTGCTTGCCATAAATGAGCAATACCTTTCTGAGCTTGTCAAGGAACCTAATTAATCACTCGAACTCCAGTCATCCTCGAAGAGGGTTTTGGTGAGTGATAGAACAAAGATGGTCACTGCATTGTGTACTTTCAGATGCACTTCTGTGGTCATCTGGAACGCCCTTCCTTCAAATATTGGAAGCCACTGGAGCTATGCACATTCAAATATAGATTAAAAACTTATTTCTTTAGAACTGCTTTTTGTGGTTAGTTTGTTGTCCTTCATCCACACGTCTGATTAGCACGGTTGGCTACATATGGTGCAAAATAAGTTATACATACATATGTAGTGTTAATACTTACGAAATGACTCCAACGACAAGGAATAAGAAGAGCCACTTTAATTGAGTTGACATCATAAGGAACCCTATTATGGAATTACACAATAAGGGACCCTATGCTTCTTTCGTGTCTTCCTCTTAACGACCCCACTCCTCGTGCTTTCCCCTTATATATCCCTCAGCCCCCTTTCTCAAATGTTCCCTCATCCTATTTCTCTCGGCAAATCTCTGAACTTTCCCTCTGATGGATCCAAACCGTGGCCTCTGGGTTCTCCTTTGTTTCCTGCCTATTCTCATTAAAAACTTTCCCTCCAATCACTTCAAAAGCCTGCCTCCTGCCAATCGCTGTTGAGACCTTGTTGACACTTTGGTTTATTTTTTTAATAGCCGTTAGGCTGCACCTTGGCTTGGGGTAATTTTCGGTCACAACACTTACACGATCTGGGGGTAGAAATGCCTACAGCATCCCAGGTTACGTTAAAATTACGTCACGAACGAAAAGAGAGAGAAGGCGGAGTGTGAGAGAGAGGAAACGCCCAGCAGGGGAGTGGTGACGTCACTGAAAGAGGCAGGGCGATTGGGGCGCTTCCTGTTGGGATTTTGAGTTGAGTGGTCACACGCAGCGTGAGCTGATGTTGAAAAAAAAGAGGAGTGTGTCATCTCAACCTTCGTCCGGTGGACTCATTACACATACATACTTAATGGACAAAGACAGTTGTACGTCGTACAGTGTACACGCTTTCCATCGCTGTACCACAGGAATGTACATATGGGAGGCTGATCGATGGCTCATTGTGCTCACAATGTTATTTATCTGTTTCCTGGGCAACGAGAGGTACAGCGACTGTGTACCCTTGCCATGATGTGCATGCACTTATCATTTATGTTTTTAGAACGTACTTCTCTGACGAGTTTCTTTATTTTTTTTATTATTTTAAAGTTTTTGTTGTAAAACATTGTAATTGTAATAACGTGCCTTTCCCTAGGCGATGTCTGGAGAGGACGAAGAGGAATGCAGAAGCCAGGCTGACGATGAACTTGCACAAAAGCTCAGAGATGTGGGTCTTGACACAGTTTACTGGAAACAGAAACTGCGTGAGGTTCTGCTCATTTCTAATGCACAGGCCCTGCTTCACCTCGACCAGCAGGACAGCAGAGAACTGGACTCACATTTCCGTAAAGAGTGGGAAAAGCGGGCATTTTTTAAAATGCTTGGCATTGTTGCTGCTGATGGTGTTGTTAGTGCTAAAAATGCAATGAGCTTGGCTCCACATATACAAAATGATAATCTGTTGCCTTCTGTCGTGTCTGAGAGAATTCACGAGCCTGCCCAAGAAATATGTCCATCTGTTTCAACAAATTGTTTGTCAGATACAGAGATTTTACAAAACGCATCAGGGGGTCTTGCTCTAGAGGGGGTTTACATGAGTGGAAAGTTAGAGGATGCATTAGAAAAGAGAGGAAAACTCTTGACGATCCCACAAACATTCCGGCTCGTGGGTCTGGTCGGCAAGTCAGAGACAAAACAACACGAGTTTATTTCTTTCAATGATGAATCCATGTTCAGGAAGACCATGGAAGTCATGGGCTTCAGCAGCACTGTCTCCGAGAAAGGATGCGTCTCGTCCTTGAGTAGAAAACCAGCCTTAATGCAAGTCAAATCAATGAATCTTAAGGAAATGCAAAATACTCAGACTGATCATTCCTATCTTACCTGAGGCCCCTAGCCGCAGGTAATCTTCATATGGCACAACTCAGGCTGTCTGAAGCAGCCCTGAAGGAGCTACAAATTATTGAGAATACGTTGGAAAATACAAAGGAAGATTTTAAAAGCAACGTGTTATCCAGCATAAGCTGCAAATTCTTCCACAATTTTGGCTCTCATGCTAACGAGGATCCTCTCCAATTTGGAGGATTTTTTTGGAGGAAGGCATCAGCTAAAGGTTTCAGTTTACATCAGCAAGATGAAATAAAACTGCTCTTATCTGAGTTATTCGAACCAAACATTGGTGCCGACTGCGGCAGTAGTACAACGACTGATACAGGTACTGCAATGACAACTGAGCCAGCTCCAAGTGATTCTGGACATTACAGCCCGGTGCTCACCGAAATGATACAGATGACTGTAACCACAACAGGGGGTAATCCTGATGTACATAATCTCCCTCAGTGGGAATCTGCTATTGTTGTCAACAATAGGACATGGACTCTCATTGACCGAGGAATCAGGTTTATACCAATATGGTACATCGTCCTGTCCAATCATAAATGCGATTTTAAAGATGTCCTGAAGTTGGCCAGTGATTTTCAAAAAGCTTACACCATTTTAACAAAAAAAGAAGTACGTAATTATCCAGAGGATGAATTGGCTGACATAAATGTCAAAGCGCAATCGATAATGGAAGATGCGAAGCAGTGGAAGGAATCTGACAATGACGCTCATCTGGAAATGCTGGCGGATCTAAAACAGAAGTTGTACGAATGCACAAAAACTAACAGGAGCTGGATTAACACGTGTCTCTCACACCGTGCCCTTCAGGAATTCCTGACGCGGATTGTATCGGCATACAAGCACTCTTCTTGTGACGAAACCGAATGGATAAAAATAAAAATGCGGTACCTATTGGAACCCAACATCTATGCAGTGGAGAACTTCTCCAAGCGCTCCTCGATAACGCAGTGGGTGTATGGGTCTGATACAGTCAGGGTTCTTGATGCTGAGCTAAATGCCCTTGGCAAGACATTTACAGAAACAAAGAAACAATTAAAAGAAGCGATGGATGCACCGAATTATTTTGAAACTGCACTGAATGAAGCAAAGGTGAAGGGAACCAATGAAATCACATTTTCCCTCAATTCCCTTTGCCGGTGCCTCCGTGAAATGGAGCGGGTGGAGGAGGAGCTCCTGTTCATTTCAGCTGCTGCTGTTTCAGGGTTCCGTACAAAGGAGAGATCGTTCCATCGCCTCCTCGACTATGAAGACGTTAACTGCCTTCAGCACGGAGTGAACAGCGAGTACTTGGCTCTCAGATCTCAAAGTGCTCTCAAGGCTCAGGCGTACGTCCTCTTGAACGGTTTGACTACAGGAGTACAGTCTAATTCACGGACCCCCCTGGAAAAAGAGGAACATCTGACGTTCATGAAATCCTATTTGGATGCAACCATCTGCACCGAAGTATCAAACGTGGTGCTGGTCCATGATGGAAGTCCCATTGACTGGAGCCGGCTCGAGGAAACTTTGAAATCTCTTGTTGCTGGGACCCATTGGCTCCTTCGCAGACATCGAAGGTTGAGAGTTAAACAGAGGGGATGAAAACGTTTATGAATCTGCGTAAAATACTGGGGCTTCAAGAATACTACCCGAAAAAAATGCACACAAAGGATATGTATGTTGTTGAGGCAGCAATACTTAAAGAAGCCCCAAGCACAGAGGAAGAACTGGTTCTTCATTATTTGCAGAAATTGATTATGTTTGTTTGTTTTTTTCGGTAAAGTCACGTAGATTAATTCCTGCAGTCACGAAAGCACCAAATCGAGTTTGATGATGTTTGATTACGAAGCCGGTATGTTAGTGTTCCGAGTGAATATGAAAACAATGAAACCATGCAGAATGAAAACTCTAATTATGAAAAGTTTTTTAACCATGATGGTATTGTGAGTAGTCAAGATTGGTCTATGACAGAAACTCGAACCCATGTTCACTCAATGGATTTGCAAATGACAATTTTTCATTGTGGAGACAATTTTGTGAGGCAGTACATTTACACCAAACTCTCGTTTTGCCAGTTTTCGCTGCCGCTTTTAGTTCCAAAATCTTGTAACTCAGAAATAGAATTCCCTCTATGGGCATTCCGACAGATTAAAAAGAGCTGGAAATCCCGTGCTGCATATACTGAAACACAGCAAAACAACCTCTGTGTGATTGGTAACGCTGACACTCCTCTAGTGTCATTCCTTAGGTTTGGTGAATCACCCGCATCGAAATCTCAGATGCTGAACTCTCTGCTTGGAAAGCAAAAGAAGGAATTTTTGGAATGGAACTTTCTACAAACAAACTGAGGGCACCCCAATGGGCTCCCCCCTATCTCCGGTTGTAGCTAACGTATTCATGGAAAAATTTGAAACTGACGCCATCCAGACTGCCACTCTACGCCCGACCTTATGGAAGAGGTACGTGGATGACAGCTTTGTCATCTGGCCACATGGCCAGCCTGCTCTAGACCAATTCCGCGACCACATCAATTCCATACACCCAGCCATTAGATTTACTATGGAGGTCGAAAAAGATGGCAAACTACCCTTTTTGGATGTCTTAATTGAAAGGAGACATGATGGTTCAATGAGCCACTCTGTCTACAGGAAAGCTACCCATACAGATGCTTACTTGAAACCGGATTCCCACCACCATCCATCCCAGAAGAACTCCCTCATCAAGTCTCTATACCATAGAGCCCAATGCATTTCCGACCAGGAACACATTACCAGTGAACTCAAGCACGTACACCAGGCTCTCAGGGCTAATGGTTACTCCAACTACACAATCCGCAAAGCCATCACTCCAGTCATGAAGAAGGATCCTCTTGTGGAGCCACTCAAAACCATCACCTTACCCTACATTGCAGGGGTAATTAAAAATATCTCCATAATCCTGAATAAACACAAGATCCAGGTCCGATTCAACACAGTACATAAAATCTGTGATCTAGTTCCATCTGTAAAAGATCCTGTTCCATACATACAGTACCCGGGCGTTTACAAACTAAAGTGCCTCTATGGTAGTAGCTACATTGGAGAAACCAACGACATATCTCGGACCGCATCCGCGAACATAAAGCAGACTTGAAACACGGTATCTGCCGTGGCAGATCACTGTTATAATTCAGTGGGCTCACATGACATTGACTTCTCCAAGACGGAGGTTTGTTGCAAACCAACCGGCTACCATGAGAGATTCATTCATGAGGCCATTCATATATACAAGCACAGAGACAATTTCAACCGAGAAGATGGATTCTGGCTTAGTAACCATTGGAAAGATGTTTTAAACCATTTCCGTTCTTAATTAATTGTATTTTACGATGACCTTCAGACCGCAGCTCTTTCGCTGGCATTGACTCTTAATACCTCTCACACCACGGTTAATGGTATGGTTTACAACATGGAGTATAACAGCGCCTTGCAGCTGTCTCTCTCCCCCTCCTCTGTTCCGACCATGGATGAACTCGTCCGTCTGAACGGGACCCGTAGCTATCCGTGTTGTTAAAGTTGAGGGTAAGAATCCACCCATTTTTTCGCCATATAGCATTGTGATATATAACGACTTATTGTTGGTAGCTTAGCTGATTGGAGAATATATAGAGTTTATTGATAACATTGAGGTAATTTATATTTCAGTTTTTATTGGCTTACTATATAATATTCATTATATAGTGTAGTGTATACCCAGTTACTGTTAATAGCTGAGATGTGTAGGCTTTGACTTCAACATAGCCATTTCTGTGACCAGTCACAAGCTAATCACTCAGTTATTTCAATGCTAAATTCTCCTAGTTATTTCAATGCTAAATTATTCTGTTTGATTTGTACTAGGTGCCTCTGTGAATGTGTATGCTCTGACTTTAACATAGCTATTTCTGTGACCAGTCACAAGCTAATCAATCAGCTATTTAAATGCTAAATTCTGTGCTAATTCCTTTGTCAAGGGGTGCCTCTGCGGATGAGTATGCTTTAACTTTAACATAGCCATTTCTGTGACCAGTCACAAGCTAATCACTCAGCTATTTCAATGCTAAATTCTATGCTAATTCCTTTGTCAAGGCGTTTTGTTTCTTCTCACACAGCTTAAAGGCCGCGATCTGAGCGTGGCTTTTTCGCTCCAGCGCTGTCATCCAGACAGTCTCGTCCCTTCACCTGATGAAGGCCGCTTGTGTTGTGGCCGAAACGTCGTGAGAATTTTATTGCGTAATTTTATTTTATCAATTTATTATTTTATTCTCATTCTACGTGACTTTACCGAAATAACCAAAGAAGACAAAAGAAGGAAGTTTTCTTTCATAGACACTGCAGAGGTAGCAGCAATAATGGTCTCCTAATGGAAGGAGTCACAGAGATCCCCTGGTACTGTCCAGGCGGGAGGAATGATGACGTCTTTAATGACTGCATAGCATTCACCAATCTCCATGGAGATATGAGATAGCACAGAAAGCAGGTGCAGTTTCTCCTCGAGATACCCACTGTCAACGTGATATTAATATCAGATTGTGATAACAATGATGATGCTAAAAGCATTTTGGTAGATTGTCTAAATTCTCCAAAGCCTTTACTTTGCCTTTGGGCTGACAAAGAACGAATCTTGGGTGGACATTGTAAAACAAAGGTAAAAATTGCTGTCAAGAACAGAAATGAGGCTGAACTAATGGATGAATTGAAGTCAACCCTCAAATATATGTTGGCCAATTCAACACAAACGATTACAATTGATGTTTGCTCAGACATCGCTAGACAGCACGGCTTCAGTGTTGATGAAGATGATGAACAATGTCAACAAGGCAAGTCTAGGGCAGACGTCTTATTGAGTCTTCTGAAGGACAAGCCATTGTCTTCCATGAAGGAGACTTTTCTGCCTCTTCAAGGTAAATTGTGGCACGAGTGGTGCAAGAAAGACAACGAATTCGCTCGCTTGAGAGTAGAGGGGGACCAAAGTGTGGAAGAGTACAGGGACAATATTGCAATGGAAAAACAATCAATACGGGAAGCCCAGCTTCACAAAGCATCTCCTCTCAATAAATTAATGAGATCGTTCATTGATAATATGGGGCATCATGCAGACTCAGTAAAACAATACTCACTGCATTGGCTATGTTGTATATGTGGTGTGTGAAAATTTGATGAAAATAATGAAAATTAAATAAAATTAGAAATTTGCATAATTTATCCGAAATTATGTTAATGCATGTATAAATTATGATAATTCGACAGATAATCGTATTAATTTATGTAAGTTGGTGTTGTTACGTTAATGACTTCCTCTATTATAATCAGGCCCTGCCTCATTGACGAGGGTCGGTTATCAATCGGGTTAATGCAATGAATCATATGCAGTTATGCTAGTGTCAACTCGGCTTCGTTGTCTAACTTCGTATTATTGATCAGTATAATACAATTATTCTCGCTTTGACATTTATTGAGTATGGATAAGTGTGTTATGTAAGGTCACCAAGTTCATATCTCATCGCAGAACCAGTTCTTATGCATAGAATATAGGAAAGAATCACACCACAACTTCTACATTAATCAATTTATTTTCTCATTAAACCTTAACTCTAATATAGTATGTGAACTCTCAATCCCGGAACTTCAACACTGTATCAATACAGTATCATCAACGACTGTGTGATTTCATTTTGACAACGGCACATGGATTCCTTTCCCCGCATGACACGAGCCGTTGTTGAGAGAGAGAGAGTTAAAACATGCATATGCTATTCTAAACAAAAACCTTCACTTATAATATGCAAGTTCATATTTGAAAATACAATGCCCACACCGTCCTGCATTCATTTATAGATCCATAAGCAATTCTTCCAGGCAATTCTTATCCGTTGTTTCCCTTTTGGTATCAGAGCAATTAATTCGTATGCAGCGTAATACGAGCGTATGGAAAATATGAATACAGTTCTTAATATTATGCGACGGTATTCATACGAAAAGTCATCAAATGAAAATTATTATTTCTAAAGGCACAAATATGCGTTCATAGATTCGTCATGTTCATTCATGGATACATCAGCAAGATTATGCAATTAAAAAAAAACCGCACGACTCAAATACTTCTAAGTGACCGTATCCACGTAATTCAATGGCAGCAATATTTTTCGTTATCAGCTAACAGTTGACGCCTTATCATGAGTCTTCTTGCATGTGTTAATGAGTGAGTGTTGTTGTTCTTCTGGCATTAATTCTTTGCGTAAAGCAGACGCCAAGGTTGGGCATCCCTTGTATCAAAAATGTTTGTTCCCTGCAGAGCGGTGAGGGTGTGAGGGTGTATGTGTAGTGTATCATACGGACAGCTTGGCACTCCCTCTTTCACACGGCGGCCACAGTCTCTGTACACAGCTGGCTGGAAGAGTCGGCACCACGCTCGCCATCGTCAAACAGCGCCCTTCAGCTCGTCCGCTGGTCGCCGTCCCTCACTCTTGTCCTGGTTTCCAGCCAGTGTTGGTCGGTGTGGGTCGACACCCACCACACTCTCGCTGGTGCTGACACTCTTGCCTACGGGCGGCTGGTCGGCTCTCTCCGCTGCTGGAGGAGCTGCATCGGCACGCTCCCTCTTTCTGCGTGTAGAGCTCGAACGTGCTCATTGCTGGTTCTCTGACAGCAGGTTTTTCTCCACTGCTGGATGACTGAAGTCGCACGCGCTCTTGCTGGTTCTTGCTTGGTGCGTCGGTCGCGCTGCAGCTGGACTCGATGTAGAAATAAAGGTCTTTAAACGATACTTTGCCTTTCGGCTCTGAACTCACACTCGGTGGCGCCTCACTACCCTGCTAGTCTTGCCATCGTCAGTGGGTAGCGACCGGGCCCCTTTGGCCTCCGCTCGCCTGCCCCCTGCTCTGCAGCTCGCCAGCTGACGACCTGTTGCTCTGCCTTGTTTGAACTGAACTTTTGAAATTATGGTTCAGCCGTTATATTCAAAAATATTCTCCACTCTGCGACGTGGAGGGCGTGGCCGGTGTGTGTGCTCGCGTGTATGTCATTCCATTAAGCCCACCCCGATCTGCCCATCCATCACTGTCCCCTTATTAAGACATTCCTTCACCCGTGGGTCACAGAGGCCCCCTCCCTGCAATGATTCTTGTCTGTGGTATTATTCCTGCTCTCCCGCGCTGCGGGAAGACAAAGACGGCCGGGGTCTCTTTCTCTCTCTGACTCTTGAGAGAGGGAAACACACTTTGTCACTGTCCTTTGTGGCCATCTGGATATTCCGTAACAGTCGTCAAACCACCGAGCGCCCCGGGAGCCTATTATTTCATAATAAAGGTTTTTGGGTTAGATCGCGTTTATTTATAAATGTGTCGTAACCCTCCACCACCCGACACGGCCAATCAGCAAAAAAAGTGTCACGTTGACAAAAGACAAATAATTCACTACTTCAGCCCACCGGTGTGTTGAAGAGTTAATCCACATTTACAGTTTGAGTACGACGTTTCGCTGGTAAATACTTCCAGCATCATCGGGCAATTTGCCAGAATGGTAAAGCCCTCGCTTGCTCCCGGTTTTATATAGAGCAGCAGGGTGACGTCATCACTTAACTAATGACTGAAAACAACCCCAACCCATAAAACCGGGAGCAAGCGAGGGCTTTACCATTCTGGCGAATTGCCCGATGATGCTGGAAGTATTTACCAGCGAAACGTCGTACTCAAACTGTAAATGTGGATTAACTCTTCAACACACCGGTGGGCTGAAGTAGTGAATTATTTGTCTTTTGTCAACGTGACACTTTTTTTGCTGATGGGCCGTGTCGGGTGGTGGAGGGTTACGACACATTTATAAATAAACGCGATCTAACCCAAAAACCTTTATTATGAATAATATTGGTCGCGAAAGCCTACGTGTTAAACTAGCCTATTATTTATTAAATTCTCCTCAATGGCCCCTCCATGACCTCCACATGCTGTTGCTGTGGAACTGGGTTGGGGTTGTTTTCAGTCATTATTTCTGAAAAAAAAACAATATATCGGCAAAATATTGTTATTGATATTAAAGATGAAAAAAGGGCCGGTATACAACAGCTACAAATCTATTTAGATAACCTGTCTGCAGGTAGCATATCACAGCTTCATCAGGCGTATCACCAGGCTCCGAAAGGAATACTTGAGTCCAGGAGAACAGTTATTGGCAGTAGGTTACTGTCTATACAACAAGCAGAGCTGGAACGAATATCTGAAAAACGTGAGGCATCCTCTTTTGGAATCCATCACCTTTTCAGGGAAGTTGTGCAGATCTATGAAGCGTCACAGACACCGCGCACAGCTGACAAGCCCTCGGCTGCTTTGCCAGGCATCGCAGCAGACTTGATGCTCTCTGGGTTCCCTCTTGAACTCATGGACGGTGATGCCTCACATGTCCCCCTCACTTGGATTTGCTCAGTTTTGGACGAAGTTATTGAAAAAATTGGGAACAAAAAACTATTTGTCCTCTCCATACTGGGCATACAGAGCAGTGGCAAGTCCACGCTGCTGAATGCAATGTTCGGTCTCCAGTTCCCTGTGGGTGCTGGGAGATGCACCCGAGGGGTCCACATGCAGTTGTTGAAGGTGGACGAAGAGTTCAGCAAAGAGCTGGGATATGACTTTGTGTTGATAGTCGACACAGAAGGGCTCTGTGCCCCAGAGCTATCAAATGCGACACACACTCTTGACAATGAACTGGCTACATTTGTGATCGGCCTTGCAAAGATGACTGTGATCATTACTTTTGGAGTGAATCCCTCTGAGATGCACAACATAATACAGATCGCTGTGCAGGCATTTCTGAAAATGAAGCAGTTGAAGTTGTCACCAAGCTGTGTGTTTGTCCATCAAAACGTCGGGGATGTGACTGTAAAATAAAATGTCATGGATGGAAGGAGACTCTTCCAGGATACGTTAGACGAGATGACTCGCACGGCTGCAGAACAGGAGCAGTACAAAACTGTATCATTTGACGAGGTGATTGGGTTCGACGTGAACTCTCAGATCCATTTCTTTTCTCACTTTTGAGAAGACGATCCTCCAATGGCTCCGTCAAATCCAAGCTACTTTCAACATGTTAAAAAAAACTTAAAGACAGCATCATAAAGACAAAAAATCAGGTTTTAAAAATATCAGAATTGAAAAATCGTATCCAAGATTTGTGGAATGCATTGCTTTCAGAAGACTTTGTGTTTAGCTTCAATCACTCCCACGAGATTGCAGTTTACAGCAAACTTGAAGACATGTATAGGAAATGGACTTGGAGCCTTAGGAGTCATCTTATTCAAGAGAAGAATAGGATATAATATTATTAATTACAGGACAGACGTAAATTTCGATTTAAAGCTTTCGTGACTGCAAGGATTCATCTTCTTTGGTTCTTTCGGTAAAGTCACGTAGAATGAGAATAAAATAATAAAATAAAATGAGACGATAAAATAAACACGACGTTTCGGCCACAACACAAGTAGCCTTCATCAGGTGCAAGAACAGAACTGTAGGGACGACAGTGCTTCAATGAGCGTTGGTAAGATGCGTAGCGTCTTTTTAAGCTCTGTGAGAGGCGTGAAACCTCTTGACAAAGGAGTTTAAGTATCAAAGCAGGAGAATTTAGCATTGAAATAGCTGAGGGATTAGCTTGCAACAGAAATAGCTATGATAAAGTCAGAGTTTATCTATCAACAGAGGCATTTAGTATATGGACGCTAAAGGCCTCCAACTACCCAACTTTCATACAGTAAACCGATGTGAAAAGAACTAAGTCTATATTACATAATATAATAAATGTACTTAATATATTCTTCAATAAGCTGGGCTATTAATCACAAAGCAACTGGGTATACAATACACTATATAATGAGTGTCTTTTAAGCTCGGTGAGAGGCATGAAACGTCTTGACAAAGGAGTTTAAGTATCAAAGTAGGAGAATTTAGCATTGAAATAGCTGAGGGATTAGCTTGTGACAGAATGAGCTATGTTAAAGTCAAAGTTTACCTATCAACAGAGGCATTTAGTATATGGACGCTAAAGGCCTCCAACTACCCAACTATCATACAGTAAACCGATATGAAACAAACTAAGTCTATATTACATAAATATAATAAATGTACTTAATATATTCTTCAATAAGCTGGGCTATTAATCACAAAGCAACTGGGTATACACTACACTATATAATGAGTGTCTTTTAAGCTCGTTGAGAGGCATGAAACGTCTTGACAAAAGAGTTTACGCATCAAAGCAGGAGAATTTAGCATTGAAATAGGTCCGGTTCAATACAGTACACAAAATTCGTGATCTCATCCCATCCGTGAAGGATGTCATTCCTGACTTACAGTACCCTGGGGTTTACAAATTGAGTTGTACCTGCGGCGATTGCTATATCGGGGAGAGTAAGGGACATGTCTCTAACCGAATTTGCGAGCACAAACCAGATTTGAAACACGGCAGAACGAATTATTCTGCCGTAGCTGATCACTGGGTAGTGGAGTAGATAATGCGCATAGGAATTGGCCATATACAGTACATACAGACAGACAAGGAGGTCGAACAGGTGGTCGAGTCGCGAGTGGCGTAAACAAACCCAAGTAATTAAGGGAGTCGTGGCACGAGGGCTGTGATTGGTCGAGAGGCTGTTAGCGTTAAGTGGTGGCGTCTGAATGTCTGATGAAGGGGACAGGTGCGCGCTGGTGGGAAACGGCCAGCGAGCCACGTGGCAATTAATTAAGGCTAATGCGAGAGGGGATAAAACGCGAGGTGGTTTGAACGGAGGGGAGTTGCTGTTGGAGAGTTGCTGCTGGGGAGTTGTTGCTGGAGAGTCGTTGCTGGGCAGATGTTGGCGAGAGGTGAAGAGATACGAAGAGGACAGCTTGAAATGTTAGGGAAGAATAGATAGAGAGCCAGACCCCAAAGACAGTAAATAGCGATAGGGAGAGTCAGAGTTAGCGGAAATAGATAGAGTCACTGTGTGTGAATAGATGGAAGTCACTGCGTGTGAAGAGATAGCGGCGATACTGTGTGTGAGGAGATAGAAGACGAACCACTGGGTGTGGAAGTGAAGTCACTGCGCGTGAAGAGATAGCGGCGATACTGTGTGTGAGGAGATAGAGGACGAACCACTGTGTGTGGAAGAGATAGAAGATGAACCACTGTGTGTGGAAGTGAAGACACTGTGTGTGAAGAGATAGGCAAAGAAACACTGTGTGTGGAAGGGGATGCACGGACGATGCTGAAGTAAATCGGAGTGTCCGAGTTGGCGGAGCACGGAGAGAATTACTGTGTGTACGGAACGATGGAATAAAAGTGACGGCGAAAAAAGAGACGGATGTCATCCGAGTGAATTCACGGCGCTACATTTGGTGTCAGAAAAAGTACGGAACACGCCACGATGTCAAGGAAAGCGGCAAAGAAAAGAAATGTGCCAGTGGACTCGGGCGGCGACAGCGACAATGACGATTTGCAGCCCGGCCAGATGGCCGGCAGTACTCCGGACGGTGACAGCGGTTCGGGTGGTGCTGAAGGCCCGGGATCGCCAGACGATTGGCAAGTCCTCATGACCCAGTGGGAGGCCAGAATGGAGAAGTTGTCGGAGGAATTCCAGAACTTCTTGACGGAGAACCGCATTCAACTACCCGTACCGGGTCCACTGCCGGAGGTTGCCGCTCAGCCGGAGCGGTTGGAAGATTCTGGCGACGATGGCGACCAGTCGGAGGGACCACCACGACGGCTACATGTACAACGATTTGAGGCCAAAGTGGGAGATTGGACGGCATTCATACGAAGATTCCGTGCGGCTTACGAGTCCCTGAAGTGGACGGAGAGTGCCGCGTTACGCGCACTGCCGACGGCATTGGATGATGACTCCTTGGCAACTTTTAACTGACTCCCTGCCGCTGTCAGAAAAAAAACATTGGACGGTGCTATTGCGGCAATGAGGAAGGTCTACGAGCCGCGGTCGGTCGCCAAACGTCGATTTCAACAGAGGAAACGAGAGGCAACGGAGTCCCCCCTGGCATTCCGCAGCGCCTTGCTGGCCCTCGCCCAGGTTGCATACCCGGCAATGTACGAGGAGGGCTGGGACTCCCTGCTGCAAGAGAAGATGTTACAGCTGGCGAAGGAACTGAAAGTCGTCTTGTCGCTCCCGGACAAGGATGATGACGACGACGTGTCATCGTTGCTGATCGCCAGGAACATACAAGTCAACCTTGATATACGAGACGAAGCAGCGGCGGCAGTAGCGCAGCCGTCGCTGACGACCCCTGCCAGGGCTGCGAGCATGGTGGTGGTGGTGGTGGATGAGGCACCGCCGATGGCAGCGGCGGCCGGAGTGTCGACCGGAGACCGACGGCGTCGTCCCGGGGCATATGGAGACGGCGTGCATCGGACATGCTACGAGTGCGGGCGGAGGGGTCATCTCGCCCGCGACTGCTGGAGATGAAGAGGTGGTCTTCCGTGGGCGCCGAACAACTATGGCGGGCGGTTCCCCCAAGACCAAGGATCCCGGGTGAGTCGAGATGCATTCAATACACGGCCGCCCTATCCACATCACTCATCCGCGTCATCTCAACCGTATTCATCGGGTTCGGATAGTACGCATGGCCGGGATATGTGGGGCGCGTTGGTACATCGTGTGTTGGGGCCCACGCCGGGATCGTCGGATGTGATGGCATGTATTCAAGGTGTTATGATACGGGTTATTGTGGATACCGGGGCGTCGGCAACTCTCATTTCGTTGCGAACTTTTTGGTCGCTGCCGACGTCGCCTGGATCGTTAGCGCCAGTGGAAGGGCCATGTGTAGCGGCAAACGGGGGTTGTTTGGGCATTATGGGCTGCGTGGCTGCGACAATTCAAATTGGGGAGGTTATTGTGACAGGAAGTGTTTTGGTTTCAACGGCCTTGGCGGTACCGTGTTTGTTGGGCACGGATTTTTTGCAAAAGATGCCAATTAAGATTTCAGTCGAAAAAGGTTGTTTGGAATTACCGTCGGGGAAATGTATGAAATTTTTGGGGATGCCTTCGACATTTGCGGTGGCGAACGCTGTGGT
The DNA here is from genome assembly GCF_048934315.1 of Petromyzon marinus. Taxonomy (NCBI): domain Eukaryota; kingdom Metazoa; phylum Chordata; class Hyperoartia; order Petromyzontiformes; family Petromyzontidae; genus Petromyzon; species Petromyzon marinus. The sequence continues at coordinate 5,529,670 of NC_133748.1, read as the reverse complement.
GCAGGCCGTAGTGAGCCGCACCGTGCGCGTCCCGCCTGCATCGCAAATATTGGTACCGCTATGGTTAAAGAAGGAATTGCCTTGGGATGAGCTACAGGCGGGAGTGCTGTTGACACCCTCAAATGCTGTGTCGAGAATGCCCACCGTGGTAGGAGCTTTGACCATAATACCAACTTATTGTGATCCCTTCATTCAAATTGTAAACGCGGGGAATGAAGAGGTTGTTATTCAAGGGGGCACTACGTTGGCGCACGCAACGGGTGCACCGGGTCCAGAAACAAAAACATGTTTTGCTACGGGGCAGGATGAAATGTTGTCAAGGGAGGAGGACAATCCGGAATAGTTAAGGGATCTTTACGAACAAAACCCAGAGTTATCGCCTGTGCAACGGTCGAGTTTGCATGCGTTGCTAATGGAATTTAAAGATGTGTTCAGTTCAGGGAAATACGACGTGGGTCGGACGACATTGTTGCAGCATTGTATTGACACGGGGAACGCACCCCCGATCAGGTTAAATTCGCATGGTGTAGGTCGTCTTGAGAAAGAATGTATTCGGCGATCTGTTGACGAAATGCTAGAGCAGGATATTACCGCCCCATTGTCCAGCCCGTGGGGAGGCCCTCTTGTCCTCATTAAAAAACGTAACGGAACCATGCGATTTTGTGTTGACTATCGGAAATTGAATAAAGATTCGGTGGCGGAAGCGTACCCGCTTCCACGAATTGATGATTCGCTGGACGCCCTGTCCGGTGCCAGAATCTTTTCGACCCTCGATTTGTTGTCGGGCTTTTGGCAATTGCCCCTGGATAAAGAGTCAAGACCTAAAACGGCATTTCGGACACCACAAGGATTGTATCAATTAAACTTGCTCCCGATGGGACGCCACTCAGCGTCGGCGACCTTCCAGCGATTAATGGAACTCGTGTTGTCGGGCCTGCAGTGGGAGTCATGTTTGATATATTTAGATGATGTGATTGTTTTCAGTAGGAATTTCGATTAACATTTGCAACGGCTGCGCGCCGTTTTTGGCAGAGTGCGGCACGCTGGATTGAAATTTAAACCAAAGAAGTGCCAATTGTTGAGAACATCGGTGAAGTATTTGGGGCACGTCGTTAGTGCGTCAGGAGTGGCCACTGATCCGGAAAAGAAGAGTTGTGTGCGTACATGGCCAGTGCCGAAAACAGCAGGGGAAGTGCGTAGCTTTGTGGGCTTTGCGTCGTATTATCGGCGGTTCGTTAAGGATTTTGCCACGATTGCTCGACCATTGCATACGCTGACCGGGAAAGGTGTAAAGTTTCAATGGGGAATTGCTGAACAAAAATCGTTTGAAGCGTTGCGGGCCGCACTGGCGGATGCACCGCCGTTGGGATACCCGGATTTTACGAAGCAATTTATACTTGACACGGATGCCTGTGATACGGGCATAGGCGCGGTTCTGTCACAAATGGTTGATGGCATCGAGAGAGTAGTGGCATATGGCAGCCGGGTGTTATCGCCGGCGGAGCAAAAATGCTGTGTGACACGTAGGGAATTATTGGCGATTGTCCATTTTGTGCACCAGTACCGACCGTATCTATACGGCAGGGAATTTTTGATCCGCACTGATCACGCGGCGCTACAGTACTCGCTGAGCGTGGATCAGCCATCGGGGAAAATGGCTCGCTGGATTGAGACCCTCCAGGAGTATTATTTCACGATCCAGCATAGGAAAGGGACGCACCATGTAAACGCGGATGCTTTGTCGAGGTTGCTGCGACCAGCTGAGACGTGTCGGTGCAAAGAGGGCTCGCTGCGTTGCAGCCCGCCGCTGCAGGAGGTTCCGCAAACGGTCGCTGCAGCGGGTTCGGGGGTGCCAGGGATAGTCCCTGGAGCAGAAATTGGACTGTTGGGGTTGTCATTGAAGCAGTGGAAGCAACTGCAGGTGGAAGATTCCTCGCTGACCAGGATGAGGCTGCGTGCCTCTCGTTCAAGGGGATCGGAGGATCGCCCATTTTTGATGTTAACGGATGGGTTGCTTGTTCACTGGGATGTGGAAGCACAAAAATGTTGTATTGTTGTCCCGAAGGTGTTGCGGGGAAAACTGATTAACGCGGTACATGAGAAATTGCTGCATCTGGAGGAAAAAAAGACCGCGTTGACGGTGGGGAGTGAATTTTACTGGCCGGGAATGTTTAACGATGTGAAACAGCATGTAAAAGCGTGCCAGGAATGTGCACGGAGGAAAGCGCCGGCACGGCCATATCGTGTCCCTTTGCAATCGATTCAAGTTTCGAGAGTGAACGAAATTGTGGCACTGGATATTTTGGGTCCGTTTCCCGTCACCCCCCGAGGGCACAGATATTAGCTCATCGGGGTGGAATACTTAACTCGTTGGCCGATGGCATGGCCGCTAGTAGACCAGTCAGCGACATCGATCGCTGAGGCTTTCTTGAATGGATACATATTACATAAGGGGGCCCCGGAACATTTGCTTACTGACCAAGGCAGAAATTTTTCATTGAAATTTATTAAGGACGTGTGTGACTCGCTGGGGACCAAAAAGATTCGGACGTCCCCATACCACCCGCAGACTGACGGGATGGTCGAGCGGCTGCATAGGACACTGACGTCCATGCTTTGTCACCAAGTAAACACCGCTCAAGATAATTGGGATCTGCATGTTGCAGCGATGCTGGCCGCGTATAGATTGGCCCCGCATGCCTCAACGGGGTACTCGCCATTTTTTCTGATGTATGGACGGGAACCGGAAGCGCCGGCTATTGTGAAATTGGGAATTCGAAAACGGGAGAAACCTGCGACGGTGCCTGCTCCGATGCAGGTGGCTTTGGACCGTCTGAGGGAAGCCCGGGAGGCTGCATTGCAAAATACGGCACGACGACAAGCCGCTAACGAAAGATTGTTCCGCAGGCAGCGGCCACGAGAGCCATGGAGTGTTGGAGATAAAGCCTGGTTGCACTGCCCCATGGTGCCGGTGGGAACGTCCCCGAAATTTCACCGCCCCTGGCAGGGGCCCGTTGATATTGTGGAGGTTTTACGGGATCAGAGTGTGCGAATACAATTCGGTCGTCGGACATGGTTTGTTCACCCGTCGCGCCTGAAGAAATGTGTTACCATATGATGCGTCATCCCCCATCCAAGAGCGGCCTGTAATGGATGTGTCCGACGAACCTGTGGGGAGGTCACAAGTGCACGTGTCCCAGAGATCTGCCCCCCGTGTGCCTGCAGGATCGCCCTTTTTCGGCAGGGTTACCGACCGGACGCCGATTGAACGGCCACAGATAAGGACCAATGGCCATCCCGACCGGGAACGACAGACAGCCCCGACAGCTGAGTGTCGCTGGGACAGGGATGGGTGTAGGGTTCATTGGCAAGACGAGCGAGGCCCTCCCTTACCGCAGGGTATCCCGTGCAGGGGAGATGGACCGGCAGTGGGAACCCATTCCAGGAGGAATACAATACATTGACTTTGGGGGTTGGGAATGCTGTATAAAGGTGTTGTGTGCGTGTCGTTGCGTGATTGTACAAAATGGTTGTATATTGCAAATGCGTTATGTATATATGTTGTCATCGTTCCGTCCTTATCACTCCACTACTCCAATTCGAGTATATCGTAGCCGGGGATGGCTAGGTTCTTTCATCACGGGGGGGGGGGGGGGGGGGTGATGTAGTGGAGTAGATAATGCGCATAGGAATTGGCCATATACAGTACATACAGACAGACAAGGAGAACGGGTCACACGAGGTCGAACAGGTGGTCGAGTCGCGAGTGGCGTAAACAAACACAAGTAATTAAGGGAGTCGTGGCACGAGGGCTGTGATTGGTCGAGAGGCTGTTAGCGTTAAGTGGTGGCGTCTGAATGTCTGATGAAGGGGACAGGTGCGGGCTGGCGGGAAACGGCCAGCGAGCCACGTGGCAATTAATTAAGGCTAATGCGAGAGGGGATAAAACGCGAGGTGGTTTGAACGGAGGGGAGTTGCTGTTGGAGAGTTGCTGCTGGGGAGTTGTTGCTGGAGAGTCGTTGCTGGGCAGTTGTTGGCGAGAGGTGAAGAGATACGAAGAAGACAGCTGGAAATGTTAGTGAAAAATAGATAGAGAGCCGGACCCCAAAGACAGTAAATAGCGATAGGGAGAGTCAGCGTTAGCGGAAATAGATAGAGTCACTGTGTGAATAGATGGAAGTCACTGCATGTGAAGAGATAGCGGCGATACTGTGTGTGAGGAGATAGAGGACGAACCACTGTGTGTGGAAGAGATAGAAGACGAACCACTGTGTGTGGAAGGGAAGTTACTGCGCGTGAAGAGATAGCGGCGATACTGTGTGTGAGGAGATAGAGGACGAACCACTGTGTGTGGAAGAGATAGAAGACGAACCACTGTGTGTGGAAGGGAAGACACTGTGTGTGAAGAGATAGGCAAAGAAACACTGTGTGTGGAAGGGGATGCACGGACGATGCTGAAGTAAATCGGAGTGTCTGAGTTGGCGGAGCACGGAGAGAATTACTGTGTGTACGGAACGATGGAATAAAAGTGACGGCGAAAAAAGAGACGGATGTCGTCCGAGTGAATTCACGGCGCTACAACTGTTACAACGCTGTGGGTGATCACGATATAATTTTCTCCGATACCAAGGTTCTTTGAAAACCCACGGGTTTTTATCAGAGATTTGTTCACGAGGCAATTCAGATTTACAAACACAGACACAATTTCAACCGAGAAGATGGTTTCAAATTAAGCAACCATTGGAAAGATATTCTAAATCCAACCAAACAGTAAACTAATTTTCAATGGTACAGTATATTTTTTTTTCAAGTAGTGGTACCCCAAACTTTCGCAGCTCTTAAAATTCCCTTTTCACACCATCGAAGTTTTTACCCAGTTGCTGTTAATAGCTCAGCTTATTGAAGAATATATTGAGTACATTTATTATATTGATGTAATTTAGACTTAGTTTTTTACATCGGTCTACTGTATGATAGTTGGGTAGCACAGCCCCTTTGCGTCCATGTACTAGGTGCCTCTGTGGATGTGTATACTTTTACTTTAACATAGCTATTTCTGTGACTAGTCACAAGCTAATCCCTCAGCTATTTCAATGTTAAATTCTCCTGTTTGATATGTAAACTCACTTCTCTCACCCAGCTTAAAAAGACGCCACGAATCTTAGCAGCGTTCATTGAAGCTCTGTCGTCCCGACAGTTCTGTTCCTTCACCTGAAGAAGGCTACTTGTGTTGTGGCTGAAACGTCGTGATTTTTGTTGTTTTATTTTTTACCTACGTAACTTTACCGAATAGAACCAAAGAGTATGGATCCTTGCAGTCACGAAAGCTTCAAATCTAGAACCAGTGTAATATTTACACAACCCATCGGCACTCGCCCACACCCTCATGCAATGTGGGGAAAAATCCCACAGAACCGGTTTGGCCGTTGAAAGGGAGAGGTGTCAGTCGTTTCTCGACGCCTCTCTACACAGCAGCAGCAGCAGCGTTTTGCAATGCGAGGCTCTCTTGAGTGTTGCAGTGCCGTACAACTACAAAGTACGTGAGGCAACCAAGAACAGAATAAGTCTGAGAGGAGATGGAGCGATGAAATCATCCCGTGTGCAGGTACTGGGATTCTCGCGTCGCAGATACGTGAGAGATGGTTATGGCTCGGGGAAGTATTCATCCAGCAGTTGATCGCTCATGGCATGTGATGGTTAATGTTACGTCTCATGTTCTTAGCACGACACGTGTTGGAGTGACATGGGGCAGCACGTTTTAACACGTAGTCTTTCGCGACCAATATCCATAATTGAGGTTTTTTGGGGTTAGATGGCATAAATATATAAATGCGTCGTTAAAACTTGCCACCACCCGACACATCCAACTAGTAAGGTTTGTCACGGAAACAAAACGTGGCCAATTCGTCACTAGTACAGCACACCGGTGTGTTGGAGTACTCAGATTAGATAGTTGTAATTACTGGCGAAACGTTGTACTTAGATTGTAAATGTTGTGGCTTGGCTCTCCAACACACCGGTGTGTGGTACTATTGACGAATTGCCATGTTTACGTGACAACCCTAACAAGTTGGCTGTGTTGGGTGGTGGCGGGTTTTAACAACACAATTATATATTTATGCGATCTAACCAAAAAAACCTCTTATGGTTTAAAGCTTTCGTGACTGTAAGGATTCATCTTCTTTGGTTCTTTCGGTAAAGTCACGTAGAATGAGAAAAAAATAATACATTTTTCTTATTTTTATAAAATTGGTGTCCTCCAGACAGTCTCGTCCCCTTCACCTGATGAAGGCCGCTTGTGTTGTGGCCGAAACGTCGTGAGAATATTATTGTGTTATTTTATTTTATCAATTTATTATTTTATTCTCATTCTACGTGACTTTACCGAAAGAACCAAAGAAGATGAACCTCTTATGGGTCAGCACGTTATTTATTTGGGTATAAGCACATTTCAGGGGTTGAATAAAGGATGCGTGCATATGCATTTTAACTATATATTTTATACTGCTGTGGAGAAGGTGCAGTGGTACAACAATGGAGAAGGTCTAGTGGTACAGCAGTAGAGAATGTGTAGTGGTACAGCAGTAGAGAATGTGTAGTGTTATAGCAGTAGAGACCGTGTAGTGGTAGAGTAGTGTAGAAGGTGAAGTGGTACAGCAGTGTAGAAGGTGTAGTGGTACGGCAGTAGAGAAGGTGTAGTTGTACAGCAGTAGAGAAGGTGTAGTGGTACAGCAGTAGAGAAGGTGTAGTGGTACAGCAGTAGAGAAGTTGTAGTGGTACAACAGTAGAGAAGGTGTAGTGGTACAGCAGTGGAGAAGGAGTAGTGGTATAGCAGTGGAGAAGGTGTAGTGGTACAGCAGTAGCGAAGGTGAAGTGGTACAGCAGTAGAGAAGGTGAAGTGTTACAGCAGTAGAGAAGGTGTAGTGGCACAGCAGTGGAGAAGGTGTAGTGGTACAGCAGGGGAGAAGGTGTAGTGGTACAACAGTGGAGAAGGTGTAGTGGTACAGCAGTGGAGAAGGTGTAGTGGTACAGCAGTAGAGAAGGTGTAGTGGTACAACAGTAGAGAAGGTGTAGTGGTACAGCAGTGTAGAAGGTGTAGTGGTACGGCAGTAGAGACGGTGTAGTGGTACAGCAGTAGAGAAGGTGTAGTGGTACAGCAGTAGAGAAGGTGTAGTGGTACAGCAGTAGAGAAGGTGTAGTGGTACAGCAGCAGAGAAGGTGTATTGGTACAGCAGTAGAGAAGGTGTAGTGGTACAGCAGTAGAGAAGGTGTAGTGGTACAGCAGTGGAGGTGTAGTAGTACAGCAGTGGAGTGGGTGTAGTGGTACAGCAGTAGAGAAGATGTAGTGGTACAGCAGGAGAGAAGGTGTAGTGGTACAGCAGTAGAGAAGGTGTAGTGGTACAGCAGTGGAGAAGGTGTAGTGGTACAGCAGTAGAGAAGGTGTAGTGGTACAGCAGTAGAGAAGGTGTGGTGGTACAGCAGTAGAGAAGGTGTACTGGTACAGCAGTAGAGAAAGTGTAGTGGTACAGCAGTAGAGAAGGTGTAGCGTTACAGCAGTAGAGAAGGTGTAGTGGTACAGCAGTAGAGAAGGCATAGTGGTACAGCAGTAGAGAAGGTGTGGTGGTACGGCAGTAGAGAAGGTGAAGTGGTACAGCAGTGGACAAGGTGTAGTGGTACAGCAGTGGACAAGGTGTAGCGGTGCAGCAGTGGAGAAGGTGTAGTGGTACAGCAGTAGAGAATGTGTAGTGGTACAGGAGTGTAGACGGTGTAGTGGTACAGCAGTAGAGAAGGTGTAGTGGTACAGCAGTAGAGAAGTTGTAGTGGTACAGCAGTAGAGAAGGTGTAGTGGTACAGCAGTAGAGAAGGTGTGGTGGTACGGCAGTAGAGAAGGTGTAGTGGTACAGCAGTAGAGAAGGTGTAGTGGTACAACAGTAGAGAAGGTGTAGTGGTACAGCAGTAGAGAAGGTGTAGTGGTACAGCAGTAGAGAAGGTGTAGTGGTACAGCAGTAGAGAAGGTGAAGTGGTACAGCAGTGGAGAAGGTGTAGTGGTACAGCAGTGGAGAAGGTGTAGTGGTACAGCAGTGGAGAACGTGTAGTGGTACAGCAGTAGAGAAGGTGTAGTGGTACAGCAGTAGAGAAGGTGTAGTGGTACAACAGTAGAGAAGGTGTAGTGGTACAGCAGTGTAGAAGGTCAAGTGGTACAGCAGTAGAGAAGGTGTAGTGGTACAGCAGTAGAGAAGGTGTAGTGGTACAACAGTAGAGAAGGTGTAGTGGTACAGCAGTGGAGAAGGTGTGGTGGTACAGCAGTGGAGAAGGTGTAGTGGTACAGCAGTAGTGAAGGTGTAGTGGTACAGCAGTAGAGAAGGTGTAGTGGGTACAGCAGTAGAGAAGGTGTAGTGGTACAGCAGTGGAGGTGTAGTAGTAAAGCAGTGGAGTGGGTGTAGTGGTACAGCAGTAGAGAAGATGTAGTGGTACAGCAGGAGAGAAGGTGTAGTGGTACAGCAGTAGAGAAGGTGTAGTGGTACAGCAGTGGAGAAGGTGTAGTGGTACAGCAGTGGAAAAGGTGTAGTGGTATAGCAGTAGAGAAGGTGTAGTGGTACAGCAGTAGAGAAGGTGTAGTGGTACAGCAGTAGAGAAGGTGTAGTGGTACAGCAGTAGAGAAGGTGTAGTGGTACAGCAGTAGAGAAGGTGTAGTGGTACAGCAGTAGACAAGGTGTAGTGGTACAGCAGTGGAGGTGTAGTAGTACAGCAGTGGAGTGGGTGCAGTGGTACAGCAGTAGAGAAGATGTAGTGTTACAGCAGGAGAGAAGGTGTAGTGGTACAGCAGTAGAGAAGGTGTAGTGGTACAGCAGTGGAGAAGGTGTAGTGGTACAGCAGTGGAGAAGGTGTAGTGGTACAGCAGTAGAGAAGGTGTAGTGGTACAGCAGTAGATAAGGTGTGGTGGTACAGCAGTAGAGAAGGTGTACTGGTACAGCAGTAGAGAAGGTGTAGTGGTACAACAGTAGATAAGGTGTAGCGTTACAGCAGTAGAGAAGGTGTAGTGGTAGAGCAGTAGAGAAGGTGTAGTGGTACAGCAGTAGAGAAGGTGTGGTGGTACGGCAGTAGAGAAGGTGTACTGGTACGGTAGTAGAGAAGGTGTAGTGGTACAGCAGTAGAGAAGGTGTAGTGGTACAGCAGGAGAGAAGGTGTAGTGGTACAGCAGTAGAGAAGGTGTAGTGGTACAGCAGTAGAGAAGGTGTAGTGGTACAGCAGTAGAGAAGGTGTAGTGATACAGCAGTGGAGAAGGTGTAGTGGTACAGCAGTGGAGAAGGTGTAGCGGTGCAGCAGTGGAGAAGGTGTAGTGGTACAGCAGTAGAGAAGGTGTAGTGGTACAGGAGTGTAGACGGTGTAGTGGTACAGCAGTAGAGAAGGTGTAGTGGTACAGCTGTAGAGAAGGTGTAGTGGTACAACAGTAGAGAAGGTGTAGTGGAACAGCATTGTAGAAGGTGAAGTGGTACAGCAGTAGAGAAGGTGTAGTGGTACAGCAGTGTAGAAGGTGTAGTGGTACAGCAGTAGAGAAGGTGTAGTGGTTCAGTAGTAGAGAAGGTGTACTGGTACAGCAGTAGAGAAGGTGTAGTGGTACAGCAGTAGAGAAGGTGCAGTGGTACAGCAGTAGAGAAGGTGTAGTGGTACAGCAGTGGAGAAGGTGTAGTGGTACAGAAGTGTATGTGGTGTAAGATATGAAGAGGGTAATGTACTGTGTGTGTATTAAGGATGTGTTTTGTGGCATCCTTTTTGTCAATCCCCTGCTCTATGCGGACTTTCTCACGTCGTGTGCTCTGTAGGGAGTGATGTGACCTTACTTCACTGCGAGGTCAGTGGGGGGTTTTAAATTCGGAGATAGTAGACGCAGGGGCATATAATTACGGTAAAGCGAAATATTTGTATTGTCTTAGTTCAGAACCAAATTGTTCACCTTGTTTCACCTTGTTTCACCTTGTTCTGCCCGTGTGTGGACATGGCAGGGAAGTGGTGAGACAAGTTTCGTTTCCCCCTGATTAACAAAAACCTCCACAGACAGGAATGTAACACGAACACACACAAACACAATGCGTGCACGCACCTGCACTTACACACACAATACAAAGATCCCCTTTATAGCCTAACATATTGCTAGGGCAAGTGATGTTAGTGCGTACCTATAAATGGGTGCTGTGGCCAAGACAATGCTTGGCCGTCTTTGTATCCCAATGATGATGTTTACACAGTGGAGGTGTATTGGTACAGCAGTGTAGAAGGTGTAGTGGTACAGCAGTGGAGAAGGTGTAGTGGTACAGCAGTAGAGAAGGTGTAGTGGTACAGCAGTAGAGAAGGTGTAGTGGTACAGCAGTGGAGAAGGTGTAGTGGTACAGCAGTAGAGAAGATGTAGTGGTACAGCAGTAGAGAAGGTGTAGTGGTACAGCAGTGTAGAAGGTGTAGTGGTACAGCAGTAGAGAAGGTGTAGTGGTACAGCAGTGGAGAAGGTCTAGTGGTACAGCAGTGGAGAAGGTGTAGTGGTACAGCAGTAGAGAAGATGTAGTGGTACAGCAGTAGAGAAGGTGTAGTGGTACAGCAGTAGAGAAGGTGTAGTGGTACAGCAGTGGAGAAGGTCTAGTGGTACAGCAGTGGAGAAGGTGTAGTGGTACAGCAGTAGAGAAAGTGTAGTGGTACAGCAGTAGAGAAGGTGTGGTGGTACAGCAGTAGAGAAGGTGTTCTGGTACAGCAGTAGAGAAGGTGTAGTGGTACAACAGTAGATAAGGTGTAGCGTTACAGCAGTAGAGAAGGTGTAGTGGTAGAGCAGTAGAGAAGGTGTAGTGGTACAGCAGTAGAGAAGGTGTGGTGGTACGGCAGTAGAGAAGGTGTACTGGTACGGTAGTAGAGAAGGTGAAGTGGTACAGCAGTAGAGAAGGTGTAGTGGTACAGCAGTAGAGAAGGTGTAATGGTACAGCAGTAGAGAAGGTGTAGTGGTACAGCAGTAGATAAGGTGTAGTGGTACAGCAGTAGAGAAGGTGTAGTGGTACAGCAGTTGAGAAGGTGTAGTGGTACAGCAGTGGAGAAGGTGTAGTGGTACAGCAGTGGAGAAGGTGTAGTGGTACAGCAGTAGAGAAGTTCTAGTGGTACAGGAGTGTAGACGGTGTAGTGGTACAGCAGTAGAGAAGGTGTAGTGGTACAGCAGTAAAGAAGGTGTAGTGGTACAACAGTAGAGAAGGTGTAGTGGTACAGCAGTAGAGAAGGTGTAGTGGTACAGCAGTGTAGAAGGTGTAGTGGTACAGCAGTAGAGAAGGTGTAGTGGTACAGCAGTGGAGAAGGTCTAGTGGTACAGCAGTGGAGAAGGTGTAGTGGTACAGCAGTAGAGAAGATGTAGTGGTACAGCAGGAGAGAAGGTGTAGTGGTACAGCAGTAGAGAAGGTGTAGTGGTACAGCAGTGGAGAAGGTCTAGTGGTACAGCAGTGGAGAAGGTGTAGTGGTACAGCAGTAGAGAAAGTGTAGTGGTACAGCAGTAGAGAAGGTGTGGTGGTACAGCAGTAGAGAAGGTGTTCTGGTACAGCAGTAGAGAAGGTGTAGTGGTACAACAGTAGATAAGGTGTCGCGTTACAGCAGTAGAGAAGGTGTAGTGGTAGAGCAGTAGAGAAGGTGTAGTGGTACAGCAGTAGAGAAGGTGTGGTGGTACGGCAGTAGAGAAGGTGTACTGGTACGGTAGTAGAGAAGGTGAAGTGGTACAGCAGTAGAGAAGGTGTAGTGGTACAGCAGTAGAGAAGGTGTAATGGTACAGCAGTAGAGAAGGTGTAGTGGTACAGCAGTAGATAAGGTGTAGTGGTACAGCAGTAGAGAAGGTGTAGTGGTACAGCAGTTGAGAAGGTGTAGTGGTACAGCAGTGGAGAAGGTGTAGTGGTACAGCAGTGGAGAAGGTGTAGTGGTACAGCAGTAGAGAAGTTCTAGTGGTACAGGAGTGTAGACGGTGTAGTGGTACAGCAGTAGAGAAGGTGTAGTGGTACAGCAGTAAAGAAGGTGTAGTGGTACAACAGTAGAGAAGGTGTAGTGGTACAGCAGTGTAGAAGGTGAAGTGGTACAGCAGTAGAGAAGGTGTAGTGGTACAGCTGTAGAGAAGTTGTAGTGGTACAACAGTAGAGAAGGTGTAGTGGTACAGCGGTGGAGAAGGAGTAGTGGTACAGCAGTGGAGAAGGTGTAGTGGTACAGCAGTAGAGAAGGTGTACTCGTACAGCAGTAGAGAAGGTGTAGTGGTACAGCAGTGGAGAAGGTGAAGTGGTACAGCAATAGAGAAGGTGAAGTGGTACAGCAGTAGAGAATGTGAAGTGGTACAGCAGTAGAGAAGGTGTAGTGGTACAGCAGTAGAGAAGGTGTAGTGGTACAGCAGTAGAGAAGGTGTAGTGCTACAGCAGTAGAGAAGGTGTAGTGTTACAGCAGTAGAGAAGGTGTAGTGGTACAACAGTAGAGAAGGTGTACTGGTACAGCAGTAGAGAAGGTGTAGTGGTACAGCAGTAGAGAAGGTGTAGTGGTACTGCAGTGTAGAAGGTGTAGTGGTACAGCAGTAGAGAAGGTGTAGTGGTACAGCAGTAGAGAAGGTGTAGTGGTACAGCAGTAGAGATGGTGTACTGGTACAGCAGTAGAGAAGGTGTAGTGGTACAGCAGTGTAGAAGGTTAAGTGGTACAGCAGTAGAGAAGGTGTAGTGGTACAGCAGTAGAGAAGTTGTAGTGGTACAGCAGTGGAGAAGGTGTAGTGGTACAGAAGTGTATGTGGTGTAAGATATGAAGAGGGCAATTTACTGTGTGTGTGTATTAAGGATGTGTTTTGTGGCATCCTTTTTGTCAATCCCCTGCTCTATGCGGACTTTCTCACGTCGTGTGCGCTGTAGGGAGTGATGTGACCTTACTTCACTGCGAGGTCAGTTGGGGGTTTTAAATTCGGAGATAGTAGATGCAGGGGCATAGAATTACGGTAAAGCGAAATATTTGTATTGTCTTAGTTCAGAACCAAATGGTTCCCCTTGTTTCACCTTGTTCTGCCCGTGTGTGGACATGGCAGTGAAGTGGTGAGACAAGTTTCGTTTCCCCCTGATAAACAAAAACCTCCACAGACAGGAATGTAACACGAACACACGCAAACACAATGCGTGCACGCACCTGCACATACACACACAATATACAGATCCCCTTTATAGCCTAACATATTGCTAGGGCAAGTGATGTTAGTGCGTACCTATAAATGGGTGCTATGGCCAAGACAATGCTTGGCCGTCTTTGTATCCCAATGATGATGTTTACACAGTGGAGGTGTATTGGTACAGCAGTGTAGAAGGTGTAGTGGTACAGCAGTGGAGAAGGTGTAGTGGTACAGCAGTAGAGAAGGTGTAGTGCTACAGCAGTAGAGAAGGTGTATTGGTACAGCAGTGGAGAAGGTGTAGTGGTACAGCAGTGGAGAAGATGTAGTGGTACAGCAGTAGAGAAGGTGTAGTGGTACAGCAGTGTAGAAGGTGTAGTGGTACAGCAGTAGAGAAGGTGTAGTGGTACAGCAGTAGAGAAGGTGTGGTGGTACGGCAGTAGAGAAGGTTTAGTGATACAGCAGTAGAGAAGGTGTAGTGGTACAACAGTAGAGAAGGTGTAGTGGTACAGCAGTAGAGAAGGTGTAGTGGTACAGCAGTAGAGAAGGTGTAGTGGTACAGCAGTAGAGAAGGTGTAGTGGTACAGCAGTGGAGAAGGTGTAGTGGTACAGCAGTGGAGAAGGTGTAGTGGTACAGCAGTGGAGAACGTGTAGTGGTACAGCAGTAGAGAAGGTGTAGTGGTACAGGAGTGTAGACGGTGTAGTGGTACAGCAGTAGAGAAGGTGTAGTGGTACAGCAGTAGAGAAGGTGTAGTGGTACAACAGTAGAGAAGGTGTAGTGGAACAGCATTGTAGAAGGTGAAGTGGTAAGCAGTAGAGAAGGTGTAGTGGTACAGCAGTGTAGAAGGTGTAGTGGTACAGCAGTAGAGAAGGTGTAGTGGTACAGTAGTAGAGAAGGTGTACTGGTACAGCAGTAGAGAAGGTGTAGTGGTACAGCAGTAGAGAAGGTGCAGTGGTACAGCAGTAGAGAAGGTGTAGTGGTACAGCAGTGGAGAAGGTGTAGTGGTACAGAAGTGTATGTGGTGTAAGATATGAAGAGGGTAATGTACTGTGTGTGTATTAAGGATGTGTTTTGTGGCATCCTGTTTGTCAATCCCCTGCTCTATGCGGACTTTCTCACGCCGTATGCGCTGTGGGGAGTGATGTGACCTTACTTCCCTGCGAGGTCAGAGTGGGGTTTTAAATTCGGAGATAGTAGACGCAGGGGCATTGAATTACGGTAAAGCGAAATATTTGTATTGTCTTAGTTCAGAACCAAATGGTTCACCTTGTTTCACCTTGTTTCACCTTGTTCTGCCCGTGTGTGGACATGGCAGGGAAGTGGTGAGACAAGTTTCGTTTCCCCCTGATTAACAAAAACCTCCACAGACAGGAATGTAACACGCACACACACAAACACAATGCGTGCACGCACCTGCACTTACACACACAATACAAAGATCCCCTTTATAGCCTAACTTATTGCTAGGGCAAGTGATGTTAGTGCGTACCTATAAATGGGTGCTGTGGCCAAGACAATGCTTGGCCGTCTTTGTATCCCAATGATGATGTTTACACAGTGGAGGTGTATTGGTACAGCAGTAGAGAAGGTGTAGTGGTACAGCAGTTGAGAAGGTGTAGTGGTACAGCAGTGGAGAAGGTGTAGTGGTACAGCAGTGGAGAAGGTGTAGTGGTACAGCAGTAGAGAAGTTGTAGTGGTACAGGAGTGTAGACGGTGTAGTGGTACAGCAGTAGAGAAGGTGTAGTGGTACAGCAGTAGAGAAGGTGTAGTGGTACAGCAGTAGAGATGGTGTAGTGGTACAGCAGTAGAGAAGGTGTAGTGGTACAGCAGTGTAGAAGGTGAAGTGGTACAGCAGTAGAGAAGGTGTAGTGGTACAGCATTAGAGAAGTTGTAGTGGTACAACAGTAGAGAAGGTGTAGTGGTACAGCAGTGGAGAAGGAGTAGTGGTACAGCAGTGGAGAAGGTGTAGTGGTACAGCAGTATAGAAGGTGTACTCGTACAGCAGTAGAGAAGGTGTACTGGTACAGCAGTAGAGAAGGTGTAGTGGTACAGCAGTAGAGAAGGTGTAGTGGTACAGCAGTAGAGAAGGTGTAGTGGTACAGCAGTTGAGAAGGTGTAGTGGTACAGCAGTGGAGAAGGTGTAGTGGTACAGCAGTGGAGAAGGTGTAGTGGTACAGCAGTAGAGAAGTTGTAGTGGTACAGGAGTGTAGATGGTGTAGTGGTACAGCAGTAGAGAAGGTGTAGTGGTACAGCAGTAGAGAAGGTGTAGTGGTACAACAGTAGAGAAGGTGTAGTGGTACAGCAGTGTAGAAGGTGAAGTGGTACAGCAGTAGAGAAGGTGTAGTGGTACAGCAGTAGAGAAGTTGTAGTGGTACAACAGTAGAGAAGGTGTAGTGGTACAGCGGTGGAGAAGGAGTAGTGGTACAGCAGTGGAGAAGGTGTAGTGGTACAGCAGTGGAGAAGGTGAAGTGGTACAGCAATAGAGAAGGTGAAGTGGTACAGCAGTAGAGAAGGTGAAGTGGTACAGCAGTAGAGAAGGTGTAGTGGTACAGCAGTAGAGAAGGTGTAGTGGTACAGCAGTAGAGAAGGTGTAGTGCTACAGCAGTAGAGAAGGTGTAGTGTTACAGCAGTAGAGAAGGTGTAGTGGTACAACAGTAGAGAAGGTGTACTGGTACAGCAGTAGAGAAGGTGTAGTGGTACAGCAGTAGAGAAGGTGTAGTGGTACAGCAGTGTAGAAGGTGTAGTGGTACAGCAGTAGAGAAGGTGTAGTGGTACAGCAGTAGAGAAGGTGTAGTGGTACAGCAGTAGAGAAGGTGTACTGGTACAGCAGTAGAGAAGGTGTAGTGGTACAGCAGTAGAGAAGGTGCAGTGGTACAGCAGTGGAGAAGGTGTAGTGGTACAGAAGTGTATGTGGTGTAAGATATGAAGAGGGCAATTTACTGTGTGTGTGTATTAAGGATGTGTTTTGTGGCATCCTTTTTGTCAATCCCCTGCTCTATGCGGACTTTCTCACGTCGTGTGCGCTTTAGGGAGTGATGTGACCTTACTTCACTGCGAGGTCAGTTGGGGGTTTTAAATTCGGAGATAGTAGATGCAGGGGCATAGAATTACGGTAAAGCGAAATATTTGTATTGTCTTAGTTCAGAACCAAATGGTTCCCCTTGTTTCACCTTGTTCTGCCCGTGTGTGGACATGGCAGTGAAGTGGTGAGACAAGTTTCGTTTCCCCCTGATAAACAAAAACCTCCACAGACAGGAATATAACACGAACACACGCAAACACAATGCGTGCACGCACCTGCACATACACACACAATATACAGATCCCCTTTATAGCCTAACATATTGCTAGGGCAAGTGATGTTAGTGCGTACCTATAAATGGGTGCTGTGGCCAAGACAATGCTTGGCCGTCTTTGTATCCCAATGATGATGTTTACACAGTGGAGGTGTATTGGTACAGCAGTGTAGAAGGTGTCGTGGTACAGCAGTGGAGAAGGTGTAGTGGTACAGCAGTAGAGAAGGTGTAGTGCTACAGCAGTAGAGAAGGTGTAGTGGTACAGCAGTGGAGAAGGTGTAGTGGTACAGCAGTGGAGAAGATGTAGTGGTACAGCAGTAGAGAAGGTGTAGTGGTACAGCAGTGTAGAAGGTGTAGTGGTACAGCAGTAGAGTAGGTGTAGTGGTACAGCAGTAGAGAAGGTGTAGTGGTACAACAGTAGAGAAGGTGTAGTGGTACAGCAGTGTAGAAGGTAAAGTGGTTCAGCAGTAGAGAAGGTGTAGTGGTACAGCAGTAGAGAAGGTGTAGTGGTACAAGAGTAGAGAAGGTGTAGTGGTACAGCAGTGGAGAAGGTGTGGTGGTACAGCAGTGGAGAAGGTGTAGTGGTACAGCAGTAGTGAAGGTGTAGTGGTACAGCAGTAGAGAAGGTGTAGTGGGTACAGCAGTAGAGAAGGTGTAGTGGTACAGCAGTGGAGGTGTAGTAGTACAGCAGTGGAGTGGGTGTAGTGGTACAGCAGTAGAGAAGATGTAGTGGTACAGCAGGAGAGGTGTAGTGGTACAGCAGTAGTGAAGGTGTAGTGGTACAGCAGTAGAGAAGGTGTAGTGGTACAGCAGTAGAGAAGGTGTAGTGGTACAGCAGTTGAGAAGGTGTAGTGGTACAGCAGTGGAGAAGGTGTAGTGGTACAGCAGTGGAGAAGGTGTAGTGGTACAGCAGTAGAGAAGTTGTAGTGGTACAGGAGTGTAGACGGTGTAGTGGTACAGCATTAGAGAAGGTGTAGTGGTACAGCAGTAGAGAAGGTGTAGTGGTACAGCAGTAGAGATGGTGTAGTGGTACAGCAGTAGAGAAGGTGTAGTGGTACAGCAGTGTAGAAGGTGAAGTGGTACAGCAGTAGAGAAGGTGTAGTGGTACAGCATTAGAGAAGTTGTAGTGGTACAACAGTAGAGAAGGTGTAGTGGTACAGCAGTGGAGAAGGAGTAGTGGTACAGCAGTGGAGAAGGTGTAGTGGTACAGCAGTAGAGAAGGTGTACTCGTTCAGCAGTAGAGAAGGTGTAGTGGTACAGCAGTGGAGAAGGTGAAGTGGTACAGCAGTAGAGAAGGTGTACTCGTACAGCAGTAGAGAAGTTGTAGTGGTACAGCAGTGTAGAAGGTGAAGTGGTACAGCAGTAGAGAAGGTGAAGTGGTACAGCAGTAGAGAAGGTGAAGTGGTACAGCAGTAGAGAAGGTGTAGTGGTACAGCAGTAGAGAAGGTGTAGTGGTACAGCAGTAGAGAAGTTGTAGTGGTACAGCAGTAGAGAAGGTGTAGTGTTACAGCAGTAGAGAAGGTGTAGTGGTACAACAGTAGAGGTGTACTGGTACAGCAGTAGAGAAGGTGTAGTGGTACAGCAGTAGAGAAGGTGTAGTGGTACAACAGTAGAGAAGGTGTAGTGGTACAGCAGTGGAGAAGGTGTAGTGGTACAGCAGTGGAGAAGGAGTAGTGGTACAGCAGTGGAGAAGGTGTAGTGGTACAGCAGTAGAGAAGGTGTACTCGTACAGCAGTAGAGAAGGTGTAGTGGTACAGCAGTGGAGAAGGTGAAGTGGTACAGCAGTAGAGAAGGTGTACTCGTACAGCAGTAGAGAAGTTGTAGTGGTACAGCAGTGGAGAAGGTGAAGTGGTACAGCAGTAGAGAAGGTGAAGTGGTACAGCAGTAGAGAAGGTGAAGTGGTACAGCAGTAGAGAAGGTGTAGTGGTACAGCAGTAGAGAAGGTGTAGTGGTACAGCAGTAGAGAAGGTGTAGTGGTACAGCAGTAGAGAAGGTGTAGTGTTACAGCAGTAGAGAAGGTGTAGTGGTACAACAGTAGAGGTGTACTGGTACAGCAGTAGAGAAGGTGTAGTGGTACAGCAGTAGAGAAGGTGTAGTGGTACAGCAGTAGAGAAGGTGTAGTGGTACAGCAGTTGAGAAGGTGTAGTGGTACAGCAGTGGAGAAGGTGTAGTGGTACAGCAGTAGAGAAGGTGTAGTGGTACAGCAGAAGAGAAGTTGTAATGGTACAGGAGTGTAGACGGTGTAGTGGTACAGCAGTATAGAAGGTGTAGTGGTACAGCAGTATAGAAGGTGTAGTGGTACAGCAGTAGAGATGGTGTAGTGGTACAGCAGTAGAGAAGGTGTAGTGGTACAGCAGTGTAGAAGGTTAAGTGGTACAGCAGTAGAGAAGGTGTAGTGGTACAGCAGTAGAGAAGTTGTAGTGGTACAGCAGTGGAGAAGGTGTAGTGGTACAGAAGTGTATGTGGTGTAAGATATGAAGAGGGTAATGTACTGTGTGTGTATTAAGGATGTTTTTTGTGGCATCCTTTTTGTCAATCCCCTGCTCTATGCGGACTTCCTCACGCCGTGTGCGCTGTGGGGAGTGATGTGACCTTACTTCACTGCGAGGTCAGTGGGGGGTTTTAAATTCGGAGATAGTAGACGCAGGGGCATATAATTACGGTTAAGCGAAATATTTGTATTGTCTTATTTCAGAACCAAATGGTTCACCTTGTTTCACCTTGTTCTGCCCGTGTGTGGACATGGCAGGGAATTGGTGAGACAAGTTTTGTTTCCCCCTGATAAACAAAAAACCTCCACAGACAGGAATGTAACACGAACACACGCAAACACAATGCGTGCACGCACCTGCACATACACACACAATATACAGATCCCCTTTATAGCCTAACATATTGCTAGGGCAAGTGATGTTAGTGCGTACCTATAAATGGGTGCTGTGGCCAAGACAATGCTTGGCCGTCTTTGTATCCCAATGATGATGTTTACACAGTGGAGGTGTATTGGTACAGCAGTGTAGAAGGTGTAGTGGTACAGCAGTGGAGAAGGTGTAGTGGTACAGCAGTAGAGAAGGTGTAGTGCTACAGCAGTAGAGAAGGTGTAGTGGTACAGCAGTGGAGAAGGTGTAGTGGTACAGCAGTGGAGAAGATGTAGTGGTACAGCAGTAGAGAAGGTGTAGTGGTACAGCAGTTTAGAAGGTGTAGTGGTACAGCAGTAGAGAAGGTGTAGTGGTACAGCAGTAGAGAAGGTGTAGTGGTACAACAGTAGAGAAGGTGTAGTGGTACAGCAGTGTAGACGGTCAAGTGGTTCAGCAGTAGAGAAGGTGTAGTGGTACAGCAGTAGAGAAGGTGTAGTGGTACAACAGTAGAGAAGGTGTAGTGGTACAGCAGTGGAGAAGGTGTGGTGGTACAGCAGTGGAGAAGGTGTAGTGGTACAGCAGTAGTGAAGGTGTAGTGGTACAGCAGTAGAGAAGGTGTAGTGGGTACAGCAGTAGAGAAGGTGTAGTGGTACAGCAGTGGAGGTGTAGTAGTACAGCAGTGGAGTGGGTGTAGTGGTACAGCAGTAGAGAAGATGTAGTGGTACAGCAGGAGAGAAGGTGTAGTGGTACAGCAGTAGAGAAGGTGTAGTGGTACAACAGTAGAGAAGGTGTAGTGGAACAGCATTGTAGAAGGTGAAGTGGTACAGCAGTAGAGAAGGTGTAGTGGTACAGCAGTGTAGAAGGTGTAGTGGTACAGCAGTAGAGAAGGTGTAGTGGTTCAGTAGTAGAGAAGGTGTACTGGTACAGCAGTAGAGAAGGTGTAGTGGTACAGCAGTAGAGAAGGTGCAGTGGTACAGCAGTAGAGAAGGTGTAGTGGTACAGCAGTGGAGAAGGTGTAGTGGTACAGAAGTGTATGTGGTGTAAGATATGAAGAGGGTAATGTACTGTGTGTGTATTAAGGATGTGTTTTGTGGCATCCTTTTTGTCAATCCCCTGCTCTATGCGGACTTTCTCACGTCGTGTGCTCTGTAGGGAGTGATGTGACCTTACTTCACTGCGAGGTCAGTGGGGGGTTTTAAATTCGGAGATAGTAGACGCAGGGGCATATAATTACGGTAAAGCGAAATATTTGTATTGTCTTAGTTCAGAACCAAATTGTTCACCTTGTTTCACCTTGTTTCACCTTGTTTCACCTTGTTCTGCCCGTGTGTGGACATGGCAGGGAAGTGGTGAGACAAGTTTCGTTTCCCCCTGATTAACAAAAACCTCCACAGACAGGAATGTAACACGAACACACACAAACACAATGCGTGCACGCACCTGCACTTACACACACAATACAAAGATCCCCTTTATAGCCTAACTTATTGCTAGGGCAAGTGATGTTAGTGCGTACCTATAAATGGGTGCTGTGGCCAAGACAATGCTTGGCCGTCTTTGTATCCCAATGATGATGTTTACACAGTGGAGGTGTATTGGTACAGCAGTGTAGAAGGTGTAGTGGTACAGCAGTGGAGAAGGTGAAGTGGTACAGCAGTAGAGAAGGTGTAGTGCTACAGCAGTAGAGAAGGTGTAGTGGTACAGCAGTGGAGAAGGTGTAGTGGTACAGCAGTAGAGAAGGTGTAGTGGTACAGCAGTGGAGAAGGTGTAGTGGTACAGCAGTAGAGAAGGTGTAGTGGTACAGCAGTGGAGAAGGTGTAGTGGTACAGCAGTGGAGAAGGTGTAGTGGTACAGCAGTAGAGAAGGTGTAGTGGTACAGCAGTGGAGAAGGTCTAGTGGTACAGCAGTGGAGAAGGTGTAGTGGTACAGCAGTAGAGAAGATGTAGTGGTACAGCAGGAGAGAAGGTGTAGTGGTACAGCAGTAGAGAAGGTGTAGTGGTACAGCAGTGGAGAAGGTATAGTGGTACAGCAGTGGAGAAGGTGTAGTGGTACAGCAGTAGAGAAAGTGTAGTGGTACAGCAGTAGAGAAGGTGTGGTGGTACAGCAGTAGAGAAGGTGTACTGGTACAGCAGTAGAGAAGGTGTAGTGGTACAACAGTAGATAAGGTGTAGCGTTACAGCAGTAGAGAAGGTGTAGTGGTAGAGCAGTAGAGAAGGTGTAGTGGTACAGCAGTAGAGAAGGTGTGGTGGTACGGCAGTAGAGAAGGTGTACTGGTACGGTAGTAGAGAAGGTGTAGTGGTACAGCAGTAGAGAAGGTGTAGTGGTACAGCAGTAGAGAAGGTGTAATGGTACAGCAGTAGAGAAGGTGTAGTGGTACAGCAGTAGAGAAGGTGTTGTGGTACAGCAGTAGAGAAGGTGTAGTGGTACAGCAGTTGAGAAGGTGTAGTGGTACAGCAGTGGAGAAGGTGTAGTGGTACAGCAGTGGAGAAGGTGTAGTGGTACAGCAGTAGAGAAGTTGTAGTGGTACAGGAGTGTAGACGGTGTAGTGGTACAGCAGTAGAGAAGGTGTAGTGGTACAGCAGTAGAGAAGGTGTAGTGGTACAACAGTAGAGAAGGTGTAGTGGTACAGCAGTGTAGAAGGTGAAGTGGTACAGCAGTAGAGAAGATGTAGTGGTACAGCAGTAGAGAAGTTGTAGTGGTACAACAGTAGAGAAGGTGTAGTGGTACAGCGGTGGAGAAGGAGTAGTGGTACAGCAGTGGAGAAGGTGTAGTGGTACAGCAGTGGAGAAGGTGAAGTGGTACAGCAATAGAGAAGGTGAAGTGGTACAGCAGTAGAGAAGGTGAAGTGGTACAGCAGTAGAGAAGGTGTAGTGGTACAGCAGTAGAGAAGGTGTAGTGGTACAGCAGTAGAGAAGGTGTAGTGCTACAGCAGTAGAGAAGGTGTAGTGTTACAGCAGTAGAGAAGGTGTAGTGGTACAACAGTATAGAAGGTGTACTGGTACAGCAGTAGAGAAGGTGTAGTGGTACAGCAGTAGAGAAGGTGTAGTGGTACAGCAGTGTAGAAGGTGTAGTGGTACAGCAGTAGAGAAGGTGTAGTGGTACAGCAGTAGAGAAGGTGTAGTGGTACAGCAGTAGAGAAGGTGTACTGGTACAGCAGTAGAGAAGGTGTAGTGGTACAGCAGTAGAGAAGGTGCAGTGGTACAGCAGTGGAGAAGGTGTAGTGGTACAGAAGTGTATGTGGTGTAAGATATGAAGAGGGCAATTTACTGTGTGTGTGTATTAAGGATGTGTTTTGTGGCATCCTTTTTGTCAATCCCCTGCTCTATGCGGACTTTCTCACGTCGTGTGCGCTTTAGGGAGTGATGTGACCTTACTTCACTGCGAGGTCAGTGGGGGGTTTTAAATTCGGAGATAGTAGACGCAGGGGCATAGAATTACGGTAAAGCGAAATATTTGTATTGTCTTAGTTCAGAACCAAATGGTTCCCCTTGTTTCACCTTGTTCTGCCCGTGTGTGGACATGGCAGTGAAGTGGTGAGACAAGTTTCGTTTCCCCCTGATAAACAAAAACCTCCACAGACAGGAATATAACACGAACACACGCAAACACAATGCGTGCACGCACCTGCACATACACACACAATATACAGATCCCCTTTATAGCCTAACATATTGCTAGGGCAAGTGATGTTAGTGCGTACCTATAAATGGGTGCTGTGGCCAAGACAATGCTTGGCCGTCTTTGTATCCCAATGATGATGTTTACACAGTGGAGGTGTATTGGTACAGCAGTGTAGAAGGTGTAGTGGTACAGCAGTGGAGAAGGTGTAGTGGTACAGCAGTAGAGAAGGTGTAGTGCTACAGCAGTAGAGAAGGTGTAGTGGTACAGCAGTGGAGAAGGTGTAGTGGTACAGCAGTGGAGAAGATGTAGTGGTACAGCAGTAGAGAAGGTGTAGTGGTACAGCAGTGTAGAAGGTGTAGTGGTACAGCAGTAGAGTAGGTGTAGTGGTACAGCAGTAGAGAAGGTGTAGTGGTACAACAGTAGAGAAGGTGTAGTGGTACAGCAGTGTAGAAGGTAAAGTGGTTCAGCAGTAGAGAAGGTGTAGTGGTACAGCAGTAGAGAAGGTGTAGTGGTACAGCAGTGGAGAAGGTGTGGTGGTACAGCAGTGGAGAAGGTGTAGTGGTACAGCAGTAGTGAAGGTGTAGTGGTACAGCAGTAGAGAAGGTGTAGTGGGTACAGCAGTAGAGAAGGTGTAGTGGTACAGCAGTGGAGGTGTAGTAGTACAGCAGTGGAGTGGGTGTAGTGGTACAGCAGTAGAGAAGATGTAGTGGTACAGCAGGAGAGGTGTAGTGGTACAGCAGTAGAGAAGGTGTAGTGGTACAGCAGTAGAGAAGGTGTAGTGGTACAGCAGTAGAGAAGGTGTAGTGGTACAGCAGTTGAGAAGGTGTAGTGGTACAGCAGTGGAGAAGGTGTAGTGGTACAGCAGTGGAGAAGGTGTAGTGGTACAGCAGTAGAGAAGTTGTAGTGGTACAGGAGTGTAGACGGTGTAGTGGTACAGCAGTAGAGAAGGTGTAGTGGTACAGCAGTAGAGAAGGTGTAGTGGTACAGCAGTAGAGATGGTGTAGTGGTACAGCAGTAGAGAAGGTGTAGTGGTACAGCAGTGTAGAAGGTGAAGTGGTACAGCAGTAGAGAAGGTGTAGTGGTACAGCATTAGAGAAGTTGTAGTGGTACAACAGTAGAGAAGGTGTAGTGGTACAGCAGTGGAGAAGGAGTAGTGGTACAGCAGTGGAGAAGGTGTAGTGGTACAGCAGTAGAGAAGGTGTACTCGTACAGCAGTAGAGAAGGTGTACTGGTACAGCAGTAGAGAAGGTGTAGTGGTACAGCAGTAGAGAAGGTGTAGTGGTACAGCAGTAGAGAAGGTGTAGTGGTACAGCAGTTGAGAAGGTGTAGTGGTACAGCAGTGGAGAAGGTGTAGTGGTACAGCAGTGGAGAAGGTGTAGTGGTACAGCAGTAGAGAAGTTGTAGTGGTACAGGAGTGTAGACGGTGTAGTGGTACAGCAGTAGAGAAGGTGTAGTGGTACAGCAGTAGAGAAGGTGTAGTGGTACAACAGTAGAGAAGGTGTAGTGGTACAGCAGTGTAGAAGGTAAAGTGGTTCAGCAGTAGAGAAGGTGTAGTGGTACAGCAGTAGAGAAGGTGTAGTGGTACAAGAGTAGAGAAGGTGTAGTGGTACAGCAGTGGAGAAGGTGTGGTGGTACAGCAGTGGAGAAGGTGTAGTGGTACAGCAGTAGTGAAGGTGTAGTGGTACAGCAGTAGAGAAGGTGTAGTGGGTACAGCAGTAGAGAAGGTGTAGTGGTACAGCAGTGGAGGTGTAGTAGTACAGCAGTGGAGTGGGTGTAGTGGTACAGCAGTAGAGAAGATGTAGTGGTACAGCAGGAGAGGTGTAGTGGTACAGCAGTAGAGAAGGTGTAGTGGTACAGCAGTAGAGAAGGTGTAGTGGTACAGCAGTAGAGAAGGTGTAGTGGTACAGCAGTTGAGAAGGTGTAGTGGTACAGCAGTGGAGAAGGTGTAGTGGTACAGCAGTGGAGAAGGTGTAGTGGTACAGCAGTAGAGAAGTTGTAGTGGTACAGGAGTGTAGACGGTGTAGTGGTACAGCAGTAGAGAAGGTGTAGTGGTACAGCAGTAGAGAAGGTGTAGTAGTACAGCAGTAGAGATGGTGTAGTGGTACAGCAGTAGAGAAGGTGTAGTGGTACAGCAGTGTAGAAGGTGAAGTGGTACAGCAGTAGAGAAGGTGTAGTGGTACAGCATTAGAGAAGTTGTAGTGGTACAACAGTAGAGAAGGTGTAGTGGTACAGCAGTGGAGAAGGAGTAGTGGTACAGCAGTGGAGAAGGTGTAGTGGTACAGCAGTATAGAAGGTGTACTCGTACAGCAGTAGAGAAGGTGTACTGGTACAGCAGTAGAGAAGGTGTAGTGGTACAGCAGTAGAGAAGGTGTAGTGGTACAGCAGTAGAGAAGGTGTAGTGGTACAGCAGTTGAGAAGGTGTAGTGGTACAGCAGTGGAGAAGGTGTAGTGGTACAGCAGTGGAGAAGGTGTAGTGGTACAGCAGTAGAGAAGTTGTAGTGGTACAGGAGTGTAGATGGTGTAGTGGTACAGCAGTAGAGAAGGTGTAGTGGTACAGCAGTAGAGAAGGTGTAGTGGTACAACAGTAGAGAAGGTGTAGTGGTACAGCAGTGTAGAAGGTGAAGTGGTACAGCAGTAGAGAAGGTGTAGTGGTACAGCAGTAGAGAAGTTGTAGTGGTACAACAGTAGAGAAGGTGTAGTGGTACAGCGGTGGAGAAGGAGTAGTGGTACAGCAGTGGAGAAGGTGTAGTGGTACAGCAGTGGAGAAGGTGAAGTGGTACAGCAATAGAGAAGGTGAAGTGGTACAGCAGTAGAGAAGGTGAAGTGGTACAGCAGTAGAGAAGGTGTAGTGGTACAGCAGTAGAGAAGGTGTAGTGGTACAGCAGTAGAGAAGGTGTAGTGCTACAGCAGTAGAGAAGGTGTAGTGTTACAGCAGTAGAGAAGGTGTAGTGGTACAACAGTAGAGAAGGTGTACTGGTACAGCAGTAGAGAAGGTGTAGTGGTACAGCAGTAGAGAAGGTGTAGTGGTACAGCAGTGTAGAAGGTGTAGTGGTACAGCAGTAGAGAAGGTGTAGTGGTACAGCAGTAGAGAAGGTGTAGTGGTACAGCAGTAGAGAAGGTGTACTGGTACAGCAGTAGAGAAGGTGTAGTGGTACAGCAGTAGAGAAGGTGCAGTGGTACAGCAGTGGAGAAGGTGTAGTGGTACAGAAGTGTATGTGGTGTAAGATATGAAGAGGGCAATTTACTGTGTGTGTGTATTAAGGATGTGTTTTGTGGCATCCTTTTTGTCAATCCCCTGCTCTATGCGGACTTTCTCACGTCGTGTGCGCTTTAGGGAGTGATGTGACCTTACTTCACTGCGAGGTCAGTGGGGGGTTTTAAATTCGGAGATAGTAGACGCAGGGGCATAGAATTACGGTAAAGCGAAATATTTGTATTGTCTTAGTTCAGAACCAAATGGTTCCCCTTGTTTCACCTTGTTCTGCCCGTGTGTGGACATGGCAGTGAAGTGGTGAGACAAGTTTCGTTTCCCCCTGATAAACAAAAACCTCCACAGACAGGAATATAACACGAACACACGCAAACACAATGCGTGCACGCACCTGCACATACACACACAATATACAGATCCCCTTTATAGCCTAACATATTGCTAGGGCAAGTGATGTTAGTGCGTACCAATAAATGGGTGCTGTGGCCAAGACAATGCTTGGCCGTCTTTGTATCCCAATGATGATGTTTACACAGTGGAGGTGTATTGGTACAGCAGTGTAGAAGGTGTAGTGGTACAGCAGTGGAGAAGGTGTAGTGGTACAGCAGTAGAGAAGGTGTAGTGCTACAGCAGTAGAGAAGGTGTAGTGGTACAGCAGTGGAGAAGGTGTAGTGGTACAGCAGTGGAGAAGATGTAGTGGTACAGCAGTAGAGAAGGTGTAGTGGTACAGCAGTGTAGAAGGTGTAGTGGTACAGCAGTAGAGTAGGTGTAGTGGTACAGCAGTAGAGAAGGTGTAGTGGTACAACAGTAGAGAAGGTGTAGTGGTACAGCAGTGTAGAAGGTAAAGTGGTTCAGCAGTAGAGAAGGTGTAGTGGTACAGCAGTAGAGAAGGTGTAGTGGTACAAGAGTAGAGAAGGTGTAGTGGTACAGCAGTGGAGAAGGTGTGGTGGTACAGCAGTGGAGAAGGTGTAGTGGTACAGCAGTAGTGAAGGTGTAGTGGTACAGCAGTAGAGAAGGTGTAGTGGGTACAGCAGTAGAGAAGGTGTAGTGGTACAGCAGTGGAGGTGTAGTAGTACAGCAGTGGAGTGGGTGTAGTGGTACAGCAGTAGAGAAGATGTAGTGGTACAGCAGGAGAGGTGTAGTGGTACAGCAGTAGTGAAGGTGTAGTGGTACAGCAGTAGAGAAGGTGTAGTGGTACAGCAGTAGAGGTGTAGTGGTACAGCAGTTGAGAAGGTGTAGTGGTACAGCAGTTGAGAAGGTGTAGTGGTACAGCAGTGGAGAAGGTGTAGTGGTACAGCAGTAGAGAAGTTGTAGTGGTACAGGAGTGTAGACGGTGTAGTGGTACAGCATTAGAGAAGGTGTAGTGGTACAGCAGTAGAGAAGGTGTAGTGGTACAGCAGTAGAGATGGTGTAGTGGTACAGCAGTAGAGAAGGTGTAGTGGTACAGCAGTGTAGAAGGTGAAGTGGTACAGCAGTAGAGAAGGTGTAGTGGTACAGCATTAGAGAAGTTGTAGTGGTACAACAGTAGAGAAGGTGTAGTGGTACAGCAGTGGAGAAGGAGTAGTGGTACAACAGTGGAGAAGGTGTAGTGGTACAGCAGTAGAGAAGGTGTACTCGTTCAGCAGTAGAGAAGGTGTAGTGGTACAGCAGTGGAGAAGGTGAAGTGGTACAGCAGTAGAGAAGGTCTACTCGTACAGCAGTAGAGAAGTTGTAGTGGTACAGCAGTGGAGAAGGTGAAGTGGTACAGCAGTAGAGAAGGTGAAGTGGTACAGCAGTAGAGAAGGTGAAGTGGTACAGCAGTAGAGAAGGTGTAGTGGTACAGCAGTAGAGAAGGTGTAGTGGTACAGCAGTAGAGAAGGTGTAGTGGTACAGCAGTAGAGAAGGTGTAGTGTTACAGCAGTAGAGAAGGTGTAGTGGTACAACAGTAGAGGTGTACTGGTACAGCAGTAGAGAAGGTGTAGTGGTACAGCAGTAGAGAAGGTGTAGTGGTACAACAGTAGAGAAGGTGTAGTGGTACAGCAGTGGAGAAGGTGTAGTGGTACAGCAGTGGAGAAGGAGTAGTGGTACAGCAGTGGAGAAGGTGTAGTGGTACAGCAGTAGAGAAGGTGTACTCGTACAGCAGTAGAGAAGGTGTAGTGGTACAGCAGTGGAGAAGGTGAAGTGGTACAGCAGTAGAGAAGGTGTACTCGTACAGCAGTAGAGAAGTTGTAGTGGTACAGCAGTGGAGAAGGTGAAGTGGTACAGCAGTAGAGAAGGTGAAGTGGTACAGCAGTAGAGAAGGTGAAGTGGTACAGCAGTAGAGAAGGTGTAGTGGTACAGCAGTAGAGAAGGTGTAGTGGTACAGCAGTAGAGAAGGTGTAGTGGTACAGCAGTAGAGAAGGTGTAGTGTTACAGCAGTAGAGAAGGTGTAGTGGTACAACAGTAGAGGTGTACTGGTACAGCAGTAGAGAAGGTGTAGTGGTACAGCAGTAGAGAAGGTGTAGTGGTACAGCAGTAGAGAAGGTGTAGTGGTACAGCAGTTGAGAAGGTGTAGTGGTACAGCAGTGGAGAAGGTGTAGTGGTACAGCAGTGGAGAAGGTGTAGTGGTACAGCAGAAGAGAAGTTGTAATGGTACAGGAGTGTAGACGGTGTAGTGGTACAGCAGTATAGAAGGTGTAGTGGTACAGCAGTATAGAAGGTGTAGTGGTACAGCAGTAGAGATGGTGTAGTGGTACAGCAGTAGAGAAGGTGTAGTGGTACAGCAGTGTAGAAGGTGAAGTGGTACAGCAGTAGAGAAGGTGTAGTGGTACAGCAGTAGAGAAGTTGTAGTGGTACAGCAGTGGAGAAGGTGTAGTGGTACAGAAGTGTATGTGGTGTAAGATATGAAGAGGGTAATGTACTGTGTGTGTATTAAGGATGTTTTTTGTGGCATCCTTTTTGTCAATCCCCTGCTCTATGCGGACTTCCTCACGCCGTGTGCGCTGTGGGGAGTGATGTGACCTTACTTCACTGCGAGGTCAGTGGGGGGTTTTAAATTCGGAGATAGTAGACGCAGGGGCATATAATTACGGTTAAGCGAAATATTTGTATTGTCTTATTTCAGAACCAAATGGTTCACCTTGTTTCACCTTGTTCTGCCCGTGTGTGGACATGGCAGGGAATTGGTGAGACAAGTTTTGTTTCCCCCTGATAAACAAAAAACCTCCACAGACAGGAATGTAACACGAACACACGCAAACACAATGCGTGCACGCACCTGCACATACACACACAATATACAGATCCCCTTTATAGCCTAACATATTGCTAGGGCAAGTGATGTTAGTGCGTACCTATAAATGGGTGCTGTGGCCAAGACAATGCTTGGCCGTCTTTGTATCCCAATGATGATGTTTACACAGTGGAGGTGTATTGGTACAGCAGTGTAGAAGGTGTAGTGGTACAGCAGTGGAGAAGGTGTAGTGGTACAGCAGTAGAGAAGGTGTAGTGCTACAGCAGTAGAGAAGGTGTAGTGGTACAGCAGTGGAGAAGGTGTAGTGGTACAGCAGTGGAGAAGATGTAGTGGTACAGCAGTAGAGAAGGTGTAGTGGTACAGCAGTTTAGAAGGTGTAGTGGTACAGCAGTAGAGAAGGTGTAGTGGTACAGCAGTAGAGAAGGTGTAGTGGTACAACAGTAGAGAAGGTGTAGTGGTACAGCAGTGTAGACGGTCAAGTGGTTCAGCAGTAGAGAAGGTGTAGTGGTACAGCAGTAGAGAAGGTGTAGTGGTACAACAGTAGAGAAGGTGTAGTGGTACAGCAGTGGTTAAGGTGTGGTGGTACAGCAGTGGAGAAGGTGTAGTGGTACAGCAGTAGTGAAGGTGTAGTGGTACAGCAGTAGAGAAGGTGTAGTGGGTACAGCAGTAGAGAAGGTGTAGTGGTACAGCAGTGGAGGTGTAGTAGTACAGCAGTGGAGTGGGTGTAGTGGTACAGCAGTAGAGAAGATGTAGTGGTACAGCAGGAGAGGTGTAGTGGTACAGCAGTAGAGAAGGTGTAGTGGTACAGCAGTAGAGAAGGTGTAGTGGTACAGCAGTAGAGAAGGTGTAGTGGTACAGCAGTAGAGAAGGTGTAGTGGTACAGCAGTTGAGAAGGTGTAGTGGTACAGCAGTGGAGAAGGTGTAGTGGTACAGCAGTGGAGAAGGTGTAGTGGTACAGCAGTAGAGAAGTTGTAGTGGTACAGCAGTAGAGGTGTAGTGGTACAGCAGTGTAGAAGGTGAAGTGGTACAGCAGTAGAGAAGGTGTAGTGGTACAGCAGTAGAGAAGTTGTAGTGGTACAACAGTAGAGAAGGTATAGTGGTACAGCAGTGGAGAAGGAGTAGTGGTACAGCAGTGGAGAAGGTGTAGTGGTACAGCAGTAGAGAAGGTGTACTCGTACAGCAGTAGAGAAGGTGTAGTGGTACAGCAGTAGAGAAGTTGTAGTGGTACAGCAGTGGAGAAGGTGAAGTGGTACAGCAGTAGAGAAGGTGAAGTGGTACAGCAGTAGATAAGGTGAAGTGGTACAGCAGTGGAGAAGGTGTAGTGGTACAGCAGTAGAGAAGGTGTAGTGTTACAGCAGTAGAGAAGGTGTAGTGGTACAACAGTAGAGGTGTACTGGTACAGCAGTAGAGAAGGTGTAGTGGTACAGCAGTAGAGAAGGTGTAGTGGTACAGGAGTAGAGAAGGTGTAGTGGTACAGCAGTTGAGAAGGTGTAGTGGTACAGCAGTGGAGAAGGTGTAGTGGTACAGCAGTGGAGAAGGTGTAGTGGTACAGCAGTAGAGAAGTTGTAGTGGTACATGAGTGTAGACGGTGTAGTGGTACAGCAGTAGAGAAGGTGTAGTGGTACAGCAGTAGAGAAGGTGTAGTGGTACAGCAGTAGAGATGGTGTAGTGGTACAGCAGTAGAGAAGGTGTAGTGGTACAGCAGTGTAGAAGGTGAAGTGGTACAGCAGTAGAGAAGGTGTAGTGGTACAGCAGTAGAGAAGTTGTAGTGGTACAACAGTAGAGAAGGTGTAGTGGTACAGCAGTGGAGAAGGAGTAGTGGTACAGCAGTGGAGAAGGTGTAGTGGTACAGCAGTAGAGAAGGTGTACTCGTACAGCAGTAGAGAAGGTGTAGTGGTACAGCAGTGGAGAAGGTGTAGTGGTACAGCAGTGGAGAAGGTGAAGTGGTACAGCAGTAGAGAAGGTGAAGTGGTACAGCAGTAGAGAAGGTGAAGTGGTACAGCAGTAGAGAAGGTGTAGTGGTACAGCAGTAGAGAAGGTGTAGTGGTACAGCAGTAGAGAAGGTGTAGTGGTACAGCAGTAGAGAAGGTGTAGTGTTACAGCAGTAGAGAAGGTGTAGTGGTACAACAGTAGAGGTGTACTGGTACAGCAGTAGAGAAGGTGTAGTGGTACAGCAGTAGAGAAGGTGTAGTGGTACAGCAGTAGAGAAGGTGTAGTGGTACAACAGTAGAGAAGGTGTAGTGGTAAAGCAGTAGAGAAGGTGTAGTGGTACAGCAGTAGAGAAGGTGTAGTGGTACAGCAGTAGAGACCGTGTAGTGGTACAGCAGTGTAGAAGGTGTAGTGGTACAGCAGTAGAGAAGGTGTAGTGGTACAGCAGTGGAGAAGGTGTAGTGGTACAGAAGTGTATGTGGTGTAAGATATGAAGAGGGTAATGTACTGTGTGTGTATTAAGGATGTTTTTTGTGGCAACCTTTTTGTCAATCCCCTGCTCTAAGCAGACTTCCTCACGCCGTGTGCGCTGTGGGGAGTGATGTGACCTTACTTCACTGCGAGGTCAGTGGGGGGTTTTAAATTCGGAGATAGTAGACGCAGGGGCATAGAATTACGGTAAAGCGAAATATTTGTATTGTCTTAGTTCAGAACCAAATGGTTCACCTTTTTTCACCTTGTTTCACCTTGTTCTGCCCGTGTGTGGACATGGTAGGGAAGTGGTGAGATAAGTTTCGTTTCCCTCTGATTAACAAAAACCTCCACAGACAGGAATGTAACAAGCACACACGCAAACACAATGCGTGCACGCACCTACACATACACACACAATACAAAGATCCCCTGCATAGCCTAACGTATTGCTGGGGCAAGTGATGTTAATGCGTACCTATAAATGGGTGCTGTGGCCAGACAATGCTTGGCCGTCTTTGTATCCCAATGATGATGTTTACACAGTGGAGGTGTAGTGGTACAGCAGCAGTAGAGAAGGTGTAGTGGTACAGCAGTGTAGAAGGTGTAGTGGTACAGCAGTAGAGAAGGTGTAGTGGTACAGCAGTGGAGAAGGTGTAGTGGTACAGGAGTAGAGAAGGTGTAGTAGTACAGCAGTGGAGAAGGTGTAGTGGTACAGCAGTAGAGAAGGTGTAGTGGTACAGCAGTAGAGAAGGTGTAGTGGTACAGCAGTAGAGAAGGTGTAGTGGTATAGCAGTAGAGAAGGTGTAGTGGTACAGCAGTTGAGAAGGTGTAGTGGTACAGCAGTGGAGAAGGTGTAGTGGTACAGCAGTGGAGAAGGTGTAGTGGTACAGCAGTAGAGAAGTTGTAGTGGTACAGGAGTGTAGACGGTGTAGTGGTACAGCAGTAGAGAAGGTGTAGTGGTACAGCAGTAGAGAAGGTGTAGTGGTACAGCAGTAGAGATGGTGTAGTGGTACAGCAGTAGACAAGGTGTAGTGGTACAGGAGTGTAGAAGGTGAAGTGGTACAGCAGTAGAGAAGGTGTAGTGGTACAGCAGTAGAGAAGTTGTAGTGGTACAACAGTAGAGAAGGTGTAGTGGTACAGCAGTGGAGAAGGAGTAGTGGTACAGCAGTGGAGAAGGTGTAGTGGTACAGCAGTAGAGAAGGTGTACTCGTACAGCAGTAGAGAAGTTGTAGTGGTACAGCAGTGGAGAAGGTGAAGTGGTACAGCAGTAGAGAAGGTGAAGTGGTACAGCAGTAGAGAAGGTGAAGTGGTACAGCAGTAGAGAAGGTGTAGTGGTACAGCAGTAGAGAAGGTGTAGTGGTACAGCAGTAGAGAAGGTGTAGTGTTACAGCAGTAGAGAAGGTGTAGTGGTACAACAGTAGAGGTGTAGTGGTACAGCAGTAGAGAAGGTGTAGTGGTACAGCAGTAGAGATGGTGTAGTGGTACAGCAGTAGAGAAGGTGTAGTGGTACAGGAGTGTAGAAGGTGAAGTGGTACAGCAGTAGAGAAGGTGTAGTGGTACAGCAGTAGAGAAGTTGTAGTGGTACAACAGTAGAGAAGGTGTAGTGGTACAGCAGTGGAGAAGGAGTAGTGGTACAGCAGTGGAGAAGGTGTAGTGGTACAGCAGTAGAGAAGGTGTACTCGTACAGCAGTAGAGAAGTTGTAGTGGTACAGCAGTGGAGAAGGTGAAGTGGTACAGCAGTAGAGAAGGTGAAGTGGTACAGCAGTAGAGAAGGTGAAGTGGTACAGCAGTAGAGAAGGTGTAGTGGTACAGCAGTAGAGAAGGTGTAGTGGTACAGCAGTAGAGAAGGTGTAGTGGTACAGCAGTAGAGAAGGTGTAGTGTTACAGCAGTAGAGAAGGTGTAGTGGTACAACAGTAGAGGTGTACTGGTACAGCAGTAGAGAAGGTGTAGTGGTACAGCAGTAGAGAAGGTGTAGTGGTACAGCAGTAGAGAAGGTGTAGTGGTACAACAGTAGAGAAGGTGTAGTGGTAAAGCAGTAGAGAAGGTGTAGTGGTACAGCAGTAGAGAAGGTGTAGTGGTACAACAGTAGAGAAGGTGTAGTGGTACAGCAGTAGAGAAGGTGTAGTGGTACAGCAGTAGAGACCGTGTAGTGGTACAGCAGTGTAGAAGGTGTAGTGGTACAGCAGTAGAGAAGGTGTAGTGGTACAGCAGTGGAGAAGGTGTAGTGGTACAGAAGTGTATGTGGTGTAATATATGAAGAGGGTAATGTACTGTGTGTGTATTAAGGATGTTTTTTGTGGCATCTTTTTTGTCAATCCCCTGCTCTATGCGGACTTCCTCACGCCGTGTGCGCTGTGGGGAGTGATGTGACCTTACTTCACTGCGAGGTCAGTGGGGGGTTTTAAATTCGGAGATAGTAGACGCAGGGGCATAGAATTACGGTAAAGCGAAATATTTGTATTGTCTTAGTTCAGAACCAAATGGTTCACCTTGTTTCACCTTGTTCTGCCCGTGTGTGGACATGGTAGGGAAGTGGTGAGATAAGTTTTGTTTCCCTCTGATTAACAAAAACCTCCACAGACAGGAATGTAACACGCACACACGCAAACACAATGCGTGCACGCACCTACACATACACACACAATACAAAGATCCCCTGTGTAGCCTAACGTATTGCTGGGGCAAGTGATGTTAATGCGTACCTATAAATGGGTGCTGTGGCCAGACAATGCTTGGCCGTCTTTGTATCCCAATGATGATGTTTACACAGTGGAGGTGTAGTGGTACAGCAGCAGTAGAGAAGGTGTAGTGGTACAGCAGTGTAGAAGGTGTAGTGGTACAGCAGTAGAGAAGGTGTAGTGGTACAGCAGTGGAGAAGGTGTAGTGGTACAGGAGTAGAGAAGGTGTAGTAGTACAGCAGTGGAGAAGGTGTAGTGGTACAGCAGTAGAGAAGGTGTAGTGGTACAGCAGTAGAGAAGGTGTAGTGGTACGGCAGTAGAGAAGGTGTAGTGGTACAGCAGTAGAGAAGGTGTAGTGGTACAGAAGTAGAGAAGGTGTAGTGGTACAGAAGTAGAGAAGGTGTAGTGGTACAGCAGTGGAGAAGGTGTAGTGGTACAGGAGTAGAGAAGGTGTAGTAGTACAGCAGTGGAGAAGGTGTAGTGGTACAGCAGTAGAGAAGGTGTAGTGGTACAGCAGTAGAGAAGGTGTAGTGGTACAGCAGTAGAGAAGGTGTAGTGGTACAGCAGTAGAGAAGGTGTAGTGGTACAGCAGTAGAGACGGTGTAGTGGTACAGCAGTAGAGAAGGTGAAGTGGCACAGCAATGGAGAAGGTGTAGTGGTATAGCAGTAGAGAAGGTGTAGTGGTACAGCAGTAGAGAAGGTGTAGTGGTACAGCAGTTGAGAAGGTGTAGTGGTACAGCAGTAGAGAAGGTGTAGTGGTACAGCAGTGGGGAAGGTGTGGTGGTACGGCAGTAGAGAAGGTGTAGTGGTACAGCAGTGGAGAAGGTGTAGTGGTACAGCAGTAGAGGAGGTGTAGTGGTACAACAGTAGAGAAGGTGTAGTGGTACAGCAGTAGAGAAGGTGTAGTGGTACAGCAGTGGAGAAGGTGTATTGGTACAGCAGTAGATAAGGTGTAGTGGTACAGCAATGGAGAAGGTGTAGTGGTACAGCAGTAGAGAAGGTGTAGTGGTACAGCAGTAAAGACGGTGTAGTGGTACAGCAGTAGAGAAGATGTAGTGGTACAGCAGTGGAGAAGGTGTTGTGGTAAAGCAGTAGAGAAGGTGTAGTGGTACAGCAGTAGAGAAGATGTGGTGGTACAGCGGTAGAGAAGGTGTAGTGGTACAGCAGTAGAGAAGGTGTAGTGGTACAGCAGAGGAGGTGTAGTTTTACAGCAGTAGAGAAGGTGGAGTGTTACAGCAGTAGAGAAGGTGTAGTGTGTGTGACAGTCCATATGTGTGTGCGTCGATATGTGTCTGTGTACGTCCATGTGTGTGTGTAGATCCATGTGTCTGTGTGTGAGTCAATGTGTATGTGTCAGTTCATGTGTGTGTGTAAGTCCATGTGTCTTTTAGTCGATATGTGTGTCTTTGTAAGTCCATATGTGTGTGGAGGTCAATGTGTGTCTCAGTCTATGTATGTGTGTATGTGAGTCCATGTGTGTAAGTCTACGTGTGTGTGTGTGAGTCGATTTGTGTGTGTAACTAAAAGTGTGTCTCTTCAGCCGATGTCTGTGTGTGTGAGTCCATATGTGTGTGTGTGTGCGTGTAAGTCGATGGGTTTCTATGTGTGTGTCGATGTCTGTGTGTAAGTCCATGTGTGTGTCTGCCTTTTTCTCCCGGGCAACGCCGGGTACTTACCGCTAGTTTCATATAAATGGCAACAATATCAAGTAAAGTCAATGATATAATGCAATACTCGCAACTCCAGAAATTACAGTCCCATCCATCATGTTTAACAATAATATATTTTATTATTTTATTGTTTCCCTTCAACGTGACTTTACCGAAAGAGCTAAGAATAATAATATTCATATCCACTAATATGGTTGACACAACAATCCTACTTCCGATTGAGCACGGTTGGCTACATACGATGCAAAACAAGTTCAACATACTCATATACGAGGCAACAAAGCCTTTCTTTTCCGTGCCAGATTCATTTTTTTAATCGGAAACAATGATTACTGTACAAAGTGCAAATTCGGCCAAATTTGGAATTGTCACATTTGGGTTGGAGCTCTCAGTTCCTGCTTCACTCGTCAGTCACCTCCTTATCACTCTTCTATCGCTACCACTATTATTTTTAGTGTTCCCGTGAACTTCACTCATCGATCCTTCCATCCATGTTGAGGTCTCGGTCTACCAGAATTCCCCTGTTGTCTCATCCGTTCTCTCTTCAATCACCACACTGCAGGTCACACTCACTCAACGGCCCACTCAAGGCAGATGTCATGACCATAGATGAAACATCTGTTACGTCGTGTTCACGATGTAATTTTGAAATATATTAACCATCATTACGAGCATTGAGTCTTTGCTAGCCCGTTCATCTGGGCCCTCTGGCTACTTGATTCCATACTCTTTGGGTCTATTCGGTAAAGTCACGTGACTTTACCGAATAGAACCAAAGAGTATGGATCCTTGCAGTCACGAAAGCTTCAAATCTAGACTTGATTCCATGTACCTGTAGACTTGCCAATGATCTACAGTCGCCTCATCGGATGAACTTTCCTTCTATTACTCTTTTTCACTATTTTATTGGGCGTTCTGCTACCCAACCATGAATCCTTGACTGAGGAGGCATGGTTTATCCCCCTGTAGTTATCAACAAATTACAGTCTCACTATAGTATTGTTGGCAACCTATTGGGATATTGGGCGTGTGCTCAACAACACAATCATTTGATACTACTTCATTTGCAACCACCATCAAGCATTGTCTTGACCTGATCCAATAATTCGAAATAATAATCCACAGTGATTTTATTTTCAACAGATGCTTGCAAAGAATGCAGCAAAACGTCGAGGCCGGTAAATTAAGGTCGCACTGTCTGGATTCACATTTTGAGCTGGACACGAGCTGGACAAGCGACGGAGGAGTTTGAGCATCTGCGGCGTGGAGAGCGGAGTATCATGACCTCGCGGAGAAACCCAACGGGGCTCACGATGGGAGTAAAACTTCTCCTCATGGTGAGGACGACCACTCACATTGTCTCAGTCATTTGTCAGTTAAAGGGTTCACGTGTCGCTGAGGTCCTGGGTTAATATCAAGGTTTCAGCCACATGCGGTAAAACCGGATACTCAAGCCCTGTCACCAACGACTTATACAGAGGCACCGACTCGCATAGAGACAAATATAGGCTGAACTGTGACTAAACCAGGTTTTCAACTCACCTCCATACATGACCACTCCCTTCCACACAGCACCAATCACCTCTAAACCCCATCACTCATCAGCATACAGCAACACCCTCTTCCACACCCCACCAGTCACATACACTCACCACCACAGCACCACTGACCTCCCATACGGTCCCGAAAATGTCTCCATCCCCACCCTACATCAACTTGTAGCACCACTACCCTATCAACGCGTTGTACATTGCAATTGAGAGTTGTTTGCATTTTATTAAAAATTAATGGCACCACACAGCCGCCTGTGAATGGCCAATAAGTTTCCACTACACTACGGTAGCTCCTTCAATTGTCGGTTATAAAAGTAAAACTGTTTTGATTATTTTTCAAGACATTTATGCGTTTGGTAATCCAGTAACTTTTTTATTCATTCAGTTAGTGCTAATGGAAAAATAACTGATTTTAATTAGGCTAATATAGAGAGAGCTGATGCACATCTAGGAGACGGTCTACTGAGATGTAATACCTATTGGCTTGTTCTTGTACCATATGGCAAGACAGTAAATTATACGTTCAGTTTTAAGTTTGTGAACTTCAGGAAGAGAGATGGGAGTGCAGAGGTAGGAGAGTGGTTTGATGGGAGGTAGGAGACTGCATGGAGGGGGGAAATAGTGAGATGAGAGGGGACGAGTAGGAGAGTGCGTGGCGATGAACATAGTGAGATGAGAGGGGAGAGGTAAGAGACAGGGGCAAGATCATGACGAATAGAATAACAGTCACTGCAATATTTCAGTGAATCTGAGATTTGGCAGAAAGCCAGTGGAGAGAATGCAGTATTGGAGTGATGCGACCACGTTTGTGTCTATGGTTGAGGAGTTATAGAGAATCATTCTGAATCATCTGTAACCTGGACCATGTAAGAATGAGTCACAGTAGTCCAAGCAAGAATAACGGCATGGATGAGAGTCTCAGCAGGCAGTGGATCTAGACAATGCTGCATGAGTGTAATGTTCAGTGGTCAGAAAATAATGTGGCTCCTCAGAGCGCAGCAAGTTTGTCTCTCTGCACACAACAATCTCTGTGTAATCCACCAATCATAATTGGTATGGAAAGCCAATAGGCCAATAGACTAAATCGTTACAATAGTTTTACATCTATGTGAAAAGAGATTGTAGCTTTGTGTATCGTTGCGTTTATCTTTAATGTTTCATGCCAATTAATGATGAGGGTATACACTTCATTAGTTATTGTGTTGACCAGGGCCCAATAGTTTGTATGTAGTATATTGCTCCATTTGTTAAAAAGCCTGCCTGCTGATGTTAACCAGAAGTTCAAAACCACTCCACAGTGTTCTTGCTTTAACAAATACAACTGGGTAGAATTTATCTTCTTTGGTTCTTTTGGTAAAGTCACGTAGAATGAGAATAAAATAATAAAATAAAACAATAAAATTCTCACGACGTTTCGGCCACAACACAAGTGGCCTTCTTCAAGTGAAAGGAGCAAACCTGTCGGGACGACAGAGCTATAATGGGTTTGCTCCTTTCACCTGAAGATGGCCACTTGTGTTGTGGCCGAAACGTTGTGAGAATTTTATTTTTCATCTTATTATTTTATTCTCATTCTACGTGACTTTACTGAAAGAACCAAAGAAGATGAATCCTTGCAGTCACGAAAGCTTTAAAAGGATATAATTTGTCTGAAGAGCCAACAGGCTGATGGATCTTAATATATTTGCTGAATTTGTGAGGGAAATTAGGGTATTTGTTGCATTCCTGGTAACTGCTAAAACATAAAATAACTGATTGTCACTTTGCAACAAATATATAAATGTCAAGGGCACGAAGATTTGTACTTTTTTAACTGATAAATTAAGGGGGCTGTCATGGTGTAGTCGTGAGCACACTGAACATTCCATACAGTGGTCTGTGGCTCAATTTAAATCTACACCACCACCTCTGTCCACCCAGCAGTGTAAATGAGTTCATCGCAGTTAAGTCTGATCGTCAGGTCTCAAGTTATTCATAAGACGATATATACACATCCTTGATAGGATAAGATGATGTGATGGGTTGAATTGGGAATTCCCCTACCTCTTCCAAGACGTTTGGTGAGCATGGAAGAGTCGACAAATACCCCCTGGAGCTCCCAGTAGTTGAGGCCCTTCCACCAGCCGTGACAAGGACAGGCGTGAAATTGCAAGATATAGAAAAACATGACAGGAGTGCAAATTATAGGCAACATAAACACATCACAAGGTAACTCAGCACCTGGCCTACAAATGGGCATTAGTTTGTCAGTCGGGGGCAATGATTGGTGCTTTCCCCAATTGAGTATAGCAGGTAATTTACATTTGGCAAATTTAGATTGTGGCACGTCATACAATGGCCGGCTCCTTTCAAATTACGTATGTTGGGTGAACTTCTTTTACACCCTACGCATCCAACCGTGCTAATTGAAGGTGCGAATGTCAGGGCTCTTTAATATGAGTGAAGCAGACGGCGCATATTTATGATTCATTTAGCTGGATCGTATTGCTGTTCAGTTCCTCCGCCTGATTGCCCAACCATTCTGTATGGATCCGTTCTGCAGATCTCTTTACTGCACAAATTGTCTCTTGCCAAGGAGTGCGGTGATGGATTCTACAAATCACAACGAGGCATCTGTTGTGAGCTGTGCCCTGCAGGTAAAGCAACACAGAAGTGGCCATCTAGGGTCATAACACTTCCCTCCCCTTGACATTCGATTGTCACGATAACATTGAAAACAACAGAAGTCCGTGGAGAACTTTTCATGACTTTGCAGACAGGTTGAGAACCGTTGCCCTACCCCTACTGCTGTGTGAAACAAAAAGCATGGCACTCAGGTGCCTGTTTGGTGGCCAGGTTGACGCACTACAGATGTGTGAAGGAACTCCAATTGGTAGTGCCATTCCAGTGGCCCCACCAGACGGGTTAATTTGTAATAAATAAAAAAAACACAACAATATGCATCGAGTTGATGCATTGTTCCTAAAAGGCGCGTGCTTAAAGTTTGTCCACTCTGTCTCCCAAAGAATCAGTTCCTGCTTGGACGTTTAGTCCAGCACCAATACGAAAGTGAAGTATTTTGTCTTGGCCTGCTCACGCTGCTTTGTCCTCCAGGGACATACAAGATGTTCGACTGTGCAGCTAATAAAGGGAGAGCGGGGTGTAATCTATGCCCTGAGGGCAGCTTCATGAGCAGAGTCAACCATGAGGAGAAGTGTGCACCGTGCAGCAGTTGCGGACAAGGTAAATGACAGCACAGCAAGTAGGTTACTGCCATATCTGCATTGTGTGTATTTGAGATTTATCTCTTTGTATGCATCATATTCCAATAGTGCCATCAGCATCTTGTAATAAGGCAGATAAGTTATATTTGGGGTGTACAGTGAAGAAACAAAACAGGATATCAAACAGACCAAGATACCAGCAGTGCTGATATCCTGGTTTGTGAATCTTTAGCAATTAATAATGTCCTGCCAATGACACATTCTCGGGTATGTAACTGATCTCATCAGATATCAGAAGCTAAACAAGTTTCAGGCTGAAAAGTGTAAGTGGGGGTCAACCATGCATAGAACTCGTGATATAGACCGCTACAGGGCTGCGTACTGAGGAGTGCAGCAAAATCAATTGGACTGTATTATTTTCTGTAGTATTTTTCTACATCTATGTTCCTCACCTTTACCAACCTGCTCTGTGTGGTGAAGTATGAACAAACAACCTCAACAGGGGACAAAGAGGACTATATTTCTTGGATGTTTTCTCAGGTACATATTGGATAACATGAATATAACCTCTGAAAATGGTCAAATCACAGTCGTCTGCATTCCGCCAAGGGTTGTCAAATCAAAACTGGTAACTATTTTAGCAATTAATTGCCAGATATGTGGCCTACTCTTCCAAGAAGACCAGCTATCTTGGAAGAGGTTAGCATACTATTTTGTTATTGCCCACGACAGCCCCTCTAGAGGGTATTTGGCCGACTGCCACACTGCCCAGACTTCTTGGAAGAGGTATTCCACCTCTCAATGGTAACTCCAAGGGTGTTAGCATGAAACACCAGCCTATCAGTTTAACTATTTTACGTTTTGTATTTTTAATAAGTAATTTTGTTTTAAGTTGAATAGTCAATGTGAAAATATATTGATGTTTCACGATACATGGCATTGTGCGGGGTGGACAGAGGCATTTTGTTTTTACATTTGTAATAAACGACTATCACGACAACTGTTGATTGGCGTCTTTTTATTTATAGAATCTCTGCACATCTCCACTCTCTCTTCCTCTCTCCTTTCCCTTTCTCTCTCTACTGCCGTTGACGAGCCGTTCTATGTCCACCGTCGTGGCACGCCTCCCTCTCTCTCCGATACTGCCGCTGGCTGTCGGCGTGCCGGGAGGAGCGGCTGCTTCGCTGGGAGTTCGCCACATGGTCGTCGGCGAGGAGAGGTTGAGCAGCGATGCAGTCCTGACCCGACGCTTCCCACACCGACCCCGAGTCCTCTCCTGCCTCCGCTTATATCCCTCTTGGCGGAGCTAAGCTCCACCTTCAGCCACGCTCCCTCGTGGAACCCTCCCAATGGTTCCCGTTTATTCTCTCCAACTCTGCCCGTTTCCTTTGGCCCAGATGGAATCCCCGCTTAGGATTGGATACTGGTTACCCAGCGGTGGCCATGCAGGAACCCCTTGTAACCTCCTAGATGGCGCTCTCTAATTACACAATGATAATTATTAATGTAACCAGTGACCTCTGGCTTACAAGTTCAGTGTGCTAACCTTACACAGCAGTGGTTACTTTTCTTTCCCAGTCTTAAATGGTATGCTTATTGTTATAGATATTTCTATATGTGCAGCAAACTGGCAACCATTGTTTTCTCTCATTCAGTGACTGATGATGCAAAAACAAAACTATTAAATTGACTTTGGTTTGAATGGAGAGGTTAGTGGTTTGATGTGATGCTTCTCATTGCAGATGAGGAGGTGGCTCACGCCTGCTCCGTGGCCCAGGACACCGTGTGTCAGTGCATTCAGGGGCTCAAGAGAGACCCTGGCTCAGGGATTTGTCTCCATGAAAAGCCCCACACAGGTGAGCTAACCAGCCACTGTAACCGGTGCCATCAGTTATGCAGTAGAGACGTTGATTTGTTATCTTGACAGTCAAAGCAACAACAGTCTGGTAACTGAAATAGCAGACGCTCGCTGCATAGGAATGAAGGCAAAATACAGACTCGTGTTTGAATGTGAATATGACCAAGAGTAACTGTAAAATAATCTTTCTTGAAAGGTGAAATCCAAAACAGGATTCATTGTGCACGTTTCATTTACAACTCACCACTTTGAGACAGCATCATCATCATACCTAGCATCGTCTTTATCACTATCAGTAGCAGAATCAGTGGAACCAGAATGCAGCGACCTCAGGCATACGCTGGGTATTGAATGCCTTATTTAAATCAGGTGAGCATTGCTATTATTTAACTATTAGGAACCCGCAGAATGTCTATGGTAAGAAGATGGCAAATATGTACAGACTCTGATGATTTCGTAAACTGATTATTTCATGCAGAAATATGATTTGTATCTCTGCTAACAGTATGCGGAAAAGAAATGACAATTATTCACCCCCTCTCCCTGCTGCACCCAAATCCCGCGTGGCGTCATAAACCCTTCTACTCACCACCCCGACGTCTCATGACATTACCGCCTCTCCTCACCAACTCACGCCAATCTTAATTTGAATGGCTAAGTGGTAATGCGTCGTTGCAGAAGTTCAGGGTTCGAATCCAGCAACCACATTAATTAATATTATGGGTATATTATCCATAAATACTACATTGCATATTGTTCACACTGAACATTAGAGATCCCGTGATATTGTTCCTAAAAGAGTGTGCCAAGTGTGTTGGCTTCCAATTACGCAAAATTTGAGGTACACAGAAAAACCCTCTCTCTATTCACGAGGGATTTGTTCTTGAAAATGCACATGATTGCAGAATTCGCTCATGAGGAAACCTAGTTCCAATTGGAAAAATGGGGTGACGTTCATTGTACGAGTGGTCACCCCAGTG
The DNA here is from genome assembly GCF_048934315.1 of Petromyzon marinus. Classification (NCBI taxonomy): domain Eukaryota; kingdom Metazoa; phylum Chordata; class Hyperoartia; order Petromyzontiformes; family Petromyzontidae; genus Petromyzon; species Petromyzon marinus. The sequence continues at coordinate 5,485,988 of NC_133748.1, read as the reverse complement.
GTTCCTTGCCTGGTATACGTAAGGTCGGGGGTTCGATCCCAACCCAGACACCTGTATATTTGGAGTTTGGATGTTCTCCCTGTGGTCAGATGGATTTTTCTCTGGGTACTCAGGTTTTTCGCCTCCACATTTAGAAACATGCATTTAGATGATTTGGCTGCGTTAAATTACCCCTCGATAAGCCACTTCATTGAGCTATCGTTTGTGGCCAAGTCATATCTGACAAGTGGGCCTTATCTGGAAAAAAAAATCGTTATAAACAACCATGTGTTTTTTGTAACTACCTTGGATGATGATTTTACTCTGATGGAGGGTAGTGGTGATGTTGATGAGCTTAGGAGGTTGACTCAGTAGATGCAGGTGTTTGATAGCAATGCACAGTTATCATTTTGGAGAACACGAGCCATAACACTTTCCTGCATTTTATGCAACTCAGTCGACTTGTTCATACCTAAATGTATAAACGAGTGGATTGTAAGTATAAAGTAAACCTGCACAATAGCGAGTTCCTAGTGGGATCACTGCATGACTTGAGGACTAAGTGGGTAGCCGAGGAGGTATTGGTGGTCTGGCACGATGTACACTCACAAATACTGAAGTCCAGTGGGCCACGAATAGGGAATTAGTATACATTTGTAGTGACATTACTGGATGTCTGAATGCTGCGGGTGCAGTACCGGCCCTAGAGGAGCACGGTGTGTGCTGCATAAGAGCCCTGGATGGCACCACGCTTTAAGTGCAATGCCAACCCTGCAGGATAGGGTGTGTGGGTGCCGACTGAAGGATAGGGTTGTGTGAGGCCATAGCATTTTGGTTGACCCCGGAGGACACGTGACCGGCTAAGTTGACAGAGGGGCCCAAAGAGGGGCCTAGGGGGGGTCACGTGGTTGGGACCCAGAACCTCCCAATAATTGTGGAAGGTGGACCTGGCCAAGGGCGAAATTGGCCATGACACAGAGAATATAAGCCGGGTCCCAAGAGGGATCAGGGTTGTTGTTCATCCAGGAAAAAAACCCTTCATCTACACTCTCCGCCCAACGAGTCTCCAACACGTGGACCCGGGCCGAAGTCGTTGGTCCCGGTCCATAGTAGCAGTTACGTAATCATGAGTGTAGTTAGCCAGGTGGTCACCACATAAGGTTGTTATTCTGTTAAGGGGAAGTTATTCCATGTGTTGGAACTAAATAAATGTATTGCCTCCAAAGTCTACATCTGCGACTCAGTTGAACCCATTACACATTTGTAATGACGACTTGGCACACTTCTCTTGAGATGGGACTTTATTCAAGACACGTTCACTTGACATCAGGCAACAGCCCCGAGTCTCCTGAGCATCTCCTTTATATACCAACCGAGGCCACGCCCCCCTTCTCGTTCATTCTCGCTCACTCTGGATGCTAGCTCCACAGCAGACTCTACTGTCCTCTTTCGTGATCTGACCATGCTCCCTTCTCAATCATTCCCGTAGCCACCAGTCCCTTCACACTCAACTGATACCCCTGTCATTACCTCCCGTGGCCGCCAGTGCATTCACACTGTAGGCTGATTCTCCTGTCATTATCTCCCATGGCCAATAGTCCACTCACACCGCATGCAGGCTTTATTGTCATTATACATTTAGTTACTCGCGAAACCCACGGATTCAGAACTCGCGAATAGTGAGTGTTTACTGTACCCACAATTGAGTTAAGTGCATGAAGCCACATAGCAGCTTCGCTCCCTATTGAGAACGTATTGCAGACAGTGTCTATGAAACACCGCACCTTCCTTCATGAGAGTCTTGCACCATAAGAATGGTGCGAATAATAAATATACACATAATGTGATCTGATATGTGTTATCAGCAGGTGTGGATTAGACTTCAAATGTTCTGGTTTTGACAGATGTTTGTTTCTCATCCTTTAGGAAACTACACTGCACCTGCAGCAGCTATAGTTTTGGGGTCTGTCCTTGGACTGGTACTGTCTGCATTTAGTCTCTTTCTACTCAAGATAAAACGGAAATGGCTGACTTTGAAAAAAACATCGGAGCATTATGGTAAGTATAGTGTTCCATTATTATATCCAAAACGGGATGAATCCATTAAAATGTATTCTTATGCTACCATGGCGACACCGCTTGAGATCTTACAGGTGCATGCTGTAAGTAATTATATTCAGAGACTAACTGTTACATATTAAGATAATTGTTAAGTCATTTCTCACCATACATATTTTGACACAAAAGAGTAAGGTGTTCCCTATATTTGATTGTTAAAATACACCATACCCATGTACTTTACTATCTCATTATGCGAGACCAGAACTTAATGAGCCATCTTGCATCAGTTTAATTGTTGTATATTTGCAGCCACTGCAACATTAATCTCAATTTCGTGCCACAAAACAAGACTCCAAATCCTGAGTTCTCAATGCATGCATATTCACAATCAGTAGTTTAGTCAACGACATGAATCTCATATTCTTGGTTCTTTCGGTAAAGTCACGTAGAAGGGAAACAATAAAATAATAAAAAATAAAACAATAAAATTTTCACGACGTTTCGACTGCAACACAAGCAAGCATCATCAGGTGTGAAAACCACAGCAAAATGATTGCTTGTGTTGCAGTCGAAACGTCGTGAGAATTGTATTGTTTATTTTTTATTATTATTTTATTGTTTCCCTTCTTCATGACTTTACGGAAAGAACCAAGAATATGAATCCCTGCATTCACGAAAGCTTTAAATCAAAATACATTAATCTCACTCAATACTCTGCCAATGAAATTACCATAATTTTTTCCGATGTTAAACGCTTTCAAAACAAATGCAGTTAACTCTTGATCAACGTCTAGTTAATCGCAGCTCACCTTGAGGGAACTGTTCATCACTCCAATAGACAAGCGCACCTCTACCAAACAGGCTCAGTGATAGTGTTGAACAAGAGAAAGTATAAATAGTAACATCATGCAGAATCTGCTGAAGAATCAGATACAAACTGACTCCAATAATGACTAAGGATATGTAGGTGAGAGAGCACTTCATGTATTGGAGACTGGTAGGACTCTAATAAGGCCTAGAATGTTAGATGAGATTACAATTTGACTAATGTTTCCATCATAAAAGTTTCCTTTAAAATGTTACTAACTTGCAAATCCAGATATTATGAAAATTGTAATTGTCTATCTTTCTGCCACTATGACATGTGTGTTCCGGAATTACAATGTCTGTGCCTCCAATATATTTGGAAATTTTTCTTCAATAAATAATATTTGTTTTCATAGGAAATGAATGCCTTAACCCTCAATATAAACATTTTAGCAGCACGTAGGCTTTCCCGATCAATATGAATAATCTCAGATCTAATGTATCCTAATCATAGGTTTCGGGGAGGGACAACAACGTGAACATAAAATCATCCACTATGTTACCTGTGAATAACCCAACTAATAATTGGTACTGCATATTCTCAGGTTAACATGATCCATTGTAATTTATATTACTACATTAAACCCCCTATAGTCTTGGCACCTGATATGCTCACAATGATGGCTTCACATTTACTCTCTTTACGACTGAAACAGGAAGACTTCTTCACAATGTTTGATGATCACCTGACAAAGCTGGTTGTAATCACCAGCGAAACGTCATATTCAAATTGTAAACATTGTGGGTTTAAGGTCCAACACAGCAGTGTGCTGAATTAGTAACAAATTGGCATATTTTGTGAACTTAACAAACTTTGCTAATTGGCTGTGTCAGGTGTCGCGTTTAACGACACATTTATAGGAATAGGTTTTACCCTTTTAACTGGCACAAAAACTGACACCTTTATTCAAGGCATCATGTTTGCAATAACCACAACACAAGCAGTCAAAATGCAAACAAAAAGACAACTCTGATAATAATATGCACTGTCCTTGAATTTGATTGGTCCACACCCGAGACAGCTTTTCTTAGAAACGACACATTTATATCAATCTAACCCAAAATTAATTTTATGGCCAGCTATGTTTGTTGACTATGAGCTGATATTTTTGGTGGCCATCGAAAATTTTCCTACCTTTGACAACATGTTAGAGGTTCCCAAATCCATATTTTTCAACAGGCTTTGTTCTTTTAAAAACCACCTTTAAACATTTGCTCAGATAAAATGTTTAGACTTATTATATGAGGTTATATTTATTACTTGTCCTTTACTAAGAGATCATGGAATTGCGGTAGAAAAGAAGATGGTTATATGATGCTTGCAATAACGTGAGATTAATATTTGTTTTAGAAGATACAAGGAATATAATATTCGGAAGAACTGTTCAGCAGTGGCAGGTGTAGAGATAAGCCAGAAGGCTACTACAGGGGATGATGAACGTAGATCATTGCTGAGGAGTCGAGTGGAAACGGCAAGGCAACGGGAGAAAATCAATTTGTGGTGGAGACACTGAAAATGCTTTTTAACACAGGGACACTGATTAGCGGCCATCAGCACAATGTGGGGAACGACTTTGCTGCTTCCTTAGTCTGCAGTTTCACAGCACTCCGCTACACTTCTATTTTAGTTGCTTCCTACTGATTACTTCTGATTGGACACTAACGTTCAATACTACTTTTCATTCGGCAACACTGCAGCCACTTATTTGTGACATTTTCAAAACAGTATTAAAATATTCGTAGTATAAATGACCTCTTTGAATTGAATATGGGTTCCAATAATTGAATGTTTTGCTCTGCTACCAGAAGGAAATGATCAACCATATCAAGTATTAAGTGAATCGTTTGTAACTTAATTTTACGGCATTTATTTCACAGGCACTACTTATAGAAAGAATAATGATGAAGGCGAAGAACTTGTTGATCTTGTGTTCATTGAAGTTCAGGTACAATCAACGCAGCATTTTTACACATTCACTCCAACATTAATTATTCATTGTGTAGGCTTACTCACAAGGACAGCTGTGGGCTTCATCCCTCATTAATCAGATCCCGTGTTCTCCCCTACAGGGGAGCCAGGAGAGTGAGACAATGAAACTCATCCGAGAGAACCAAGAGAATCTCAAGGCCTGGATCGGAGTTGATCCCTCATACCTCCTGGAGCATCTCAAGGACTATAAGTGGATTCCTCACCACGTTTACAACGCAGCCAGGAGGAGGCATGGAGAGGAGTGTGTGGAGCACATACTGGACCACTTCTTAAAAAAAGGAGACACAGGCTGTAAGGAACTGTGGGAAGCACTCTACTTTGTGAGGAAGCACTATTTGCAGCTGTGGAGGTGGCTTCATAACCAAGGTATGACCCACGTTCATTATAACAAGAGTTGCGTACTGGCAGTGAATTGATTTTGTATGGCTTTTGTTACAATTGTAGTGAATCATTTCAGAGACGCGATTTATGATGCAAAAACGTTAATTCTACACTTCGTGCAACACCGTTACACACGAGACTAAATACACCTATCTCTCTTGTTACACATAGGACCACAATACACCTATTTCTCTCGCATACAGGATAACTATAATCGGGTCAGAGCAACCAACGTGCTGCCTGACCCACGATGTCGAAGACAAGGACGTAGATATATCACTTGGGTTCCACTTTACCTGCAGACAGCCCCAATATACGATCGGAGCTCCCCTTTTATCCTTCCCAGCGCGGCCTGGCTCCACCCTCGGCCCCGCCTACCTCTGGAATTACACCACACCTGTTCCCTCTCTGGCTCTGCTCTTAACCACGCCCCCTTTGAGAACTCTCTAGACGTTTCTCAGCTCCTCTTTCCGTGTCCCGTCGTTCACCCTTGGCCCACATTCCTCACCCCAGCCCATCACGTGCTTAACCCGGTGCTGGGGTGACTCGTCCTCGCATGCCCTCCCCCTGCCGCCAGCCACCCCCACCACACTCCCCCAGTGACCGACTCTGTGGCGATTACCTGCGGCGCTGGCAGAGGCTGTTATCCCCTACTCTGTCGGTAGTACTCATCTGGCTTCCTTCTGCTAGCACCCAGTACCATGCCCCTAGTGGCGCATTGAGTGGTACTGCATGGTGTGTGAGGCTCTGTGCCCATTTCTGCAGCACTCGGCGCTACGCGCCATAGTGATCCATTTAACGTCACTACACAATGAACAAGGAATAAAAGTCATTCATATGCTTGGATTCCGTACAACTTTGCAGCTTGTGCTTGCCCTTTCAAATAATTAATCAGTTATGTTCCGTGCCACAAAACAAGATGGCACTCACCAAGTGGCATGTGACTGAACAGCTTCATGTTAAACGCCGTAATGCTTGAGTACAATTATGAACCCATCTCTGCTTCGCCTCTTGATTCTTTTAGCACACTTCTGGTAAAAGTCAAGAGCAATGAAAAAAATACCCGTGACATTTATTCAACGCTGTCAATCACAGGTGACGCAATGCAGTGCATTCGAGAGAATAAGTCAGCTCTGAAGCTGTGGATCAGTAGGGACCCACACCATCTTCTAGAGCATCTGAAGAGTCAAACATTCATCTCTAATGCCGTCTTCGCTAAAGCCAAGGGCATGAATGGCGGCGAGAAGTGTGCAGAGCTACTTCTAAATTACTTCATCAAGAGAGGCAATGATGATTGCCTCCAGCTGCTGATTTCTCTGCAAGCCGTGCAAGATGAGTATCCTGAAGTCAAACAGTGGCTGGGCTCTCTTGGTAAGTTATTATTTAATTTAAAATGCCTTACACCTCTTTCATGTAAACAACGGGAAAGATGATAATTTGTAGGACAAGCAGACAATCGTAACTCTGCCACAGCAGCCCTGTAATCTTAACACGTAGGTTTTTGCAACATCATGATTCATAATTCATTTTTGGGTTGGGCCACGGAATAATAGCACCAAATCTGTGTCGTTAGATCTGTGTACTAGCGATTAATATGCCAATTATTGTTGATTCATCTCACTGATAAGTTGTAGAGCAATCCTCAAGACCAAACTCATCAATTCGATTTAACATTATTAAAAACAGCAAACATCATCAAGACAATGTTCGGGAAGTCATACACGCAATGTCACCTTATCCAGCTAGGTATCATGACCATAAGAGGTTTTTGGGTTAGATCATCTAGATATAAATGTGCCGTTAAACCTGCCACCACCCGATGCAGCCAATTTAGTAAGGTTTGTCACATTTACAAAACATGCCAATTCGTTACAACTTCAGCACACCGGTGTGTTGGAGAGTAAACCCACATTATACTTATGCAGGACAACTACTCATGAAGTTTGTGGATGTTTGGTCATTCATAGATCCTATAAAGTTTTGATTCTTTAGTTTAATCATGGATGAATGACACAAAGTTGACTTTAAGAACGTGGTAGTTTTATCCAAACAATTTTTTTTATTTGCAAAAATGATCTAATGCACACATTGAGATTGATAAAATGTACATAATACATATTTGAGCTGATAAGTTAAGTGTGGCTTGGCATATATACGTGAAAATCCCGTGTAATATTCAACAAATCTATTATACCAATTGTAACACTTAGTTTAAAGCTTTAGTGACCATATAACGCTATCCTTCTGCAGGCTAAATCTTGGCTTAAAGCTTTCGTGACGGCAGGAATTCATATTATTTGGGTATTTTGGTCAAGTCACGTAGATATGGTCAAAGAAAATAATAAAAATAACAAAAAACTACGACGTTTCGATCACAACACAAGCGATTGTCATCAGGAGGAAAAAAAAGATGACGATCGCTTGTGTTGTGATCGCAACGTCGTAGTATCTTGTATTTTTGTTGTTATCTGCTTTGAACCTACTGTATCTACGTGACTTTACCGAGAGACCCAAATAATATACTTCTGCAGGCTAGCATATTCTTGAGTATATTTTAACCTGTTGAGACAGTGCTTAGCTACACTTCTATTTTAGTTATGTTTAACTTCGGTTTAGCACTGTCTAGAAGTGAGATTTCCTTGGTCGTTGAGAATGCTCTGCTCTCCAGAAAAACAACTCCATGTCCTTGTTGTGGAAGATGGGCAACATCATGAGTGACCTTTCTGGAAGTGATGGCTACAGAGATCGGTTTCATGAGTGTGGGACATTTTGTGTAGTCTTAACTCTACCTGCATACAGATGATGATCACGAGAGACAATGTTGTCCACAACAGGGCACTGGGAGCCTTGGTAATGTGGGTTACTAGAGGCAGATGAGATTCAGATGCCAATGGAACGTGCACACAATGGAAAAGGAGCAATTACCACGTGATGCCATGTCCCAGCAACCACACCATGATAGTGACGACAAACATTACTTCCAGTTTGAAAATAAGATTATGTTGCAATTTGATCACAAATGCACGAGTGATTCTAGAAAGGTATTGGCAAGATAGCATAAGCAATGCATTAGTTGGCAAGAGAACATGATCTGTAAGCGGTTTAGATATCTTTAGATAAACACGTTTGCGCTGGGTGGGACGTGTGTACACAATGGGTCATGGCCAATCGTTGAGACAGGCATTGGCGTGGTCTCCAGAAGTGTAACAACAAAGGGAAGACCGACGTGTAGATAGTGAGATAAAGTTTAAGCAGATCTTGAGGTCGCTTATCAACTGTGTAGCAACTGCATGATTTGGTAGAGGGTTGAAGGTACTGGGGATGCGTGGTAGCATCAAGAGACATCTTGATCTTTATTGCAATTGTTCAAACTAAATTCCTGTTCATGTCTGTAGAACATTTTATAAAGTTTGTAATGTAAATATCCTCCATCACTCTCATCTCAGTGTCTCACATTCTGTGTTTATCATCATTATTATTCAGTTCTAATAAGGTAATTTGCTGCTATGAAGTGAGAAAATATTTAACCACACCAACTGTCCACTTAAATCAATGGTAACCTAGTAGTATTGTATTTATTCACAGGTAGTACCAAAACAAAGAGCAATGGAATCAGTGTGCCACGTGTTGATGTGCTTTCAAATGGAATTCAGGTAAACTAGATGCAGTTTGCATGCACATTGAACACTCTTCATTTGTTTAGTATATATGCTTAGGATGAAGCATGCTTTGGAATCCATTGCACATATAAATAACAAACTTAACTCCCATGTTCTCTAATTCACGACCACAATTAGAGTGACACATTGAAACTCATCCAAGAAAACAAGGGGAATTTCAAGGAATGGATTGGAGCGGATACATCGCACTTCCTGAAATTTTTTGACGAATCACATTCTATTCCACACGAAGTTTGCCAAGCAGCCAAGAACAAGCATGGACAGGAGTGTGTGGATGTTATACTAGATCACTTCTTTAACCAAGAAGAGACGGCGTTGTGGGAACTGTGGAAAGGTCTCTACTATGTGAGGAGGAACTACGAGCCACTAAAGAGCTGGTTTCAGAAGCACGGTATGACCCACACTAATAATACATCGTGCATATGCACGGATACTGTACAACTGTACAATTTTCCAATATTAATTTTCAAAATGGTTGAATACTGTAATAAAAAATGTTGCCTGCTCCTTTATTCTTTTGGCACATTTTGGAATAACAGGATAGTTAAACGAAAAGACAATGCATATGAAAAGATAAATGTAAAATGCATCCATAGTTCTGTTTGTCACAGGTGAGTCCGTGCGGTCCATTAAAGAGAAGAAGTTGGATCTGAAGTTGTGGATCGCTAAAGACCCCCAACATCTCCTGCTACAGCTGACGAGTCGAGGACAAATTCCCAATAAGATCTTCACTCAAGCCAAGGGCATGAATAATGTTGAGAAGTCTGCAGAGGCACTGCTCAACTACTTCATATCCAGAGGCAATGACTACTGCCTCCAGCTGCTGTTTGCTCTGCAAGCCGTGCAGGACAAGTATCCTGAAATCACGCAGTGGCTGGGCTCTCTTGGTGAGAAATCACTACATTTTAAACGCCTTCCTGCTTTTTTATGTAAATAACGGCCAATTGAACACTGGGTGACCAAGTGGCCAGCACACTCACGAAGGAGTCAGTTGTCAACGAGTCGACAGTTTTAACCCTACTTAATAGCCCTGTAATCGATTTCTATGAGGCATCCTCAGCTATATTATATCCACTGCTGAATGAATGCATCCCCAAGCCACTGTTAATCCACATAGTCATGTGATACATTCCATATAGCTCCAGAACCTTAGCCAATTCTACTCCTCCAACTCAACGCTGTGCACACCCTTTGGTGCATTCCCTCCTCTGTCTGCCACTCCATCGCTAGTCTCCACCACCAGGCTCCCAATCCTCCTAGTGACCTGTCCCAACAAAGCCTAATTAATTTTCTCAGCAGTCTTAAACATTGCATCTTCTTCCAAAATTGTATGCATGTATGTTTAACTTCTTATGGACCATACGCATACATGTATGTTGAACGTCTTTCAGACCATACACAGCTTTTGTTATTTTCAGTTTATTTTTTTAATTTTACATTTATTATTTTTATTTTCTATCTCCGTGACTTTACCGAAAGAACCAAGAATATGCATACATGTGTTCCACTTTCTGTCTATGTCCATGTGTCAGATCCATGTCATGTCAGGTAATGTACAATTAATTAAATTGTTATTCTTCAGGAAAATGGGTGCTACTTTTCAGGATTGAGTTCCGTTCTCCAAAAGCACTCCAACCTCACCTTGTCCATCTCTAAGGCTGAAACAGCATGAACTTTGTCTTTTTTTACTGCAGTGTTTTTCAAAAGGCTTTGCGAGAAGACGAGCTTGTTTCTGAACAAGTATACCAACTCTTCGCTGCAAGAAAAAAATCGATCTTATAAACGGGAGCTGATCCAGGCACTGCACTCCAACGTGATACCCCTGCTGTCTCAACTACAGAGCCGAAATATATTCACTGACTTCAATGTGCAGGTATGTCCATGGGCTGGTGTAGTAATTAAAGGGGGATCAGGATCAAATTGAAAATGTTAAATTACAAGGTGAGAGAGTAGAATGGTGTGCAGTCTGCCCTTAAAATGAAGATACGACGGCCCTCATTAACATGTTCCATGTAGGTGATCCAAGTATTCTATGAACATGTTTAACGTTTGTCCTCGGAAGTATTTCATTATAAAAAATAACATCACATTCCTATCTGCAGAATAAAAAAAACCTCACACGGCACATGATGGGTAACATTCTGAGATAACCTCACGCATGATGACGTCATTGGATCGCAAACGGGGAGGTGCCTTGTCAGCGAGGCCAGATGCAAAGTGAAGCCTTTTGGCACTAGCTGCCTCCAACTCTATGGTGACTTTTTAATCAATTTGGCCAACATCCTTCAAGACGAGTCCCTAATAGCAGCGAAACTTTATAATAAACTCTTGCTCACATTGATTTGTGCCCCCAGTTGGATAATTTTAACATCATCAACGGATTGTGTTGTCATCGATGCACAAGCATCAAACGAAGTCAAACCTTTGCCATTAGCACTGCCATTTAACTGAAACACACACAGAGTAGCCTGGCAGTGGATCTGAAAATTTACTAATGCCTGGAACATCGCCCTGTTCTAAGCAACACGCTTTGTGCCTGTGTCGGTGTAGGAAGTGAAAGAAAAGGAGCAGTGGCGAGGCAGCAAGAAGGCGACTGAATACGTGCTGGAGCTGGTTGGCGTGAAAAGACATGTCAAACAATTCTGGAAGGTGCTGTGGGATCTCCGTGAAACCTACCCACAATTGAAGGACATTTTTGAGCAATTCTAACTGGGGTGCAGGAAAAATGTGGTCCAGTAGTTAGAGCACATCGTTACCCATGGAATTTTTAACCCAATGTTGTTTAAATCTTTTTTCCCTCACACTACCTGTCTGTGGAATACCCCACCATCTTCTATTTACTCAAGTTCTTGTACAAACCGTTACAAATATGTAGTGACATCGGGGATGTCACTGTATGGTGCTGGCCCAGAAGGGCCGTCCCATACGATGTTCCTACATCATGGACCGTGTGGGTGGCTGTGTGAGGCCGGTTCTAGCAGAGCATGGCGTGCGATGCACCGTTATGGCGTACACCCCATAGGTGGGTGTAGTACCAGCCCTAGCGGGGCTTGGTGAGCGCTGGGATAGCGCAGACACCACGCAAAAATCACAAGGGGGAGCGGGAGAATGTCGGGACAGGGTTGCCCTGGGCCATGGCCCTCTGGTTGACCCCGTAGACACGTGATCCGGAGTGTCCACAGAGAGGGTCCCAGGTGGGGGGCTTAAGGGTGATCACGTGTTCGGGGAGAGCTCTCGAGGGGGATTAAGAGCGAGCTAGAATGCTCGCAAAGGTAGATGGGGCCGAGGGCGGAGCCGGCCCTGACCCGGGAGGATATAAGGTGGGTCCCTCGGAGGGACTGGGGTCGCTGCATTCTACAAGCTGGAAGCTCTACATCCTACAAGGCTTCAACACGTGGTCGGGGGCCCGAGTGAGGGTCCGACCCTTCGTAGCTGTAACTCCTATGTATAATGTAGTTGCCTGGGTGGTCACCAACCTAGGCTGTATCTGGTAAAGGGGCAGTTACCCCTTTGTGTATACGTGTTACAGATAAATGTGGTGCTTCTATGGAACAAGGTCTGCGACTCAGGTGGACTCACTGCAAATCCATAATGAGACCTGATCTACGTAGTGTGTGGGCGACAGTGCCAAAGATTGACGCGTCCAGCCGTGCTAGAAGACTGTGCCGTGAGCACAACTTTCTGGATACCTTAAGCTGTTGAAGGAATGCCAGACTCCTCTCCAACATAACTCCAAGGAAGAAAGGCTCTGCATCATACATTAGCAACCGGGCATTCAGATGCAGTTTGAGCTCGTAGTTGTCTTCAACGTTGTGTAGGTGAAACACACTGGAAACTGTCTTGCTTTTGCTTGGCCGACGTGTCAATTTCTTGCAGTACTGTAGTCTGCTACCATGGCCAGGTGACTAATCAAGGTACATTCAAGGCTGCCAAAATCACAGGCTTGGGTTGTGATGCAGATGTAATCCACGTACATAAATCGTCATAACTTTGCAGAGGTAATCGATTATTTTGCATTGGCAAACTGCTGACCTTGTTGGTGGACACTCAGAAGCAGCCATCTTGAGAGGCTCAATGCTGCCCACTTCTGACCTTAGCAGGGCTGGGGACAATATTCTTTGGGTCTTTGGGTGAAGTCACGTAGATAAACACTGCAGCTATAATGCTGGCAGGTCGCCCGGCTCAATCTGCAATTCTCTAACAAGGCCATGAACCGCGACTGCTGGGCCACGTCACTGCCTGCTGGCAGTTCATCGCAGCTACATTGGGTAAATGAAGTTGCTGTCAAAATGTTACTGTTGTTGTGCAATGGTTCGTACACTAGACTTGCAATCCAAGGGGCATGGGTTCTATTCCATTCCTAGGTAAAATGGTAGCTTCAATTATCAGCAGTATAAACCAGGTGCACCACAGTCGATCAGCAAGTCGCGTGCAGCGGGATCAATATGGAAGAGTTTGTGAACAATGCACCCAAGTTGGAACTCTGAATATTTCCCTCGTGAGGGTTTTTTGACAATACATTGCAGAGCTGCAAATTGCCTATTATTGTGGTAGGGCCATTGAAATTCCCTCACTTCTACAGTCGACCCTTCCACATCGCGGGGGTTAGGGGGCGCAGGCCCCCCGCGATCTAGAAAAAAACACGTAAAATGTTGTGGTCACCTTGGTGAGTGGAGCGAGCACCTCCTGCCGGGGGGTTTAAGATATCTCTACATATCCAGCCTTTGCGTGTCGTCTACTGGCTTCTGCGTTCTGTTCGCAAACTTAAACTTTTACAAAATATTCCTTTAAAAAAATGTGGGTATATTTATGGTATTAAAAGATCAAATGCATTAATATTATACAGTACTGTACATATGTTTTATGCATTTATGAGTTACTAAACGTTTTGTGTGTCGTCTGCTAGCCTTCGCGTGTCGTCTGTGGCCTTCGCAAAACTCCCCAAAATTTCCCATAAAATGTTCTTATGCCGACCCCGCGATATATCGAAAACGTCATGGGAAAAGTCGCGATGCAGAAAGGTCGATTGTATTACATTGTCCTCGAATTACATGACACAATGGCTGGCTCGTTTCTAATGACGTCAGGGATCTTTGACGTCCACTCTCAATCAGACGAGGCGTAATATTGCATACACCCGCAGTGATAAACAGGACGGCCTGCCGGATGCAAACCGCCAACCTCAACAAGTGGTGAACGCGCTGCTGCTGGGCCCAGTCACCTTCACGATGATCCCGTGTGACGTCCTTTGATTGATGTTTAAATGGCCATTACGTTATGCCACATGTGACAAGCCAGTGTTCCTAACCCGTGCTTCAATCAGTAGGGAAAGCAAACTCGTACGAATATTTTACACATTTACCTTTTTAGTCTGAGAAACTCGATGTACATTGAAATGATGACGGCAATTTACGCTAACGCAAATATTTTAATAAAGCTAGGTATTGAACAATAAAACTATTATGAGACCTTTGCCAGGAGCAAGATATAATATGTTTTTACCCTTTTATCTGGCAACAAAACTGATACCTTTTTACAAGGGATCATGCTTGCATTAACCGCAACATTTACGGTCAAAATGCAAACAAAAAGACAACACTGATAATGTATGCACTGTCCTTGCAATTGATTGGTACACACTCGAGACAACTTTTCTTAGTACCCAGTCTCACATGGTGTTGGACCAGATGACGCCAAAAGGCGCATACCTCAAAGACAATGCACCATCAGTATTGAGAGCTCGGGGTAAGCTTGTGTGCAAGTATGTCAACAAAGGATCTGACATAGCTATCTTGGGCCTCACAACAGATGGCACAGTGCATCATGAGGTTCAACAACTTTGAATTGGTAGACACATCAGCACCAATGAAGCCATATTGAGAATCCTCAACTTCCCCATTCACGAGCGACATCCCACTGTGTTTTGTCTCAGCGTGCACCTTGAGAATGGGAAAAGAGTCTTCTTCATGGACACATGCACATACGCGAGCCCAAGTCCCACAACACACAACTCTCACTGCTTTCTTCCTTCACTGTAGGGATGATGCTTTGCTCAGACACTGCTTCATCATGAGGTACCCAAGTGCTATACATAGAATGTTGCGAGAAAAGTAGGTGCACCGCAATATTGGACAAAATGTGTCAAATTACCCACAAAAACAGTGAAGCACTTGGCCGTGTTTACACTTACATCCCAACAATTTTAAATGCTTGTACCTCAGACTGCTTCTACATGAGGCCAAACGGCCTAAGTCATTTGAAGAGCTGCGAATAGGTGATGGCACCATCTGTGATACTTACCAATATGCTTGCCAACTCCGAGGACTGCTATAGGATGATGAGCAATGGAACAGCACTTTGGACGAGGCAGCTGCAACTCTGTCACCAGCAATGGTGTGGAACCTATTTGCCATGATGCTGCACACATGTGCCGTGTCTAATCCTCTGCAACTATGGCACGACCACAAGGAGAATCTGGCAGAGGACATTCTACACCAGGCACGTGCAAAATCCAAACCTGCTACATCACTACAATGATGCCATCTTCAATCAGGCTCTTATTATCATTGAAGATAAGTTCAGGATTTAGGTGGAGCTAGCCTCTAAACTTTTGCCCTTCCTGAACCAGAACAAAACAAAGATAATAATGTGCCACATAGCCTTTTGCGAGAACCCAACTAAAACAAGCAGCAGCTTACTGAATACATCGTACTGCATGGGCAAAGTCTGCTTCCAAGCCAAAGAGAAGGCTTCAACAAGATTATTATTGCTGTTTTCACGGCCAGTGGTGCCATTTTATTTCTGGCAAAACTTTATTTATAAATCTTCTTTTGGCCAAAATCCGGCAGAGCAACATTATCTCCAATACAGTTGCATTATTATACATTGCTGTCACTATTGACAGGATTGAAGAACAGCTCAATCTGTCTTCAAATTGAACTTTAATTTGGATAACGCAGAGGCACCTACCTGCAACATTACCAGGACCACTGGCAAAGCCACAGTTTGCTGTAAGTCTGCTCAAAATGGGCAATGACAATGCAGATAGAAGTATCTCTATGACCAACATTGGCACAACAGTTGCAACACTTCAGTAACTTGTATAAGTTGTCTTTGGTGATGTTTCGCCACTTACATGACCACAATTGGCTATGCAAAAGAGGCATCCTCGCACCAAAAAATGACGCTGTCAATATCACTAACAACGACCTCCTTTCTGAATTACCAGGTATTTCTCATACATACAGGTCAATTGACACTGTACTGGACACTAATGAGGCAGCCAATTACCCTACAGAATTTCTCAACTCTCTGCAACCACCTGGTGTGCCTCCACACAAACCCAACCTCAATATTGGCACACCCATCATGCTTCTTAGGAATCTAGACCCACCAACACTTTGCAATGGTACGCGATTATCTGTGAAGAAAATGATGCCCCGTGTAATTGAATCGACCATCATGACTGACCATGCAGCAGGATTAATTCCACGCATTCCAGCCATTACCTCTGACCTGCTCTTTCAATTTAAACTCCTTCAATTCCCTGTCCAGCTCAGTTTTGCATTGAGCATCAACAAGGCACAGGGTCAATCACTCAAAGTTGTTAGCTTAAGCCTGCTAAGCCCATGTTTCTCTCATTCCAACTCTATGTTGGTCGCTCCAGAGTTGGCAATGCGAAAAAAATTCATATTGGCACTAGATGACAATACATCCAATATTGTATATCCTGAAGCTCTCCAATGTTAACACATTTTAAAGCTGTCCTCATATCAAACAAACAAGTCATGTGACTGTATCACACAATAAAAACAACCGTAACAAAATACACGTTTACCGACTTCATTTGCAGCATTAAATTATTCTAAGACAACATGCCAAGACATTACTCTTACATTTGATTACTGAGACCCATGCGAAGCCGGATAACTTAGCTCGTTACTTATAATATTGAGAATATTGGCCTCATGCTCAGCTTGGCCTCAAGTTCAGCTTGATAATTCTTGGTACACGTTATTGAAGATCAAGGAGCATCGTGTGTTCAATGAGTGTTGTTAATGGATTCGTTTAATTAATGTGCATCACGCCTTTTTCAAGTGCGTACATCCATTTGTTTGCCTTTACCACATCACACTGGTTCGGATAATCATTCTCATTTGTGAAATATCTCTCATACTCGCCCCTAGGATCCATATATCCTTTATTCTTAACTTTGCCTTTCATGTACTTTGCATTCAACTGTTGTGTCGACGTTGTTTCATCAATTTATTTAAGGACACTCGTGTTGATAAGGGTGCATCTCGACAACAACGGTGATTTGTTATATTCAGTCAACCAAAATTATTATAATTGCTGTCATGAACGTTACATAATCATCTGAATGGTATATCTTGAAAGCGTGGTTTATAATACCGTAAGACAGCAAAGATGATCATCAGTTTCCAGGCTGTAGCAGATGGCCTCCCGTGTGTATATCCACTCATGTGTCTGATTGTACACTGCTGTGTATGTATGTAGCGGCATAGCACTGGCTGCTGGCAGAAAAGGAGATCTGAGGCGTACGGCAGTCCTCACGTCAGCAGGCCAGGATATACACAAGACAAGGATCTAGGGGAAAGGTCACAGAAGGGGCCCACCAGGAACCCGCTATTAGGGTACAGAAAGGGGGCGTGGCCGGGACGGAGCCAGGCCACGCTGACAGTATCAGAGGGGCCCCTGTGGGACACCTCGGGGCTGTTGTTGGAGTGAGATTCCTGTCGTGCTGCTGAAGTCCATCGTCGACATTCTTCTCTTCGTCTTCACCATTCTTCTCGTCGTCGTCTCTGTCTCTACCTTCTCGGGGCGCCGCTCGTCAGGCAGCCTACCAACTGCCCTGCCTGAGTAGCGTCGCCGACAATAGACGGACTACATATTAAGTTTGTTAACCCCGATGGTGCTCGTTAATAAAGAAGTGCTTCCAAGTCTTATCGTCTGCGAGTTATTCACTACATGTACACTCGTGTGTCTATGTACGCAAGTGTGTATGTGTGAAATATTTTCCATGTGTTTTCACGGTAATTACATTGAAGGTGAAGGGGTAACCAGCCCTTCGCACTCATCTAGAGACCGCGTGGGCGGCTGTGGTTACCATTCAGAACCGCTGAGGAGGTCGGGGGTTGTTTTTATGGTACTTTACCCGTGGAAGGGAAATGCCAAACAACAGGGAGTGGCTCACCAAGAATGAAGGGGGTGTGGGAACGTGGCGGTAAGGTGTGTGGACCTGTAAGCCCCAGGCTACTGTGGGCTCGCATCCCCATCAACCGGAGGCGAGGAATGGTGGTTGCTCATGCCTTCACCGAAGGTAAACATCAGTGGAGGGATGCAGGAAAAGTCGATGAGTCAGATGCCTTCTATGACTTCCTGTATTAGACTCGCACTGTGTTCGTATGTAGGCATGTTATATGTATGTATGTGTAGAGAATCCACCGTTCTAAGGCAGAGGGGCCACACTATACTTTATTTATTGTGAGGTGCACGTTGCACGCATCCACCCTACTCTGTTTCCCTATCCGCCACACCTCTTCAAGTGATGTCCCCTCCCCTCTCTCTGGGCGTTCTCTCTTTTTCTCTTCCCGCCGTCTCTCTCCTTTCCATTGTGACGTCATCCTCCCACTGTAACCTCGGATCATGTAATTATTTATACCTTCGGATCACGTAAGAATTAGGACTACATCACGCCCCCCCTTCCCCCCTGAAAAAAACGTCATCCTCGACTAAACCACATCCTGTACGAATCCAACGGAATGAAAGAAAAATACACTTTTGTTGGTCAATAAACAAGCAATGTCGAACTCATCCAGAGAACTGTTACTTTGTGTTTGTGTAGGGATTAAAATGTGTGTATACAGAACAGTATTTAAGACAATAGTAAATGAATAACTTGTAAGACAAGACAGTACATACAAAGGGTAAATTGGACATTAAAAGAGAGAGCCAATTTAGATTGGCCATTCCCCTCATGGCGTTTGTAACCACGACAGCGGCCAAATAGGGGCTCTGGACGGGTGCGAAGGGCTGGTACCCCTCCACCTTCAATTAATTACCACTAAACCACGATTTAAAACTTAAATTAAGCTTGTGCCGGAGGCCACGGGGGGACAGGCGTCTATGACATCTCCTGGCCAAATGCCATTTGGCAAAGCCAGACGACTGAATCCTTACTCTCTGGGCTCGTCCAGAATCAACAAAAAACCACTACTGGTGAGTCAGATGCCTTCTATAACCTCCTGTCACAGGTGCTAGCTAAAGTTGCCCCTCGGGATAAAGTCATCTTGTTGGGTGACTTCAATGCCCAAAAGTCGGTCATGATGCTGGCACCTGGTATGGAGTGATTGGAAGTAATGGGCCAGATCAGCTCAATAACAACGGCAGGAGACTGCTAGATTTTTGTGCAGTCCATGAGCTTGTAATTACCAACACGCTGTTCCGGCATCAGCCCATCCACACAACATCATGGATGCATGCCAAGTCCAAGCAAGAACATCTGCTGGACTACATAGTGACGGAACAGCAGATGCAGGCCCATGTCCTTGACACCAGGACCTACCGTGGAGCTAATCTGCCCACTGACCATCGACTTGTCATCTGTAAGATGTGTCTGCCATTCTTCTACTCCGGTGGTAGGTGTACACCCAGGAGCCCATTCAAACCCATAGTGGCATAATCTCAGCTAGCTGATGAAAGTTGCAAGCGAGAATTTCATCATCACTTGCGGCTGGGGTTGGCATCATCCCCCACTCCTCCTGATGTCGAGGGGAAATGGACGAGGTTAAGGACCGTGGCTCATGCAGCTGCAATGGCTGCTTGTGGTACACGGTCCAGACCTCCACAGAGACCCTGGCTGACAGAGGAGGTGTTCAGGCTGGCTGCAAAAAAAGCGACAGGCCCACACTCATCGTCTACAGCATCCCACGTCAGGGAATGAGGAGGCTTTCCACAGCCTTCGCTTGGAGGTTTGGAGAGCTACGAGGCACTGCAAGGATGGGTGGTGGTCGCAGGTTGCTGAGAATATGGAGTCTGCCTCAATGGCCCGCGATCACAAATCACTCTTTAACTCCATCAAAAAAGTAACTTGCAGCACCACACCTATTACCATCATTAGAGGGAAGGACGGTGATCCAATCTCCGACCCCCAGGAACAGATTTTCAGATTTCCTGAACTTTTCTGTGAGGTCCTGGGGGAGGGGAAATCCCTCATCCTGTAAAACATCGTGGGACAAATTGGGGATGACCTTGCTGAGGCTGGGGTGCCTCAAATATTGGAAGTCACCGCATGTGAGTGGCTGGCTGAGGTGCCATCTGTTGAGGAAGTACTGAAGGTGATCCAGAGTCTGAGACCAGGAAAGGCACTGGGCAGAGATGATCTCCCAAGTGAAATGCTAAGGGAGGGTGGCGTTTGTGCACAGGCGGTCCTATATGGCATCGTTACACAAGTCTGGACCACTGGACGGATTCCGCAGGATGGCAAGGATTGCCCCGGTGGTCTCCATCTTTAAGAAGGGGGACCGCACAGAATGTACCAACTACAGGGGCATATCACTCCTCAGTGTGCCATCAAAGGTCCTGGCAATGATTATTCAACATCGCCTTGCCAGGCACACTGAGGAGAAGGTTGCGGAGCCCAAATGCAGTTTCAGATGCCATATTTTATGTCCGTCTGCTACAGCAGAGGTGTAGGGAATTTCAAGAAAACTTATATCTCTGCTTTATTGACCTGGCCAAGGCCTATGATACCATCAATAGGTCTGAGATCTGGGTTGTCCTTCGTGCTTTTGGAGTTCCTGACCCTCTGTTCACGATCATTAAGGACCTTCATGATGGTGAGCGGGCCCGTGTAAAACTACGTAACCACGAATTGGAGCCATTCCCTTTTCACCTTTGGGTGCGACAGTGATGTCCTCCGGCTCCCACGTTATTTAACATCTATTTCGACCACGCAGTTCATGAAGCCTTCAATAGCTGTACCGGAGGAATTTCCATCTGGTACAGATACAATGGGAGGCTGATTGATGCCCGGGTGTGGTCAAGGGATGGCTCGCTATTGCTCAACCACGTCAGGTATGCCGGTGATCTGGTAATTGCTGCTCACTCAAAGGAATTGGAGGCGATGCTGCTGAACCTGGAGCTTGCCACAAAGAGGTGGGGCCTTACGGTCAGCACCACCAAAACTAAGCACCTTCCTGGGTATTTTGTACCATCGGACACTCCACCCCCACAACTTCCAATTGGTGATGGGCTGTTGTGGAGAGAGTGGAGAGTTTCCCATACCTGGGCAGTGTGCTTATGACCGGCTCTGGTTTGGCAGCAGAGATCTCACTCCGAATCAGTCGAGTGGCATTATATTTTAATCGGTTGCATAATGCTGTGTGAAAGCTACCTGGTCTGTCGCTCCACACGAAGCTTCAGGCCTTCTCGGTCACAGTCATTCCCTTCCTTCTCTACGCTTGCGAAACGTGAACCCCCCCTAACGGAACATCTTCGCCGGTTAGAAACATTTAGGCTGGCCTGCCTACGATCTGTCCTGGATTTAATCAGGCTGGATTGTGTGAGGAGCTCACAAATCCTTGAAAGATCTGGACAAAGTCTCATCGGTGAGCTACTCCGGCAGGCAAGGCTGCGTTGGCTAGGTAATGTAGCCCGCATGCCCAGCCACCGCATGCCTAAACAGCTTTTGTTTGACCAGATCGAGGGGGCTAAACGGGTGCGGCATGGGATAGAGAAGAGATTAAGTGATGTGGTACAGGAGGATGTGGAGCTGAGTGGACTTGCCGATGACTGGTACCAGCGGTGTCAAGATCTGCCTCTGTGGAGGAGGCTCGTGAAGGAGGCTACTGGGCAGTTGGAGGCAGTCGCCCTGCAACAACAATGTAGGGCGGAGGAGCGACGCTCACAACAACGAGCGGAGCGCCGGGTGGCTAAAGCACAGCAAGTTGGCACAGAAGGGGGCACAAGTTGTGCATGATCCAGTCGTCTCATTCAGTCGACCCGTGGCACCTGGGTCTGCCCCATGTCCTCGTGCCAGCGGGCGTTCAACACTTCACGTGGCCTCAATGTGCACATCGCCTGGCACAAGCATCATGGTGACGTCACCGCCACTTAGTGGCGAATGGCGGTTGTTGTTGAAGGTGTAGATGTTCGCGGTGACCCGGTTTTTGGTGCATGTAATGGGTGGTCTTGCGTGTGGAGTACTACGTCCATGGTAGGCCTCGAGCGGTCCAGCTTTAGACGGGTGGGATGTAGATATCAGTGCCGGCATCCCAATTGGACCCACACACATTGGGGCCTTTACAGGGCTTGCCATGGACGGTGCAGTTTGGGCGAGGTCCCCAAGGGGACCTGTGGGCAGTGCTGCCTGCGACAGATGGGCCACGTACATTCGGGGCAGGCAGTGCCCCCACGTCCAGCCCTGGGAAAGCAGATGGTGCTCGGGCCATGAGTGAGCTTCTGTAGGCCTAAAGCTGATTCTCCTTCCTCCCGCCAACGGTTCTGGAATCATCTTTTAGCACTGGATAGTGGGTCAAAAATCACTCCATCTCTCGGTAAGCTGCTTGCAGGGTGTTGTTTTTTCTCCGCCGGTATGGAGGAGTATATTATAATTAAAGCATCGTCATTAAGGGCCATGGGAAGAGCCTTCGGTGCCTCGTGCTCCATCCATTCTAAAAACAAGCACTAATATAGACTGTAGCCTGGTTCTTTATCGTAGTGAGTGTACTGTCAGTCTATGATGTAGACTTTAGCAATGGTTATTAAGCTGGCCTCAAATCGGCGAACAAATGCTCTCCAGTCCCCTCGTTTAGCCACAAACTTCTGACCATTGCCTAACTTGCGTGGTCGATTGGCGCCCTCCCCTCGTCACTGTTCTGATCCCCCGGGTTGAATAAATTCTGCGCCTGGGCTACGGATGCCTTGCACCTCTGACCATTGTACCAGCACCTTCCCACATGGCTCCAATGCTCCACCCCTAAAGCTTGTAGCGGTCATTACCGCTGGGCCAAGGGGGTGTTTTGTCGCCGCTCCTCCAATGGCAGCTAGCGGTGTCAGCCCCACTAAGATTGACTTTAAATCCTCCTGAGGTAACTCTTCAACATCTCTCAGTGGTTCCGACGCTGCCAATTTAAATCGTGGAGCCTCCGATGGACCTGCTGGCCCCGTGAGAATGGAGCCCATTGGTCGTGGTGCCATGCTCTCACCCATCCCCAGTATTGTCGTCTCCAGCGGTCTGTCTTGGGCGGTGACCAACCCCACCGTTGCTGTTGCCCACGGCGTCCCCACAGTAGGTTTTCCCGGTCGGACCCCATGGGTGGCGTCGGCGCCGCCGGGCTAGCAGTCACCTTGTCCTCCCTCAACTGTTACAGGAGTAGCATGACTGCCTCTGTGAGCTGATCAACCCAGTCCACCCAGGGCTCCCTTCCGTCATGGGGTCGAGGGCTCTCGGATATGTCGTTCCTCGCTCACCACCATCTTCTCACGGTTCGGGGGGCCATTCCGACCACACCTACAGATTGTGCTGTCTTTGGTTCACGGCCGTCCGGGGCGCTTGGAGTAGAGACAAGTTCCTCCCCTTCTTCACTGGGGTCTCTGTTGGGGTCCTTCCTGTTACCGCGTCGAGGCATCATATGATCCCACCGCTGCCAACAGTTTTAGTGAGTCCACCAATCGAAGTCAGAGGGGCCACACTATATTTTATTTCTCACGAGCTCACAGCATACGTGTCCACCCTGCTCCGATTCCCAACAAGAAGTGCCCCGTTGACCCCGCTTTTTCCGGTGACATCTCCTTCTCTCTCTGGGTGTTCTCTCTCCCTCTCTTGCCCCTCCATCTCTCTCTTTTCCCTAGTGACGTCATCCTCCCACCCTAACCTTGGATCATGTAAGTATTTATATTCTCGGATCACGTAAGTATATGCGAATCCGGGGACGGATATGTGAACTAGGGGCTTAGGGATTAGGACTGTATTATAATTATTAGAATCACATTGTGGTTGTATTAGAATCACACTGTGCTGGTATATGAATGGTATAAGTATATGCGTTTGTCACTCTTTGGTTCCAGCTTAGATGCATTATCATTCTTTAGCAATATATTTCGGGTGTCAATATCCTATCTCTGCCAATCTGTTTTAATGTCCAAATCTCGCAGGCATACAAAGGTGTACTGAATACACAAATTCTTAAGATGTTCAGTTTGGTTTTGTAGCTGATTTGCTTGCTGATTGTTATTGAATTCTCCCATTAGTCATTTTATTCCATCTTCACAGACACCAGAGAACACACACGGGTGATAAGCCGTTCAATCGTTCTGTGCGTTCGAAGGCATTAGCACCGTCATTGCATCTTCACATGTATCATACGGTACAGAATGATAGGGATGTTAAATCAAAATAGTAAATTCAAAGTGCTGTAATGACTGCTGAAGAAATTCCACTTTTGATCCCATGCATTTGGATCCCAAGAGATGGCTGGATGTAATGCAGTGGCTGAAAAGTCAAATATAAAGTATGGGGGAACTGGAACAAATAATGTTGCGTGTGGTTATACCTATTAAGCCATATTGAGTGGATATGTTAACAGTTGAATTTATAGAATGTGTATGTTCGTGTCTGTTAGATCAAGTAATATGTAACAATTATGTCCAAGCAAGAGTGATTTTTTGACTGCTGTACACCGTGTTGACATCGTCATTTTTCTTTTGACTTCTGCGGGGGCTGTCTTTAGGGAAAACTAAGAGTTACCTCTGCTTAGTGCGTTAGTTGGTTAATTGGGGCTGTATATTGTGTGGTGTGTATGATGGAAAGTACTAAGTTTTGTCTTCATCGCACAACTACCAAAGTGGGTGTCCTGCCTTGTTTTAAGATGTTTATTCTTGTCATTAGTTTTATTGTGGTGGTTTGTATCAAGATCTGACACTTCAATGTTGTAGTTTTTGTGGAGACATCGCCACATAAACGTGATCATCTTATCGGACTAATTGTTGAAGTGGTATGATGCGCAGTGGTTGAGGGTTCAATTCCTGATTTTACCATAGTGGTTTATTGGTCCTTTGAGCTAAAGTTGGAAAGCATCTGTGATCAGAATATTTGACATTTTCTGTTATGTTTAAGTTTACTTCAGATGATCAATTTCAGGATGTACATGGATGTCACATTTGTGGGGGCTACCGTCCCCCGCCATCACTGAATTGTCGGGGCCGTTGCCCACCGACTCCCCATTCCATTCATACCGCTAACCCCCGAATAAGCAGGTGCGGCGTGCCGCCGTGGGATTCCCTACCACCCACGCTCCACGCGCTTAAGCAAAAACAAACACGCCGCGATTACTTTGCTTTACACAGCTGCGTATCCGCGCACGCCAGGCGCTTAATTCGCTACCTCGCTATTAGACAATCGCGCGGGTGCGCGACCGCCACCCCGTCACACAGGCACGCGAGCGCTAAACACCACCGAAACCAGTCGCTTAGGCACGCGCACGCTGAACAGCCCACCTCGTGTTAACCAACCGCGCACGCACGTGAACACCAAGCACGCTCGTAAACAGCCGCGTAGGCTAAGCGCTCCACCTCGATGTAAACAACCGTGCGTGCGCGTGATCACCAAACGCTACACTCCCGTATTCGCAGCAAACAGCCGCGTATGCGCGCGAGCACAAAAACACTCCGCCTCCCTCGTACTCACAGCGACCACGACACAGTTTCATCCTCTATTAGCGGTTTTATTCCCCGCGAGTATCCCGCTAACTACGTGTGTCTGTGCGAGTCGGCCGGCCCTCCTAGCCTATCCCATGAGGATCCCAGATTCAGCTTATCCTGCCTATCGCTCCGCTTTCTACCCTCGATTAAATAGCCCAAACTTACCTCTCCTCTACTTACGATTACTTCCACTCTGCTGCGCTGAACGCTGTAGAAAGGCGATCCTGTGAGTCGTCTCCGTAGCAGATCGTGCCTGGCTGCGCTCAAACTCGTCACACAGACGATCCGAACGGCCGGCTCCAAGGCTCCGTGGGCCGCGATGATGTTGAAGAAGAACTATCTCTTGCTACACTAAGCCTCCGTATTTTATACACCCTAAAGGCATTCCGTTGCTCTGGCGCCTGCCCACCCGTGCTCCTTCATATTCAGATCTGTAATATTACTTATGACAAAGGCGTACCGTGGTTCCCACGCTCCGTACTGCCCTGTCCATTCAGAGGCTGAGTTATTTTCGTCCTTTTTCACATGCTGATCCGTGACCTTTTCTAGAACAAAAGTCATTCAGATGCTTCCGCCCCGCGCCGCCCTGTCTATACAGAGGCCTGAATGCTCCTATCCTGTTGTTATTTGGACCCGGGAGCTCACCAATAATCAAGGGCATTTAGTTCCTAATTCCATCTATGACAACAGGCATTCAGTTCTTAATCCCATCTATAACCATAGGCATATCGCGGTTCACACGCCCCGTGCCGTGTGTGTGCGGTTTCGCTCGCGGTGGCGCAACGGCCTCCGCCGTGACCACGCAACTTTAATGTCAGGTCACGGTGCCGTGGTGCGTGTCAGTCTCTGGGGTAGATCGCCCAATTTCCCGGCCGCGGGAAACCATGAAGCTTGATCCCATTCGGGGCTTCTGGATAAAAACCCGTCGGCCAGGTGACCTTCCCTCCTGGCCCTACGTGGGGTGTGTGTGTGTATAGATGTGGGGGGGGGGGGGGCGAGGGGCACTCCGCATCGGCGTCGTCACTCCCCGGTGGCGGTGTCACAGTGGTGAATAGGCCTCCGATGGAGCTGCTCCGCCGCGGTGGTACCACACATTCGTTGGTTACAAACTGAGTTGTACCTGCGGTGGCAGTTACATTGAGGAAATGAAACGACATGTCTCCGACCGTGTTCACGAACACAAAACAGATCTGAAACACGGCAGAACCAATACCTCTGCCGTGGCTGACCATTGTTATAATGCTGTGGGCTCGCATGATATTGTTGTTTCTGAGACCAAGGTACTCTGCAAACCTACGGGCTACTATAAAAGGTTTGTTCATGAAGCCATCCAGATATATAAACATAGACAAAACTTCAACCGAGAAGATGGATACAAATTGAGCAATCATTGGAAGGGTGTTAGTAACCAGGTAAAACCTTAACTGTTTATGGTTGTTCCATCATATCTGCTGGGTACTAGTCTGTTTTTCCGAGTTAATTCCCCCCCCCCCCCCCCCCAGCATCCCCAGCGTTTGGCATTGCTGCCGCATTAGCATTGTTGCTGCATTGGCATTGTTGCTGCATTGGCATTGTTGCTGCATTGGCACTTGTGCACCGCCCGTGCATCTGCTGTTGTTGTTGGTGCACTTGGGCTACGCCCATCCCCAAACCCTTATAAACAGTTTGCCTTTAGAGGCTGACTCCTTTGTCTGATGACGACCGCTTGTGTTGTGATCGAAAAATAGTTTTTTGTTTTATTTTCTTTTATTTCTAACTAAGTGACTTTACCAAAAGAACCAAAGAGCATGGATTACTGCAGTTACGAAAGCTTTAAATCAAGGGTGAATTGGTTCTACATTGGAAAATTGTCAAGGGGGGGGGGGAGTCAAAATAAGTCTTAGTCCAATGAAGCATGAAACGCTTCAGTGCATGACAACTGTATAATTAAAAACTCAAATTCAGGATACCATATCAAGGTTTATTCATCTATTGATATAAGATATTGTTGATAAACTCCAATGCATATTAGTGTTGCCCACGTTATATCTTATTTAGTCATATCGAATGCTTTCTGTAAATCTCTGAAACAGATGTAAACGAACCTATTTTTCTCTTTGCTTTCTCTGCTATAAGCCTTAAACCAATAATTGCTGGACAGTAAAGGGTATAAGGATAAGGCACTGCTATATATAAACCTTTAAAAGCTATAATAAGGCGGTGATATATGTAAATATATAAACGATCTGAGAATAAGGCACTGCTATATATCAATCTATATAAGATATGCGAATAAGGCTCTGCTGTATATAAATCTATATAAAATATAACA
Organism: Petromyzon marinus; assembly: GCF_048934315.1. Taxonomy (NCBI): domain Eukaryota; kingdom Metazoa; phylum Chordata; class Hyperoartia; order Petromyzontiformes; family Petromyzontidae; genus Petromyzon; species Petromyzon marinus. The sequence goes on along the minus strand of NC_133748.1, from coordinate 5,457,997 downwards.
ATAAGGCACTGACATATATAGAGGATATAAGAAAAAGGTGCTGCTATATAAGTTACTGGAATACCACAATTTATGTATAGCAGCCCCTTATTCTTATAGTTTATATTAATGACTACATAGCAGCGCCTTAATCTAAGGTGTTTTACAGCAGTTATTAAATTGTACATGAGATGATAGTGGTTGAGATAATAAATACGGGGGATTAAAAGTGGTGGTTGTGTAGTTATGGTGACAGGAGAACAGGCGGGAGTGGTTAAGGAGCAGTTGGGGTAGTGATAGGGGTTGGGGTAGTGTTAGTAGGGGTAGTTATAGGGGTTGGGGTAGTGTTAGTAGGGGTAGTGATAGGGGTTGGGGTAGTGTTAGTAGGGGTAGTAATAGGGGTTTGGGTAGTGTTGGTAGGGGTAGTTAATAGGGGTTGGGGTAGTGTTAGTAGGGGTAGTGATAGGGGTTTGGGTAGTGTTAGTAGGGGTAGTGATAGGGGTTGGGGTAGTGTTAGTAGGGGTTCTGATAGGGGTTTGGGTAGTGTCAGTAGGGGTAGTGATAGGGGTTTGGGTAGTGATAGGGGTAGTGATAGGGGTTGGGGTAGTGATCGGGGTTGAGGTAGTGATAGTGGTTGGCGTAGTTATAGGGTGTGTGATAAGAGTAGGGGTAATCATAGAGAGTGTGGTAGGGGTAGTGATAGGGGTTGGAGTAGGCCTGTTCATAGCTGGGAGCCGGGGGCAGAGAGTGGCAGTAGCAGCAGGAGGACGATGATGATGATGGACTAGGGGAGAAAAGAAAGGTATTCAAGGGAGGACCGGATTCGACACCGGTATAAACCGGCTGGGTCGTGCCAGAGTGGGGATCCAGGATAAGCATCTGCAGGAAAGGTGGCGTTCCAGTAGCTCCCAAAAACTTCCAGTGCCCCGTGGCATGCAGTCGACAGCCGGCTTGATACAAACGCGTGCCAGGCAACTTTTTAGCTCCTCATGTGGTGCAGCAAGGAGACTTCAACCAATGTAGCCATTACGACTGCGCAGGTTTCAGTGGCTGTGCTGTGCAGCTCTCCAGTATGAGTTTGTGAATTGCACGATGTCCAACGTTTTGACTGATATGCCTTCCATCACGTGTGAATGAACATTGAGTGGGAGCGGAGTCGCCTCTTCTGAGCTAATTGAAGAAAGCCTTCATGGTTTCCTGCGGCCGGGCAATTGGGCGATCTACCCCCGAGGCTGACATGCACCGCAGTGCCGTGACCTGATATTAAAGTTACGTGGTCACGGCAGAGGCCGTTGAGCCACCGTGAGTGAAAGCACACACACACAAGCACGAGTCAGGAGGCCAAGGGGGGTACAGATCAGAATGCCTTTGATAGGATTTGGGATCTAGACAACAAAGGGACAAGAATAGCCAGGCCTCTGAATGGACAGGCGGCATGGGTGCAGAAGCATCTGAATGCCTTTTGTTATAGGTGAGATTACGGATCCAAATAACAACGGGACAGGAGCATTCCGACATCTGAATGGACAGGGCGGCACGGGGTGTGGGAACAGCGGAACGCCTTTGTTATAGGCAGAATTGGGGATCTAGATAACAAAGGGACAATAATAGCCAAGCCTCTGAATGGACAGGTGGCACGGGTGCAGAAGCATCTGAATGCCTTTTGTTATAGGTGAGATTACGGATCCAAATACCAACGGGACAGGAGCATTCCGACATCTGAATGGACAGGGCGGCACGGGTTCTGGGAACAGCGGAACGCCTTTGTTATAGGCAGAATTAGAGATCTAGATAACAAAGGGACAAGAATAGCCAAGCCTCTGAATGGACAATGTGGCACGGGTGCGGAAGCATCTGAATTCCTTTTGTTATAGGTGAGATTTTGGATCCAAATAACAACGGGACAGGACCATTCCGACATCTGAATGGATAGGGCGGCACGGGGTGTGGGAACAGCGGAACGCCTTTGTTATAGGCAGAATTAGGGATCTAGATAACAAAGGGACAAGAATAGCCAAGCCTCTAAATGGACAGGGTGGGAAGGGTGCAGAAGCATCTGAATGCCTTTTGTCATAGGTGGGATTATAGACCCGAATATGAAAGGGCACGGGTGGGCGAGTACGAGCACCACGGAATGCCTTCGTGATAGGGTGGATAAAATGCGGAGGCTTAGGGTAGCGAGGCAGAGTTTTTCAAATCATCACGGGCCTTGGAGCAGGAGAGTCAGCCGTTCGAGACGTCCGTGTGACGAGCTTCAGCGCAGCCAGGCTCAACCCCCTACGGAGATGACCCACAGCCTCGCCCGTCTACAGCTTTCAGCGCAGCAGAGTGGAAGTAAGCATAAGTAAGAGAGAGGTGAGTGTGAATGATTTAATCGAGGGTAAAGAGCGGAGCGATAGGCAAGATAAATTGAGCCTAGGATTCCCGAAGGATAGGCTAGGAGGGCCTGCTGACTCACACAATCACGCATAGTTTAACGGGTTACTCGCGGTAAATAAAATAACTAGTAGGGGGATAAACTGTGTCGTGTGGTCTTTGGGAGTGTGAAGAGGAGGGTAGAGCGTGCTTGGTGTTCGCGTGCATGTGCGGTTGTTTACCACGAGGCGGAGTGTTCAGCGTGCGCATGCCTACGCGAATGTTTTCGGTAGTATTTAGTGCTCGCATACCTGTGTGATTGTTTACAGTAGTGCTTAGCGCTCGCCTCCCTACGCAACTGTTTTCGGTGGTATTTATCGCTGGCGTACCTGTCGGGTTTTTAACAGTAGCACTTAGCGCTCGCGTGCCTGTGTGACTGTGTTGCGGTCGCGAGCCTGTGCAATTGTCTATAGCGAGGTAGCGAGCTAAGCGCCTGGCGTGTGCGTATTCGCGCGGCTGTTGAAACGGCCCTTTAAATCGGAGCAAAGTGACCCCCTCCAATCAGCAGCACGCGCACGGCAGACACCCGTGGCCTCCCACCCACGACTCCCCACTCCCTCGCGTGTGATTGGTGCACGGGACTCGGCAGGTAGCAGCGTCGTGTTTGTTATTGCCTGAGCGCGTAGAGCGTGTGTGTGAGGGAATCAAGCGTCGGCGAGCCATACTTGTTTGTTCACATGCGGGACGGGGTTTTACTTTGCGAGCGCGCTCACCACGGCACGCCGCCACTGAACAGCGTAGCGCGTTGTAAGCGTAGAGCAGGCGGTCTCACCGATTGAAACATGCCGACGCGGTCAGCAACCAAGTTGGGGGTACAGGGGGGCGAGGAAGTGGAGGCCAGTAGCCCGGACCTCACAGAACAGCCGGGGGGTAGTGGGACGAATGTAGCGGGGGAGTCGGGAGACAACGGCCCCGACAATTCGATGATGGCGGGGGACGGTAGCCCCCACAAATCTCGCGGTCAACCGTCAATGGTCGAGCCGCCACAGGGGGTGCAATTGGCCGACCTCTGTACCTCGATAAACTTGGCACGAAACCGCGAGAGTATTCAGCACTAAATTCACAATGGGAACAAATAACTCCAGCCATTTTAAATAAATCAATTGATCGTGTATTATAGCAAAGAAACACAACCTCTTCAATCAAACTGTATCACTCATCCCTCAATGATAATCCTCAAAACAATTATTAAATTAACCCTATTAATAACCAATTAACACTAAACTAAAGTCATACTGGCATTAAAACGTCAGCTTTATAACACACAATACACTTCAATATAATCACAAACCACTAACCTAACCTGCCAATCACAACCAATCAGCCAGCAATCAACTCTGATTATTGTTCATTATTTCAGTAAGTTTTTGAGCCAGATGGCCAGGATTGGGCAACACTTTTCACCAAGGAAACTGGAGAGCAGAACAGACTAACTCCGTGTTACTAACCTAACATCAAAACTTAGAAAACATGTTTAAGAATGACAGTTCAGAGAGAATAAACAGCAAATACGGTTGAACATCAAAAATAAAATAGCTTTTTGTTAAATCTCATTAATGGTCCTCAAAATCTATCCGGGCCACTGTTGTTGCAGTGCCTAAGTTGGCTATTATTGTTAGTTAATTTTAAAAGCACCGCGAGGCACCAACTGAATACCATAAAGAAAATGGTTGCACTTTAAAAGCAGTAACCTTGAACGCCATTGATGATGGGAAAGACAAATGGAAGGTAAATTTTCCCTCCAGATGACAACAAAATATTGATCATATTCAATATTGTGTAGAGAGGATAGAGTTCCTTTTTCTCCGATCTGCTGAAGGAAATTTTATTTAAGTGAGCTCATCACGGTGCTTCGTGGAATGAGGTAGCCTGGCATCTGAGATAAAACGGAGGATAATAATAATTAAAGTTACATCATGATTATTCAAGGCCCTGACTTGTGACGCATTGATAAAAATAGATCAGAATGTACCACATGGCTGTCATTGTGACATCATGGCACATACTGACTGACGTGGATCTGGAAGCTGTTTCACGCGAAAAAGAGCTGCTGTGTTTGTCTCATTATACCGTGTGTAATCTCCAACGAAACGTGGGGAATAAAAAAAAAACATCCCAGTTGGGGCGCCGCGGTGGCAAGGTAGATGATATCTCCCTCGCCTGGTATGCAGGAGGTCGTGGGCTCAATCCCGTCCCTGAAGCCTGTTGTATATGTCGAGTTTGCGAGTGTGTCTCTCTCTGTCCCTGTTGTGGTTGGGTGAATTTTTCTCCGGTTTTTCCCTCCACATTTAGAATCAAAATTACACGTTCAGAGTATTTGGCTGCTATAAACTTCCACGTGATGATAAGCCACTTGGTTGAGCTATCATTTGTGGTCAGGTAGCTTCTAAAAACGACCTACATAGCTCAGTGTCCCTTAGCTGGGAAAATAGTTTTTTGTTACTGGCAAAGGAGGTCTCATAATGTACATGCTCACCCCGAGCCCTCAATACTCTGATAGTGTGCTGTTTTTTTTTAGTTGTACGCCTTTTGGCGTCTTCTGGTCCAACACCAATGGAGACTAGGCTCTAAGAAAAGCTGTCTCGGGTGTGGACCAATCAAATTCAAGGACAATGCATATTATTATCAGAGTTGTCTTTTTTGTTTGCATTTTGACTGCTTGTCTTGTGGTTATTGCAAACATGATGCCTTGAATAAAGGTGTCAGTTTTTGTGCCAGTTAAAAGGGTAAAACCTATTACTAAAATAGTTTTAGTTTAGTTTATAGTTGGCCAACAACTTCCTTGATTTGATCACCTCTACTGCCGGGTGGCGATGGAGGGTTATAGTTTAACTTATTTTTGTACTTTATATCTACACAAGAAGATCTCATCCACAATAAACTGGTTAAGCTGGAATCACAATACAGCACTGGTCGTGAGAGTATAATCTTGGAATTAAAACCAAAATTGAACATCGTGCTTAAAAAATGAGTGAAAAACAAAACAAAAACTCTTCGGAGAGCTTGAATGCAGCGGTTGTATCACAGGTAGTTAGTCCATTACAAAGACAAATAGACCCCATGTAGCCTTCAACAGACTGTTGGGATAAGTGGTGTTGGTGAGTAGCACGTATGAGGACCAGCATGAGGACCAGCACGGCACATGAAGGGGTGGGTGAGCACCACATCAGCCGCCTTTGTCTCCCTGGTGGAAGTATTTATACACCACACCAGGTACTCAACTGAGACTGCGTCAACCTAGGGGAGGCCGAGAACCAGTTCAAATAATCATCACTGATGGTGGCCTTGAGCGGGAATCGAACCTTGGTCGCCGGGGTCGTAATTTAGGTCGTTAACCGCTACAATACCGCTCCCCACAGTTTGTTATACTATTACCAATACCCGCCATTCGCCACAAACTGATGGTGATGTCACCATGGCGCCTGTTCCAGGCCAGGTGCACTGTAAGGCCACGTGAAGTGTTGAAGGCTCGCAGGTGCCATGGGTTGAATGACTGAGATAATTGGAAGATGTATACTGTGCCAACTTGCTGCATTTAAGCCACCCGGCGCTCTGCTTGTTGTTGTGAGCATCGCTCCTCTGTCCTCCGTTGTTGTTTGAGGGCAACTGCCTCCAACTGCCCAATAGCATCCTTCACTAGCCTCTTCTATCGAGGCCGATCTTAACACTGCTGGCACCAGTCTTTGGCAAGTCCAATCAGTGCAACATCATCCCGAACCGCATTAGTGCATCTCTTCTCCAGGCCGTGAAATGCTCGTTGAACCTCCTCTATCTGGTCAAACAGAAGTTGCTTGGCCATGCGGTGGCTGGGCATTTGGACTACGTAAGTCAACACAACCTTACCTGCCAGAGGAGCTCACTGATGAGAATGTGTCCAGATCTTTCGAGGATTTGTGAGCCCCTCACACAATCCAGCCTGGTTAAACCCAGGATGGATCGTTGGCAGGAAAGTTGAATGTTTCTAACCAGCACATATATTCCAATAAAGGGGTCCACTTTCAAAAGCGTAGAGAAGAGAGGGCATGACTGTGGCCGAGAAGACTCGAAGCTTTGTGTGGAGCGACAGAACAAGTAGCTTCCCCACAGCATTATGCAGCTGATGAAAAGATAGTGCCGCCCGGCTAATTCAGAGTGAGACCTCAGCTGTCAAACCGAAGCTGGTCATAAGCACACTGCCCAAGTAGAGAAAACTCTGCACTCTCTCCACAACTGCCCCATCAACAATGGGAAGCTGAGGAAGTGGAATGTTTGATGGCACAAAATACCCAGAACCAAAGAGTATAGGTGCCTAGTGTTTTCTGGGGCTGATAGTAAGGCTCCACCTTTTAGCAGCACACTTAGTAGCACACTCCAGGTCAAGCATCAGGGCCTCCAATTCCTCCTCTGAATGATCAGCAATTACCAAATCATCGGCATACATAACATGGTTGACCAATAGGGAGCCATCCCTCGACCACACCTGAGCATCAATCAGCCTCCCATTGTATCTGTACCAGATTGAAATTTCTTTGGTACAGCCATATAAAGCTTCTCAAACCGGGCATCGATCAGCCTCCCATTATATCTGTACCAAATGGAAATTCCCCCGGTACAGCTATTGAAGGCTTTACGAACTACGTGGTCAAAATAGATGTTAAATAATGTGGGAGCCAGAGGACATCCCTGTCGCACCCCAAGGTGTACTGGGAACAGCTCTGACTCCCGGCCATGCAGCTTTACCTGGGCCTGCACACCATCATGAAGTCTCTTAATGATTGTGAGCAGAGAGTCAGGGACTCCGAAAGCACGAACAGCCCAGAGTCCAGGCCTCTTAATGGTGTCATAGGCCTTGACCAGGGCAATAAAGCAGAGATGTAGGTCTTGTGGGAATTCCCTACACCTCTGCTGCAGCAGACGGACAGAAAATATGGCATCTGTGCAGGACCACCCTTTTCTGAAACCACATTGGGCTCTGCAAGCATCTCCTCAGCGTGCATGGGAAGATGTTGATTAATAATCCTTCCCAGAGGGGGGCAACTAGAGCATCCTGTGGTCCAGACATTTGTGATGATGTCATGTAGGGCAGTTGCACACAGATGACACCCTCCCTCAGCGTTTCACTTGGGAGATCGTCTCTGCCCGGCGCTTTTCCTGTTCTCAGACTCCGGATCACTCCTCGTACTTCCTCCACAGATGACACTTCAGCTAACCACTCAGAAGGGGTGGCTAATTTGGCCAATATTTTAGGCACCGCAACTCTATCAGGGTCATCTCCACCTCGTCCCATGATGTTGTCTGGGCTGAGGGACTTACTCTCTCCCAAGACCACACAGGAATGCTCTCCAAACCTACAGACCTGTTCAAAGGGGTCAGAGATTGGATCGCCGTTCTTTCTCGTAAGGATAGTAATAGGTGAGGTGCTGCAAATTAATTTATTGATGGATTTAGTTATTCGTGATTCGGACTACTGAGGCAGATTCCATCTTGTCAGCAACCCGCAGCCACCACTCATCCTTACAGCACTGCATGTCTCTTCAAATCTCCGAGCTAAGGCTGCGGTAAACCTCCTCATTCTCTGATATTGGATGTTGTAGACAACGGGAGTCAGCCTGTCGTTTTCTCTCAACCAGCTGGAACACTTCCTTCTTAAGCTGGGGTCTCTGGGGAGGTGTTGACTGCATACCCAATGCAGCTATTGCAGCTGCATGAGCCACAGTCATGAACCTCACCCATTTCCCCTCCGCATTAGGATGGGAGATGCTGCCAACCCCAGCTGCAAGCGATGTTGAAATTGCCACTTGCAACTATCCTCAGCTAGCTGATACCAGGCCACTGTGTGACTGGCAGGCACATCTTACAGATGAGAAACCAATGGTCAGTGGGCAGATCAGCTCCACGGTAGCCCCTATATAGTCCAGCAGATGTTCTTGCTTGGACCCGGCGTGCATCCATAATGTTGTGTGGATGCGCCGATTCCAGAACAGGGTGTTGGTAATTACAAGCCCATCAGCTGCGCAGATGTCTAGCAGCCTCTTAGTGTTAATATTGAGCTGATCTGGCCCATGCCTTCCGATCACTCCAATCTAGGTGTCTGCATCATGACCCACTCGGGCATGAAAGTCACCCAACAGGAAGACTCCATCCTGAGGGGGAAATTTAGCTAGCACCTGGGACAGGAGGTTTTAGAAGGCATCTGACTCATCAGCCTTGTCTGCATCTCTCTACTGATGCTCATTTTTGGTGGGGGCATAAGTAACCATTACCATTTCTCACCTCTTGTTGACAGGGAGGCGAGTCCACAGTAGCCTGTTGTTGTATATGCGGATCTTAAAAATTTGAAAATAATCCAAAAATAAAAATGAAGTTGGGGAAATGCGTAATTATCTGAATTTATACTAATTTATGTAATTATGTGCATAAATAATGCTAATCAAGAATGTATCATCGTATTACGTTTGCGATTATGCTAATGCACACCGTTATGATCATTATGCCCTTCCTCGTTGCCGAGGGTAGTATTATCAATCGGGATCATACAATTAATTGTATGCAGTTTTTCAGGTGTGCTGTAAGTATGCGAGATTATGCTTGGCTTCGTTGTCTAGGTTCGTATTATCAATCTGTATAATACAATTATTCTCGCTTAACATTTACTGATTATGTCTTAGTGTTTTTATGTCAGGTCTCCAAATTCAAATCTCACCGCAGGATACAGTTCTTATAATTAAGATTATTATGCATGAACTTAGGAAGGCACCACGCAGACACTTCTGTGTTAAGCAATTTTAATTTCTAAACAAAACCTTAACACTCTAATATGTGAACTCTTATGCTTGGAATTGTCAACACAGTACTCCTGGAGATGTTCTCTTAATTTGATCCATACATTTAACCCTCAATGATCACGTTTGTTAACTGGGTAACACCACAATCGATTATTCCTCGATTGTACTGTTAGCGAGCATACACGGTGAGAGGAAAAAGTCCTTTAAAAAAATCATGCAACGATATTCATACGAAGGCAATAAAGAAACATGTCCCAAAGGCAAAACATATACGGCAATGAATTCATGGGGAAGATTACATAATTAACGAAATATTTGGAACAATGGTGTGCGGCAGTATGCCTGCTCCAGCAAATACTTATCAATTGGCTAAGGCTTCAATAAATTCGCGGGCAGATTCTGTGCTCAAAAGAAAGATTTCAACACAATATTCTCCCTGTGAGTGTGTAGATTCGTAACCTAGGTTTCTAAACGTTTAGTTTTCATCGATGAATTCATTGATAATATTTATGCAAATCAAAAGAAAAATAACTACTAAAATACTTCTAAGTGACCGTTTCCCCGTAACCCAATGGCAGCCGTGTTCTTCGTTATCAGTTGATACTTGACGCACTTATCATGAGTCTTCTTACTATTAGTCCGGGTATGTGTTATGTGCGGTTGGTTTGTCTTCTTGATCAATTCTTTGCGTTGTAATGTGTGGGTGTGTGTGTATCATACGGGCAGCTTGGCTCTCCCTCTTCCTCAGGTCTACAGTAGTTCTGTCCACAGCTGGGTAGAAGAGTTGGCACGACGCTCGCCATCGGTGCGCGATGATCCTGTCGTCAGGTAGCACCCGCAGCTCGTCCGCTGGCAGCTGACACCCTTGCTTGGTGGCGCTGGTGACGCTGCGGCGTGCTCTCTCCTGCTCCGTCTCTCTGGCGGTGTCGATTGCGCGTGCAGCTGGTTCTCTGCGATGCTGGCTTGGTCGATGCCTGGCGCTTTCCGCCCTTTCTCGACGTTGATTGCTTGACGTTTCCCGCCGTCACAGAACTCTTCGGTGACTGATCGCCCTCGGTGGCTGGCTGTTATCTTCTGTGGTTGGTCATCTTCTGTAGTTGATCGCCGTCTTCTGCCACTGGTAGCTGTGATAGCGATGTATGGCTCGTGTCTGTTTTTTATGCCAAAATTTCTTCCTCTGGCTCGCCTTCTCACAAAGGACCGGAACTTCCTTTGATTTCACTCTATGCTGCGGGGGGGGGGGGGGGGGGGGGGTAGGATTGTACGTGTGTCCATGTGTGTGTGTTCTCATTTATTAAGCCATCTGTTAAGTCTCACCCTGGCTTGATTCTCGTCCCCCTCCTCAGCTATCCCACCATCAAAGGGAAACAGATGCTCCAGATTGCTCCCGAGTGCGTCCTTCTTCTCCACCCTCTGCAATAATTAATCTGGAAGGAGGGGGGGTTCCCCTGTCTGGTGGAGTTCCCTCCCCCCTTTTCTCTTCCCTCCAGGTGTGACATTCATTTGCCTCTCACAAAGGGGTGTGTTGAGGCTTTTGAAGTTAAACATTTTATTTGACCTCCTATAGCTTGATACCGTACCACTTTATAGTTATGATCTGTACGTGACTCAAGGTATGTTTGTGGCAGTGTTTACAGTGCTTCCATCGTGGCATTTGATTTTTATTTATAAGAGATGCCCTCTGCCTGCGTATGCAATTCTATCATGTGCTGCTCGAAGACAAAGGTGGTTGGGAGACTCTTCCTCTATGGAATACATTTATCTTGGTCACGTAATCGACTCCCCTCGCCCCATCTCTCCTGGATGACCCCCGGCTTAACTCTTCATAATTATTTGGTTTGTTTTCCACAATTCGTGTTTTAAGATTGTATTACCACGTACGTTCCTAGGGTTTTATTAATTTCCGTTCCCCCGTCTGTATCCAGGGATCCGTGCTGTTATACTAGAGTTATATTTTGATGTCCTGAGGTTAAGAGGTATAACTAAGTTTTAGTTAAGCTTCTTGACTGCTGGAATTGATATTCCTTGTTTTTTGTAAAGTCATGTAGACGGCAATATGTAAGAGAATTTAAGGTGAATAACATTAGTATTTTGATTTAAAGCTTTCGTGAATGCAGGGATTCATATTCTTGGTTCTTTCGGTAAAGTCACGTAGAAGGGAAACAATAAAATAATAAAAATATAAAACAATAAAATCTCACGACGTTTCGATTGCAACACAAGCAATCATCATGAGGTGTGAAAACCACAGCAAGAAAATTTGAAAAAAGTGGAGTTTTTTAACGTTAGCAGCACGGAGAGCGATTTGACAGTTTGTTCAGATGGACAAGTCCATCTATGTTCGGAAAAGAGGGGGGAGACGAAAATAATGGATGCGGTCTGAAAGCCACCATAAGCATGAACAATAAATTAAGACCCGAAATGGTTTATCAAATTCTTCCAATGATTGCTAAGCCATAATCCATCTTCTCGGTTGAAATTGTCTCTGTGTTTGTATATGTGGATAGCCTCATGAACGAATCTCTCATGGTAGCCAGATGGCTTGCAAAGAACCTCTGTCTTGGAGAAGTCAATGTCATGTGAGCCTACTGAATTATAACAGTGATCTGCCACGGCCGAGGTGTTGGTCCTACTGTGTTTTAGGTCTGCTTTGTGTTCACGAATGCGGTCTGAGACATGTCGTTTGGTTTCTCCAATGTAACTACTACCACAGAGGCAACTTAGTTTGTAGACGCCAGGGATTCCGGACATACAGTTTTATTATGTTATTGTTTCCCTTCTACGTGAAAGAAAGAACCAAGTATAACATTAGTATTAATATGTTTTAGAATAACCCACTGTGTAGATTTTAGTCTGGTTTTTAATCGGAGTGAGTGTTTTGGCAGTCTATAATGTTTGCATATTCTTGTTGCTGAGTTTTTGTCATCCCTCGTCTGGGTATTTATGTGTTTGTTCTACTTATTGGGGTGATAAGTTGTTTCCTCAAGGCCTGGCTCCTTCCTTCGCGGTCGGGTGTCACCTTTGTCTATCTCAATGGGGGTCGTGGTCTCTCCCTTTGTGGTTTTATTGCTGCCCCATGCTGCTAGGAGACAAGGCGGCCGGGAGGCTTCATCTATGGAATCCTTTTCTCTTGGTCACGTGATCGACCCACCTCGCCCCATCTCCCCTGGATGACCCCTGGCTTAACTCTTTATAATCATTATTTGGTTTATGTTTTCCACGTTCGTGATTTAACATTGTCATTTCACGTGTGTTCATAGGGTTTATTAACGTTTGTTCCCCCGTGTGTATCCAGGGATCTGTGCTGTTAAACTCGAGTTATATTTTGATGTCCTGAGGTTAGAGGTATAGCTAAGTTTCAGTTAAGCTTCTTGACTGCTGGAATAAATATCCCTTGGTTTTTGTAAAGTCATGTAGACGGCAAAAGGTAATAGAATTAAAGGTGAATAACATTAGTATTAAATTGATATGTATGAGAAGTAATAATCCACTATGTAGACTGTAGTCTTGTTTTTAATCGGAGTGATTGTGTTGTCAGTCTATGTCGACTCATTTTGTCGCTAAGTTCTGAACATTAACCGTTGTATTAAGAGAAACGAAAAGGCAAATTATTGTAGAATTTGCCTGTTCCTTCGTGGCACCTGGTTGTCTGTGCTCTTAAAACGGGGGCCTTTGAGGCTACGTATATTTCCCCCGTGTCTCATTAGTAATTCCCCCCCTTCTCTTTTCTTTTGGGTTTTATTATATTTTATGGCTTATCTCCGGCTGCCTGGTTCCAGTGTGAGAGGCAGCTGCTGTGAGGGGAGGGGGGGTTTATCTCACCCCCTTTCGCCCCCAAGCGACACCATCAATGATTAATAAAATATATATTGGCAAAATCATTCTTAATATCAATTTTGGAAAAAGGCCTATATATACAACACTGTAACTTACAGCTTCTTAGACATCACCGCCACGCTCCCACACCCCCTTCATTATTTTGTTCAAAAGAAGTGGCAATCCCTGTTGTTTGGCAGTTTCCTACGCCGAGTGGAGAGCTGTCGACCCCTCATAATTATTGAAGCCAGAACCGGTTCACCGGTCCGCCTGTATTTCAGAGGTCCAGGCAGTACTGGTCCATCTCATGACAGAGGAGAGGGAGCCTCTCATCCACAACGAAACATTCCATTAGGTCCACAAACACACGTAATATAATTGTCCCTGGGAACCGAGATTCCAACCATATAAGCACAACTTCCCACGTAGGTATATGAGGCTCTGTATGACGCCATGAGTTTATATTGTTTTCTATGTGAGTATATGGGTATCTATGCGAGTCTATGGGTATCTATATGAATATATCGGTATCTATGTATGTCCATTGATTTCTACATGAACCTGTGGTTATTTATGCGAGAATATGGGTCTATATTTGAGTCTATTAATTTATATGTGATTTTGTGGGTATCTATGTGAGTATATGGGTTCATCTAAATATCTGGTTATCTATATTAGACTGTAGATTTGTACGTGAATCTGTGGGTACGTATACAAGTCTATAAGTATATATGTGAGTCTATGCGTATCTATTTGCATCTGTGGGTATCAATAGGTCGATATTTGAGTCTATTTGTGTTGAACTAAGTCTGTGGATAGTTATGCGAGTCTATAGAAATCTATCTCAACGGTGACGTGAACAGTGCACATCTATGACAGTAATCAACCAGGGGAGCAACAGTGCCAGAACGGCTAACCTAAACAGCAATGCTCACAGAGTGCTCTGATGCTGGGTCCACGTCACCTCTCCTGAGAAGCCTAGCAGAGGCCAGCGCAGGAGCGTGGACACGTGGCTATTTTGATGCTGCCGTCTAGCACTTTGAACGCAGGGAAGAGTGGACCATCATATTGCACAAAGTAGTAGGTGTGCAAGTGGACCCGTGCCTGTGAAACATCATAGAATGACAGTCGGTCCATGTCACAGTCCAGCAGAATGCCCACCCTGTCGATGTGGCAGCCACTACGGCCACCATCGCAGCTGATTTCAATGTCGGTTTGCTCTGCATCGTGAAAGGCACTCAGATTTCCATCGTCGTCGTCGTCATCATCGTCTCTGTATTTGATGCACCACGACTCGGCATTTTCACCCAGCTCCGCATCGCTGGTATTGCCGCTCCGCTCCATCGACCCGTAGCAGACGCCCACACACCACTCGTCGCACTCGCTGACGTCCACCTCCCAGTAGTGCAACCCGGAGGTGTAGCCCTCCTCGCACAGCGCTTGCCTCCAGTAGGAGAACGCCTCACAGCCCTCCGTCACGTCCCGCCGCCTCCTGAGGGGCCGAGACAGGCTCAGGGCCTTGCCACAGTCGTCGGCGTCCAGTTGGTAGTGCAGCGTATCTTCATCAAGGGTTGGGCTCCTGAAATCTTCTCGGTCATAGAACGCACACGGAAAGGACAGCGGTTAGTCATCGGCTCCCTTAGCTGGTGGACTGCTTCTGCTGTTGTTGATACAATGACAAACAACGGTGCTGGAGAATCCCAAACAGCTACGCTGCCACCTTTCAGATCTTGGGTTTAAGTAGAGGTTTCACCTGCCCGTGGTTACACCGGGTACTCGGGGGGTGTACGAAGAGTGCGATCGCCAAAAAACAAAACCGTTGGGTTGTCTCTTAACTATATACACAAGGACAGCGTGTACATCATCAAAGCGTGTTTGTTTGCATGTTTTACCACCAACAGGATGTGTGAGTCATGCAGACTTGATGATTCCTTGCAAAAGGTGTGTCTATTTGGTGTTTGAACATCTTAACACCTCCTGTAGTATTATTATTTTTTTACAGAAAGGGTAATAATGCATATAATTTTTTTCATCACACAAACTGATAACTTATCACTCTATCTCCATGGGAGAGTGTCCTTTTAGGTGCATTTCCACCTTGGGCTGCCATTCTGTCTCTTAGTCTGCAACATCACCCATCGGTCCTGCTAGTCGACGTAAACTGCCCAAAGCCCAAACCCCCTAAAAGTTTCCCTGCCAAGTCAAGGTGATGCCACTAACCTTTGCACTTTTTCTCTGTAATGCTTACGGCACCCTTTCTGTCTCTCAGTGCAATTCTATGCATGCGACCTCTCCACGCTCATTTGCGCCCCATTCGAGTGTCCATTCGGGTTGTCTACCAGCGTCCCCCACCACCCCCGCTTGTGATTCGGTGTGTTCCACAGCAGGTCGTTTGCGTGCTGACGGAACACCCCTCTCCCTCCTGTAGCTCGCCTGGACCGCTGCCGCCCGTTCTCTTGCGCCTCTTCACGTCGTCGCAGTCATTCGTTCACAAACTCTGAATTCATAGGCGGCAGAAGCTTTCCTTTGTTTTTGGATGGCGTGGTCACATAGACGTAGTCACATTAATGTGAGATTCGTGTTTGACGCATCTGGTAACTCCCTTCATTTATATATTTCCATTTGCGAAATAGCTGCTTGCACCTGTCGTGTTCAGTCAGCACGCGATCTGGGCATCCCACTTCCCCCACATGGCAGTGAGCCTCCGGATAGCAGGAGGGTGGTTAGAGCCTCAACACCTCTTCTCCATTACCCATTCTCGTCCTCTTCCCTCCTCCTCACCCCTCCACTCCTTCCCTCCCCTGTAGTCCCTTTCGTGATCCCCTGAGTAGAACCACCTGGCAGCCCGCTACTACACGATTCCATTCTGTGTCACCGTGTTGTAAGCCATGTTCATCAAGTGCCTGGAGTGAAGGGCTATATAAATATACGTGTTTAATTAGATTCGATCATCAGATGTACCACTTATTAGCGTTTTCATCGTTATCAAAATAGATAACAGGAACGGTGGGTGAGTGATTCGGTGAGTGGGTGAGTGAGTAATTTAGTGGGTGAGTGAATGAGTGGGTGAGTGAGTGGGTGGGTAGGTGAACGAGTGGGTGGGTAAGTGAGTGTGTGGGTGGGTGAGTGAGTAAATGAGTGGGTGAGTGAGTGAGGTGTGGTGAGCGAGTGGGTGGGTGAGTGGGTGGGTGGGTGAGTGAGTGAGGTGGGTGAGTGAATGGGTAAATTGGCCTTTACCATCTGCCTAGTTATGGCCTTTTGCCCTCTGCAGGTTCTGTTTATTTCCTGGCTTTCCATACACAGGGGCGCATTGGTGGATCTACGGATTAAATGCAGAACTTTACAAATGTAAATTATTATTCATTATATTATTATTAAGTGTGTTCTCTATTCCACAACTTTGATGCCAAATAAAAAATATCCCCTGTATAGCCTGTAGCAGTCTGCAGGGGCAAGTGTTGTTATCGAGCAGCGCTGAGGGGGTGGTTGGCTATCACCAGACCTGGGCACATTTGTCTCCCCAGTGGCGATGTATACTACACACCACACCAGGTACTCATTTGAGGATGAGTTGAGCTGGGGTGGGGGCTGGGGGCCCAGGACCGGTTCATATAATCATCACTGGTGTTGGTGGCCATGAGCGGGAATTGAACTTGGGTCGCCTGGTTCGCAACGCAGCCACTCGTTAACCACTGTGCCACCGCACGCACGCACACAAACTTACTTCTGAGCATCGCGTTTTCTGTCTTCCAATTGGAGATTCTGGGGGAGAGACTCTGCAGCAGGCCATGCAAGGATGAAAATAGGTCTCTAGTCACGATGTTGTCATTTGGCGGGTTCTTCATCATCACGGCCATTATCCTGAACGTGGAAGAAACAAATAAGGAATAAGAATATCGTGGATCTATGGGAAAACCTTTGTTGGCCAGTATCAAGATGATTACAAAGAATAGGCTTGCAATACCCTTCCCGGTAAGAATAAGAATCATAATACAGGAGTTGTGTTAAGATGTTCAAACACTAAATAGACACACCCCTTATTGCAAGGCATCATCACGTCTGGGTGAACCACACATCATGCGTGTTGTAAAACATGAAAACAAACGTTCACTGATAATAATAATAATGTATGCATTGTCTTCAAAATTGATTGGCCTGCACCAGAGCAACAGCCTCCTGGAGGAATCCGATGAGGTATAAAGCTCTTTTTCACAGATGTCCAGTAGGCACGGGTAACAACGTTAAAACAAACAATACAAAAAAACATGATCGCAGTGAAAAGTACAAGAAAGGTAAAAAAACAAATGACCCAAACACATACAAATAAAACAAAACCAACCCGATTTTACCAGGCAAAGCCCACTGAGGTAATAACTTTTTTTTAAAGCTACCTGGACACACATGATAACTCAACAAAGAGGCTTAGAAATTTGACGGTTACAGCAGCAAAAAAAAAATCTAAATAGTCTAGATGCATGTTTCTAAATGTGGAGGGAAAACCCGGAGAAAAAATCCACGCAACCACCAGGACAGAGAGAGACATGCAGACTCCTAATATGCAGCAGCAGGCGTCAGGGTCGGTACTATCATGATGATGATAAAATAAAAGTATGGCAATAATACAGCTTCCTTCATGACAAGGCCATAAAGGAGACTGTAGCTCTGGTGTAGGCCAATCATTTCCAAGGACAATGCATAGATTATTATGATGGAAGTGTGTTTGCACATTTCACTACAAGCATGATGTGCGGGTGAACACAACTTGATGATGGCCTTGTGATCGTAGGTGTCTCGACATATTAATACAACTCCGGTGTTATCATTGCGGGGAAGGGTAAAGTGAGCATATTATTTATTCACCATCGTGGTACCAGTAAAACATGGATCTTGAATGTTCAATTAAACTGGGATTGGGGAGTTGAGTGGCGGTGGAGTGACGTGAAGGTGTGCGACCTACCTTCTCTCCAAATCACCGCTCACCTGCGACAGAGGGACAGGGGTGCACGCGTGAGACATCCATTGGTAAGCTGGTCACCATCTCAGGGTAACCTCATCTCATGTTGATATACGGAGTGTACAAAAATGAATACTACACCAAAAAAAAGTTGAATATCTGTATTGTCTTGATTTAAAGCTTTCGTGACTGCAGGGATTCATATTCTTGGTTCTTTCGGTAAAGTCACGTAGAAGGTTTTCACACCTGATGATGATTGCTTGTGTCGCAGTCAAAATGTCGTGAGAATTTATTGTTTTATATTGTTATTATTTAATTGTTTCCCTACTACATGACTTTACCGAAAGAACCAAGAATATCTGTATTGTCATTCGAGATGCTGATATGAATTTAATATGAATGCTGCACGTAATAGACATTTACGTTTTAGTTTATTTAATGTTATGGTATTGATTAGATATGCTCGAATTATTAATAAACTTGTATATGTTGCCCATCGTTCAGAAAAAAAAAAAACATTTTAAAACACAGCTGTAGGCATGCATGATGACTCAGCATTCACAATACCATGTTTTAGTTCTTCCAGGTCAGTTGGTTTGCGAGCCTAAGACTTTACTTAAAAAATTGAAATACAAATTTAATGGTTTTAAGTCAAAAATAGGGTTTCTCTTTCAACAAAAAAAGCCTACGTGTTAAACTAAAGAAATGGGTTTGTCAATCTAGATGATGTAAAGGTGCATCATAGCTCTCAGTGGCTTCCTAATATCAGAAGGAAACATTTTCCCAGATGGCCGCAGAAGCAGCGTGTTTGAAAATGCCACGAAATGAAGAGTTGACCGCTTTTGTTCGACGGCTGAGCCAATAACCGCCGCTGCTGCTGCTGCTGCGAGGATGACAGGAGTTCGCGTGATGGTGGTATACAGCTCCTTGACGAGATCACCAAAAGCATTGTGTGGTTCATTCGTGGCAGGCTCTTTGTGTGTGTGTCATGAACGCGACCTTTTAACACTGTATTCGTTCAGCCAATGCAGCAGCAGTAGCAGAAGGTGCTATTGACGATTTCCACACTACTGGTGCCCTCTGTTCTCCACGTACCTGGATAGCCCGCACGTGATTCGTTTCCTGCAAAGCCGCCTGCACCTCTTTGGTGACAGCCACCATCTCAGCGACCATCTTCTCTCGGGGCGCCATCTGGCCATGGATTAGGCCCAATAGTTTACTCTGCTCTGCATGCGCCAACTGCTTGAGTGTGGCCCTTTCTTCCTCGAGGGACTTGATTGCAGCGTTAAAAGCGTCGTCCATGGATTTGTCAAAAGCTGCCGACGTTCCCTGAAATGGGACGAGAATATAATTTTCGCGTGAAAAGATTACAGTTTTAGCTACAAGTACCACCGCTGCATGGATGAGCATGACCCACGTGAGTTGCGAGCTGTCATTCGTCCAAAGTTCGCCACGTGGATGAGAGTGTGGGTTGGCGGAGGCGAAGGGGCATTGGACATTCTGTGGCGTGCGAGAAAGAACAATTGACGGAGCTGCCGCTCAATTCGCCAACAGTTAGCTGGTAGGAGCATCAGCAACACGCCACACCAGCATGACGGCAGCTTGCAAAAACCCAACCAATAGTAGATGTCTATTGCAATTTTTATTAATATATTAACCCCCCTCTTCTCTTCTGATTGGTTCACAATTGACATCACATTTATTTCTCCTATATTTAAGACCAAAACAGGGGGATTTCTCCACAATTATGGCTGTCACCTGATATGGCTGGTTGTTTATAATTACTGGCGAAACATCAGTATATGAATTGCAAATGTTGTGGGGGGTTTTACTCTCCAACAAATATCAAATTGGCACGTTTTATTGGCATGACAAACCACCATACTAATTGACTATGTCGGGTGGTGGCTGGTTTGATATCGGCATGAAGTGGAATCGGTATTAATGTGTTAAATCAAAGGGCAGCACGAAAATGAGCATGTGAGGTATTGATCTAAACAAAGGAATTCGTGGAGGAAGGACAAAATTACGTAAGAATAGGCTTTACTGTTTCTGATAAAAATACGAGGTGTTAAGATGTTCAAACATATTTTTGATAGCTCAACCAAATAGCTTATTATCATCAGGTGGAAATTTAAAGCAGCAGTCAAATAATCTAAATGCCTGACAGTGATTATAAATGTGTACGGAAAAAACAGGGGACCTGGAGACAAATCCACACAACCATGAGGAGAGCGAGAGAGAGAACCAAACTCAAAAGATACAGCAGCAGGCATCTTCAGGGTCGGGATCGAACCCACAACCTCCTGCATACGAGGCATGGGAGATAACATTTCCTAGCCACGAGGGCACCCAAAAACCGAAATGGACAGCGACTATCACTACAAGGCCTCATCAAGTCTGCATTAACCACACACCATGCTTGTGGTAAAATATGCAAAAAAAACTGCTTTGATTATAAAGTAGGCATTCTCCTTGGAACTGATTGACCTGCAACCAGAATCAAGATTTTTCAAGATGACCATCAGATGTATCAAGGTGATCATCCTGATATTGGTGCACGACAATCAGTGATACTGGTAAAAAAAATGGGTCCCGGTGTTATACCAAAGTATAACGCCAAAAGGCGAACACAGCACGATGACAATGCAAATATCAAAGTATCAATAGCTCGAGTTGGCCAATATAACTGCCTTTTTTCTGTTTCAAAGCTAGTGGGTATGTTACTATCAAAGCACGTTTGTTTTTACGTTTTACCACAAGTGTGATGTTGTGGTTGGTGCAGACTTGATCATGCCTTGTCGTGATAATTCACGATGTAACACGATTTTTGTTCCTGGGTAGTGTTATTTTCTAATTGCTTATGCCTCAAAAGTATAGAAAATGGCTATTATTCCCCACAAACTTTGCTTACTTACTACCCAGGAACAAAAAAACTAATTTTGTTACACAGTGAATTATATAATTGGTGTCATTTGCTGTTTGAACATCGTAAACACCAACTCTATAATTATTATTATTATTGCCAGGAAGGGTAATAAAATCGATTATTTGTATCATCAATCATCTTCATTTCATGGGAATTTGTGTTATTGTGTTATTGGGTCTCACCTCTACATTGGCTTCCGTGTTCTTCAGTATATTCAATCTTGCTGCAACTTTCCCATTATGTATCATAAGTTGTTGGAGTGAACGCGATAGGGATTCCTGTTTAAGAAGAAGAAAACAAACCAAACAAAAAAAGCCTATAGCAAAACGATTTAAATCATACACGATATTTACCCATTAAATGAAAAGGGTTGTTGTTGTTGTTGTTGTTCAGAAAAAATGTAAGGAACCAGAAAGAGAGGAAGACCAAACACAGAAAATTATGGCTTGAAGAAAGCGTCATCAGGGGATTGGTGCCAGAAAAATGTAGCCACTAACTTGAGCCATATTTGCACTTCAAGACAAAGGAGAAAGTGGAAACAACAAGTGAAGAAAAGTGCAGTGGGCACCTACTCCGGGCTATCTTGCCTCATGGATCGTGATGATGATATACTACACTACTATTCATGACACGACTATACGCTACACTATACACTACGCTATACACTACACCAGTGGTTCTAAACCTGGGGTGCACGCACCCCCTGGGGGTGCGAGATGCCCTTTCTGGGGGTGTGAGACATGCCAGATGTTTTTAGAAGCTAAATCGTTGAACACAAATTAAGCACAGGTATGCAAGTCCCACTACTATATTTCTTCAAACCTATGTATTTATTAACATTATTACAATAAAAAAAATGTTGTATCTGTCTTTGTGTCTATAGCCGTGTTCCCGCTGCCTTGTGGATAAGTCTGGGAAGACAAAAGCTAGGGGAGCACACCCTGAGATTAAAGCAACGTGCTGGTGGCGCGCGAAAGGCGGTCCTCCGATAGACTGGAGCTCCGGCAGCCTCCTGCAACTGTGGAAGAGGGCCAGTCATCCTGGGTTCTCCCTTTGCACTGGATTCCACCCTATTGCAGTGAAGAAGTGCTGTTGGGACTTACGCACCCTCAACCGCACTCTAAATATACTCTTTGCGCAGGTATCCACTTCTGCCTCTGTGAATCGAGCATTTGGAAAACTGGACAAAAGTCTGGCGGCGTTGAGTGGTGTGGCGACGGGAGTAGGTACGAACATATCCGAAGCTCCTAGTCAGACCCCTGCACGCCAGCGGCACAGGGCATTTGGTCACTAGCAGCTGGGGCTGAGTTGCAGCTGCTCTCGGCAGACCTCTGTGTGACTGAGTAGTCCTATATAGGATCCGCACTGATCACCCATGGGGAGGGGCCTTGAAAAGGTGGCCTAAACATTGCAAACTCAAACTTATGTGGATAGGTAACCGCACCTATAGGGTTGTTCCAGTCTGCAGTCGAAAACACAATAAGAATATAAATCTTGAATTAAAGTTTCCGTGACTGCTGGAATTCATATTCTTGGGTCTTTCGGTAAAGTCACGTAGATAGGTTATTTTCTTTGAACCTATCTAAGTGACTTTACTGAAAGACCCAATAATATAATAGGAAAATAATCTCCGTTAAACTGGCAACGTGGAATGTAAGAACCCTATTGGATGCTGACCGGGACACTGAGAGACCCCATTGAAGAACTGCCGTAGTTGCAGCGGAACTTAAGCGATAAACCATTGATATTGCTGCACTTAGCCAAACAAGACTCCTGGATGAAGACTCCCTGAAGGAGGGCGGCCAGGGTTATACCTTCTTCTGGAAGGGATACCTCTAAAGAGGACAACATCTACATAGTGTGGGATTTGCAATAAAAAAGTCTCCTACCCAATCTCACAGAGAGTCTGATTGGCATGAGTAAGAGACTCATTACGGTATGCATCTCGCTACCAAAGAAGCGCTATGCCACACTTATAAGTGGCTATGCACCGACTTTACCATCAGAGAGCGAGGTTAAGGATCGCTTCTACCAAGCACTAGATGAGGCCCACCGTCGCATCCCCAGCAATGATATATTTTTGCTGGGTGACTTCAATGCTAGAGTGGGAAAAAACAACCAGGTGTGGAGTGGAGTTATTGGTAGGCATGGCATTGCGCAAGCTTATGCAAAATGGCATGACGTTATTGACCCTTTGCGCTGAACATAGCTTGACCATCACGGACACCGTATTTCAACTAAAAGACAAATATAAGACATCCTGGAAGCACCCACATTCCAAACATTGGCACTTAATGTATTACATCATTGTGAGACGTTCTGATATAAAATGTTTTATTCACCCGTGCAATGAGAGGTGCTAAGTGCTGGAAACATCACAGACTTATCACGACCAAACTACAGGTGAGAGTGCGCCCTCCTGTCTCCAAAAGTCAGGAAAGAAGCAACTTGACTGTGCCCGGCTCTGAAATGCTGTGGTCTGGAATGACCTTTGATGATCTCTGGCTGAGAAATTGGAAGACGTTGAGCCTCTCCTAAGCGCAGAGGATTCCATTGATGGAAAGTGGTCCTCTATCAGCTCAAGGCTCTATGGGGCAGCAGCCGGCTCCCTCAGCCACAAGCGCATAAGACACAAGGATTGGTTCGATTAAAACTCTGCACCAATAACTTCCTTACTCAAAGATATGCACAAAGGTCACAGTGCTATAATCAACAACCCACATCAGACACATTTCGGCAGCGATGGCGAGCAATAATAAAGGAGGTGCAGTCTACAATGTGTGCCCTGCAGAACGAGTGCTGGGTATCAAAGGTGAACGAAATACAATCCTACACCGACAAAAATTATATGCACAACTTTTATGGTGCAGTGAAAACCATCTATGGCCCATGAAACTGCTGTCTCTACCCTGAAATCGGTTTATGGCCTGACCCTCATAAAGGACCAGAAAAAGATCACACAGAGATGGGCCGAACATTTCGAAGCCCTTCTCAACCAACCCTCCCCTGCAGACCACTCTGTACTGGATGAACTACCTGACTGCCCCACTATTCAAGACCTGGATCTCCCACCGACCTTCACAGAGGTTCAGTGAGCAGTAAAGTTTTTGAAAACAACAAGACCCCATGTCCTGACAGAATCACTGCGGAGATCTTCAAACAAGGAGGTTACCTTTGCATCCGAGCACTACACCTCTTCATCACTCAAGTTTGGGAGCATGAAATCATCCCCCAGCAATGGCGGGACGCAAACATCATCACCATCTACAAAGGCAAGGGTGATACGTCCATGTGTGGCAACAGCCATGGCATTTCACGACTGGCTGTTGCTGGCAAGGTCCTTGCCAAAGTAACGCTCCACAGACTTCGATTTAAAGCTTTCGTGACTGCAATGATTCATCTTCTTTGGTTCTTTCGGTAAAGTCACGTAGAATGAGAATAAAATAATAAATTGATCAAATAAAATAACACAATAATATTATCACGACGTTTCGGCCACAACACAAGCGGCCTTCATCAGGTGAAGGGGGCGAGACTGTCTGGTAGGACAGCGCTGGAGTGAGAGAGCCACGTTCAGATCACGGCTTTTAAGCTGTGTGAGAGGAACAAAGAGCCTTAGAGTCGCGACTCTAAGCCTTAGAGTCTTAGAGTCGCGACTCTAAGCCTTAGAGTCGCGACTCTAAGGCTCTTTGTTCCTCTCACACAGCTTAAAAGCCGTGATCTGAACGTGGCTCTCTCACTCCAGCGCTGTCCTACCAGACAGTCTCGCCCCCTTCACCTGATGAAGGCCGCTTGTGTTGTGGCCGAAACGTCGTGAGAATATTATTGTGTTATTTTATTTGATCAATTTATTATTTTATTCTCATTCTACGTGACTTTACCGAAAGAACCAAAGAAGATGCTCCACAGACTGTTGCAGAGCGTGAGTCACAGTGTGATTTCAGGCTAAACAGGAGCACTGTAGACAGTGCTCCTGTTAACACAGCATGGCAGCTCGAGGAGAAGTGTTGAGAGCAGCACCAGGACCTCTTCATGGCTTTTGTCGATCTGCCGAAGGCCTTCGACACAGTTAACAGGGAGTTTCTGGGGGACGTTTTGCTGAAGTTTGGCTGTCCAAGAAAATGTGTCAATATCCTGCGTCAATTTCATGAGGGGATGATGGCAGGGGTGACCATAGGAGGCCAGGAGTCCGAGCCCTTCAGGGTGTGCACCAGCGTATGCCAGGGATGAGTCCTTGCTCTGGTACTCTTCAACATTTTCCTCCTATGTGTCAACACGCTACTGCACAAGGAGATTGAGAAGAATAGTGGTGTTACAGTGGACTTCAGGCTGGATGGCAAACTTTTTAACATCAGGAGGCTCTGAGCTGTCAAAAAAATAACATCCGAGCCTGTCATCGAGGTGCAGTATGCTGATGACTGCACGCTCGTGGCCAACACACCAGAGATCCTGCAAGTCACGCTTACAGCTGCTGCAAGTGCATATCATAGATTGGGTCTCTCGGTGAACATCATGAAGACTGAAGTAGTATGCCAGTGGGCATCTACTAATCCACCTTATCCACCCACCATCACCGTCTTTGAGAAACCACTCATAATAGTGGTATCCTTTATGTACCTGTACAGCTTTCTGTCTGGCGTCTACAGCATTGAAAGGGAAATACAAAACCGAGTAAAGCAGGCGTCATCCTCTTTTGGCAGGCTCAGAAAAAGGGTATTCCAGAACAAGGACCTCAGCCTACACACTAAAACATCTGCTTACCCGGAAATGGTCATCACAGCACTCCTTTACAGCTGTGAGACCAGGGCCTTGTACAGTCGCCACATTTGGATGGTTGAGGCCTTCCATATTCGGTGTCTTCAATGCATCATGGGGATAACCTGGTGTGACCGAGTGCCCCAAACTGAGATACTCTGCAAAATCAACTGCATCACTATGGAGGCTACCATCATCCAGCACACACTCCGCTGGCTCGGTCACGTCATCAGGATGCCAAAGGAGCATCTTGTATGTAAGGCCTTGTATGGCCAGCTGCACCTAGGCCACCGCTCTACAGGGGGGCAGAAAAGGTGCTACAAGGACCAACTGAAGACGGCCATGGAAAAGTGCAGCCTGAACCCTAGCCAGCTGGAGGACATGACTGCAGAATGCTCCATCTGGAGCCAGCTGTGCCAGCAAAGAGTGTCGAAGCTCGAAGAGGACCGAAGTGAGCTACGGAAAAGAAAGCATCTCAAGAGACGTGAAGCCAGAACCATACCTACACCTCCAATCAGCGACTTTGCCTGCTCTGTCTGTAGCAGACGCTGTGGGTTGAGGATTGGACTTCACAGTCACACAAAATCCCACAAATAGAGGCAGAGGTGGAAGGTCATCATCGGATACAATGGACAACCCCGAAGAAGAGAGAAGAGATATTTTCACGATTTAAAACCAAAGGGGTGCAAGGCTGCAGTAAAGGTTAAGAACCACTGCACTACATTATACCTACATTACACTACCATACACTATGTTAAAATACACTACACTATATGCTACACTACTATATACTACACTATACACTACACTACTATACACTCTGCTATGCACTACACGATATACTACACGACCAAGATGTGCCAATAACGTGAGCCATATTGGCACTACAAGACAGAGAAACGAAAGTGAAAACAGCAATGAGTGACGTAAAGTGCAGTGGACACCTACTACGGGCTATCTGTCCCATGGATCGTGATGATAATTTACCCATGGGAAGCCCTCCGCTGATTTCCCAAGGCTTTCTCCCGAAGGTCTTGCGTTATGAGCGATCGACAAATCCCATATTGAATGGTTCATTGAGGAGCGGGAGGAGACCAGGATTCATACAGCCTACTCACGAACGGCTAGGAAGTCTTATCTCCCTCGCCTGGTATACAGGAGGTAGGGGGTTTGATCCCAACCCTGACGTCTGCTGTATATGTGGAGTTTGCGTGTCTCTCCCTCTTTCTCTTCCCTCAGTCGTGTGGATTTGAATCTGGGTCCTCCAGTTTTCCATCCACATTTAGAATAAACATCACTTGTTTAGAGTGTATCACTGCTACTATAAATATCCAAATGATATGCAATTTGCTTCAGCTATGATTTGTGATGGCCAGGTAGCTTCTGAAAAATAGCTGTATAAGCTAAGTGGGCCTTTCCTGGTAAAATTAAAAAGCTTGTAGTTTTTGTTAGATTATCGTTTACTAAATGCACACAGTCCTGAAACATCGCGAGGAGTGTTCAAAACAACACTGTCGATTTTGGCAAGGTTATTTATTTTCAATGTGGATTTTTTTTTTAGTTTTGCGTGTACTAGTGGGCATTCACAAGTCGAGTTTAAAACAAAGTTCGAGTGCAAAACTACAACGTTTTATTGCTTCGCGACCACATTCATCCCACGAAGTCGCATCAATTGAGGAGGCCAGTCACAACCATGCTTGGCCCAAACCCAGATTCCAATCTGACCTCTGAGCCACACCACGGCCATCACTACTACCACCACCATCATCACCACCACCAACAACAACAACCGCCATGTCCCAATAAGTGGCAGTGACATCACCACGGCACTTGTGCCAGGCTATGTGCATGTTAAGGCTATGTGAAGTGTCAAACACCCGCCAGCAGTAGGTCACGTGGCAGACCCAGGTGCTATGGGTCGACTGACTGAGATGACTGGCCGATGCACCACCTGTGCCCCCTACTATGCCAAGTTGCTATGTTTTAGCCACCCGACATTCTGCTCATTGTTGTGAGCGTCACTCCTCTGCCCTCCGTTGTTGCTGGAGGGCGACTGCCTCCAACTGCCCAGTAGCGTCCTTAACGAGTCTCCACCACAGAGGCCGATCTTGACACCGCTTGTACCAGTCATTGGCATGTCCAATCAGCTCTACATACTCTTGTACCACATCACTCCATCTCTTCTCTATCCTGTGCGGTGCCCGTTTAGCTGGCCTAACCAAAAGCATGCGGTGGCTTTTGGTTAGGCCAGCCAACACAGCCTTGCCTACCGGAGGAGCTCACCATTGGGACATTGTCCGAAATTTTCAAAGATTTGTGAGCTCCTTACACAATCCAACCTGGTTAAACCCAGGATAGATCGTAGGCAGGCCAGCTTAAATGTTTCCAACTGGCAAAGATGTTTCATTAGGGGAGTCCACGTTATGCAAGCATAGAGAAGGGAGGGCATGACAGTGGCAGAGAAGACCCAAAGCTTCGTGTGGAGCAACAGACCAGGTAGCTTCCACAGTGATACGCAGCCAATGAAACGTTAATGCCGCTTGACTGATCTGGAGTAAGACCCCTGCTGTCAAACCAGAGCCGGACATGAGCACACTATTCAGGTATGGGAAACACTCCACTATCTCCACAATTGCCCCATCACCAATTGAGAGTTGTGGGGGTGGAGTATCTGATGGTACAAAATACCCAGGCAGGTGCTTAGTTTTGGTGGGACTGATGGTAAGGCCCCACCTCTTAGTTGCACGCTCCAGGTTCAGCAGCAGTGCCTCCAACTCCTCCTCTGAGTGAGCAGCAATCACCAGATCAGCGGCATACGTAACATGGTTGACCAATAGGGAGCCATCTCTTGACCGAACCCAGGCATTGATCAGCCTCCCATTATATCTGTACCAAATGGAAATTCCTCCAGTACAGCTACTGAAAACTTCACGAACTACATAGTCGAAATAGATGTTAAGTAATGTGGGAGCCAGAGGACATCCCTGTCGCACCCCAAGGTGAAAAGGGAATGGCTCCGACTCCCGGCCACGTAGTTTAACCCGGGGCTCGCTCACCATCATTAAGGTCCTTAATGATTGTGAGCAGAGACTAAGGGATTCCGAAAGCACGAAGAACAGCCCAGAGCCATAACCTTTTAATGATATCATAGGCCTTGAAACCACATTGGGGCTCCGCAAGTCTCTCCTCAGCGTGACTTGCAAGGCGATGTTGAATAATCCTTGCCAGAACCTTTCCCAGCACAGAGGAGTGAGATGCCCCTGTAGTTGTTACAGTCTGTGCGGTCCTCCTTCTTAAAGAGAGGGACCACCAGGGCATCCTTCCAATCCTGTGGAACCTGTCCAGTGATCCCGTTTGTTATTATGATGTCATGTAGGGCAGTCTGTGCCCAAACGCAACCCTCCCTCAGCATTTTCCTTGGGAGATCATCTCTGCCTGGTGCATTTCCCGGTCTCAGATTCTGGATTGCCTTCTGTTCTTCTTTAACAGATGGCACCTCAGCCAGCCACTCACAGGGGGTGACTACGTCTTCCAATATTTAAGACACTGCAGCCTCAGCAGGGTCATCCCCACTTTGCCCCATTATGTTTTCCAGGCTGAGGGATTTCCTCTCCCCCAAGACCTCACAGAAATGTTCAGCAAATCTGAAAACCTGTTCCTGGGGGTCGGAGATTTGATCACCGTTCTTTCCTCTAATTATGGTGATAGTTGTGGCACTGCAAATGACGTTTTTGATGGCGTTAGAGTGATTTGTGGTCGCGAGCAACTGAGGCAGACTCCATCTCCTCAGCAACCCGCGACCACCACCCGTCCTTGCAGCTCCTCACGGCTCTCCGAACCTCCGAGTGAAAGCTGCGGTAAGCCTCCTCATTCTATGATGTGGGATGCTATAGATGGTGAGAGTGGGCCTGGCGCTTTTTTCAGCCAGCCTGAATACCTTCTCTGTCCACCAGAGTCTCTGGGAGGTTTGGACCGTGTATCTAAAGCAGCCATTGCAGCTGCATGAGCCACAGTCCTAAATCTCAACCATTTCCTCTCAGCATCATGAGGAGTTCGGGACGAGGTCAACCTCAGCTGCAAGCAATGATGAAATTCTCGCTTGCAACTTTCATCAGCTAGCTCAGATCAGGTCATTGTGTGTTTGAATGGGGTCCTGGGTATCCACCCAAAAGCAGAGTGGAAGAATGGCAGGTGCATCTTACAGATGATAAGTCGATGGTCAGTGGGCAGATCAGCTTCACAGTGGGTCCTGGTACCAAGGATATGGGTCTGCATCCACTGTTCTGTCACTATATAGTCCAGCAGATGTTCTTGCTTTGACCTGGTGTGCATCCATGATGTTGGGTGGATGTGCCGATGCCGGAGAAGCGTCTTGGTAATTACAAGATCATGGGCTGCACAAAAGCCAGCAGCCTCCTACCGATGTTATTGAGCTGATCCGGCCCATGCCTTCCCATCACTTCAGACCAGGTGCCAGCATCATGACCAACTCGGGCATTAAAGTCACCCAACAGGATGACTATCCTGAGGGGCCACTTGTGACCGGAGGTCATAAAAGGCATCTGACTCATCGGCCTTGCCTGCATCCCTCCACTGATGTTCATCTTTGGTGGGGGCATAAGTAACCACGACCACCACTCCTCCCCTCTGGTTTATAGGAAGGGGAGCCCGAAGTAGCCTGGGGCTTACAGGTTCCCACACCTCACTGCCATGCTCCCACACCTCCTTCATTATTTTATGCAGAAGAAGAGCCACTGCCGGTTGTTGGCAGTCTCCTGCCCCGAGTACAGGACTGTCTACCCCTCATGGTAGGCAGGACCCAGAGCCGGTCCACCGGACATCCTGAATACCAGAGATACAGGTGGTACTGGTCGAGCTCCCGACAGAGGAGTGACAGCCTCTCCTCCGCAGTGAGCATTCGAACATTCCACGTGGCCACCCGTAGTGGCTTTTTGCTCTTTCTGGAGTAACGCCAAGGGTAAGGATTCAATCTC
The DNA here is from genome assembly GCF_048934315.1 of Petromyzon marinus. NCBI lineage: Eukaryota > Metazoa > Chordata > Hyperoartia > Petromyzontiformes > Petromyzontidae > Petromyzon > Petromyzon marinus. The sequence goes on along the minus strand of NC_133748.1, from coordinate 5,427,391 downwards.
CTGGCTCCGCCAAATGTCGTTTGGCCAGGAGACATCATAGATGATTATCCCCCCGGGGCCTCCGGCACAAGCTTAGCTGTATATTTTTTTCGTGGATTAGTGATAATTGAAGGTGGAGGGGTTACCAGCCCCTCGCACCTGTCTAGAGCACACTTTGGATGCTGTGGTGGCTACAAACGCGATGAGGGGAATGGCCAATGTAAATTCGCCCTCCCTACATGGCACTGCTCACCATAGCTTTACCGTCTGGCACTAACATCACCACCACTACCACCATCGCTACCACCACCATCACCACAACCACCATCATCACCACAACCACCACCATCACCACGCGGTCGCCGCGCTCAGAGCACCTCACCTTTGCCTGCCGACCAACCTCCTCTGCTGACATTATCTTGTGGCCCCGGTGCGCACTGCTCGTGATGCAGTCAGTGCACACAAACGCACTGTGCTCCCGGCAGAACATGGCGAGTGCCTTGCCATGCTGAGCACAGAGGTCCAGATTCAGGAGCCTCACTCGTGCCAAGCTCGGGTTGAGCTCCTTCAGCGGCCGTTCCCCTTCCGTGCTGAGACTTGAGAACCTATGGGTACAAACCGTCTTCACTGAGCGACCGTGAATAGTGGCCGGTTCTCCCGTAGCTCACTTGTCCACATTGGGGCACCACGGTGGCAAGATGTTAACTACTTTGGCTGGTGCACAGGAGGTCGTGGGTTCGATCCCGACCCCGATATCTGCTATACATTTAGAGTGTGGGTGTTCATTCTCCCTGTGATCTTATGGATGTTTCCCTTGTTGTCAAGTTTTTTCCTCTGCATTTATAATAAACACTGGGGTACCGCGGTGCTGAGATGTTAAGTACCTCGCCTGGAATGCAGGAGGTCGTGTTCGATCCCATACCCTGACAATGGCTGCTTCTGTATATTTGGAGTCTGCCTCCCTCTCCCATGGTGATTTCATGGATTTTTCTCCGGGTCCTCCATTTTTCCCACTCCACGTTTAGAATCATGCGCTTAGAGTATTTGACTTCTGTTATGAATTTCCACGTGATGATAAGCGAATTGGTTGAGCATTCATTTGTTATAGACAGGTCACTTCTGAAAAAGAGCTATATAACTCAGTGGGCCTTATCTGGTAAAATGTAAAATAGTTTAGTTTAGTATTGTACTGTCACGAAACGTGAGTAGGGACTCGCAAGACAAAAGACAGTTTCACGTTTCAAGTATATTTTGTTTAACCAGATGACAACTCCAGAGACCGGGACCTTTTTTGAGTTTAGTTTGTTGTCCTTCCCCCGTCACCTCCAATTAGCATGGTTGGCTATGTACGGTATGAAAGAGGTTCAACATACATACATGGTATGTTGTAAATGTTGTGGAATTACTGTCCAACACACCGGTGTTCTGAACTAGTAACGAATTGGCATGTTTTGTTTACGTAACAAACCTTACTAATTGGCTGTTTTGGGTGGTGGCAGGTTTAATGACACATTTATATTTACGTGATCTAACCCAAAAAAACCTCGGTTATGGTATACAGCATGTTGTGGGTTGTGTACTCGCTCTGTTTCTGCACAGCAGCGTCTTAAGATGTGGTAGCAGCATGCCTGCTCTGTAAATCCACAACGTGTTACACAATCACGAACAATGTCACAAGACTACCTCTGTAGCTTGATGCCTTTTGTAATTATTTATCATTATGATCCATGGGCTGATAGCCCACATAGTAGGTGGCCACTGCACGTTGTCATTAGTTTCCACTTTTCTCTGTCTTGTAGTGCCAATATGACTCAAGTAGTACCATATCTTTCTAGCACCAATCTCTTATAACGTCGTCAAGCCATTCTCTGTTTTGGTCCTTCACTCTTTCCAGTTCCTTTCATTTTTCCTCAAACAACAACACCACACTTAAAACATTCTGTTGTGTCCAAATAGTGCCAGTTTCCTTCCCATCAATGCCTGCATCATTAGGTGGTCTCTCTTCTTTGGTGCAACCGTTTTCTTACTTTTACTTTGATCACTCTTTATTATTACTCTGTTCGTATTTATAAGGCGCAGCAGACCCAAAAATAGGGCTTCAGAGTGCCATACAGAGAGAGAGAAAATAACTATTTCGAATTAACATATCATAGGAAATAATGTTGTTTAATTTAAACTCTTATTCTGAAACGTTGTCAGTTTTAATGTAAGGTGAGCAACACGAACAAACAGACTCATAAAGATACATCGAGATTCAGAGCCACAGAGATACATACTCATAGAGATACATAGCGATACGTATAGATTCGTAGAGATCAAGATATTTCGATACTCATAGACATACACAGAAACTCACAGGGATACATAGAGATGTTTAGAGATACATAGAGACTCATAAAGTAAATACATAAATATGTCGTTAAACCCGTCACCACCCGACACAGCCAATTAGTAAGGTTTGTCAATTAAAAATAACATGCCAATTTTCTTCTAATACAGCACACCGGTGTGTTGGAGAGCAAAACCACAACATTGACAATCTGAGTACTCAACTTGTAAATGCTGTGTGCTGTACTAGTAACGAATTGGCATGTTCTGTCTACGTGACAAACCTTACTAAATTGGCTGTGTTAGGTGGTGGCGGGTTTAACGACACATTTATATATTTACGTGATCTAACCCAAAAATCATGTATTATGGAGGATATTCGTCGCGAAAGCCTACGTGTTAAACAGACTCATAGAGATGAGATACATATAGACTCATAGACATAGAGACTCATTAGGGACACATAGGAGATTTATAGAGATACAGAGACTAAGAGATACATAGAGACTAAAAGAGATATATAGGTGGAGAAGATGGCAATCTTCCCATGGTCTGCACTGTTACGTGCTTGTCACAAACTAATGTTATCATCCCAGCGATTGAATGCCAAAATGGCCCTCCTGATCAGGATTACAACACCAAAGATCCTTTTCATGGCCAAACTTACTGCAGAATAGGGCCGTCACTACGTGTTTGCCATCTAAACGTAGAGGCACCTATCAAGGCCCAAGTGCGACTTGCTGGGACGTTTCCTCGTAATCCAGGTGGTTCGACGCGCTCCTGCTCCAATAATTTCCTGTACAGCCGACGACGAGAGCCAGCTACCACCATCCTAAGCAGGGACTACCAACGTCACGTGAAATTCCATTTCAAGGACCTCACCACAATGAACGCAGAAAACAACATACTGACAGGCATCATCATCGTCAAAATCAATTATGTATCTGTGATAAATGTATATAAACCTCCAAGAACCACATGGAGCCCAAACATGCTGCCTGCTGTGACCAATCCCGCGGTTTTCGCCGGTGAATAGGTCATCGACTGGGCAGCAACTAGTTACCTGTTCATTCTGTTTGACGCTAAAGATGAAGGCACCATCCATTCCGCACGATGGAGGAAGAATTCAAACCTTTACCTGTGCTTTGTGTCGTGTTCAAGTTCGGGTAAACTGCCGTGTGCTTCCAGAATGGTTCTGGACAATTCCCGAACAGTTAGCACAGGCCAGGCTCGGTGCATATCAGGGTCAAAATTCTGATGATCACGTCCACCCCTGTGCCATGATGCAACTTAAGAAAGTGCAACTGGGAACCTTTTATTGACGCCATCGTGTGCACTGTCTACCTGAATCCACCAAAGTCAGAAAACTATGAACGTTTCACCAAGATTGTCCTCAAGCAGCCCGCTCACAAATTCCATGGAGTTACTGGGCAGAATACACTCCATGCTGGAAAGGAAAAAGCGAGTTCCTGCTCCAGAAATACAGTCAGGAAGCCCAGAGTGTGGAAAAGCTCTCCTAGACTCCCTAAATGAATCCAGGAGCCAAAGGTGGACAGAAGCGATGCAGTCATTAGATTTCAAGCCATAAAGCCTGGTGCCTCCTGAGATACCAAGGAGCGGCACCACCACCGAGAAACAAGACCGCCAATGTACCCATCAATGCCATCGCCACACAGATGCTATTGAATGGAAAGATCTCTACAGATCGGCAAACAAGACAGCGAGTGAAATGAAAACTCCACCAATTAATAGCGGAATGTGCACCGACAACAGCCTTGTTATCCCCCTTCAATGAAGAAGAGGTCATTGATGCCATGAAAGCCACCAGATCAGGAAAGGCCACAGGATTAAATGGGATTTATCCAGAGTTCCTTAAACACCTTGGCCAAAAAGGATGCCACTGGCTGGCCAGATTGTTTTCAGACATTATGTCCTTAGGCAAGTTCCCCAAAAATGGCGACAAATGAAGGTCATTGCCATTCTGGAAATCAACCGCAAACCCAAATAAGTTCTGCCCCATATATCTGCTTTTTACAGTGTACAGACTTCTATAGAGGATGCTACTGACCTGTATGTCACCGATCTTCGAGGAAACTATACCAACTGAACAGGCTGGCTTCAGCCCTGGCCACAGCATTTGCTATCAAGTGTTGTAACTCACCACACACATTAAAGCTGGCTACAAGTGCAAAAACATCACAGGGGCCGCTTTCATCGACCAATCACTGGCCTATGACACAGTATGGTGGGAAGGCCTCATGCTAAAGCTGTCTAAGGTCATCAGATCCCAGCAAACCCTCAGACTTCTATCATCGCTACTGTCTAACCGGCCATACCGTGTCCACCTAGAGAACACTGTCAGCAGAGCCCACTTCCTCAGTAACGGGCTCCCACAAGGATCAGTGCTTTCTGTGGCACTTTTAACATATAGATATAAGTGACCTCCCTGTCACCGTCGGCCGGAAATTTGGCTACGCCGATGACCTAGCACTTGCCGTCCAAAGAACGACTCAAAATTGAGGTGCAAAATGACCTGTGCGAAGACCTCAAGAAACTTGAAACGTACTTCAAGTACTGGAGGCTCCGCCCAAACCCAAGGAAAACTGTTGTAACGTTATTCCACCTGAACAATGCAAGCGCCGACCAGAAACTGGCCGTCACTTTCTGTGGCGAAGAGGTCCAGCACGACAAGTACATCAAATACCTCGGTGTAACTCTTGCCAGCAGCCTCGCCTTCCACATAATTTGCAGAATACTGCTGTAAAAACAAAATTGCGAGTTAATCTCGTTCATAAACTGGCCGGAACAACATGGGGAGCAAATTGCAACAACCCTCCGGACGGCCCCCACAGCACTAGTCTTCTCTGCGGCAGGATATTGTGCCTGAGCCTGGAACAAAAGCGTGCACACAAAGGTGGTGGACACAAAGGTAAATGCATCCATGAGGATCATCTCAGGGATGCTAAAGAGCACACCATTGCAGTGGCTTTCGGTCCTCGCAAATATCGATCCTACGCAGCTCTGTCGCGATGCTGCATCTGTGACGGAGTACTGCAAGGCCATCGTAAATCCAAACCTCCCAATAAACAAAGACATCTCCATGCCCCCACCACACAGGCTCAAAATCCAGAAAACTTTTCTGGCAATATGCAAGGAACATACATGATGATGACAAGACCACCAAAGCACGATGAGAGGAAACCTGGGCAAACACCAAAATCTTGCAGAAATCCATCATCAGCGACCCTGAAATCCTCCCAACAGGATCTCATCTACCGAAGAAGATCTGGTCCTCCTTGAATCAGATCCGGACACTCCGTGGAAGATGTGGACACTTGTGACTGTGGTGCAAGATCTCAGACCGTGCAACATATCAGATCATTCAACGGCGATCTGAAACAAATCCATGCGGCTACTCCTGGAGAAGTCGAATCAATATCAAATCTCGAAATCAATTTGTTATCTGTTGCTGTCCCCAAAAATGCCATACAAAAGAATAAGAAAGGGATACATAGACTCATAGAGCTATATTGCGACTAATAGAGATACATATAGACACATGGGAGACTCACAGAGTTACATAGAGACACATAGAGATAGACAGAGACTTTGTGAAAAGTGGGCTAAATTTTTCCCAATCCGAGCCAGCTGGCTCAACAAATGTAATTCACTAAACTAATGGACTAACCGACCAACTAACCAACTAACTATCTTTTCCCGGGAACAGAACCTGTCCACGATGCTGGCCAGCTTGAAGTTTTTCTCGAGCTGCTTCCGCATCTCCTCCTTGGAGCCAAAGGGCAAGACCCTGCGGCACTCGGGGCAGGCGCAGGCACCGTCGCGCCACACGCTCACGATGCATTCTCTGCAGAAGGTGTGTGGGCAGCCCAGCAGCACGGGGTCGACGTAGAGGTGCAGGCAGATAGAGCAAGTCAGCTCCTCCTCCAGGCCCCGGTCCCGGCCACCTGCTGCTGCCGCCGCTGCCATGCTGAGTGGAGCCGATCCGGTCTGCTCCAGCAAATCCTAACGAGGTGGGACAGGTGGCCAAAATAGACAACAACAACAAAATCATAAAGTTTGGAGACAATTTTGAGTAGGTGTATCTCTGCGTTGTGTTCTGTCCTCCGGAAAAGTGGGGCGACTCGACAACAGCTGAGCACGAGGGTGTTTGCGGAATGGCTGAACTTTAGATCAAACTTGTTCTTCCAAAGGGCAATTGCGTATCTGCAATAGCGACATCCAAAACGTGTCGAGCATAGCGCTCAATAATCGTGCTCTGTGCAAGATGCACCTGGTCAGACTCGTCTACCCTGTATCTGCTTCTTTATTTATTTCATTTCCCGTTTAAAAATTATTTCAACTAAACTATATTTTTTCGTTATTTCAACAGGTAAGGCTCACCGAGCTATGTAGTTATTTTTTAGAAGCAACCAGGCCACAAATTATAGCTCAAAGAAGTAGCTTATCATCACGTCCAAATTTACAGTGATCAAAATGCCTAGGGATTCATAGAGACGCACAGATATGCAATGAGAACCATACATGTTTATATGCATGTTTATTAAACTTATTTCACACCGTAAATAGCCAACAATGCTACATGGAGGTGCGGGGAAATCTGCACTGGTGCCTGCTTGAGGGCGAGATTAGCAAATAAAACAAAGACTGATTAATTGATCGATGTCACCGTGGAACAGGTCCAGGTTATGAAAATGCTGGGGCCCTAAGCTACGTCGTGCTTAAGAGGCCCCATCATATCGGAATTAAAATACAGTACACAGATACCCATAGAGACACCACAGAGATGCATAGAAATGCAGAGATACATATAGACTAATCTATGTTAATTTTACCAGGTAAGGTCCACTGAGCTGTGTAGATCTTTTTGAGAAGCGACCTGGCCACCACAAATTATAGCTCAACGAAGTGGCTCATTATCATCACCATTATGTGGAGATTTAAAGCTGCAGCCAAATACTCTAAACGCATCACGTTGATTCTGAAGGGGAGGGAACAACCGGAGAACCCGGAGAAAAATCCACGCAGTGACAACCACGGGGAGAGACAAAAATTACAAATAAACAGCAGCAGGCATCGTCAGGGTCGGGATGGAACCCACGACCTCCTGTACCCCGGGCGAGGTAGTCAACATCTACGTAGCTACCGTGAAGTGGAGATACGCAGAGCCCCAAGCATGGGCGATTTATGACAATGCTGGGGCCCTAAGATATTTCTATTTGTCAACGGGCTATGTAAAAAAAAGTAGAACGTGTGTACGATTGTAAGTTTTGTTCATACTTAAGAGGGCCCCCGTCGTTAATGAATGCCAGGCTGACTTAGCTGTAGCTCACTTAGCCGAGGCCGAAATCTGACCCTGCCACAGAACGAAGAAGCCGTCAAAGCCACCACCCCCCTCAAGGCCACGTAATTGTTGGCCAGGTTATGATTCCTTGGGGTTTACTGGTTAACGCGACCAATCGGGTTGGCGCCGCTGTTATAGACAATGTGAGGATCTGTATTTATCAACTGAAGGAGTAATCCGGATGGAGCTATGAAGCTCTTTGTTTCAGATGTCCAGTAAAGAGTTATGGATCAGAGAATTAAATCGACAACAATACAAAACAACAATACACACAGAATATATACTGTTAGTATACCACACTCAGTCAGTACACACACAGAGAGTAAACCACACAGTATACACCGAGTACACACACAGTCAATACACACACAGTACACACACACAGAGTACACCACACAGTATGCAGTGTACTTACAGTCAGTTCACACATAATAATAAACCAGTCTACACAGTGTAAACACAGTCAATACACACAGACTACACCACACAGTATGCAGTGTGCACACATTAGTCCACACACACAATACACCACACAGTATACACAAAGTACACTCAGCCAGCACATACACAGAGTACACCACGCTGTATACACCGTGTACACATTGTCAGTACACACACAGTATACACAGTGTAAACACAGTATATATACACTCATACAGTCCACCATGTAACATAAATAGTGTACAGTCAGTACACACAGATTACACCACCCAGTATAGACAGTGTACACACAAACACAGCACACCACACAGTATAAACAGTGTACACACAAACACAGCACACCACACAGTATAAACAGTGTACACATAGTATGCACACGATGCAGAGACAGACTACACCACACAGTACACAGTGTACACACAGTCTACACCACACAGTATACAGACTACACCACACAGTACACAGTGTACACACAGTCTACACCACACAGTATACACAGACTACACCACACAGTACACGCAGACTACACCACACAGTATACACAGTGTACACACAGTCAGTTCACACGCACAATAATACACCACAGTCTACATAGTGTAAACACAGTCAACACACAGAGTACACCACACAGTATACACAGTGTACACACAGACTACACCAAACAGTACACACAGACTACACCACACAGTATACACAGTGTACACACAGACTACACCACACAGTGTACACACAGACTACACCACACAGTACACAGTGTACACACAGTCTACACAGACTACACCACACAGTATACACAGTGTACACACAGTACACACAGACTACACCACACAGTATACACAGTGTACACACAGTGTACACACAGACTACACCACACAGTATACACAGTGTACACACAGTACACACAGACTACACCACAAAGTATACACAGTGTACACACAGAGTACACCACACAGTACACACAGACTACACACAGTACACACAGACTACACCACACAGTACACACAGACTACACCACACAGTATACACAGTGTACACACAGAGTACACCACACAGTACACACAGACTACACCACACAGTACACGCAGACTACACCACACAGTATACAGTGTACACACAGTACACACAGACTACACCACGCAGTATACACAGTGTACACACAGACTACACCACAGTACACAGTGTACACACAGACTACACCACAGTATACACAGTGTACACACATACTACACCACACAGTATACAGTGTACACACAGTACACACAGACTACACCACACAGTATACACAGTGTACACACAGAGTACACCACACAGTACACACAGACTACACCACACAGTACACACAGTGTACACACAGACTACACCACAGTATACACAGTGTACACACAGACTACACCACACAGTACACAGTGTACACACAGACTACACCACACAGTATACACAGTATACACACAGACTACACCACACAGTATACACAGTGTACACACAGTGTACACACAGACTACACCACACAGTATACACAGTGTGTACACAGTACACACAGACTACACCACACAGTATACACAGTGTACACACAGTACACACAGACCTCACCACACGGTATACACAGTGTACACACAGTACACACAGACTACACCACAGTATACACAGTGTACATACAGACTACACCACACAGTATACACAGACTACACCACACAGTTCACGCAGACTACACCACACAGTATACACAGTGTACACACAGTACACACAGACTACACCACACAGTATACACAGTGTACACACAGTACACACAGACTACACCACACAGTATACAGTGTACACACAGTGTACACCACACAGTACACACAGACTACACCACACAGTATACAGTGTACACACAGTACACACAGACTACACCACAGAATACACAGTGTACACACAGACTACACCACACAGTATACACAGTGTACACACAGTACACACAGACTACACCACACAGTATACACAGTGTACACACAGTACACACAGACTACACCACAAAGTATACACAGTGTACACACATTACACACAGACTACACCACACAGTATACACAGTGTACACACAGACTACACCATACAGTACACACAGACTACACCACACAGTATACACAGACTACACCACATAGTACACAGTGTACACACAGACTACACCACACAGTGTACACAGTGTACACACAGTACACACAGACTACACCACACAGTGTACACACAGTGTACACACAGACTACACCTCACAGTATACACAGTGTACACACAGACTACACCACACAGTACACACAGACTACACCACACAGTATACACAGTGTACACACAGTACACACAGACTACACCACACAGTATACACAGTGTACAAACAGTACACACAGACTACACCACACAGTATACACAGTGTACACACAGACTACACCACACAGTATACACAGTGTACACACAGACTACACCACACAGTATACACAGTGTACACACAGACTACACCACACAGTATACACAGTGTACACACAGTACACACAGACTACACCACACAGTATACACAGTGTACACACAGTACACACAGACTACACCACACAGTATACACAGTGTACACACAGTACACACAGACTACACCACAAAGTATACACAGTGTACACAAAGTACACACAGACTACACCACACAGTATACACAGTGTACACACAGTACACACAGACTACACCACACAGTATACACAGTGTACACACAGTACACACAGACTACACCACACAGTATACAGTGTACACACAGTGTACACCACACAGTACACACAGACTACACCACACAGTATACAGTGTACACAGAGTACACACAGACTACACCACAGAATACACAGTGTACACACAAACTACACCACACAGTATACACAGTGTACACACAGTACACACAGACTACACCACACAGTATACACAGTGTACACACAGTACACACAGACTACACCACAAAGTATACACAGTGTACACACAGTACACACAGACTACACCACACAGTATACACAGTGTACACACAGACTACACCATACAGTACACACAGACTACACCACACAGTATACACAGACTACACCACATAGTACACAGTGTACACACAGACTACACCACACAGTGTACACAGTGTACACACAGTACACAAAGACTACACCACACAGTACACACAGTGTACACACAGTGTACACACAGACTACACCTCACAGTATACACAGTGTACACACAGACTACACCACACAGTATACAGTGTACACACAGTGTACACCACACAGTACACACAGACTACACCACACAGTATACAGTGTACACACAGTACACACAGACTACACCACAGAATACACAGTGTACACACAGACTACACCACACAGTATACACAGTGTACACACAGTACACACAGACTACACCACACAGTATACACAGTGTACACACAGTACACACAGACTACACCACAAAGTATACACAGTGTACACACATTACACACAGACTACACCACACAGTATACACAGTGTACACACAGACTACACCATACAGTACACACAGACTACACCACACAGTATACACAGACTACACCACATAGTACACAGTGTACACACAGACTACACCACACAGTGTACACAGTGTACACACAGTACACACAGACTACACCACACAGTGTACACACAGTGTACACACAGACTACACCTCACAGTATACACAGTGTACACACAGACTACACCACACAGTACACACAGACTACACCACACAGTATACACAGTGTACACACAGTACACACAGACTACACCACACAGTATACACAGTGTACAAACAGTACACAAAGACTACACCACACAGTATACACAGTGTACACACAGACTACACCACACAGTATACACAGTGTACACACAGACTACACCACACAGTATACACAGTGTACACACAGACTACACCACACAGTATACACAGTGTACACACAGACTACACCACACAGTATACACAGTGTACACACAGTACACACAGACTACACCACACAGTATACACAGTGTACACACAGTACACACAGACTACACCACACAGTATACACAGTGTACACACAGTACACACAGACTACACCACAAAGTATACACAGTGTACACAAAGTACACACAGACTACACCACACAGTATACACAGTGTACACACAGTACACACAGACTACACCACACAGTATACACAGACTACACCACATAGTACACAGTGTACACACAGACTACACCACACAGTGTACACAGTGTACACACAGTACACACAGACTACACCACACAGTGTACACACAGTGTACACACAGACTACACCTCACAGTATACACAGTGTACACACAGACTACACCACACAGTACACACAGACTACACCACACAGTATACACAGTGTACACACAGTACACACAGACTACACCACACAGTATACACAGTGTACAAACAGTACACAAAGACTACACCACACAGTATACACAGTGTACACACAGACTACACCACACAGTATACACAGTGTACACACAGACTACACCACACAGTATACACAGTGTACACACAGACTACACCACACAGTATACACAGTGTACACACAGACTACACCACACAGTATACACAGTGTACACACAGTACACACAGACTACACCACACAGTATACACAGTGTACACACAGTACACACAGACTACACCACACAGTATACACAGTGTACACACAGTACACACAGACTACACCACAAAGTATACACAGTGTACACAAAGTACACACAGACTACACCACACAGTATACACAGTGTACACACAGTACACACAGACTACACCACACAGTATACACAGTGTACACACAGTACACACAGACTACACCACACAGTATACAGTGTACACACAGTGTACACCACACAGTACACACAGACTACACCACACAGTATACAGTGTACACACAGTACACACAGACTACACCACAGAATACACAGTGTACACACAGACTACACCACACAGTATACACAGTGTACACACAGTACACACAGACTACACCACACAGTATACACAGTGTACACACAGTACACACAGACTACACCACAAAGTATACACAGTGTACACACATTACACACAGACTACACCACACAGTATACACAGTGTACACACAGACTACACCATACAGTACACACAGACTACACCACACAGTATACACAGACTACACCACATAGTACACAGTGTACACACAGACTACACCACACAGTGTACACAGTGTACACACAGTACACACAGACTACACCACACAGTGTACACACAGTGTACACACAGACTACACCTCACAGTATACACAGTGTACACACAGACTACACCACACAGTACACACAGACTACACCACACAGTATACACAGTGTACACACAGTACACACAGACTACACCACACAGTATACACAGTGTACAAACAGTACACAAAGACTACACCACACAGTATACACAGTGTACACACAGACTACACCACACAGTATACACAGTGTACACACAGACTACACCACACAGTATACACAGTGTACACACAGACTACACCACACAGTATACACAGTGTACACACAGACTACACCACACAGTATACACAGTGTACACACAGTACACACAGACTACACCACACAGTATACACAGTGTACACACAGTACACACAGACTACACCACACAGTATACACAGTGTACACACAGTACACACAGACTACACCACAAAGTATACACAGTGTACACAAAGTACACACAGACTACACCACACAGTATACACAGTGTACACACAGTACACACAGACTACACCACACAGTATACACAGACTACACCACATAGTACACAGTGTACACACAGACTACACCACACAGTGTACACAGTGTACACACAGTACACACAGACTACACCACACAGTGTACACACAGTGTACACACAGACTACACCTCACAGTATACACAGTGTACACACAGACTACACCACACAGTACACACAGACTACACCACACAGTATACACAGTGTACACACAGTACACACAGACTACATCACACAGTATACACAGTGTACACACAGTGTACACACAGACTACACCACACAGTATACACAGTGTACAAACAGTACACACAGACTACACCACACAGTATACACAGTGTACACACAGACTACACCACACAGTATACACAGTGTACACACAGACTACACCACACAGTATACACAGTGTACACACAGACTACACCACACAGTATACACAGTGTACACACAGACTACACCACACAGTATACACAGTGTACACACAGTACACACAGACTACACCACACAGTATACACAGTGTACACACAGTACACACAGACTACACCACACAGTATACACAGTGTACACACAGTACACACAGACTACACCACAAAGTATACACAGTGTACACAAAGTACACACAGACTACACCACACAGTATACACAGTGTACACACAGACTACACCACACAGTATACACAGTGTACACACAGTACACACAGACTACACCACAGTATACACAGTGTACACACAGACTACACCACACAGTACACACAGACTACACCACACAGTATACACAGTGTACACACAGACTACACCACACAGTACACACAGACTACACCACACAGTATACACAGTGTACACACAGACTACACCACACAGTATACACAGTGTACACACAGTACACACAGACTACACCACACAGTATACACAGTGTACACACAGTACACACAGACTACACCACACAGTATACAGTGTACACACAGTGTACACCACACAGTACACACAGACTACACCACACAGTATACAGTGTACACACAGTACACACAGACTACACCACAGAATACACAGTGTACACACAGTGTACACACAGACTACACCACACAGTACACACAGTGTACACACAGACTACACCACACAGTATACACAGTGTACACACAGTACACACAGACTACACCACACAGTATACACAGTGTACACACAGTACACACAGACTACACCACAAAGTATACACAGTGTACACACAGTACACACAGACTACACCACACAGTATACACAGTGTACACACAGACTACACCACACAGTATACACAGTGTACAAACAGTACACACAGACTACACCACACAGTATACACAGTGTACACACAGACTACACCACACAGTATACACAGTGTACACACAGACTACACCACACAGTATACACAGTGTACACACAGACTACACCACACAGTATACACAGTGTACACACAGTACACACAGACTACACCACACAGTACACAGTTTACACACAGACTACACCACACAGTATACACAGTGTACACACAGTACACAGACTACACCACACAGTACACACAGACTACACCACACAGTATACAGTGTACACACAGTACACACAGACTACACCACAGAATACACAGTGTACACACAGTGTACACACAGACTACACCACACAGTACACACAGTGTACACACAGACTACACCACACAGTATACACAGTGTACACACAGTACACACAGACTACACCACACAGTATACACAGTGTACACACAGTACACACAGACTACACCACAAAGTATACACAGTGTACACACAGTACACACAGACTACACCACACAGTATACACAGTGTACACACAGACTACACCACACAGTATACACAGTGTACAAACAGTACACACAGACTACACCACACAGTATACACAGTGTACACACAGACTACACCACACAGTATACACAGTGTACACACAGACTACACCACACAGTATACACAGTGTACACACAGACTACACCACACAGTATACACAGTGTACACACAGTACACACAGACTACACCACACAGTACACAGTTTACACACAGACTACACCACACAGTATACACAGTGTACACACATTACACAGACTACACCACACAGTACACACAGACTACACCACACAGTACACACAGAGCACACCACACAGTACACACAGTGTATACACAGACTACACCACACAGTATACACAGTGTACACACAGACTACACCACACAGTACACACAGACTACACACAGTACACACAGAGTACACCACACAGTACACACAGACTACACCACACAGTATACACAGTGTACACACAGACTACACCACACAGTATACACACAGTACACACAGACTACACCACAGTATACACAGTGTTCACACAGACTACACCACACAGTATACAGTGTACACACAGTACATACAGACTACACCACACAGTATACATAGTGTACACAGTACACACAGACTACACCACACAGTATACACAGTGTACACACAGACTACACAAGACTACACCACACAGTATACACAGTGTACATACAGACTACACCACACAGTATACACAGTGTACACACAGTACACACAGACTACACCACACAGTATACACAGTGTACACACAGACTACACCACACAGTATACACAGTGTACACACAGACTACACCACACTGTATACACAGTGTACACACAGACTACACCACACAGTATACACAGTGTACACACAGACTACACCACACAGTATACACAGTGTACACACAGACTACACCACACAGTATACACAGTGTACACACAGTACACACAGACTACACCACACAGTACACAGTTTACACACAGACTACACCACACAGTATACACAGTGTACACACAGTACACAGACTACACCACACAGTACACACAGACTACACCACACAGTATACAGTGTACACACAGTACACACAGACTACACCACAGAATACACAGTGTACACACAGTGTACACACAGACTACACCACACAGTACACACAGTGTACACACAGACTACACCACACAGTATACACAGTGTACACACAGTACACACAGACTACACCACACAGTATACACAGTGTACACACAGTACACACAGACTACACCACAAAGTATACACAGTGTACACACAGTACACACAGACTACACCACACAGTATACACAGTGTACACACAGACTACACCACACAGTATACACAGTGTACAAACAGTACACACAGACTACACCACACAGTATACACAGTGTACACACAGACTACACCACACAGTATACACAGTGTACACACAGACTACACCACACAGTATACACAGTGTACACACAGACTACACCACACAGTATACACAGTGTACACACAGTACACACAGACTACACCACACAGTACACAGTTTACACACAGACTACACCACACAGTATACACAGTGTACACACAGTACACAGACTACACCACACAGTACACACAGACTACACCACACAGTACACACAGAGCACACCACACAGTACACACAGTGTATACACAGACTACACCACACAGTATACACAGTGTACACACAGACTACACCACACAGTACACACAGACTACACACAGTACACACAGAGTACACCACACAGTACACACAGACTACACCACACAGTATACACAGTGTACACACAGACTACACCACACAGTATACACACAGTACACACAGACTACACCACAGTATACACAGTGTTCACACAGACTACACCACACAGTATACAGTGTACACACAGTACATACAGACTACACCACACAGTATACATAGTGTACACAGTACACACAGACTACACCACACAGTATACACAGTGTACACACAGACTACACAAGACTACACCACACAGTATACACAGTGTACATACAGACTACACCACACAGTATACACAGTGTACACAGAGTACACACAGACTACACCACACAGTATACACAGTGTACACACAGACTACACCACACAGTATACACAGTGTACACACAGACTACACCACACTGTATACACAGTGTACACATAGACTACACCACACAGTATACACAGTGTACACACAGTACACACAGACTACACCACACAGTATACACACAGTATACACAGACTACACAGAGTGTATACGGTACACACAGAGTACAGTACACATACACACAGAGTACAGTACATACACACAGAGTACAGTACATACACACAGAGTACAGTACACCCACAGAGTGCAGTACACCCACCCAGAGTACAGTACACCCACAGAGTACAGTACACCCACAGAGTACAGTACACACACCTAGTACAGTACACACACCTAGTACAGTACACCCACGGAGTACAGTACACCCACGGAGTACAGTACACCCACAGAGTACAGTACACCCACAGAGTACAGTACACCCACAGAGTACAGTACACCCGCAGAGTACAGTACACCCACAGAGTACAGTACACCCACAGAGTACAGTACACCCACAGAGTACAGTACACCCACAGAGTACAGTACACCCACAGAGTACAGTACACCCACAGAGTACACCACTCATGCAGTCCCACCTCAGCACGATCCTCGCAGTCAGGACGGTGCTGAAACGTTCAACTATTTAGGCTGTCAACTAAAACACAACCGTGGGCCCGTGACCCCGTGTCTGGGCATCTACACTATGATCATCATCATGGAAACGTCGTCCCATGTCCGTGCACCGAAGAGGGAGAACGCCACCCAGCTGAGTCCCCTGCTCGCTACGCGTGGTCTCTCAGAACTCTGCTCTGGGGAGTCAACTTCCTTAGAGGTGGCGGAATTATTTTACCTCAACACCTCCACTCCCACCTCTACACCCTACCCCACCTCCACTCCCACCTCTACACCCTACCCCACCTTCACTCCCACCTCTACACCCTACCCCACCTCCACTCCCACCTTTACACCCTACCCCACCTCCACTCCCCACCTCTACACCCTACCCCACCTCCACTCCCCACCTCTACACCCTACCCCACCTCCACTCCCACCTCTACACCCTACCCCACCTCCACTCCCCACCTCTACACCCTACCCCACCTCCACTCCCACCTTTACACCCTACCCCACCTCCACTCCCACCTCTACACCCTACCCCACCTCCACTCCCACCTCTACACCCTACCCCACCTCCACTCCCACCTCTACACCCTACCCCACCTCCACTCCCACCTTTACACCCTACCCCACGTCCACTCCCACCTCTACACCCTACCCCACCTTCACTCCCACCTTTACACCCTACCCCACCTCCACTCCCACCTTTACACCCTACCCCACCTCCACTCCCACCTCTACACCCTACCCCACCTCCACTCCCACCTCTACACCCTACCCCACCTCCACTCCCACCTCTACACCCTACCCCACCTCCACTCCCACCTTTACACCCTACCCCACCTCCACTCCCACCTCTACACCCTACCCCACCTCCACTCCCACCGCTACACCCTACCCCACCTCCACTCCCACCTTTACACCCTACCCCACCTCCACTCCCACCTCTACACCCTACCCCACCTCCACTCCCACCTCTACACCGTACCTCACCTCCACTCCCACCTTACACGCTACCCCACCATCTAAGCAACCTGTAGCAGACGTCTAAACACTTGCTCGTTAGTGTGTTAAGTTTCGTTGAGCCGGCTGGGTGAGAATTTGGTAGAAACCCAGCCCACTTTTCAAGCAGTCTCTAAGTATCTCTAGGAGTCTCTCTGTGTATCTCTATGAGTGTCTCTATGTATCTCTATGAGTCTCTCTATGTATATGAGTCTCTCTGTGTATCTCTATGAGTCTCTCTATGTACAGTGAGGGAAAAAAGTATTTGATCCCCTGCTGATTTTGTACGTTTGCCCACTGACAAAGAAATGATCAGTATATAATTTTAATGGTAGGTTTATTTGAACAGTGAGAGACAGAATAACAACAACAAAATCCAGAAAAACGCATGTCAAAAATTTTATAAATTGATTTGCATTTTAATGAGGGAAGTAATTATTTGACCCCCTCTCAATCAGAAAGATTTCTGGCTCCCAGGTAACTTTTATACAGGTAATGAGCTGAGATTAGGAGCACACTCTTAAAGGGAGTGCTCCTAATCTCAGCTTGTTACCTGTGTAAAATACACCTGTCCACAGAAACAATCAATCAGATTACAAACTCTCCACCATGGCCAAGACCAAAGAGCTCTCCAAGGATGTCAGGGACAAGATTGTAGACCTACACAAGGCTGGAATGGGCAACAAGACCATTGACAAGTAGCTTGGCGAGAAGGTGTCAACAGTTGGTGCGATTATTCGCAAATGGAAGAAACACAAAAGAACTGTCAATCTCCCTCGGCCTGGGGCTCCATGCAAGATCTCACCTCGTGGAGTTGCAATGATCATGAGAATGGTGAGGAATCAGGCCAGAACTACACGGGAGGATCTTGTCAATGATCTCAAAGCAGCTGGGACCATAGTCACCAAGAAAACAATTGGTAACACACTATGCCGTGAAGGACTGAAATCTTTTCTAGATTTGAAGCTTTCGTGACTGCCAGGATCCATACTCTTTGGTTCTATTCGGTAAAGTCACGTAGGTAAAAAATAAAACAACAAAAATCACGACGTTTCGGCCACAACACAAAAGGATACTTGTGTTGTGGCCGAAAAGTCGTGATTTTTGTTGTTTTATTTTTTACCCACGTGACTTTACCGAATAGAACCAAACAGTATGGATCCTTGCAGTCACAAAAGCTTCAAATCTAGAATTGATAGCCTCTACAGGGAGGGTTTTCACCTATCTGTGAGAGCTTTTAACAGACGAGACAAGAAGTCACAGCTCATCGAGACGCTAACCTTCCTCAAAAGATGCCGCGACCACAAGGTAATACCCATCGCCTTCACACTCACTTCTGCTGCTGTGTCCTCACCGAATTCTAAACAGATTCACACAGCTTAAAGGACGCGACCTGGGCTTGGCTGTCTTCACTC
This sequence comes from Petromyzon marinus, assembly GCF_048934315.1. Classification (NCBI taxonomy): domain Eukaryota; kingdom Metazoa; phylum Chordata; class Hyperoartia; order Petromyzontiformes; family Petromyzontidae; genus Petromyzon; species Petromyzon marinus. The sequence continues at coordinate 5,406,517 of NC_133748.1, read as the reverse complement.
CAACGCTGTCCTCTGGACAGTACAGTCCCTTCACCTGATGAAGGCCACTTGTGTTGTGGCCAAAACGTCGTGATTTTTGTTGTTTTATTTTTTACCTACGTGACTTTACCGAATAGGACTGAAATCCTGCAGCGCCAGCAAGGTCCCCCCTGCTCAAGAAAGCACATATACATGCCCGTCTGAAGTTTGCCAATGAACATCTGAATGATTCAGAGGACAACTGGGTGAAAGTGTTGTGGTCAGATGAGACCAAAATGGAGCTCTTTGGCATCAACTCAACTCGCCGTGTTTGGAGGAGGAGGAATGCTGCCTATGACCCCAAGAACACCATCCCCACCGTCAAACATGGAGGTGGAAACATTATGCTTTGGGGGTGTTTTTTCTGCTAAGGGGACAGGACAACTTCACCGCATCAAAGGAACGATGGACGGGGCCATGTACCGTCAAATCTTGGGTGAGAACCTCCTTCCCTCAGCCAGGGCATTGAAAATGGGTTGTGGATGGGTATTCCAGCATGACAATGACCCAAAACACACGGCCAAGGCAACAAAGGAGTGGCTCAAGAAGAAGCACATTAAGGTCCTGGAGTGGCCTAGCCAGTCTCCAGACCTTAATCCCATAGAAAATCTGTGGAGGGAGCTGAAGGTTCGAGTTGCCAAACGTCAGCCTCGAAACCTTAATGACTTGGAGATCTGCAAAGAGGAGTGGGACAAAATCCCTCCTGAGATGTGTGCAAACCTGGTGGCCAACTACAAGAAACGTCTGACCTCTGTGATTGCCAACAAGGGTTTTGCCACCAAGTACTAAGTCTTGTTTTGCAGAGGGGTCAAATACTTATTTCCCTGATTAAAATGCAAATCAATTTATAACATTTTTACATGCGTTTTTCTGGATTTTTGTTGTTGTTATTCTGTCTCTCACTGTTCAAATAAACCTACCATTAAAATTATAGACTGATCATTTATTTGTCAGTCAGCAAACGTACAAAATCAGCAGGGGATCAAATACTTGTTCCCTCACTGTATCTCTGTGAGTCTCTATACATCGCTATGTATCTCTATGAGTCTCTCTATGTATCTCTATGAGTCTCTCTATGTATCTCTATGAGTCTCCATACATCGCTATGTATCTCTATGCATCTCTTTATGTATCTCTGCGTCTCTCTGTGTATCTCTATGAGTCTCTCTGTGTATCTCTATAAGTCTCTCTATGTATCTCTATGAGTCTCTCAATGTATCGGTATGAGTCTATATGTATCTCTGTACATCGCTATGTATCTCTATGCGTCTCTCTATGTATCTCTATGAGTCTCTCTATGTATCTCTATGAGTCTCTGTGTGTATCTTTGAGTCTCTCTGTGTATCTCTATGAGTCTATGTATCTCTGAATCTCTATACATCGCTATGTATCTCTATGCGTCTCTCTATGTATCTCTATGAGTCTCTCTGTGTATCTCTGAGTTTCTCTATGTATCTCTGAATCTCTATACATCGCTATGTATCTCTATACATCGCTATGTATCTCTGAGTCTGTGTATCTCTATGAGTCTCTCTATGTATCTCTATGAGTCTCTCTGTGTATCTCTATGAGTCTCTCTATGTATCTCTATGAGTCTCTATACATCGCTATGTATCTCTATGAGTCTCTCTGTGTATCTCTATGAGTCTCTCTATGTATATCTATGTTAGTCAATTTACTTATTAAGTTTGTTGATAGAACTGGGCCAGGACTGGGAAAAAACTAGCCCACTTTTCACAAATCCTCTATGCATAGCTGGGTGTCTCTATGAGTCTCTCTCTGTGTGTTACTTCATTTATTAGATGTGTTGAGCCAACTGGGCATAATTGGCAAATAAACCTAACCCATTTTAACCCAGGCAACCGTGAAATATTTACCTTACGGACCCGGTCGGACCAGTTTGGGAATGTAAAATCCACGGACGTCAGAACTCGGCACACAAACACGAACTCGCGTGCATTTCATGGAAGGTGCTCTAAATAGACTGCAATGTACTGGGTGTGTCCGAAAATGAATAGTGTATACCGAGAAACGGAACGTTAAATAGTTTGTTATTCAATTAAACACACAGTAGCAGTACTAATCGGGATTATAAGTTCTTTTCATTTTTTATTTTTATTTTTCTACCTATGTGACTTTACCGAAAAAAACAAAGTGTATGGATCCTTGCAGTCACGAAAACATCAAATCTAGAATTGTATAAGTGTTGTAGTGTACAGTGCAGTGTATAGTGGATGCAGTCGCAGTGCATAGTGTAGTGTATAGTGTGTAGTAGTATATAGTGTAATATATAGTAGTGTAGTGTGTAGTTCTGTACTGTATAGCATAGTACGGCATGTTGTGTTCGTATGTTGAACTTCTTTCGCACCATACGTAGCCCACCGTATTACTCGGAGGTGTGGGGGCGACAAGAAACTATGGGTATCTGTGTGAGTCTATGGGTATCTGTTTGAATCTATGTATGTGGAGCGTCGGACCTTCATGATGGTTCGCGGGTCCGAGTAAAACTACGTGGCCGGGAGTCTGAGCCATTCCCTGTACATCTTGGGGTGCGACAGGGATGTCCTCGGGCTCCCACATTATTGAACATCTATTTCGACCACGTAGTTCGTGAAGCCTTCAGTAGCTGTACCGGAGGAATTTCCATCTGGTACAGATACAATGGTAGGCTGATCGATGCCCGAATGCGGTCAAGGGATGGCTCCCTATTGGTCAACCACATTATGTATGCCGACGACCTGGTAATTGCAGCTCACTCAGAGGAGGAGTTGGAGGCGCTGCTGCTGAAACTGGAGTGTGCCACTAAGAGGTGGGATTTACCATCAGCCCCACCAAAACGAAGCACCTGCCTGGGTATTTTGTACCATTGGGCACTCCACCTCCACAACTCCCAATTGGTGATGGGGCAGTTGTAGAGAGATTGGAGAGTTTCCCATACCTGGGCAGTGTGCTTATGACCGGCTCCGGTTTAACAGCAAAGGTCTCACTCCGAATCAGTCGAGCGGCATTATCTTTTCATCGGTTGCGTAACGCTGTGTGGAAGCTACCTGGTCTGTCGCTCCGCACAAAGCTTTGGGTCTTCTCGGCCACAGTCATTCCCTCCCTTCTCTATGCTTACGAAATGTGGACCCCCCCTAATGGAACATCTTCGCTGATTAGAAACATTTAGGCTGGCCTGCCTATGATCAATCCTGGGTTTAACCAGACTGGATTGTGTGAGCTCACAAATCCTCGAAAGATCTGGACAAAGTCCCATCGGTGAACACCTCAGGCAGGCAAGGCTGCATTGGCTGGGCCATGTAGCCCGCATGCCCAATCAACTTTTGTTCGGCCGGATCGAGGGGGCTAAACGGGCGCGGCACGGGCTAGAGAAGAGATGGAGTGACATGGTACAGGAGGATGTGGAGTTGAGTGGACTTGCCGATGACTGGTACCAGCGGTGTCAAGATCGGCCTCTGTGGAGGAGGCTTGTGAAGGACGCTACTGGGCAGTTGGAGGCAGTCACCCTCCAACAGCAACAGAAGGCGGAGGAGCGATGCTCACAACAAAGAGCAGAGCGCCGTGTGGCTAAAGCACAGCAAGTTGGCACAGTAGGGGGCACAGGTGGTGCATCAGCCAGTCATCTCGGGCATCTCAGTCAGTCGACCCGTGGCACCTGGGTCTGCCCCGTGACCTCCTGCCAGCGGGCGTTCGATGCTTCATGTGGCCTCAAGGTGCACATGGCCTGGTGGCACAAGCGTCGTGGTGACGTCACCGCCACTTAGTGGCGAATGGCGGTTGTTATAGCATCAGAAATGCGTATGCACACACCTATATCCACTTACCTGCAGTTACAGCCAGAGATCTATAGGGGGTGCCAGCCTGTACAAGGGGATAGAGAGAGAGAGAGAGCCGGACCCTTGTGAGGCTGGGTTCCCCTCCCCTACCCCAGGTGGGGGGCTGGGGGGGGGGGCTTCTAGGATCCTCTGGAAGGTTCCAGAAAAGGGGCGGTACTGGGGGCGGAGAGTCCCCTGGAGGTGTATAAAAGGGGCAACTCAAGCACAGCTTGGGGCAGTGCTATGGAAGACGAAGGCAGAAGACTGAAGACTGAAAAGCAGCTAGGTTCGGACCCTGGTACCTCGAGCCCGACGTCCTTGTAAGGGCCGGGCCGAGCTTGGATCAGTGGTCAGGACCCGTACCTTGGCTGGGTCGGGGCAGAATAGCCTCCCTAGCTAGGACCCTGGGACCTCGAACTTGACATCCTTGTGAGGGCCGGACCGAACTTGAACCAGTGGTCGGAACCCGTACCTTGGCTGCGTCGGGTCAGTTGGCCTCCCCTAGGTCACAGATAGCCGGAGGGCTGAGAGCCAGGTTACCCAGTGTGAGGACACGCTAGCTTGGAGGCTGTACCTCCCTAGATAGGGGAAGTTAAGGGAGTTCTGTAATAAGTTACAATAAGCCGTGTTGCCTCTAAAAAGACGTCTCAAGTCTCCATAAGAACTCACTACATGTGTAGTGACTGACTCAGAGATAAAAAGAGTAGGGGGCACTGTTTATTAAAACGGCCTTAACAGTTAACACTTGGTAACTATGGTTCCCAGTCAGGACAGCTGGTAGACTGCCTGACTGGTGACGCCAAGATGACGCTGAAGACTCCAGCAGGATGACGGGATCCCACTCCAAACGACAGCCCCGAGGTCCCCTCCCGGCGCCCCTCTTATACTGTCAGCATGGCCTGGCTCCGCCCCCGTTCACGCCCCCTCCCGGAACCTACTAGCGGGTTCTTGATGTGCCCCTCCCGTAACCTTTCGCCTAGATAACTCTCCGGTTTATCAGATTCCCTTCCCTGCCAGCGCTATGCTGCTACATGACCGATTCTATGTCACTACACAAGCATGACAGCCATCACAAAGGCACAAAGTTTCACAGACACAAGCTGCAATAGTTTCACAGAAGGGGGCGATGTTGCTGTGCAATTTGTGGGTACATTTTTACATTCTAGATTTGAAGCTTTCGTGACTGCAAGGATTCATACTCTTTGTTTTTTTCGGTAAAGTCACGTAGATAAAACAAAATCAAAATAAAAGATAACAAATAAATCAAATCACGACGTTTCAGAGGCAACACAAGCTTCCGTCTTCAGGTGGAACAGTTTTAGCAAGATAGCTGCATTAAGTGGTGAGCTCTGAGACCCTCGAGCTTATATTCAGGTTAAGGTGGTGGGGGGGGGGGAGCCAAGCAGGGAACGACGATGAGGGTAAGTTAATCCGTCTTTTGTTATGTTGAGGGTTCGGGGGAAGCGGTGGTTCACTGCACGGGGGCAATGAAAAATGGTAAACAAAGGATGTGCGCTTATAAGGTAGCTGAAGCTTTGACTTGGTTTATGACATCTTTCCAGTGGTTTCTTATTTTAAAACCATCCTCTCGGTTGAAGTTGTGTCTATGTTTGTATATCTGGATGGCTTCATGGACAAATCTTTGGTAATAACCGGGAGGTTTGCATAGTACTTTGGTATCGGAGAAAACAATTTCATGAGAACCCGCTGTGTTGAGACAATGATCAGCCACGGCAGAAGAATTCGTTCTGCCATGTTTAAAATCTGATTTGTGCTCGCGAATTCGGTCAGAAATATGTCGTTTCGTCTTCCCGATATAGCAGTCACCACAGATACAACTCAATTTGTAAACACCGGGGTACTCTAAGTCAGGAATGATATCCTTTACGGATGGGATCAGATTACGGATTTTGTGTACTGTATCGAACCGGACCTGGATCTTGTGTTTGTTTAGAATTTAGGAAATCATTTTAGTGACGCCTGCTATGTATGGCAGTGTGATGGTTTTGATCGGAGTGTCAATTGGTTGCTTCTGTATGGTAGGAGAAACAGCTTGGCGGATGATACGGTCAGAGTAACCGTTCATCTTGAGGGCTAGATGTACATCTTTCAATTCACTGGTCAGGTGGTGTTGGTCAGAAATGCAAGTGTACATTTTTACACTTAGAAAATGTGTATAATGTAGCCGGTAGAGACCGACTGAAATTCGGTTTTGGTTTCAGCGCTGAAAGGTGGCAAATGGCCTTTTTCGGCATACTTTCGGTTTCGGCCGAAAGTAAATTTTTAACTTTCGGTTTGCTTTCTGTTTCGCCCGACACTGATATTGACTTTCGGTCGTCAACCAAGGATCTATTGTAGAATATAACGCTAGTTCTATGTCTATCTCTCTGCCTATCGGCCGGTCAGTCGGCGCTAGGCAATCCTATGTGATAGCCTGCAAACACATACACGTCAGCATTGTATGTAATGGTACAGATTCGGGATTAATAAAGTACAACCATAACCACAATCATATAAACAGAAATCTATTTTATGGCAATATATTGGGGGGGACATTTTGAGCATATTTAATTATGGGGGGTATGTGTCCCCACCAATATATATTATTATTATTACTATGGCTTTGTGTCAGGCGATCTTTGATGTCCACTCTGAATCAAACGGAGCGTATAATTGCACACACCCACAGTAATGACCAGGACGGCCTGCCGGATTCAAACCGCCAACCTCCCCAACAAGTGGTGAACGCGCTGCTGCTGGGCCCAGTCACGTTCACGATGATCCCCTGTGACATCCCTTGATTGATGTTTACGTGGCCATTACTTTATGCCACATGCACCAAGCCAGTGTTCCTAACCCTTGCTTCAATCAATAGGGAAAGCAAACTCAGACAAATATTATACACAATTACATTTTTAGTCTGAGGAACTCGATCTACAGTCGACCCTTCTGCATCGCGACTTTCCCCATGGCGGTTTCGATAAATTGCGGGGTCGGCATAAGAAGTAAAATGGGAATTATTTGGGAGTTTTGCGAAAGCCGCAGACGACATGCGAAGGCCAGCAGACGACACACAAAAAGTTTAGTAACTCATACATGAATAAAATATATGTACAGTACTGTATAATATTAATGCAGGAGGTGCTCGCTTCGTTTGCCAAGGAGACCAAGGGGACATCGCAGAGGGCCTGTGCCCCTAACCCCCGCTATGTGGAAGGGTCGACCGTACATTGAAATTATTAATGCACTTTACTCCAAAGAAAATATTTTAATAAAGTTAGGTATTGAACAATCAAACTATATTAAAGCAGCAGCACAGTGTTTGACACAATATCGAGTAAAATGCAATTCATGGTAAATTAAACAGGTGATATTTTCCAATTTAAGTTTATTTTAATATATATGAGGTAGTGGGAACAGGATTCTCTGACAAGCTGAAAAGGATGCAAAAAAACGTGGAAAGGTGTCACATTGACAATTACACTGAGAGACAGACAGGAACACGTAGAGTAGAGAACACACACAGGGTAGATTCATCACGTTTATCTCCATCCACCAGCGGATAAGACCATGATTATTATTAAATTGAAAGACGTAAACACGTGGATTCGATTATATTTGCAGGGTAGAGACACCATCCTCACGTTGATCTCCATCCAGGAGTGGATATACCACGATGATGATGACAGAAAGATGCATGCATAGGATCACAGCGAGGAACACGTGGATTAGACGACTCACAGAGGCAGGGCCGAAATAAAGTAACGAGTGGGCTCAGGCTGATAGGGGGGTTACAGCCTAAGTATGCATTACATACAGGACAAAAAAACGAAGTATTTGCCAATGTTAAAATTGACACATTTATTCGACTCAAGGCCATACAAACAAAACAAGTTTAGCTCATAGCTGTAGCAAAGTCGTGCGTGAGTGATGCCATCGTAATGCAGAGATCCTGGGCCCACAGCAACGCGAGAGGGCCTCACGAGCCTCTGGACTAACCCGGCCCTGCACGCAGCTTAGAGACAACATCACCACCATCACCGCACTGACTGCTGAACATAAATAATCAAATTATATTGTCGAACTTTACAATGCACTAATCCACGACCAGCGCGGTGAAGTATGGCCAAGGCGCGGGTGGTGGCACCCGCCACGAAGACGACGACGATGCCGCCCACAGAGAGCTCCGTGGGGCACTCACGGCTCGGTGCGGCACTCACGGCCACAGCTGCACGGGGCGGCCGAGACGTCGGCTCCGTGAGGTGAACCACGACGCACTGCTGCCTCGCCCTCAGCAGAGCTCCTCACTCGCCAGCCGTGGACTTCACCCTCAGCAGGGCCCCTCACTCGCCAGCCGTGGACTTCACCCTCGCGAAAGACCCCCCCTCCAACCATGCAGCCTCTAACACACGAAATGTTATTTTTATAGCTTTATTTTGGTGATTTCTAAAACATATGGTTAAGCCATGTTTCTTGCGGAAGTGCGGATTTGGCCTGATAACTTGAATCTAAATTGTCTTACGGTTGTTATTGTTTGTGTTGCATCACACTGGGGTTTTTGCACACAGCGTTGTAATACGGTGTTTTTTTCTTGAAGATTTGCTGGTTTATCCAGGACGTTTCTGTTGCGCGTCGTCGCTTTAAGATGTTCTCTGTTCATATTTTGTTTGTTGCGGTTGCACCCGACTCAAGAGCCGCATGGCTCACAGGGCTATACCTAATAAATGAAACTTGAAAACTTGAAACTAACAAGCTCGAGGTGAGCGATGTTCGTAGCGAGCGGCTGTGGAGGCCACGGCACGCCCGGTCGCCTTTGTCTCCCTCGTGGCGATGTTTGTCCACCACAAACAAGTACACCAGGTACTTGTTTGTGGCCGAGTCGACCTAGGGGAGGACCAGGCCCGGCTCAGATAATCGTCACTGGGTCGCCGGGTTCGTATCGCAGCGCGCTAACTGCTGCACCACCGCTCCCCATTAATCACCAGCAGCAGCCATGCTCAGTCCACTGCTGGAGGGAAGCTTCGCCAATCGTTCCCTCACGTGGATTCAGGCTCCGTCTGAGGGGGCCGAGTTCAGTTAAAACTTTGAGCTCTAAATCGCTCCCCAAGCAACAGAAATGTTTAATACGACGACAGAAAATTCACACGAAATGTCGTTTTCAAAGAAGTCTTCCCAGATGTGAGATGATAATTATACATAAACAACTTTCTCTATCTGTATATGATGAATATGATGAACGCTTGAGAGAGAGCGAGGCCCTCACCACCGATGACGACGACGATTTCCCATTCTCCCCACATTCACTATCACAATCAACAAGTCGCAGGGACAGCCGTTCCATTACGTCGGTAAGTGCACAACTTGTTATTAAACCAATCGAGGGGTTTAAAAACAAATGGAGGGGTTATCCATCGCGTTACCGTGACTCGAGTCGCTTGATGGACGTCAATGCGAGGAGAGGAGTCGTTCTGACGGTCGAGGCGTGAGGGCAGGAAAACTGCAACGAACGACGGCGCCCATTGAACCGACTGGGCGTGAGACCAGTTTCAGTTTCTTTATTTTGGTTTAGCCCTGTGAGCCATTCGGCTCTTGAATTGGGTGCAACCACAACAAACAAACAAAAACTAAAACACGAACAAGAAAAAACATCTTAAAGTGACTAAGTGCCTGTACAAACAGAAAATCCATGAAAAAAAAACGGCAAAATATTCCTGAAAAAAGCACCGTACACCAACGCTGTGTGCAAAAAATCCCAGTGGGATGCAAGTCAAACAACAACAACCACAAGAAAACTGATGTAGCGGAGTAGAAAATTCACATGGGTAAATTGGCCATATACAGTACATACAAACAGTGTGGGTCATGTAAGGTCGGGCAGGTGATGAAGTCATGGGTGGCGTAAACAAGCCAAAGTAATTAAGGGAGTCAAGGGACGAGGGCTGTGATTGGTCGAGAGGCTGTTAGCGTTAAGTGGCGGCGTCACGGAGTCTGGGCCGTTGGACAGGTGCGGAGTTGGCGGGAAAATGCCAGCGAGGCACGTGGCAATTTATTAAGGCTGATTGGAAAGGGGATAAAACGCTAGGTGATGTGGACAGCGGGGGAGTTGGCGAGAAGTGGAGACAGCAGGGGGTAGAGAGAGATGCGAAGAGTGGAAGCCAGTAAGTGTTAGTGGGAAATAGATTGAGAGCCGAACCCAGAGGACAATAAATAGCGATAGCGAGAGTTAGCGTTAGCAGAGTGGAGATTACGGTATAGGGAGAGTTATCGATAGACAAGTCACTGTGTGTGAATAGATAGACAAGTCACTGTGTGTGAAGAGATAGACAAGTCACTGCGTGTGAAGAGATAGACGAGTCACTGTGTGTGAGGAGATAGAGATAGAACCACTGTGTGTGCGGTGAGAGAAGAAGAGACTGTGTGGGGAGACAAGGAGTATGAGCGGACGGTGCTGAGGGGAATTCGAGTGTTCGAGTTGGCGGAGCGCTGAGAAGAGAAATTATATATATAGTGTGTGTGCGGAACGATGGAAATAAAAGTGACGGTGGAAGAAAGGCGATTGTCGTCCGAGTGAATCCAATGCACTACATTTGGTGTCAGAAAAAGTACTGAACACGCCACGATGTCAAAAAAAGACGCAAAGAAAACAAATGTGCCAGTGTACTCGGGCGGCGACAGCAACAACGACGATGTACAGCCTGGCCAGATGGTCGGCAGTACTCCTGACCGGGACAGCGGTTCGGGTGGTGCTGAGGGCCCGGGATCGCCAGAGGATTGGCGAGTCCTCATGAACCAGTGGGAGGCCAGGATGGAGAAGTTGTCGGAGGAGTTCCGGAACTTTTTGACGGAGAACCGCATTCAACAACCAGTACCGGGTCTACCGCCGGAGGTTGCCACTCAGCCGGAGCGGGTGGAGGACTCTGACGACGAAGACGACCGGTCGGCGGAACCACCACGACGGCTACACGTACAACGATTTGAGGCTAAAGTGGGAGATTGGACGGAGTTCATACGAAGATTCCGTGCGGCTTATGAGTCTCTGAAATGGACGGAGAGTGCCGCGTTACGAGCACTGCCGACGGCATTGGATGATGACTCCTTGGCGACTTTTAATGGACTCCCTGCCGCTGTCAGAAAAACATTGGATGGTGCTATTGCGGGAATGAGGAAAGTCTACGAGCCGCGGTCGGTCGCCAAACGTCGATTTCAACAGAGGAAACGGGAGGCCACAGAGTCCCCCCTGGCATTCCGCAGCACCTTGCTGGCCCTCGCCCAGGTTGCGTACCCGGCGATGGACGAGGAGGGCTGGGACTCCCTGCTGCAGGAGAAGATGTTACAGCTGGCGAAGGAGCTGAAAGCGTCTTGTCACTCCCGGACAAGGACGATGACGACGATGTGTCGTCGTTGCTGATCGCCAGGAACATACAAGTCAACCTTGACATACGAGACGGACCAGCGGCGGCGGTGGCGCAGCCGTCGCTGTCAACCCCTGCCGGGGCCGGGAACCGGGGGTGGTGGTGGACGAGACGCCGCCGATGGCAGCGGCGGCCGGGGTGTCTACCAGAGAATGACGGCGTCGTCCCGGGGTGTATGGAGACGGCGTGCATCGGACATGCTATGAGTGCGGGCGGAGGGGTCATCTCGCCCGCGACTGCTGGAGACAGAGAGGTGGTCCTCCAAGGGCACTGAACAACTACAGTGGGCGGTTCCCCCAAGACCAAGGATCCCGGGTGAGTCGAGATGCATTCAATACAGGGCCGCCCTATCCACATCACTCATCCGCGTTATCTCACCCGTATTCATCGAGTTCGGATAGTACGCATGGCTGGGATACGTGGGGCGCATTGGTACATCGTGTGTTGGGGGCCGTGCCGGGATCATCGGATGTGATGGCATGCATTCAAGGTGTTATGGTATGGGTTATTGTAGATACCGGGGCGTCGGCGACTCTCATTTTGTTGCAAATTTTTCGGTCGCTGCCGACGTCGCCTGGATCGTTGGGGCCGGTGGAAGGGCCATGCGTAGCGGCAAACAGGGGTAGTTTGGGCATTATGGGCTACGTGGTTGCGACAATTCAAATTGGGGAGGTGATTGTGACGGGAAGTGTTTTGGTTTTTAACGGCCTTGGCGGTACCGTGTTTGTTGGGCACGGATTTTATGCGAAAGATGCCGATTAAGATTTCAGTGGAAAAAAGTTGTTTGGAATTACCGTCGGGGAGATGTATGAAATTTTTGGGGACCCCTTCAAAATTTGCGGTGGCGAACGCTGTGGTGCAGGCCGTGGTGAGCCGCACCGTGCGCGTCCCACCTGCATCGCAAACATTGGTGCCGCTATGGTTAAAGAAGGAATTGCCTTGGGATGAGCTGCAGGAGGGAGTGCTGTTAACACCCTCAAATGCTGTATCGAGAATGCCCACCGTGGTAGGGGCTTTGACCATAATACCAACATATTGCGATCCTTTCATTCAAATTGTAAATGCGGGACACGAAGAGGTTGTTATTCAAGAGGGCACTCTGTTGGCGCACGCGACGGGTGCGCCGGGTCCAGAAACGAAAACGTGTTTTGCTATGGGACAGGATGAATGTTGTCAAGGGAGGAAGACGATCCGGAATGGTTAAGCGATCTTTACAAACAAAACCCAGAGTTATCGCCTGTGCAACGGTCGAGGTTGCATGCATTGCTAATGGAATTTAAAGATGTGTTCAGTTCAGGGAAATACGACGTGGGTCGGACGACGTTGTTGCGGCATCGTATTGACACAGGAAACGCACCTCCGATCAGGTTAAATTCGCATCGTGTAGGTCCGCTTGAGAAAGAATGTATTCGGCGATCTGTTGATGAAATGCTAGAGCAAGATATTATTGCCCCATCGTCCAGCCCGTGGGGAGCCCCTATTGTCCTCGTTAAAAAACGTGATGGAACCATGCGATTTTGTGTTGACTATCGGGAATTGAATAAAGTTTTGGTGGCGGAAGCGTACCCGCTTCCACGAATTGATGATTCACTGGACGCCCTGTCCGGCGCCAGAATCTTTTCGACCCTCGATCTGTTGTCGGGCTTTTGGCAATTGCCCCTGGATGAGGAGTCAAGACCTAAAACGGCATTTCGGACATCACAAGGATTGTATCAATTTAACATGCTCCCGATGGGACTCCACTCCACGCCGCCGACCTTCCAGCGATTAATGGAACTCGTGTTGTCGGGCCTACAGTGGGAGTCATGCTTGATATATCTAGATGATGTGATTGTTTTCAGTAGGAATTTCGATTAACATTTGCAACGACTGCGCGCCGTTTTTGGCAGAGCGCGGCGCGCCGGATTGAAATTTAAACCAAAGAAGTGCCAATTGTTAAGAGCATCGGTGAATTAATTGGGGCACGTTGTTAGCGCGTCAGGAGTGGCCACTGATCCGGAAAAGACGAGTTGTGTGCGAACATGGCCAGTGCCGAGAACAGCAGGGGAAGTGCGTAGCTTTGTGGGCTTTGCGTAGTATTATCGGCGGTTCGTTAAGGATTTTGCCACGATTGCTCGACCATTGCATACGCTGACCGGGAAAGGTGTGAAGTTTCAATGGGGGATTGCAGAACAAAAATCGTTCGAAGCATTGCGGGCCGCATTGGCGGATGCATTGCCGTTGGGATACCCGGATTTTACGAAGCGATTTATACTTGACACGGATGCCAGTCATACGGGCATAGGTGCGGTTTTGTCACAGATGGTTGAGGGCGTCGAGACAGTGGTGGCATATGGCAGCCAGGTGTTATCGCCGGCAGAGCAAAAATACTGTGTGACGCGTAGAGAATTGTTGGCGATTGTCCATTTTGTTCGGCAGTACAAACCGTATCTGTACGGCAGGGAATTTTTGATCCGCACTGATCACGCGGCACTACAGTACTCGCTGCGCGTGGATCAGCCATCGGGGCAGATGGCTCGCTGACTTGAGACCCTCCAGGAGTACTCTTTCACGATCCAACATAGGAAAGGAACGCGCCATGTAAACGCGGATGCTTTGTCGAGGTTGCCGCGATCGGCTGAGACGTGTCGGTGCGCAGAGGGCTCACTGCGTTGCAGCCCGCCGCTGCAGGAGGGTCCGCAAACGGTCGCTGCAGCGGGTTCGGGAGTGCCAGGGATAAGTCCTGGAGCAGAAATTTGATTGTTGGGGTTGTCATTGAAACAGTGGAAGCAACTGCAGGTAGAGGATTCCTGGCTGACCAGGATGAGGCTGCGTGCCTCTCGTTCAAGGGGATCAGAGGATCGCCCATTTTTTATGTTGACGGAGGGGTTGCTTGTTCGCTGGGATGTGGCAGCACAGAAATGTTGTATTGTTGTCCCGAGGGTGTTGCGGGGGAAACTCATTAATGAGATACATGAGAAATTGATGCATTTGGGGGAGAAGAAGACCGCGTTGACAGTGGGGAATGAATTTTACTGGCCGGGAATGTTTAATGATGTGAAACAGCATGTAAAAGCGTGCCAAGAATGTGCGCAGAGGAAAGCGCCGGCACGGCCATATCGTGTCCCATTGCAATCGATTCAAGTTTCGAGAGTGAACGAAATTGTGGCACTAGATATTTTGGGTCCGTTCCCCGTCACCCCCCGAGGGCACAAATATTTGCTCGTCGGGGTGGAATACATAACTCGTTGGCCGATGGCATGGCCTCTAGTAGACCAGTCAGCGATGTCGATCGCTGAGGCTTTCTTGAAAGGGTACGTCTTAGATAACGGGGCCCCGGAACAATTGCTTACTGACCAAGGCAAAAAAATTTCATCGAAATTGATTAAAGACGTGTGTGACTCGCTGGGGACCAAAAAAATCCTGACGTCCCCATACCACCCGCAGACTGACGGGATGGTCGAGCGGCTGCATAGGACGCTGACGTCCATGCTTTGTCACCAAGTAAACACCGCTCAAGATGATTGGGACCTGCATGTTGCAGCGACGCTGGCCGCGTATAGATTGGCCCCGCATGCCTCAACGGGGTACTCGCCATTTTTTCTAATGTATGGACGGGAACCAGAAGCGCCGGCTATTGTTAAATTGGGAATTCGGAAGCGAGAGAAATCTACGACGGTGCCTGCTTCAATGCAGGTGGCTTTAGACCATCTGAGGGAAGCCCGGGAGGCTGCATTGCAAAATACGGCACGACGACAAGCCGCTAACGAAAGATTGTTCGGCAGGCTGCGGCCACAAGAGCCGTGGAGTGTTGGAGATAAAGCCTGGTTGCACTGCCCCATGGTGCCGGTGGGAACGTCCCCGAAATTTCACCGCCCCTGGCAGGGGCCCGTTGATATTGTGGAGGTTTTACGGGATCAGAGTGTGCGGATAAAATTCGGTCGTCGGACATGGTTTGTTCACCCGTCACGCCTGAAGAAATTTGTGTTACCATATGATGCGTCATCCCCCATCCGAGAGCGGCCTGTATTGGATGTGTCCGACGAACCTGTGGGGAGGTCACAAGTGCACGTGTCCCAGAGATCTGCCCCCCGTGTGCCTGCAGCATCGCCCTTTTTGGGCAGGGTTACCGACCGGACGCCGATTGAACGGCCACAGATCCGGACCAATGGCCGTCCCGACCGGGAACTACGGACAGCCCCGCCAGCTGAGTGTCGCTGGGACAGGGATGGGCGTAGTGTTCATTGGCAAGACGAGCGAGGCCCTCCCTTACCGCAGGGTATCCCGTGCAGGAGAGATGGACCGGCAGTGGGAACCCGTTCCAGGAGGAATACAATACATTGACTTTGGCGGTTGGGAATGCTGTATAAAGGTGTTGTGTGCGCGTCGTTGCGTGATTGTACAAAATGGTTGTATATTGCAAATGCGTTATGTATATATGTTGTCATCGTTCCGTCCGCTTCACTCCACTACTCCAATTCGAGTATATCGTAGCCGGGGACGGCTAGGTTCTTTCATCACGGGGGGGGGGGGGGGGGGGTGATGTAGTGGAGTAGATAATGCACATAGGAATTGGCCATATACTGTACATACAGACAGACAAGGAGAACGGGTCACACGAGGTCGAACAGGTGGTCGAGTCGCGAGTGGCGTAAACAAACCCCAGTAATTAAGGGAGTCGTGGCACGAGGGCTGTGATTGGTCGAGAGGCTGTTAGCGTTAAGTGGTGGCGTCTGAATGTCTGATGAAGGGGACAGGTGCGGGCTGGCGGGAAACGGCCAGCGAGCCACGTGGCAATTAATTAAGGCTAATGCGAGAGGGGATAAAACGCGAGGTGGTTTGAACGGAGGGGAGTTGCTGTTGGAGAGTCGTTGCTGGGCAGTTGTTGGAGAGAGGTGAAGAGATATGAAGAAGACAGCTGGAAATGTTAGGGAAGAATAGATAGAGAGCCGGAACCCAAAGACAGTAAATAGCGATAGGGAGAGTCAGCGTTAGCGGAGATAGATAGAGTCACTGTGTGTGAATAGATGGAAGTCATTGCGTGTGAAGAGATAGCGGCGATACTGTGTGTGAGGAGATAGAAGACGAACCACTGTGTGTGGAAGGGAAGTCACTGCGCGTGAAGAGATAGCGGCGATACTATGTGTGAGGAGATAGAAGACGAACCACTGTGTGTGGAAGAGATAGAAGACGAACCACTGTGTGTGGAAGGGAAGACACTGTGTGTGAAGAGATAGGCAAAGAAACACTGTGTGTGGAAGGGGATGCACGGACGATGCTGAAGTAAATCGGAGTGTCCGAGTTGGCGGAGCACGGAGAGAATTACTGTGTGTACGGAACGATGGAATAAAAGTGACGGCGAAAAAAGAGACGGTTGTCGTCCGAGTGAATTCACGGCGCTACAACTGTTACAACGCTGTGGGTGATCACGATATAATTTTCTCCGATACCAAGGTTCTTTGAAAACCCACGGGTTTTTATCAGAGATTTGTTCACGAGGCAATTCAGATTTACAAACACAGACACAATTTCAACCGAGAAGATGGTTTCAAATTAAGCAACCATTGGAAAGATATTCTAAATCGAACCAAACAGTAAACTAATTTTCAATGGTACAGTATATATTTTTTTTCAAGTAGTGGTACCCCAAACTTTCGCAGCTCTTAAAATTCCCTTTTCACACCATCGAAGTGTATACCCAGTTGCTGTTAATAGCTCAGCTTATTGAAGAATATATTGAGTACATTTATTATATTGATGTAATTTAGACTTAGTTTTTTACATCGGTTTACTGTATGATAGTTGGGTAGCACAGCCCCTTTGTCGTCCATGTACTAGGTGCCTCTGTGGATGTGTAAACTTTTACTTTAACATAGCTATTTCTGTGACCAGTCACAAGCTAATCCCTCAGCTATTTCAATGCTGAATTCTCCTGTTTGATATGTAAACTCCTTTGTCAAAGTGCCTCACTTCTCTCACCCAGCTTAAAAAGACGCCACGAATCTTAGCAGCGTTCATTGAAGCTCTGTCGTCCCGACAGTTCTGTTCCTTCACCTGAAGAAGGTTACTTGTGTTGTGGCTGAAACGTCGTGATTTTTGTTGTTTTATTTTTTACCTACGTGACTTTACCGAATAGAACCAAAGAGTATGGATCCTTGCAGTCACGAAAGCTTCAAATCTAGAACCTGTGTAATATTTACACAACCCATCGGCACTCGCCCACACCCTCATGCAATGTGGGGAAAAATCCCACAGAACCGGTTTGGCCGTTGAAAGGGAGAGGTGTCAGTCGTTTCTCGACGCCTCTCTACACAGCAGCAGCAGCGTTTTGCAATGCGAGGCTCTCTTGAGTGTTGCAGTGCCGTACAACTCCAAAGTACGTGAGGCAACCAAGAACAGAATAAGTCTGAGAGGAGATGGAGCGATGAAATCATCCCGTGTGCAGGTACTGGGATTCTCGCGTCGCAGATACGTGAGAGATGGTTATGGCTCGGGGAAGTCTTCATCCAGCAGTTGATCGCTCATGGCATGTGATGGTTAATGTTACGTCTCATGTTCTTAGCACGACACGTGTTGGAGTGACATGGGGCAGCACGTTTTAACACGTAGTCTTTCGCGACCAATATCCATAATAGAGGTTTTTTGGGGTTAGATGGCATAAATATATAAATGTGTCGTTAAAACTTGTCACCACCCGACACATCCAACTAGTAAGGTTTGTCACGGAAACAAAACGTGGCCAATTCGTCACTAGTACAGCACACCGGTGTGTTGGAGTACTCAGATTAGATAGTTGTAATTACTGGCGAAACGTTGTACTTAGATTGTAAATGTTGTGGCTTGGCTCTCCAACACACCGGTGTGTGGTACTATTGACGAATTGCCATGTTTACGTGACAACCCTTACATGTTGGCTGTGTTGGGTGGTGGCGGGTTTTAACAACACATTTATATATTTATGCGATCTAACCAACTTTCGTGACTGTAAGGATTCATCTTCTTTGGTTCTATCGGTAAAGTCACGTAGAATGAGAATAAAATAATAAATTGATAAAATAAAATAACACAATAATATTCTCACGACGAAAGAACCAAAGAAGATGAACCTCTTATGGGTCAGCACGTTATTTATTTGGGTATAAGCACATTTCAGGGGTTGAATAAAGGATGCGTGCATAGGCATTTTAACTATATATTTTATACTGCTGTGAAGAAGGTGCAGTGGTACAGCAATGGAGAAGGTCTAGTGGTACAGCAGTAGAGAATGTGTTGTGGTACAGCAGTAGAGAATGTGTAGTGTTACAGCAGTAGAGACCGTGTAGTGGTACAGCAGTGTAGAAGGTGAAGTGGTACAGCAGTAGAGAAGGTGTAGTGGTACAGCAGTGGGGAAGGTGTGGTGGTACGGCAGTAGAGAAGGTGTAGTGGTACAGCAGTGGAGAAGGTGTAGTGGTACAGCAGTGGAGAAGGTGTAGTGGTACAGCAGTAGAGAAGGTGTGGTGGTACAGCAGTAGAGAAGGTGTACTGGTACAGCAGTAGAGAAGGTGTAGTGGTACAGCAGTAGAGAAGGTGTAGTGGTACAGCAGTAGAGAAGGTGTAGTGGTACAGCAGTAGAGACGGTGTAGTGGTACAGCAGTAGAGAAGGCGTAGTGGTACAGCAGTGGAGAAGGTGTAGTGGTACAGCAGTAGAGAAGATGTGGTGGTACAGCAGTAGATAAGGTGTAGTGGTACAGCAGTAGAGAAGGTGTAGCGGTACAGCAGAGGAGGTGTAGTTTTACAGCAGTAGAGAAGGTGTAGTGGTACAGCAGTAGAGAAGGTGTAGTGTGTGTGACAGTCCATATGTGTGTGTGTCGATATGTGTCTGTGTACGTCCATGTGTGTGTGTAGATCCATGTGTCTGTGTGTGAGTCAATGTGTATGTGTCAGTTCATGTGTGTGTGTAAGTCCATGTGTCTTTTAGTCGATATGTGTGTCTTTGTAAGTCCATATGTGTGTGGAGGTCAATGTGTGTGTCAGTCTATGTATGTGTGTATGTGAGTCCATGTGTGTAAGTCTACGTGTGTGTGTGTGAGTCGATTTGTGTGTGTAACTAAAAGTGTGTCTCTTCAGTCGATGGCTGTGTGTGTGAGTCCATATGTGTGTGTGTGCGTGTAAGTCGATGGGTTTCTATGTGTGTGTGTCGATGTCTGTGTGTAAGTCCATGTGTGTGTCTGCCTTTTCGCCCGGGAAACGCCGGGTACTTACCGCTAGTTTCATATAAATGGCAACAATATCAAGTAAAGTCAATGATATAATGCAATACTCGCAACTCCAGAAATTACATTCCCATCCATCATGTTTAACAATAATATATTTTATTATTTTATTGTTTCCCTTCAACGTGACTTTTGCCGAAAGAGCTAAGAATAATAATATTCATATCCACTAATATGGTTGACACAACAATCCTATTTCCGATTGAGCACGGTTGGCTACATACGATGCAAAACAAGTTCAACATAAATTTTGATTTAAATTTTGATTTAAAGCTTTCGTGACTGCAGTAATTCATATTCTTAGTTTTTTCGGTAAAGTCACGTTGAAGAGAAACAACAAAATAACAAAATATATATATAAAACAATAAAAAAATTCTCACGACGTTTCGACCATAACTCAAACGGTCATCATCAGGTGTGTCGGTTTGCATAAATTTATTTTGAAAACGGCATATTTATTTATATATAAAAATAACGTTTGCGTCACGCGCGACGATTGGCTGTTTGCCAGGACTAGTCCATCTATTTTTTGAAAAGAGGAGGGGGGAGACGAAATTTGTTTTTATGTATGCTGTCTGAAAGGCACTGTAAGCGTGAACAATCAATCAAGAACTGAAATGATTTATCAAATCTTTCCAATGATTGCTAAGATAGAATCCATCTTCTCGGTTGAAATTGTCTCTGTGTTTGTATATGTGGATAGCCTCATGAACGAATCTCTCATGGAAGCCAGATGGCTTACAAAGAACCTCCGTCTTGGAAAAGTCAATGGCATGTGAGCCTACTGAATTAGAACAATGATCTGCTACGACCGAGGTGTTGGTCCTACCGTGTTTAAGGTCTGCTTTATGTTCACGAATGCGGTCCGAGATATGGCGTTTGGTTTCTCCAATGTAACTACTACCACAGGGGCAACTTAGTTTGTAGACACCAGGGTATTGTATGTCCGGAATCACATCTTTTACAGACGGAACCAGATCACGGATTTTATGTAATGTGTTGAAACGGACCTGGATCTTGTGTTTATTCAAGATTTTGGAGATCTTTTTTGTGATCCCAGCAATGTAGGGTAAAGTGATGGTTTTGAAAGGCTCCTCAAGAGGGTTCTTCTTCATGGTTTGAGTGATAGCTTTGCGGATTGTATAGTCGGAGTAACCATTAGCCCTAAGAGCTTGGTGTACGTGCTTGAGTTCACTGCTTATGTGTTCCTGGTCGGATATGCATTGGGCTCTATGATACAGAGTCTTGATGAGAGAATTCTTCTGTGATGGATGGTGGTGGGAATCCGGTTTCAGATAAGCATCCGTATGGGTAGCTTTCCTGTAGACAGAGTGGCTCATTGAACCATCAGGTCTCTTTTTAATTAGGACATCCAAAAAAGGTATCTTGCCATCTATTTCGACTTCCATGGTAAATCTGATGGCTGGGTGTATGGAATTGATGTGGTCGAAGAATTGGTCTAGAGCAGGCCGGCCATGTGGCCAGATGACAAAAGTGTCATCCACGTACCTCTTCCATAAGGTTGGGCGCAGAGTGGCAGTCTGGATGGCGTCAGTCTCAAATTTCTCCATGAAAATGTTAGCTATAACTGGAGAAAGGGGGGAGCCCATTGGGGTGCCCTCAGTTTGTTTGTAGAAAGTTCCATTCCAAGTGAAGTATGTATTGGTTAAACAGTGTCTCACCAGGGGGGGTACCTCAGTGTTTAGTCCTTGATGAACCAAGTCTTCAATGATTGCAATGGTGTCAGGTACAGGAACCTTGGTGAATAAGGAAACTACATCAAAACTGACAAGCAGGTCGTCTGGGGACAGGGAAATACCCTTGATTGTTGATACCAGGTGAGTAGAATTTTGTACCGCAGAGGTGGTCTTTCCAGTGAAAGGACGCAGGATTTCAGACAAAAAACGAGCTAGTTTGTAGGTGGGGGAGCTGATAGTAGAGACTATGGGACGAAGAGGTGTATCAACTTTATGTATTTTTGGTAAGCCGTATAATCTTGGTGGCCTGGCAGCAGAAGGTTTCAACGAAAACTGTTTAGATTGATCAATTAATGCGGTTGAATCAGAAATTATTTTGTTGGTTTGTGTGACGAGGCTGTTGGTGGGATCTCTTTTTATTTTTGTATAACTACCATCGTCGAGTAATTCTTAAATTTTGTTGTTGTATTCTATTTTATCCATGATAACAGTAGCATTGCCTTTGTCAGCTGAGAGAACTACAATATCATTCCTCTTTTTTAATTTATATAATTCAAAACGCTCATCTTTGCTGAGGTTGCTAGCTGGCATCTTAGCGTTTTTGAGGGTTGCAGCGATTTCAGATCTTGCTACGTCTGCAGCGATGTGACCCAGGCCCCTGAGAGCAACGTCTACTTGGGCAATTATATCATTAACTGGTATGTGTTTAGGTGTGACTGCAAAGTTTAGACCTTTAGCTAAAACGGATTTCAGACCATCGGAAATAGAACTGTTACTGCGATTAATTACGACTTTATTAACGTCTAACTTTTTGGTGTGTGGGTCCGGTCTTTTGTTGAAGAGGAGGTTAAATTTGGAAATCAGGTTTTCCTTACATTTGGTCGACATAGTAGCAGCTGAAGAGGCAGTCATATTGTCTACATGTTCCCAATCCGATGTGGACATTATTGCCGTCAATGATAAGTGTGATTTGTAGAGTGTCTTGTCTAACTGATCTAGTTCTGTGCGTATAAGTCTGATTTTTTCTGAGATAAGAGCTAAGCTAGTTTTGAAAAGAATTCGTTTCGCATTAGAAGAAGTTACAGTAGCAGAGGTGAGTGTAAATGCGATTGGTATTACCCCAGAGTCGCGGCATCTCTTCAGGAAGGTGAGAGACTCGATCAGCTGAGCTTTCTTATCCCGGAGTTTGTTGAAGGATCTTAAAGTTATGTGAAAACCCTCCCCGTAGAGGCGATTAAATTTTGATTTAAAGCTTTCGTGACTGCAGTAATTCATATTCTTAGTTTTTTCGGTAAAGTCACGTTGAAGAGAAACAACAAAATAACAAAATATATATAAAACAATAAAAAATTCTCACGACGTTTCGACCATAACTCAAACGGTCATCATCAGGTGTGTCGGTTTGCATAAATGTATTTTGAAAACGGCATATTTATTTATTTATATATATAAAATAACGTTTGCGTCACGCGCAACGATTGGCTGTTTGCCAGGACTAGTCCATCTATTTTTTGAAAAGAGGAGGGGGGAGACGAAATTTGTTTTTATGTATGCTGTCTGAAAGGCACTGTAAGCGTGAACAATCAATCAAGAACTGAAATGATTTATCAAATCTTTCCAATGATTGCTAAGATAGAATCCATCTTCTCGGTTGAAATTGTCTCTGTGTTTGTATATGTGGATAGCCTCATGAACGAATCTCTCATGGAAGCCAGATGGCTTACAAAGAACCTCCGTCTTGGAAAAGTCAATGGCATGTGAGCCTACTGAATTAGAACAATGATCTGCTACGGCCGAGGTGTTGGTCCTACCGTGTTTAAGGTCTGCTTTATGTTCACGAATGCGGTCCGAGATATGGCGTTTGGTTTCTCCAATGTAACTACTACCACAGAGGCAACTTAGTTTGTAGACACCAGGGTATTGTATGTCCGGAATCACATCTTTTACAGACGGAACCAGATCACGGATTTTATGTAATGTGTTGAAACGGACCTGGATCTTGTGTTTATTCAAGATTTTGGAGATCTTTTTTGTGATCCCAGCAATGTAGGGTAAAGTGATGGTTTTGAAAGGCTCCTCAAGAGGGTTCTTCTTCATGGTTTGAGTGATAGCTTTGCGGATTGTATAGTCGGAGTAACCATTAGCCCTAAGAGCTTGGTGTACGTGCTTGAGTTCACTGCTTATGTGTTCCTGGTCGGATATGCATTGGGCTCTATGATACAGAGTCTTGATGAGAGAATTCTTCTGTGATGGATGGTGGTGGGAATCCGGTTTCAGATAAGCATCCGTATGGGTAGCTTTCCTGTAGACAGAGTGGCTCATTGAACCATCAGGTCTCTTTTTAATTAGGACATCCAAAAAAGGTATCTTGCCATCTATTTCGACTTCCATGGTAAATCTGATGGCTGGGTGTATGGAATTGATGTGGTCGAAGAATTGGTCTAGAGCAGGCCGGCCATGTGGCCAGATGACAAAAGTGTCATCCACGTACCTCTTCCATAAGTTCAACATACTCATATACGAGGCAACAAAGCCTTTCTTTTCCGTGCCACATTCTTTTTTTAAATCGGAAACAATGATTACTGTACAAAGTACAAATTCGGCCAAATTTGGAATTGTCACATTTGGGTTGGAGCTCTCAGTTCCTGCTTCACTCGTCAGTCACCTCCTTATCACTCTTCTATCGCTACCACTATCATTTTTAGTGTTCCCGTGAACTTCACTCATCGATCCTTCCATCCATGTTGAGGTCTCGGTCTACCAGAATGCCCCTGTTGTCTCATCCGTTCTCTCTTCAATCACCACACTGCAGGTCACACTCACTCAACGACCCACTCAAGGCAGATGTCATGACCATAGATGAAACATCTGTTACGTCGTGTTCACGATGTAATTTTGAAATATATTAACCATCATTACGAGCATTGAGTCTTTGCTAGCCCGTTCATCTGGGCACTCTGGCTACTTGATTCCATACTCTTTGGTTCTATTTGGTAAAGTCACGTGACTTTACCGAATAGAACCAAAGAGTATGGATCCTTGCAGTCACGAAAGCTTCAAATCTAGACTTGATTCCATGTACCTATAGACTTGCCAATGATCTACAGTCGCCTCATCGGATGAACTTTCCTTCTATTACTCTTTTTCATTATTTTATTGGGCGTTCTGCTACCCAACCATGAATCCTTGACTGAGGAGGCATGGTTTATCCCCCTTTAGTTATCAACAAATTACAGTCTCACTATGGTATTGTTGGCAACCTATTGGGATATTGGGCGTGTGCTCAACAACACAATCATTTGATACTACTTCATTTGCAACCACCATCGAGCATTGTCTTGACCTGATCCTATAATTCGAAATAATAATCCAGAGTGATTTTATTTTCAACAGATGCTTGCAAAGAATGCAGCAAAACATCGAGGCCTGTAAATTAAGGTCGCACTGTCTGGATTCACATTTTGAGCTGGACACGAGCTGGACAAGCGACGGAGGAGTTTGAGCATCTGCGGCGTGGAGAGCGGAGTATCATGACCTCGCGGAGAAACCCAACGGGGCTCACGATGGGAGTAAAACTTCTCCTCATGGTGAGGACGACCACTCACATTGTCTCAGTCATTTGTCAGTTAAAGGGTTCACATGTCGCTGAGGTCCTGGGTTCATATCAAGGTTTCAGCCACCTGCGGTTAAACCAGATACTCAAGCCCTGTCACCAACGACTCATATCGAAATCTGTATTTCTATATTGAGATCCATATATTCGCACAGAGACACAAAGATTCACAACAAAATGCTTGGGCTCACACAAAGATGCATACTCGCACGGAGACCCATGCCCTGCTATGGAGACCCATAGAGTGACATAGAGTCACATAAACTCAGAGAGTGACACAGAGGAATACAATTATACAGAGGCACCGACTCGCATAGAGACAAATATAGGCTGAACTGTGACTAAACCAGGTTTTCAACTCACCTCCATACATGACCACTCCCTTCCACACAGCACCAATCACCTCTAAACCCCATCACTCATCAGCATACAGCAACACCCTCTTCCACACCCCACCAGTCACATACACTCACCACCACAGCACCACTGACCTCCCATACGGTCCTCAAAATGTCTCCATCACCACCCTACATCAACTTGTAGCCCACTACCCTATCAACGCGTTGTACATTGCAATAGAAAGTTGATTGCATTTTATTAAAAATTAATGGCACCACACAGCCTCCTGTGAATGGCCAATACGTTTCCACTACACTACGGTAGCTCCTTCAATTGTCGGTTATAAAAGTTAAACTGTTTTGATTATTTTTTAAGACATTTATGCGTTTGGTAATCCAGTAACTTTTTTATTCATCCAGTTACTGGTAATGGAAAAATAACTGATTTTAATTAGGCTAATATAGAGAGAGCTGACATACATCTAGGAGACGGTCTACTGAGATGTAATACCTATTGGCTTGTTCTTGTACCATATGGCAAGACAGTAAATTATACGTTCAGTGTTAAGTTTGTGAACTTCAGGAAGAGAGATGGGAGTACAGAGGTAGGAGAGTGGTTTGATGGGAGGTAGGAGACTGCATGGAGGGGAGAAATGGTGAGATGAGAGGGGACGAGTAGGAGAGTGCGTGGCGATGAACAAAGTGAGATGAGAGGGAAGAGGTAAGAGACAGGGGCAAGATCATGACGAATAGAACAACAGTCACTGCAATATTTCAGTGAATCTGAGATTTGGCAGAAAGCCAGTGGAGAGAATGCAGTATTTGTGTGATGCGACCACGTTTGTGTCTATGGTTGAGGAGCTGTAGATAATCATTCTGAATCATCTGTAACCTGGACCATGGAAGAATGAGTCACAGTAGTCCAAGTAAGAATAACGGCATGGATGGGAGTCTCAGCAGGCAGTGGATTTAGACAATGCTGCATGAGTGCAATGTTCAGTGGTCAGAAAATAATGTGGCTCCTCAGAGCGCAGCAAGTTTGTCTCTCTGCACACAACAATCTCTGTGTAATCCACCAATCATAATTGGTATGGAAAGCCAATAGGCCAATATACTAAACCGTTACAATAGTTTTACATCTATGTGAAAAGAGATTGCAGCTTTGTGTATCGTTGCGTTTATCTTTAATGTTTCATGCCAATTCATGATGAGGGTATACACTTCATTAGTTATTGTGTTGACCAGGGCCCAATAGTTTATATGTAGTATATTGCTCCATTTGTTAAAAAGCCTGCCTGCTGATGTTATCCAGAAGTTCAAAACCGCTCCAAAGTGTTCTTGCTTTAACAAATACAACTGGATAGAATTTATCTTCTTTGGTTCTTTCGGTAAAGTCACGTAGAATGAGAATAAAATAATAAAATAAAACAATAAAATTATCACGACGTTTCGGCCACAACACAAGTGGCCTTCTTCAAGTGAAAGGAGCAAACCTGTCGGGACGACAGAGCTACAATGGGTTTGCTCCTTTCACCTGAAGAAGGCTACTTGTGTTGTGGCCAAAACGTCGTGATAATTTTTTTTAATCTTATTATTGTATTCTCAATCTACGTGACTTTACTGAAAGAACCAAAGAAGATTAATCCTTGCAGTCACGAAAGCTTTAAATGGATATAATTTGTCTGAAGAGCCAACAGGCTGATGAATCTTAATATATGTGCTGAATTTGTGAGGGAAATTAGGGTATTTGTTGCATTCCTGGTAACTGCTAAAACATAAAATAACTGATTGTCACTTTGCAACAAATATATAAATCAGTTTAACACGTAGGCTTTCGCGACCAATATTATTCATAATAAAGGTTTTTGGGTTAGATCGCGTTTATTTATAAATGTGTCGTAACCCTCCACCACCCGACACGGCCAATCAGCAAAAAAAGTGTCACGTTGACAAAAGACAAATAATTCACTACTTCAGCCCACCGGTGTGTTCAAGAGTTAATCCACATTTACAGTTTGAGTACGACGTTTCGCTGGTAAATACATCCAGCATCATCAAGCAATTCGCCAGAATGGTAAAGCCCTCGCTTGCTCCCGGTTTTTATATAGAGCAGCAGGGTGACGTCATCACTTAACTCATCAGGTGCAGTGATTAGAGGTGGAGAGCGGGGTATTGTAATTATATAATCGATTAGTAATCAGTCATTGGTTATGATTAGTAATGAGTTGTAGATTAGTAATTCTTTAAATGTAATGTGTATTATTTAATAATACGCTTCCAGGCCGCACTAAGCCGGTAGCTGTCAGAGCGATTAAAGTTATTCTTGTTCCTCTCAATTTCAATGGATTCTCTAATTAGTCTTTGCCAGTAATAATTCGTTTTACACACCACTGCAACATTGTCAAAATCAATTGAGTGTCCTTGTTGACAAGCATGTTCTGCCACTGCCGACAGTTGTGTTTGAGATAATTTAATATTTCTCTGATGTTCTTTTAGTCTTACGCTGATGTTACGTCCCGTCTGCCCAATGTAGCAGCTGCCACATGAACAATTAATCCGATATACACCTTCTGTTGATAGTTCAGGTAATGCATCTTTAGTGCAAGATACTAGTTTTTGAATTTTGTGTACTGTACCAAATCTTACTGTAATGTTTTGCTTTTGCAGAACACGGGCTAATTTGTCAGTTACTCCTGAGATATATGGAATTTTTATTGTTTTAACAATCTGGTCGCTTTCAGTAGTATTGCTTTGCGATCGTGATTTGGCATTCAGTGCTCTGTTAATTTCAGCATTATTGTAGCCATTCTGTCGTAGTGCATCTTTAACGTGTTTAATCTCTCTCACTAGACTCTCTACATCTGACACTGTTTTCGCCCGATGTACGAGCGTCTTGATAAGAGAGGATTTTTGAGCTGGATGATGATGATGTGATTCTTTATTCAGATAGGCATCAGTGTGCGTTTGCTTTCTGTAAACGCTGTGTGTTATTTTACCTTTTAGGCCATGTCCAAGCAAAATATCTAGGAATGGGAGTGTGTTATTCACCTCCATTTCCATGGTGAACTGGATGGCCGGGTTTTGTGCATTGAGATGATTTAGAAAATCATTAAGTGTATCTTTACCATGTGGCCAGACAACCAAAGTGTCATCCACATACCTAAACCAAAAGGATGGTTTTAATGTGCTCGAGGCAAGTGCTCTTATTTCAAAGTTTTCCATGTACAAATTTGCTATAGCAGGGGATAAAGGAGAACCCATTGCTGCTCCTTCCTTTTGTTTAAAGAAATCCCCTCTCCATAAGAAGTAAGTGTTATTTAAACAATGGCCAGCAAGTTTCGGAATATCTTTTTGTAAACCGGTATTCTTTACTAGTGTATCAAGTAATTTAAGCGATTCGTCCACTGGAACCTTAGTGAATAGAGAAATCACATCAAAACTTACCAGAATATCATCAGGAGTAAGTTTAATTTCTTTAATCACATTCACAAGATGTTCTGAATTTTTTTATGAATGAAGATGTCCTACCGATGTAGGGCTGTATTTGTTTGGTTATATATTTTGCTAATTGATATGTGGCAGAGCCAATTGTACTGACTATGGGTCGTAATGGGATGCCGATTTTATGAATCTTTGGTAGCCCATAGAGTCTAGGTGGTTTTGAGGCCCTTGGCTTAATTAGGTATTGCTCATTTTTAGGGATTAATGAATTTGCAATTATTGCAGTGGTCTTATGTTCTAAAGTATTAGTTGGATCTCGTTTAATTTTAATGTAGGTACTTTCCTCTAGTAAATTTCTAATTTTTTTATAATCGGCTCGTGACATCACTAGAGTAGTGCGGCCTTTATCAGCTGCTAGGATTTGGATATCCTTATTTACACGCAGCTCTCTTAAGGCTTTTGCCTCGTTAGAGCTAATATTTACTTTTGGAACTTTGCTATTCTCAATTATTTTAGCAACCTCATGTCTAGTCATCTCTGCCTCATTATGTGGAAGGAGTCTAACTGCTGATTCTACCTCAGCAATTATCTCATCCACTGGAATTGTGCGTGGGGTAACGGCAAAGTTAAGGCCTTTAGAAAGGATAGAGACCATGTCACCGGTTAATACAGTGTTGGTCAAGTTCAGTACAGTTTTGTTTTTACATTTTTGGTTTTCAGTAGGGATTTGTTTATTATGTAGTCTAGAAAATTTATTAATTTGGTTAATTTTTGTTAGTTTAAACACATTATCAGCCGATTGTTGTGTTATGTTATCGATTATATTCCAATAATGCATAGATACACTATTGCTTATATCTAAGTGTAACTGCTTTAGCGATTCCGAAATGTAAGATAATTCACTCCTATTGTGCTGTATTCTCTCTATTAATAATAATTCGCTAGCTTTGTGTAGTATTTGGTTAGCTTTGGAAGACTTTATGTGATGTGTTATTTTAACTGCGTTTGGTATTACCTTTGAATCTCTGCACCTTTTGAGGAACGCCAGTGAAGATATCAATTTCATCCACTTAATGCGAAGCTTCTCCAATTTTCTGGTTTTAAGAAAAGTATCCTCCCCATAGAGGTTAGTCAGTTTAACACGTAGGCTTTCGCGACCAATATTATTCATAATAAAGGTTTTTGGGTTAGATCGCGTTTATTTATAAATGTGTCGTAACCCTGCGTTTGGTATTACCTTTGAATCTCTGCACCTTTTGAGGAACGCCAGTGAATTATTCAGCCGGTGGGCTGAAGTAGTGAATTATTTGTCTTTTGTCAACGTGACACTTTTTTTGCTGATTGGCCGTGTCGGGTGGTGGAGGGTTACGACACATTTATAAATAAACGCGATCTAACCCAAAAACCTTTATTATGAATAATATTGGTCGCGAAAGCCTACGTGTTAAACTGACTAACCTCTATGGGGAGGATACTTTTCTTAAAACCAGAAAATTGGAGAAGCTTCGCATTAAGCGGATGAAATTTATATCTTCACTGGCGTTCCTCAAAAGGTGCAGAGATTCAAAGGTAATACCAAACGCAGTTAAAATAACACATCACATAAAGTCTTCTAAAGCTAACCAAATACTACACAAAGCTAGCGAATTATTATTAATAGAGAGAATACAGCACAATAGGAGTGAATTATCTTACATTTCGGAATCGCTAAAGCAGTTACACTTAGATATAAGCAATAGTGTATCTATGCATTATTGGAATATAATCGATAACATAACACAACAATCGACTGATAATGTGTTTAAACTAACAAAAAATAACCAAATTAATAAATTTTCTAGACTACATAATAAACAAATCCCTACTGAAAACCAAAAATGTAAAAACAAAACTGTACTGAACTTGACCAACACTGTATTAACCGGTGACATGGTCTCTATCCTTTCTAAAGGCCTTAACTTTGCCGTTACCCCACGCACAATTCCAGTGGATGAGATAATTGCTGAGGTAGAATCAGCAGTTAGACTCCTTCCACATAATGAGGCAGAGATGACTAGACATGAGGTTGCTAAAATAATTGAGAATAGCAAAGTTCCAAAAGTAAATATTAGCTCTAACGAGGCAAAAGCCTTAAGAGAGCTGCGTGTAAATAAGGATATCCAAATCCTAGCAGCTGATAAAGGCCGCACTACTGTAGTGATGTCACGAGCCGATTATGATAATAAAATTAGAAATTTACTAGAGGAAAGTACCTACATTAAAATTAAACGAGATCCAACTAATACTTTAGAACGTAAGACCACTGCAATAATTGCAAATTCATTAATCCCTAAAAATGAGCAATACCTAATTAAGCCAAGGGCCTCAAAACCACCTAGACTCTATGGGCTACCAAAGATTCATAAAATCGGCATCCCATTACGACCCATAGTCAGTACAATTGGCTCTGCCACATATCAATTAGCAAAATATATAACCAAACAAATACAGCCCTACATCGGTAGGACATCTTCATTCATAAAAAAATTCAGAACATCTTGTGAATGTGATTAAAGAAATTAAACTTACTCCTGATGATATTCTGGTAAGTTTTGATGTGATTTCTCTATTCACTAAGGTTCCAGTGGACGAATCGCTTAAATTACTTGATACACTAGTAAAGAATACCGGTTTACAAAAAGATATTCCGAAACTTGCTGGCCATTGTTTAAATAACACTTACTTCTTATGGAGAGGGGATTTCTTTAAACAAAAGGAAGGAGCAGCAATGGGTTCTCCTTTATCCCCTGCTATAGCAAATTTGTACATGGAAAACTTTGAAATAAGAGCACTTGCCTCGAGCACATTAAAACCATCTTTTTGGTTTAGGTATGTGGATGACACTTTGGTTGTCTGGCCACATGGTAAAGATACACTTAATGATTTTCTAAATCATCTCAATGCACAAAACCCGGCCATCCAGTTCACCATGGAAATGGAGGTGAATAACACACTCCCATTCCTAGATATTTTGCTTGGACATGGCCTAAAAGGTAAAATAACACACAGCGTTTACAGAAAGCAAACGCACACTGATGCCTATCTGAATGCAGAATCACATCATCATCCAGCTCAAAAATCCTCTCTTATCAAGACGCTCGTACATCGGGCGAAAACAGTGTCAGATGGTGAGAGTCTAGTGAGAGAGATTAAACACGTTAAAGATGCACTACGACAGAATGGCTACAATAATGCTGAAATTAACAGAGCACTGAATGCCAAATCACGATCGCAAAGCAATACTACTGAAAGCGACCAGATTGTTAAAACAATAAAAATTCCATATATCTCAGGAGTAACTGACAAATTAGCCCGTGTTCTGCAAAAGCAAAACATTACAGTAAGATTTGGTACAGTACACAAAATTCAAAAACTAGTATCTTGCACTAAAGATGCATTACCTGAACTATCAACAGAAGGTGTATATCGGATTAATTGTTCATGTGGCAGCTGCTACATTGGGCAGACGGGACGTAACATCAGCGTAAGACTAAAAGAACATCAGAGAAATATTAAATTATCTCAAACACAACTGTCGGCAGTGGCAGAACATGCTTGTCAACAAGGACACTCAATTGATTTTGACAATGTTGCAGTGGTGTGTAAAACGAATTATTACTGGCAAAGACTAATTAGAGAATCCATTGAAATTTAGAGGAACAAGAATAACTTTAATCGCTCTGACAGCTACCGGCTTAGTGCGGCCTGGAAGCGTATTATTAAATAATACACATTACATTTAAAGAATTACTAATCTACAACTCATTACTAATCATAACCAATGACTGATTACTAATCGATTATATAATTACAATACCCCGCCCTCCGCCTCTAATCACTGCACCTGATGAGTTAAGTGATGACGTCACCCTGCTGCTCTGTATAAAAACCGGGAGCAAGCAAGGGCTTTACCATTCTGGCGAATTGCTTGATGATGCTGGATGTATTTACCAGCGAAACGTCGTACTCAAACTGTAAATGTGGATTAACTCTTCAACACACCGGTGGGCTGAAGTAGTGAATTATTTGTCTTTTGTCAACGTGACACTTTTTTTGCTGATTGGCCGTGTCGGGTGGTGGAGGGTTACGACACATTTATAAATAAACGCGATCTAACCCAAAAACCTTTATTATGAAATATATAAATGTCAAGGGCGCGAAGATTTGTACTTTTTAACTGATAAATTAAGGGGGCTGTCATGGTGTAGTCGTGAGCACACTGAACATTCCATACAGTGGTCTGTGGCTCAATTTAAATCTACACCACCACCTCTGTCCACCCAGCAGTGTAAATGAGTTCATCGCAGTTAAGTCTGATCGTCAGGTCTCAAGTTATTCATAAGACGATATACACACATCCTTGATAGGATAAGATGATGTGATGGGTTGAATTGGGAATTCCCCTACCTCTTCCAAGACGAATGGTGAGCATGGAAGAGTCGACAAATACCCCCTGGAGCTCCCAGTAGTTGAGGCCCTTCCACCAGCCGTGACAAGGACAGGCGTGAAATTGCAAGATATAGAAAAACATGACAGGAGTGCAAATTATAGACAACATAAACACATCACAAGGTAACTCAGCACCTGGCCTACAAATGGGCATTAGTTTGTCAGTCGGGGGCAATGATTGGTGCTTTCCCCAATTGAGTATAGCAGGTAATTTACATTTGGCAAATCTAGATTGTGGCACGTCATACAATGGCTGGCTCCTTTCAAATTACGTATGTTGGTTGAACTTCTTTTACACCCTACGCATCCAACCGTGCTAATTGACGGTGCGAATGTTAGGGCATCTTTAATATGAGTGAAGCAGATGGCGCATATTTATGATTCATTTAGCTGGATCGTATTGCTGTTCAGTTCCTCCGCCTGATTGCCCAACCATTCTGTATGGATCCGTTCTGCAGATCTCTTTACTGCACAAATTGTCTCTTGCCAAGGAGTGCGGTGATGGATTCTACAAATCACAACGAGGCATCTGTTGTGAGCTGTGCCCTGCAGGTAAAGCAACACAGACGTGGCCATCCAGGGTCATAACACTTCCCTCTCCTTGACATTCGATTGTCACGATAACATTGAAAACAGCAGAAGTCCGTGGAGAACTTTTCATGACTTTGCAGACAGGTTGAGAACCGTTGCCCTACCCCTACTGCTGTGTGAAACAAAAAGCATGGCACTCAGGTGCCTGTTTGGTGGCTAGGTTGATGCACTACAGATGTGTGAAGGAACTCCAAATGGTAGTGCCATTCCAGTGGCCCCACCAGACGGGTTAATTTGTAATAAATAAATAAAAACACAACAATATGCATCGAGTTGATGCATTGTTCCTAAAAGGTGCGTGCTTAAAGTTTGTCCACTCTGTCTCCCAAAGAATCAGTTCCTGCTTGGACGTTTAGTCCAGCACCAATACAAAAGTGAGGTGTTTTGTCTTGGCCTGCTCACGCTGCGTTGTCCTCCAGGGACATACAAGATATTCGACTGTACAGCTAATAAAAGGAGAGCGAGGTGTGATATATGCCCTGAGGGCAGCTACATGAGCAGAGTCAACCATGAGGAGAAGTGTGCACCGTGCAGCAGTTGCGGACAAGGTAAATGACAGCACAGCAAGTAGGTTACTGCCATATCTGCATTGTGTGTTTTTGAGATTTATCTCTTTGTATGCATCATATTCCAATAGTGCCATCAGCATCTTGTAATAAGGCAGATAAGTTATATTTGGGGTGTACAGTGAAGAAACAAAACAGGATATCAAACAGACCAAGATACCAGCAGTGCTGATATCCTGGTTTGTGAATCTGTAGAAATTAATAATGTCCTGCCAATGACACATTCTCAGGTATGTAACTGATCTCATCAGATATCAGAAGCTAAACAAGTTTCAGGCTGGAAAGTGCTTAAGTGGGGGTCAACCATGCATAGAACTCGTGATATAGACCGCTACAGGGCTACGTACTGAGGAGTGCAGCAAAATCAATTGGACTGTATTATTTTCTGTAGTATTTTTCTACATCTATGTTCCTCACCTTTACCAACCTGCTCTGTGTGGTGAAGTATGAACAAACAACCTCAACAGGGGACAAAGAGGACTATATTTCTTGGATGTTTTCTCAGGTACATATTGGATAACATGAATATAACCTCTGAAAATGGTCAAATCACAGTCGTCTGCATTCCGCCAAGGGTTGTCAAATCAAAACTGGTAACTATTTTAGCAATTAATTACTAGATATGTGGCCTACTCTTCCAAGAAGACCAGCTATCTTGGAAGAGGTTAGCATACTATTTTGTTATTGCCCACGACAGCCCCTCTAGAGGGTATTTGGCCGACTGCCACACTGCCCAGACGTCTTGGAAGAGGTATTCCACCTCTCAATGGTAACTCCAAGGGTGTTAGCATGAAACACCAGCCTATCAGTTTAACTATTTTACGTTTTGTATTTTTAATAAGTATTTTTTTTTAAGTTGAATAGTCAATGTGAGAATATATTGATGTTTCACGATACATGGCATTGTGCGGGGTGGACAGAGGCATTTTGTTTTTACATTTGTAATGAACGACTATCACGACAACTGTTGACTGGCGTCTTTTTATTCATAGAATCTGTACACATCTCCACTCTCTCTTCCTCTCTCCTTTCCTTTTCTCTCTCTACTGCCGTTGACGAGCCGTTCTATGTCCACCGTCGTGGCACGCCTCCCTCTCTCTCCGATACTGCCGCTGGCTGTCGGCGTGCCGGGAGGAGCGGCTGCTTCACTGGGAGTTCGCCACATGGTCGTCGGCGAGGAGAGGTTGAGCAGTGATGCAGTCCTGACCCGACGCTTCCCACACCGACCCCGAGTCCTCTCCTGCCTCCGCTTATATCCCTCTCGGCGGAGCTAAGCTCCACCTTCAGCCACGCCCCCTCGTGGAATCCTCCCGATGGTTCCCGTTTATTATCTCCAACTCTGCCCGTTACCTTTGGCCCAGATGGAATCCCCGCTTAGGATTGGATACCGGTTACCCAGCGGTGGCCATGCAGGAACCCCTTGTAACCTCCTAGATGGCGCTCTCTAATTCCACAATGATAATTATTAATGTAACCAGTGACCTCTGGCTTACAAGTTCAGTGTGCTAACCTTACACAGCAGTGGTTACTTTTCTTTCCCAGTCTTAAATGGTATGCTTATTGTTATAGATATTTCTATATGTGCAGCAAACTGGCAACCATTGTTTTCTCTCATTCAGTGACTGATGATGCAAAAACAAAACTATTAAATTGACTTTGGTTTGAATGGAGAGGTTAGTGGTTTGATGTGATGCTTCTCATTGCAGATGAGGAGGTGGCTCACACCTGCTCCGTGGCCCAGGACACCGTGTGTCAGTGCATTCAGGGGCTCAAGAGAGACCCTGGCTCAGGGATTTGTCTCCATGAAAAGCCCCACACAGGTGAGCTAACCAGCCACTGGAACCGGTGCCATCAGTTATGCAGTAGAGACGTTGATTTGTTATCTTGACAGTCAAAGCAACAACAGTCTGGTAACTGAAATAGCAGACGCTCGCTGCATAGGAATGAAGGCAAAATACAGACTCGTGTTTGAATGTGAATATGACCAAGAGTAACTGTAAAATAATCTTTCTTGACAGGTGAAATCCAAAACAGGATTCATTGTGCACGTTTCATTTACAACTCACAACTTTGAGACAGCATCATCACCATACCTAGCATCGTCTTTATCACTATCCGTAGCAGAATCAGTGGAACCAAAATGCAGTGACCTCAGGCATACGCTGGGTATTGAATGCCTTATTTAAATCAGGTGAGCATTGCTATTATTTAACTATTAGGAACCCGCAGAATGTCTATGGTAAGAAGATGGCACATATGTACAGACTCTGATGATTTCGTAAACTGATTATTTCATACAAAAATATAGATTTTTATCTCTGTTAACAGTATGCGGAAAAGAAATGACAATTATTCATCCCCTCTCCCTGCTGCACCCAAATCCCGCGTGGCGTCATAAACCCTTCTACTCACCACCCCGACGTCTCATGACATCACCGCCTCTCCTCACCAACTCACGCCAATCTTAATTTGAATGGCTAAGTGGTAATGCGTCGTTGCAGAAGTTCAGGGTTCGAATCCAGCAACCACATTAATTCATATTATGGGTATATTATCCATAAATACTACATTGCATATTGTTCACACTGAACATTAGAGATCCCATGATATTGTTCCTAAAAGAGTGTGCCAAGTGTGTTGGCTTCCAATTACGCAAAATTTGAGGTACACAGAAAAACCCTCTCTCTATTCACGAGGGATTTGTTCTTGATAATGCACATAATTGCAGAATTCGCTCATGAGGAAACCTCGTTCCAATTGGAAAAATGGGGTGACGTTCATTGTACGAGTGGTCACCCCAGTGATTCCTTGCCTGGTATACGTTAGGTCGGGGGTTCGATCCCAACCCAGACACCTGTATATTTGGAGTTTGGATGTTCTCCCCGTGGTCAGATGGATTTTTCTCTGGGTACTCAGGTTTTTCGCCTCCACATTTAGAAACATGCATTTAGATGATTTGGCTGCGTTAAATTACCCCTCGATAAGCCACTTCATTGAGCTATCATTTGTGGCCAAGTCATATCTGACAAGTGGGCCTTACCTGGAAAAAAAATTGTTATAAACAACCATGTGTTTTTTGTAACTACCTTGGATGATGATTTTACTCTGATGGAGGGTGGTGGTGATGTTGATGAGCTTAGGAGGATGACGCAATAGATGCAGGTGTTTGATAGCAATGCACAGTTATCATTTTGGAGAACACGAGCCACAACACTTTCCTGAATTTTATGCAACTCAGTCGACTTGTTCATACCTAAATGTATAAACGAGTGGATTGTAAGTATAAAGTAAACCTGCACAATAGCGAGTTCATAGTGGGATCACTGCATGACTTGAGGACTAAGCGGGTAGCCGAGGAGGTATTGGTGGTCTGGCACCATGTACACTCGCAAATACTGAAGTCCAGTGGGTCACGAATAGTGAATTAGCATACATTTGTAGAGACATTACTGAATGTCTAAATGCTGTGGGTGCAGTACCGGCCCTAGAGGAGCACGGTGTGTGCTGAATAAGAGCCCTGGATGGCACCATGCTTTAAGTGCAATGCCAACCCTGCAAGATAGGGTGTGTGGGTGCCGACTGAAGGATAGGGTTGTGTGAGACCATAGCATTTTGGTTGACCCCGGAGGACACGTGACCGGCTAAGTTGACAGAGGGGCCCCAAGAGGGGCCTAGGAGGGGTCACGTGGTTGGGACCCAGAGCCTCCCAATAATTCTGGAAGGTGGACGTGGCCAAGGGCGAAACTGGCCATGACACAGAGAATATAAGCCGGGTCCCAAGAGGGATCAGGGTTGTTGTTCATCCAGGAAAAAAACCCTTCATCTACAATCTCCGTCCAACGAGTCTCCAACACGTGGACCCGGGCCGAAGTCGTTGGTCCTGGTCTATAGTAGCAGTTACGTAATCATGAGTGTAGTTAGCCAGGTGGTCACAACATAAGGTTGTTATTCTGTTGAGGGGAAGTTATCCCATGTGTTGGAAC
The DNA here is from genome assembly GCF_048934315.1 of Petromyzon marinus. Lineage (NCBI taxonomy): Eukaryota > Metazoa > Chordata > Hyperoartia > Petromyzontiformes > Petromyzontidae > Petromyzon > Petromyzon marinus. Next base: position 5,368,323 of record NC_133748.1, on the reverse strand, counting down.
TAAATAAATGTATTGCCTCCAAAGTCTACATCTGCGACTCAGTTGAACCCATTACAAATTTGTAATGACTTGGCACACTTCTCTTGAGATGGGACTTTATTCAAGACACATTCACTTGACAACAACCGAGGCCACGCCCCCCTTCTCGTTCATTCTCGCTCACTCTGGATGCTAGCTCCACAGCAGACTCTACTGTCCTCGTTCGTGACCTGACCATACCCCTGTCATTACCTCCCATGGCCACAAGTGCATTAACACTGTAGGCTGATTCCCCTGTCATTACCTCCCATGGCCAATAGTCCACTCACACCGCATGCAGGCTCTATTGTCATTATACATTTAGTTACTCGCGAAACCCATGGATTCAGAACTCGTGAATAGTGAGTGTTTACTGTACCCACAATTGAGTTAATTTCAAGAAGCCAAATACCAGCTTCGCTCCCTATTGAGAACGTATTGCAGACAGTGTCTATGAAACACCGCACCTTCCTTCATGAGAGTCTTGCACCATAAGAATGGTGCGAATAATAAATGTACACATAATGTGATCTGATATGTGTCATCAGCAGGTGTGGATTAGACTTCAAATGTTCTGGTTTTGACAGATGTTTGTTTCTCATCCTTTGGGAAACTACACTGCACCTGCAGCAGCTATAGTTTTGGGGTCTATCCTTGGACTGGTACTGTCTGCATTTAGTCTCTTTCTACTCAAGACAAAACGGAAATGGCTGACTTTGAAAAAAACATCGGAGCATTATGGTAAGTATAGTGTTCCATTATTATATCCAAAACGGGATGAATCTATTAAAATGTATTCTTATGCTACCATGGCGACACCGCTTGAGATCTTACAGGTGCATGCTGTAAGTAATGATATTCAGAGACTAACTGTTACATATTAAGATAATTGTTAAGTCATTTCTCACCATACATATTTTGACACAAAAGAGTAAAGTGTTCCCTATATTTGATTGTTAAAATACACCATACCCATGTACTTTACTATCTCATTATGCGAGACCAGAACTTAATGAGCCATCTTGCATCAGTTTAATTGTTGTATATTTGCAGCCACTGCAACATTAATCTCAATTTCGTGCCACAAAACAAGACTCCAAATCCTGAGACCTTAATGCGTGCATATTCACAATCAGTAGTTTAGTCAACGACATGAATCTCATATTCTTGGTTCTTTCGGTAAAGTCACGTAGAAGAGAAACAATAAAATAATAAAATAATAAAACATTAAAATTATCACGACGTTTCGACTGCAACACAAGCAAGCATAATCAAGTGTGAAAACCACAGCAAAATGATTGTTTGTGTTGCAGTCGAAACGTCGTGAGAATTGTATTGTTTATTATTTTTTATTATTTTATTGTTTCCCTTCTACGTGACTTTACTGAAAGAACCAAGAATATGAATCCTTGCATTCACGAAAGCTTTAAATCAAAATACATGAATCTCACTCAATACTCTGCCAATGAAATTAAAATATTTTTTTACGATGTTAAACGCTTTCAAAACAAATGCAGTTACTCTTGATCAACGTCTAGTTAATCGCAGCTAACCTTGAGGAAACTGTTCATCACTCCAATGGACAAGCGCACCTCTACCAAACAGGCTCGGTGATAGTGTTGAACAAGAGAAAGTATAAATAGTAACATGATGCAGAATCTGCTGAAGAATCAGATACAAACTGACTCCAATAATGACTAAGAATATGTAGGTGAGAGAGCACTTCATGTATTGGAGACTGGTAGGACTCTAATAAGGCCTAGAATAATAGATGAGATTACAATTTGACTAATGTTTCCAACATAAAAGTTTCCTTTAAAATGTTACTAACTTGCAAATCCAGATATTATGAAAATTGTAATTGTCTATCGTTCTGCCACTATGACATGTGTGTTCCGGAATTACAATGTCTGTGCCTCCAATATATTTGGACATTTTTCTTCAATAAATAATATTTGTTTTCATAGGAAATTAATGCCTTAACCTTCAATATAAACATTTTAGCAGCACGTAGGCTTTCCCGATCAATATGAATAATCTCAGATCTAATGTATCCTAATCATAGGTTTCGGGGAGGGACAACAACGTGAACATAAACTCATTCCACTATGTTACCTGTGAATAACCCAATTAATAATTGGTAATGCATATTCTCAGGTTAACATGATCCATTGTAATTTATATTACTACATTAAACCCCCTATAGTCTTGGCACCTGATATGCTCACAATGATGGCTTCACATTTACTCTCTTTACGACTGAAACAGGAAGACTTCTTCACATTTTTTGATGATCACCTGACAAAGCTGGTTGTAATCACCAGCGAAACGTCATATTCAAATTGTAAATATTGTGGGTTTAAGGTCCAACACAGCAGTGTGCTGAATTAGTAACTAATTGGCATATTTTGTGAACTTAACAAACCTTGCTAATTGGCTGTGTCAGGTGTCGGGTTTAACGACACATTTATAGGAATAGGTTTTACCCTTTTAACTGGCACAAAAACTGACACCTTTATTCAAGGCATCATGTTTGCAATAACCACAACACAAGCAGTCAAAATGCAAACAAAAAGACAACTCTGATAATAATATGCACCGTCCTTGAATTTGATTGGTCCACACCCGAGACAGCTTTTCTTAGAAACGACACATTTATATCAATCTAACCCAAAATTAATTTTATGGCCAGCTATGTTTGTTGACTATGAGCTGATATTTTTGGTGGCCATCGAAAATTTTCCTACCTTTGACAACATGTTAGAGGTTCCCAAATCCATATTTTTCAACAGGCTTTGTTCTTTTAAAAACCACCTTTAAACATTTGCTCAGATAAAATGGTTAGACTTATTATATGAGGTTATATTTATTACTTGTCCTTTACTAAGAGATCATGGAATTGCGGTAGAAAAGAAGATGGTTATATGATGCTTGCAATAACGTGAGATTAATATTTGTTTTGGAAGATACAAGGAATATAATATTCGGAAGAACTGTTCAGCAGTGGCAGGTGTAGAGATAAGCCAGAAGGCTGCTACAGGGGATGATGAACGTAGATCATTGCTGAGGAGTCGAGTGGAAACGGCAAGGCAACGGGAGAAAATCAATTTGTGGTGGAGACACTGAAAATGCTTTTTAACACAGGGACACTGATTAGCGGCCATCAGCACAATGTGGGGAACGACTTTGCTGCTTCCTTAGTCTGCAGTTTCACAGCACTCCGCTACACTTCTATTTTAGTTGCTTCCTACTGATTACTTCTGATTGGACACTAACGTTCAATACTACTTTTCATTCGGCAACACTGCAGCCACTTATTTGTGACATTTTCAAAACAGTATTAAAATATTCGTAGTATAAATGACCTCTTTGAATTGAATATGGGTTCCAATAATTGAATGTTTTGCTCTGCTACCAGAAGGAAATTATCAACCATATCAAGTATTAAGTGAATCGTTTGTAACTTAATTTTATGGCATTTATTTCACAGGCACTACTTATAGAAAGAATAATGATGAAGGCGAAGAACTTGTTGATCTTATGTTCATTGAAGTTCAGGTACAATCAACGCAGCATTTTTACACATTCACTCCAACATTAATTATTCATTGTGTAGGCTTACTCACAAGGACAGCTGTGGGCTTCATCCCTCATTAATCAGATCCCGTGTTCTCCCCTACAGGGGAGCCAGGAGAGTGAGACAATGAAACTCATCCGAGAGAACCAAGAGAATCTCAAGGCCTGGATCGGAGTTGATCCCTCACACCTCCTGGAGCATCTCAAGGACTATAAGTGGATTCCTCACCACGTTTACAACGCAGCCAGGAAGAGGCATGGAGAGGAGTGTGTGGAGCACATACTGGACCACTTCTTAAAAAAAGGAGACACAGGCTGTAAGGAACTGTGGGAAGCACTCTACTTTGTGAGGAAGCACTATTTGCAGCTGTGGAGGTGGCTTCATAACCAAGGTATGACCCACGTTCATTATAACAAGAGTTGCGTACTGGCAGTGAATTGATTTTGTATGGCTTTTGTTACAATTGTAGTGAATCATTTCAGAGACGCGATTTATGATGCAAAAACGTTAATTCTACACTTCGTGCAACACCGTTACACACGAGACTAAATACACCTATCTCTCTTGTTACACATAGGACCACAATACACCTATTTCTCTCGCATACAGGATAACTATAATCGGGTCAGAGCAACCAACGTGCTGCCTGACCCACGATGTCGAAGACAAAGACGTAGATATATCACTTGGGTTCCACTTTACCTGCAGACAGCCCCAATATACGATCGGAGCTCCCCTTTTATCCTTCCCAGCGCGGCCTGGCTCCACCCTCGGCCCCGCCTACCTCTGGAATTACACCACACCTGTTCCCTCTCTGGCTCTGCTCTTAACCACGCCCCCTTTGGGAACTCTCTAGACGTTTCTCAGCTCCTCTTTCCGTGTCCCGTCGTTCACCCTTGGCCCACATTCCTCACCCCAGCCCATCACGTGCTTAACCCGCTGATGGGGTGACTCGTCCTCGCATGCCCCCCCCCCCTGCCGCCAGCCACCCCCACCACACTCCCCCAGTGACCGACTCTATGGCGATTACCTGCGGCGCTGGCAGAGGCTGTTATCCCCTACTCTGTCGGTAGTACTCATCTGGCTTCCTTCTGCTAGCACCCAGTACCATGCCCCTAGTGGCGCATTGAATGGTACTGCATGGTGTGTGAGGCTCTGTGCCCATTTCTACAGCACTTGGCGCTATGCGCCATAGTGATCCATTTAACATCACTACACAATGAACAAGGAATAAAAGTCATTCATATGCTTGGATTCCGTACAACTTTGCAGCTTGTGCTTGCCCTTTCAAATAATTAATCAGTTATGTTCCGTGCCACAAAACAAGATGGCACTCACCAAGTGGCATGTGACTGAACAGCTTCATGTTAAACGCCGTAATGCTTGAGTACAATTATGAACCCATCTCTGCTTCGCCTCTTGATTCTTTTAGCACACTTGTGGTAAAAGTCAAGAGCAATGAAAAAAATACCCGTGACATTTATTCAACGCTGTCAATCACAGGTGACGCAATGCAGTGCATTCGAGAGAATAAGTCAGCTCTGAAGCTGTGGATCAGTAGGGACCCACACCATCTTCTAGAGCATCTGAAGAGTCAAACATTCATCTCTAATGCCGTCTTCGCTAAAGCCAAGGGCATGAATGGCAGCGAGAAGTGTGCAGAGCTACTTCTAAATTACTTCATCAATAGAGGCAATGATGATTGCCTCCATCTGCTGATTTCTCTGCAAGCCGTGCAAGATGAGTATCCTGAAGTCAAACAGTGGCTGGGCTCTCTTGGTAAGTTATTATTTTATTTAAAATGCCTTACACCTCTTTCATGTAAACAACGGGAAAGATGATAATTTGTAGGACAAGCAGACAATCGTAACTCTGCCACAGCAGCCCTGTAATCTTAACACGTAGGTTTTTGCAACATCATGATTCATAATTTATTTTTTGGTTGGGCCACGGAATAATAGCACCAAATCTGTGTCGTTAGATCTGTGTACTAGCGATTAATATGCCAATTATTATTGATTCATCTCACTGAAAAGTTGTAGAGCAATCCTCAAGACCAAACTCATCAATTCGATTTAACATTATTAAAAAACAGCAAACATCATCAAGACAATGTTCGGGAAGTCATACACACAATGTCACCTTATCCAGCTAGGTATCATGACCATAAGAGGTTTTTGGGTTAGATCATCTAGATATAATGTGCCGTTAAACCTGCCACCACCCGATGCAGCCAATTTAGTAAGGTTTGTCACATTTACAAAACATGCCAATTCGTTACAACTTCAGCACACCGGTGTGTTGGAGAGTAAACCCACATTATACTTATGCAGTACAACTACTCATGAAGTTTGTGGATGTTTGGTCATTCATAGATTCTATAAAGTTTTGATTATTTGGTTTAATCATGGATGAATGACACAACGTTGACTTTAAGAACATGGTAGTTTTATCCAAACATTTTTTTTTACTTGCAAAAATTATCTAATGCACACATTGATATTGATAAAATGTACATAATACATATTTGAGCTGATAAGTTAAGTGTGGCTTGGCATATATACATGTGAAAATCCCGTGTAATATTCAACACATCTATTATACCAATTGTAACACTTAGTTTAAAGCTTTAGTGACCATATAACGCTATCCTTCTGCAGGCTAAATCTTGGCTTAAAGCTTTCGTGACGGCAGGAATTCATATTATTTGGGTATTTTGGTCAAGTCACGTAGATATGGTCAAAGAAAATAATAAAAATAACAAAAAACTACGACGTTTCGATCACAACACAAGCGATTGTCATCAGGAGGAAAAAAAAGATGACGATCGCTTGTGTTGTGATCGCAACGTCGTAGTATCTTGTATTTTTGTTGTTATCTTCTTTGAACCTACTGTATCTACGTGACTTTACCGAGAGACCCAAATAATATACTTCTGCAGGCTAGCATATTCTTGAGTATCTTTTAACCTGTTGAGACAGTGCTTAGCTACACTTCTATTTTAGTTATGTTTAACTTGGGTTTAGCACTGTCTAGAAGTGAGATTTCCTTGGTCGTTGAGAATGCTCTGCTCTCCAGAAAAACAACTCCATGTCCTTGTTGTGGAAGATGGGCAACATCATGAGTGACCTTTCTGGAAGTGATGGCTACAGAGATCGGTTTCATGAGTGTGGGACATTTTGTGTAGTCTTAACTCTACCTTCATACAGATAATGATCACGAGAGACAATGTTGTCCACAACAGGGCACTGGGAGCCTTGGTAATGTGGGTTACTAGAGGCAGATGAGATTCAGATGCCAATGGAACGTGCACACAATGGAAAAGGAGCAATTACCACGTGATGCCATGTCCCAGCAACCACACCATGATAGTGACGACAAACATTACTTCCAGTTTGAAAATAAGATTATGTTGCAATTTGATCACAAATGTACGAGTGATTCTAGAAAGGTATTGGCAAGATAGCATAAGCAATGCATTAGTTGGCAAGAGAACATGATCTGTAAGCGGTTTAGATATCGTTAGATAAACACGTTTGCGCTGGGTGGGACGTGTGTACACAATGGGTCATGGCCAATCGTTGAGACAGGCATTGGCGTGGTCTCCAGAAGTGTAACAACAAAGGGAAGACCGACGTGTAGATAGTGAGATAAAGTTTAAGCAGATCTTGAGGTCGCTTATCAACTGTGTAGCAACTGCATGATTTGGCAGAGGGTTGAATGTACTGGGGATGCGTGGTAGCATCAAGAGACATCTTGATCTTTATTGCAATTGTTCAAACTCAATTCCTGTTCATGTCTGTAGAACATTTTATAAAGTTTGTAATGTAAATATGCTCCATCACTCTCATCTCAGTGTCTCACATTCTGTGTTTATCATCATTATTATTCAGTTCTAATAAGGTAATTTGCTGCTATGAAGTGAGAAAATATTTAACCACACCAACTGTCCACTTTAATCAATGGTAACCTAGTAGTATTGTATTTATTCACAGGTGGTACCAAAACAAAGAGCAATGGAATCAGTGTGCCACGTGTTGATGTGCTGTCAAATGGAATTCAGGTAAACTAGATGCAGTTTGCATGCACATTGAACACTCTTCATTTGTTTAGTATATATGCTTAGGATGAAGCATGCTTTGGAATCCATTGCACATATAAATAACAAACTTAACTCCCATGTTCTCTAATTCACGACCACAATCAGAGTGACACATTGAAACTCATCCAAGAAAACAAGGGGAATTTCAAGGAATGGATTGGAGCGGATACATCGCACTTCCTAAAAATTTTTGACGAATCACATTCTATTCCACACGAAGTTTACCAAGCAGCCAAGAACAAGCATGGAGAGGAGTGTGTGGATGTTATACTAGATCACTTCTTTGAACAAGAAGAGACGGCATTGTGGGAACTGTGGAAAGGTCTCTATTATGTGAGGAGGAACTACGAGCCACTAAAGAGCTGGTTTCAGAAGCACGGTATGACCCACACTAATAATACATCGTGCATATGCACGGATACTGTACAACTGTACAATTTTCCAATGTTAATTTTCAAAATGGTTGAATACTGTAATAAAAAATGTTGCCTGCTCCTTTATTCTTTTGGCACATTTTGGAATAACAGGATAGTTAAATGAAAAGACAATGCATATGAAAAGATAAATGTAAAATGCATCCAAAGTTATGTTTGTCACAGGTGAGTCCGTGCGGTCCATTAAAGAGAAGAAGTTGGATCTGAAGTTTTGGATCGCTAAAGACCCCCGACATCTCCTGCTGCAGCTGATGATTCGAGGACAAATTCCCAATAAGATCTTGACTCAAGCCAAGTGCATGAATAATGGTGAGAAGTCTGCAGAGGCACTGCTCAACTACTTCATATCCAGAGGCAATGACGACTGCCTCCAGCTGCTGTTTGCTCTGCAAGCCGTGCAGGACAAGTATCCTGAAGTCACGCAGTGGCTGGGCTCTCTTGGTGAGAAATTACTACATTTCAAACGCCTTCCTGCTTTTTTATGTAAATAACGGCCAATTGAATACTGGGTGACCAAGTGGTCAGCACACTCACGAAGGAGTCGGTTGTCAACGAGTCGACAGTTTTAACCCTGCTTAATAGCCCTGTAATCGATTTCTATGAGGCATTCTCAGCTATATTCTATCCACTGCTGAATGAATGCATCCCCAAGCCACTGTTAATCCACATAGTCATGTGATACATTCCATATAGCTCCAGAACCTTAGCCAATTCAACTCCTCCAACTCAACGCTGTGCACACCCTTTGGTGCATTCCCTCCTCTGTCTGCCACTCCATCACTAGTCTCCACCACCAGGCTCCCAATCCTCCTAGTGACCTGTCTCAACAAAGCCTAATTAATTTTCTCAGCAGTCTAAAACATTGCATCTTCTTCCAAAATTGTATGCATGTATGTTTAACTTCTTACGGACCATACGCATACATGTATGTTGAACGTCTTTCAGACCATACACAGATTTTGTTATTTTCAGTTTATTTTTTAAATTTTAAATTTATTATTTTTATTTTCTCTCTCCGTGACTTTACCGAAAGAACCAAGAATATGCATACATGTGTTCCACTTTCTGTCTATGTCCATGTGTCAGATCCATGTCATGTCAGGTAATGTACAATTAATTAAATTGTTATTCTTCAGGAAAATGGGTGCTACTTTTCAGGATTGAGTTCCGTTCTCCAAAAGCACTCCAACCTCACTTTGTCCATCTCTAAGGCTGAAACAGCATTAACTTTGTCTTTTTTTACTGCAGTGTTTTTCAAAAGGCTTTGCAAGAAGACGAGCTTGTTTCTGAACAAATATACCAACTCTTCGCTGCAAGAAAAAATTCGATCTTATAAACGGGAGCTGATCCAGGCACTGCACTCCAACGTGATACCCCTGCTGTCTCAACTACAGAGCCGAAATATATTCACTGACTTCAATGTGCAGGTATGTCCATGGGCTGGTGTAGTAATTAAAGGGGGATCAGGATCAAATTGAAAATGTTAAATTACAAGGTGAGAGAGTAGAATGGTGTGCAGTCTGCCCTTAAAATGAAGATACGACGGCCCTCATTAACATGTTCCATGTAGGTGATCCAAGTATTCTATGAACATGTTTAACGTTTGTCCTCGGAAGTATTTCATTATAAAAAATAACATCACATTCCTATCTGCAGAATAAAAAAAACCTCACACGGCACATGATGGGTAACATTCTGAGATAACCTCACGCATGATGACGTCATTGGATCGCAAACGGGGAGGTGCCTTGTCAGCGAGGCCAGATGCAAAGTGAAGCCTTTTGGCACTAGCTGCCTCCAACTCTATGGTGACTTTTTAATCAATTTGGCCAACATCCTTCAAGACGAGACCCTAATAGCAGCGAAACTTTATAATAAACTCTTGCTCACATTGATTTGTGCCCCCAGTTGGATAATTTTAACATCATCAACGGATTGTGTTGTCATCGATGCACAAGCATCAAATGAAGTCAAACCTTTGCCATTAGCACTGCCATTTAACTGAAACACACACAGAGTAGCCTGGCAGTGGATCTGAAAATTTACTAATGCCTGGAACATCGCCCTGTTCTAAGTAACACGCTTTGTGCCTGTGTCGGTGTAGGAAGCGAAAGAAAGGCAGAAGTGGCAAGGCAGCGAGAAGGCGACTGAATACGTGCTGGAGCTGGTTTGCGTGAAAAGACATGTCAAACAATTCTGGAAGGTGCTGTGGGATCTCCGTGAAACCTACCCACAATTGAAGGACATTTTTGAGCAATTCTAACTGGGGTGCAGGAAAAATGTGGTGCAGTAGTTAGAGCACATCGTTACCCATGGAATTTTTAACCCAATGTTGTTTAAATCTTTTTTCCCTCACACTACCTGTCTGTGGAATACCCCACCATCTTCTATTTACTCAAGTTCTTGTACAAACCGTTACCAATATGTAGTGACATCGGGGATGTCACTGTATGGTGCTGGCCCAGAAGGGCCGTCCCATACGATGTTCCTACATCATGGACCGTGTGGGTGGCTGTGTGAGGCCGGTTCTAGCAGAGCATGGCGTGCGATGCACCGTTATGGCGTACACCCCATAGGTGGGTGTAGTACCAGCCCTAGCGGGGCTTGGTGAGCGCTGGGATAGCGCAGACACCACGCAAAAATCACAAGGGGAAGCTAGAGAATGTCGGGACAGGGTTGCCCTGCGGTTACGGCACTCTGGTTGACCCCGTAGACACGTGATCCGGAGTGTCCACAGAGAGGGTCCCAGGTGGGGGGCATAAGGGTGATCACGTGTTCGGGGAGAGCTCTCGAGGGGGATTAAGAGCGAGCTAGAATGCTCGCAAAGGTAGATGGGGCCGAGGGCGGAGCCGGCCCTGACCCGGGAGGATATAAGGTGGGTCCCTCGGAGGGACTGGGGTCGCTGCATTCTACAAGCTGGAAGCTCTACATCCTACAAGGCTTCAACACGTGGTCGGGGGCCCGAGTGAGGGTCCGACCCTTCGTAGCTGTAACTCCTATGTATAGTGTAGTTGCCTGGGTGGTCACCACCCTAGGCTGTATCTGGTAAAGGGGCAGTTACCCCTTTGTGTATACGTGTTACAGATAAATGTGGTGCCTCTATGGAACAAGGTCTGCGACTCAGGTGGACTCACTGCAAATCCATCATGAGACCTGATCTACGTAGTGTGTGGGCGACAGTGCCGAAGGTTGACGCGTCCAGCCGTGCTAGAAGACTGTGCCGTGAGCACAACTTTCTGGATACCTTAAGCTGTTGAAGGAATGCCAGACTCCTCTCCAACATAACTCCAAGGAAGAAAGGCTCTGCATCATACATTAGCAACCGGGCATTCAGATGCAGTTTGAGCTCGTAGTTGTCTTCAACGTTGTGTAGGTGAAACACACTGGAAACTGTCTTGCTTGTGCTTGGCCGACGTGTCAATTTCTTGCAGTACTGTAGTCTGCTACCATGGCCAGGTGACTAATCAAGGTACATTCAATGCTGCCAAAATCACAGGCTTGGGTTGTGATGCAGATGTAATCTACGTACATAAATCGTCATAACTTTGCAGAGGTAATCGATTATTTTGCATTGGCAAACTGCTGACCTTGTTGGTGGACACTCAGAAGCAGCCATCTTGAGAGGCTCAATGCTGCCCACTTCTGACCTTAGCAGGGCTGGGGACAATATTCTTTGGGTCTTTGGGTGAAGTCACGTAGATAGGTTCAAAGAAAAAATAACTAAAAACTACAACGTTTTGTCATTGCAACGCAAGCGACACAAAGAATATGGATTCCTGCAGTCACGAAAGCTTTAAGTCAAGATTTGACTGGGGATAAGTTGAGCAGAAGTAATTTAGTACACTTGTCATGCACACATCACGGCTATCACAAAGGTACTAAGTTTCACAGATACAGGTTGCAATATTTTCACAGCAGGGGGTGATGTTACTTTGTAATTTTTTGGTAATTTTTAGACTTCGAATGTGAACAATACAGCCGGCACACAGTGATCTGCTCCTGATTGATACCAGGGGATCTTTAATGTCCAGGGAAGCGGACGGCACAGAGTCGTATTTATGGTTTATAAACACTGCAGCTATAATGCTGGCAGGTCGCCCGGCTCAATCTGCAATTCTCTAACAAGGCCATGAACCGCGACTGCTGGGCCACGTCACTGCCTGCTGGCAGTTCATCGCAGCTACATTGGGTAAATGAAGTTGCTGTCAAAATGTTACTGTTGTTGTGCAATGGTTCGTACACTAGACTTGCAATCCAAGGGGCATGGGTTCTATTCCATTCCTAGGTAAAATGGTAGCTTCAATTATCAGCAGTATAAACCAGGTGCACCACAGTCGATCAGCAAGTCGCGTGCAGCGGGATCAATATGGAAGAGTTTGTGAGCAATGCACCCAAGTTGGAACTCTGAATATTTCCCTCGTGAGGGTTTTTTGACAATACATTGCAGAGCTGCAAATTGCCTATTATTGTGGTAGGGCCATTGAAATTCCCTCACTTCTACAGTCGACCCCTCCACATCGCGGGGGTTAGGGGGCGCAGGCCCCCCGCGATCTAGAAAAAAACACGTAAAATGTTGTGGTCACCTTGGTGAGTGGAGCGAGCACCTCCTGCCGGGAGGTTTAAGATATCTCTACATATCCAGCCTTTGCGTGTCGTCTACTGGCTTCTGCGTTCTTTTCGCAAACTTAAACTTTTACAAAATATTCCTTTAAAAAAATGTGGGTATATTTATGGTATTAAAAGATCAAATGCATTAATATTATACAGTACTGTACATATGTTTTATGCATTTATGAGTTACTAAACGTTTTGTGTGTCGTCTGCTAGCCTTCGCGTGTCGTCTGTGGCCTTCGCAAAACTCCCCAAAATTTCCCATAAAATGTTCTTATGCCGACCCCGCGATATATCGAAAACGTCATGGGAAAAGTCGCGATGCAGAAAGGTCGATTGTATTACATTGTCCTCGAATTACATGACACAATGGCTGGCTCGTTTCTAATGACGTCAGGGATCTTTGACGTCCACTCTCAATCAGACGAGGCGTAATATTGCATACACCCGCAGTGATAAACAGGACGGCCTGCCGGATGCAAACCGCCAACCTCAACAAGTGGTGAACGCGCTGCTGCTGGGCCCAGTCACCTTCACGATGATCCCGTGTGACGTCCTTTGATTGATGTTTAAATGGCCATTACGTTATGCCACATGTGACAAGCCAGTGTTCCTAACCCGTGCTTCAATCAGTAGGGAAAGCAAACTCGTACGAATATTTTACACATTTACCTTTTTAGTCTGAGAAACTCGATGTACATTGAAATGATGACGGCAATTTACGCTAACGCAAATATTTTAATAAAGCTAGGTATTGAACAATAAAACTATTATGAGACCTTTGCCAGGAGCAAGATATAATATGTTTTTACCCTTTTATCTGGCAACAAAACTGATACCTTTTTACAAGGGATCATGCTTGCATTAACCGCAACATTTACGGTCAAAATGCAAACAAAAAGACAACACTGATAATGTATGCACTGTCCTTGCAATTGATTGGTACACACTCAAGACAACTTTTCTTAGTACCCAGTCTCACATGGTGTTGGACCAGATGACGCCAAAAGGCGCACACCTCAAAGACAATGCACCATCAGTATTGAGAGCTCGGGGTAAGCTTGTGTGCAAGTATGTCAACAAAGGATCTGACATAGTTATCTTGGGCCTCACAACAGATGGCACAGTGCATCATGAGGTTCAACAACTTTGAATTGGTAGACACATCAGCACCAATGAAGCCATATTGAGAATCCTCAACTTCCCCATTCACGAGCGACATCCCACTGTGTTTTGTCTCAGCGTGCACCTTGAGAATGGGAAAAGAGTCTTCTTCATGGACACATGCACATACGCGAGCCCAAGTCCCACAACACACAACTCTCACTGCTTTCTTCCTTCACTGTAGGGATGATGCTTTGCTCAGACACTGCTTCATCATGAGGTACCCAAGTGCTATACATGGAATGTTGCGATAAAAGTAGGTGCACCGCAATATTGGACAAAATGTGTCAAATTACCCACAAAAAACAGTGAAGCACTTGGCCGTGTTTACACTTACATCCCAACAATTTTAAATGCTTGTACCTCAGACTGCTTCTACATGAGGCCAAACGGCCTAAGTCATTTGAAGAGCTGCGAATAGGTGATGGCACCATCTGTGATACTTACCAATATGCTTGCCAACTCCGAGGACTGCTATAGGATGATGTGCAATGGAACAGCACTTTGGACGAGGCAGCTGCAACTCTGTCACCAGCAATGGTGTGGAACCTATTTGCCATGATGCTGCACACATGTGCCGTGTCTAATCCTCTGCAACTATGGCACGACCACAAGGAGAATCTGGCAGAGGACATTCTACACCAGGCACGTGCAAAATCCAAACCTGCTACATCACTACAATGATGCCATCTTCAATCAGGCTCTTATTATCATTGAAGATAAGTTCAGGATTTAGGTGGAGCTAGCCTCTAAACTTTTGCCCTTCCTGAACCAGAACAAAACAAATATAATAATGTGCCACATAGCCTTTTGCGAGAACCCAACTAAAACAAGCAGCAGCTTACTGAATACATCGTACTGCATGAGCAAAGTCTGCTTCCAAGCCAAAGAGAAGGCTTCAACAAGATTATTATTGCTGTTTTCACGGCCAGTGGTGCCATTTTATTTCTGGCAAAACTTTATTTATAAATCTTCTTTTGGCCAAAATCCGGCAGAGCAACATTATCTCCAATACAGTTGCATTATTATACATTGCTGTCACTATTGACAGGATTGAAGAACAGCTCAATCTGTCTTCAAATTGAACTTTAATTTGGATAACGCAGAGGCACCTACCTGCAACATTACCAGGACCACTGGCAAAGCCACAGTTTGCTGTAAGTCTGCTCAAAATGGGCAATTACAATGCAGATAGAAGTATCTCTATGACCAACATTGGCACAACAGTTGCAACACTTCAGTAACTTGTATAAGTTGTCTTTGGTGATGTTTCGCCACTTACATGACCACAATTGGCTATGCAAAAGAGGCATCCTCGCACCAAAAAATGACGCTGTCAATATCACTAACAACGACCTCCTTTCTGAATTACCAGGTATTTCTCATACATACAGGTCAATTGACACTGTACTGGACACTAATGAGGCAGCCAATTACCCTACAGAATTTCTCAACTCTGCAACCACCTGGTGTGCCTCCACACAAACCCAACCTCAATATTGGCCCACCCATCATGCTTCTTAGGAATCTAGACCCACCAACACTTTGCAATGGTACGCGATTATCTGTGAAGAAAATGATGCCCCGTGTAATTGAATCGACCATCATGACTGACCATGCAGCAGGATTAATTCCACGCATTCCAGCCATTACCTCTGACCTGCTCTTTCAATTTAAACTCCTTCAATTCCCTGTCCAGCTCAGTTTTGCATTGAGCATCAACAAGCCTGCTAAGCCCATGTTTCTCTCATTCCAACTCTATGTTGGTCGCTCCAGAGTTGGCAATGCGAAAAAAATTCATATTGGCACTAGATGACAATACATCCAATATTGTATATCCTGAAGCTCTCCAATGTTAACACATTTTAAAGCTGTGCTCATATCAAACAAACAAGTCATGTGACTGTATCACACAATAAAAACAACCGTAACAAAATACACGTTTACCGACTTCATTTGCAGCATTAAATTATTCTAAGACAACATGCCAAGACATTACTCTTACATTTGATTACTGAGACCCATGCGAAGCCGGATAACTTAGCTCGTTACTTATAATATTGAGAATATTGGCCTCATGCTCAGCTTGGCCTCAAGTTCAGCTTGATAATTCTTGGTCCACGTTATTGAAGATCAAGAAGCATCGTGTGTTCAATGAGTGTTGTTAATGGATTCGTTTTATTAATGTGCATCACGCCTTTTTCAAGTGCGTACATCCATTTGTTTGCCTTTATCACAGCACACTGGTTCGGATACTCATTCTCATTTGTGAAATATCTCTCATACTCGCCCCTAGGATCCATATATCCTTTATTCTTAACTTTGCCTTTCATGCACTTTGCATTCAACTGTTGTGTCGACGTTGTTTCATCAATTTATTTAAGGACACTCGTGTTGATAAGGGTGCATCTCGACAACAACGGTGATTTGTTATATTCAGTCAACCAAAATTATTATAATTGCTGTCATGAACGTTACATAATCATCTGAATGGTATATCTTGAAAGCGTGGTTTATAATACCGTAAGACAGCAAAGATGATCATCAGTTTCCAGGCTGTAGCAGATGGCCTCCCGTGTGTATGTCCACTCATGTGTCTGATTGTACACTGCTGTGTATGTATGTAGCGGCATAGCACTGGCTGCTGGCAGAAAAGGAGATCTGAGGCGTACGGCAGTCCTCACGTCAGCAGGCCAGGATATACACAAGACAAGGATCTAGGGGAAAGGTCACAGAAGGGGCCCACCAGGAACCCGCTATTAGGGTACAGAAAGGGGGCGTGGCCGGGGCGGAGCCAGGCCACGCTGACAGTATAAGAGGGGCCCCTGTGGGACACCTCGGGGCTGTTGTTGGAGTGAGATCCCTGTCGTGCTGCTGAAGTCCATCGTCGACATTCTTCTCTTCGTCTTCACCATTCTTCTCGTCGTCGTCTCTGTCTCTACCTTCTCGGGGCGCCGCTCGTCAGGCAGCCTACCAACTGCCCTGCCTGAGTAGCGTCGCCGACAATAGACGGACTACATATTAAGTTTGTTAACCCCGATGGTGCTCGTTAATAAAGAAGTGCTTCCAAGTCTTATCGTCTGCGAGTTATTCACTACATGTACACTCGTGTGTCTATGTACGCAAGTGTGTATGTGTGAAATATTTTCCATGTGTTTTCACGGTAATTACATTGAAGGTGAAGGGGTAACCAGCCCTTCGCACTCATCTAGAGACCGCGTGGGCGGCTGTGGTTACCATTCAGAACCGCTGAGGAGGTCGGGGGTTGTTTTTATGGTACTTTACCCGTGGAAGGGAAATGCCAAACAACAGGGAGTGGCTCACCAAGAATGAAGGGGGTGTGGGAACGTGGCGGTAAGGTGTGTGGACCTGTAAGCCCCAGGCTACTGTGGGCTCGCATCCCCATCAACCGGAGGCGAGGAATGGTGGTTGCTCATGCCTTCACCGAAGGTAAACATCAGTGGAGGGATGCAGGAAAAGTCGATGAGTCAGATGCCTTCTATGACTTCCTGTATTAGACTCGCACTGTGTTCGTATGTAGGCATGTTATATGTATGTATGTGTAGAGAATCCACCGTTCTAAGGCAGAGGGGCCACACTATACTTTATTTATTGTGAGGTGCACGTTGCACGCATCCACCCTACTCTGTTTCCCTATCCGCCACACCTCTTCAAGTGATGTCCCCTCCCCTCTCTCTGGGCGTTCTCTCTTTTTCTCTTCCCGCCGTCTCTCTCCTTTCCATTGTGACGTCATCCTCCCACTGTAACCTCGGATCATGTAATTATTTATACCTTCGGATCACGTAAGAATTAGGACTACATCACGCCCCCCCTTCCCCCCTGAAAAAAACGTCATCCTCGACTAAACCACATCCTGTACGAATCCAAAGGAATGAAAGAAAAATACACTTTTGTTGGTCAATAAACAAGCAATGTCGAACTCATCCAGAGAACTGTTACTTTGTGTTTGTGTAGGGATTAAAATGTGTGTATACAGAACAGTATTTAAGACAATAGTAAATGAATAACTTGTAAGACAAGACAGTACATACAAAGGGTAAATTGGACATTAAAAGAGAGAGCCAATTTAGATTGGCCATTCCCCTCATGGCGTTTGTAACCACGACAGCGGCCAAATAGGGGCTCTGGACGGGTGCGAAGGGCTGGTACCCCTCCACCTTCAATTAATTACCACTAAACCACGATTTAAAACTTAAATTAAGCTTGTGCCGGAGGCCACGGGGGGACAGGCGTCTATGACATCTCCTGGCCAAATGCCATTTGGCAAAGCCAGACGACTGAATCCTTACTCTCTGGGCTCGTCCAGAATCAACAAAAAACCACTACTGGTGAGTCAGATGCCTTCTATAACCTCCTGTCACAGGTGCTAGCTAAAGTTGCCCCTCGGGATAAAGTCATCTTGTTGGGTGACTTCAATGCCCAAAAGTCGGTCATGATGCTGGCACCTGGTATGGAGTGATTGGAAGTAATGGGCCAGATCAGCTCAATAACAATGGCAGGAGACTGCTAGATTTTTGTGCAGTCCATGAGCTTGTAATTACCAACACGCTGTTCCGGCATCAGCCCATCCACACAACATCATGGATGCATGCCAAGTCCAAGCAAGAACATCTGCTGGACTACATAGTGACGGAACAGCAGATGCAGGCCCATGTCCTTGACACCAGGACCTACCGTGGAGCTAATCTGCCCACTGACCATCGACTTGTCATCTGTAAGATGTGTCTGCCATTCTTCTACTCCGGTGGTAGGTGTACACCCAGGAGCCCATTCAAACCCATAGTGGCATAATCTCAGCTAGCTGATGAAAGTTGCAAGCGAGAATTTCATCATCACTTGCGGCTGGGGTTGGCATCATCCCCCACTCCTCCTGATGTCGAGGGGAAATGGACGAGGTTAAGGACCGTGGCTCATGCAGCTGCAATGGCTGCTTGTGGTACACGGTCCAGACCTCCACAGAGACCCTGGCTGACAGAGGAGGTGTTCAGGCTGGCTGCAAAAAAAGCGACAGGCCCACACTCATCGTCTACAGCATCCCACGTCAGGGAATGAGGAGGCTTTCCACAGCCTTCGCTTGGAGGTTTGGAGAGCTACGAGGCACTGCAAGGATGGGTGGTGGTCGCAGGTTGCTGAGAATATGGAGTCTGCCTCAATGGCCCGCGATCACAAATCACTCTTTAACTCCATCAAAAAAGTAACTTGCAGCACCACACCTATTACCATCATTAGAGGGAAGGACGGTGATCCAATCTCCGACCCCCAGGAACAGATTTTCAGATTTCCTGAACTTTTCTGTGAGGTCCTGGGGGAGGGGAAATCCCTCATCCTGTAAAACATCGTGGGACAAATTGGGGATGACCTTGCTGAGGCTGGGGTGCCTCAAATATTGGAAGTCACCGCATGTGAGTGGCTGGCTGAGGTGCCATCTGTTGAGGAAGTACTGAAGGTGATCCAGAGTCTGAGACCAGGAAAGGCACTGGGCAGAGATGATCTCCCAAGTGAAATGCTAAGGGAGGGTGGCGTTTGTGCACAGGCGGTCCTATATGGCATCGTTACACAAGTCTGGACCACTGGACGGATTCCGCAGGATGGCAAGGATTGCCCCGGTGGTCTCCATCTTTAAGAAGGGGGACCGCACAGAATGTACCAACTACAGGGGCATATCACTCCTCAGTGTGCCATCAAAGGTCCTGGCAATGATTATTCAACATCGCCTTGCCAGGCACACTGAGGAGAAGGTTGCGGAGCCCAAATGCAGTTTCAGATGCCATATTTTATGTCCGTCTGCTACAGCAGAGGTGTAGGGAATTTCAAGAAGACTTATATCTCTGCTTTATTGACCTGGCCAAGGCCTATGATACCATCAATAGGTCTGAGATCTGGGTTGTCCTTCGTGCTTTTGGAGTTCCTGACCCTCTGTTCACGATCATTAAGGACCTTCATGATGGTGAGCGGGCCCGTGTAAAACTACGTAACCACGAATTGGAGCCATTCCCTTTTCACCTTTGGGTGCGACAGTGATGTCCTCCGGCTCCCACGTTATTTAACATCTATTTCGACCACGCAGTTCATGAAGCCTTCAATAGCTGTACCGGAGGAATTTCCATCTGGTACAGATACAATGGGAGGCTGATTGATGCCCGGGTGTGGTCAAGGGATGGCTCGCTATTGCTCAACCACGTCAGGTATGCCGGTGATCTGGTAATTGCTGCTCACTCAAAGGAATTGGAGGCGATGCTGCTGAACCTGGAGCTTGCCACAAAGAGGTGGGGCCTTACGGTCAGCACCACCAAAACTAAGCACCTTCCTGGGTATTTTGTACCATCGGACACTCCACCCCCACAACTTCCAATTGGTGATGGGCTGTTGTGGAGAGAGTGGAGAGTTTCCCATACCTGGGCAGTGTGCTTATGACCGGCTCTGGTTTGGCAGCAGAGATCTCACTCCGAATCAGTCGAGTGGCATTATATTTTAATCGGTTGCATAATGCTGTGTGAAAGCTACCTGGTCTGTCGCTCCACACGAAGCTTCAGGCCTTCTCGGTCACAGTCATTCCCTTCCTTCTCTACGCTTGCGAAACGTGAACCCCCCCTAACGGAACATCTTCGCCGGTTAGAAACATTTAGGCTGGCCTGCCTACGATCTGTCCTGGATTTAATCAGGCTGGATTGTGTGAGGAGCTCACAAATCCTTGAAAGATCTGGACAAAGTCTCATCGGTGAGCTACTCTGGCAGGCAAGGCTGCGTTGGCTAGGTAATGTAGCCCGCATGCCCAGCCACCGCATGCCTAAACAGCTTTTGTTTGACCAGATCGAGGGGGCTAAACGGGTGCGGCATGGGATAGAGAAGAGATTAAGTGATGTGGTACAGGAGGATGTGGAGCTGAGTGGACTTGCCGATGACTGGTACCAGCGGTGTCAAGATCTGCCTCTGTGGAGGAGGCTCGTGAAGGAGGCTACTGGGCAGTTGGAGGCAGTCGCCCTGCAACAACAATGTAGGGCGGAGGAGCGACGCTCACAACAACGAGCGGAGCGCCGGGTGGCTAAAGCACAGCAAGTTGGCACAGAAGGGGGCACAAGTTGTGCATGATCCAGTCGTCTCATTCAGTCGACCCGTGGCACCTGGGTCTGCCCCATGTCCTCGTGCCAGCGGGCGTTCAACACTTCACGTGGCCTCAATGTGCACATCGCCTGGCACAAGCATCATGGTGACGTCACCGCCACTTAGTGGCGAATGGCGGTTGTTGTTGAAGGTGTAGATGTTCGCGGTGACCCGGTTTTTGGTGCATGTAATGGGTGGTCTTGCGGGTGGAGTACTACGTCCATGGTAGGCCTCGACCGTTCCAGCTTTACACGGGTGGGATGTAGATATCAGTGCCGGCATCCCAATTGGACCCACACACATTGGGGCCTTTACAGGGCTTGCCATGGACGGTGCAGTTTGGGCGAGGTCCCCAAGGGGACCTGTGGGCAGTGCTGCCTGCGACAGATGGGCCACGTACATTCGGGGCAGGCAGTGCCCCCACGTCCAGCCCTGGGAAAGCAGATGGTGCTCGGGCCATGAGTGAGCTTCTGTAGGCCTAAAGCTGATTCTCCTTCCTCCCGCCAACGGTTCTGGAATCATCTTTTAGCACTGGATAGTGGGTCAAAAATCACTCCATCTCTCGGTAAGCTGCTTGCAGGGTGTTGTTTTTTCTCCGCCGGTATGGAGGAGTATATTATAATTAAAGCATCGTCATTAAGGGCCATGGGAAGAGCCTTCGGTGCCTCGTGCTCCATCCATTCTAAAAACAAGCACTAATATAGACTGTAGCCTGGTTCTTTATCGTAGTGAGTGTACTGTCAGTCTATGATGTAGACTTTAGCAATGGTTATTAAGCTGGCCTCAAATCGGCGAACAAATGCTCTCCAGTCCCCTCGTTTAGCCACAAACTTCTGACCATTGCCTAACTTGCGTGGTCGATTGGCGCCCTCCCCTCGTCACTGTTCTGATCCCCCGGGTTGAATAAATTCCGCGCCTGGGCTACGGATGCCTTGCACCTCTGACCATTGTACCAGCACCTTCCCACATGGCTCCAATGCTCCACCCCTAAAGCTTGTAGCGGTCATTACCGCTGGGCCAAGGGGGTGTTTTGTCGCCGCTCCTCCAATGGCAGCTAGCGGTGTCAGCCCCACTAAGATTGACTTTAAATCCTCCTGAGGTAACTCTTCAACATCTCTCAGTGGTTCCGACGCTGCCAATTTAAATCGTGGAGCCTCCGATGGACCTGCTGGCCCCGTGAGAATGGAGCCCATTGGTCGTGGTGCCATGCTCTCACCCATCCCCAGTATTGTCGTCTCCAGCGGTCTGTCTTGGGCGGTGACCAACCCCACCGTCGCTGTTGCCCACGGCGTCCCCACAGTAGGTTTTCCCGGTCGGACCCCATGGGTGGCGTCGGCGCCGCCGGGCTAGCAGTCACCTTGTCCTCCCTCAACTGTTACAGGAGTAGCATGACTGCCTCTGTGAGCTGATCAACCCAGTCCACCCAGGGCTCCCTTCCGTCATGGGGTCGAGGGCTCTCGGATATGTCGTTCCTCGCTCACCACCATCTTCTCACGGTTCGGGGGGCCATTCCGACCACACCTACAGATTGTGCTGTCTTTGGTTCACGGCCGTCCGGGGCGCTTGGAGTAGAGACAAGTTCCTCCCCTTCTTCACTGGGGTCTCTGTTGGGGTCCTTCCTGTTACCGCGTCGAGGCATCATATGATCCCACCGCTGCCAACAGTTTTAGTGAGTCCACCAATCGAAGTCAGAGGGGCCACACTATATTTTATTTCTCACGAGCTCACAGCATACGTGTCCACCCTGCTCCGATTCCCACCAAGAAGTGCCCCGTTGACCCCGCCTTTTCCGGTGACATCTCCTTCTCTCTCTGGGTGTTCTCTCTCCCTCTCTTGCCCCTCCATCTCTCTCTTTTCCCTAGTGACGTCATCCTCCCACCCTAACCTTGGATCATGTAAGTATTTATATTCTCGGATCACGTAAGTATATGCGAATCCGGGGACGGATATGTGAACTAGGGGCTTAGGGATTAGGACTGTATTATAATTATTAGAATCACATTGTGGTTGTATTAGAATCACACTGTGCTGGTATATGAATGGTATAAGTATATGCGTTTGTCACTCTTTGGTTCCAGCTTAGATGCATTATCATTCTTTAGCAATATATTTCGGGTGTCAATATCCTATCTCTGCCAATCTGTTTTAATGTCCAAATCTCGCAGGCATACAAAGGTGTACTGAATACACAAATTCTTAAGATGTTCAGTTTGGTTTTGTAGCTGATTTGCTTGCTGATTGTTATTGAATTCTCCCATTAGTCATTTTATTCCATCTTCACAGACACCAGAGAACACACACGGGTGATAAGCCGTTCAATCGTTCTGTGCGTTCGAAGGCATTAGCACCGTCATTGCATCTTCACATGTATCATACGGTACAGAATGATAGGGATGTTAAATCAAAATAGTAAATTCAAAGTGCTGTAATGACTGCTGAAGAAATTCCACTTTTGATCCCATGCATTTGGATCCCAAGAGATGGCTGGATGTAATGCAGTGGCTGAAAAGTCAAATATAAAGTATGGGGGAACTGGAACAAATAATGTTGCGTGTGGTTATACCTATTAAGCCATATTGAGTGGATATGTTAACAGTTGAATTTATAGAATGTGTATGTTCGTGTCTGTTAGATCAAGTAATATGTAACAATTATGTCCAAGCAAGAGTGATTTTTTGACTGCTGTACACCGTGTTGACATCGTCATTTTTCTTTTGACTTCTGCGGGGGCTGTCTTTAGGGAAAACTAAGAGTTACCTCTGCTTAGTGCGTTAGTTGGTTAATTGGGGCTGTATATTGTGTGGTGTGTATGATGGAAAGTACTAAGTTTTGTCTTCATCGCACAACTACCAAAGTGGGTGTCCTGCCTTGTTTTAAGATGTTTATTCTTGTCATTAGTTTTATTGTGGTGGTTTGTATCAAGATCTGACACTTCAATGTTGTAGTTTTTGTGGAGACATCGCCACATAAACGTGATCATCTTATCGGACTAATTGTTGAAGTGGTATGATGCGCAGTGGTTGAGGGTTCAATTCCTGATTTTACCATAGTGGTTTATTGGTCCTTTGAGCTAAAGTTGGAAAGCATCTGTGATCAGAATATTTGACATTTTCTGTTATGTTTAAGTTTACTTCAGATGATCAATTTCAGGATGTACATGGATGTCACATTTGTGGGGGCTACCGTCCCCCGCCATCACTGAATTGTCGGGGCCGTTGCCCACCGACTCCCCATTCCATTCATACCGCTAACCCCCGAATAAGCAGGTGCGGCGTGCCGCCGTGGGATTCCCTACCACCCACGCTCCACGCGCTTAAGCAAAAACAAACACGCCGCGATTACTTTGCTTTACACAGCTGCGTATCCGCGCACGCCAGGCGCTTAATTCGCTACCTCGCTATTAGACAATCGCGCGGGTGCGCGACCGCCACCCCGTCACACAGGCACGCGAGCGCTAAACACCACCGAAACCAGTCGCTTAGGCACGCGCACGCTGAACAGCCCACCTCGTGTTAACCAACCGCGCACGCACGTGAACACCAAGCACGCTCGTAAACAGCCGCGTAGGCTAAGCGCTCCACCTCGATGTAAACAACCGTGCGTGCGCGTGATCACCAAACGCTACACTCCCGTATTCGCAGCAAACAGCCGCGTATGCGCGCGAGCACAAAAACACTCCGCCTCCCTCGTACTCACAGCGACCACGACACAGTTTCATCCTCTATTAGCGGTTTTATTCCCCGCGAGTATCCCGCTAACTACGTGTGTCTGTGCGAGTCGGCCGGCCCTCCTAGCCTATCCCATGAGGATCCCAGATTCAGCTTATCCTGCCTATCGCTCCGCTTTCTACCCTCGATTAAATAGCCCAAACTTACCTCTCCTCTACTTACGATTACTTCCACTCTGCTGCGCTGAACGCTGTAGAAAGGCGATCCTGTGAGTCGTCTCCGTAGCAGATCGTGCCTGGCTGCGCTCAAACTCGTCACACAGACGATCCGAACGGCCGGCTCCAAGGCTCCGTGGGCCGCGATGATGTTGAAGAAGAACTATCTCTTGCTACACTAAGCCTCCGTATTTTATACACCCTAAAGGCATTCCGTTGCTCTGGCGCCTGCCCACCCGTGCTCCTTCATATTCAGATCTGTAATATTACTTATGACAAAGGCGTACCGTGGTTCCCACACTCCGTACTGCCCTGTCCATTCAGAGGCTGAGTTATTTTCGTCCTTTTTCACATGCTGATCCGTGACCTTTTCTAGAACAAAAGTCATTCAGATGCTTCCGCCCCGCGCCGCCCTGTCTATACAGAGGCCTGAATGCTCCTATCCTGTTGTTATTTGGACCCGGGAGCTCACCAATAATCAAGGGCATTTAGTTCCTAATTCCATCTATGACAACAGGCATTCAGTTCTTAATCCCATCTATAACCATAGGCATATCGCGGTTCACACGCCCCGTGCCGTGTGTGTGCGGTTTCGCTCGCGGTGGCGCAACGGCCTCCGCCGTGACCACGCAACTTTAATGTCAGGTCACGGTGCCGTGGTGCGTGTCAGTCTCTGGGGTAGATCGCCCAATTTCCCGGCCGCGGGAAACCATGAAGCTTGATCCCATTCGGGGCTTCTGGATAAAAACCCGTCGGCCAGGTGACCTTCCCTCCTGGCCCTACGTGGGGTGTGTGTGTGTATAGATGTGGGGGGGGGGGGGGGCGAGGGGCACTCCGCATCGGCGTCGTCACTCCCCGGTGGCGGTGTCACAGTGGTGAATAGGCCTCCGATGGAGCTGCTCCGCCGCGGTGGTACCACACATTCGTTGGTTACAAACTGAGTTGTACCTGCGGTGGCAGTTACATTGAGGAAATGAAACGACATGTCTCCGACCGTGTTCACGAACACAAAACAGATCTGAAACACGGCAGAACCAATACCTCTGCCGTGGCTGACCATTGTTATAATGCTGTGGGCTCGCATGATATTGTTGTTTCTGAGACCAAGGTACTCTGCAAACCTACGGGCTACTATAAAAGGTTTGTTCATGAAGCCATACAGATATATAAACATAGACAAAACTTCAACCGAGAAGATGGATACAAATTGAGCAATCATTGGAAGGGTGTTAGTAACCAGGTAAAACCTTAACTGTTTATGGTTGTTCCATCATATCTGCTGGGTACTAGTCTGTTTTTCCGAGTTAATTCCCCCCCCCCCCCCCAGCATCCCCAGCGTTTGGCATTGCTGCCGCATTAGCATTGTTGCTGCATTGGCATTGTTGCTGCATTGGCATTGTTGCTGCATTGGCACTTGTGCACCGCCCGTGCATCTGCTGTTGTTGTTGGTGCACTTGGGCTACGCCCATCCCCAAACCCTTATAAACAGTTTGCCTTTAGAGGCTGACTCCTTTGTCTGATGACGACCGCTTGTGTTGTGATCGAAAAATAGTTTTTTGTTTTATTTTCTTTTATTTCTAACTAAGTGACTTTACCAAAAGAACCAAAGAGCATGGATTACTGCAGTTACGAAAGCTTTAAATCAAGGGTGAATTGGTTCTACATTGGAAAATTGTCAAGGAGGGGGGGGAGTCAAAATAAGTCTTAGTCCAATGAAGCATGAAACGCTTCAGTGCATGACAACTGTATAATTAAAAACTCAAATTCAGGATACCATATCAAGGTTTATTCATCTATTGATATAAGATATTGTTGATAAACTCCAATGCATATTAGTGTTGCCCACGTTATATCTTATTTAGTCATATCGAATGCTTTCTGTAAATCTCTGAAACAGATGTAAACGAACCTATTTTTCTCTTTGCTTTCTCTGCTATAAGCCTTAAACCAATAATTGCTGGACAGTAAAGGGTATAAGGATAAGGCACTGCTATATATAAACCTTTAAAAGCTATAATAAGGCGGTGATATATGTAAATATATAAACGATCTGAGAATAAGGCACTGCTATATATCAATCTATATAAGATATGCGAATAAGGCTCTGCTGTATATAAATCTATATAAAATATAACAATAAGGCACTGACATATATAGAGGATATAAGAAAAAGGTGCTGCTATATAAGTTACTGGAATACCACAATTTATGTATAGCAGCCCCTTATTCTTATAGTTTATATTAATGACTACATAGCAGCGCCTTAATCTAAGGTGTTTTACAGCAGTTATTAAATTGTACATGAGATGATAGTGGTTGAGATAATAAATACGGGGGATTAAAAGTGGTGGTTGTGTAGTTATGGTGACAGGAGAACAGGCGGGAGTGGTTAAGGAGCAGTTGGGGTAGTGATAGGGGTTGGGGTAGTGTTAGTAGGGGTAGTTATAGGGGTTGGGGTAGTGTTAGTAGGGGTAGTGATAGGGGTTGGGGTAGTGTTAGTAGGGGTAGTAATAGGGGTTTGGGTAGTGTTGGTAGGGGTAGTTAATAGGGGTTGGGGTAGTGTTAGTAGGGGTAGTGATAGGGGTTTGGGTAGTGTTAGTAGGGGTAGTGATAGGGGTTGGGGTAGTGTTAGTAGGGGTTCTGATAGGGGTTTGGGTAGTGTCAGTAGGGGTAGTGATAGGGGTTTGGGTAGTGATAGGGGTAGTGATAGGGGTTGGGGTAGTGATCGGGGTTGAGGTAGTGATAGTGGTTGGCGTAGTTATAGGGTGTGTGATAAGAGTAGGGGTAATCATAGAGAGTGTGGTAGGGGTAGTGATAGGGGTTGGAGTAGGCCTGTTCATAGATGGGAGCCGGGGGCAGAGAGTGGCAGTAGCAGCAGGAGGACGATGATGATGATGGACTAGGGGAGAAAAGAAAGGTATTCAAGGGAGGACCGGATTCGACACCGGTATAAACCGGCTGGGTCGTGCCAGAGTGGGGATCCAGGATAAGCATCTGCAGGAAAGGTGGCGTTCCAGTAGCTCCCAAAAACTTCCAGTGCCCCGTGGCATGCAGTCGACAGCCGGCTTGATACAAACGCGTGCCAGGCAACTTTTTAGCTCCTCATGTGGTGCAGCAAGGAGACTTCAACCAATGTAGCCATTACGACTGCGCAGGTTTCAGTGGCTGTGCTGTGCAGCTCTCCAGTATGAGTTTGTGAATTGCACGATGTCCAACGTTTTGACTGATATGCCTTCCATCACGTGTGAATGAACATTGAGTGGGAGCGGAGTCGCCTCTTCTGAGCTAATTGAAGAAAGCCTTCATGGTTTCCTGCGGCCGGGCAATTGGGCGATCTACCCCCGAGGCTGACATGCACCGCAGTGCCGTGACCTGATATTAAAGTTACGTGGTCACGGCAGAGGCCGTTGAGCCACCGTGAGTGAAAGCACACACACACAAGCACGAGTCAGGAGGCCAAGGGGGGTACAGATCAGAATGCCTTTGATAGGATTTGGGATCTAGACAACAAAGGGACAAGAATAGCCAGGCCTCTGAATGGACAGGCGGCATGGGTGCAGAAGCATCTGAATGCCTTTTGTTATAGGTGAGATTACGGATCCAAATAACAACGGGACAGGAGCATTCCGACATCTGAATGGACAGGGCGGCACGGGGTGTGGGAACAGCGGAACGCCTTTGTTATAGGCAGAATTGGGGATCTAGATAACAAAGGGACAAGAATAGCCAAGCCTCTGAATGGACAGGTGGCACGGGTGCAGAAGCATCTGAATGCCTTTTGTTATAGGTGAGATTACGGATCCAAATACCAACGGGACAGGAGCATTCCGACATCTGAATGGACAGGGCGGCACGGGTTCTGGGAACAGCGGAACGCCTTTGTTATAGGCAGAATTAGAGATCTAGATAACAAAGGGACAAGAATAGCCAAGCCTCTGAATGGACAATGTGGCACGGGTGCGGAAGCATCTGAATTCCTTTTGTTATAGGTGAGATTTTGGATCCAAATAACAACGGGACAGGACCATTCCGACATCTGAATGGATAGGGCGGCACGGGGTGTGGGAACAGCGGAACGCCTTTGTTATAGGCAGAATTAGGGATCTAGATAACAAAGGGACAAGAATAGCCAAGCCTCTAAATGGACAGGGTGGGAAGGGTGCAGAAGCATCTGAATGCCTTTTGTCATAGGTGGGATTATAGACCCGAATATGAAAGGGCACGGGTGGGCGAGTACGAGCACCACGGAATGCCTTCGTGATAGGGTGGATAAAATGCGGAGGCTTAGGGTAGCGAGGCAGAGTTTTTCAAATCATCACGGGCCTTGGAGCAGGAGAGTCAGCCGTTCGAGACGTCCGTGTGACGAGCTTCAGCGCAGCCAGGCTCAACCCCCTACGGAGATGACCCACAGCCTCGCCCGTCTACAGCTTTCAGCGCAGCAGAGTGGAAGTAAGCATAAGTAAGAGAGAGGTGAGTGTGAATGATTTAATCGAGGGTAAAGAGCGGAGCGATAGGCAAGATAAATTGAGCCTAGGATTCCCGAAGGATAGGCTAGGAGGGCCTGCTGACTCACACAATCACGCATAGTTTAACGGGTTACTCGCGGTAAATAAAATAACTAGTAGGGGGATAAACTGTGTCGTGTGGTCTTTGGGAGTGTGAAGAGGAGGGTAGAGCGTGCTTGGTGTTCGCGTGCATGTGCGGTTGTTTACCACGAGGCGGAGTGTTCAGCGTGCGCATGCCTACGCGAATGTTTTCGGTAGTATTTAGTGCTCGCATACCTGTGTGATTGTTTACAGTAGTGCTTAGCGCTCGCCTCCCTACGCAACTGTTTTCGGTGGTATTTATCGCTGGCGTACCTGTCGGGTTTTTAACAGTAGCACTTAGCGCTCGCGTGCCTGTGTGACTGTGTTGCGGTCGCGAGCCTGCGCAATTGTCTATAGCGAGGTAGCGAGCTAAGCGCCTGGCGTGTGCGTATTCGCGCGGCTGTTGAAACGGCCCTTTAAATCGGAGCAAAGTGACCCCCTCCAATCAGCAGCACGCGCACGGCAGACACCCGTGGCCTCCCACCCACGACTCCCCACTCCCTCGCGTGTGATTGGTGCACGGGACTCGGCAGGTAGCAGCGTCGTGTTTGTTATTGCCTGAGCGCGTAGAGCGTGTGTGTGAGGGAATCAAGCGTCGGCGAGCCATACTTGTTTGTTCACATGCGGGACGGGGTTTTACTTTGCGAGCGCGCTCACCACGGCACGCCGCCACTGAACAGCGTAGCGCGTTGTAAGCGTAGAGCAGGCGGTCTCACCGATTGAAACATGCCGACGCGGTCAGCAACCAAGTTGGGGGTACAGGGGGGCGAGGAAGTGGAGGCCAGTAGCCCGGACCTCACAGAACAGCCGGGGGGTAGTGGGACGAATGTAGCGGGGGAGTCGGGAGACAACGGCCCCGACAATTCGATGATGGCGGGGGACGGTAGCCCCCACAAATCTCGCGGTCAACCGTCAATGGTCGAGCCGCCACAGGGGGTGCAATTGGCCGACCTCTGTACCTCGATAAACTTGGCACGAAACCGCGAGAGTATTCAGCACTAAATTCACAATGGGAACAAATAACTCCAGCCATTTTAAATAAATCAATTGATCGTGTATTATAGCAAAGAAACACAACCTCTTCAATCAAACTGTATCACTCATCCCTCAATGATAATCCTCAAAACAATTATTAAATTAACCCTATTAATAACCAATTAACACTAAACTAAAGTCATACTGGCATTAAAACGTCAGCTTTATAACACACAATACACTTCAATATAATCACAAACCACTAACCTAACCTGCCAATCACAACCAATCAGCCAGCAATCAACTCTGATTATTGTTCATTATTTCAGTAAGTTTTTGAGCCAGATGGCCAGGATTGGGCAACACTTTTCACCAAGGAAACTGGAGAGCAGAACAGACTAACTCCGTGTTACTAACCTAACATCAAAACTTAGAAAACATGTTTAAGAATGACAGTTCAGAGAGAATAAACAGCAAATACGGTTGAACATCAAAAATAAAATAGCTTTTTGTTAAATCTCATTAATGGTCCTCAAAATCTATCCGGGCCACTGTTGTTGCAGTGCCTAAGTTGGCTATTATTGTTAGTTAATTTTAAAAGCACCGCGAGGCACCAACTGAATACCATAAAGAAAATGGTTGCACTTTAAAAGCAGTAACCTTGAACGCCATTGATGATGGGAAAGACAAATGGAAGGTAAATTTTCCCTCCAGATGACAACAAAATATTGATCATATTCAATATTGTGTAGAGAGGATAGAGTTCCTTTTTCTCCGATCTGCTGAAGGAAATTTTATTTTAGTGAGCTCATCACGGTGCTTCGTGGAATGAGGTAGCCTGGCATCTGAGATAAAACGGAGGATAATAATAATTAAAGTTACATCATGATTATTCAAGGCCCTGACTTGTGACGCATTGATAAAAATAGATCAGAATGTACCACATGGCTGTCATTGTGACATCATGGCACATACTGACTGACGTGGATCTGGAAGCTGTTTCACGCGAAAAAGAGCTGCTGTGTTTGTCTCATTATACCGTGTGTAATCTCCAACGAAACGTGGGGAATAAAAAAAAAACATCCCAGTTGGGGCGCCGCGG
This sequence comes from Petromyzon marinus, assembly GCF_048934315.1. Lineage (NCBI taxonomy): Eukaryota > Metazoa > Chordata > Hyperoartia > Petromyzontiformes > Petromyzontidae > Petromyzon > Petromyzon marinus. The sequence goes on along the minus strand of NC_133748.1, from coordinate 5,336,749 downwards.
TGGCAAGGTAGATGATATCTCCCTCGCCTGGTATGCAGGAGGTCGTGGGCTCAATCCCGTCCCTGAAGCCTGTTGTATATGTCGAGTTTGCGAGTGTGTCTCTCTCTGTCCCTGTTGTGGTTGGGTGAATTTTTCTCCGGTTTTTCCCTCCACATTTAGAATCAAAATTACACGTTCAGAGTATTTGGCTGCTATAAACTTCCACGTGATGATAAGCCACTTGGTTGAGCTATCATTTGTGGTCAGGTAGCTTCTAAAAACGACCTACATAGCTCAGTGTCCCTTAGCTGGGAAAATAGTTTTTTGTTACTGGCAAAGGAGGTCTCATAATGTACATGCTCACCCCGAGCCCTCAATACTCTGATAGTGTGCTGTTTTTTTTTAGTTGTACGCCTTTTGGCGTCTTCTGGTCCAACACCAATGGAGACTAGGCTCTAAGAAAAGCTGTCTCGGGTGTGGACCAATCAAATTCAAGGACAATGCATATTATTATCAGAGTTGTCTTTTTTGTTTGCATTTTGACTGCTTGTCTTGTGGTTATTGCAAACATGATGCCTTGAATAAAGGTGTCAGTTTTTGTGCCAGTTAAAAGGGTAAAACCTATTACTAAAATAGTTTTAGTTTAGTTTATAGTTGGCCAACAACTTCCTTGATTTGATCACCTCTACTGCCGGGTGGCGATGGAGGGTTATAGTTTAACTTATTTTTGTACTTTATATCTACACAAGAAGATCTCATCCACAATAAACTGGTTAAGCTGGAATCACAATACAGCACTGGTCGTGAGAGTATAATCTTGGAATTAAAACCAAAATTGAACATCGTGCTTAAAAAATGAGTGAAAAACAAAACAAAAACTCTTCGGAGAGCTTGAATGCAGCGGTTGTATCACAGGTAGTTAGTCCATTACAAAGACAAATAGACCCCATGTAGCCTTCAACAGACTGTTGGGATAAGTGGTGTTGGTGAGTAGCACGTATGAGGACCAGCATGAGGACCAGCACGGCACATGAAGGGGTGGGTGAGCACCACATCAGCCGCCTTTGTCTCCCTGGTGGAAGTATTTATACACCACACCAGGTACTCAACTGAGACTGCGTCAACCTAGGGGAGGCCGAGAACCAGTTCAAATAATCATCACTGATGGTGGCCTTGAGCGGGAATCGAACCTTGGTCGCCGGGGTCGTAATTTAGGTCGTTAACCGCTACAATACCGCTCCCCACAGTTTGTTATACTATTACCAATACCCGCCATTCGCCACAAACTGATGGTGATGTCACCATGGCGCCTGTTCCAGGCCAGGTGCACTGTAAGGCCACGTGAAGTGTTGAAGGCTCGCAGGTGCCATGGGTTGAATGACTGAGATAATTGGAAGATGTATACTGTGCCAACTTGCTGCATTTAAGCCACCCGGCGCTCTGCTTGTTGTTGTGAGCATTGCTCCTCTGTCCTCCGTTGTTGTTTGAGGGCAACTGCCTCCAACTGCCCAATAGCATCCTTCACTAGCCTCTTCTATCGAGGCCGATCTTAACACTGCTGGCACCAGTCTTTGGCAAGTCCAATCAGTGCAACATCATCCCGAACCGCATTAGTGCATCTCTTCTCCAGGCCGTGAAATGCTCGTTGAACCTCCTCTATCTGGTCAAACAGAAGTTGCTTGGCCATGCGGTGGCTGGGCATTTGGACTACGTAAGTCAACACAACCTTACCTGCCAGAGGAGCTCACTGATGAGAATGTGTCCAGATCTTTCGAGGATTTGTGAGCCCCTCACACAATCCAGCCTGGTTAAACCCAGGATGGATCGTTGGCAGGAAAGTTGAATGTTTCTAACCAGCACATATATTCCAATAAAGGGGTCCACTTTCAAAAGCGTAGAGAAGAGAGGGCATGACTGTGGCCGAGAAGACTCGAAGCTTTGTGTGGAGCGACAGAACAAGTAGCTTCCCCACAGCATTATGCAGCTGATGAAAAGATAGTGCCGCCCGGCTAATTCAGAGTGAGACCTCAGCTGTCAAACCGAAGCTGGTCATAAGCACACTGCCCAAGTAGAGAAAACTCTGCACTCTCTCCACAACTGCCCCATCAACAATGGGAAGCTGAGGAAGTGGAATGTTTGATGGCACAAAATACCCAGAACCAAAGAGTATAGGTGCCTAGTGTTTTCTGGGGCTGATAGTAAGGCTCCACCTTTTAGCAGCACACTTAGTAGCACACTCCAGGTCAAGCATCAGGGCCTCCAATTCCTCCTCTGAATGATCAGCAATTACCAAATCATCGGCATACATAACATGGTTGACCAATAGGGAGCCATCCCTCGACCACACCTGAGCATCAATCAGCCTCCCATTGTATCTGTACCAGATTGAAATTTCTTTGGTACAGCCATATAAAGCTTCTCAAACCGGGCATCGATCAGCCTCCCATTATATCTGTACCAAATGGAAATTCCCCCGGTACAGCTATTGAAGGCTTTACGAACTACGTGGTCAAAATAGATGTTAAATAATGTGGGAGCCAGAGGACATCCCTGTCGCACCCCAAGGTGTACTGGGAACAGCTCTGACTCCCGGCCATGCAGCTTTACCTGGGCCTGCACACCATCATGAAGTCTCTTAATGATTGTGAGCAGAGAGTCAGGGACTCCGAAAGCACGAACAGCCCAGAGTCCAGGCCTCTTAATGGTGTCATAGGCCTTGACCAGGGCAATAAAGCAGAGATGTAGGTCTTGTGGGAATTCCCTACACCTCTGCTGCAGCAGACGGACAGAAAATATGGCATCTGTGCAGGACCACCCTTTTCTGAAACCACATTGGGCTCTGCAAGCATCTCCTCAGCGTGCATGGGAAGATGTTGATTAATAATCCTTCCCAGAGGGGGGCAACTAGAGCATCCTGTGGTCCAGACATTTGTGATGATGTCATGTAGGGCAGTTGCACACAGATGACACCCTCCCTCAGCGTTTCACTTGGGAGATCGTCTCTGCCCGGCGCTTTTCCTGTTCTCAGACTCCGGATCACTCCTCGTACTTCCTCCACAGATGACACTTCAGCTAACCACTCAGAAGGGGTGGCTAATTTGGCCAATATTTTAGGCACCGCAACTCTATCAGGGTCATCTCCACCTCGTCCCATGATGTTGTCTGGGCTGAGGGACTTACTCTCTCCCAAGACCACACAGGAATGCTCTCCAAACCTACAGACCTGTTCAAAGGGGTCAGAGATTGGATCGCCGTTCTTTCTCGTAAGGATAGTAATAGGTGAGGTGCTGCAAATTAATTTATTGATGGATTTAGTTATTCGTGATTCGGACTACTGAGGCAGATTCCATCTTGTCAGCAACCCGCAGCCACCACTCATCCTTACAGCACTGCATGTCTCTTCAAATCTCCGAGCTAAGGCTGCGGTAAACCTCCTCATTCTCTGATATTGGATGTTGTAGACAACGGGAGTCAGCCTGTCGTTTTCTCTCAACCAGCTGGAACACTTCCTTCTTAAGCTGGGGTCTCTGGGGAGGTGTTGACTGCATACCCAATGCAGCTATTGCAGCTGCATGAGCCACAGTCATGAACCTCACCCATTTCCCCTCCGCATTAGGATGGGAGATGCTGCCAACCCCAGCTGCAAGCGATGTTGAAATTGCCACTTGCAACTATCCTCAGCTAGCTGATACCAGGCCACTGTGTGACTGGCAGGCACATCTTACAGATGAGAAACCAATGGTCAGTGGGCAGATCAGCTCCACGGTAGCCCCTATATAGTCCAGCAGATGTTCTTGCTTGGACCCGGCGTGCATCCATAATGTTGTGTGGATGCGCCGATTCCAGAACAGGGTGTTGGTAATTACAAGCCCATCAGCTGCGCAGATGTCTAGCAGCCTCTTAGTGTTAATATTGAGCTGATCTGGCCCATGCCTTCCGATCACTCCAATCTAGGTGTCTGCATCATGACCCACTCGGGCATGAAAGTCACCCAACAGGAAGACTCCATCCTGAGGGGGAAATTTAGCTAGCACCTGGGACAGGAGGTTTTAGAAGGCATCTGACTCATCAGCCTTGTCTGCATCTCTCTACTGATGCTCATTTTTGGTGGGGGCATAAGTAACCATTACCATTTCTCACCTCGTGTTGACAGGGAGGCGAGTCCACAGTAGCCTGTTGTTGTATATGCGGATCTTAAAAATTTGAAAATAATCCAAAAATAAAAATGAAGTTGGGGAAATGCGTAATTATCTGAATTTATACTAATTTATGTAATTATGTGCATAAATAATGCTAATCAAGAATGTATCATCGTATTACGTTTGCGATTATGCTAATGCACACCGTTATGATCATTATGCCCTTCCTCGTTGCCGAGGGTAGTATTATCAATCGGGATCATACAATTAATTGTATGCAGTTTTTCAGGTGTGCTGTAAGTATGCGAGATTATGCTTGGCTTCGTTGTCTAGGTTCGTATTATCAATCTGTATAATACAATTATTCTCGCTTAACATTTACTGATTATGTCTTAGTGTTTTTATGTCAGGTCTCCAAATTCAAATCTCACCGCAGGATACAGTTCTTATAATTAAGATTATTATGCATGAACTTAGGAAGGCACCACGCAGACACTTCTGTGTTAAGCAATTTTAATTTCTAAACAAAACCTTAACACTCTAATATGTGAACTCTTATGCTTGGAATTGTCAACACAGTACTCCTGGAGATGTTCTCTTAATTTGATCCATACATTTAACCCTCAATGATCACGTTTGTTAACTGGGTAACAGCACAATCGATTATTCCTCGATTGTACTGTTAGCGAGCATACACGGTGAGAGGAAAAAGTCCTTTAAAAAAATCATGCAACGATATTCATACGAAGGCAATAAAGAAACATGTCCCAAAGGCAAAACATATACGGCAATGAATTCATGGGGAAGATTACATAATTAACGAAATATTTGGAACAATGGTGTGCGGCAGTATGCCTGCTCCAGCAAATACTTATCAATTGGCTAAGGCTTCAATAAATTCGCGGGCAGATTCTGTGCTCAAAAGAAAGATTTCAACACAATATTCTCCCTGTGAGTGTGTAGATTCGTAACCTAGGTTTCTAAACGTTTAGTTTTCATCGATGAATTCATTGATAATATTTATGCAAATCAAAAGAAAAATAACTACTAAAATACTTCTAAGTGACCGTTTCCCCGTAACCCAATGGCAGCCGTGTTCTTCGTTATCAGTTGATACTTGACGCACTTATCATGAGTCTTCTTACTATTAGTCCGGGTATGTGTTATGTGCGGTTGGTTTGTCTTCTTGATCAATTCTTTGCGTTGTAATGTGTGGGTGTGTGTGTATCATACGGGCAGCTTGGCTCTCCCTCTTCCTCAGGTCTACAGTAGTTCTGTCCACAGCTGGGTAGAAGAGTTGGCACGACGCTCGCCATCGGTGCGCGATGATCCTGTCGTCAGGTAGCACCCGCAGCTCGTCCGCTGGCAGCTGACACCCTTGCTTGGTGGCGCTGGTGACGCTGCGGCGTGCTCTCTCCTGCTCCGTCTCTCTGGCGGTGTCGATTGCGCGTGCAGCTGGTTCTCTGCGATGCTGGCTTGGTCGATGCCTGGCGCTTTCCGCCCTTTCTCGACGTTGATTGCTTGACGTTTCCCGCCGTCACAGAACTCTTCGGTGACTGATCGCCCTCGGTGGCTGGCTGTTATCTTCTGTGGTTGGTCATCTTCTGTAGTTGATCGCCGTCTTCTGCCACTGGTAGCTGTGATAGCGATGTATGGCTCGTGTCTGTTTTTTATGCCAAAATTTCTTCCTCTGGCTCGCCTTCTCACAAAGGACCGGAACTTCCTTTGATTTCACTCTATGCTGCGGGGGGGGGGGGGGGTAGGATTGTACGTGTGTCCATGTGTGTGTGTTCTCATTTATTAAGCCATCTGTTAAGTCTCACCCTGGCTTGATTCTCGTCCCCCTCCTCAGCTATCCCACCATCAAAGGGAAACAGATGCTCCAGATTGCTCCCGAGTGCGTCCTTCTTCTCCACCCTCTGCAATAATTAATCTGGAAGGAGGGGGGGTTCCCCTGTCTGGTGGAGTTCCCTCCCCCCTTTTCTCTTCCCTCCAGGTGTGACATTCATTTGCCTCTCACAAAGGGGTGTGTTGAGGCTTTTGAAGTTAAACATTTTATTTGACCTCCTATAGCTTGATACCGTACCACTTTATAGTTATGATCTGTACGTGACTCAAGGTATGTTTGTGGCAGTGTTTACAGTGCTTCCATCGTGGCATTTGATTTTTATTTATAAGAGATGCCCTCTGCCTGCGTATGCAATTCTATCATGTGCTGCTCGAAGACAAAGGTGGTTGGGAGACTCTTCCTCTATGGAATACATTTATCTTGGTCACGTAATCGACTCCCCTCGCCCCATCTCTCCTGGATGACCCCCGGCTTAACTCTTCATAATTATTTGGTTTGTTTTCCACAATTCGTGTTTTAAGATTGTATTACCACGTACGTTCCTAGGGTTTTATTAATTTCCGTTCCCCCGTCTGTATCCAGGGATCCGTGCTGTTATACTAGAGTTATATTTTGATGTCCTGAGGTTAAGAGGTATAACTAAGTTTTAGTTAAGCTTCTTGACTGCTGGAATTGATATTCCTTGTTTTTTGTAAAGTCATGTAGACGGCAATATGTAAGAGAATTTAAGGTGAATAACATTAGTATTTTGATTTAAAGCTTTCGTGAATGCAGGGATTCATATTCTTGGTTCTTTCGGTAAAGTCACGTAGAAGGGAAACAATAAAATAATAAAAATATAAAACAATAAAATCTCACGACGTTTCGATTGCAACACAAGCAATCATCATGAGGTGTGAAAACCACAGCAAGAAAATTTGAAAAAAGTGGAGTTTTTTAACGTTAGCAGCACGGAGAGCGATTTGACAGTTTGTTCAGATGGACAAGTCCATCTATGTTCGGAAAAGAGGGGGGAGACGAAAATAATGGATGCGGTCTGAAAGCCACCATAAGCATGAACAATCAATTAAGACCCGAAATGGTTTATCAAATTCTTCCAATGATTGCTAAGCCATAATCCATCTTCTCGGTTGAAATTGTCTCTGTGTTTGTATATGTGGATAGCCTCATGAACGAATCTCTCATGGTAGCCAGATGGCTTGCAAAGAACCTCTGTCTTGGAGAAGTCAATGTCATGTGAGCCTACTGAATTATAACAGTGATCTGCCACGGCCGAGGTGTTGGTCCTACTGTGTTTTAGGTCTGCTTTGTGTTCACGAATGCGGTCTGAGACATGTCGTTTGGTTTCTCCAATGTAACTACTACCACAGAGGCAACTTAGTTTGTAGACGCCAGGGATTCCGGACATACAGTTTTATTATGTTATTGTTTCCCTTCTACGTGAAAGAAAGAACCAAGTATAACATTAGTATTAATATGTTTTAGAATAACCCACTGTGTAGATTTTAGTCTGGTTTTTAATCGGAGTGAGTGTTTTGGCAGTCTATAATGTTTGCATATTCTTGTTGCTGAGTTTTTGTCATCCCTCGTCTGGGTATTTATGTGTTTGTTCTACTTATTGGGGTGATAAGTTGTTTCCTCAAGGCCTGGCTCCTTCCTTCGCGGTCGGGTGTCACCTTTGTCTATCTCAATGGGGGTCGTGGTCTCTCCCTTTGTGGTTTTATTGCTGCCCCATGCTGCTAGGAGACAAGGCGGCCGGGAGGCTTCATCTATGGAATCCTTTTCTCTTGGTCACGTGATCGACCCACCTCGCCCCATCTCCCCTGGATGACCCCTGGCTTAACTCTTTATAATCATTATTTGGTTTATGTTTTCCACGTTCGTGATTTAACATTGTCATTTCACGTGTGTTCATAGGGTTTATTAACGTTTGTTCCCCCGTGTGTATCCAGGGATCTGTGCTGTTAAACTCGAGTTATATTTTGATGTCCTGAGGTTAGAGGTATAGCTAAGTTTCAGTTAAGCTTCTTGACTGCTGGAATAAATATCCCTTGGTTTTTGTAAAGTCATGTAGACGGCAAAAGGTAATAGAATTAAAGGTGAATAACATTAGTATTAAATTGATATGTATGAGAAGTAATAATCCACTATGTAGACTGTAGTCTTGTTTTTAATCGGAGTGATTGTGTTGTCAGTCTATGTCGACTCATTTTGTCGCTAAGTTCTGAACATTAACCGTTGTATTAAGAGAAACGAAAAGGCAAATTATTGTAGAATTTGCCTGTTCCTTCGTGGCACCTGGTTGTCTGTGCTCTTAAAACGGGGGCCTTTGAGGCTACGTATATTTCCCCCGTGTCTCATTAGTAATTCCCCCCCTTCTCTTTTCTTTTGGGTTTTATTATATTTTATGGCTTATCTCCGGCTGCCTGGTTCCAGTGTGAGAGGCAGCTGCTGTGAGGGGAGGGGGGGTTTATCTCACCCCCTTTCGCCCCCAAGCGACACCATCAATGATTAATAAAATATATATTGGCAAAATCATTCTTAATATCAATTTTGCAAAAAGGCCTATATATACAACACTGTAACTTACAGCTTCTTAGACATCACCGCCACGCTCCCACACCCCCTTCATTATTTTGTTCAAAAGAAGTGGCAATCCCTGTTGTTTGGCAGTTTCCTACGCCGAGTGGAGAGCTGTCGACCCCTCATAATTATTGAAGCCAGAACCGGTTCACCGGTCCGCCTGTATTTCAGAGGTCCAGGCAGTACTGGTCCATCTCATGACAGAGGAGAGGGAGCCTCTCATCCACAACGAAACATTCCATTAGGTCCACAAACACACGTAATATAATTGTCCCTGGGAACCGAGATTCCAACCATATAAGCACAACTTCCCACGTAGGTATATGAGGCTCTGTATGACGCCATGAGTTTATATTGTTTTCTATGTGAGTATATGGGTATCTATGCGAGTCTATGGGTATCTATATGAATATATCGGTATCTATGTATGTCCATTGATTTCTACATGAACCTGTGGTTATTTATGTGAGAATATGGGTCTATATTTGAGTCTATTAATTTATATGTGATTTTGTGGGTATCTATGTGAGTATATGGGTTCATCTAAATATCTGGTTATCTATATTAGACTGTAGATTTGTACGTGAATCTGTGGGTACGTATACAAGTCTATAAGTATATATGTGAGTCTATGCGTATCTATTTGCATCTGTGGGTATCAATAGGTCGATATTTGAGTCTATTTGTGTTGAACTAAGTCTGTGGATAGTTATGCGAGTCTATAGAAATCTATCTCAACGGTGACGTGAACAGTGCACATCTATGACAGTAATCAACCAGGGGAGCAACAGTGCCAGAACGGCTAACCTAAACAGCAATGCTCACAGAGTGCTCTGATGCTGGGTCCACGTCACCTCTCCTGAGAAGCCTAGCAGAGGCCAGCGCAGGAGCGTGGACACGTGGCTATTTTGATGCTGCCGTCTAGCACTTTGAACGCAGGGAAGAGTGGACCATCATATTGCACAAAGTAGTAGGTGTGCAAGTGGACCCGTGCCTGTGAAACATCATAGAATGACAGTCGGTCCATGTCACAGTCCAGCAGAATGCCCACCCTGTCGATGTGGCAGCCACTACGGCCACCATCGCAGCTGATTTCAATGTCGGTTTGCTCTGCATCGTGAAAGGCACTCAGATTTCCATCGTCGTCGTCGTCATCATCGTCTCTGTATTTGATGCACCACGACTCGGCATTTTCACCCAGCTCCGCATCGCTGGTATTGCCGCTCCGCTCCATCGACCCGTAGCAGACGCCCACACACCACTCGTCGCACTCGCTGACGTCCACCTCCCAGTAGTGCAACCCGGAGGTGTAGCCCTCCTCGCACAGCGCTTGCCTCCAGTAGGAGAACGCCTCACAGCCCTCCGTCACGTCCCGCCGCCTCCTGAGGGGCCGAGACAGGCTCAGGGCCTTGCCACAGTCGTCGGCGTCCAGTTGGTAGTGCAGCGTATCTTCATCAAGGGTTGGGCTCCTGAAATCTTCTCGGTCATAGAACGCACACGGAAAGGACAGCGGTTAGTCATCGGCTCCCTTAGCTGGTGGACTGCTTCTGCTGTTGTTGATACAATGACAAACAACGGTGCTGGAGAATCCCAAACAGCTACGCTGCCACCTTTCAGATCTTGGGTTTAAGTAGAGGTTTCACCTGCCCGTGGTTACACCGGGTACTCGGGGGGTGTACGAAGAGTGCGATCGCCAAAAAACAAAACCGTTGGGTTGTCTCTTAACTATATACACAAGGACAGCGTGTACATCATCAAAGCGTGTTTGTTTGCATGTTTTACCACCAACAGGATGTGTGAGTCATGCAGACTTGATGATTCCTTGCAAAAGGTGTGTCTATTTGGTGTTTGAACATCTTAACACCTCCTGTAGTATTATTATTTTTTTACAGAAAGGGTAATAATGCATATAATTTTTTTCATCACACAAACTGATAACTTATCACTCTATCTCCATGGGAGAGTGTCCTTTTAGGTGCATTTCCACCTTGGGCTGCCATTCTGTCTCTTAGTCTGCAACATCACCCATCGGTCCTGCTAGTCGACGTAAACTGCCCAAAGCCCAAACCCCCTAAAAGTTTCCCTGCCAAGTCAAGGTGATGCCACTAACCTTTGCACTTTTTCTCTGTAATGCTTACGGCACCCTTTCTGTCTCTCAGTGCAATTCTATGCATGCGACCTCTCCACGCTCATTTGCGCCCCATTCGAGTGTCCATTCGGGTTGTCTACCAGCGTCCCCCACCACCCCCGCTTGTGATTCGGTGTGTTCCACAGCAGGTCGTTTGCGTGCTGACGGAACACCCCTCTCCCTCCTGTAGCTCGCCTGGACCGCTGCCGCCCGTTCTCTTGCGCCTCTTCACGTCGTCGCAGTCATTCGTTCACAAACTCTGAATTCATAGGCGGCAGAAGCTTTCCTTTGTTTTTGGATGGCGTGGTCACATAGACGTAGTCACATTAATGTGAGATTCGTGTTTGACGCATCTGGTAACTCCCTTCATTTATATATTTCCATTTGCGAAATAGCTGCTTGCACCTGTCGTGTTCAGTCAGCACGCGATCTGGGCATCCCACTTCCCCCACATGGCAGTGAGCCTCCGGATAGCAGGAGGGTGGTTAGAGCCTCAACACCTCTTCTCCATTACCCATTCTCGTCCTCTTCCCTCCTCCTCACCCCTCCACTCCTTCCCTCCCCTGTAGTCCCTTTCGTGATCCCCTGAGTAGAACCACCTGGCAGCCCGCTACTACACGATTCCATTCTGTGTCACCGTGTTGTAAGCCATGTTCATCAAGTGCCTGGAGTGAAGGGCTATATAAATATACGTGTTTAATTAGATTCGATCATCAGATGTACCACTTATTAGCGTTTTCATCGTTATCAAAATAGATAACAGGAACGGTGGGTGAGTGATTCGGTGAGTGGGTGAGTGAGTAATTTAGTGGGTGAGTGAATGAGTGGGTGAGTGAGTGGGTGGGTAGGTGAACGAGTGGGTGGGTAAGTGAGTGTGTGGGTGGGTGAGTGAGTAAATGAGTGGGTGAGTGAGTGAGGTGTGGTGAGCGAGTGGGTGGGTGAGTGGGTGGGTGGGTGAGTGAGTGAGGTGGGTGAGTGAATGGGTAAATTGGCCTTTACCATCTGCCTAGTTATGGCCTTTTGCCCTCTGCAGGTTCTGTTTATTTCCTGGCTTTCCATACACAGGGGCGCATTGGTGGATCTACGGATTAAATGCAGAACTTTACAAATGTAAATTATTATTCATTATATTATTATTAAGTGTGTTCTCTATTCCACAACTTTGATGCCAAATAAAAAATATCCCCTGTATAGCCTGTAGCAGTCTGCAGGGGCAAGTGTTGTTATCGAGCAGCGCTGAGGGGGTGGTTGGCTATCACCAGACCTGGGCACATTTGTCTCCCCAGTGGCGATGTATACTACACACCACACCAGGTACTCATTTGAGGATGAGTTGAGCTGGGGTGGGGGCTGGGGGCCCAGGACCGGTTCATATAATCATCACTGGTGTTGGTGGCCATGAGCGGGAATTGAACTTGGGTCGCCTGGTTCGCAACGCAGCCACTCGTTAACCACTGTGCCACCGCACGCACGCACACAAACTTACTTCTGAGCATCGCGTTTTCTGTCTTCCAATTGGAGATTCTGGGGGAGAGACTCTGCAGCAGGCCATGCAAGGATGAAAATAGGTCTCTAGTCACGATGTTGTCATTTGGCGGGTTCTTCATCATCACGGCCATTATCCTGAACGTGGAAGAAACAAATAAGGAATAAGAATATCGTGGATCTATGGGAAAACCTTTGTTGGCCAGTATCAAGATGATTACAAAGAATAGGCTTGCAATACCCTTCCCGGTAAGAATAAGAATCATAATACAGGAGTTGTGTTAAGATGTTCAAACACTAAATAGACACACCCCTTATTGCAAGGCATCATCACGTCTGGGTGAACCACACATCATGCGTGTTGTAAAACATGAAAACAAACGTTCACTGATAATAATAATAATGTATGCATTGTCTTCAAAATTGATTGGCCTGCACCAGAGCAACAGCCTCCTGGAGGAATCCGATGAGGTATAAAGCTCTTTTTCACAGATGTCCAGTAGGCACGGGTAACAACGTTAAAACAAACAATACAAAAAAACATGATCGCAGTGAAAAGTACAAGAAAGGTAAAAAAACAAATGACCCAAACACATACAAATAAAACAAAACCAACCCGATTTTACCAGGCAAAGCCCACTGAGGTAATAACTTTTTTTTAAAGCTACCTGGACACACATGATAACTCAACAAAGAGGCTTAGAAATTTGACGGTTACAGCAGCAAAAAAAAAAATCTAAATAGTCTAGATGCATGTTTCTAAATGTGGAGGGAAAACCCGGAGAAAAAATCCACGCAACCACCAGGACAGAGAGAGACATGCAGACTCCTAATATGCAGCAGCAGGCGTCAGGGTCGGTACTATCATGATGATGATAAAATAAAAGTATGGCAATAATACAGCTTCCTTCATGACAAGGCCATAAAGGAGACTGTAGCTCTGGTGTAGGCCAATCATTTCCAAGGACAATGCATAGATTATTATGATGGAAGTGTGTTTGCACATTTCACTACAAGCATGATGTGCGGGTGAACACAACTTGATGATGGCCTTGTGATCGTAGGTGTCTCGACATATTAATACAACTCCGGTGTTATCATTGCGGGGAAGGGTAAAGTGAGCATATTATTTATTCACCATCGTGGTACCAGTAAAACATGGATCTTGAATGTTCAATTAAACTGGGATTGGGGAGTTGAGTGGCGGTGGAGTGACGTGAAGGTGTGCGACCTACCTTCTCTCCAAATCACCGCTCACCTGCGACAGAGGGACAGGGGTGCACGCGTGAGACATCCATTGGTAAGCTGGTCACCATCTCAGGGTAACCTCATCTCATGTTGATATACGGAGTGTACAAAAATGAATACTACACCAAAAAAAAGTTGAATATCTGTATTGTCTTGATTTAAAGCTTTCGTGACTGCAGGGATTCATATTCTTGGTTCTTTCGGTAAAGTCACGTAGAAGGTTTTCACACCTGATGATGATTGCTTGTGTCGCAGTCAAAATGTCGTGAGAATTTATTGTTTTATATTTTTATTATTTAATTGTTTCCCTACTACATGACTTTACCGAAAGAACCAAGAATATCTGTATTGTCATTCGAGATGCTGATATGAATTTAATATGAATGCTGCACGTAATAGACATTTACGTTTTAGTTTATTTAATGTTATGGTATTGATTAGATATGCTCGAATTATTAATAAACTTGTATATGTTGCCCATCGTTCAGAAAAAAAAAAAACATTTTAAAACACAGCTGTAGGCATGCATGATGACTCAGCATTCACAATACCATGTTTTAGTTCTTCCAGGTCAGTTGGTTTGCGAGCCTAAGACTTTACTTAAAAAATTGAAATACAAATTTAATGGTTTTAAGTCAAAAATAGGGTTTCTCTTTCAACAAAAAAAGCCTACGTGTTAAACTAAAGAAATGGGTTTGTCAATCTAGATGATGTAAAGGTGCATCGTAGCTCTCAGTGGCTTCCTAATATCAGAAGGAAACATTTTCCCAGATGGCCGCAGAAGCAGCGTGTTTGAAAATGCCACGAAATGAAGAGTTGACCGCTTTTGTTCGACGGCTGAGCCAATAACCGCCGCTGCTGCTGCTGCTGCGAGGATGACAGGAGTTCGCGTGATGGTGGTATACAGCTCCTTGACGAGATCACCAAAAGCATTGTGTGGTTCATTCGTGGCAGGCTCTTTGTGTGTGTGTCATGAACGCGACCTTTTAACACTGTATTCGTTCAGCCAATGCAGCAGCAGTAGCAGAAGGTGCTATTGACGATTTCCACACTACTGGTGCCCTCTGTTCTCCACGTACCTGGATAGCCCGCACGTGATTCGTTTCCTGCAAAGCCGCCTGCACCTCTTTGGTGACAGCCACCATCTCAGCGACCATCTTCTCTCGGGGCGCCATCTGGCCATGGATTAGGCCCAATAGTTTACTCTGCTCTGCATGCGCCAACTGCTTGAGTGTGGCCCTTTCTTCCTCGAGGGACTTGATTGCAGCGTTAAAAGCGTCGTCTATGGATTTGTCAAAAGCTGCCGACGTTCCCTGAAATGGGACGAGAATATAATTTTCGCGTGAAAAGATTACAGTTTTAGCTACAAGTACCACCGCTGCATGGATGAGCATGACCCACGTGAGTTGCGAGCTGTCATTCGTCCAAAGTTCGCCACGTGGATGAGAGTGTGGGTTGGCGGAGGCGAAGGGGCATTGGACATTCTGTGGCGTGCGAGAAAGAACAATTGACGGAGCTGCCGCTCAATTCGCCAACAGTTAGCTGGTAGGAGCATCAGCAACACGCCACACCAGCATGACGGCAGCTTGCAAAAACCCAACCAATAGTAGATGTCTATTGCAATTTTTATTAATATATTAACCCCCCTCTTCTCTTCTGATTGGTTCACAATTGACATCACATTTATTTCTCCTATATTTAAGACCAAAACAGGGGGATTTCTCCACAATTATGGCTGTCACCTGATATGGCTGGTTGTTTATAATTACTGGCGAAACATCAGTATATGAATTGCAAATGTTGTGGGGGGTTTTACTCTCCAACAAATATCAAATTGGCACGTTTTATTGGCATGACAAACCACCATACTAATTGACTATGTCGGGTGGTGGCTGGTTTGATATCGGCATGAAGTGGAATCGGTATTAATGTGTTAAATCAAAGGGCAGCACGAAAATGAGCATGTGAGGTATTGATCTAAACAAAGGAATTCGTGGAGGAAGGACAAAATTACGTAAGAATAGGCTTTACTGTTTCTGATAAAAATACGAGGTGTTAAGATGTTCAAACATATTTTTTGATAGCTCAACCAAATAGCTTATTATCATCAGGTGGAAATTTAAAGCAGCAGTCAAATAATCTAAATGCCTGACAGTGATTATAAATGTGTACGGAAAAAACAGGGGACCTGGAGACAAATCCACACAACCATGAGGAGAGCGAGAGAGAGAACCAAACTCAAAAGATACAGCAGCAGGCATCTTCAGGGTCGGGATCGAACCCACAACCTCCTGCATACGAGGCATGGGAGATAACATTTCCTAGCCACGAGGGCACCCAAAAACCGAAATGGACAGCGACTATCACTACAAGGCCTCATCAAGTCTGCATTAACCACACACCATGCTTGTGGTAAAATATGCAAAAAAAACTGCTTTGATTATAAAGTAGGCATTCTCCTTGGAACTGATTGACCTGCAACCAGAATCAAGATTTTTCAAGATGACCATCAGATGTATCAAGGTGATCATCCTGATATTGGTGCACGACAATCAGTGATACTGGTAAAAAAATGGGTCCCGGTGTTATACCAAAGTATAACGCCAAAAGGCGAACACAGCACGATGACAATGCAAATATCAAAGTATCAATAGCTCGAGTTGGCCAATATAACTGCCTTTTTTCTGTTTCAAAGCTAGTGGGTATGTTACTATCAAAGCACGTTTGTTTTTACGTTTTACCACAAGTGTGATGTTGTGGTTGGTGCAGACTTGATCATGCCTTGTCGTGATAATTCACGATGTAACACGATTTTTGTTCCTGGGTAGTGTTATTTTCTAATTGCTTATGCCTCAAAAGTATAGAAAATGGCTATTATTCCCCACAAACTTTGCTTACTTACTACCCAGGAACAAAAAAACTAATTTTGTTACACAGTGAATTATATAATTGGTGTCATTTGCTGTTTGAACATCGTAAACACCAACTCTATAATTATTATTATTATTGCCAGGAAGGGTAATAAAATCGATTATTTGTATCATCAATCATCTTCATTTCATGGGAATTTGTGTTATTGTGTTATTGGGTCTCACCTCTACATTGGCTTCCGTGTTCTTCAGTATATTCAATCTTGCTGCAACTTTCCCATTATGTATCATAAGTTGTTGGAGTGAACGCGATAGGGATTCCTGTTTAAGAAGAAGAAAACAAACCAAACAAAAAAAGCCTATAGCAAAACGATTTAAATCATACACGATATTTACCCATTAAATGAAAAGGGTTGTTGTTGTTGTTCAGAAAAAATGTAAGGAACCAGAAAGAGAGGAAGACCAAACACAGAAAATTATGGCTTGAAGAAAGCGTCATCAGGGGATTGGTGCCAGAAAAATGTAGCCACTAACTTGAGCCATATTTGCACTTCAAGACAAAGGAGAAAGTGGAAACAACAAGTGAAGAAAAGTGCAGTGGGCACCTACTCCGGGCTATCTTGCCTCATGGATCGTGATGATGATATACTACACTACTATTCATGACACGACTATACGCTACACTATACACTACGCTATACACTACACCAGTGGTTCTAAACCTGGGGTGCACGCACCCCCTGGGGGTGCGAGATGCCCTTTCTGGGGGTGTGAGACATGCCAGATGTTTTTAGAAGCTAAATCGTTGAACACAAATTAAGCACAGGTATGCAAGTCCCACTACTATATTTCTTCAAACCTATGTATTTATTAACATTATTACAATAAAAAAAATGTTGTATCTGTCTTTGTGTCTATAGCCGTGTTCCCGCTGCCTTGTGGATAAGTCTGGGAAGACAAAAGCTAGGGGAGCACACCCTGAGATTAAAGCAACGTGCTGGTGGCGCGCGAAAGGCGGTCCTCCGATAGACTGGAGCTCCGGCAGCCTCCTGCAACTGTGGAAGAGGGCCAGTCATCCTGGGTTCTCCCTTTGCACTGGATTCCACCCTATTGCAGTGAAGAAGTGCTGTTGGGACTTACGCACCCTCAACCGCACTCTAAATATACTCTTTGCGCAGGTATCCACTTCTGCCTCTGTGAATCGAGCATTTGGAAAACTGGACAAAAGTCTGGCGGCGTTGAGTGGTGTGGCGACGGGAGTAGGTACGAACATATCCGAAGCTCCTAGTCAGACCCCTGCACGCCAGCGGCACAGGGCATTTGGTCACTAGCAGCTGGGGCTGAGTTGCAGCTGCTCTCAGCAGACCTCTGTGTGACTGAGTAGTCCTATATAGGATCCGCACTGATCACCCATGGGGAGGGGCCTTGAAAAGGTGGCCTAAACATTGCAAACTCAAACTTATGTGGATAGGTAACCGCACCTATAGGGCTGTTCCAGTCTGCAGTCGAAAACACAATAAGAATATAAATCTTGAATTAAAGTTTCCGTGACTGCTGGAATTCATATTCTTGGGTCTTTCGGTAAAGTCACGTAGATAGGTTATTTTCTTTGAACCTATCTAAGTGACTTTACTGAAAGACCCAATAATATAATAAGAAAATAATCTCCATTAAACTGGCAACGTGGAATGTAAAAACCCTATTGGATGCTGACCGGGACACTGAGAGACCCCATCGAAGAACTGCCGTAGTTCCAGCAGAACTTAAGCGATAAAACATTGATATTGCTGCACTTAGCCAAACAAGACTCCTGGATGAAGACTCCCTGAAGGAGGGCAGCCAGGGTTATACCTTCTTCTGGAACGGATACCTCCAAAGAGGACAACATCGACATAGTGTGGGATTTGAAATAAAAAAAACAGTCTCCTACTCAATCTCACAGAGAGTCTGATTGGCATGAGTAAGAGACTCATTACGGTATGCTTCTCGCTACCAAAGAAGCGCTATGCCACACTTATAAGTGGCTATGCACCGACTTTACCATCAGAGAGCGAGGTTAAGGATCGCTTCTACCAAGCACCAGATGAGGCCCACCGTCGCATCCTCAGCAATGATATATTTTTGCTGGGTGACTTCAACGCTAGAGTGGGAAAAAACAACCAGGTGTGGAGTGGAGTTATTGGTAGGCATGGCATTGCGCAAGCTTATGCAAAATGGCATGATGTTATTGACCCTTTGTGCTGAACATAGCTTCACCATCACGGACACCATATTTCAACTAAAAGACAAATATAAACATCCTGGAAGCACCCACGTTCCAAACATTGGCACTTAATGGATTACATCATTGTGAGACGTTCTGATATAAAATGTCTTATTCACCCGTGCAATGAGAGGTGCTTAGTGCTGGACTCATCACAGACTTATCACGACCAAACTACAGATGAGAGTGCGCTCTCCTGTCTCCAAAAGTCAGGAAAGAAGCAACTTGACTGTGCCCGGCTCTGAAATGCTGTGGTCCGGAACGACCTTGATCATCTCTGGCTGAGAAATTGGAAGACGTTGAGCCTCTCCTAAGCGCAGAGGATTCCATTGATGGAAAGTGGTCCTCTATCAGCTCAAGGCTATATGAGGCAGCAGCCGGCTCCCTCAGCCACAAGCGCATAAGACACAAGGATTGGTTCGATTAAAACTCTGCACCAATAACTTCCTTACTCAAAGATATGCACAAAGGTCACAGTGCTATAATCAACAACCCACATCAGACACATTTCGGCAGCGATGGCGAGCAATAATAAAGGAGGTGCAGTCTACAATGTGTGCCCTGCAGAACGAGTGCTGGGTATCGAAGGTGAACGAAATACAATCCTACACCGACAAAAATGATATGCACAACTTTTATGGTGCAGTGAAAACCATCTATGGCCCATGAAACTGCTCTGTCTCTACCCTGAAATCGGTTTATGGCCTGACCCTCATAAAGGACCAGAAAAAGATCACACAGAGATGGGCCGAACATTTCGAAGCCCTTCTCAACCAACCCTCCCCTGCAGACCACTCTGTTCTGGATGAACTACCTGACTGCCCCACTATTCAAGACCTGGATCTCCCACCGACCTTCACAGAGGTTCAGTCAGCAGTAAAGTTTTTGAAAACAAGACCCCAGGTCCTGACAGAATCACTGCGGAGATCTTCAAACAAGGAGGTTACCTTTGCATCCGAGCACTACACCTCTTCATCACTCAAGTTTGGGAGCATGCAATCATCCCCCAGCAATGGCGGGACGCAAACATCATCACCATCTACAAAGGCAAGGGTGATACGTCCATGTGTGGCAACAGCCGTGGCATTTCACAACTGGCTGTTGCTGGCAAGGTCCTTGCCAAAGTAACGCTCCACAGACTGTTGCAGAACGTCACAGAGGAGCTGTTGCCTGAGTCACAGTGTGGTTTCAGGCTAAACAGGAGCACTGTAGACAGTGCTCCTGTTAACACAGCATGGCAGCTCGAGGAGAAGTGTTGAGAGCAGCACCAGGACCTCTTCATGGCTTTTGTCAATCTGCCGAAGGCCTTCGACACAGTTAACAGGGAGTTTCTGGGGGACGTTTTGCTGAAGTTTGGCTGTCCAAGAAAATGTGTCAATATCCTGCGTCAATTTCATGA
Source organism: Petromyzon marinus (assembly GCF_048934315.1). Classification (NCBI taxonomy): domain Eukaryota; kingdom Metazoa; phylum Chordata; class Hyperoartia; order Petromyzontiformes; family Petromyzontidae; genus Petromyzon; species Petromyzon marinus. Next base: position 5,316,806 of record NC_133748.1, on the reverse strand, counting down.
GGGGATGATGGCAGGGGTGACCATAGGAGGCCAGGAGTCCGAGCCCTTCAGGATGTGCACCAGCATATGCCAGGGATGAGTCCTTGCTCCGGTACTCTTCAACATTTTCCTCCTATGTGTCAACACGCTACTGCACAAGGAGATTGAGAAGAATAGTGGTGTTACAGTGGACTTCAGGCTGGATGGCAAACTTTTTAACATCAGGAGGCTCTGAGCTGTCAAAAAAATAACATCTGAACCTGTCATCGAGCTGCAGTATGCTGATGACTGCACGCTCGTGGCCAACACACCAGAGATCCTGCAAGCCACGCTTACAGCTGCTGCAAGTGCATATCATAGATTGGGTCTCTTGGTGAACATCATGAAGACTGAAGTAGTATGCCAGTGGGCATCTACTAATCCACCTTATCCGCCCACCATCACCGTCTTTGAGAAACCACTCATAATAGTGGTATCCTTTATGTACCTGTACAGCTTTCTGTCTGGCGTCTGCAGCATTGAAAGGGAAATACAAAACCGAGTAAAGCAGGTGTCATCCTCTTTTGGCTGGCTCAGCAAAAGGGTATTCCAGAACAAGGACCTCAGCCTATACACTAAAACATCTGCTTACCCGGAAATGGTCATCACAGCACTCCTTTACAGCTGTGAGACCAGGGCCTTGTACAGTCGCCACATCTGGATGGTTGAGGCCTTCCATATTCGGTGTCTTCAATGCATCATGGGGATAACCTGGCGTGACCGAGTGCCCCAAACTGAGATACTCTGAAAAATCAACTGCATCACTATGGAGGCTACCATCATCCAGCACACACTCCGCTGGCTCGGTCACGTCATCAGGATGCCAAAGGAGCATCTTGTATGTAAGGTCTTGTATGGCCAGCTGCACCTAGGCCACCGCTCTACAGGGGGCCAGAAAAGGCGCTACAAGGACCAACTGAAGACGGCCATGAAAAAGTGCAGCCTAAACCCTAGCCAGCTGGAGGACATGACTGCAGAATGCTCCATCTGGAGCCAGCTGTGCCAGCAAAGAGTGTCGAAGCTCGAAGAGGACCGAAGTGAGCTACGGAAAAGGAAGCGTCTCAAGAGACGTGAAGCCAGAACCATACCTACACCTCCAATCAGCGACTTTGCCTGCTCTGTCTGTAGCAGACGCTGTGGGTTGAGGATTGGACTTCACAGTCACACAAAATCCCACAAATAGAGGCAGAGGTGGAAGGTCATCATCGGATACAATGGACAACCCCGAAGAAGAGAGAAGAGATATTTTCACGATTTAAAACCAAAGGGGTGCAAGGCTGCAGTAAAGGTTAAAAACCACTGCACTACATTATACCTACATTACACTACCATACACTATGTTAAAATACACTACACTATATGCTACACTACTATATACTACACTATACACTACACTACTATACACTCTGCTATGCACTACACGATATACTACACGACCAAGATGTGCCAATAACGTGAGCCATATTGGCACTACAAGACAGAGAAACGAAAGTGAAAACAGCAATGAGTGATGTAACGTGCAGTGGACACCTACTACGGGCTATCTGTCCCATGGATCGTGATGATAATTTACCCATGGGAAGCCCTCCACTGATTTCCCAAGGCTTTCTCCCGAAGGTCTTGCGTTATGAGCGATCGACAAATCCCTCATTGAATGGTTCATTGAGGAGCGGGAGGAGACCAGGATTCATACAGCCTACTCACGAATGGCAAGGAAGTCTTATCTCCCTCGCCTGGTATACAGGAGGTAGGGGGTTTGATCCCAACCCTGACGTCTTCTGTATATGTGGAGTTTGCGTGTCTCTCCCTCTTTCTCTTCCCACAGTCGTGTGGATTTGAATCTGGGTCCTCCAGTTTTCCATCCACATGTAGAATAAACATCACTTGTTTAGAGTGTGTCACTGCTACTATAAATATCCAAATGATATGCAATTTGCTTCAGCTATGATTTGTGATGGCCAGGTAGATTCTGAAAAATAGCTGTATAAGCTAAGTGGGCCTTTCCTGGTAAAATAAAAAAAAGCTTGTAGTTTTTGTTAGATTATCGTTTACTAAATGCACACAGTCCTGAAACATCGCGAGGAGTGTTCAAAGCAACACTGTCGATTTTGGCAAGGTTATTTATTTTGATTTAAAGCTTTCGTGACTGCAGTAATTCATATTCTTAGTTTTTTCGGTAAAGTCACGTTGAAGGGAAACAACAAAATAATAAAATATATATAAAACAATAAAAAATTCTCACGACGTTTCGACCATAACTCAAACGGTCGTCTTCAGGTGTGTTGGTTTGCATAAATTTATTTTTAAACGGCGCATTTATTTATTTATAATAAAAAAAACGTTAGCGCCACGCGCAACGATTTGCCAGTTTATTTAGGACTAGTCCATCTAAATTCTGAAAAGAGGAGGGGGGAGACGAAATTTTTATAATGTATGCTGTCTGAAAGCCACTGTAAGCGTGAACAATCAATTAAGACCTGAAATGGTTTATCAAATCTTTCCAATGATTGCTAAGATAGAATCCATCTTCTCAGTTGAAATTGTCTCTGTGCTTGTATATGTGGATAGCCTCATGAACGAATCTCTCATGGAAGCCAGATGGCTTACAAAGAACCTCTGTCTTGGAAAAGTCAATGGCATGTGAGTCTACTGAATTAGAACAATGATCTGCCACGGCTGAGGTGTTGGTCCTACCGTGTTTAAGGTCTGCTTTGTGTTCACGAATGCGGTCCGAGACATGGCGTTTGGTTTCTCCAATGTAACTACTACCACAGAGGCAACTTAGTTTGTAGACACCAGGGTATTGTATGTCCGGAATCACATCTTTTACAGACGGAACCAGATCACGGATTTTATGTAATGTGTTGAAACGGACCTGGATCTTGTGTTTATTCAAGATTTTGGAGATCTTTTTTTGTGATCCCCGCAATGTAGGGTAAAGTGATGGTTTTGAAAGGCTCCTCAAGAGGGTTCTTCTTCATGGTTTGAGTGATAGCTTTGCGGATTGTATAGTCAGAGTAACCATTAGCCCTAAGAGCTTGGTGTACGTGCTTGAGTTCACTGCTTATGTGTTCCTGGTCGGATATGCATTGGGCTCTATGATACAGAGTCTTGATGAGAGAATTCTTCTGTGATGGATGGTGGTGGGAATCCGGTGTCAGATAAGCATCCGTATGGGTAGCTTTCCTGTAGACAGAGTGGCTCATTGAACCATCAGGTCTCTTTTTAATTAGGACATCCAAAAAAGGTATCTTGCCATCTATTTCGATGGTAAATCTGATGGCTGGGTGTATGGAATTGATGTGGTCGAAGAATTGGTCTAGAGCAGGCCGGCCATGTGGCCAGATGGCAAAAGTGTCATCCACGTACCTCTTCCATAAGGTTGGGCGCATAAGGTTGTGGTAGTAGTTACATTGGAGAAACCAAACGCCATGTCTCGGACAGCATTCGTGAACACAAAGCAGACCTTAAACACGGTAGGACCAACACCTCGGCCGTGGCAGATCATTGTTCTAATTCAGTAGGCTCACATGCCATTGATTTTTCTAAGACAGAGGTTCTTTGTAAGCCATCTGGCTTCCATGAGAGATTCGTTCATGAGGCTATCCACATATACAAGCACAGAGACAATTTCAACCGAGAAGATGGATTCTATCTTAGCAATCATTGGAAAGATTTGATAAACCATTTCAGGTCTTAATTGATTGTTCACGCTTACAGTGGCTTTCAGACAGCATACATTATAAAAATTTCGTCTCCCCCCTCCTCTTTTCAGAATATAGATGGACTAGTCCTAAATAAACTGCCAAATCGTTGCGCGTGGCGCTAACGTTTTTTTTTATAAATAAATAAATGCGCCGTTTAAAAATAAATTTATGCAAACCAACACACCTGAAGACGACCGTTTGAGTTATGGTCGAAACGTCGTGAGAATTTTTAATTGTTTTATATATATTTTATTATTTTGTTGTTTCCCTTCAACGTGACTTTACCGAAAAAACTAAGAATAAGGTTATTTATTTTCAACGTGGATTTTTTTTGTTTTAGTTTTGCGTGTACTAGTGGGCATTCACAAGTCGAGTTTAAAACAAAGTTCGAGTGCAAAACTCCAACGTTTTATTGCTTCGCGACCACATTCATCCCACGAAGTCGCATCAATTGAGGAGGCCAGTCACAACCATGCTTGGCCCAAACCCAGATTCCAATCTGACCTCTGAGCCACACCACGGCCATCACTACTACCACCACCATCATCATCACCACCACCACCACCAACAACAACAACCGCCATTTCCCACTAAGTGGCAGTGACATCACCACGGCACTCGTGCCAGGCTATGTGCATGTTAAGGCTATGTGAAGTGTCAAACACCCGCCAGCAGTAGGTCACGTGGCAGACCCAGGTGCTATGGGTCGACTGACTGAGATAACTGGCCGATGCACCACCTGTGCCCCCTACTATGCCAAGTTGCTATGTTTTAGCCACCCGACATTCTGCTCATTGTTGTGAGCGTCACTCCTCTGCCCTCCGTTGTTGCTGGAGGGCGACTGCCTCCAACTGCCCAGTAGCGTCCTTAACGAGCCTCCACCACAGAGGCCGATCTTGACACCGCTTGTACCAGTCATTGGCATGTCCAATCAGCTCTACATCCTCTTGTACCACATCACTCCATCTCTTCTCTATCCCGTGCGGTGCCCGTTTAGCTGGCCTAACCAAAAGCATGCGGTGGCTTTTGGTTAGGCCAGCCAACACAGCCTTGCCTGCCGGAGGAGCTCACCATTGGGACATTGTCCAAAATTTTCAAAGATTTGTGAGCTCCTTACACAATCCAACCTGGTTAAACCCAGGATAGATCGTAGGCAGGCCAGCTTAAATGTTTCCAACTGGCAAAGATGTTTCATTAGGGGGGTCCACGTTTTGCAAGCATAGAGAAGGGAGGGCATGACAGTGGCAGAGAAGACGCAAAGCTTTGTGTGGAGCAACAGACCAGGTAGCTTCCACAGTGTTACGCAGCCGATGAAAAGTTAATGCCGCTTGACTGATCTGGAGTAAGACCTCTGCTGTCAAACCAGAACCGGACAAGAGCACACTGTTCAGGTATGGGAAACACTCCACTATCTCCACAACTGCCCCATCACCAATTGAGAGTTGTGGGGGTGGAGTATTTGATGGTACAAAATGCCCAGGCAGGTTCTTAGTTTTGGTGGGACTGATGATAAGGCCCCACCTCTTAGTTGCACGCTCCAGGTTCAGCAGCAGTGCCTCCAACTCCTCCTCTGAGTGAGCAGCAATCACCAGATCATCGGCATACGTAACATGGTTGACCAATAGGGAGCCATCCCTTGACCGAACGCAGGCATTGATCAGCCTCCCATTATATCTGTACCAAATGGAAATTCCTCCAGTACAGCTACTAAAGGCTTCACGAACTACATAGTCGAAATAGATGTTAAGTAATGTGGGAGCCAGAGGACATCCCTGTCGCACCCCAAGGTGAAAAGGGAATGGCTCCGACTCCCGGCCACGTAGTTTAACCCGGGGCTCGCTCACCATCATTAAGGTCCTTAATGATTGTGAGCAGAGACTAAGGGATTCCTAAAGCACGAAGAACAGCCCAGAGCCCTAGCCTTTTAATGATTACATAGGCCTTGAAACCACATTGGGGCTCCGCAAGCCTCTCCTCAGCATGACTTGCAAGGCGATGTTGAATAATCCTTGCCAGAACCTTTCCCAGCACAGAGGAGTGAGATGCCCCTGTAGTTGTTACATTCTGTGTGGTCCTCCTTCTTAAAGAGAGGGACCACCAGGGCATCCTTCCAATCCTGTAGAACCTGTCCAGTGATCCCGTTTGTTATTATGATGTCATGAAGGGCAGTCTGTGCCCAAACGCAACCCTCCCTCAGCATATTCCTTGGGAGATCATCTCTGCCTGCGTGTGTTTTCCGGTCTCAGACTCTGGATTGCCTTCTGTTCTTCTTTAACAGATGGCACCTCAGCCAGCCACTCACAGGGGGTGACTACGTCTTCCAATATTTAAGACACTGCAGCCTGAGCAGGGTCATCCCCACTTTGCCCCATTATGTTTTCCAGGCTGAGGGATTTCCTCTCCCCCAAGACCTCACAGAAATGTTCAGCAAATCTGAAAACCTGTTCCTGGGGGTCGGAATTTGATCACCGTTTTTTCCCCTAATGATGGTGATAGTTGTGGCACTGCAAATGACGTTTTTGATGGCATTAGAGTGATTTGTGGTCACGAGCAACTGAGGCAGACTCCATCTCCTCAGCAACCCGCGACCACCACCCGTCCTTGCAGCTCCTCACGGCTCTCCGAACCTCTGAGTGAAAGCTGCGGTAAGCCTCCTCATTCTCGGATGTGGGATGCTATAGATGGTGAGAGTGGGCCTGGCGCTTTTTATCAGCCAGCCTGAATACCTTCTCTGTCCACCAGAGTCTCTGGAAGGTTTGGACCGTGTATCTAAAGCAGCCATTGCAGCTGCATGAGCCACAGTCCTAAATCTCACCCATTTCCTCTCAGCATCATGAGGAGTCCGGGATGAGGTCAACCTCAGCTGCAAACAATGATGAAATTCTCGCTTGCAACTTTCATCAGCTAGCTCAGATCAGGCCATTGTGTGTTTGAATGGGGTCCTGGGTATCCACCCAAAAGCGGAGTGGAAGAATGGCAGGTGCATCTTACAGATGATAAGTCGATGGTCAGATCAGCTTCACAGTGGGTCCTGGTGCCAAGGATATGGATCTGCATCCACTGTTTTGTCACTATATAGTCCAGCAGAAGTTCTTGCTTTGACCAGGTGTGCATCAATGATGTTGGGTGGATGTGCCGATGCCGGAGAAGCGTCTTGGTAATTACAAGATCATGGGCTGCACAAAAGCCAGCAGCCTCCTACCAATGTTATTGAGCTGATCCGGCCCATGCCTTCCCATCACTTCAGACCAGGTGCCAGCATCATGACCAACTCGGGCATTAAAGTCACCCAACAGGATGACTATCCTGAGGGGCCACTTGTGACCGGAGGTCATAAAAGGCATCTGACTCATCGGCCTTGCCTGCATCCCTCCACTGATGTTCATCTTCGGTGGGGGCATAAGTAACCACGACCACCACTCCTCGCCTCTGGTTGATAGGAAGGGGAGCCCAAAGTAGCCTGGGGCTTACAGCTTCCCACACCTCACCGCCACGCTCCTTCATTATTTTATTCAGAAAAAGAGCCACTGCCTGTTGTTTGGCAGTCTCCTGCCCCGAGTAGAGGACTGTCTACCCCTCATGGTGGCAGGACCCAGAGCCGGTCCACCGGACCTCCTGAATACCAGAGATACAGGTGGTACTGGTCGAGCTCCCGACAGAGGAGTGACAGCCTCTCCTCCGCAGTGAGCATTCGAACATTCCACGTGGCTACCCGTAGTGGCTTTTTGCTGTTTCTGGAGTAACCCCGAGGGTAAGGATTCAATCTCCTGGCTCCGCCAAATGTCGTTTGGCCAGGAGACATCATTGATGACTATTCCCCCGGGGCCTCCGGCACAAGCTTAGCTGTATATTTTTTTCGTGGATTAGTGATAATTGAAGGTGGAGGGGTTACCAGCCCCTCGCACCTGTCTAGAGCACACTTTGGATGCTGTGGTGGCTACAAACGCGATGAGGGGAATGGCCAATGTAAATTCGCCCTGCCCACATGGCACTGCTCACCATAGCTTTACCGTCCGGCACCAACATCACCACCACTACCACCATCACCATTGCTACCACCACCATCACCACAACCACCATCATCACCACAACCACCACCATCACCACGCGGTTGCCGCGCTCAGAGCACCTCACCTTTGCCTGCCGACCAACTTCCTCTGCTGACATCAGCTTGTGGCCCTGGTGCGCACCGCTCGTGACGCAGTCAGCGCACACAAACGCACCGTGCTCCCGGCAGAACATGTCGAGTGCCTTGCCATGCTGAGCACAGAGGTCCAGATTCAGGAGCCTCACTCGTGCCAAGCTCGGGTTGAGCTCCTTCAGCGGCCGTTCCCCTTCCGTGCTGAGACTTGAGAACCTATGGGTACAAACCGTCTTCACTAAGCGACCGTGAATAGTGGCCGGATCTCCCGTAGTTCACTTGTCCACATTGGGGCACCACGGTGGCAAGATGTTAACTACCTTGGCTGGTGCACAGGAGGTCGTGGGTTCGATCCCGACCCCGATATCTGCTATACATTTAGAGTGTGGGTGTTCATTCTCCCTGTGATCTAATGGATGTTTCCCTTGTTGTCAAGTTTTTTTCCTCTGCATTTATAATAAACACTGGGGTACCGCGGTGCTGAGATGTTAAATACCTCGCCTGGTATGCAGGAGGTCGTGTTCGATCCCATACCCTGACAATGGCTGCTTCTGTATATTTGGAGTCTGCCTCCCTCTCCCATGGTGATTTCATGGATTTTTCTCCGGGTCCTCCATTTTTCTATTTCGAATTAACATATGATAGGAAATAATGTTGTTTAATTTTAACTCTTATTCTGAAATGTTGTCAGTTTTAATGTAAGGTGAGTAACACTTAGTATGTGCGGCTCTTCAGATTTCTGGGTGAAAAGTGGGATGGGGTTTTGCCAAATCCTGGCTAGCTGGCTCAGCAAACTTAATAAACTAATGAACAAACAGACTCATAGAGATACATCGAGATTCAGAGCCACAGAGATACATACTCATAGAGATACGTAGTGATACGTATAGATTCGTAGAGATCAAGATATTTAGATACTCATAGACATACACAGAAACTCACAGGGATACATAGAGATGTATAGAGATACATAGAGACTCATTGAGTAAATACATAAATATGTCGTTAAACCCGTCACCACCCGACACAGCCAATTAGTAAGGTTTGTCAATTAAAAATAACATGCCAATTTGTTACTAATACAGCACACCGGTGTGTTGGAGAGCAAAACCACAACATTGACAATCTGAGTACTCAGCTTGTAAATGCTGTGTGCTGTACTAGTAACGAATTGGCATGTTCTGTCTACGTGAAAAACCTTACTAAATTGGCTGTGTCAGGTGGTGGCGGGTTTAATGACACATTTATATATTTACATGATCTAACCCAAAAAACATGTATTATGGAGGATATTGCTGGCGAAAGCCTACGTGTTAAACAGACTCATAGAGATGAGATACGTATAGACTCATAGACATATAGACTCATTAGGGACACATAGGAGATTTATAGAGATACAGAGACTAAGAGATACATAGAGACTAAAAGCGATATATAGGTGGAGAAGATGGCAATCTTCCCATGGTCTGCACTGTTACGTGCTTGTCACAAACTAATGTTATCATCCCAGCGATTGAATGCCAAAATGGCCCTCCTGATCAGGATTACAACACCAAAGATACTTTTCATGGCCAAACTTACCGCAGAATAGGGCCGTCACTACGTGTTTGCCATCTAAACGTAGAGGCACCTATCAAGGCCCAAGTGCGACTTGCTGGGACGTTTCCTCGTAATCCAGATGATTCGATGCGCTCCTGCTCCAATAATTTCCTGTACAGCCGACGACGAGAGCCAGCTACCACCATCCTAAGCAGGGACTACCAACGTCACGTGAAATTCCATTTCAAGGACCTCACCACAATGAACGCAGAAAACAACATACTGACAGGCATCATCATCGTCAAAATCAATTATGTATCTGTGATAAATGTATATAAACCTCCAAGAACCACATGGAGCCCAAACATGCTGCCTGCTGTGACCAATCCCGCGGTTTTCGCCAGTGAATAGGTCATCGACTGGGCAGCAACTAGTTACCTGTTCATTCTGTTTGACGCTAAAGATGAAGGCACCATCCATTCCGCACGATGGAGGAAGAATTCAAACCTTTACCTGTGCTTTGTGTCGTGTTCAAGTTCGGGTGAACTACCGTGTGCTTCCAGAATGGTTCTGGACAATTCCCGAACAGTTAGCACAGGCCAGGCTCGGTGCATATCAGGGTCAAAATTCTGATGATCACGTCCACCCCTGTGCCATGATGCAACTTAAGAAAGTGCAACTGGGAACCTTTTATTGAAGCCATCGTGTGCACTGTCTACCAGAATCCACCAAAGTCAGAAAACTATGAACGTTTCACCAAGATTTTCCTCAAGCAGCCCGCTCACAAATTCCATGGAGTTACTGGGCAGAATACACTCCATGCTGGAAAGGAAAAAGCGAGTTCCTGCTCCAGAAATACAGTCAGGAAGCCCAGAGTGTGGAAAAGCTCTCCTGGACTCCCTAAATGAATCCAGGAGCCAAAGGTGGACAGAAGCGATGCAGTCATTAGATTTCAAGCCATAAAGCCTGGTGCCTCCTGAGATACCAAGGAGCGGCACCACCACCGAGAAACAAGACCGCCAATGTACCCATCAATGCCATCGCCACACAGATGCTATTGAATGGAAAGATCTCTACAGATCGGCAAACAAGACAGCGAGTGAAATGAAAACTCCACCAATTAATAGCGGAATGTGCACCGACAACAGCCTTGTTATCCCCCTTCAATGAAGAAGAGGTCATTGATGCCATGAAAGCCACCAGATCAGGAAAGGCCACAGGATTAAATGGGATTTATCCCGAGTTCCTTAAACACCTTGGCCAAAAAGGATGCCACTGGCTGGCCAGATTGTTTTCAGACATTATGTCCTTAGGCAAGTTCCCCAAAAATGGCGACAAATGAAGGTCATTGCCATTCTGGAAATCAACCGCAAACCCAAATAAGTTCTGCCCCATATCTCTGCTTTTTACAGTGTACAGACTTCTATAGAGGATGCTACTGACCTGTATGTCACCGATCCTTCGAGGAAACTATATCAACTGAACAGGCTGGCTTCAGCCCTGGCCACAGCATTTGCTATCAAGTGTTGTAACTCACCACACACATTAAAGCTGGCTACAAGTGCAAAAACATCACAGGGGCCGCTTTCATCGACCAATCACTGGCCTATGACACAGTATGGTGGGAAGGCTTCATGCTAAAGCTAAGGTCATCAGATCCCAGCAAACCCTCAGACTTCTATCATCGCTACTGTCCAACCGGCCATACCGTGTCCACCTAGAGAACACTGTCAGCAGAGCCCACTTCCTCAGTAACGGGCTCCCACAAGGATCAGTGCTTGCTGTGGCACTTTAAACATATAGATATAAGTGACCTCCCTGTCACCGTCGGCCGAAAATTTGGCTACGCCGATGAACTAGCACTTGCCGTCCAAAGAACGACTCAAAATGGAGGTGCAAAATGACCTGTGCGAAGACCTCAAGAAACTTGAAACGTACTTCAAGTACTGGAGGCTCCGCCCAAACCCAAGGAAAACTGTTGTAACGTTATTCCACCTGAACAATGCAAGCGCCGACCAGAAACTGGCCGTCACTTTCTGTGGCGAAAAGGTCCAGCACGACAAGTACATCAAATACCTCGGTGTAACGCTTGCCAGCAGCCTCACCTTCCACAAAACCTGCAGAATACTGCTGTAAAAACAAAATTGCGAGTTAATCTCGTTCATAAACTGGCCGGAACAACATGGGGAGCAAATTGCAACAACCCTCCGGACGGCCCCCACAGCACTAGTCTTCTCTGCGGCAGGATATTGTGCCTGAGCCTGGAACAAAAGCGTGCACACAAAGGTGGTGGACACAAAGGTAAATGCATCCATGAGGATCATCTCAGGGATGCTAAAGAGCACACCGTTGCAGTGGCTTTCGGTCCTCGCAAATATCGATCCTACGCAGCTCTGTCGCGATGCTGCATCTATGACGGAGTACTGCAAGGCCATTGTAAATCCAAACCTCCCAATAAACAAAGACATCTCCATGCCCCCACCACACAGGCTCAAAATCCAGAAAACTTTTCTGGCAATATGCAAGGAACATACATGATGATGACAAGACCACCAAAGCACGATGAGAGGAAACCTGGGCAAACACCAAAATCTTGCAGAAATCCATCATCAGCGACCCTGAAATCCTCCAAACAGGATCTCATCTACCGAAGAAGATCTGGTCCTCCTTGAATCAGATCCGGACACTCCGTGGAAGATGTGGACACTTGTGACTGTGGTGCAAGATCTCAGACCGTGCAACATATCAGATCATTCAACGGCGATCTGAAACAAATCCATGCGGCTACTCCTGGAGAAGTCAAATCAATTTCAAATCTCGAAATCAATTTATCTGTTGCTGTCCCCAAAAATGCCATACAAAAGAATAAGAAAGGGATACATAGACTCATAGAGCTATATTGCGACTCATAGAGATACATATAGACACATGGGAGACTCACAGAGTTACATAGAGACACATAGAGATAGACAGAGACTTTGTGAAAAGTGGGCTAAATTTTTCCCAATCCGAGCCAGCTGGCTCAACAAATGTAATTCACTAAACCAATGGACTAACCGACCAACTAACCAACTAACTATCTTTTCCCGGGAACAGAACCTGTCCACGATGCTGGCCAGCTTGAAGTTTTTCTCGAGCTGCTTCCGCATCTCCTCCTTGGAGCCAAAGGGCAAGACCCTGCGGCACTCGGGGTAGGCGCAGGCACCGTCGCGCCACACGCTCACGATGCACTCTCTGCAGAAGGTGTGTGGGCAGCCCAGCAGCACGGGGTCGACGTAGAGGTGCAGGCAGATGGAGCAAGTCAGCTCCTCCTCCAGGCCCCGGTCCCGGCCACCTGCTGCTGCCGCCGCTGCCATGCTGAGTGGAGCCGATCCGGTCTGCTGTCCCTCTGCTCCCGCAAATCCTAACGAGGTGGGACAGGTGGCCGAAATAGACAACAACAACAACAAAATCATAAAGTTTGGAGACAATTTTGAGTAGGTGTATCTCTGCGTTGTGTTCTGTCCTCCGGAAAAGTGGGGCGACTCGACAACAGCTGAGCACGAGGGTGTTTGCGGAATGGCTGAACTTTAGATCAAACTTGTTCTTCCGAAGGGCAATTGCGTATCTGCAATAGCGACATCCAAAACGTGTCGAGCATCGCGCTCAATAATCGTGCTCTGTGCAAGACGCACCTGGTCAGACTCGTCTACCCTGTATCTGCTTCTTTATTTATTTCATTTCCCGTTTAAAAATTATTTCAACTAAACTATCTTTTTTCGTTATTTCAACAGGTAAGGCTCACCGAGCTATGTAGTTATTTTTTAGAAGCAACCAGGCCACAAATTATAGCTCAAAGAAGTAGCTTATCATCACGTCCAAATTTACAGTGATCAAAATGCCTAGGGATTCATAGAGACGCACAGATAGGCAATGAGAACCATACAGGTTTATATGCATGTTTATTAAACTTATTTCACACCGTAAATAGCCAACCATGCTACATGGAGGTGCGGGGAAATCTGCACTGGTGCCTGCTTGAGGGCGAGATTAGCAAATAAAACAAAGACTGATTAATTGATCGATGTCACCCTGGAACAGGTCCAGGTTATGAAAATGCTGGGGCCCTAAGCTACGTCGAGCTTAAGAGGCCCCATCATATCGGAATTAAAATACAGTACACAGATACCCATAGAGACACCACAGAGATGCATAGAAAAGCAGAGATACATATAGACTAATCTATGTTAATTTTACCAGGTAAGGTCCACTGAGCTGTGTAGATCTTTTTCAGAAGCGACCTGGCCACCACAAATTATAGCTCAACGAAGTGGCTCATTATCATCACCATTATGTGGAGATTTAAAGCTGCAGCCAAATACTCTAAACGCATCACGTTGATTCTGAAGGTGAGGGAACAACCGGAGAACCCGGAGAAAAATCCACGCAGTGACAACCACGGGGAGAGACAAAAATTACAAATAAACAGCAGCAGGCATCGTCAGGGTCGGGATGGAACCCACGACCTCCTGTATCCCGGGCGAGGTAGTCAACATCTACGTAGCTACCATGAAGTGGAGATACGCAGAGCCCCAAGCATGGGCGATTTATGACAATGCTGGGGCCCTAAGATATCTCTATTTTTCAACGGGCCATGTAAAAAAAGTAGAACGTGTGTACGATTGTAAGTTTTGTTCACACTTAAGAGGGCCCCCGTCGTTAATGAATGCTAGGCTGACTTATCTGTAGCTCACTTAGCCGAGGCCGAAATCTGACCCTGCCACAGAACGAAGAAGCCGTCAAAGCCACCACCCCCCTCAAGGCCACGTAATTGTTGGCCAGGTTATGATTCCTTGGGTTTACTGGTTAACGCGACCAATCGGGTTGGCGCCGCTGTTATAGACAATGTGAGGATCTGTATTTATCAACTGAAGGAGTAATCCGGATGGAGCTATGAAGCTCTTTGTTTCAGATGTCCAGTAAAGAGTTATGGATCAGAGAATTAAATCAACAACAATACAAAACAACAATACACACAGAATATATACTGTTAGTATGCCACACTCAGTCAGTACACACAGTCAGTACACACACGCAGATTACACCACACAGTATACAGTGTACTTACAGTCAGTTCACACAATAATAAACCAGTCTACACAGTGTAAACACAGTCAATGCACACAGAGTACACCACACAGTGTACACACAGTACACACAGAGTACACCACACAGTCTACACAGTGTAAACACAGTCAATACACACAGACTACACCACACAGTCTACACAGTGTAAACACAGTCAATACACATAGAGTACACCACACAGTCTACACAGTGTAAACACAGTCAATGCACACAGAGTACACCACCACACAGTATGCAGTGTGCACACATTAGTCCACACACACAATACACCACACAGTATACACAAAGTACACTCAGCCAGCACATACACAGAGTACACCACGCTGTATACACAGTGTACACATTGTCAGTGCACACACAGTATACACAGTGTAAACACAGTATATACACTCATACAGTCCACCATGTAACATAAATAGTGTACAGTCAGTACACACAGATTACACCACCCAGTATACACAGTGTACACACAAACACAGCACACCACACAGTATACACAGTGTACACACAAACACAGCACACCACACAGTATAAACAGTGTACACATAGTATGCACACGATGCAGAGACAGAGTACACCACACAGTACACAGTGTACACACAGTCTACACCACACAGTATACACAGACTACACCACACAGTATACAGTGTACACACAGTCTACACCACACAGTATACACAGACTACACCACACAGTACACAGTGTACACACAGTACACAAAGACTACACCACAGTATACACAGTGTACATACAGACTACACCACACAGTACACACAGTGTACACACAGTACACACAGACTACACCACACAGTATACACAGTGTATACACAGTGTACACACAGACTACACCACACAGTACACACAGTGTACACACAGACTACACCACACAGTACACAGTGTACACACAGACTACACCACACAGTATACACAGTGTACACCCAGTGTACACACAGACTACACCACACAGTATACACAGTGTACACACAGTGTACACACAGACTACACCACACAGTATACACAGTGTACACACAGTACACACAGACTACACCACACGGTATACACAGTGTACACACAGACTACACCACACAGTATACACAGTGTACACACAGTACACCCAGACTACACCACACAGTATACACAGTGTACACACAGACTACACCACAGTATACACAGTGTACACACAGTGTACACACAGACTACACCACACAGTATACACAGTGTACACACAGTGTACACACAGACTACACCACAGTATACACAGTGTACACACAGTGTACACACAGACTACACCACACAGTATACACAGTGTGCACACAGTACACACAGACTAAACCACACAGTACACACAGACTACACCACACAGTATACACAGACTACACAGAGTGTGTACGGTACACACACAGTAGACCACACAGTATATAGAGTCCACAGTCAGTACACACAGAGCACAGTACACATGCACACAGAGTACAGTACACAGAGTACAATAGACATACATACACAGAGTACAGTGCACATACACACAGAGTACAGTACACCCACAGAGTACAGTACACACAGAGTACAGTGCACCCACAGAGTACAGTACACACAGAGTACAGTACAAACACAGAGTACAGTACACCCACAGAGTACAGTACACACCTAGTACAGTACACCCAGAGTACAGTACACCCACAGAGTACAGTACACCCACAGAGTACAGTACACCCACAGAGTACAGTACACCCACATAGTACAGTACACCCACAGAGTACAGTACACCCACATAGTACAGTACACCCACAGAGTACAGTACACCCACAGAGTACAGTACACCCACAGATTACAGTACACCACAGAGTACAGTACACCCACAGAGTACACCACTCATGCAGTGCCACCTCAGCACGATCCTCGCAGTCAGGACGGTGCTGAAACGTTCAACTATTTAGGCTGTCAACTAAAACACAACCGTGGGCCCGTGGGCCCGTGTCTGGGCATCTACACTATGATCATCATCATCATGGAAATGTCGTCCCATGTCCGTGCACCGAAGAGGGAGAACGCCACCCACCTGAGTCCCCTGCTCGCTACGCGCGGTCTCTCAGAACTCTGCTCTGGGGAGTCAACTTCCTTAGAGGTGGCGGAATTATTTTACCTCAACACCTCCACTCCCACCTCTACACCCTACCCCACCTCCACTCCCACCTCTACACCCTACCCCACCTCCACTCCCACCTCTACACCCTACCCCACCTCCACTCCCACCTTTACACCCTACCCCACCTCCACTCCCCACCTCTACACCCTACCCCACCTCCACTCCCACCTCTACACCCTACCCCACCTCCACTCCCACCTCTACACCCTACCCCACCTCCACTCCCACCTCTACACCCTACCCCACCTCCACTCCCACCTTTACACCCTACCCCACCTCCACTCCCACCTCTACACTCTACCCCACGTCCACTCCCACCTCTACACCCTACCCCACGTCCACTCCCACCTCTACACCCTACCCCACCTCCACTCCCACCTTTACACCCTACCCCACCTCCACTCCCACCTCTACACCCTACCCCACCTCCACTCCCACCTCTACACCCTACCCCACCTCCACTCCCACCTCTACACCCTACCCCACCTCCACTCCCCACCTCTACACCCTACCCCACCTCCACTCCCAACTCTACACCCTACCCCACCTCCACTCCCCACCTCTACACCCTACCCCACCTCCACTCCCAAATTTACACCCTACCCCACCTCCACTCCCACCTTTACACCCTACCCCACCTCCACTCCCACCTCTACACCCTACCCCACCTCCACTCCCACCTTTACACCCTACCCCACCTCCACTCCCACCTCTACACCCTACCCCACCTTCACTCCCACCTCTACACCCTACCCCACCTCCACTCCCACCTTTACACCCTACCCCACCTCCACTCCCACCTCTACACCCTACCCCACCTCCACTCCCACCTCTACACCCTACCCCACCTCCACTCCCAAATTTACACCCTACCCCACCTCCACTCCCACCTCTACACCCTACCAACCTCCACTCCCACCTTTACACCCTACCCCACGTGCACTCCCACCTCTACACCCTACCCCACCTCCACTCCCACCTCTACACCCTACCCCACCTCCACTCCCACCTTTACACGCTACCCCACCATCTAAGCAACCTGTAGCAGACGTCTAAACACTTGCTCGTTAGTGTGTTAAGTTTCGTTGAGCCGGCTGGGTGAGAATTTGGTAGAAACCCAGCCCACTTTTCAAGCAGTCTCTAAGTATCTCTAGGAGTCTCTCTGTGTATCTCTATGAGTCTCTCTATGTATCTCTATGAGTCTCTCTATGTATCTCTATGATTCCCTCTGTGTATCTCTATGAGTCTCTCTATGTACAGTGAGGGAAAAAAAGTATTTGATCCCCTGCTGATTTTGTACATTTGCCCACTGACAAAGAAATGATCAGTATATAATTTTAATGGTAGGTTTATTTGAACAGTGAGTGACAGAATAACAACAACAAAATCCAGAAAAACGCATGTCAAAAATTTTATAAATTGATTTGCATTTTAATGAGGGAAATAATTATTTGACCCCCTCTCAATCAGAAAGATTTCTGGCTCCCAGGTATCTTTTATACAGGTAATGAGCTGAGATTAGGAGCACACTCTTAAAGGGAGTGCTCCTAATCTCAGCTTGTTACCTGTGTAAAATACACCTGTCCACAGAAACAATCAATCAGATTACAAACTCTCCACCATGGCCAAGACCAAAGAGCTCTCCAAGGATGTCAGGGACAAGATTGTAGACCTACACATAACTGGAATGGGCAACAAGACCATTGACAAGTAGCTTGGTGAGGTGTCAACAGTTGGTGCGATTATTCGCAAATGGAAGAAACACAAAAGAACTGTCAATCTCCCTCGGCCTGGGGCTTCATGCAAGATCTCACCTCGTGGAGTTGCAATGATCATGAGAATGGTGAGGAATCAGGCCAGAACTACACGGGAGGATCTTGTCAATGATCTCAAAGCAGCTGGGACCATAGTCACCAAGAAAACAATTGGTAACACACTATGCCGTGAAGGACTGAAATCCTTTCTAGATTTGAAGCGTTCGTGACTGCAAGGATCCATACTCTTTGGTTCTATTCGGTAAAGTCACGTAGTTAAAAAATAAAACAACCAAAATCACGACGTTTCGGCCACAACACAAAAGGACACTTGTGTTGTGGCCGAAAAGTCGTGATTTTTGTTGTTTTATTTTTTACCCACGTGACTTTACCGAATAGAACCAAAGAGTATGGATCCTTGCAGTCACAAACGCTTCAAATCTAGAATTGATAGCCTCTACGGGGAGGGTTTTCACCTATCTGTTAGAGCTTTTAACAGACGAGACAAGAAGTCACAGCTCATCGAGACGCTAACCTTCCTCAAAAGATGCCGCGACCACAAGGTAATACCCATCGCCGTCACACTCACTTCTGCTGCTGTGTCCTCACCGAATTCTAAACAGATTCACACAGCTTAAAGGACGCGACCTGGGCTTGGCTGTCTTCACTCCAACGCTGTCCTCTGGACAGTACAGTCCCTTCACCTGATGAAGGCCACTTGTGTTGTGGCCGAAACATCGTGATTTTTGTTGTTTTATTTTTTACCTACGTGACTTTACCGAATAGGACTGAAATCCTGCAGCGCCCGCAAGGTCCCCCTGCTCAAGAAAGCACATATACATGCCCGTCTGAAGTTTGCCAATGAACATCTGAATGATTCAGAGGACAACTGGGTGAAAGTGTTGTGGTCAGATGAGACCAAAATGGAGCTATTTGGCATCAACTCAACTCGCCGTGTTTGGAGGAGGAGGAATGCTGCCTATGACCCCAAGAACACCATCCCCACCGTCAAACATGGAGGTGGAAACATTATGCTTTGGGGGTGTTTTTCTGCTAAGGGGACAGGACAACTTCACCGCATCAAAGGGACGATGGACGGGGCCATGTACCGTCAAATCTTGGGTGAGAACCTCCTTCCCTCAGCCAGGGCATTGAAAATGGGTCGTGGATGGGTATTCCAGCATGACAATGACCCAACACACACGGCCAAGGCAACAAAGGAGTGGCTCAAGAAGAAGCACATTAAGGTCCTGGAGTGGCCTAGCCAGTCTCCAGACCTTAATTTCATAGAAAATCTGTGGAGGGAGCTGAAGGTTCGAGTTGCCAAACGTCAGCCTCGAAACCTTAATGACTTGGAGATCTGCAAAGAGGAGTGGGAACAAAATCCCTCCTGAGATGTGTGCAAACCTGGTGGCCAACTACAAGAAACGTCTGACCTCTGTGATTGCCAACAAGCGTTTTGCCACCAAGTACTAAGTCATGTTTTGCAGAGGGGTCAAATACTTATTTCCCTGATTAAAATGCAAATCAATTTATAACATTTTTACATGCGTTTTTCTGGATTTTTGTTGTTGTTATTCTGTCTCTCACTGTTCAAATAAACCTACCATTAAAATTATAGACTGATCATTTATTTGTCAGTCAGCAAACGTACAAAATCAGCAGGGGATCAAATACTTGTTCCCTCACTGTATCTCTGTGAGTCTCTATACATCGCTATGTATCTCTATGAGTCTCTCTATGTATCTCTATGAGTCTCCATACATCGCTATGTATCTCTATGAGTCTCTCTATGTATCTGTATGAGTCTCTATATATCTCTGTACATCGCTATGTATCTCTATGCGTCTCTCTATGTATCTCTATGAGTCTCTCTGTATCTCTATGCGTCTCTCTATGTATATGAGTCTCTCTGTATCTCTATGAGTCTCTCTATGTATCTGTATGAGTCTCTATGTATCTCTGTACATCGCTATGTATCTCTATGCGTCTCTCTATGTATCTCTGAGTCTCTCTGTGTATCTCTGAGTCTCTCTATGTATATGTATGAGTCTCTATGTATCTCTGTACATCGCTATGTATCTCTATGCGTCTCTCTATGTATCTCTGCGTCTCTCTGTGTATCTCTATGAGTCTCTCTGTGTATCTCTGAGACTCTCTGTGTATCTCTATGAGTCTATGTATCTCTGAATCTCTATACATCGCTATGTATCTCTATGCGTCTCTCTATGTATCTCTATGAGTCTCTCTGTGTATCTCTGAGTCTCTCTATGTATCTCTGAATCTCTATACATCGCTATGTATCTCTATACATCGCTATGTATCTCTGAGTCTGTGTATCTCTATGAGTCTCTCTATGTATCTCTATGAGTCTCTCTGTGTATCTCTATGAGTCTCTCTATGTATCTCTATGAGTCTCTATACATCGCTATGTATCTCTATGAGTCTCTCTATGTTAGTTAATTTACTTATTAAGTTTGTTGATAGAACTGGGCCAGGACTGGGAAAAAACTAGCCCACTTTTCACAAATCCTCTATGCATAGCTGGGTGTCTCTATGAGTCTATCTCTGTGTGTTACTTCATTTATTTGATGTGTTGAGCCAACTGGGCATAATTGGTAAATAAACCTAACCCATTTTAACCCAGGCAACCGTGAAATATTTACCTTACGGACCCGGTCGGACCAGTTTGGGAATGTAAAATCCACGGACGTCAGAACTCGGCACACAAACACGAACTCGCGTGCATTTCATGGGAGGTGCTCTAAATAGACTGCAATGTACTGGGTGTGTCCGAAAATGAATACTGTATACCGAGAAACGGAACGTTAAATAGTTTGTTATTCAATTAAACACGCAGTAGCAGTACTAATCAGGATTATAAGTTGTTTTCATTTTTTATTTTTATTTTTCTACCTACGTGACTTTACCGATAGGCTGCAAATACATACACGTCAGCATTGTATGTAATGGTACAGATTCGGGATTAATAAAGTACAACCATAACCACAATCATATAAACAGAAATCTATTTTATAGCAATATACTGGGGGGGACATTTTGAGCATATTTAATTATGGGGGGTATGTGTCCCCACCAATATATATTATTATTATTATTACTACGGCTTTGTGTCAGGGGATCTTTGACGTCCACTCTGAATCAAACGGAGCGTATAATTGCACACACCCACAGTAATGACCAGGACGGCCTGCCGGATTCAAACTGCCAACCTCCCCAACAAGTGGTGAACGCGCTGCTGCTGGGCCCAGTCACGTTCACGATGATCTCCTGTGACATCCCTTGATTGATGTTTACGTGGCCATTACTTTATGCCACATGCGCCAAGCCAGTGTTCCTAACCCTTGCTTCAATCAGTAGGGAAAGCAAACTCAGACAAATATTATACACAATTACCTTTTTAGTCTGAAGAACTCGATCTACAGTCGACCCTTCTGCATCGCGACTTTCCCCATGGCGGTTTCGATAATTTGCGGGGTCGGCATAAGAAATAAAATGGGAATTATTTGGGAGTTTTGCGAAAGCCGCAGACGACATGCGAAGGCCAGCAGACGACACGCAAAAAGTTTAGTAACTCATACATGAATAAAATATATGTACAGTACTGTATAATATTAATGCAGGAGGTGCTCACTTTGTTCGCCAAGGAGACCAAGGGGCCATCGCAGGGGGCCTGTGCCCCTAACCCCCGCTATGTGGAAGGGTCGACCGTACATTGAAATTATTAATGCACTTTACTCCAAAGCAAATATTTTAATAAAGTTAGGTATTGAACAATCAAACTATATTAAAGCAGCAGCACAGTGTTTGACACAATATCGAGTGAAATGCAATTCATGGTAAATTAAACAGGTGATATTTTCCAATTTAAGTTTATTTTAATATATATGAGGTATTGGGAACAGGATTCTCTGACAAGCTGAAAATGATGCAAAAAAACGTGGAAAGGTGTCACATTGACAATTACACTGGGAGACAGACAGGGACACGTAGAGAACACACACAGGGTAGATTCATCACGTTTATCTCCATCCACCAGCGGATAAGACCATGATTATGATTAAATTGAAAGACGTAAACACGTGGATTTGATTATATTTGCAGGGTAGAGACACCATCCTCACGTTGATCTCCATCCAGGAGTGGATATACCACGATGATGATGACATAGAGAGATGCATGCATGGGATCACAGCGAGGAACACGTGGATTAGACGACTCACAGAGGCAGTGCCGAAATAAAGTAACGAGTGGGCTCAGGCTGATAGGAGGGTTACAGCCTAAATATGCATTACATACAGGACAAAAAAACGAAGTAGTGAAATACATGTATTTGCCAATGTTAAAATTAACACATTTATTCGACTCAAGGTCAATTCACATCCATTCTTTCAAACAAAAAAACAAGTTTAGCTCATAGCTGTAGCAAAGTCGTGCGTGAGTGATGCCATCATAATGCAGAGATCCTGGGCCCACAGCAACGCGAGAGGGCCTCACGAGCCTCTGGACTAACCCGGCCCTGCACGCAGCTTAGAGACAACATCACCACCATCACCGCACTGACTGCTGAACATAAATAATCAAATTATATTGTCGAACTTTACAATGCACTAATCCACGACCAGCGCGGTGAAGTATGGCCAAGGCGCGGGTGGTGGCACCCGCCACGAAGACGACGACGATGCCGCCCACAGAGAGCTCCGTGGGGCACTCACGGCTCGGTGCGGCACTCACGGCCACAGCTGCACGGGGCGGCCGAGACGTCGGCTCCGTGAGGTGAACCACGACGCACTGCTGCCTCGCCCTCAGCAGAGCTCCTCACTCGCCAGCCGTGGACTTCACCCTCAGCAGGGCCCCTCACTCGCCAGCCGTGGACTTCACCCTCGCGAAAGACCCCCCCTCCAACCATGCAGCCTCTAACACACGAAATGTTATTTTTATAGCTTTATTTTGGTGATTTCTAAAACATATGGTTAAGCCATGTTTCTTGCGGAAGTGCAGATTTGGCCTGATAACTTGAATCTAAATTGTCTTACGGTTGTTATTGTTTGTGTTGCATCACACTGGGGTTTTTGCACACAGCGTTGTAATACGGTGTTTTTTTCTTGAAGATTTGCTGGTTTATCCAGGACGTTTCTGTTGCGCGTCGTCGCTTTAAGATGTTCTCTGTTCATATTGTGTTTGTTGCGGTTGCACCCGACTCAAGAGCCGAATGGCTCACAGGGCTATACCTAATAAATGAAACTTGAAAACTTGAAACTAACAAACTCGAGGTGAGCGATGTTCGTAGCGAGCGGCTGTGGAGGCCACGGCACGCCCGGTCGCCTTTGTCTCCCTCGTGGCGATGTTTGTCCACCACAAACAAGTACACCAGGTACTTGTTTGTGGCCGAGTCGACCTAGGGGAGGACCAGGCCCGGCTCAGATAATCGTCACTGGGTCGCCGGGTTCGTATCGCAGCGCGCTAACTGCTGCACCACCGTTCCCCATTAATCACCAGCAGCAGCCATGCTCAGTCTACTGCTGGAGGGAAGCTTCGCCAATCGTTGCCTCACGTGGATTCAGGCTCCGTCTGAGGGGGCCGAGTTCAGTTAAAACTTTGAGCTCTAAATCGCTCCCAAAGCAACGGAAATGTTTAATACGACAGAAAATTCACGCGAAATGTCGTTTGCAATGAAGCGTTCCCAGATGTGAAGTGATAATAATACGTAAACAACTTTCTCTATCTATATATGATGAATATGATGACCGCTTGAGAGAGGGAACGAGGCCCTCACCACCGATGATGACGACGATTTCCCATTCTCTCCGCATTCGCTATCACAATCAACAGGTCGCAGGGACAGACGTTCCATTACGTTGGTAAGTGCACAACTTGTTATTAAACCAATCGAGGGGTTTAATAACAAATGGAGGGGTTATCCATCGCGTTACCGTGACTCGAGCCGCTTGATGGACGTCAATGCGAGGAGAGTAGTCATTCTGACGGTCGAGGCGTGAGGGCAGGAAAACTGCAACGACGACGGCGCCCATTGAACCGACTGGGCGTGAGACCAGTTTCAGTTTCTTTATTTTGGTATAGCCCTGTGAGCCATTCGGCTCTTGAATCGGGTGCAACCACAACAAACAAAAAAAACCTAAAACACGAACAAGAAAAAACATCTTAAAGTGACTATATGCCTGTGCAAACAGAAAATCCATGAAAATATTCCTGAAAAAAGCACCGTACACCAACGCTGTGTGCAAAAGATCCCAGTGGGATGCAAGTCAAACAACAAAAACAACCACAAGAAAACTGATGTAGTGGAGTAGAAAATACATATGGGTAAATTGGCCATATACAGTACATACAAACAGTGTGGGTCATGTAAGGTCAGGCAGGTGATGAAGTCACCGGTGGCGTAAACAAGCCAAAGTAATTAAGGGAGTCAAGGGATGAGGGCTGTCATTGGTCGAGAGGCTGTTAGCGTTAAGTGGCGGCGTCACGGAGTCTGGGCCATTGGACAGGTGCGGAGCTGGCGGGAAAATGCCAGCGAGGCACGTGGCAATTAATTAAGGCTGATTGGAAAGGGGATAAAAACGCTAGGTGATTTGGACGGCAGGGGAATTGGCGAGAAGTGGAGACAGCAGCGGGTAGAGAGAGATGCGAAGAGTGGAAGCCGGTAAGTGTTAGTGGGAAATAGATTGAGAGCTGAACCCAGAGGACAATAAATAGCGATAGCGAGAGTTAGCGTTAGCAGAGTGGAGATTACGGTATAGGTAGGTACAGGGAGAGTTATCGATAGACAGGTCACTGTGTGTGAAGAGATAGACAAGTCACTGTGTGAGGAGATAGACAGGTCACTGCATGTGAAGAGATAGACGAGTCCCTGTGTGTGAGGAGATAGAGATAGAACCACTGTGTGTGCGGTGAGAGAAGAAGAGACTGTGTGGGGAGACAAGGAGTATGAGCGGACAGTGCTGAGGGGAATTCGAGTGTTCGAGTTGGCGGAGCGCGGAGAGGAGAAATTATATAGTGTGTGTGTGTGCGGAACGATGGAAATAAAAGTGACGGTGGAAGAAAGGCGATTGTCGTACGAGTGACTCCAAGGCATTACATTTGGTGTCAGAAAAACTACGGAACACGCCACGATGTCAAAAAAAGCAGCAAAGAAAACAAATGTGCCAGTGGACTCGGGCAGTGACAGCAACAACGACGATGTACAGCCTGGCCAGATGGCCAGCAGTACTCCTGACCGGGACAGCGGTTCGGGTGGTGCTGAGGGCTGGGATCGCCAGAGGATTGGCGAGTCCTCATGAACCAGTGGGAGGCCAGGATGGAGAAGTTGTCGGAGGAGTTCCGGAACTTTTTGACGGAGAACCGCATTCAACAACCAGTACCGGGTCTACCGCCGGAGGTTGCCGTTCAGCCGGAGCGGGTGGAGGACTCTGACGTCGAAGACGACCGGTCGGCGGGACCGCCACGACGGCTACACGTACAACGATTTGAGGCCAAAGTGGGAGATTGGACGGCGTTCATACGAAGATTCCGTGCGGCTTATGAGTCTCTGAAATGGACGGAGAGTGCCGCGTTACGCTCACTGCCGACGGCATTGGATGATGACTCCTTGGTGACTTTTAATGGACTCCCTGCCGCTGTCAGAACAACATTGGATGGTGCTATTGCGGCAATGAGGAAAGTCTACGAGCCGCGTTCGGTCGCCAAACATCGATTTCAACAGAGGAAACGGGAGGCCACGGAGTCCCCCCTGGCATTCCGCAGCGCCTTGCTGGCCCTCGCCCAGGTTGCGTACCCGGCGATGGACGAGGAGGGCTGGGACTCCCTGCTGCAGGAGAAGATGCTACAGCTGGCGAAGGAGCTGAAGTCGTCTTGTCACTCCCGGACAACGACGATGACAACGACGTGTCGTCGTTGCTGATCGCCAGGAACATACAAGTAAACCTTGACATACGAGACGGACCAGCGGCGGCGGTGGCGCAGCCGTCGCTGACGACCCCTGCCGGGGCCGGGAGCATGGTGGCGGTGGACGAGACGCCGCCGATGGCAGCGGCGGCCGGGGTGTCGACCGGAGAACGACGGCGTCGTCCCGGGGTGTATGGAGACGGCGTGCATCGGACATCCTATGAGTGCGGGCGGAGGGGTCATCTCGCCCGCGACTGCTGGAGACGGAGAGGTGGTCCTCCAAGGGCGCTGAACAACTACAGTCGGCGGTTTCCCCAAGACCAAGGATCCCGGGTGAGTCGAGATGCATTCAATACAGGGCCGCCCTATCCACATCACTCATCCGCGTTATCTCACCCGTATTCATCGAGTTCGGATAGTACGCATGGCCGGGATACGTGAGGCGCGTTGGTACATCGTGTGTTGGGGGCCGTGCCGGGATCATCGGATGTGATGGCATGCATTCAAGGTGTTATGGTATGGGTTATTGTAGATACCGGGGCGTCGGCAACTCTCATTTTGTTGCAAATTTTTCGGTCGCTGCCGACGTCGCCTGGATCGTTGGGGCCGGTGGGAGGGCCATGCGTAGCGGCAAACGGGGGTAGTTTGGGCATTATGGGCTGCGTGGTTGCGACAATTCAAATTGGGGAGGTGATTGTGACGGGAAGTGTTTTGATTTTTAACGGCCTTGGCGGTACCGTGTTTGTTGGGCACGGATTTTTTGCGAAAGATGCCGATTAAGATTTCAGTGGAAAAAGGTTGTTTGGAATTACCGTCGGGGAGATGTATGAAATTTTTGGGGACGCCTTCAAAATTTGCGGTGGCGAACACTGTGGTGCAGGCCGTGGTGAGCCGCACCGTGCGCGTCCCACCTGCATCGCAAATATTGGTGCCGCTATGGTTAAAGAAAGAATTGCCTTGGGATGAGCTGCAGGAGGGAGTGCTGTTAACACCCTCAAACGCTGTATCGAGAATGCCCACCGTGGTAGGGGCTTTGACCATAATAACAACATATTTCGATCCTTTCATTCAAATTGTAAACGCGGGACACGAAGAGGTTGTTATTCAAGAGGGCACTATGTTGGCGCACGCAATGGGTGCGCCGGGTCCAGAAACGAAAACGTGTTTTGCTATGGGACAGAATTAAATGTTGTCAAGGGAGGAAGACGATCCGGAATGGTTAAGCGATCTTTACAAACAAAACCCAGAGTTATCGCCTGTGCAACGGTCGAGTTTGCATGCGTTGCTAATGGAATTTAAAGATGTGTTCAGGTCAGGGAAATACGACGTGGGTCGGACGACGTTGTTGTGGCATCGTATTGACACAGGAAACGCACCTCCGATCAGGTTAAATTCGCATTGTGTAGGTCCGCTTGAGAAATAATGTATTCGGCGATCTGTTGATGAAATGCTAGAGCAAGATATTATTGCCCCATCGTCCAGCCCGTGGGGAGCCCCTATTGTCCTCGTTAAACAACGTGATCGAACCATGCGATTTTGTGTTGACTATCAGAAATTGAATAAAGTTTTGGTGGCGGAATCGTACCCGCTTCCACGAATTGATGATTCACTGGACGCCCTGTCCAGCGCCAGAATCTTTTCGACCCTCGATCTGTTGTCGGGCTTTTGGCAATTGCCCCTGGATGAGGAGTCAAGACCTAAAACGGCATTTCGGACATCACAAGGGTTGTATAAATTTAACGTGCTCCCGATGGGACTCCACTCCGCACCGGCGACCTTCCAGCGATTAATGGAACTCGTGTTGTCGGGCCTACAGTGGGAGTCATGCTTGATATATCTAGATGATGTGATTGTTTTCAGTAGGAATTTCGATTAACATTTGCAACGACTGCGCGCCGTTTTTGGCAGAGTGCGGCGTGCCGGATTGAAATTTAAACCAAAGAAGTGCCAATTGTTAACAACATCGGTGAAGTATTTGGGGCACGTTGTTAGCGCGTCAGGAGTGGCCACTGATCCGGAAAAGATGAGTTGTGTGCGAACATGGCCAGTGCCGAGAACAGCAGGGGAAGTACGTAGCTTTGTGGGCTTTACGTCATATTATCGGCGGTTCGTTAAGGATTTTGCCACCATTGCTCGACCATTGCATACGCTGACCAGGAAAGGTGTGAAGTTTCAATGGGGGATTGCAGAACAAAAATCGTTCGAAGCATTGCGGGCCGCATTGGCGGACGCACCGCCGTTGGGATACCCAGATTTTACGAAGCAATTTATACTTGACACGGATGCCAGTGATACGGGCATCGGTGCGTTTTTGTCACAGATGGTTGAGGGCGTCGAGACAGTGGTGGCATATGGCAGCCGGGTGTTATCGCCGGCGGAGCAAAAATACTGTGTGACGCGTAGAGAATTGTTGGCGATTGTCCATTTTGTTCGGCAGTACCGACCGTATCTGTACGGCAGGGAATTTTTGATCCGCACTGATCACGCGGCACTACAGTACTCGCTGCGCGTGGATCAGCCATCGGGGCAGATGGCTCGCTGGCTTGAGACCCTCCAGGAGTACTCTTTCACGATCCAACATAGGAAAGGAACGCGCCATGTAAACGCGGATGCTTTGTCGAGGTTGCCGCGACCGGCTGAGACGTGTCGGTGCGCAGAGGGCTCACTGCGTTGTGGCCCGCCGCTGCAGGAGGGTCCGCAAACGGTCGCTGCAGCAGGTTCGGGATTGCCAGGGATAAGTCCTGGAGCAGAAATTGGATTGTTGGGGTTGTCATTGAAACAGTGGAAGCAACTGCAGGTAGAGGATTCCTCGCTGACCAGGATGAGGCTGCGTGCCTCTCGTTCAAGGGGATCAGAGGATCGCCAATTTTTGATGTTGACGGAGGGGTTGCTTGTTCGCTGGGATGTGGAAGCACAAAAAATATGTATTGTTGTCCCGAGGGTGTTGCGGGGGAAACTCATTAACGAGATACATGAGAAATTGATGCATTTTGGGGAGAAGAAGACCGCGTTGACAGTGGGGAATGAATTTTACTGGCCGGGAATGTTTAATGATGTGAAACAGCATGTAAAAGCGTGCCAAGAATGTGCGCGGAGGAAAGCGCCGGCACGGCCATATCGTGTCCCATTGCAATCGATTCAAGTTTCGAGAGTGAACGAAATTGTGGCACTAGATATTTCGGGTCCGTTCCCCGTCACCCCCCGAGGGCATAAATATTTGCTCGTCAGGGTAGAATACTTAACTCGTTGGCCGATGGCATGGCCGCTAATAGACCAGTCAGCGATGTCGATCGCTGAGGCTTTCTTGAAAGGGTACGTCTTAGATAAGGGGGCCCCGGAACATTTGCTTACTGACCAAGGCAGAAAATTTTCATCGAAATTGATTAAAGATGTGTGTGACTCGCTGGGGACCAAAAAAATCCGGACGTCCCCGTACCACCCGCAGACTGACGGGATGGTCGAGCGGCTGCATAGGACACTGACGTCCATGCTTTGTCACCAAGTAAACACCGCTCAAGATGATTGGGACCTGCATGTTGCAGCGACGCTGGCCGCGTATAGATTGGCCCCGCATGCCTCAACGAGGGTACTCGCCATTTTTTCTAATGTATTGACGGGAACCAGAAGCGCCGGCTATTGTTAAATTGGGAATTCGGAAGCGAGAGAAATCTACGACGGTGCCTGCTCCAATGCAGGTGGCTTTAGACCGTCTGAGGGAAGCCCGGGAGGCTGCATTGAAAAATACGGCACGACAACAAGCCGCTAACGAAAGATTGTACGGCAGGCAGCGGCCACGAGAGCCGTGGAGTGTTGGAGATAAAGCCTGGTTGCACTGCCCCATGGTGCCGGTGGGAACGTCCCCAAAGTTTCACCGCCCCTGGTAGGGGCACGTTGATATTGTGGAGGTTTTACGGAATCAGAGTGTGCGAATAAAATTCGGTCGTCGGACATGGTTTGTTCACCCGTCGCGCCTGAAGAAATTTGTGTTACCATATGACACGTCATCCCCCATCCGAGAGCGGCCTGTATTGGATGTGTCTGACGAACCTGTGGAGAGGTCACAAGTGCGCGCATCCCAGAGATCTGCCCCCCGTGTGCCTGCAGGATCGCCCCTTTTGGGCAGAGTTGCTGACCGGACGCCGACTGAACGGCCACAGATCCGGACCAATGTCCGTCCCGACCGGGAACGACGGACAGCCCCGCCAGCAGTGTCGCTGGGACAGGGAGGGGTGCAGGGTGGAGCCGAGGAGCGCCCCTCGTTGGCGAGACGAGCGAGGCCCTCCCTTACCGTTCCAGGAGAAGTACACTACGTTGACTTTGGGGGGTTTGGGGATTCTGTATAAAGGTGTTATGTGAGTGTCGTTGTGTTGTGCGTGTCGGGTGGTTGTACAAAATGGTTATGTGTTGCGAGTGCGTTCTGTATATATGTTATCATCATTCCGTCCACTTCACTCCACTACTCCAATTCGAGTATAGCGTAGCCGGGGACGGCTAGGTTCTTTCATCACGGGGGGGGGGGGGGGGGGTGATATAGTGGAGTAGAAAATACACGTGTGTAAATTGGCCATATACAGTACATACAAACAGTGTGGGTCATGTAAGGTCGGGAGGGTAATGAAGTCACGGGTGGCATAAACAAGCCAAAGTAATTAAGGGAGTCAAGGGATGAGGGCTGTGATTGGTCGAGAGGCTGTTAGCGTTAAGTGGCGGCATCACGGAGTCTGGGCCGTTGGACAGGTGCGGAGCTGGCGGGAAAATGCCAGCGAGGCACGTGGCAATTAATTAAGGCTGATTGGAAAGGGGATAAAAACGCTAGGTGATTTGGACGGCGGGGGAGTTGGCGAGAAGTTGAGACAGCAGCGTGTTGTATATATAGGTGTTATGAAAATTGATGAAAATAATGAAAATTAAATGAAATTAGAGATTTGCAGAATTTATCCGAAATTATGTTAATTAGTGTAATTATGCGCATAAATTATGCTGATTCGAGAGATAATCGTATTAATTTATGCGAGTGGGCGTGGTTATGATAATGCAGGTCGTTATGGATTATCAGGTCGAGCCTCGGTGACGAGGATTGTGTTATGAATTGGAATAACGCAATTAATCGTATGCAGTGACGCAGGCGTTGTGAGCGTGAATGAGAGAGAGACGATTCGACTCTGCTCTTTAATTCCGTATTATCGATAAGGATACGATTACTCTCGATTGAACATTACGGATTATGTGTGTTATGGATTATGTGGTGATAGTGTGCTTATGATAGGTCCCCAGGATTCAGATCTCATACGCAGAACAATATTATGCAGAATTTCAGGAAGAATCACACACAAACCTTCTGCTTTAATCAATTTTATTTCTAGCTAACTTTAATTTTTGGATAATATGAAAAACTCAATCTCGGGATTTTGGAATTTCAACACAGCGTTAACATGATACCATCACGATTGCGTTGTTTCACCTCGATAGCGGCACCTGTGGTTAATTCCCGACGCGTAACGCAATCGATCGGTTGTTGAGAGAGAGATTAAAACATGCGAACTATTCTATCAAACCTTAACTTTATAATATGCAAACTCGTATGCTTGAATTGTTACACAACACGGCACTTGGTCTTTGATTCGTATCCAATCCTTAATACATTCTGATATGCGAAGTTATTATGCTTGAAATCGTCAGCACAGTACCACGTTGATGTTCGTTCATTGATTCATAACGATTATGAATTTAAAGCGTTCGACTGGAATACTTCTAATTGCCTTATCAACACCACTCGATGGCCGCAATGCTTCGTTACTTGAATTGTCACACAAAACAGCATTCGGTCACTGATCATGCGCGGCCCTTAATGCAATTATTGTCACGTTGTTAACAATAGGATGACTGATTATTATGCAATGCTACTCGTTGACAGGGCACTCCAACCAGTATTATTCTTGGAGGCACAAATATGCGTTTGAATTCGTTATTTCATTCGTGGATACCGGCAAGATTATGCAGAAAGACAAATATTAACGAACGACTCAAGTATTCCTAATCAACTTCTCAATGCGACTCAATGGGTGGTGATGTTTCCTTTTGAGATCCTTATCTCGGGCCAATCTTTTAATTGATTGTGGCCAGACCCCTGACAGGGAACCGGTTGAACCCGCTCTTCAACCCCGCGAGCGGCGCTCCGTGGTGAGGTGCCAAGAATGAATCCTTGTTAATGGGTCAGTTGGTAATTTATGCGGTTAGAAGTACAGCCCCAGCACAACATTACAGAGAAAATTATGAACACTCTTAAAAACGATAGATTATTCACTCGGTCGTTGCGATGTTTCCACAATCACGGATGGTTCAATGGCTTGAGGTTTTTAGGCTTTGTTAATGACCCGTGTGTGTGTGTGTTGAATGGTGTGAGTGGTGAAAGAGTAGGCCAATGTTCGGAATCGATTCTTTGCGTCAAGCAGACGTCTGGTTTGTGTGTAGTGGGGGGCAGTGTATCATACGTATCAGTTGATTCTTCTTTCAGTAGTTGGTTCGGACTCGACGGACGTTGGTCAACGAGTAGATGCGTTGTTGTAGCTGAGATGACCGTCTGGTAGACGGCGTTAGAAGCACGCCCGCAGCGGCGCGCTGGTGCTGATGCTGGTGCTGATGGCACGCTGGTGGCGCGCGCTTCCTCTCCTTGAAGACGCGCGAACGCGCCCGTGCTGGTTCGCTGATAGCAGTTTCTCTCCACTGTTGGCTGAGCTGCTGCACGCTCTTGCTTGGCGTTGCTGGCCGCGCTCTTTCTCCTTGAAGATGCGCGAACGCGCCCGTGCTGATTCGCTGACAGCAGTTTCCTCCACTGCTGGATGAGCTACGCCGGCGCGCGCTCTTTCCGCTGCTGTAGTAGCTGACGCTGCGCTCGCGAGCGACAGGTCAAGTTTTTCTTCTGCTGAGTTGAGTTGAGATGAGTCTTCTTCTGTTGAGCTGAGTTGAGATGAGTCTTCTTCTGTTGAGCTGAGTTGAGATGAGTCTTCTTCTGTTGAGCTGCCCCCGAGGGCTGATGAGTTGGCCCCGAGGGCTGATGAGCTGGCCCCGAGGGCTGATGAGCTGGTTTCAATGCTGAAACGGCTCCTTTTTATGCCAAAAATCTCTCCCCTTCTCGGCTCCCCCTCACGAGGTGGAGCTATCTTTGATCTGATCGTATGTCGGTGGGGGGGGGTTCGTGTGTCGGTGGTGGGGGGGGTTCGTGTGTCAGTGTGTATGTTTGTGTGTGTGTCATTTATGACATGGCCCTGTTCGGGTCTTTCCTCAAGCCATAAACATCAAGACAACAGACACCTCGATTCATCTTGGTGGCGTCTGGTTGTCTAATCCCTCCACCCAGAGAGAGGGGCGGGTTCCCCCCCCCCCTTTTCCGTACGCGTTCCGACGCACAAAGAAATGGTTAAGATTTTTTTTTAAGTTTAACATTTCACATCACAGTTGGTATCTTATCATACACAGTTATGATCCTGCTTGTGATTCATAGTATTTGATTTATTTCCAAGTGAAGATGCTCTTCCGAGCGTATGCATTTTATCACGTGCTGCAGGGAAAGACAAAGGTGGCCGGGAGCACCTCTTTATACTTTTGACTTATATTGCTCAAATACCATTTGGTCCCATGTTCGCCAAGACTCGTGTTTGTAACTACGTCCTCCCGACACCTCTCGGTTTTACCGAGGTTCGAATTGTTATGATGGAATTATTAAAAAGAAAAATAATTATCATCCTGAGTTTAAGAGGTCCATTTCTTGATTGTTGGAATCCATATCCCTTGGTTCTGTAAGGTTCTATAATGGAATGTCGTGTAAGGTTAACACGTTGTTATTATTAATATTATTTTGCAATTTTCTTTAAAACTTTCTTTGCCTGGTTGCCGTGTGTGGGGTGGGTGTGTCTCCTCATCAAACCCGGCTGGCTTTTCCAGATGGCCCCTTGTGATAAGGTGTAATTCCTGCTTCTCCGCGCTGTGAGAGAGACAAATGTGGTCGGGGTTGCTTGGAATATTGTTTAAACTCTTTCGCAAGTTTGCTCGTTGTCTCATTCCTTCTCGATAACCTTTGATGTGACTCGGTATTCTTGCTCCAATCTTTGTTTTAACAGTAAAAGTATTAAAGGTGAAAATCATTTGATAGCGAATTAATCATTGGATAATAATTCACTGATGTGTCTGGTGGCCTGTTCTTAATTGGAGTGAGCGTTAGGCTCGCTACTTTTATCTTATTCTTGTTGTTGCCTTTTAATTTTTTTGTTGTTGTTTTACTGGAAAATAAGGAAAAGAATATGTATACGATTTACCCTGTTGGCGTCTGGTGTCTGCTCTCTTGGTGTTCTGACCTCGGGGGGACCTTTCCTAAGGGGCCCATCAAACTCTTGTTCATCTGGAGATTTTCGCCGATAGCTGTTACATCCTCGCCTCGAGAGTTTTATTATTTCTTTATTTCTTAATGGTCTGTTTATGACCGACATCTGGTTTTTCGTGTTTCTGGCTTATGGGTTTGATTCATTATGGGTTTGATTCATTCATTCTCTCTCTCACTAACTCACTAACTCACTGTCTCACTAACTCACTCTCTCTCACTAACTCACTATCTTTCACTAGCTCACTGTCTCTCACTAACTCACTGTCTCTCACTAACTCACTCTCTCACTAACTCTCTCTCTCTCTCACTAACTCACTGTCCCACTAACTCACTCTCTCTAACTCAATGTCTCTCACTAACTCACTGTCTCACTAACTCACTCTCTCACTAACGCACTCACACTAACTCACTCTCTCACTAACTCACTCTCTCACTAACTCACTGTCTCTCACTAACTCACTGTCTCTCACTAACTCACTCTCTCCCTAACTCACTCCCTCACTTACTCACTATTTCTCACTATCTCACTGTCTCTCACTAACTCACTGTCTCACTAACTCTCTCTCTCTCTCTCACTAACTCACTGTCTCTCACTAACTCACTGTCTCTCCCTAACTCACTCCCTCACTTACTGACTATCTCTCACTAAATCAGTCTCTCACTAACTCACTGTCTCTCATTCTATCACACTCACTGACTCACTCTGCCACACTCACTCCAGCTCTAACCCACTCAATCACTCACTCACACCCACTCACTCAATCTCTCAACGATTCACCCACCCACTCAATCTCACACCCACTCACTCTGCCACATTCTCTCTCACTAACTCACTGTCTCTCACTAACTCACTGTCTCACTAACTCTCTCTCACTAACTCACTCTCTCACTAACTCACTAACTCACTCTCTCACTAACTCACTCTCTCACTAACTCACTGTCTCTCACTAACTCACTGTCTCTCACTAACTCACTGTCTCACTAACTCACTATCTCACTGTCTCTCACTAACTCACTGTCTCACTAACTCTCTCTCTCAATAACTCTCACTAATTCTCTCTCACTAACTCACTATCTCACTAACTCACTGTCTCAATAAATCACTCTCTCTCTCTCACTAACTCACTCTCTCTTAATAGCTCACTGTCTCTCACTAACTCACTGTCTCTCACTAACTCACTAACTCACTGTCTCTCACTAACTCACTGTCTCTCACTAACTCACTAACTCACTGTCTCTCACTAACTCACTGTCTCACTATCTCACTAACTCACTGTCTCTCACTAACTTACTGTCTCACTAACTCACTAACTCACTGTCTCTCACTAATTCACTGTCTCTCGCTAACTCACTGTCTATCACTAATTCTTTGTCTCTCACTAACTCACTGTCTCTCACTAATTCACTGTCTCTGACTAACTCACTGTCTCACTAACTCACTGTCTCACTGTGTCTCACTAACTCACTGTCTCACTAACTCTCTCTCTCAATAACTCTCTCTCACTAACTCTCTCTCACTAACTCACTAACTCACTGTCTCACTAACTCACTCTCTCTCACTAACTCACTATCTTCACTAGCTCACTGTCTCTCACTAACTCACTGTCTCTCACTAACTCACTCTCTCACTAACTCTCTCTCTCTCACTAACTCACTGTCCTACTAACTCACTCTCTCTAACTCAATGTCTCTCACTAACTCACTGTCTCACTAACTCACTCTCTCACTAACGCACTCTCACTAACTCACTGTCTCACTAACTCACTCTCTCACTAACTCACTGTCTCTCACTAACTCACTGTCTCTCACTAACTCACTGTCTCACTAACTCACTATCTCACTGTCTCTCACTAACTCACTGTCGCACTAACTCTCTCTCTCAATAACTCTCACTAACTCTCTCTCACTAACTCACTATCTCACTAACTCACTGTCTCAATAACTGACTCTCTCACTCTCACTAACTCACTCTCTCTTACTAGCTCACTGTCTCTCACTAACTCACTGTCTCTCACTAACTCACTGTCTCTCACTAACTTACTGTCTCACTAACTCACTAACTCACTGTCTCTCACTAACTTACTGTCTCACTAACTCACTAACTCACTGTCTCTCACTAATTCACTGTCTCTCGCTAACTCACTGTCTATCACTAATTCACTGTCTCTCGCTAACTCACTGTCTATCACTAATTCACTGTCTCTCAGTAACTCACTGTCTATCACTAATTAACTGTCTCTCACGAACTCACTGTCTCACTAACTCACTGTCTCACTGTCTCTCACTAACTCACTGACTCTCTCTCTCAATAACTCTCTCTCACTAACTCTCTCTCAATTTCGATTTAAAGCTTTCGTGACTGCAATGATTCATCTTCTTTGGTTCTTTCGGTAAAGTCACGTAGAATGAGAATACGTGACTTTACCGAAAGAACCAAAGAAGATGAACTCTCTCTCACTAACTCACTATCTCACTAACTCACTATCTCACTAACTCACTGTCTCTCACTAACTCACTATCTCACTAACTCACTATCTCACTAACTCACTCTCTCACTAATTCACTGTCTCTCACTAATTCACTGTCTCTCGCTAACTCACTGTCTCTCCCTAACTCACTGTCTCTCGCTAACCCACTGTCTCTCACTAACTCACTGTCTCTCACTAACTCACTCTCTCATTAACTCACTGTCTCTCACTAAGTCACTCTCTCTCACTAACTCACTCTCGCTCTCACTAACTCACTGTCTCACTAACTCACGCTCTCTCACTAACTCACTGTCTCTCCCTAACTCACTGTCTCACTAACTCACTGCCTCTCCCTAACTCACTGTCTCTCACAAACTCACTGTCTCTCACTAACTCACTGTGTCTCACTAATTCACTGTCTCTCACTAACTCACTCTCTCACTAACTCAATATCTCCCTAACTCACTCCCTCACTCACTATCTCTGACTAACTCACTGTCTCTCACTAACTCACTATCTTACTAACTCACTGTCTCTCACTAACTCACTCTCTCTCACTAACTCACTATCTCACTAACTCACTGTCTTTCACTAACTCACTCTCACTAACTCACTGTCTCTCAATAACTCACTGTCTCTCACTTACTCACTGTCTCACTAACTCACTATCTCACTGTCTCTCACTAACTCACTGTCTCACTAACTCTCTCTCACTAACTCTCTCTCACTAACTCACTATCTCACTAACTCACTGTCTCTCACTAACTCACTGTCTCTCACTAACTCACTATCTCACTAACTCACTATCTCACTAACTCACTCTCTCACTAATTCACTGTCTCTCACTAATTCACTGTCTCTCACTAATTCACTGTCTCTCGCTAACTCACTGTCTCTCCCTAACTCACTGTCTCTCGCTAACCCACTGTCTCTCACTAACTCACTGTCTCTCACTAACTCACTCTCTCATTAACTCACTGTCTCTCACTAAGTCACTCTCTCTCACTAACTCACTCTCGCTCTCACTAACTCACTGTCTCACTAACTCACGCTCTCTCACTAACTCACTGTCTCTCCCTAACTCACTGTCTCACTAACTCACTGCCTCTCCCTAACTCACTGTCTCTCACAAACTCACTGTCTTTCAGTAACTCACTATCTCACTAACTCACTGTCTCTCACTAACTCACTGTCTCTCATTAACTCACTGTCTCTCACTAACTCACTGTGTCTCACTAATTCACTGTCTCTCACTAACTCACTCTCTCACTAACTCACTATCTCCCTAACTCACTCCCTCACTCACTATCTCTGACTAACTCACTGTCTCTCACTAACTCACTATCTTACTAACTCACTGTCTCTCACTAACTCACTCTCTCTCACTAACTCACTATCTCACTAACTCACTGTCTTTCACTAACTCACTCTCACTAACTCACTGTCTCTCAATAACTCACTGTCTCTCACTTACTCACTGTCTCACTAACTCACTATCTCACTGTCTCTCACTAACTCACTGTCTCACTAACTCACTGTCTCTCACTAACTCACTATCTCACTAACTCACTGTCTTTCACTAACTCACTCTCACTAACTCACTGTCTCTCAATAACTCACTGTCTCTCACTTACTCACTGTCTCACTAACTCACTATCTCACTGTCTCTCACTAACTCACTATCTCACTAACTCACTGTCTCTCACTAACTCACTGTCTCACTAACTCACTCTCTCTCTCACTAACTCACTGTCTCTCACTAACTCACTGTCTCACTAATTATCTCTCACTAACTTACTCTCTCTCACTAACTCACTCTCTCTCACTAACTCACTCTCTCCCTAACTCACTCCCTCACTTACTCACTATTTCTCACTAACTCACTGTCTCTCACTAACTCACTGTCTCTCACTAAGTCACTGTCTCTCACTTACTCTCTCTCACTAACTCACTGTCTCTCACTAACTCACTGTTTCACTAACTCTCTCACTAACTCACTGTCTCTCACTAACTCACTCTCACTAACTCACTGTCTCTTACTAACTCACTGTCTCTCACTTACCCTCTCTCTCACTAACTCACTGTCTCTTACTAACTCACTGTCTCTCACTTACCCTCTCTCTCACTAACTCACTGTCTCTCACTAACTCACTGTCTCTTACTAACTCACTGTCTCTCCCTAACTCACTCCCTCACTTACTCACTATCTCTCACTAAATCAGTCTCTCACTACCTCACTGTCTCTCATTCTATCACACTCACTGACTCACTCTGCCACACTCACTCCAGCTCTAACCCACTCAATCACTCACTCACACCCACTCACTCAATCTCTCAACGATTCACCCACTCAATCTCACACCCACTCACTCTGCCACATTCTCTCTCACTAACTCACTGTCTCTCACTAACTCACTGTCTCACTAACTCTCTCTCACTAACTCACTCTCTCACTAACTCACTAACTCACTCTCTCACTAACTCACTCTCTCAGTAACTCACTGTCTATCACTAATTCACTGTCTCTCACGAACTCACTGTCTCACTAACTCACTGTCTCACTGTCTCTCACTAACTCACTGTCTCACTGACTCTCTCTCTCAATAACTCTCTCTCACTAACTTTCTCTCACTAACTCACTATCTCACTAACTCACTATCTCACTAACTCACTCTCTCACTAATTCACTGTCTCTCACTAATTCACTGTCTCTCGCTAACTCACTGTCTCTCCCTAACTCACTGTCTCTCGCTAACCCACTGTCTCTCACTAACTCACTGTATCTCACTAACTCACTCTCTCATTAACTCACTGTCTCTCACTAAGTCACTCTCTCTCACTAACTCACTCTCTCTCTCACTAACTCACTGTCTCACTATCTCACTAACTCACGCTCTCTCACTAACTCACTGTCTCTCCCTAACTCACTGTCTCACTAACTCACTGCCTCTCCCTAACTCACTGTCTCTCACAAACTCACTGTCTTTCAGTAACTCACTATCTCACTAACTCACTATCTCACTAACTCACTCTCTCACTAATTCACTGTCTCTCACTAATTCACTGTCTCTCGCTAACTCACTGTCTCTCCCTAACTCACTGTCTCTCGCTAACCCACTGTCTCTCACTAACTCACTGTATCTCACTAACTCACTCTCTCATTAACTCACTGTCTCTCACTAAGTCACTCTCTCTCACTAACTCGCTCTCTCTCTCACTAACTCACTGTCTCACTATCTCACTAACTCACGCTCTCTCACTAACTCACTGTCTCTCCCTAACTCACTGTCTCACTAACTCACTGCCTCTCCCTAACTCACTGTCTCTCACAAACTCACTGTCTTTCAGTAACTCACTATCTCACTAACTCACTGTCTCTCACTAACTCACTGTCTCTCATTAACTCACTGTCTCTCACTAACTCACTGTGTCTCACTAATTCACTGTCTCTCGCTAACTCACTCTCTCTCACTAACTCACTATCTCCCTAACTCACTCCCTCACTCACTATCTCTGACTAACTCACTGTCTCTCACTAACTCACTATCTTACTAACTCACTGTCTCTCACTAACTCACTCTCTCTCACTAACTCACTATCTCACTAACTCACTGTCTTTCACTAACTCACTCTCACTAACTCACTGTCCCTCAATAACTCACTGTCTCTCACTTACTCACTGTCTCACTAACTCACTATCTCACTGTCTCTCACTAACTCACTGTCTCACTAACTCTCTCTCACTAACTCTCTCTCACTAACTCACTATCTCACTAACTCACTGTCTCTCACTAACTCACTGTCTCACTAACTCACTCTCTCTCTCACTAACTCACTGTCTCTCACTAACTCACTGTCTCACTAACTCTCTCTCTCTCTCACTAACTCACTCTCTCTCACTAACTCTCTCTCACTAACTCACTCTCTCACTAACTCACTCTCACTAACTCACTGTCTCTCCCTAACCAACTCCCTCACTCACTATATCTCACTAACTCACTGTCTCTCACTAACTCACTGTTTCTCACTAACTCACTGTCTCACTAATTATCTCTCTCACTAACTTACTCTCTCTCACTAACTCACTCTCTCTCACTAACTCACTCTCTCCCTAACTCACTCCCTCACTTACTCACTATTTCTCACTAACTCACTGTCTCTCACTAACTCACTGTCTCTCACTAAGTCACTGTCTCTCACTTACTCTCTCTCTCTCACTAACTCACTGTCTCTCACTAACTCACTGTCTCACTAACTCTCTCACTAACTCACTGTCTCTCACTAACTCACTCTCACTAACTCACTGTCTCTTACTAACTCACTGTCTCTCACTTACCCTCTCTGTCACTAACTCACTGTCTCTTACTAACTCACTGTCTCTCACTAACTCACTGTCTCTCACTAACTCACTGTCTCTTACTAACTCACTGTCTCTCCCTAACTCACTCCCTCACTTACTCACTATCTCTCACTAAATCAGTCTCTCACTACCTCACTGTCTCTCATTCTATCACACTCACTGACTCACTCTGCCACACTCACTCCAGCTCTAACCCACTCAATCACTCACTCACACCCACTCACTCAATCTCTAAAAGATTCACCCACCCACTCAATCTCACACCCGCTCACTCTGCCACACTCTCTCTCACTAACTCACTGGCTCTCACTAACTCACTGTCTCACTAACTCTCTCTCACTAACTCACTCTCTCTCACTAACTCACTCTCTCCCTAACTCACTCCCTCACTTACTCACTATCTCTCACTAACTCACTGTATCTCACGAACTCACTGTCTCTCACTTACTCACTCTCTCTCTCTCACTAACTCACTGTCTCTCACTAACTCACTGTCTCACTAGCTCACTCTCTCTCACCAACTCACTCTCTCTCACTAACTCATTGTCTCACTCTCTCTCTCTCACTAACTCAATCTCTCTCACTAACTCACTGTCTCTTACTAACTCACCGTCTCTCCCTAACTCACTCCCTCATTTACTCACTATCTCTCACTAACTCACTGTCTCACTAACTCACTTTGTATTGAACCGGACCAGGATCTTGTGTTTGTTTAGAATTTTGGAAATCTTTTTAGTAAACAAACACAAGATCCAGGTCCGGTTCAATACAGTACACAAAATTCGTGATCTGATCCCATCCGTGAAGGATGTCATTCCTGATTTACAGTACCCCGGGGTTTACAAATTGAGTTGTACCTGCGGCGATTGCTATATCGGGGAGACTAAGGGACATGTCTCTGACCGAATTCGCGAGCACAAATCAGATTTGAAACACGGCAGAACGAATTCTTCTGCCGTAGCTGATCACTGTTACAACGCTGTGGGTGATCACGATATAATTTTCTCCGATACCAAGGTTCTTTGCAAACCCACGGGTTTTTATCAGAGATTTGTTGACGATGCAATTCAGATTTACAAATACAGACACAATTTCAACCGAGAAGATGGTTTCAAATTAAGCAACCATTGGAAAGATGTTCTAAATCGAACCAAACATTAAACTAATTTTCAATGGTACAGTATATTTTTTTTCAAGTAGTGGTACCCCAAACATTCGCAGCTCTTAAAATTCCCTTTTCACACCATCGAAGTGTATACCCAGTTGCTGTTAATAGCTCAGCTTATTGAAGAATATATTGAGTACATTTATTATATTGATGTAATTTAGACTTAGTTTTTTCACATCGGTTTACTGTATGATAGTTGGGTAGCGCAGCCCCTTTGGCGCCCATGTACTAGGTGCTTCTGTGGATGTGTAAACTTTGACTTGAACATAGCTATTTCTGTAACCAGTCACAAGCTAATCCCTCAGGTATTTCAATGCTAAATTCTCATGTTTGATATGTAAACTCCTTTAACAAAGTGCCTCACTTCTCTCACCCAGCTTAAAAAGACGCCACGAATCTTAGCAGCGTTCATTGAAGCTCTGTCGTCCCGACAGTTCTGTTCCTTCACCTGAAGAAGGCTACTTGTGTTGTGGCTGAAACGTCGTGATTTTTGTTGTTTTATTTTTTACCTACGTGACTTTACCGAAGAGAACCAAAGAGTATGGATCCTTGCAGTCACGAAAGCTTCAAATCTAGAACCTGTGTAATATTTACACAACCCATCGGCACTCGCCCACACCCTCATGAAATGTGGGGAAAAATCCCACAGAACCGGTTTGGCCGTTGAAAGGGAGAGGTGTCAGTCGTTTCTCGACGCCTCTCTACACAGCAGCAGCAGCGTTCTGCAATGCGAGGCTCTTTTGAGTGTCGCAGCGCCGTACAACTCCAAAGTACGTGAGGCAACCAAGAACAAAATAAGTCTGAGAGGAGATGGAGCGATGAAATCATCCCGTGTGCAGGTACTGGGAGGATTCTCGCGTCGCAGATCCGTGAGAGATGGTTATGGCTCGGGGAAGTCTTCATCCAGCAGTTGATCGCTCATGGCATGTGATGGTTAATGTTACGTCTCATGTTCTTAGCACGACACGTGTTGGAGTGACATGGGGCAGCACGTTTTAACACGTAGTCTTTCGCGACCAATATCATCCATAATAGAGGTTTTTTGGGGTTAGATGGCATAACTATATAAATGTGTCGTTAAAACTTGCCACCACCCGACACATCCAACTAGTAAGGTTTGTCACGGAAACAAAACGTGGCCAATTCGTCACTAGTACAGCACACCGGTGTGTTGGAGTACTCAGATTAGATAGTTGTAATTACTGGCGAAACGTTGTACTTAGATTGTAAATGTTGTGGCTTGGCTCTCCAACACACCGGTGTGTGGTACTATTGACGAATTGCCATGTTTACGTAACAACCCTTACAAGTTGGCTGTGTTGGGTGGTGGCGGGTTTTAACAACACATTTATATATTTATGCGATCTAACCAAAAAAACCTCTTATTGTTTAAAGCTTCCGTGACTGTGAGGATTCATCTTCTTTGGTTCTTTCGGTAAAGTCACGTAGAATGAGAATAAAATAATAAATTGATAAAATAAAATAACACAATGATATTCTCACGACGTTTCAGCCACAACACAAGCGGCCTTCATCAGGTGAAGGGGACGAGACTGTCTGGAGGACACCACTCCAGCGCTGTCCTCCAGACAGTCTCGTCTCCTTCACCTGATGAAGGCCGCTTGTGTTGTGGCCGAAACGTCGTGAGAATATTATTGTGTTATTTTATTTTATCAATTTATTATTTTATTTTCATTCTACGTGACGTTACCGAAAGAACCAAAGAAGATGAACCTCTTATGGGTCAGCACGTTATTTATTTGGGTATAAGCACATTTCAGGGGTTGAATAAAGGATGCGTGCATATGCATTTTAACTATATATTTTATACTGCTGTGAAGAAGGTGCAGTGGTACAGCAATGGAGAAGGTCTAGTGGTACAGCAGAAGAGAATGTGTTGTGGTACAGCAGTAGAGAATGTGTAGTGTTACAGCAGT
Organism: Petromyzon marinus; assembly: GCF_048934315.1. Classification (NCBI taxonomy): domain Eukaryota; kingdom Metazoa; phylum Chordata; class Hyperoartia; order Petromyzontiformes; family Petromyzontidae; genus Petromyzon; species Petromyzon marinus. The sequence continues at coordinate 5,272,144 of NC_133748.1, read as the reverse complement.
AGAGACCGTGTAGTGGTACAGCAGTGTAAAAGGTGAAGTGGTACAGCAGTAGAGAAGGTGTAGTGGTACAGCAGTAGAGAAGGTGTAGTGGCACAGCAGTGGAGAAGGTGTAGTGGTACAGCAGTAGAGAAGGGGTAGTGGTACAGCAGTAGAGACCGTGTAGTGGTACAGCAGTGTAGAAGGTGAAGTGGTACAGCAGTAGAGAAGGTGTACTGGTACATCAGTAGAGAAGGTGTAGTGGTACAGCAGTAGAGAAGGTGTAGTGGTACAGCAGTAGAGAAGGTGTAGTGGTACAGCAGTGGAGAAGGTGTAGTTGTACAGCAGTGGAGAAGGTGTAGTGGTAAAGCAGTAGAGAAGGTGTAGTGGTACAGCAGTGGAGAAGGTGTAGTGGTACAGCAGTAGAGAAGATGTAGTGGTACAGCAGGAGAGAAGGTGTAGTGGTACAGCAGTAGAGATGGTGTAGTGGTACAGCAGTGGAGAAGGTGTAGTGGTACAGCAGTGGAGAAGGTGTAGTGGTACAGCAGGAGAGAAGGTGTAGTGGTACAGCAGTAGAGCAGGTGTAGTGGTACAGCAGTGGAGAAGGTGTAGTGGTACAGCAGTAGAGAAGATGTAGTGGTACAGCAGGAGAGAAGGTGTAGTGGTACAGCAGTAGAGATGGTGTAGTGGTACAGCATTAGAGAAGGTGTAGCGTTACAGCAGTAGAGAAGGTGTAGTGGTACAACAGTAGAGAAGGTGTAGTGGTACAGCAGTAGAGAAGGTGTAGTGGTACAGCAGTAGAGAAGGTGTACTGGTACAGCAGTAGAGAAGGTGTAGTGGTACAGCAGTAGAGACCGTTCAGTGGTACAGCAGTGTAGAAGGTGTAGTGGTACAGCAGTAGAGAAGGTGTACTGGTACAGCAGTGGAGAAGGTGTAGTGGTACAACAGCAGAGAAGGTGTAGTGGTACAGCAGTAGAGAAGGTGTACTGGTACAGCAGTAGAGAAGGTGTACTGGTACAGCAGTAGAGAAGGTGAAGTGGTACAGCAGTAGAGAAGGTGTAGTGGTACAGCAGTGGAGAAGGTGTAGTGGTACAGCAGTAGAGAAGGTGTAGTGGTACAGCAGTAGAGAAGGTGTAGTAGTACAACAGAAGAGAAGGTGTAGTGGTACAGCAGTAAAGAAGGTGTAGTGGTACAGCAGTAGAGAAGGTGTAGTGGTACAGCAGTAGAGAAGGTGTAGTGGTACAGCAGTAGAGAAGGTGTAGTAGTACAACAGAAGAGAAGGTGTAGTGGTACAGCAGTAGAGAAGGTGTAGTGGTACAGCAGTGGAGAAGGTGTGGTGGTATTGCAGTGTAGAAGGTGTAGTGGTACAGCAGTAGAGAAGGTGTAGTGGTACAGCAGTGGAGAAGGTGTAGTGGTACAGCAAAGGTGTAGTGGTATTGCAGTAGAGAAGGTGTAGTGGTACAGCAGTGGAGAAGGCGTAGTGGTACAGCAGTGGAGTAGGTGCAGTGGTACAGCAGTGTAGAAGATGCAGTGGTACAGCAGTAGAGACGATGTAGTGGTACAGCAGTAGAGAAGGTGTGGTGGTACAGCAGTAGAGAAGGTGTAGTGGTACAGCAGTAGAGAAGGTGTAGTGGTACAGCAGTAGAGAAGGTGTAGTGGTACAGCAGTAGAGAAGGTGTAGTAGTACAACAGAAGAGAAGGTGTAGTGGTACAGCAGTAGAGAAGGTGTAGTGGTACAGCAGTGGAGAAGGTGTGGTGGTATTGCAGTGTAGAAGGTGTAGTGGTACAGCAGTAGAGAAGGTGTAGTGGTACAGCAGTGGAGAAGGTGTAGTGGTACAGCAAAGGTGTAGTGGTATTGCAGTAGAGAAGGTGTAGTGGTACAGCAGTGGAGAAGGCGTAGTGGTACAGCAGTGGAGTAGGTGCAGTGGTACAGCAGTGTAGAAGATGCAGTGGTACAGCAGTAGAGACGATGTAGTGGTACAGCAGTAGAGAAGGTGTGGTGGTACAGCAGTAGAGAAGGTGTAGTGGTACAGCAGTAGAGAAGGTATAGTGTGTGTGACAGTCCATATGTGTGCGCGTCGATATGTGTCTGTGTACGTCCATGTGTGTGTGTAGATCCATGTGTCTGTGTGTGAGTCAATGTGTATGTGTCAGTTCATGTGTGTGTGTAAGTCCATGTGTCTTTTAGTCGATATGTGTGTCTTTGTAAGTCCATATGTGTGTGGAGGTCAATGTGTGTGTCAGTCTATGTATGTGTGTTTGTGAGTCCATATGTGTGTGTAAGTCGACGTGTGTGTGTGTGAGTCGATTTGTGTGTGTAACTAAATGTGTGTCTCTTAAGTCGATGTCTGTGTGTGTGAGTCCATATGTGTGTGTGTGTGTGCGTGTAAGTCGATGGGTTTCTATGTGTGTGTGTAGATGTCTGTGTGTAAGTCAATGTGTGTGTGTGTGCCTTTTTCGCCCGGGCAACGCCGGGTACTTACCGCTAGTTTCATATAAATGGCAACAATATCAAGTAAAGTCAATGATATAATGCAATACTCGCATCCATCATGTTTAACAATAATATATATTTTATTATTTTATTGTTTCCCTTCAACGTGACTTTACCGAAAGAGCTAAGAATAATAATATTCATATCCACTAATATGGTTGACACAACAATCCTACTTCCGATTGAGCACGGTTGGCTACATACGATGCAAAACAATTTCAACATACTCATATACGAGGCAACAAAGCCTTTATTTTCCGTGCCACATTCTTTTTGTAAATCGGAAACAATGATTACTGTACAAAGTACAAATTCGGCCAAATTTGGAATTGTCACATTTGGGTTGGAGCTCTCAGTTCCTGCTTTACTCGTCAGTCACCTCCGTATCACTCTTCTATCGCTACCACTATCATTTTTAGTGTTCCCGTGAACTTCACTCATCGATCCTTCCATCCATGTTGAGGTCTCGGTCTACCAGAATGCCCCTGTTGTCTCATCCGTTCCCTCTTCAATCACCACACTGCAGGTCACACTCACTCAACGACCCACTCAAGGCAGATGTCATGACCATAGATGAAACATCTGTTACATCGTGTTCACGATGTAATTTTGAAATATATTAACCATCATTACGAGCATTGAGTCTTTGCTAGCCCGTTCATCTGGGCCCTCTGGCTACTTGATTCCATACTCTTTGGTTCTATTCGGTAAAGTCACGTAACTTTACCGAATAGAACCAAAGAGTATGGATCCTTGCAGTCACGAAAGCTTCAAATCTAGACTTGATTCCATGTACCTATAGACTTGCCAATGATCTATAGTCGCCTCATCGGATGAACTTTCCTTCTATTACTCTTTTTCATGATTTTATTGGGCGTTCTGCTACCCAACCATGATTCCTTGACCTGAGGAGGCATGGTTTATCCCCCTTTAGTTATCAACAAATTACAGTCTCACTATGGTATTGTTGGCAACCTATTGGGATATTGGGCATGTGCTCAACAACACAATCATTTAAAACTACTTTATTTGCAACCACCATCAAGCATTGTCTTGACCTGATCCAATAATTCGAAATAATAATCCAGAGTGATTTTCTTTTCAACAGATGCTTGCAAAGAATGCAGCAAAACGTCGAGGCCGGTAAATTAAGGTCGCACTGTCTGGATTCACGTTTTGAGCTGGACACGAGCTGGACAAGCGACGGAGGAGTTTGAGCATCTGCGGCGTGGAGAGCGGAGTATCATGACCTCGCGGAGAAACCCAACGGGGCTCACGATGGGAGTAAAACTTCTCCTCATGGTGAGGACGACCACTCACATTGTCTCAGTCATTTGTCAGTTAAATGGTTCACGTGTCGCTGAGGTCCTGGGTTCATATCAAGGTTTCAGCCACCTGCGGTTTAACCGGATACTCAAGCCCTGTCACCAACGACTTATATCGAAATCTGTATTTCTATATTGAGATCCATATATTCGCACAGAGACACAAAGATTCACAACAAAATGCTTGGGCTCACACAAAGATGCATACTCGCACGGATACCTATGCCCTTCTATGGAGACCCATAGAGTGACATAGAGTCACATAAACTCAGAGAGTGACACAGAGGAATACAATTATACAGAGGCACCGACTCGCATAGAGACAAATATAGGCTGAACTGTGACTAAACCAGGTTTTCAACTCACCTCCATACATGACCACTCCCTTCCACACAGCACCAATCACCTCTACACCCCATCACTCATCAGCATACAGCAACACCCTCTTCCACACCCCACCAGTCACATACACTCACCACCACAGCACCACTGACCTCCCATACGGTCCCCAAATGTCTCCATACCCACCCTACATCAACTTGTAGCACCACTACCCTATCAACGCGTTGTACATTGCAATTGAGAGTTGACTGCATGTTATTAAAATTTATGGCACCACACAGCCGCCTGTGAATGGCCAATAAGTTTCCACTACACCACGGTAGCTCCTTCAATTGTCGGTTATAAAAGTAAAACTGTTTTGATTATTTTTCAAGACATTTATGCGTTTGGTAATCCAGTAACTTTTTTATTCATCCATTTACTGGTAATGGAAAAATAACTGATTTTAATTAGGCTAATATAGAGAGAGCTGACGTACATCTAGGAGACGGTCTACTGAGATGTAATACCTATTGGCTTGTTCTTGTACCATATGGCAAGACAGTAAATTATACGTTCAGTGTTAAGTTTGTGAACTTCAGGAAGAGAGATGGGAGTGCAGAGGTAGGAGAGTGGTTTGATGGGAGGTAGGAGACTGCATGGAGGGGAGAAATGGTGAGATGAGTAGGGACGAGTTGGAGAGTGCGTGGCGATGAACATAGTGAGATGAGAGGGAAGAGGTAAGAGACAGGGGCAAGATCATGACGAATAGAACAACAGTCACTGCAATATTTCAGTGAATCTGAGATTTGGCAGAAAGCCAGTGGAGAGAATGCAGTGTTGGCGTGATGCGACCACGTTTGTGTCTATGGTTGAGGAGCTTTAGAGAATCATTCTGAATCATCTGTAACCTGGACCATGGAAGAATGAGTCACAGTAGTCCAAGCAAGAATAACGGCATGGATGAGAGTCTCAGCAGGCAGTGGATCTAGACAATGCTGCATGAGTGCAATGTTCAGTGGTCAGAAAATAATGTGGCTCCTCAGAGCGCAGCAAGTTTGTCTCTCTGCACACAACAATCTCTGTGTAATCCACCAATCATAATTGGTATGGAAAGCCAATAGGCCAATAGACTAAACCGTTACAATAGTTTTACATCAATGTGAAAAGAGATTGTAGCTTTGTGTATCGTTGCGTTTATCTTTAATGTTTCATGCCAATTCATGATGAGGGTATACACTTCATTAGTTATTGTGTTGACCAGGGCCCAATAGTTTATATGTAGTATATTGCTCCATTTGTTAAAAAGCCTGCCTGCTTATGTTAACCAGAAGTTCAAAACCGCTCCACAGTGTTCTTGCTTTAACAAATACAACTGGGTAGAATTTATCTTCTTTGGTTCTTTCGGTAAAGTCACGTAGAATGAGAATAAAATAATAAAATAAAACAATAAAATTCTCACGACGTTTCGGCCACAACACAAGTGGCCTTCTTCAAGTGAAAGGAGCAAACCTGTCGGGACGACAGAGCTACAATGGGTTTGCTCCTTTCACCTGAAGATGGCCACTTGTGTTGTGGCCGAAACGTCGTGATAATTTTATTTTTTATCTTATTATTTTATTCTCATTCTACGTGACTTTACTGAAAGAACCAAATAAGATGAATCCTTGCAGTCAAGCTTTAAAAGGATATAATTTGTCTGAAGAGCCAACAGGCTGATGGATCTTAATATATTTGCTGAATTTGTGAGGGAAATTAGGGTATTTGTTGCATTCCTGGTAACTGCTAAAACATAAAATAACTGATTGTCACTTTGCAACAAATATATAAATGTCAAGGGCACGAAGATTTGTACTTTTTTAACTGATAAAATAAGGGGGCTGTCATGGTGTAGTCGTGAGCACACTGAACATTCCATACAGTGGTCTGTGGCTCAATTTAAATCTACACCACCACCTCTGTCCACCCAGCAGTGTAAATGAGTTCATCGCAGTTAAGTCTGATCGTCAGGTCTCAAGTTATTCATAAGACGATATATACACATCCTTGATAGGAAAAAGATGATGTGATGGGTTGAATTGGGAATTCCCCTACCTCTTCCAAGACGTTTGGTGAGCATGGAAGAGTCGACAAATACCCCCTGGAGCTCCCAGTAGTTGAGGCCCTTCCACCAGCCGTGACAAGGACAGGCGTGAAATTGCAAGATATAGAAAAACATGACAGGAGTGCAAATTATAGGCAACATAAACACATCACAAGGTAACTCAGCACCTGGCCTACAAATGGGCATTAGTTTGTCAGTCGGGGGCAATGATTGGTGCTTTCCCCAATTGAGTATAGCAGGTAATTTACATTTGGTAAATTTAGATTGTGGCACGTCATACAATGGCCGGCTCCTTTCAAATTACGTATGTTGGTTGAACTTCTTTTACACCCTACGCATCCAACCGTGCTAATTGAAGGTGCGAATGTCAGGGCATCTTTAATATGAGTGAAGCAGACGGCGCATATTTATGATTCATTTAGCTGGATCGTATTGCTGTTCAGTTCCTCCGCCTGATTGCCCAACCATTCTGTATGGATCCGTTCTGCAGATCTCTTTACTGCACAAATTGTCTCTTGCCAAGGAGTGCGGTGATGGATTCTACAAATCACAACGAGGCATCTGTTGTGAGCTGTGCCCTGCAGGTAAAGCAACACAGACGTGGCCATCCAGGGTCATAACACTTCCCTCCCCTTGACATTCGATTGTCACGATAACATTGAAAACAGCAGAAGTCCGTGGAGAACTTTTCATGACTTTGCAGACAGGTTGAGAACCGTTGCCCTACCCCTACTGCTGTGTGAAACAAAAAGCATGGCACTCAGGTGCCTGTTTGGTGGCCAGGTTGACGCACTACAGATGTGTGAAGGAACTCCAATTGGTAGTGCCATTCCAGTGGCCCCACCAGACGGGTTAATTTGTAATAAATAAAAAAAACACAACAATATGCATCGAGTTGATGCATTGTTCCTAAAAGGAGCGTGCTTAAAGTTTGTCCACTTTGTCTCCCAAAGAATCAGTTCCTGCTTGGACGTTTAGTCCAGCACCAATACAAAAGTGAAGTATTTTGTCTTGGCCTGCTCACGCTGCGTTGTCCTCCAGGGACATACAAGATGTTCGACTGTGCAGCTAATAAAAGGAACGCGGGGTGTGATCTATGCCCTGAGGGCAGCTTCATGAGCAGAGTCAACCATGAGGAGAAGTGTGCACCGTGCAGCAGTTGCGGACAAGGTAAATGACAGCACAGCAAGTAGGTTACTGCCATATCTGCATTGTGTGTTTTTGAGATTTATCTCTTTGTATGCATTATATTTCAATAGTGCCATCAGCATCTTGTAATAAGGCAGATAAGTTATATTTGGGGTGTACAGTGAAGAAACAAAACAGGATATCAAACAGACCAAGATACCAGCAGTGCTGATATCCTGGTTTGTGAATCTGTAGCAATTAATAATGTCCTGCCAATGACACATTCTCGGGTATGTAACTGATCTCATCAGATATCAGAAGCTAAACAAGTTTCAGGCTGGAAAGTGCTTAAGTGGGGGTCAACCATGCATATAACTCGTGATATAGACCGCTACAGGGCTACGTACTGAGGAGTGCAGCAAAATCAATTGGACTGTATTATTTTCTGTAGTATTTTCCTACATCTATGTTCCTCACCTTTACCAACCTGCTCTGTGTGGTGAAGTATGAACAAACAACCTCAACAGGGGACAAAGAGGACTATATTTCTTGGATATTTTCTCAGGTACATATTGGATAACATGAATATAACCTCTGAAAATGGTCAAATCACAGTCGTCTGCATTCCGCCAAGGGTTGTCAAATCAAAACTGGTAACTATTTTAGCAATTAATTACCAGATATGTGGCCTACTCTTCCAAGAAGACCAGCTATCTTGGAAGAGGTTAGCATACTATTTTGTTATTGCCCACGACAGCCCCTCTAGAGGGTATTTGGCCGACTGCCACACTGCCCAGACGTCTTGGAAGAGGTATTCCACCTCTCAATGGTAACTCCAAGGGTGTTAGCATGAAACACCAGCCTATCAGTTTAACTATTTTACGTTTTGTATTTTTAATAAGTAATTTTTCTTAAGTTGAATAGTCAATGTGAGAATATATTGATGTCTCACGATACATGGCATTGTGCGGGGTGGACAGAGGCATTTTGTTTTTACATTTGTAATAAACCACTATCACGACAACTGTTGATTGGCGTCTTTTTAGTTATAGAATCTCTGCACATCTCCACTCTCTCTTCCTCTCTCCTTTCCCTTTCTCTCTCTACTGCTGTTGACGAGCCGTTCTATGTCCACCGTCGTGGCACGCCTCCCTCTCTCTCCGATACTGCCGCTGGCTGTCGGCGTGCCGGGAGGAGCGGCTGCTTCGCTGGGAGTTCGCCACATGGTCGTCGGCGAGGAGAGGTTGAGCAGCGATGCAGTCCTGACCCGACGCTTCCCACACCGACCCCGAGTCCTCTCCTGCCTCCGCTTATATCCCTCTTGGCGGAGCTAAGCTCCACCTTCAGCCACGCCCCCTCGTGGAACCCTCCCGATGGTTCCCGTTTATTCTCTCCAACTCTGCCCGTTACCTTTGGCCCAGATGGAATCCCCGCTTAGGATTGGATACCGGTTACCCAGCGGTGGCCATGCAGGAACCCCTTGTAACCTCCTAGATGGCGCTCTCTAATTCCACAATGATAATTATTAATGTAACCAGTGACCTCTGGCTTACAAGTTCAGTGTGCTAACCTTACACAGCAGTGGTTACTTTTCTTTCCCAGTCTTAAATGGTATGCTTATTGTTATAGATATTTCTATATGTGCAGCAAACTGGCAACCATTGTTTTCTCTCATTCAGTGACTGATGATGCAAAAACAAAACTATTAAATTGACTTTGGTTTGAATGGAGAGGTTAGTGGTTTGATGTGATGCTTCTCATTGCAGATGAGGAGGTGGCTCACACCTGCTCCGTGGCCCAGGACACCGTGTGTCAGTGCATTTAGGGGCTCAAGAGAGACCCTGGCTCAGGGATTTGTCTCCATGAAAATCCCCACACAGGTGAGCTAACCAGCCACTGGAACCGGTGCCATCAGTTATGCAGTAGAGACGTTGATTTGTTATCTTGACAGTCAAAGCAACAACAGTCTGGTAACTGAAATAGCAGACGCTCGCTGCATAGGAATGAAGGCAAAATACAGACTCGTGTTTGAATGTAAATATGACCAAGAGTAACTGTAAAATTATCTTTCTTGAAAGGTGAAATCCAAAACAGGATTCATTGTGCACGTTTCATTTACAACTCACAACTTTGAGACAGCATCATCATCATACCTAGCATCGTCTTTATCACTATCAGTAGCAGAATCAGTGGAACCAAAATGCAGCGACCTCAGGCATACGCTGGGTATTGAATGCCTTATTTAAATCAGGTGAGCATTGCTATTATTTAACTATTAGGAACCCGCAGAATGTCTATGGTAAGAAGATGGCAAATATGTACAGACTCTGATGATTTCGTAAACTGATTATTTCATGCAGAAATATGATTTGTATCTCTGCTAACAGTATGCGGAAAAGAAATGACAATTATTCACCCCCTCTCCCTGCTGCACCCAAATCCCGCGTGGCATCATAAACCCTTCTACTCACCACCCCGACGTCTCATGACATTACCGCCTCTCCTCACCAACTCACGCCAATCTTAATTTGAATGGCTAAGTGGTAATGCGTCGTTGCAGAAGTTCAGGGTTCGAATCCAGCAACCACATTAATTAATATTACGGGTATATTATCCATAAATACTACATTGCATATTGTTCACACTGAACATTAGAGATCCCGTGATATTGTTCCTAAAAGAGTGTGCCAAGTGTGTTGGCTTCCAATTACGCAAAATTTGAGGTACACAGAAAAACCCTCTCTCTATTCACGAGGGATTTGTTCTTGAAAATGCACACGATTGCAGAATTCGCTCATGAGGAAACCTAGTTCCAATTGGAAAAATGGGGTGACGTTCATTGTACGAGTGGTCACCCCAGTGGTTCCTTGCCTGGTATACGTAACGTCGGGGGTTCGATCCCAACCCAGACACCTGTATATTTGGAGTTTGGATGTTCTCCCTGTGGTCAGATGGATTTTTCTCTGGGTACTCAGGTTTTTCGCCTCCACATTTAGAAACATGCATTTAGATGATTTGGCTGCGTTAAATTACCCCTCGATAAGCCACTTCATTGAGCTATCATTTGTGGCCAAGTCATATCTGACAAGTGGGCCTTATCTGGAAAAAAAAAATCGTTATAAACAACCATGTGTTTTTTGTAACTACCTTGGATGATGATTTTACTCTGATGGAGGGTAGTGGTGATGTTGATGAGCTTAGGAGGTTGACTCAGTAGATGCAGGTGTTTGATAGCAATGCACAGTTATCATTTTGGAGAACACGAGCCATAACACTTTCCTGCATTTTATGCAACTCAGTCGACTTGTTCATACCTAAATGTATAAACGAGTGGATTGTAAGTATAAAGTAAACCTGCACAATAGCGAGTTCCTAGTGGGATCACTGCATGACTTGAGGACTAAGTGGGTAGCCGAGGAGGTATTGGTGGTCTGGCACGATGTACACTCACAAATACTGAAGTCCAGTGGGTCACGAATAGGGAATTAGTATACATTTGTAGTGACATTACTGGATGTCTGAATGCTGCGGGTGCAGTACCGGCCCTAGAGGAGCACGGTGTGTGCTGCATAAGAGCCCTGGATGGCACCACGCTTTAAGTGCAATGCCAACCCTGCAGGATAGGGTGTGTGGGTGCCGACTGAAGGATAAGGTTGTGTGAGGCCATAGCATTTTGGTTGACCCCGGAGGACACGTGACCGGCTAAGTTGACAGAGGGGCCCAAAGAGGGGCCTAGGGGGGGTCACGTGGTTGGGACCCAGAACCTCCCAATAATTGTGGAAGGTGGACCTGGCCAAGGGCGAAATTGGCCATGACACAGAGAATATAAGCCGGGTCCCAAGAGGGATCAGGGTTGTTGTTCATCCAGGAAAAAAACCCTTCATCTACACTCTCCGCCCAACGAGTCTCCAACACGTGGACCCGGGCCGAAGTCGTTGGTCCCGGTCCATAGTAGCAGTTACGTAATCATGAGTGTAGTTAGCCAGGTGGTCACCACATAAGGTTGTTATTCTGTTAAGGGGAAGTTATTCCATGTGTTGGAACTAAATAAATGTATTGCCTCCAAAGTCTACATCTGCGACTCAGTTGAACCCATTACACATTTGTAATGACGACTTGGCACACTTCTCTTGAGATGGGACTTTATTCAAGACACGTTCACTTGACATCAGGCAACAGCCCCGAGTCTCCTGAGCATCTCCTTTATATACCAACCGAGGCCACGCCCCCCTTCTCGATCATTCTCGCTCACTCTGGATGCTAGCTCCACAGCAGACTCTACTGACCTCTTTCGTGATCTGACCATGCTCCCTTCTCAATCATTCCCGTAGCCACCAGTCCCTTCACACTCAACTGATACCCCTGTCATTACCTCCCGTGGCCGCCAGTGCATTCACACTGTAGGCTGATTCTCCTGTCATTATCTCCCATGGCCAATAGTCCACTCACACCGCATGCAGGCTTTATTGTCATTATACATTTAGTTACTCGCGAAACCCACGGATTCAGAACTCGCGAATAGTGAGTGTTTACTGTACCCACAATTGAGTTAAGTGCATGAAGCCACATAGCAGCTTCGCTCCCTATTGAGAACGTATTGCAGACAGTGTCTATGAAACACCGCACCTTCCTTCATGAGAGTCTTGCACCATACGAATGGTGCGAATAATAAATATACACATAATGTGATCTGATATGTGTTATCAGCAGGTGTGGATTAGACTTCAAATGTTCTGGTTTTGACAGATGTTTGTTTCTCATCCTTTAGGAAACTACACTGCACCTGCAGCAGCTATAGTTTTGGGGTCTGTCCTTGGACTGGTACTGTCTGCATTTAGTCTCTTTCTACTCAAGATAAAATGGAAATGGCTGACTTTGAAAAAAACATCGGAGCATTATGGTAAGTATAGTGTTCCATTATTATATCCAAAACGGGATGAATCCATTAAAATGTATTCTTATGCTACCATGGCGACACCGCTTGAGATCTTACAGGTGCATGCTGTAAGTAATTATATTCAGAGACTAACTGTTACATATTAAGATAATTGTTAAGTCATTTCTCACCATACATATTTTGACACAAAAGAGTAAGATGTTCTCTATATTTGATTGTTAAAATACACCATACCCATGTACTTTACTATCTCATTATGCGAGACCAGAACTTAATGAGCCATCTTGCATCAGTTTAATTGTTGTATATTTGCAGCCACTGCAACATTAATCTCAATTTCGTGCCACAAAACAAGACTCCAAATCCTGAGTTCTCAATGCATGCATATTCACAATCAGTAGTTTAGTCAACGACATGAATCTCATATTCTTGGTTCTTTCGGTAAAGTCACGTAGAAGGGAAACAATAAAATAATAAAAAATAAAACAATAAAATTTTCACGACGTTTCGACTGCAACACAAGCAAGCATCATCAGGTGTGAAAACCACAGCAAAATGATTGCTTGTGTTGCAGTCGAAACGTCGTGAGAATTGTATTGTTTATTTTTTATTATTATTTTATTGTTTCCCTTCTTCGTGACTTTACGGAAAGAACCAAGAATATGAATCCCTGCATTCACGAAAGCTTTAAATCAAAATACATTAATCTCACTCAATACTCTGCCAATGAAATTACCATATTTTTTTCCGATGTTAAACGCTTTCAAAACAAATGCAGTTAACTCTTGATCAACGTCTAGTTAATCGCAGCTCACCTTGAGGGAACTGTTCATCACTCCAATAGACAAGCGCACCTCTACCAAACAGGCTCAGTGATAGTGTTGAACAAGAGAAAGTATAAATAGTAACATCATGCAGAATCTGCTGAAGAATCAGATACAAACTGACTCCAATAATGACTAAGGATATGTAGGTGAGAGAGCACTTCATGTATTGGAGACTGGTAGGACTCTAATAAGGCCTAGAATGTTAGATGAGATTACAATTTGACTAATGTTTCCATCATAAAAGTTTCCTTTAAAATGTTACTAACTTGCAAATCCAGATATTATGAAAATTGTAATTGTCTATCTTTCTGCCACTATGACATGTGTGTTCCGGAATTACAATGTCTGTGCCTCCAATATATTTGGAAATTTTTCTTCAATAAATAATATTTGTTTTCATAGGAAATGAATGCCTTAACCCTCAATATAAACATTTTAGCAGCACGTAGGCTTTCCCGATCAATATGAATAATCTCAGATCTAATGTATCCTAATCATAGGTTTCGGGGAGGGACAACAACGTGAACATAAAATCATCCACTATGTTACCTGTGAATAACCCAACTAATAATTGGTACTGCATATTCTCAGGTTAACATGATCCATTGTAATTTATATTACTACATTAAACCCCCTATAGTCTTGGCACCTGATATGCTCACAATGATGGCTTCACATTTACTCTCTTTACGACTGAAACAGGAAGACTTCTTCACAATGTTTGATGATCACCTGACAAAGCTGGTTGTAATCACCAGCGAAACGTCATATTCAAATTGTAAACATTGTGGGTTTAAGGTCCAACACAGCAGTGTGCTGAATTAGTAACAAATTGGCATATTTTGTGAACTTAACAAACCTTGCTAATTGGCTGTGTCAGGTGTCGGGTTTAACGACACATTTATAGGAATAGGTTTTACCCTTTTAACTGGCACAAAAACTGACACCTTTATTCAAGGCATCATATTTGCAATAACCACAACACAAGCAGTCAAAATGCAAACAAAAAGACAACTCTGATAATAATATGCACTGTCCTTGAATTTGATTGGTCCACACCCGAGACAGCTTTTCTTAGAAACGACACATTTATATCAATCTAACCCAAAATTAATTTTATGGCCAGCTATGTTTGTTGACTATGAGCTGATATTTTTGGTGGCCATCGAAAATTTTCCTACCTTTGACAACATGTTAGAGGTTCCCAAATCCATATTTTTCAACAGGCTTTGTTCTTTTAAAAACCACCTTTAAACATTTGCTCAGATAAAATGGTTAGACTTATTATATGAGGTTATATTTATTACTTGTCCTTTACTAAGAGATCATGGAATTGCGGTAGAAAAGAAGATGGTTATATGATGCTTGCAATAACGTGAGATTAATATTTGTTTTGGAAGATACAAGGAATATAATATTCGGAAGAACTGTTCAGCAGTGGCAGGTGTAGAGATAAGCCAGAAGGCTACTACAGGGGATGATGAACGTAGATCATTGCTGAGGAGTCGAGTGGAAACGGCAAGGCAACGGGAGAAAATCAATTTGTGGTGGAGACACTGAAAATGCTTTTTAACACAGGGACACTGATTAGCGGCCATCAGCACAATGTGGGGAACGACTTTGCTGCTTCCTTAGTCTGCAGTTTCACAGCACTCCGCTACACTTCTATTTTAGTTGCTTCCTACTGATTACTTCTGATTGGACACTAACGTTCAATACTACTTTTCATTCGGCAACACTGCAGCCACTTATTTGTGACATTTTCAAAACAGTATTAAAATATTCGTAGTATAAATGACCTCTTTGAATTGAATATGGGTTCCAATAATTGAATGTTTTGCTCTGCTACCAGAAGGAAATTATCAACCATATCAAGTATTAAGTGAATCGTTTGTAACTTAATTTTACGGCATTTATTTCACAGGCACTACTTATAGAAAGAATAATGATGAAGGCGAAGAACTTGTTGATCTTGTGTTCATTGAAGTTCAGGTACAATCAACGCAGCATTTTTACACATTCACTCCAACATTAATTATTCATTGTGTAGGCTTACTCACAAGGACAGCTGTGGGCTTCATCCCTCATTAATCAGATCCCGTGTTCTCCCCTACAGGGGAGCCAGGAGAGTGAGACAATGAAACTCATCCGAGAGAACCAAGAGAATCTCAAGGCCTGGATCGGAGTTGATCCCTCACACCTCCTGGAGCATCTCAAGGACTATGAGTGGATTCCTCACCACGTTTACAACGCAGCCAGGAAGAGGCATGGAGAGGAGTGTGTGGAGCACATACTGGACCACTTCTTAAAAAAAGGAGACACAGGCTGTAAGGAACTGTGGGAAGCACTCTACTTTGTGAGGAAGCACTATTTGCAGCTGTGGAGGTGGCTTCATAACCAAGGTATGACCCACGTTCATTATAACAAGAGTTGCGTACTGGCAGTGAATTGATTTTGTATGGCTTTTGTTACAATTGTAGTGAATCATTTCAGAGACGCGATTTATGATGCAAAAACGTTAATTCTACACTTCGTGCAACACCGTTACACACGAGACTAAATACACCTATCTCTCTTGTTACACATAGGACCACAATACACCTATTTCTCTCGCATACAGGATAACTATAATCGGGTCAGAGCAACCAACGTGCTGCCTGACCCACGATGTCGAAGACAAAGACGTAGATATATCACTTGGGTTCCACTTTACCTGCAGACAGCCCCAATATACGATCGGAGCTCCCCTTTTATCCTTCCCAGCGCGGCCTGGCTCCACCCTCGGCCCCGCCTACCTCTGGAATTACACCACACCTGTTCCCTCTCTGGCTCTGCTCTTAACCACGCCCCCTTTGGGAACTCTCTAGACGTTTCTCAGCTCCTCTTTCCGTGTCCCGTCGTTCACCCTTGGCCCACATTCCTCACCCCAGCCCATCACGTGCTTAACCCGGTGCTGGGGTGACTCGTCCTCGCATGCCCTCCCCCTGCCGCCAGCCACCCCCACCACACTCCCCCAGTGACCGACTCTGTGGCGATTACCTGCGGCGCTGGCAGAGGCTGTTATCCCCTACTCTGTCGGTAGTACTCATCTGGCTTCCTTCTGCTAGCACCCAGTACCATGCCCCTAGTGGCGCATTGAGTGGTACTGCATGGTGTGTGAGGCTCTGTGCCCATTTCTGCAGCACTCGGCGCTACGCGCCATAGTGATCCATTTAACGTCACTACACAATGAACAAGGAATAAAAGTCATTCATATGCTTGGATTCCGTACAACTTTGCAGCTTGTGCTTGCCCTTTCAAATAATTAATCAGTTATGTTCCGTGCCACAAAACAAGATGGCACTCACCAAGTGGCATGTGACTGAACAGCTTCATGTTAAACGCCGTAATGCTTGAGTACAATTATGAACCCATCTCTGCTTCGCCTCTTGATTCTTTTAGCACACTTGTGGTAAAAGTCAAGAGCAATGAAAAAAATACCCGTGACATTTATTCAACGCTGTCAATCACAGGTGACGCAATGCAGTGCATTCGAGAGAATAAGTCAGCTCTGAAGCTGTGGATCAGTAGGGACCCACACCATCTTCTAGAGCATCTGAAGAGTCAAACATTCATCTCTAATGCCGTCTTCGCTAAAGCCAAGGGCATGAATGGCGGCGAGAAGTGTGCAGAGCTACTTCTAAATTACTTCATCAAGAGAGGCAATGATGATTGCCTCCAGCTGCTGATTTCTCTGCAAGCCGTGCAAGATGAGTATCCTGAAGTCAAACAGTGGCTGGGCTCTCTTGGTAAGTTATTATTTAATTTAAAATGCCTTACACCTCTTTCATGTAAACAACGGGAAAGATGATAATTTGGAGGACAAGCAGACAATCGTAACTCTGCCACAGCAGCCCTGTAATATTAACACGTAGGTTTTTGCAACATCATGATTCATAATTCATTTTTGGGTTGGGACACGGAATAATAGCACCAAATCTGTGTCGTTAGATCTGTGTACTAGCGATTAATATGCCAATTATTATTGATTCATCTCACTGATAAGTTGTAGAGCAATCCTCAAGACCAAACTCATCAATTCGATTTAACATTATTAAAAACAGCAAACATCATCAAGACAATGTTCGGGAAGTCATACACGCAATGTCACCTTATCCAGCTAGGTATCATGACCATAAGAGGTTTTTGGGTTAGATCATCTAGATATAAATGTGCCGTTAAACCTGCCACCACCCGATGCAGCCAATTTAGTAAGGTTTGTCACATTTACAAAACATGCCAATTCGTTACAACTTCAGCACACCGGTGTGTTGGAGAGTAAACCCACATTATACTTATGCAGGACAACTACTCATGAAGTTTGTGGATGTTTGGTCATTCATAGATCCTATAAAGTTTTGATTCTTTGGTTTAATCATGGATGAATGACACAAAGTTGACTTTAAGAACGTGGTAGTTTTATCCAAACATTTTTTTTTACTTGCAAAAATGATCTAATGCACACATTGAGATTGATAAAATGTACATAATACATATTTGAGCTGATAAGTTAAGTGTGGCTTGGCATATATACGTGAAAATCCCGTGTAATATTCAACAAATCTATTATACCAATTGTAACACTTAGTTTAAAGCTTTAGTGACCATATAACGCTATCCTTCTGCAGGCTAAATCTTGGCTTAAAGCTTTCGTGACGGCAGGAATTCATATTATTTGGGTATTTTGGTCAAGTCACGTAGATATGGTCAAAGAAAATAATAAAAATAACAAAAAACTACGACGTTTCGATCACAACACAAGCGATTGTCATCAGGAGGAAAAAAAAGATGACGATCGCTTGTGTTGTGATCGCAACGTCGTAGTATCTTGTATTTTTGTTGTTATCTTCTTTGAACCTACTGTATCTACGTGACTTTACCGAGAGACCCAAATAATATACTTCTGCAGGCTAGCATATTCTTGAGTATCTTTTAACCTGTTGAGACAGTGCTTAGCTACACTTCTATTTTAGTTATGTTTAACTTGGGTTTAGCACTGTCTAGAAGTGAGATTTCCTTGGTCGTTGAGAATGCTCTGCTCTCCAGAAAAACAACTCCATGTCCTTGTTGTGGAAGATGGGCAACATCATGAGTGACCTTTCTGGAAGTGATGGCTACAGAGATCGGTTTCATGAGTGTGGGACATTTTGTGTAGTCTTAACTCTACCTTCATACAGATAATGATCACGAGAGACAATGTTGTCCACAACAGGGCACTGGGAGCCTTGGTAATGTGGGTTACTAGAGGCAGATGAGATTCAGATGCCAATGGAACGTGCACACAATGGAAAAGGAGCAATTACCACGTGATGCCATGTCCCAGCAACCACACCATGATAGTGACGACAAACATTACTTCCAGTTTGAAAATAAGATTATGTTGCAATTTGATCACAAATGTACGAGTGATTCTAGAAAGGTATTGGCAAGATAGCATAAGCAATGCATTAGTTGGCAAGAGAACATGATCTGTAAGCGGTTTAGATATCGTTAGATAAACACGTTTGCGCTGGGTGGGACGTGTGTACACAATGGGTCATGGCCAATCGTTGAGACAGGCATTGGCGTGGTCTCCAGACGTGTAACAACAAAGGGAAGACCGACGTGTAGATAGTGAGATAAAGTTTAAGCAGATCTTGAGGTCGCTTATCAACTGTGTAGCAACTGCATGATTTGGCAGAGGGTTGAATGTACTGGGGATGCGTGGTAGCATCAAGAGACATCTTGATCTTTATTGCAATTGTTCAAACTCAATTCCTGTTCATGTCTGTAGAACATTTTATAAAGTTTGTAATGTAAATATGCTCCATCACTCTCATCTCAGTGTCTCACATTCTGTGTTTATCATCATTATTATTCAGTTCTAATAAGGTAATTTGCTGCTATGAAGTGAGAAAATATTTAACCACACCAACTGTCCACTTTAATCAATGGTAACCTAGTAGTATTGTATTTATTCACAGGTGGTACCAAAACAAAGAGCAATGGAATCAGTGTGCCACGTGTTGATGTGCTGTCAAATGGAATTCAGGTAAACTAGATGCAGTTTGCATGCACATTGAACACTCTTCATTTGTTTAGTATATATGCTTAGGATGAAGCATGCTTTGGAATCCATTGCACATATAAATAACAAACTTAACTCCCATGTTCTCTAATTCACGACCACAATCAGAGTGACACATTGAAACTCATCCAAGAAAACAAGGGGAATTTCAAGGAATGGATTGGAGCGGATACATCGCACTTCCTAAAATTTTTTGACGAATCACATTCTATTCCACACGAAGTTTACCAAGCAGCCAAGAACAAGCATGGAGAGGAGTGTGTGGATGTTATACTAGATCACTTCTTTGAACAAGAAGAGACGGCGTTGTGGGAACTGTGGAAAGGTCTCTATTATGTGAGGAGGAACTACGAGCCACTAAAGAGCTGGTTTCAGAAGCACGGTATGACCCACACTAATAATACATCGTGCATATGCACGGATACTGTACAACTGTACAATTTTCCAATGTTAATTTTCAAAATGGTTGAATACTGTAATAAAAAATGTTGCCTGCTCCTTTATTCTTTTGGCACATTTTGGAATAACAGGATAGTTAAATGAAAAGACAATGCATATGAAAAGATAAATGTAAAATGCATCCAAAGTTATGTTTGTCACAGGTGAGTCCGTGCGGTCCATTAAAGAGAAGAAGTTGGATCTGAAGTTTTGGATCGCTAAAGACCCCCGACATCTGCTGCAGCTGATGAGTCGAGGACAAATTCCCAATAAGATCTTGACTCAAGCCAAGTGCATGAATAATGGTGAGAAGTCTGCAGAGGCACTGCTCAACTACTTCATATCCAGAGGCAATGACGACTGCCTCCAGCTGCTGTTTGCTCTGCAAGCCGTGCAGGACAAGTATCCTGAAGTCACGCAGTGGCTGGGCTCTCTTGGTGAGAAATTACTACATTTCAAACGCCTTCCTGCTTTTTTATGTAAATAACGGCCAATTGAATACTGGGTGACCAAGTGGTCAGCACACTCACGAAGGAGTCGGTTGTCAACGAGTCGACAGTTTTAACCCTGCTTAATAGCCCTGTAATCGATTTCTATGAGGCATCCTCACCTATATTCTATCCACTGCTGAATGAATGCATCCCCAAGCCACTGTTAATCCACATAGTCATGTGATACATTCCATATAGCTCCAGAACCTTAGCCAATTCAACTCCAACTCAACGCTGTGCACACCCTTTGGTGCATTCCCTCCTCTGTCTGCCACTCCATCGCTAGTCTCCACCACCAGGCTCCCAATCCTCCTAGTGACCTGTCTCAACAAAGCCTAATTAATTTTCTCAGCAGTCTAAAACATTGCATCTTCTTCCAAATATATTCACTTACTCGAATGTGCAGGTATGTCCATGGTCAGGTGTAGTTATTAAAGGGGGATCAGGATCAAATTGAAAATGTTAAATTACAAGGTGAGAGTGTAGAATGGTGTGCAGTCTGCCCTTAACATGAAGATACGACGGCCCTCATTAACATGTTCCATGTAGGTGATCCAAGTATTCTATGAACATGTCTAACGTTTGTCCTCGGAAGTATTTCATTATAAAAAATAACATCACATTCCTATCTGCAGAATAAAAAAAAATTCACACGGCACATGATGGGTAACATTCTGAGATAACCTCACGCATGATGACGTCATTGGATCGCAAACGGGGAGGTGCCTTGTCAGCGAGGCCAGATGGAAAGTGAAGCCTTTTGGCACTAGCTGCCTCCAACTCTATGGTGACTTTTTAATCAATTTGGCCAACATCCTTCAAGACGAGTCCCTAATAGCAGCGAAACTTTATAATAAACTCCTGCTCACATTGATTTGTGCCCCCAGTTGGATAATTTTAACATCATCAACGGATTGTGTTGTCATCGATGCACAAGCATCAAACGAAGTCAAACCTTTGCCACTAGCACTGCCATTTAACTGAAACACACACAGAGTAGCCTGGCAGTGGATCTGAAAATTTACTAATGCCTGGAACATCGCCCTGTTCTAAGCAACACGCTTTGTGCCTGTGTCGGTGTAGGAAGCGAAAGAAACCGAGAAGTGGCAAGGCAGCAAAAAGGCGACTGAATACGTGCTGGAGCTGGTTGGCGTGAAAATACATGTCAAACAATTCTGGATGGTGCTGTGGAATCTCCGTGAAACCTACCCACAATTGAAGGACATTTTTGAGCAATTCTAACTGGGGTGCAGGAAAAATGTGGTGCAGTAGTTAGAGCACATCGTTACCCATGGAATTTTAAACCCAATGTTTAAATATTTTTTCCCTCACACTACCTGTCTGTGGAATACCCCACCATCTTCTTTTTACTCAAATTCTTGTAGAAACCGTTACCAATATGTAGTGACATCGGGTATGTCACTGTATGATGCTGGCCCAGAAGGGCCGTCCCATGCGATGTTCCTACATCATGGACCGTGTGGGTGGCTGTGTGAGGCCGGTTCTAGCAGAGCATGGCGTGCGATGCACCGTTATGGCGTACACCCCATAGGTGGGTGTAGTACCAGCCCTAGCGGGGCTTGGTGAGCGCTGGGATAGCGCAGACACCACGCAAAAATCACAAGGTGGAGCGGGAGAATGTCGGGACAGGGTTGCCCTGGGTCACGGCACTCTGGTTGACCGCGTAGACACGTGATCCGGAGTGTCCACAGAGAGGGTCCCAGATGGGGGGGCTTAAGGGTGATCACGTGTTTGGGGAGAGCTCTCGAGGGGGATTAAGAGCGAGCTAGAATGCTCGCAAAGGTAGATGGGCCGAGGGCGGAGCCGGCCCTGACCCGGGAGGATATAAGGTGGGTCCCTCGGAGGGACTGGGGTCGCTGCATTCTACAAGCTGGAAGCTCTACATCCTACAAGGCTTCAACACGTGGTCGGGGGCCCGAGTGAGGGTCCGACCCTTCGTAGCTGTAACTCCTATGTATAGTGTAGTTGCCTGGGTGGTCACCACCCTAGGCTGTATCTGGTAAAGGGGCAGTTACCCCTTTGTGTATACGTGTTACAGATAAATGTGGTGCCTCTATGGAACAAGGTCTGCGACTCAGGTGGACTCACTGCAAATCCATCATGAGACCTGATCTACGTAGTGTGTGGGCGACAGTGCCGAAGGTTGACGCGTCCAGCCTTGCTAGAAGACTGTGCCGTGAGCACAACTTTCTGGATACCTTAAGCTGTTGAAGGAATGCCAGACTCCTCTCCAACATAACTCCAAGGAAGAAAGGCTCTGCATCATACATTAGCAACCGGGCATTCAGATGCAGTTTGAGCTCGTAGTTGTCTTCAACGTTGTGTAGGTGAAACACACTGGAACTGTCTTGCTTGTGCTTGGCCGACGTGTCAATTTCTTGCAGTACTGTAGTCTGCTACCATGGCCAGGTGACTAATCAAGGTACATTCAAGGCTGCCAAAATCACAGGCTTGGGTTGTGATGCAGATGTAATCCACGTACATAAATCGTCATAACTTTGCAGAGGTAATCGATTATTTTGCATTGGCAAACTGCTGACCTTGTTGGTGGACACTCAGAAGCAGCCATCTTGAGAGGCTCAATGCTGCCCACTTCTGACCTTAGCAGGGCTGGGGACAATATTCTTTGGGTCTTTGGGTGAAGTCACGTAGATAGGTTAAAAAGAAAAATAACTAAAAACTACAACGTTTTGTCATTGCAACACAAGCGACACAAAGAATATGGATTCCTGCAGTCACGAAAGCTTTAAGTCAAGATTTGACTGGGGATAAGTTGAGCAGAAGTAATTTAGTACACTTGTCATGCACACATCACGGCTATCACAAAGGCACTAAGTTTCACAGATACAGGTTGCAATATTTTCACAGCAGGGGGTGATGTTACTGTGTAATTTTTTGGTAATTTTTTGGTAATTTTTAGACTTGGAATGTGAACAATACAGCCGGCACAGAGTGATCTGCTCCTGATTGATACCAGGGGATCTTTAATGTCCAGGGAAGCGGACGGCACAGAGTCGTATTTATGGTTTATAAACACTGCAGCTATAATGCTGGCAGGTCGCCCGGCTCAATCTGCAATTCTCTAACAAGGCCATGAACCGCGACTGCTGGGCCACATCACTGCCTGCTGGCAGTTCATCGCAGCTACATTGGGTAAATGAAGTTGCTGTCAAAATGTTACTGTTGTTGTGCAATGGTTCGTACACTAGACTTGCAATCCAAGGGGCATGGGTTCTATTCCATTCCTAGGTAAAATGGTAGCTTCAATTATCAGCAGTATAAACCAGGTGCACCACAGTCGATCAGCAAGTCGCGTGCAGCGGGATTAATATGGAAGAGTTTGTGAACAATGCACCCAAGTTGGAACTCTGAATATTTCCCTCGTGAGGGTTTTTTGACAATACATTGCAGAGCTGAAAATTACCTATTATTGTGGTAGGGCCCTTGAAATTCCCTCACTTCTACAGTCGACCCTTCCACATCGCGGGGGTTAGGGGCGCAGGCCCCCCGCGATCTAGAAAAAAACACGTAAAATGTGTTGGTCCCCCTGGTGAGTGGAGCGAGCACCTCCTGCCGGGGGGTTTAAGATATCTCTACATATCCAGCCTTTGCGTGTCGTCTACTGGCTTTTGCGTTCTTTTCGCAAACTTAAACTTTTACAAAATATTCCTTTAAAAAAATGTGGGTATATTTATGGAATTAAAAGATCAAATGCATTAATATTATACAGTACTGTACATATGTTTTATGCATTTATGAGTTACTAAACTTTTTGTGTGTCGTCTGCTGTTCTTCGCGTGTCGTCTGTGGCCTTCGCAAAACTCCCCAAAATTTCCCATAAACTGTTCTTATGCCGACCCCGCGATATATCGAAAACTTGATGGGAAAAGTCGCGATGCAGAAAGGTCGATTGTATTACATTGTCCTCGAATTACATGACACAATGGCTGGCTCGTTTCTAATGACGTCAGGGATATTCTTAGTTTTTTCGGTAAAGTCACGTTGAAGAGAAACAACAAAATATATATAAAACAATAAAAAATTCTCACGACGTTTCGACCATAACTCAAACGGTCATCATCAGGTGTGTCGGTTTGCATAAATTTATTTTGAAAACGGCATATTTATTTATTTATATTTAAAAAATAACGTTTGCGTCACGCGCAACGATTGGCTGTTTGCCAGGACTAGTCCATCTATTTTTTGAAAAGAGGAGGGGGGAGACGAAATTTGTTTTTATGTATGCTGTCTGAAAGCCACTGTAAGCGTGAACAATCAATCAAGAACTGAAATGATTTATCAAATCTTTCCAATGATTGCTAAGATAGAATCCATCTTCTCGGTTGAAATTGTCTCTGTGTTTGTATATGTGGATAGCCTCATGAACGAATCTCTCATGGAAGCCAGATGGCTTACAAAGGACCTCCGTCTTGGAAAAGTCAATGGCATGTGAGCCTACTGAATTAGAACAATGATCTGCTACGGCCGAGGTGTTGGTCCTACCGTGTTTAAGGTCTGCTTTATGTTCACGAATGCGGTCCGAGATATGGCGTTTGGTTTCTCCAATGTAACTACTACCACAGAGGCAACTTAGTTTGTAGACACCAGGGTATTGTATGTCCGGAATCACATCTTTTACAGACGGAACCAGATCACGGATTTTATGTAATGTGTTGAAACGGACCTGGATCTTGTGTTTATTCAAGATTTTGGAGATCTTTTTTGTGATCCCAGCAATGTAGGGTAAAGTGATGGTTTTGAAAGGCTCCTCAAGAGGGTTCTTCTTCATGGTTTGAGTGATAGCTTTGCGGATTGTATAGTCGGAGTAACCATTAGCCCTAAGAGCTTGGTGTACGTGCTTGAGTTCACTGCTTATGTGTTCCTGGTCGGATATGCATTGGGCTCTATGATACAGAGTCTTGATGAGAGAATTCTTCTGTGATGGATGGTGGTGGGAATCCGGTTTCAGATAAGCATCCGTATGGGTAGCTTTCCTGTAGACAGAGTGGCTCATTGAACCATCAGGTCTCTTTTTAATTAGGACATCCAAAAAAGGTATCTTGCCATCTATTTCGACTTCCATGGTAAATCTGATAGCTGGGTGTATGGAATTGATGTGGTCGAAGAATTGGTCTAGAGCAGGCCG
Organism: Petromyzon marinus; assembly: GCF_048934315.1. Lineage (NCBI taxonomy): Eukaryota > Metazoa > Chordata > Hyperoartia > Petromyzontiformes > Petromyzontidae > Petromyzon > Petromyzon marinus. The sequence goes on along the minus strand of NC_133748.1, from coordinate 5,246,870 downwards.
GCCATGTGGCCAGATGACAAAAGTGTCATCCACGTACCTCTTCCATAAGGTTGGGCGCAGAGTGGCAGTCTGGATGGCGTCAGTCTCAAATTTCTCCATGAAAATGTTAGCTATAACTGGAGAAAGGGGGGAGCCCATTGGGGTGCCCTCAGTTTGTTTGTAGAAAGTTCCATTCCAAGTGAAGTATGTATTGGTTAAACAGTGTCTCACCAGGGGGGGTACCTCAGTGTTTAGTCCTTGATGAACCAAGTCTTCAATGATTGCAATGGTGTCAGGTACAGGAACCTTGGTGAATAAGGAAACTACATCAAAACTGACAAGCAGGTCGTCTGGGGACAGGGAAATACCCTTGATTGTTGATACCAGGTGAGTAGAATTTTGTACCGCAGAGGTGGTCTTTCCAGTGAAAGGACGCAGGATTTCAGACAAAAAACGAGCTAGTTTGTAGGTGGGGGAGCTGATAGTAGAGACTATGGGACGAAGAGGTGTATCAACTTTATGTATTTTTGGTAAACCGTATAATCTTGGTGGCCTGGCAGCAGAAGGTTTCAACGAAAACTGTTTAGATTGATCAATTAATGCGGTTGAATCAGAAATTATTTTGTTGGTTTGTGTGACGAGGCTGTTGGTGGGATCTCTTTTTTATTTTTGTATAACTACCATCGTCGAGTAATTCTTTAATTTTGTTGTTGTATTCTATTTTATCCATGATGACAGTAGCATTGCCTTTGTCAGCTGAGAGAACTACAATATCATTCCTCTTTTTTAATTTATATAATTCAAAACGCTCATCTTTGCTGAGGTTGCTAGCTGGCATCTTAGCGTTTTTGAGGGTTGCAGCGATTTCAGATCTTGCTACGTCTGCAGCGATGTGACCCAGGCCCCTGAGAGCAACGTCTACTTGGGCAATTATATCATTAACTGGTATGTGTTTAGGTGTGACTGCAAAGTTTAGACCTTTAGCTAAAACGGATTTCAGACCATCGGAAATAGAACTGTTACTGCGATTAATTACGACTTTATTAACGTCTAACTTTTTGGTGTGTGGGTCCGGTCTTTTGTTAAAGAGGAGGTTAAATTTGGAAATCAGGTTTTCCTTACATTTGGTCGACATAGTAGCAGCTGAAGAGGCAGTCATATTGTCTACATGTTCCCAATCCGATGTGGACATTATTGCCGTCAATGATAAGTGTGATTTGTAGAGTGTCTTGTCTAACTGATCTAGTTCTGTGCGTATAAGTCTGATTTTTTCTGAGATAAGAGCTAAGCTAGTTTTGAAAAGAATTCGTTTCGCATTAGAAGAAGTTACAGTAGCAGAGGTGAGTGTAAATGCGATTGGTATTACCCCAGAGTCGCGGCATCTCTTCAGGAAGGTGAGAGACTCGATCAGCTGAGCTTTCTTATCCCGGAGTTTGTTGAAGGATCTTAAAGTTATGTGAAAACCCTCCCCGTAGAGGCGATTAAATTTTGATTTAAAGCTTTCGTGACTGCAGTAATTCATATTCTTAGTTTTTTCGGTAAAGTCACGTTGAAGAGAAACAACAAAATATATATAAAACAATAAAAAATTCTCACGACGTTTCGACCATAACTCAAACGGTCATCATCAGGTGTGTCGGTTTGCATAAATTTATTTAGAAAACGGCATATTTATTTATTTATATATAAAAAAATAACGTTTGCGTCACGCGCAACGATTGGCTGTTTGCCAGGACTAGTCCATCTATTTTTTGAAAAGAGGAGGGGGGAGACGAAATTTGTTTTTATGTATGCTGTCTGAAAGCCACTGTAAGCGTGAACAATCAATCAAGAACTGAAATGATTTATCAAATCTTTCCAATGATTGCTAAGATAGAATCCATCTTCTCGGTTGAAATTGTCTCTGTGTTTGTATATGTGGATAGCCTCATGAACGAATCTCTCATGGAAGCCAGATGGCTTACAAAGGACCTCCGTCTTGGAAAAGTCAATGGCATGTGAGCCTACTGAATTAGAACAATGATCTGCTACGGCCGAGGTGTTGGTCCTACCGTGTTTAAGGTCTGCTTTATGTTCACGAATGCGGTCCGAGATATGGCGTTTGGTTTCTCCAATGTAACTACTACCACAGAGGCAACTTAGTTTGTAGACACCAGGGTATTGTATGTCCGGAATCACATCTTTTACAGACGGAACCAGATCACGGATTTTATGTAATGTGTTGAAACGGACCTGGATCTTGTGTTTATTCAAGATTTTGGAGATCTTTTTTGTGATCCCAGCAATGTAGGGTAAAGTGATGGTTTTGAAAGGCTCCTCAAGAGGGTTCTTCTTCATGGTTTGAGTGATAGCTTTGCGGATTGTATAGTCGGAGTAACCATTAGCCCTAAGAGCTTGGTGTACGTGCTTGAGTTCACTGCTTATATGTTCCTGGTCGGATATGCATTGGGCTCTATGATACAGAGTCTTGATGAGAGAATTCTTCTGTGATGGATGGTGGTGGGAATCCGGTTTCAGATAAGCATCCGTATGGGTAGCTTTCCTGTAGACAGAGTGGCTCATTGAACCATCAGGTCTCTTTTTAATTAGGACATCCAAAAAAGGTATCTTGCCATCTATTTCGACTTCCATGGTAAATCTGATAGCTGGGTGTATGGAATTGATGTGGTCGAAGAATTGGTCTAGAGCAGGCCGGCCATGTGGCCAGATGACAAAAGTGTCATCCACGTACCTCTTCCATAAGGTTGGGCGCAGAGTGGCAGTCTGGATGGCGTCAGTCTCAAATTTCTCCATGAAAATGTTAGCTATAACTGGAGAAAGGGGGGAGCCCATTGGGGTGCCCTCAGTTTGTTTGTAGAAAGTTCCATTCCAAGTGAAGTATGTATTGGTTAAACAGTGTCTCACCAGGGGGGGTACCTCAGTGTTTAGTCCTTGATGAACCAAGTCTTCAATGATTGCAATGGTGTCAGGTACAGGAACCTTGGTGAATAAGGAAACTACATCAAAACTGACAAGCAGGTCGTCTGGGGACAGGGAAATACCCTTGATTGTTGATACCAGGTGAGTAGAATTTTGTACCGCAGAGGTGGTCTTTCCAGTGAAAGGACGCAGGATTTCAGACAAAAAACGAGCTAGTTTGTAGGTGGGGGAGCTGATAGTAGAGACTATGGGACGAAGAGGTGTATCAACTTTATGTATTTTTGGTAATCCGTATAATCTTGGTGGCCTGGCAGCAGAAGGTTTCAACGAAAACTGTTTAGATTGATCAATTAATGCGGTTGAATCAGAAATTATTTTGTTGGTTTGTGTGACGAGGCTGTTGGTGGGATCTCTTTTTATTTTTGTATAACTACCATCGTCGAGTAATTCTTTAATTTTGTTGTTGTATTCTATTTTATCCATGATGACAGTAGCATTGCCTTTGTCAGCTGAGAGAACTACAATATCATTCCTCTTTTTTAATTTATATAATTCAAAACGCTCATCTTTGCTGAGGTTGCTAGCTGGCATCTTAGCGTTTTTGAGGGTTGCAGCGATTTCAGATCTTGCTACGTCTGCAGCGATGTGACCCAGGCCCCTGAGAGCAACGTCTACTTGGGCAATTATATCATTAACTGGTATGTGTTTAGGTGTGACTGCAAAGTTTAGACCTTTAGCTAAAACGGATTTCAGACCATCGGAAATAGAACTGTTACTGCGATTAATTACGACTTTATTAACGTCTAACTTTTTGGTGTGTGGGTCCGGTCTTTTGTTAAAGAGGAGGTTAAATTTGGAAATCAGGTTTTCCTTACATTTGGTCGACATAGTAGCAGCTGAAGAGGCAGTCATATTGTCTACATGTTCCCAATCCGATGTGGACATTATTGCCGTCAATGATAAGTGTGATTTGTAGAGTGTCTTGTCTAACTGATCTAGTTCTGTGCGTATAAGTCTGATTTTTTCTGAGATAAGAGCTAAGCTAGTTTTGAAAATAATTCGTTTCGCATTAGAAGAAGTTACAGTAGCAGAGGTGAGTGTAAATGCGATTGGTATTACCCCAGAGTCGCGGCATCTCTTCAGGAAGGTGAGAGACTCGATCAGCTGAGCTTTCTTATCCCGGAGTTTGTTGAAGGATCTTAAAGTTATGTGAAAACCCTCCCCGTAGAGGCGATTAAATTTTGATTTAAAGCTTTCGTGACTGCAGTAATTCATATTCTTAGTTTTTTCGGTAAAGTCACGTTGAAGAGAAACAACAAAATATATATAAAACAATAAAAAATTCTCACGACGTTTCGACCATAACTCAAACGGTCATCATCAGGTGTGTCGGTTTGCATAAATTTATTTTGAAAACGGCATATTTATTTATTTATATATAAAAAAATAACGTTTGCGTCACGCGCAACGATTGGCTGTTTGCCAGGACTAGTCCATCTATTTTTTGAAAAGAGGAGGGGGGAGACGAAATTTGTTTTTATGTATGCTGTCTGAAAGCCACTGTAAGCGTGAACAATCAATCAAGAACTGAAATGATTTATCAAATCTTTCCAATGATTGCTAAGATAGAATCCATCTTCTCGGTTGAAATTGTCTCTGTGTTTGTATATGTGGATAGCCTCATGAACGAATCTCTCATGGAAGCCAGATGGCTTACAAAGGACCTCCGTCTTGGAAAAGTCAATGGCATGTGAGCCTACTGAATTAGAACAATGATCTGCTACGGCCGAGGTGTTGGTCCTACCGTGTTTAAGGTCTGCTTTATGTTCACGAATGCGGTCCGAGATATGGCGTTTGGTTTCTCCAATGTAACTACTACCACAGAGGCAACTTAGTTTGTAGACACCAGGGTATTGTATGTCCGGAATCACATCTTTTACAGACGGAACCAGATCACGGATTTTATGTAATGTGTTGAAACGGACCTGGATCTTGTGTTTATTCAAGATTTTGGAGATCTTTTTTGTGATCCCAGCAATGTAGGGTAAAGTGATGGTTTTGAAAGGCTCCTCAAGAGGGTTCTTCTTCATGGTTTGAGTGATAGCTTTGCGGATTGTATAGTCGGAGTAACCATTAGCCCTAAGAGCTTGGTGTACGTGCTTGAGTTCACTGCTTATGTGTTCCTGGTCGGATATGCATTGGGCTCTATGATACAGAGTCTTGATGAGAGAATTCTTCTGTGATGGATGGTGGTGGGAATCCGGTTTCAGATAAGCATCCGTATGGGTAGCTTTCCTGTAGACAGAGTGGCTCATTGAACCATCAGGTCTCTTTTTAATTAGGACATCCAAAAAAGGTATCTTGCCATCTATTTCGACTTCCATGGTAAATCTGATAGCTGGGTGTATGGAATTGATGTGGTCGAAGAATTGGTCTAGAGCAGGCCGGCCATGTGGCCAGATGACAAAAGTGTCATCCACGTACCTCTTCCATAAGGTTGGGCGCAGAGTGGCAGTCTGGATGGCGTCAGTCTCAAATTTCTCCATGAAAATGTTAGCTATAACTGGAGAAAGGGGGGAGCCCATTGGGGTGCCCTCAGTTTGTTTGTAGAAAGTTCCATTCCAAGTGAAGTATGTATTGGTTAAACAGTGTCTCACCAGGGGGGGTACCTCAGTGTTTAGTCCTTGATGAACCAAGTCTTCAATGATTGCAATGGTGTCAGGTACAGGAACCTTGGTGAATAAGGAAACTACATCAAAACTGACAAGCAGGTCGTCTGGGGACAGGGAAATACCCTTGATTGTTGATACCAGGTGAGTAGAATTTTGTACCGCAGAGGTGGTCTTTCCAGTGAAAGGACGCAGGATTTCAGACAAAAAACGAGCTAGTTTGTAGGTGGGGGAGCTGATAGTAGAGACTATGGGACGAAGAGGTGTATCAACTTTATGTATTTTTGGTAAGCCGTATAATCTTGGTGGCCTGGCAGCAGAAGGTTTCAACGAAAACTGTTTAGATTGATCAATTAATGCGGTTGAATCAGAAATTATTTTGTTGGTTTGTGTGACGAGGCTGTTGGTGGGATCTCTTTTTTATTTTTGTATAACTACCATCGTCGAGTAATTCTTTAATTTTGTTGTTGTATTCTATTTTATCCATGATGACAGTAGCATTGCCTTTGTCAGCTGAGAGAACTACAATATCATTCCTCTTTTTTAATTTATATAATTCAAAACGCTCATCTTTGCTGAGGTTGCTAGCTGGCATCTTAGCGTTTTTGAGGGTTGCAGCGATTTCAGATCTTGCTACGTCTGCAGCGATGTGACCCAGGCCCCTGAGAGCAACGTCTACTTGGGCAATTATATCATTAACTGGTATGTGTTTAGGTGTGACTGCAAAGTTTAGACCTTTAGCTAAAACGGATTTCAGACCATCGGAAATAGAACTGTTACTGCGATTAATTACGACTTTATTAACGTCTAACTTTTTGGTGTGTGGGTCCGGTCTTTTGTTAAAGAGGAGGTTAAATTTGGAAATCAGGTTTTCCTTACATTTGGTCGACATAGTAGCAGCTGAAGAGGCAGTCATATTGTCTACATGTTCCCAATCCGATGTGGACATTATTGCCGTCAATGATAAGTGTGATTTGTAGAGTGTCTTGTCTAACTGATCTAGTTCTGTGCGTATACGTCTGATTTTTTCTGAGATAAGAGCTAAGCTAGTTTTGAAAAGAATTCGTTTCGCATTAGAAGAAGTTACAGTAGCAGAGGTGAGTGTAAATGCGATTGGTATTACCCCAGAGTCGCGGCATCTCTTCAGGAAGGTGAGAGACTCGATCAGCTGAGCTTTCTTATCCCGGAGTTTGTTGAAGGATCTTAAAGTTATGTGAAAACCCTCCCCGTAGAGGCGATTAAATTTTGATTTAAAGATAAATTTATGCAAACCGACACACCTGATGATGACCGTTTGAGTTATGGTCGAAACGTCGTGAGAATTTTTTATTGTTTTATATATATTTTGTTGTTTCTCTTCAACGTGACTTTACCGAAAAAACTAAGAATATGAATTACTGCAGTCACGAAAGCTTTAAATCAAAATTTAATCGCCTCTACTTAGAGGGTTTTCACATAACTTTAAGATCCTTCAACAAACTCCGGGATAAGAAAGCTCAGCTGATCGAGTCTCTCACCTTCCTGAAGAGATGCCGCGACTCTGGGGTAATACCAATCGCATTTACACTCACCTCTGCTACTGTAACTTCTTCTAATGCGAAACGAATTCTTTTCAAAACTAGCTTAGCTCTTATCTCAGAAAAAATCAGACTTATACGCACAGAACTAGATCAGTTAGACAAGACACTCTACAAATCACACTTATCATTGACGGCAATAATGTCCACATCGGATTGGGAACATGTAGACAATATGACTGCCTCTTCAGCTGCTACTATGTCGACCAAATGTAAGGAAAACCTGATTTCCAAATTTAACCTCCTCTTTAACAAAAGACCGGACCCACACACCAAAAAGTTAGACGTTAATAAAGTCGTAATTAATCGCAGTAACAGTTCTATTTCCGATGGTCTGAAATCCGTTTTAGCTAAAGGTCTAAACTTTGCAGTCACACCTAAACACATACCAGTTAATGATATAATTGCCCAAGTAGACGTTGCTCTCAGGGGCCTGGGTCACATCGCTGCAGACGTAGCAAGATCTGAAATCGCTGCAACCCTCAAAAACGCTAAGATGCCAGCTAGCAACCTCAGCAAAGATGAGCGTTTTGAATTATATAAATTAAAAAAGAGGAATGATATTGTAGTTCTCTCAGCTGACAAAGGCAATGCTACTGTCATCATGGATAAAATAGAATACAACAACAAAATTAAAGAATTACTCGACGATGGTAGTTATACAAAAATAAAAAGAGATCCCACCAACAGCCTCGTCACACAAACCAACAAAATAATTTCTGATTCAACCGCATTAATTGATCAGTCTAAACAGTTTTCGTTGAAACCTTCTGCTGCCAGGCCACCAAGATTATACGGCTTACCAAAAATACATAAAGTTGATACACCTCTTCGTCCCATAGTCTCTACTATCAGCTCCCCCACCTACAAACTAGCTCGTTTTTTGTCTGAAATCCTGCGTCCTTTCACTGGAAAGACCACCTCTGCGGTACAAAATTCTACTCACCTGGTATCAACAATCAAGGGTATTTCCCTGTCCCCAGACGACCTGCTTGTCAGTTTTGATGTAGTTTCCTTATTCACCAAGGTTCCTGTACCTGACACCATTGCAATCATTGAAGACTTGGTTCATCAAGGACTAAACACTGAGGTACCCCCCCTGGTGAGACACTGTTTAACCAATACATACTTCACTTGGAATGGAACTTTCTACAAACAAACTGAGGGCACCCCAATGGGCTCCCCCCTTTCTCCAGTTATAGCTAACATTTTCATGGAGAAATTTGAGACTGACGCCATCCAGACTGCCACTCTGCGCCCAACCTTATGGAAGAGGTACGTGGATGACACTTTTGTCATCTGGCCACATGGCCGGCCTGCTCTAGACAAATTCTTCGACCACATCAATTCCATACACCCAGCCATCAGATTTACCATGGAAGTCGAAATAGATGGCAAGATACCTTTTTTGGATGTCCTAATTAAAAAGAGACCTGATGGTTCAATGAGCCACTCTGTCTACAGGAAAGCTACCCATACGGATGCTTATCTGAAACCGGATTCCCACCACCATCCATCACAGAAGAATTCTCTCATCAAGACTCTGTATCATAGAGCCCAATGCATATCCGACCAGGAACACATAAGCAGTGAACTCAAGCACGTACACCAAGCTCTTAGGGCTAATGGTTACTCCGACTATACAATCCGCAAAGCTATCACTCAAACCATGAAGAAGAACCCTCTTGAGGAGCCTTTCAAAACCATCACTTTACCCTACATTGCTGGGATCACAAAAAAGATCTCCAAAATCTTGAATAAACACAAGATCCAGGTCCGTTTCAACACATTACATAAAATCCGTGATCTGGTTCCGTCTGTAAAAGATGTGATTCCGGACATACAATACCCTGGTGTCTACAAACTAAGTTGCCTCTGTGGTAGTAGTTACATTGGAGAAACCAAACGCCATATCTCGGACCGCATTCGTGAACATAAAGCAGACCTTAAACACGGTAGGACCAACACCTCGGCCGTAGCAGATCATTGTTCTAATTCAGTAGGCTCACATGCCATTGACTTTTCCAAGACGGAGGTCCTTTGTAAGCCATCTGTCTTCCATGAGAGATTCGTTCATGAGGCTATCCACATATACAAACACAGAGACAATTTCAACCGAGAAGATGGATTCTATCTTAGCAATCATTGGAAAGATTTGATAAATCATTTCAGTTCTTGATTGATTGTTCACGCTTACAGTGGCTTTCAGACAGCATACATAAAAACAAATTTCGTCTCCCCCCTCCTCTTTTCAAAAAATAGATGGACTAGTCCTGGCAAACAGCCAATCGTTGCGCGTGACGCAAACGTTATTTTTTAAATATATAAATAAATAAATATGCCGTTTTCAAAATAAATTTATGCAAACCGACACACCTGATGATGACCGTTTGAGTTATGGTCGAAACGTCGTGAGAATTTTTTATTGTTTTATATATATTTTGTTGTTTCTCTTCAACGTGACTTTACCGAAAAAACTAAGAATATGAATTACTGCAGTCACGAAAGCTTTAAATCAAAATTTAATCGCCTCTACGGGGAGGGTTTTCACATAACTTTAAGATCCTTCAACAAACTCCGGGATAAGAAAGCTCAGCTGATCGAGTCTCTCACCTTCCTGAAGAGATGCCGCGACTCTGGGGTAATACCAATCGCATTTACACTCACCTCTGCTACTGTAACTTCTTCTAATGCGAAACGAATTCTTTTCAAAACTAGCTTAGCTCTTATCTCAGAAAAAATCAGACTTATACGCACAGAACTAGATCAGTTAGACAAGACACTCTACAAATCACACTTATCATTGACGGCAATAATGTCCACATCGGATTGGGAACATGTAGACAATATGACTGCCTCTTCAGCTGCTACTATGTCGACCAAATGTAAGGAAAACCTGATTTCCAAATTTAACCTCCTCTTTAACAAAAGACCGGACCCACACACCAAAAAGTTAGACGTTAATAAAGTCGTAATTAATCGCAGTAACAGTTCTATTTCCGATGGTCTGAAATCCGTTTTAGCTAAAGGTCTAAACTTTGCAGTCACACCTAAACACATACCAGTTAATGATATAATTGCCCAAGTAGACGTTGCTCTCAGGGGCCTGGGTCACATCGCTGCAGACGTAGCAAGATCTGAAATCGCTGCAACCCTCAAAAACGCTAAGATGCCAGCTAGCAACCTCAGCAAAGATGAGCGTTTTGAATTATATAAATTAAAAAAGAGGAATGATATTGTAGTTCTCTCAGCTGACAAAGGCAATGCTACTGTCATCATGGATAAAATAGAATACAACAACAAAATTAAAGAATTACTCGACGATGGTAGTTATACAAAAATAAAAAGAGATCCCACCAACAGCCTCGTCACACAAACCAACAAAATAATTTCTGATTCAACCGCATTAATTGATCAGTCTAAACAGTTTTCGTTGAAACCTTCTGCTGCCAGGCCACCAAGATTATACGGCTTACCAAAAATACATAAAGTTGATACACCTCTTCGTCCCATAGTCTCTACTATCAGCTCCCCCACCTACAAACTAGCTCGTTTTTTGTCTGAAATCCTGCGTCCTTTCACTGGAAAGACCACCTCTGCGGTACAAAATTCTACTCACCTGGTATCAACAATCAAGGGTATTTCCCTGTCCCCAGACGACCTGCTTGTCAGTTTTGATGTAGTTTCCTTATTCACCAAGGTTCCTGTACCTGACACCATTGCAATCATTGAAGACTTGGTTCATCAAGGACTAAACACTGAGGTACCCCCCCTGGTGAGACACTGTTTAACCAATACATACTTCACTTGGAATGGAACTTTCTACAAACAAACTGAGGGCACCCCAATGGGCTCCCCCCTTTCTCCAGTTATAGCTAACATTTTCATGGAGAAATTTGAGACTGACGCCATCCAGACTGCCACTCTGCGCCCAACCTTATGGAAGAGGTACGTGGATGACACTTTTGTCATCTGGCCACATGGCCGGCCTGCTCTAGACCAATTCTTCGACCACATCAATTCCATACACCCAGCTATCAGATTTACCATGGAAGTCGAAATAGATGGCAAGATACCTTTTTTGGATGTCCTAATTAAAAAGAGACCTGATGGTTCAATGAGCCACTCTGTCTACAGGAAAGCTACCCATACGGATGCTTATCTGAAACCGGATTCCCACCACCATCCATCACAGAAGAATTCTCTCATCAAGACTCTGTATCATAGAGCCCAATGCATATCCGACCAGGAACACATAAGCAGTGAACTCAAGCACGTACACCAAGCTCTTAGGGCTAATGGTTACTCCGACTATACAATCCGCAAAGCTATCACTCAAACCATGAAGAAGAACCCTCTTGAGGAGCCTTTCAAAACCATCACTTTACCCTACATTGCTGGGATCACAAAAAAGATCTCCAAAATCTTGAATAAACACAAGATCCAGGTCCGTTTCAACACATTACATAAAATCCGTGATCTGGTTCCGTCTGTAAAAGATGTGATTCCGGACATACAATACCCTGGTGTCTACAAACTAAGTTGCCTCTGTGGTAGTAGTTACATTGGAGAAACCAAACGCCATATCTCGGACCGCATTCGTGAACATAAAGCAGACCTTAAACACGGTAGGACCAACACCTCGGCCGTAGCAGATCATTGTTCTAATTCAGTAGGCTCACATGCCATTGACTTTTCCAAGACGGAGGTCCTTTGTAAGCCATCTGGCTTCCATGAGAGATTCGTTCATGAGGCTATCCACATATACAAACACAGAGACAATTTCAACCGAGAAGATGGATTCTATCTTAGCAATCATTGGAAAGATTTGATAAATCATTTCAGTTCTTGATTGATTGTTCACGCTTACAGTGGCTTTCAGACAGCATACATAAAAACAAATTTCGTCTCCCCCCTCCTCTTTTCAAAAAATAGATGGACTAGTCCTGGCAAACAGCCAATCGTTGCACGTGACGCAAACGTTATTTTTTTATATATAAATAAATAAATATGCCGTTTTCAAAATAAATTTATGCAAACCGACACACCTGATGATGACCGTTTGAGTTATGGTCGAAACGTCGTGAGAATTTTTTATTGTTTTATATATATTTTGTTGTTTCTCTTCAACGTGACTTTACCGAAAAAACTAAGAATATGAATTACTGCAGTCACGAAAGCTTTAAATCAAAATTTAATCGCCTCTACGGGGAGGGTTTTCACATAACTTTAAGATCCTTCAACAAACTCCGGGATAAGAAAGCTCAGCTGATCGAGTCTCTCACCTTCCTGAAGAGATGCCGCGACTCTGGGGTAATACCAATCGCATTTACACTCACCTCTGCTACTGTAACTTCTTCTAATGCGAAACGAATTCTTTTCAAAACTAGCTTAGCTCTTATCTCAGAAAAAATCAGACTTATACGCACAGAACTAGATCAGTTAGACAAGACACTCTACAAATCACACTTATCATTGACGGCAATAATGTCCACATCGGATTGGGAACATGTAGACAATATGACTGCCTCTTCAGCTGCTACTATGTCGACCAAATGTAAGGAAAACCTGATTTCCAAATTTAACCTCCTCTTTAACAAAAGACCGGACCCACACACCAAAAAGTTAGACGTTAATAAAGTCGTAATTAATCGCAGTAACAGTTCTATTTCCGATGGTCTGAAATCCGTTTTAGCTAAAGGTCTAAACTTTGCAGTCACACCTAAACACATACCAGTTAATGATATAATTGCCCAAGTAGACGTTGCTCTCAGGGGCCTGGGTCACATCGCTGCAGACGTAGCAAGATCTGAAATCGCTGCAACCCTCAAAAACGCTAAGATGCCAGCTAGCAACCTCAGCAAAGATGAGCGTTTTGAATTATATAAATTAAAAAAGAGGAATGATATTGTAGTTCTCTCAGCTGACAAAGGCAATGCTACTGTCATCATGGATAAAATAGAATACAACAACAAAATAAAAGAATTACTCGACGATGGTAGTTATACAAAAATAAAAAGAGATCCCACCAACAGCCTCGTCACACAAACCAACAAAATAATTTCTGATTCAACCGCATTAATTGATCAGTCTAAACAGTTTTCGTTGAAACCTTCTGCTGCCAGGCCACCAAGATTATACGGCTTACCAAAAATACATAAAGTTGATACACCTCTTCGTCCCATAGTCTCTACTATCAGCTCCCCCACCTACAAACTAGCTCGTTTTTTGTCTGAAATCCTGCGTCCTTTCACTGGAAAGACCACCTCTGCGGTACAAAATTCTACTCACCTGGTATCAACAATCAAGGGTATTTCCCTGTCCCCAGACGACCTGCTTGTCAGTTTTGATGTAGTTTCCTTATTCACCAAGGTTCCTGTACCTGACACCATTGCAATCATTGAAGACTTGGTTCATCAAGGACTAAACACTGAGGTACCCCCCCTGGTGAGACACTGTTTAACCAATACATACTTCACTTGGAATGGAACTTTCTACAAACAAACTGAGGGCACTCCAATGGGCTCCCCCCTTTCTCCAGTTATAGCTAACATTTTCATGGAGAAATTTGAGACTGACGCCATCCAGACTGCCACTCTGCGCCCAACCTTATGGAAGAGGTACGTGGATGACACTTTTGTCATCTGGCCACATGGCCGGCCTGCTCTAGACCAATTCTTCGACCACATCAATTCCATACACCCAGCTATCAGATTTACCATGGAAGTCGAAATAGATGGCAAGATACCTTTTTTGGATGTCCTAATTAAAAAGAGACCTGATGGTTCAATGAGCCACTCTGTCTACAGGAAAGCTACCCATACGGATGCTTATCTGAAACCGGATTCCCACCACCATCCATCACAGAAGAATTCTCTCATCAAGACTCTGTATCATAGAGCCCAATGCATATCCGACCAGGAACACATAAGCAGTGAACTCAAGCACGTACACCAAGCTCTTAGGGCTAATGGTTACTCCGACTATACAATCCGCAAAGCTATCACTCAAACCATGAAGAAGAACCCTCTTGAGGAGCCTTTCAAAACCATCACTTTACCCTACATTGCTGGGATCACAAAAAAGATCTCCAAAATCTTGAATAAACACAAGATCCAGGTCCGTTTCAACACATTACATAAAATCTGTGATCTGGTTCCGTCTGTAAAAGATGTGATTCCGGACATACAATACCCTGGTGTCTACAAACTAAGTTGCCTCTGTGGTAGTAGTTACATTGGAGAAACCAAACGCCATATCTCGGACCGCATTCGTGAACATAAAGCAGACCTTAAACACGGTAGGACCAACACCTCGGCCGTAGCAGATCATTGTTCTAATTCAGTAGGCTCACATGCCATTGACTTTTCCAAGACGGAGGTCCTTTGTAAGCCATCTGTCTTCCATGAGAGATTCGTTCATGAGGCTATCCACATATACAAACACAGAGACAATTTCAACCGAGAAGATGGATTCTATCTTAGCAATCATTGGAAAGATTTGATAAATCATTTCAGTTCTTGATTGATTGTTCACGCTTACAGTGGCTTTCAGACAGCATACATAAAAACAAATTTCGTCTCCCCCCTCCTCTTTTCAAAAAATAGATGGACTAGTCCTGGCAAACAGCCAATCGTTGCGCGTGACGCAAACGTTATATTTTTTTATATATAAATAAATAAATATGCCGTTTTCAAAATAAATTTATGCAAACCGACACACCTGATGATGACCGTTTGAGTTATGGTCGAAACGTCGTGAGAATTTTTTATTGTTTTATATATATTTTGTTGTTTCTCTTCAACGTGACTTTACCGAAAAAACTAAGAATATGAATTACTGCAGTCACGAAAGCTTTAAATCAAAATTTAATCGCCTCTACGGGGAGGGTTTTCACATAACTTTAAGATCCTTCAACAAACTCCGGGATAAGAAAGCTCAGCTGATCGAGTCTCTCACCTTCCTGAAGAGATGCCGCGACTCTGGGGTAATACCAATCGCATTTACACTCACCTCTGCTACTGTAACTTCTTCTAATGCGAAACGAATTCTTTTCAAAACTAGCTTAGCTCTTATCTCAGAAAAAATCAGACTTATACGCACAGAACTAGATCAGTTAGACAAGACACTCTACAAATCACACTTATCATTGACGGCAATAATGTCCACATCGGATTGGGAACATGTAGACAATATGACTGCCTCTTCAGCTGCTACTATGTCGACCAAATGTAAGGAAAACCTGATTTCCAAATTTAACCTCCTCTTTAACAAAAGACCGGACCCACACACCAAAAAGTTAGACGTTAATAAAGTCGTAATTAATCGCAGTAACAGTTCTATTTCCGATGGTCTGAAATCCGTTTTAGCTAAAGGTCTAAACTTTGCAGTCACACCTAAACACATACCAGTTAATGATATAATTGCCCAAGTAGACGTTGCTCTCAGGGGCCTGGGTCACATCGCTGCAGACGTAGCAAGATCTGAAATCGCTGCAACCCTCAAAAACGCTAAGATGCCAGCTAGCAACCTCAGCAAAGATGAGCGTTTTGAATTATATAAATTAAAAAAGAGGAATGATATTGTAGTTCTCTCAGCTGACAAAGGCAATGCTACTGTCATCATGGATAAAATAGAATACAACAACAAAATTAAAGAATTACTCGACGATGGTAGTTATACAAAAATAAAAAGAGATCCCACCAACAGCCTCGTCACACAAACCAACAAAATAATTTCTGATTCAACCGCATTAATTGATCAATCTAAACAGTTTTCGTTGAAACCTTCTGCTGCCAGGCCACCAAGATTATACGGCTTACCAAAAATACATAAAGTTGATACACCTCTTCGTCCCATAGTCTCTACTATCAGCTCCCCCAACTACAAACTAGCTCGTTTTTTGTCTGAAATCCTGCGTCCTTTCACTGGAAAGACCACCTCTGCGGTACAAAATTCTACTCACCTGGTATCAACAATCAAGGGTATTTCCCTGTCCCCAGACGACCTGCTTGTCAGTTTTGATGTAGTTTCCTTATTCACCAAGGTTCCTGTACCTGACACCATTGCAATCATTGAAGACTTGGTTCATCAAGGACTAAACACTGAGGTACCCCCCCTGGTGAGACACTGTTTAACCAATACATACTTCACTTGGAATGGAACTTTCTACAAACAAACTGAGGGCACCCCAATGGGCTCCCCCCTTTCTCCAGTTATAGCTAACATTTTCATGGAGAAATTTGAGACTGACGCCATCCAGACTGCCACTCTGCGCCCAACCTTATGGAAGAGGTACGTGGATGACACTTTTGTCATCTGGCCACATGGCCGGCCTGCTCTAGACCAATTCTTCGACCACATCAATTCCATACACCCAGCTATCAGATTTACCATGGAAGTCGAAATAGATGGCAAGATACCTTTTTTGGATGTCCTAATTAAAAAGAGACCTGATGGTTCAATGAGCCACTCTGTCTACAGGAAAGCTACCCATACGGATGCTTATCTGAAACCGGATTCCCACCACCATCCATCACAGAAGAATTCTCTCATCAAGACTCTGTATCATAGAGCCCAATGCATATCCGACCAGGAACACATAAGCAGTGAACTCAAGCACGTACACCAAGCTCTTAGGGCTAATGGTTACTCCGACTATACAATCCGCAAAGCTATCACTCAAACCATGAAGAAGAACCCTCTTGAGGAGCCTTTCAAAACCATCACTTTACCCTACATTGCTGGGATCACAAAAAAGATCTCCAAAATCTTGAATAAACACAAGATCCAGGTCCGTTTCAACACATTACATAAAATCCGTGATCTGGTTCCGTCTGTAAAAGATGTGATTCCGGACATACAATACCCTGGTGTCTACAAACTAAGTTGCCTCTGTGGTAGTAGTTACATTGGAGAAACCAAACGCCATATCTCGGACCGCATTCGTGAACATAAAGCAGACCTTAAACACGGTAGGACCAACACCTCGGCCGTAGCAGATCATTGTTCTAATTCAGTAGGCTCACATGCCATTGACTTTTCCAAGACGGAGGTCCTTTGTAAGCCATCTGGCTTCCATGAGAGATTCGTTCATGAGGCTATCCACATATACAAACACAGAGACAATTTCAACCGAGAAGATGGATTCTATCTTAGCAATCATTGGAAAGATTTGATAAATCATTTCAGTTCTTGATTGATTGTTCACGCTTACAGTGGCTTTCAGACAGCATACATAAAAACAAATTTCGTCTCCCCCCTCCTCTTTTCAAAAAATAGATGGACTAGTCCTGGCAAACAGCCAATCGTTGCGCGTGACGCAAACGTTATTTTTTTATATATAAATAAATAAATATGCCGTTTTCAAAATAAATTTATGCAAACCGACACACCTGATGATGACCGTTTGAGTTATGGTCGAAACGTCGTGAGAATTTTTTATTGTTTTATATATATTTTGTTGTTTCTCTTCAACGTGACTTTACCGAAAAAAACTAAGAATATGAATTACTGCAGTCACGAAAGCTTTAAATCAAAATTTAATCGCCTCTACGGGGAGGGTTTTCACATAACTTTAAGATCCTTCAACAAACTCCGGGATAAGAAAGCTCAGCTGATCGAGTCTCTCACCTTCCTGAAGAGATGCCGCGACTCTGGGGTAATACCAATCGCATTTACACTCACCTCTGCTACTGTAACTTCTTCTAATGCGAAACGAATTCTTTTCAAAACTAGCTTAGCTCTTATCTCAGAAAAAATCAGACTTATACGCACAGAACTAGATCAGTTAGACAAGACACTCTACAAATCACACTTATCATTGACGGCAATAATGTCCACATCGGATTGGGAACATGTAGACAATATGACTGCCTCTTCAGCTGCTACTATGTCGACCAAATGTAAGGAAAACCTGATTTCCAAATTTAACCTCCTCTTTAACAAAAGACCGGACCCACACACCAAAAAGTTAGACGTTAATAAAGTCGTAATTAATCGCAGTAACAGTTCTATTTCCGATGGTCTGAAATCCGTTTTAGCTAAAGGTCTAAACTTTGCAGTCACACCTAAACACATACCAGTTAATGATATAATTGCCCAAGTAGACGTTGCTCTCAGGGGCCTGGGTCACATCGCTGCAGACGTAGCAAGATCTGAAATCGCTGCAACCCTCAAAAACGCTAAGATGCCAGCTAGCAACCTCAGCAAAGATGAGCGTTTTGAATTATATAAATTAAAAAAGAGGAATGATATTGTAGTTCTCTCAGCTGACAAAGGCAATGCTACTGTCATCATGGATAAAATAGAATACAACAACAAAATTAAAGAATTACTCGACGATGGTAGTTATACAAAAATAAAAAGAGATCCCACCAACAGCCTCGTCACACAAACCAACAAAATAATTTCTGATTCAACCGCATTAATTGATCAATCTAAACAGTTTTCGTTGAAACCTTCTGCTGCCAGGCCACCAAGATTATACGGCTTACCAAAAATACATAAAGTTGATACACCTCTTCGTCCCATAGTCTCTACTATCAGCTCCCCCACCTACAAACTAGCTCGTTTTTTGTCTGAAATCCTGCGTCCTTTCACTGGAAAGACCACCTCTGCGGTACAAAATTCTACTCACCTGGTATCAACAATCAAGGGTATTTCCCTGTCCCCAGACGACCTGCTTGTCAGTTTTGATGTAGTTTCCTTATTCACCAAGGTTCCTGTACCTGACACCATTGCAATCATTGAAGACTTGGTTCATCAAGGACTAAACACTGAGGTACCCCCCCTGGTGAGACACTGTTTAACCAATACATACTTCACTTGGAATGGAACATTCTACAAACAAACTGAGGGCACCCCAATGGGCTCCCCCCTTTCTCCAGTTATAGCTAACATTTTCATGGAGAAATTTGAGACTGACGCCATCCAGACTGCCACTCTGCGCCCAACCTTATGGAAGAGGTACGTGGATGACACTTTTGTCATCTGGCCACATGGCCGGCCTGCTCTAGACCAATTCTTCGACCACATCAATTCCATACACCCAGCTATCAGATTTACCATGGAAGTCGAAATAGATGGCAAGATACCTTTTTTGGATGTCCTAATTAAAAAGAGACCTGATGGTTCAATGAGCCACTCTGTCTACAGGAAAGCTACCCATACGGATGCTTATCTGAAACCGGATTCCCACCACCATCCATCACAGAAGAATTCTCTCATCAAGACTCTGTATCATAGAGCCCAATGCATATCCGACCAGGAACACATAAGCAGTGAACTCAAGCACGTACACCAAGCTCTTAGGGCTAATGGTTACTCCGACTATACAATCCGCAAAGCTATCACTCAAACCATGAAGAAGAACCCTCTTGAGGAGCCTTTCAAAACCATCACTTTACCCTACATTGCTGGGATCACAAAAAAGATCTCCAAAATCTTGAATAAACACAAGATCCAGGTCCGTTTCAACACATTACATAAAATCCGTGATCTGGTTCCGTCTGTAAAAGATGTGATTCCGGACATACAATACCCTGGTGTCTACAAACTAAGTTGCCTCTGTGGTAGTAGTTACATTGGAGAAACCAAACGCCATATCTCGGACCACATTCGTGAACATAAAGCAGACCTTAAACACGGTAGGACCAACACCTCGGCCGTAGCAGATCATTGTTCTAATTCAGTAGGCTCACATGCCATTGACTTTTCCAAGACGGAGGTCCTTTGTAAGCCATCTGGCTTCCATGAGAGATTCGTTCATGAGGCTATCCACATATACAAACACAGAGACAATTTCAACCGAGAAGATGGATTCTATCTTAGCAATCATTGGAAAGATTTGATAAATCATTTCAGTTCTTGATTGATTGTTCACGCTTACAGTGGCTTTCAGACAGCATACATAAAAACAAATTTCGTCTCCCCCCTCCTCTTTTCAAAAAATAGATGGACTAGTCCTGGCAAACAGCCAATCGTTGCGCGTGACGCAAACGTTATTTTTTTATATATAAATAAATAAATATGCCGTTTTCAAAATAAATTTATGCAAACCGACACACCTGATGATGACCGTTTGAGTTATGGTCGAAACGTCGTGAGAATTTTTTATTGTTTTATATATATTTTGTTGTTTCTCTTCAACGTGACTTTACCGAAAAAACTAAGAATATGAATTACTGCAGTCACGAAAGCTTTAAATCAAAATTTAATCGCCTCTACGGGGAGGGTTTTCACATAACTTTAAGATCCTTCAACAAACTCCGGGATAAGAAAGCTCAGCTGATCGAGTCTCTCACCTTCCTGAAGAGATGCCGCGACTCTGGGGTAATACCAATCGCATTTACACTCACCTCTGCTACTGTAACTTCTTCTAATGCGAAACGAATTCTTTTCAAAACTAGCTTAGCTCTTATCTCAGAAAAAATCAGACTTATACGCACAGAACTAGATCAGTTAGACAAGACACTCTACAAATCACACTTATCATTGACGGCAATAATGTCCACATCGGATTGGGAACATGTAGACAATATGACTGCCTCTTCAGCTGCTACTATGTCGACCAAATGTAAGGAAAACCTGATTTCCAAATTTAACCTCCTCTTTAACAAAAGACCGGACCCACACACCAAAAAGTTAGACGTTAATAAAGTCGTAATTAATCGCAGTAACAGTTCTATTTCCGATGGTCTGAAATCCGTTTTAGCTAAAGGTCTAAACTTTGCAGTCACACCTAAACACATACCAGTTAATGATATAATTGCCCAAGTAGACGTTGCTCTCAGGGCCTGGGTCACATCGCTGCAGACGTAGCAAGATCTGAAATCGCTGCAACCCTCAAAAACGCTAAGATGCCAGCTAGCAACCTCAGCAAAGATGAGCGTTTTGAATTATATAAATTAAAAAAGAGGAATGATATTGTAGTTCTCTCAGCTGACAAAGGCAATGCTACTGTCATCATGGATAAAATAGAATACAACAACAAAATTAAAGAATTACTCGACGATGGTAGTTATACAAAAATAAAAAGAGATCCCACCAACAGCCTCGTCACACAAACCAACAAAATAATTTCTGATTCAACCGCATTAATTGATCAATCTAAACAGTTTTCGTTGAAACCTTCTGCTGCCAGGCCACCAAGATTATACGGCTTACCAAAAATACATAAAGTTGATACACCTCTTCATCCCATAGTCTCTACTATCAGCTCCCCCACCTACAAACTAGCTCGTTTTTTGTCTGAAATCCTGCGTCCTTTCACTGGAAAGACCACCTCTGCGGTACAAAATTCTACTCACCTGGTATCAACAATCAAGGGTATTTCCCTGTCCCCAGACGACCTGCTTGTCAGTTTTGATGTAGTTTCCTTATTCACCAAGGTTCCTGTACCTGACACCATTGCAATCATTGAAGACTTGGTTCATCAAGGACTAAACACTGAGGTACCCCCCCTGGTGAGACACTGTTTAACCAATACATACTTCACTTGGAATGGAACTTTCTACAAACAAACTGAGGGCACCCCAATGGGCTCCCCCCTTTCTCCAGTTATAGCTAACATTTTCATGGAGAAATTTGAGACTGACGCCATCCAGACTGCCACTCTGCGCCCAACCTTATGGAAGAGGTACGTGGATGACACTTTTGTCATCTGGCCACATGGCCGGCCTGCTCTAGACCAATTCTTCGACCACATCAATTCCATACACCCAGCTATCAGATTTACCATGGAAGTCGAAATAGATGGCAAGATACCTTTTTTGGATGTCCTAATTAAAAAGAGACCTGATGGTTCAATGAGCCACTCTGTCTACAGGAAAGCTACCCATACGGATGCTTATCTGAAACCGGATTCCCACCACCATCCATCACAGAAGAATTCTCTCATCAAGACTCTGTATCATAGAGCCCAATGCATATCCGACCAGGAACACATAAGCAGTGAACTCAAGCACGTACACCAAGCTCTTAGGGCTAATGGTTACTCCGACTATACAATCCGCAAAGCTATCACTCAAACCATGAAGAAGAACCCTCTTGAGGAGCCTTTCAAAACCATCACTTTACCCTACATTGCTGGGATCACAAAAAAGATCTCCAAAATCTTGAATAAACACAAGATCCAGGTCCGTTTCAACACATTACATAAAATCCGTGATCTGGTTCCGTCTGTAAAAGATGTGATTCCGGACATACAATACCCTGGTGTCTACAAACTAAGTTGCCTCTGTGGTAGTAGTTACATTGGAGAAACCAAACGCCATATCTCGGACCGCATTCGTGAACATAAAGCAGACCTTAAACACGGTAGGACCAACACCTCGGCCGTAGCAGATCATTGTTCTAATTCAGTAGGCTCACATGCCATTGACTTTTCCAAGACGGAGGTTCTTTGTAAGCCATCTGGCTTCCATGAGAGATTCGTTCATGAGGCTATCCACATATACAAACACAGAGACAATTTCAACCGAGAAGATGGATTCTATCTTAGCAATCATTGGAAAGATTTGATAAATCATTTCAGTTCTTGATTGATTGTTCACGCTTACAGTGCCTTTCAGACAGCATACATAAAAACAAATTTCGTCTCCCCCCTCCTCTTTTCAAAAAATAGATGGACTAGTCCTGGCAAACTGCCATAGTTGCGCGTGACGCAAACGTTATTTTTTTATATAAATATAAATGAATAAATATGCCGTTTTCAAAATAAATTTATGCAAACCGACACACCTGATGATGACCGTTTGAGTTATGGTCGAAACGTCGTGAGAATTTGTTATTGTTTTATATATATTTTGTTATTTTGTTGTTTCTCTTCAACGTGACTTTACCGAAAAAACTAAGAATAAGATGGATTCTATCTTAGCAATCATTGGAAAGATTTGATAAATCATTTCAGTTCTTGATTGATTGTTCACGCTTACAGTGGCTTTCAGACAGCATACATAAAAACAAATTTCGTCTCCCCCCTCCTCTTTTCAAAAAATAGATGGACTAGTCCTGGCAAACAGCCAATCGTTGCGCGTGACGCAAACGTTTTTTTATATAAATAAATAAATAAATATGCCGTTTTAAAAATAAATTTATGCAAACCGACACACCTGATGATGACCGTTTGAGTTATGGTCGAAACGTCGTGAGAATTTTTTTTATTGTTTTATATATATTTTGTTGTTTCTCTTCAACGTGACTTTACCGAAAAAACTAAGAATATGAATTACTGCAGTCACGAAAGCTTTAAATCAAGACGTCAGGGATCTTTGACGTCCACTCTGAATCAGACGAGGCGTAATATTGCATACACCCGCAGTGATAAACAGGACGGCCTGCCGGATGCAAACCGGCAACCTCAACAAGTGGTGAACGCGCTGCTGCTGGGCCCAGTCACCTTCACGATGATCCCCTGTGACGTCCTTTGATTGATGTTTACGTGGCCATTACGTTATGCCACATGCGACAAGCCAGTGTTCCTAACCCGTGCTTCAATCAGTAGGGAAAGCAAACTCAGACGAATATTTTACACATTTACCTTTTTAGTCTGAGAAACTCGATGTACATTGAAATTATGAAGGCAATTTACGCTAACGCAAATATTTTAATAAAGCTAGGTATTGAACAATAAAACTATTATGAGACCTTTGCCAGGAGCAAGATATAATATGTTTTTACCATTTTATCTGGCAACAAAACTGATACCTTTTTACAAGGGATCATGCTTGCATTAACCGCAACACTTGCGGTCAAAATGCAAACAAAAAGACAACACTGATAATGTATGCACTGTCCTTGCAATTGATTGGTACACACCCGAGACAGCTTTTCTTAGTACCCAGTCTCACATGGTGTTGGACCAGATGACGCCAAAAGGCGCACACCTCAAAGACAATGCGCTATCAGTACTGAGAGCTCGGGGTAAGCTTGTGTGCAAGTATGTCAACGAAGGATCTGACATAGCTATCTTGGGCCTCACAACAGATGGCACAGTGCATCATGAGGTTCAACAACTTTGAATTGGTAGACACATCAGCACCAATGAAACTATATTGAGAATCCCCAACTTCCCCATTCACGAGCGACATCCCACTGTGTTTTGTCTCAGCGTGCACCTTGAGAATGGGAAAAGAGTCTTCTTCATGGACACATGCACATACGCGAGCCCAAGTTCCACAACACACAACTCTCACTGCTTTCTTCCTTCACTGTAGGGATGATGCTTTGCTCAGACACTGCTTTATCATGAGGTACCCAAGTGCTATACATGGAATGTTGCGAGAAAAGTAGGTGCACCGCAATATTGGACAAAATGTGTCAAATTACCCACAAAAAAAAAACAGTGAAGCACTTGACCGTGTTTACACTTACATCCCAACAATTTTAAATGCTTGTACCTCAGACTGCTTCTACATGAGGCCAAACGGCCTAAGTCATTTGAAGAGCTGCGAATAGGTGATGGCACCATCTGTGATACTTACCAATATGCTTGCCAACTCCGAGGCCTGCTAGAGGATGATGAGCAATGGAACAGCACTTTGGACGAGGCAGCTGCAACTCTGTCACCAGCAATGGTGTGGAACCTATTTGCCATCATGCTGCACACATGTGCCGTGTATAATCCTCTGCAACTATGGCACGACCACAAGGAGAATCTGGCAGAGGACATTCTACACCAGGCACGTGCAAAATCCAAACCTGCTACATCACTACAATGATGCCATCTTCAATCAGGCTCTTATTATCATTGAAGATAAGTTCAGGATTTAGGTGGAGCTAGCCTCTAAACTGTTGCCCTTCCTGAACCAGAACAAAACAAAGATAATAATGTGCCACATAGCCTTTTGCGAGAACCCAACTAAAACAAGCAGCAGCTTACTGAATACATCGTACTGCATGAGCAAAGTCTGCTTCCAAGCCAAAGAGAAGGCTTCAACAAGATTATTATTGCTGTTTTCACGGCCAGTGGTGCCATTTTATTTCTGGCAAAACTTTATTTATAAATCATCTTTTGGCCAAAATCCGGCAGAGCAACATTATCTCCAATACAGTTGCATTATTATACATTGCTGTCACTATTGACAGGATTGAAGAACAGCTCAATCTGTCTTCAAATTGAACTTTAATTTGGATAACGCAGAGGCACCTACCTGCAACATTACCAGGACCACTGGCAAAGCCACAGTTTGCTGTAAGTCTGCTCAAAATGGGCAATGACAATGCAGATAGAAGTATCTCTATGACCAACATTGGCACAACAGTTGCAACACTTCAGTAACTTGTATAAGTTGTCTTTGGTGATGTTTCGCCACTTACATGACCACAACTGGCTATGCTAAAGAGGCATCCTCGCACCAAAAAATGACGCTGTCAATATCACTAACAACGACCTCCTTTCTGAATTACCAGGTATTTCTCATAC
The DNA here is from genome assembly GCF_048934315.1 of Petromyzon marinus. Classification (NCBI taxonomy): domain Eukaryota; kingdom Metazoa; phylum Chordata; class Hyperoartia; order Petromyzontiformes; family Petromyzontidae; genus Petromyzon; species Petromyzon marinus. Next base: position 5,221,302 of record NC_133748.1, on the reverse strand, counting down.
ATACAGGTCAATTGACACTGTACTGGACACTAATGAGGCAGCCAATTACACTACAGAATTTCTCAACTCTCTGCAACCACCTGGTGTGCCTCCACACAAACCCAACCTCAATATTGGCACACCCATCATGCTTCTTAGGAATCTAGACCCACCAACACTTTGCAATGGTACGCGATTTTCTGTGAAGAAAATGATGCCCCGTGTAATTGAATCGACCATCATGACTGACCATGCAGCAGGATTAATTCCACGCATTCCAGCCATTACCTCTGACCTGCTCTTTCAATTTAAACTCCTTCAATTTCCTGTCCAGCTCAGTTTTGCATTGAGCATCAACAAGGCACAGGGTCACTCACTCAAAGTTGTTAGCTTAAGCCTGCTAAGCCCATGTTTCTCTCATTCCAACTCTATGTTGGTCGCTCCAGAGTTGGCAATGCGAAAAAAATGCATATTGGCACTAGGTGACAATACATCCAATATTGTATATCCTGAAGCTCTCCAATGTTAACACATTTTAAAGCTGTCCTCATATCAAACAAACAAGTTATGTGACTGTATCACACAATAAAAACAACCGTAACAAAATACACGTTTACCGACTTCATTTGCAGCATTAAATTATTCTAAGACAACATGCCAAGACATTACTCTTACATTTGATTACTGAGACCCATGCGAAGCCGGATAACTTAGCTCGTTACTTATAATATTGAGTATATTGGCCTCATGCTCAGCTTGGCCTCAAGTTCAGCTTGATAATTCTTGGTACACGTTATTGAAGATCAAGGAGCATCGTGTGTTCAATGAGTGTTGTGAATGGATTCGTTTTATTAATGTGCATCACGCCTTTTTCAAGTGCGTACATCCATTTGTTTGCCTTTACCACAGCACACTGGTTCGGATACTCATTCTTCGTTGTGAAATATCTCTCATACTCTCCCCTAGGATCCATATATCCTTTATTCTTAACTTTGCCTTTCACGCACTTTGCATTCAACTGTTGTGTCGACGTTGTTTCATCAATTTATTTAAGGACACTCGTGTTGATAAGGGTGCATCTCGACAACAACGGTGATTTGTTATATTCAATCAACCAAAATTATTATAATTGCTGTCATGAACGTTACATAATCATCTGAATGGTAAATCTTGAAAGCGTGGTTTATAATACCGTAAGACAGCAAAGATGATCATCAGTTTCCAGGCTGTAGCAGATGGCCTCCCGTGTGTATGTCCACTCATGTGTCTGATTGTTCACTGCTGTGTATGTATGTAGCGGCATAGCACTGGCTGCTGGCAGAAAAGGAGATCTGAGGCGTACGGCAGTCCTCACGTCAGCAGTCCAGGATATACACAAGACAAGGATCTAGGGGAAAGGTCACAGAAGGGGCCCACCAGGAACCCGCTATTAGGCTACAGAAAGGGGGCGTGGCCGGGGCGGAGCCAGGCCACGCTGACAGTATAAGAGGGGCCCCTGTGGGGCACCTCGGGGCTGTTGTTGGAGTGAGATTCCTGTCGTGCTGCTGAAGTCCATCGTCGACATTCTTCTCTTCGTCTTCACCATTCTTCTCGTCGTCGTCTCTGTCTCTACCTTCTCGGGGCGCCGCTCGTCAGGCAGCCTACCAACTGCCCTGCCTGAGTAGCGTCGCCGACAATAGACGGACTACATATTAAGTTTGTTAACCCCGATGGTGCTCGTTAATAAAGAAGTGCTTCCAAGTCTTATCGTCTCCGAGTTATTCACTACATGTACACTCGTGTGTCTATGTACGCAAGTGTGTATGTGTGAAATATTTTCCATGTGTTTTCACGGTAATTACATTGAAGGTGAAGGGGTAACCAGCCCCTCGCACTCATCTCGAGACCGCGTGGGCGGCTGTGGTTACCATGCAAAACCGCTGAGGAGGTCGGGGGTTGTTTATATGGTACTTTACTCGTGGAAGGGAAATGCCAAACAACAGGGAGTGGCTCACCAAGAATGAAGGGGGTGTGGGAACGTGGCGGTAAGGTGTGTGGACCTGTAAGCCCCAGGCTACTGTGGGCTCGCATCCCCATCAACCGGAGGCGAGGAACGGTGGTTGCTCATGCCTCCACCGAAGGTAAACATCAGTGGAGGGATGCAGGAAAAGTCGATGAGTCAGATGCCTTCTATGACTTCCTGTATTAGACTCGCACTGTGTTTGTATGTAGGCATGTTATATGTATGTATGTGTAGAGAATCCACCGTTCTAAGGCAGAGGGGCCACACTATACTTTATTTATTGTGAGGTGCACGTTGCACGCATCCACCCTACTCCGTTTCCCTATCCGCCACACCTCTTCAAGTGATGTCCCCCCCCCTCTCTCTGGGCGTTCTCTCTTTTTCTCTTCCCGCCGTCTCTCTCGTTTCCATTGTGACGTCATCCTCCCACTGTAACCTCGGATCATGTAATTATTTATACCTTCGGATCACGTAAGAATTAGGACTACATCACGCCCCCCCTTCCCCCCTGAAAAAAACGTCATCCTCGCCTAAACCACATCCTGTACGAATCCAACGGAATGAAAGAAAAATACACTTTTGTTGGTCAATAAACAAGCAATGTCGAACTCAACCAGAGAACTGTTACTTTGTGTTTGTGTAGGGATTAAAAATGTGTGTATACAGAACAGTATTTAAGACAATAGTAAATGAATAACTTGTAAGACAAGACAGTACATACAAAGGGTAAATCGGACCTTAAAAGAGAGAGCCAATTTAGATTGGCCATTCCCCTCATGGCGTTTGTAACCACGACAGCGGCCAAATAGGGGCTCTGGACGGGTGCGAAGGGCTAGTACCCCTCCACCTTCAATTAATTCCCACTAAACCACGATTTAAAACTTAAATTAAGCTTGTGCCGGAGGCCACGGGGGGACAGGCGTCTATGACGTCTCCTGGCCAAATGCCATTTGGCAAAGCCAGACGACTGAATCCTTACTCTCGGGGCTCGTCCAGAATCAACAAAAAACCACTACTGGTGAGTCAGATGCCTTCTATAACCTCCTGTCACAGGTGCTAGCTAAAGTGGCCCCTCGTGATAAAGTCATCTTGTTGGGTGACTTCAATGCCCAAAAGTCGGTCATGATGCTGGCACCTGGTATGGAGTGATTGGAAGTAATGGGCCAGATCAGCTCAATAACAACGGCAGGAGACTGCTAGATTTTTGTGCAGTCCATGAGCTTGTAATTACCAACACGCTGTTCCGGCATCAGCCCATCCACACAACATCATGGATGCATGCCAAGTCCAAGCAAGAACATCTGTTGGACTACATAGTGACGGAACAGCGGATGCAGGCCCATGTCCTTGACACCAGGACCTACCGTGGAGTTAATCTGCCCACTGACCATCGACTTGTCATCTGTAAGATGTGTCTGCCATTCTTCTACTCCGGTGGTAGGTGTACACCCAGGAGCCCATTCAAACCCATAGTGGCATGGTCTCAGCTAGCTGATGAAAGTTGCAAGCGAGAATTTCATCATCACTTGCGGCTGGGGTTGGCATCATCCCCCACTCCTCCTGATGTCGAGGGGAAATGGACGAGGTTAAGGACCGTGGCTCATGCAGCTGCAATGGCTGCTTGTGGTACACGGTCCAGACCTCCACAGAGACCCTGGCTGACAGAGGAGGTGTTCAGGCTGGCTGCAAAAAAAGCGACAGGCCCACTCTCATCGTCTACAGCATCCCACGTCAGGGAATGAGGAGGCTTTCCACAGCCTTCGCTTGGAGGTTTGGAGAGCTGCGAGGCACTGCAAGGATGGGTGGTGGTCGCAGGTTGCTGAGAAGATGGAGTCTGCCTCAATGGCCCGCGATCACAAATCACTCTTTAACTCCATCAAAAAAGTAACTTGCAGCACCACACCTATTACCATCATTAGAGGGAAGGACGGTGATCCAATCTCCGACCCCCAGGAACAGATTTTCAGATTTCCTGAACATTTCTGTGAGGTCCTGGGGGAGGGGAAATCCCTCATCCTGTAAAACATCGTGGGACAAATTGGGGATGACCTTGCTGAGGCTGCGGTGCCTCAAATATTGGAAGTCACCGCATGTGAGTGGCTGGCTGAGGTGCCATCTGTTGAGGAAGTACTGAAGGTGATCCAGAGTCTGAGACCAGGAAAGGCACTGGGCAGAGATGATCTCCCAAGTGAAATGCTAAGGGAGGGTGGCGTTTGTGCACAGGCGGTCCTATATGGCATCGTAACACAAGTCTGGACCACTGGACGGATTCCGCAGGATGGCAAGGATTGCCCCGGTGGTCTCCATCTTTAAGAAGGGGGACCGCACAGAATGTACCAACTACAGGGGCATATCACTCCTCAGTGTGCCATCAAAGGTCCTGGCAATGATTATTCAACATCGCCTTGCCAGGCACACTGAGGAGAAGGTTGCGGAGCCCAGATGCAGTTTCAGATGCCATATTTTCTGTCCGTCTGCTACAGCAGAGGTGTAGGGAATTTCAAGAAGACTTATATCTCTGCTTTATTGACCTGGTCAAGGCCTATGATACCATCAATAGGTCTGAGATCTGGGTTGTCCTTCGTGCTTTTGGAGTTCCTGACCCTCTGTTCACAATCATTAAGGACCTTCATGATAGTGAGCGGGCCGTGTAAAACTACGTAACCACGAATTGGAGCCATTCCCTTTTCACCTTTGGGTGCGACAGCGATGTCCTCTGGCTCCCACGTTGTTTAACATCTATTTCGACCACGCAGTTCATGAAGCCTTCAATAGCTGTACCGGAGGAATTTCCATCTGGTACAGATACAATGGGAGGCTGATTGATGCCCGGGTGTGGTCAAGGGATGGCTCGCTATTGCTCAACCAGGTCAGGTATGCCGGTGATCTGGTAATTGCTGCCCACTCAGAGGAATTGGAGGCGATGCTGCTGAACCTGGAGCTTGCCTCAAAGAGGTGGGGCCTTACGGTCAGCACCACCAAAACTAAGCACCTTCCTGGGTATTTTGTACCATCGGACACTCCACCCCCACAACTTCCAATTGGTGATGGGCTGTTGTGGAGAGAGTGGAGAGTTTCCCATACCTGGGCAGTGTGCTTATGACCGGCTCTGGTTTGACAGCAGAGATCTCACTCCGAATCAGTCGAGTGGCATTATCTTTTAATCGGTTGCATAATGCTGTGTGAAAGCTACCTGGTCTGTCGCTCCACACGAAGCTTCAGGTCTTCTCGGTCACAGTCATTCCCTTCCTTCTCTACGCTTGCGAAACGTGAACCCCGCCTAACGGAACATCTTCGCTGGTTAGAAACATTTAGGCTGGCCTGCCTACGATCTGTCCTGGATTTAATCGGGCTGGATTTTGTGAGGAGCTCACAAATCCTTGAAAGATCTGGACAAAGTCTCATCGGTGAGCTACTCCGGCAGGCAAGGCTGCGTTGGCTAAGTAATGTAGCCCGCATGCCCAGCCACCGCATGCCTAAACAGCTTTTGTTTGGCCAGATCGAGGGGGCTAAACGGGTGCGGCATGGGATAGAGAAGAGATTAAGTGATGTGGTACAGGAGGATGTGGAGCTGAGTGGACTTGCCGATGACTGGTACCAGCGGTGTCAAGATCTGCCTCTGTGGAGGAGGCTCGTGAAGGATGCTACTGGGCAGTTGGAGGCAGTCACCCTGCAACAACAATGTAGGGCGGAGGAGCGACGCTCACAACAACGAGCGGAGCACCGGGTGGCTAAAGCACAGCAAGTTGGCACAGAAGGGGGCACAAGTTGTGCATGATCCAGTCGTCTCATTCAGTCGACCCGTGGCACCTGGGTCTGCCCCATGTCCTCGTGCCAGCGGGCATTCAACACTTCACGTGGCCTCAATGTGCACATCGCCTGGCACAAGCGTCATGGTGACGTCACCGCCACTTAGTGGCGAATGGCGGTTGTTGTTGAAGGTGTAGATGTTCGCGGTGACCCGGTTTTTGGTGCATGTAATGGGTGGTCTTGCGTGTGGAGTACTACGTCCATGGTAGGCCTCGAGCGGTCCAGCTTTAGACGGGTGGGATGTAGATATCAGTGCCGGCATCCCAATTGGACCCACACACATTGGGGCCTTTACAGGGCTTGCCATGGACGGTGCAGTTTGGGCGAGGTCCCCAAGGGGACCTGTGGGCAGTGCTGCCTGCGACAGATGTGCCACGTACATTCGGGGCAGGCAGTGCCCCCACGTCCAGCCCTGGGAAAGCAGATGGTGCTCGGGCCATAAGTGAGCTTCTGTAGGCCTAAAGCTGATTCTCCTTCCTCCCGCCAACGGTTCTGGAATCATCTTTTAGCACTGGATAGTGGGTCAAAAATTACTCCATCTCTCGGTAAGCTGCTTGCAGAGTGTTGTTTTTTCTCCGGCGGTATGGAGGAGTATATTATAATTAAAGCATCGTCATTAAGGGCCATGGGAAGAGCCTTCGGTGCCTCGTGCTCCATCCATTCTAAAAAAAAGCACTAATATAGACTGTAGCCTGGTTCTTTATCATAGTGAGTATACTGTCAGTCTATGATGTAGACTTTAGCAATGGTTATTAAGCTGGCCTCAAATCGGCGAACAAATGCTCCCCAGTCCCCTCGTTTAGCCACAAACTTCTGACCATTGCCTAACTTGCGTGGTCGATTGGCGCCCTCCCCTCGTCACTGTTCTGATCCCCCGGGCTGAATAAATTCCGCGCCTGGGCTACGGATGCCTTGCACCTCTGACCATTGTACCAGCACCTTCCCACATGGCTCCAATGCTCCACCCCTAAAGCTTGTAGCGGTCATTACTGCTGGGCCAAGGGGGTGTTTTGTCGCCGCTCCTCCAATGGCAGCTAGCGGTGTCAGCCCCACTAAGATTGACTTTAAATCCTCCTGAGGTAACTCTTCAACATCTCTCAGTGGTTCCGACGCTGCCAATTTAAATCGTGGAGCCTCCGATGGACCTGCTGGCCCCGTGAAAATGGAGCCCATTGGTCGTGGTGCCATGCTCTCACCCATCCCCGGTATTGTCGTCTCCAGCGGTCTGTCTTGGGCGGTGACCAACCCCACCGTCGCTGTTGCCCACGGCGTCCCCACAGTAGGTTTTCCCGGTCGGACCCCATGGGTGGCGTCGGCGCCGCCGGGCTAGCAGCCACCTTGTCCTCCCTCAACTGTTACAGGAGTAGCATGACTGCCTCTGTGAGCTGATCAACCCAGTCCACCCAGGGCTCCCTTCCGTCATGGGGTCGAGGGCTCTCGGATATGTCGTTCCTCGCTCACCATCATCTTCTCACGGTTCGGTGGGCCATTCCGACCACACCTACAGATTGTGCTGTCTTTGGATCACGGCTGTCCGGGGCGCTTGGAGTAGAGACAAGTTCCTCCCCTTCTTCGCTGGGGTCTCTGTTGGGGTCCTTCCTGTTACCGCGTCGAGGCATCATATTATCCCACCGCTGCCAACAGTTTTAGTGAGTCCACCAATCGAAGTCAGAGGGGCCACACTATATTTTATTTCTCACGAGCTCACAGCATACGTGTCCACCCTGCTCCGATTCCCACCAAGAAGTGCCCCGTTGACCCCGCCTCTTCCGGTGACATCTCCTTCTCTCTCTGGGTGTTCTCTCTCGCTCTCTTGCCCCGCCATCTCTCTCTTTTCCCTAGTGACGTCATCCTCCCACCCTAACCTTGGATCATGTAAGTATTTATATCCTCGGATCACGTAAGTATATGCGAATCCGGGGACGGATATGTGAACTAGGGGCATAGGGATTAGGACTGTATTAGAATTATTAGAATCACATTGTGGTTGTATTAGAATCACACTGTGCTGGCATATGTATGGTATAAGTAAATGCGTTTGTCACTCTTTGGTTCCAGCTTAGATGCAGTATAATTCTGTTGCAATATATTTCGGGTGTAAATTCCCTATCTCTGCCAATCTGTTTTAATGTCCAAATCTCGCAGGCATACAAAGGTGTACTGAATACACAAATTCTTAAGATGTTCAGTTTGGTTTTGTAGCTGATTTGCTTGCTGATTGTCATTGAATTCTCCCATTAGTCATTTTATTCCATCTTCACAGACACCAGAGAACACACACGGGTGATAAGCCGTTAAATCGTTCTGTGCGTTCAAAGGCATTAGCACCGTCATTGCATCTTCACATGTATCATGCGGTACATAATGATAGGGATGTTAAATCAAAATAGTAAATTCAAAGTGCTGTAATGACTGCTGAAGAAATTCCACTTTTGATCCCATGCATTTGGATCCCAAGAGATGGCTGGATGTAATGTAGTGGCTGAAAAGTCAAACATAAAGTATGGGGGAACTGGAACAAATAATGTTGCGTGTGGTTATACCTATTAAGCCATATTGAGTGGATATGTTAAAAGTTGAATTTCTAGAATGTGTATGTTCGTGTCTGTTAGATCAAGTAATATGTAACAATTATGTCCAAGCAAGAGTGATTTTTTGAATGCTGTACACCGTGTTGACATCGTCATTTTTCTTTTGACTTCTGCAGGGGCTGTCTTTAGGGGAAACTAAGAGTTACCTCTGCTTAGTGCGTTAGTTGGTTAATTGGGGCTGTATATTGTGTGGTGTGTATGATGGAAAGTACTAAGTTTTGTCTTCATCGCACAACTACCAAAGTGGGTGTCCTACCTTGTTTTAATATGTTTATTCTTGTCATTAGTTTTCTTGTGGTGTTTTGTATCAAGATCTGACACTTCAATGTTGTAGTGTTTGTGGAGACTTCGCCACATAAACGTGATCATCTTATCGGACTAATTGTTGAAGTGGTATGATGCGCAGTGGTTGAGGGTTCAATTCCTGATTTTACCATAGTGGTTAAGTGGTCCTTTGAGCTAAAGTTGGAAAGCATCTGTGATCAGAATATTTTACATTTTCTGTTATGTTTAAGTTTACTTCAGATGATCAATTTCAGGATATACATGGATGTCACATTTGTGGGGGCTATCGTCCCCCGCCATCACTGAATTGTCGGGGCCGTTGCCCACCGACTCCCCTATTCCATTCATACCGCTAACCCCCGAATAAGCAGGTGCGGCGCGCCGCCGTGGGATTCCCTCCCACCCACGCTCCACGCGCTTAAGCAAAAACAAACACGCCGCGATTACTTTGCTTTACACAGCTGCGTATTCGCGCACGCCAGGCGCTTAATTCGCTACCTCGCTCTTAGACAATCGCGCGGGTGCGCGACCGCCACCCCGTCACACAGGCACGCGAGCGCTAAACACCACCGAAACCAGTCGCTTAGGCACGCGCACACTGAACAGCCCTCCTCGTGTTAACCAACCGCGCACGCACGTGAACACCAAGCACGCTCGTAAACAGCCGCGTAGGCACGCGCACGCTAAGCGCTCCACCTCGATGTAAACAACCGTGCGTGCGTGCGATCACCAGACGCTACACTCCCGTATTCGCCGCAAACAGCCACGTATGCGCGCGAGTACAAAAACACTCCGCCTCCCTCGTACTCACAGCGACCACGACACAGTTTTATCCTCTATTAGCGGTTTTATTCCCCGCGAGTATCCCGCTAACTACGTGTGTCTGTGCGAGTCAGCCGGCCCTCCTAGCCTATCCCTTGAGGATCCCAGATTCAGCTTATCCTGCCTATCGCTCCGCTTTCTACCCTCGATTTAATAGCCCAAACTTACCTCTCCTCTACTTACGATTGCTTCCACTCTGCTGCGCTTAACGCTGTAGAAAGGCGATCCTATGAGTCGTCTCCGTAGCAGATCGTGCCTGGCTGCGCTCAAACTCGTCACACGGACGATCCGAACGGCCGGCTCCAAGGCTCCGTGGGCCGCGATGATGTTGAAGAAGAACTCTCTCTTGCTACACTAAGCCTCCGTATTTTATACACCCTAAAGGCATTCCGTTGCTCTGGCGCCTGCCCACCCGTGCTCCTTCATATTCATATCTGTAATATTACTTATGACAAAGGCGTACCGTGGTTCCCACGCTCTGTACCGCCCTGTACATTCAGAGGCTGAGTTATTTTCGTCCTTTTTCACATGTTGATCCGTGACCTTTTCTAGAACAAAAGACATTCAGATGCTTCCGCCCCGCGCCGCCCTGTCTATGCAGATGCCTGAATGCTCCTATCCTGTTGTTATTTGGACCCGGGAGCTCACCTATAATCAAGGGCATTCAGTTCCTAATTCCATCGATAACAACAGGCATTCAGTTCCTAATTCCATCTATAACCATAGGCATATCGCGGTTCACACGCCCCGTGCCGTGTGTGTGCGGTTTCGCTCGCGGTGGCGCAACGGCCTCTGCCGTGACCACGCAACTTTAATGTCAGGTCACGGTGCCGTGGTGCGTGTCAGTCTCTGGGGTAGATCGCCCAATTTCCCGGCCGCGGGAAACCATGAAGCATGATCCCATTAGGGTCTTCTGGATAAAAACCCGTCGGCCAGGTGACCTTCCCTCCCGGCCCTACGTGGGGTGTGTGTGTGTATACATGTGGGGGGGGGGGGGGGGGCGAGGGGCGCTCCACGTCGGCGTCGTCACTCCCCGGTGGCGGTGTCACAGTGGTGAATATGGCCTCCGACGGAGCTGCTCCGCCGCGGTGGTACCACACATTCGTTGGTTACAAACTGAGTTGTACCTGCGGTGGCAGTTACATTGAGGAAACGAAACGACATGTCTCGGACCGTGTTCGCGAACACAAAACAGATCTGAAACACGGCAGAACCAATACCTCTGCCGTGGCTGACCATTGTTATAATGCTGTGGGCTCGCATGATATTGTTGCTTCTGAGACCAAGGTACTCTGCAAACCTACGGGCTACTATAAAAGGTTTGTTCATGAAGCCATCCAGATTTATAAACATAGACAAAACTTCAACCGAGAAGATGGATACAAATTGAGCAATCATTGGAAGGGTGTTAGTAACCAGGTAAAACCTTAACTGTTTATGGTTGTTCCATCATATCTGCTGGGTACTAGTCTGTTTTTCCGAGTTAATTCCCCCCCCCCCCCCCCCCCGCATCCCCAGCGCTTGGCATTGCTGCCGCATTAGCATTGTTGCTGCATTGGCATTGTTGCTGCATTGGCATTGTTGCTGCATTGGCATTGTTGCTGCATTGGCACTCGTGCACCGCCCGTGCATCTGCTGTTGTTGTTGGTGCACTTGGGCTACGCCCATCCCCAAACCCTTATAAACAGTTTGCCTTTAGAGGCTGACTCCTTTGTCTGATGACGACCGCTTGTGTTGTGATCGAAAAATCGTGATTTGTTTTATTTCCTTTTATTTCTAACTAAGTGACTTTACCAAAATAACCAAAGAGCATGGATTCCTGCAGTTACGAAAGCTTTAAATCAAGGGTGAATTGGTTCTACATTGGAAAATTGTCAAGGGGGGGGGGGGAGTAAAAATAAGTCTTAGTCCAATGAAGCATGAAACGCTTCAGTGCATGACAACTTTATAATGAAAAAAACTCAAATTCAGGATACCATATCAAGGTTAATTCATCTATTGATATAAGATCTTGTTGATAAACTCCAATGCATATTAGTGTTGCCGACGTTATATCTTATTTAGTCATATCGAATGCTTTCTGTAAATCTCTGAAACAGATGTGAACGAGCCTATTTTTTTATCTTTTTGCTTTCTCTGCTATAACCCTTAAACCAATAATTGCTGGACAGTATAGGGTATAAGGATAAGGCACTGCTATATATAAACCTTTAAAAGCTATAATAAGGCGGTGATATATGTTAATATATAAACGATCTGAGAATAAGGCACTGCTATATATCAATCTATATAAGATATGTGAATGAGGCTCTGCTGTATATAAATCTATATAAAATATAACAATAAGGCACTGACATATATAGAGGATATAAGAAAAAGGTGCTGCTATATAAGTTACTGGAATACCACAAATTATGTATAGCAGCCCCTTATTCTTATAGTTTATATTAATGACTACATAGCAGCGCCTTAATCTAAGGTGTTTTACAGCAGTTATTAAATTGTACATGAGATGATAGTGGTTGAGATAATAAATACGGGGGATTAAAAGTGGTGGTTGTGTGGTTATGGTGACAGGAGAACAGGCAGGAGTGGTTAAGGAGCAGTTGGGGTAGTGATAGGGGTTGGGGTAGTGTTAGTAGGGGTAGTGATAGGGGTTGGGGTAGTGTTAGTAGGGGTAGTGATAGGGGTTGGGGTAGTGTTAGTAGGGGTAGTGATAGGGGTTTGGGTAGTGTTAGTAGGGGTAGTAATAGGGGTTGGGATAGTGTTAGTAGGGGTAGTGATAGGGGTTTGGGTAGTGTTAGTAGGGGTAGTGATAGGGGTTTGGGGTAGTGTTAGTAGGGGTTCTGATAGGGGTTTAGGTAGTGTCAGTAGGGGTAGTGATAGGGGTTTGGGTAGTGATAGGGGTAGTGATAGGGGTTGGGGTAGTGATCGGGGTTGAGGTAGTGATAGTGGTTGGCGTAGTTATAGGGTGTGTTATAAGAGTAGGGGTAATCATAGAGAGTGTGGTAGGGGTAGTGATAGGGGTTGGCGTAGGCCTGTTCATAGCTGGGAGCCGGGGGCAGAGAGTGGTAGTAGCAGCAGGAGGACGATGATGATGATGGACTAGGGGAGAAAATAAAGGTATTTAAGGGAGGACCGGATTCGACACCGGTATAAACCGGCTGGGTCGTGCCAGAGTGGGGATCCAGGATAAGCATCTGCAGGAAAGATGGCGTTCCGGTAGCTCCCAAAAACTTCCAGTGCGCCGTGGCCTGCAGTCGACAGCCGGCTTGATACGAACGCGTGCCAGGCAACTTTTTAGCTCCTCATGTGGTGCAGCAAGGATACTTCAACCAATGTAGCCATTACGACTGCACAGGTTTCAGTGGCTGTGCTGTGCAGCTCTCCAGTATGAGTTTGTGAATTGCACAATGTCCAACGTTTTGACCCATATGCCTTCCATCACGTGTGAATGAACATTGAGTGGGAGCGGAGTCGCCTCTTCTGAGCTAATTGAAGAAAGCCTTCATGGTTTCCTGCGGCCGGGCAATTGGGCGATCTACCCCCGAGGCTGACATGCACCGCAGCACCGTGACCTGATATTAAAGTTACGTGGTCACGGCAGAGGCCGTTGAGCCACCGCGAGTGAAACCGCACACACACAAGCACGAGTCAAGAGGCCAAGGGGGGTACGGATCGGAATACCTTTGTTAGGATTAGAGATCTAGATAACAAAGGACAAGAATAGCCAAGCCTCTGAATGGACAGACGGCACGGGTGCGGAAGCATCTGAATGCCTTTTGTTATAGGTGAGATTACGGATCCAAATAACAACGGGACAGGAGCATTCCGACATCTGAATGGACAGGGCAGCACGGGTTGTGGGAACAGCGGAACGCCTTTGTTCTAGGCAGAATTAGGGATCTAGATAACAAAGGGACAAGAATAGCCAAGCCTCTGAATGGACAGGGTGGCACGGGTGCGGAAGCATCTGAATGCCTTTTGTCATAGGTGGGATTATAGACCCGAATATGAAAGGGCACGGGTGGGCGAGTACGAGCACCACGGAATGCCTTCGTGATAGGGTGGATAAAATGCGGAGGCAGAGTTCTTCAAATCACCGCGGTCCACGGAGCAGGAGAGTCAGCCGTTCGAGACGTCCGTGTGACGAGCTTCAGCGCAGCCAAGCTCAACCCCCTACGGAGACGACCCACAGCCTCGCCCGTCTACAGCTTTCAGCGCAGCAGAGTGGAAGTAAGCATAAGTAAGAGAGAGGTGAGTGTGAATGATTTAATCGAGGGTAAAGAGCGGAGCGATAGGCAGGATAAATTGAGCCTAGAATTCCCGAAGGATAGGCTAGGAGGGCCTGCTGACTCACACAATCACGCATAGTTCAACGGGTTACTCGCGGTAAATAAAATAACTAGTAGGGGGATAAACTGTGTCGTGTGGTCTTTGGGAGTGTGAAGAGGAGGGTAGAGCGTGCTTGCTGTTCGCGTGCATGTGCGGTTGTTTACCACGAGGCGGAGTGTTCAGCGTGCGCATGCCTACGCGACTGTTTTCGGTGGTATTTAGCGCTCGCATACCTGTGTGATTGTTTACAGTAGTGCTTAGCGCTCGCGTCCCTACGCGACTATTTGGGTAGTGTTTAGCGCTCGCGTACCTGTGCGATTGTTTACAGTAGCACTTAGCGCTCGCGTGCCTGTGTGACTGTGTTGCGGTCGCGAGCCTGCGCAATTGTCTATAGTGAGGTAGCGAGCTAAGCGCCTGGCGTGCGCGTATTCGCGCGGCTGTTTAAACGGCCCTTTAAATCGGAGCGAAGTGACCCCCTCCAATCAGCAGCACGCGCACGGCAGACACCAGTGGCCTCCCACCCCCGACTCCCCACTCAATCGCGTGTGATTGGTGCATGGGACTCTGCAGGTAGCAGCGTCGTGTTTGTTATTGCCTGAGCGCGTAGAGCGTGTGTGTGAGGGAATCACGCGTCGGCGCGCCATACCTGTTTGTTCACGTGCGGGACGGGGTTTTACTTTGCGAGCGCGCTCACCACGGCACGCCGCCACTGAACAGCGTAGCGCGTTGTAAGCGTAGAGCAGGCAGCCTCACCGATTGAAACATGCCGACGCGGTCAGCAACCAAGTTGGTGGTACAGGGGGGCGAGGAAGTGGAGGCCGGTAGCCCGGACCTCACAGAACAGCCGGGGGGTAGTGGGACGAATGTAGCGGGGAAGTCGGGAGACAACGGCCCCGACAATTCGATGATAGCGGGGGACGGTAGCCCCCACAAATCTCGCGGTCAACCGTCAATGGTCGAGCCGCCACAGGGGGTGCAATTGGCCGACCTCTGTACCTCGATAAACTTGGCACGATACCGCGAGAGTATTCAGCACTAAATTCACAATGGGAACAAATAACTCCAGCCATTTTAGATAAATCAATTGATCGTGTATTATAGCAAAGAAATACAACTTCTTCAATCAAACTGTATCACTCATCCCTCAATGATAATCCCCAAAACAATTATTAAATTAACCCTATTAATAACCAAATAACACTAAACTAAAGTCATACTAGCATTAAAACGTCAGCTTTATAACAAACAATACACTTCAATATAATCACAAACCACTAACCTAACCTGCCAATAACAACCAATCAGCCAGTAATCAACTCTGATTATTGTTGGTTATTTCAGTAAGTTTTTGAGCCAGATGGCCAGCATTGGGCAGCACTTTTCACCAAGGAAACTGGAGAGCAGAACAGACTAACTCTGTGTTACTAACCTAACATCAAAACTTAGAATAACATGTTTAAGAATGACAGTTCAGAGACAATAAACAGCATATACGGTTGAACATCAAAAATAAAATAGCTTTTTGTTAAATCTCATAAATGGTCTTCAAAATCTATCCGGGCCACTGTTGTTGCAGTGCCTAAGTTGGCTATTATTGTTAGTAAATTTTAAAAGCACCGCGAGCCACCAACTGAATACCGTAAAGAAAATGGTTGCACTTTAAAAGCAGTAACCTTGAAGGCCATTGATGATGGGAAAGACATATGGAAGGTAAATTTTCCCTCCAGATGACAACAAAATATTGATCATATTCATTATTGTGTAGAGAGGATAGACTTCCTTTTTCTCCGTTCTGCTGAAGGAAATTTTACTTTAGTGAGCTCATCACGGTGCTTCGTGGAATGAGGTAGCCTGGCATCTACGATAAAACGGAGGATAATAATAATAAAAGTTACATCAAGATTATTCAAGGCCCTGACTTGTGACGCATTGATAAAAATATATCAGAATGTACCACATGGCTCTCATTGTGACGTCATGGCACATACTGACTGACGTGGATCTGGAAGCTGTTTCACATGAAAAAGAGCTGCTGTGAATGTCTCATTATGCCGTGTGCAATCTCCAACGAAACGTGGGGAATTAAAAAAAAAACCTTACACGCGTTTCCAACATCCTAGTTGGGGCGCCGCGGTGGCAAGGTAGATGTTATCTCCCTCGCCTGGTATGCAGGAGGTCGTGGGTTCAATCCCGTCCCTGAAGCCTGTTGTACATGTCGAGTTTGCGAGTGTGTCTCTCCCTGTCCCTGTTGTGGTCGGGTGAATTTTTCTCCGGTTTTTCCCTCCACATTTAGAATCAAAATTACACATTCAGAGTATTTGGCTGCTATAAACTTCCACGTGATGATAAGCCACTTGGTTGAGCTAACATTTGTGGTCAGGTAGCTTCTAAAAAAGAGCTACATAGCTCAGTGTCCCTTACCTGGGAAAATAGTTTTAGTTTAGTTTAAAGTTGGCCAACAACTTCCTTGATTTGATCACCTCTACTGCCGGGTGGCGATGGAGGGTTATAGTTTAACTTATTTTTGTACTTTATATCTACACAAGAAGATCTCACCCACAAAAAACTGGTTAAGCTGGAATCACAATACAGCACTGGTCGTGAGAGTATAATCTTGGAATTAAAACCAAAATTGAACATCGTGCTTAAAAAAATGAGTGAAAAACAAAACAAAAACTCTTCGGAGAGCTTGAATGCAGCGGTTGTATCACGGGTAGTTAGTCCATTACAAAGACAAATAGACCCCGTGTAGCCTTCAACAGACTGTTGGGATAAGTGGTGTTGGTGAGTAGCACGTATGAGGACCAGCATGAGGACCAGCACGGCACATGAAGGAGTGGGTGAGCACATCAACCGCCTTTGTCTCCCTGGTGGACGTATTTATACACCACACCAGGTACTCAATTGAGACTGCGTCAACCTACGGGAGGCCGAGGACCAGTTCAAATAATCATCACTGATGGTGTCCTTGAGCGGGAATCGAACCTTGGTCGCCGGGTTCGTAATTTAGGTCGTTAACCGCTACAAAACCGCTCCCCACAGTTTGTTATACTATTACCAATACCTGCCATTCACCACAAACTGATGTTGATGTCACCATGGCGCCTGTTCCAGTCCAGGTGCACTGTAAGGCCACGTGAAGTGTTGAAGGCTCGCAGGTGCCATTGGTTGAATGACTGAGATAATTGGAAGATGTATACTGTGCCAACTTGCTGCATTTAAGCCACTCGGCGCTCTGCTTGTTGTTGTGAGCATCGCTCCTCTGTCCTTCGTTGTTGTTTGAGGGAAACTGCCTCCAACTGCCCAATAGCATCCTTCACTAGCCTCTTCTATCGAGGCCGATCTTAACACTGCTGGCACCAGTCTTTGGCAAGTCCAATCAGTGCAACATCATCCCGAACCGCATTAGTGCATCTCTTCTCCAGGCCGTAAAATTCTCGTTGAGCCTCCTCTATCTGGTCAAACAGAAGTTGCTTGGCCATGCGATGGCTGGGCATTTGGACTACTTAAGTCAACACAACCTTACCTGCCAGAGGAGCTCACTGATGAGAATGTGTCCAGATCTTTCGAGGATTTGTGAGCCCCTCACACAATCCAGCCTGGTTAAACCCAGGATGGATCGTTGGCAGGAAAGCTGAATGTTTCTAACCAGCACATATATTCCAATAAAGGGGTCCACTTTCAGAAGCGTAGAGAAGAGAGGGCATGACTGTCGCCGAGAAGACTCGAAGCTTTGTGTGGAGCGACAGAACAAGTAGCTTCCCCACAGCATTATGCAGCTGATGAAAAGATAGTGCCGCCCGGCTAATTCGGAGTGAGACCTCAGCTGTCAAACCGGAGCTGGTCATAAGCACACTGCCCAAGTAGAGAAAACTCTGCACTCTCCACAACTGCCCCATCAACAATGGGGAGCTGAGGAAGTGGAATGTTTGATGGCACAAAATACCCAGAACCAAAGAGTATAGGTGCCTAGTGTTTTCTGGGGCTGATAGTAAGGCTCCACCTTTTAGCAGCACACTTAGTAGCACACTCCAGGTCAAGCATCAGGGCCTCCAATTCCTCCTCTGAATGATCAGCAATTACCAAATCATCGGCATACATAACATGGTTGACCAATAGGGAGCCATCCCTCGACCACACCAGAGCATCAATCAGCCTCCCATTGTATCTGTACCAGATTGAAATTTCTTTGGTACAGCCATATAAAGCTTCTCAAACCGGGCATCGATCAGCCTCCCATTATATCTGTACCAAATGGAAATTCCCCCAGTACAGCTATTGAAGGCTTCACGAACTACGTGGTCAAAATAGATGTTAAATAATGTGGGAGCCAGAGGACATCCCTGTCGCACCCCAAGGTGTACTGGGAACAGCTCTGACTCCCGGCCATGCAGTTTTACCTGGGCCTGCACACCATCATGAAGGCTCTTAATGATTGTGAGCAGAGAGTCAGGGACTCCGAAAGCACGAACAGCCCAGAGTCCAGGCCTCTTAATGGTGTCATAGGCCTTGACCAGGTCAATAAAGCAGAGATGTAGGTCTTGTGGGAATTCCCTACGCCTCTGCTGCAGCAGACGGACAGAAAATATGGCATCTGTGCAGGACCACCCTTTCCTGAAACCACATTGGGGCTCTGCAAGCATCTCCTCTGCGTGCCTGGGAAGATGTTGAATAATAATCCTTCCCAGAGGGGGGCAACTAGAGCATCCTTCCAATCCTGCAGAACCCTTCCTGTGGTCCAGACATTTGTGATGATGTCATGTAGGGCAGTTTGCACACAGATGCCACCCTCCCTTAGCGTTTCACTTGGGAGATCGTCTCTGCCCGGCGCTTTTCCTGTTCTCAGACTCCGGATCACTCCTCGTACTTCCTCCACAGATGACACTTCAGCTAACCACTCAGAAGAGGTGGCTAATTTGGCCAATATTTTAGGCACCGCAACCCTATCAGCGTCGTCTCCACCTCGTCCCATGATGTTGTCTGGGCTGAGGGAATTACTCTCTCCGAAGACCACACAGAAATGCTCTCCAAACCTACAGACCTGTTCAAAGGGGTCGGAGATTGGATCGCCGCTCTTTCCCGTAAGGAAAGTAATAGGTGAGGTGCTGCAAATTACTTTATTGATGGATTTTGTTATTCGTGATTCGGACTACTGAGGCAGATTCCATCTTGTCAGCAACCCGCAGCCACCACTCATCCTTCCAGCACTGCATGGCTCTTCAAATCTCCGAGCTAAGGCTGTGGTAAGCCTCCTCATTCTCTGATATTGGATGTTGTAGACAACGGGAGTCAGCCTGTCGTTTTCTCTCAACCAGCTGGAACACTTCCTTCTTAAGCTGGGGTCTCTGGGGAGATGTTGACTGCATACCCAATGCAGCTATTGCAGCTGCATGAGCCACAGTCATGAACCTCACCCATTTCCCCTCCGCATCAGGATGGGGGATGCTGCCAACCCCAGCTGCAAGCGATGTTGAAATTGCCACTTGCAACTATCCTCAGCTAGCTGATACCAGGCCACTCTGTGACTGGCAGGCACATCTTACAGATGAGAAACCAATGGTTAGTGGGCAGATCAGCTCCACGGTAGCCCCTATATAGTCCAGCAGATGTTCTTGCTTGGACCCGGCGTGCATCCATAATGTTGTGCGGATGCGCCGATTCCAGAACAGGGTGTTGGTTATTACAAGCCCATCGGCTGCGGAGATGTCTAGCAGCCTCTTAGTGTTAATATTGAGCTGATCTGGCCCATGCCTTCCGATCAAATCTAGGTGTCTGCATCATGACCCACTCGGGCATTAAAGTCACCCAACAGGAAGACTCCATACTGAGGGGGAAATTTAGCTAGCACCTGGGACAGGAGATTTTAGAAGGCATCTGACTCATCGGCCTTGTCTGCATCTCTCTACTGATGCTCATTTTTGGTGGGGGCATAAGTAACCATTACCATTTCTCACCTCTTGTTGACAGGGAGGAGAGTCCACAGTAGCCTGTTGTTGTATATGCCGGGTCTTTAAAATTTGAAAATAATCCAAAAATAAGAAGATCTCCAAAATCTTGAATAAACACAAGATCCAGGTCCGTTTCAACACATTACATAAAATCCGAGATCTGGTTCCGTCTGTAAAAGATGTGATTCCGGACATACAATACCCTGGTGTCTACAAACTAAGTTGCCTCTGTGGTAGTAGTTACATTGGAGAAACCAAACGACATGTCTCGGACCGCATTCGTGAACACAAAGCAGACCTTAAACACGGTAGGACCAACTCCTCGGCCGTAGCAGATCATTGTTCTAATTCAGTAGGCTCACATGCCATTGACTTTTCCAAGACAGAGGTTATTTGTAAGCCATCTGGCTTCCATGAGAGATTCGTTCATGAGGCTATCCACATATACAAGCACAGAGACAATTTCAACCGAGAAGATGGATTCTATCTTAGCAATCATTGGAAAGATTTGATAAACCATTTCAGGTCTTAATTGATTGTTCACGCTTACAGTGGCTTTCAGACAGCATACATTATTCAAAAAATTCGTCTCCCCCTCTCCTCTTTTCAGAATATAGATGGACTAGTCCTAAATAAACTGCCCAATCGTTGCGCGTGGCACAAACGTTTTTATAATTAAATAAATGCGCCGTTTAAAAATAAAATTATGCAAACCAACACACCTGAAGACGACCGTTTGAGTTATGGTCGAAACGTCGTGAGAATGTTTTTATTGTTTTATATATATTTTATTATTTTGTTGTTTCCCTTCAACGTGACTTTACCGAAAAAACTAAGAATACGAATTACTGCAGTCACGAAAGCTTTAAATCAAAAAATAAAAATGAAGTTGGGGAAATGCGTAATTATCTGAATTTATGCTAATTTATGTAATTATGTGCATAAACAATGCTAATTAAGAATGTATCATCGTATTAAGTTTGCGATTATGCTAATGCACACCGTTATGATCATTATGCCCTGCCTCGTTGCCGAGGGTAGTATTATCAATCGGGATCATACAATTAATTGTATGCAGTTTTTCAGGTGTGCTGTAAGTATGCGAGATTATGCTTGGCTTCGTTGTCTAGGTTCGTATTATCAATCTGTATAATACAATTATATTCGCTTAACATTTACTGATTATGTCTTAGTGTTTTTATGTCAGGTCTCCAAATTCAAATCTCACTGCAGGATACAGTTCTTACAATTAAGATTATTATGCATGACCTTAGGAAGGCACCACGCAGACACTTCTGTGTTAAGCAATTTTAATTTCTAAACAAAACCTTAACCCTCTAATATGTGAACTCTTATGCTTGGAATTGTCAACACAGTACTCCTGGAGATGTACTCTTCATTTGATCCATACATTTAACCCTCAATGATCAAGTTTGTTAACTGGGTAACAGTACAATCGATTATTCCTCGATTGTACTGTTAGCAAGCATACACGGTGAGAGGAAAAAGTCCTTTAAAAAATTCATGCAACGATATTCATACGAAGGCAATAAAGAAACATGTCCTAAAGGCAAAACATATACGGCAATGAATTCATGGGGAAGATTACATAATTAACGAAATATTTGGAACAATGGTGTGCCTCAGTATGCCTGCTCCAGCAAATACTTATCAATTGGCTAAGGCTTCAATAAATTCGCGGGCAGATTCTGTGCTCAAAAGAAAGATTGCAACACAATATTCTCCCTGTGAGTGTGTAGATTCGTAACTTAGGTTTCTAAACGTTTAGCTTTCATCGATGAATTCATTGATAAAATTTATGCAAATCAAAAGAAAAATAACTACTAAAATACTTCTAAGTGACCGTTTCCCCGTAACCCAATGGCAGCCGTGTTCTTCGTTATCAGTTGATACTTGACGCACTTATCATGAGTCTTCTTACTATTAGTCCGGGTATGTGTTATGTGTGGTTGGTTTGTCTTCTTGATCAATTCTTTGCGTTGTAATGTGTGGGTGTGTGTGTATCATACGGGCAGCTTGGCTCTCCCTCTTCCTCAGGTCTACAGTAGTTATGTCCACAGCTGGGTAGAAGAGTTGGCACGACACTCGCCATCGGTGCGCGATGATCCTGTCGTCAGGTAGCACCCGCAGCTCGTCCGCTGGCAGCTGACACCCTTGCTTGGTGGCGCTGGTGACGCTGCGGCGTGCTCTCTCCTGCTCCGTCTCTCTGGCGGTGTCGATTGCGCGTGCAGCTGGTTCTCTGCGATGCTGGCTTGGTCGATGCCTGGCGCTTTCCGCCCTTTTTCGACGTTGATTGCTTGTCGTTTCCCGCCGTCACAGAACTCTTCGGTGACTGATCGCCCTCGGTGGCTGGCTGTTATCTTCTGTGGTTGGTCATCTTCTGTAGTTGATCGCCCTCTTCTGCCACTGGTAGCTGTGATAGCGATGTATGGCTCGTGTCTGTTTTATGCCAAAATTTCTTCCTCTGGCTCGCCTTCTCACAAAGGACCGGAACTTCCTTTGATTTTGCTCTATGCTGTGGGGGGGGGGGGGGGGGTAGGATTGTACGTGTGTCCATGTGTGTGTGTTCTCATTTATTAAGCCATCTGTTAAGTCTCACCCTGGCTTGATTCTTGTCCCCCTCCTCAGCTATCCCACCATCAAAGGGAAACAGATGTTCCAGATTGCTCCCGAGTGCATCCCTCTTCTCCACCCTCTGCAATAATTAATCTGGAAGGAGGGGGGGTTCCCCTGTCTGGTGGAGTTCCCCCCCCCTTTCCTCTTCCCTGCCGGTGTGACATTCTTTTGCCTCTCACAAAGGGGTGTGTTGAGGCTTTTGAAGTTAAACATTTTATTTGACCTCATATAGCTTGATACCGTACCACTTTATAGTTATGATTCTGCACGTGACTCAAGGTATGTTTGTGGCAGTGTTTACAGTGCTTCCATCGTGGCATTTGATTTTTATTTATAAGAGATGCCCTCTGCCTGTGTATGCAATTCTATCATGTGCTGCTGGAAGACAAAGGTGGTTGGGAGACTCTTCCTCTATGGAATACATTTATCTTGGTCACGTGATCGACTCCCCTCGCCCCATCTCTCCTGGATGACCCCCGGCTTAACCCTTCATAATTATTATTTGGTTTGTTTTCCACGATTCGTGTTTTAAGATTGTATTACCACGTATGTTCCTAGGGTTTTATTAATTTCCGTTCCCCCGTCTGTATACAGGGATCTGTGCTGTTATACTAGAGTTATATTTTGATGTCCTGAGGTTAAGAGGTATAACTAAGTTTTAGTCAAGCTTCTTGACTGCTGGAATTCATATTCCTTGTTTTTTGTAAAGTCATGTAGACGGCAAGATGTAATAGAATTTAAGGTGAATAACATTAGTATTTTGATTTAAAGCTTTCGTGAACGCAGGGATTCATATTCTTGGTTCTTTCGGTAAAGTCACGTAGAAGGGAAACAATAAAATAATAAAAATATAAAACAATAAAATCTAACGACGTTTCGATTGCAACACAAGCAATCATCATCAGGTGTGAAAACCACAGCAAGAACATTTGAAAAAAGTGGCGTTTTTTTAACGTTAGCACCACGGAGAGCGATTTGACAGTTTGTTCAGATGGACGAGTCCATCTATGTTCAGAAAAGAGGGGGGAGATGAAAATAATGGATGCGGTCTGAAAGCCACCATAAGCGTGAACAATCAATTAAGACCCGAAATGGTTTATCAAATCCTTCCAATGATTGCTAAGCCAGAATGCATCTTCTCGGTTGAAATTGTCTCTGTGTTTGTATATGTGGATAGCCTCATGAACGAATCTCTCATGGTAGCCAGATGGCTTGCAAAGAACCTCTGTCTTGGAGAAGTCAATGTCATGTGAGCCTACTGAATTATAACAGTGATCTGCCACGGCCGAGGTGTTGGTCCTACCGTGTTTTAGGTCTGCTTTGTGTTCACGAATGCGGTCTGAGACATGTCGTTTGGTTTCTCCAATGTAACTACTACCACAGAGGCAACTTAGTTTGTAGACGCCAGGGATTCCGGACATACAGTTTTATTAAGTTATTGTTTCCCTTCTACGTGAAAGAAAGAACCAAGTATAACATTAGTGTTAATAATATGTTTTAGAAGTAATAACCCACTATGTAGATTTTAGTCTGGTTTTTAATCGGAGTGAGTGTTTTGACAGTCTATAATGTTTGCTTATTCTTGTTGCTGAGTTTTTGTCATCCCTCGTCTGGGTATGTATGTGTTTGTTCTACTTATTGGGGTGATAAGTTGTTTCCTCAAGGCCTGGCTCCTTCCTTCACGGTCGGGTGTCACCTTTGTCTATCTCATTGGGGGTCGTGGTCTCTCCCTTTGTGGTTGTATTGCTACCCCATGCTGCTAGGAGACGAGGCGGCCGGGAGGCTTCATCTATGGAATCCTTTTCTCTTGGTCACGTGATCGACCCACCTCGCCCCATCTCCCCTGGATGACCCCTGGCTTAACTCTTTATAATCATTATTTGATTTATGTTTTCTACGATTCATGATTTAACATCGTCATTTCACGTGTGTTCATAGGGTTTATTAACGTTTGTTCCCCCGTCTGTATCCAGGGATCTGTGCTGTTAAACTCGAGTTATATTTTGATGTCCTGAGGTTAGAGGTATAGCTAAGTTTCAGTTAAGCTTCTTGACTGCTGGAATTCATATCCCTTGGTTTTTGTAAAGTCACGTAGACGGCAAAAGGTAATAGAATTTAAGGTGAATAACATTAGTATTAAAATGATATGTATGAGAAGTAATAATTCACTAT
Source organism: Petromyzon marinus (assembly GCF_048934315.1). Classification (NCBI taxonomy): domain Eukaryota; kingdom Metazoa; phylum Chordata; class Hyperoartia; order Petromyzontiformes; family Petromyzontidae; genus Petromyzon; species Petromyzon marinus. Next base: position 5,196,721 of record NC_133748.1, on the reverse strand, counting down.
GTAGACTGTAGTCTGGTTTTTAATCGGAGTGATTGTGTTGGCAGTCTATGTCGACTCATTTTGTCGCTAAGTTCTGAACATTAACCGTTGTATTAAGAGAAACGAAAAGGCAAATTATTGTAGAATTTGCCTGTTCCTTCATGGCGCCTGGTTGTCTGTGCTCTTAAAACGGGGGCCTTTGTGGCTACGTATATTTCCCCCGTGTCTCATTAGTAATTCCCCCCCTTCTCTTTTCTTTTGGGTTTTATTATATTTTATGGCTTATCAATGGCTGCCTGGTTCCGGTGTGAGAGGCAGCTGCTGTGAGGGGAGGGGGGGGGGTTATCTCACCCCCTTTGGCCCCCAAGCGACACCACGAATGATTAAAAAATATATATATATTGGCAAAATCATTCTTAATATCAATTTTGGAAAAAGGCCTATATATACAACACTGTAACTTACAGCTTCTTAGATATCACCGCCACGCTCCCACACCCCCTTCATTCTTTTGTTCAAAAGAAGTGGCAATCCCTGTTGTTTGGCAGTTTCCTATGCCGAGTGGAGAGCTGTCTACCCCTCATAATTATTGAAGGTCCAGGCAGTACTGGTCCATCTCATGACAGAGGAGGGGGAGCCTCTCATCCACAACGAAACATTCCATTAGGTCCACAAACACACGTAATATAATTGTCCCTGGGAACCGAGATTCCAACCATATAAGCACAACTTCCCACGTAGATATATGAGGCTCTGCATGACGCCATGAGTTTATATTGTTTTCTATGTGAGTATATGGGTATTTATGCGAGCCTATGGGTATCTATATGAATATATCGGTATCTATGTATGTCTATTGATTTCTACATGAACCTGCGGTTATTTATGCGAGAATATGGGTCTATATTTGAGTCTATTAATTTATATGTGATTATGTGGGTATCTATGTGAGTATATGGGTTCATCTAAATATCTGGTTATCTATATTAGTCTGTAGATTTGTACGTGAATCTGTGGGTATGTATACAAGTCTATAAGACTATATGTGAGTCTATGCGTATCTATTTGAATCTGTGGGTATCAATAGGTCGATATTTGAGTCTATTTGTGTTGAACTAAGTCTGTGGATAGTTATGCGAGTCTATAGAAATCTATCTCAACGGTGACGTGAACAGTGCACATCTATGGCAGTAATCAACCAGGGGAGCAACAGTGCCAGAACGGCTAACCTACACAGCAATGCTCACAGAGCGCTCTGATGCTGGGTCCACAATCACCTCTCCTGAGAAGCCTAGCAGAGGCCAGCGCAGGAGCGTGGACACGTGGATATTGTGATGCTGCCGTCTAGCACTTTGAACGCAGAGAAGAGTGGACCATCGTATTGCACAGCGTAGTAGGTGTGCAAGTGGACCCGTGCCTGTGAAACATCATAGAATGACAGTCGGTCCATGTCACAGTCCAGCAGAATGCCCACCCTGTCGATGTGCCAGCCACTACGGCCACCATCGCAGCTGAATTCAATGTCGGTTTGCTCTGCATCATGAAAAGCACTCTGATTTCCATCGTCGTCGTCGTCATCATCGTCTCTGTATTTGATGCACCACGACTCGGCATTTTCACCCAGCTCCGCATCGCTGGTATTGCCGCTCCGCTCCATCGACCCGTAGCAGACGCCCACACACCACTCGACGCACTCGCTGACGTCCACCTCCCAGTAGTGCAACCCGGAGGTGTAGCCCTCCTCGCACAGCGCTTGCCTCCAGTAGGAGAACGCCTCACAGCCCTCCGTCACGTCCCGCCGCCTCCTGAGGGGCCGAGACAGGCTCAGGGCCTTGCCACAGTCGTCGGCGTCCAGTTGGTAGTGGAGTGTATCTTCATCAAGGGTTGGGCTCCTGAAATCTTCTCGGTCATAGAACGCACACAGAAAGGACAGCGGTTAGTCATCGGCTCCCTTAGCTGGTTGACTGCTTCTGCTGTTGTTGATACAATGACAAACAACGGTGCTGGAGAATCCAAAACAGCCGCACTGCCACCTTTCAGATCTTGGGTTTAAGTAGAGGTTTCACCTGCCCGTGGTTACACCGGGTACTCGGGGGTGTACGAAGAGTGCGATCGCCAAAAATCATAACCGTTGGGTTGTCTCTTAACTATATACACAAGGACAGCGTGTACATCATCAAAGCGTGTTTGTTTGCATGTTTTACCACCAACAGGATGTGTGAGTCATGCAGACTTGATGATTCCTTGCAAAAGGTGTGTCTATTTGGTGTTTGAACATCTTAACACCTCCTGTAGTATTATTCTTTTTTTACAGAAAGGGTAATAATGCATATAATTTTTTTCATCACACAAACTGATAACTTATCACTCTATCTCCATGGGAGAGTGTCCTTTAAGGTGCATTTCCACCTTGGGCTGCCATTCTGTCTCTTAGTCTGCAACATCACCCATCGGTCCTGCTAGTCGACGTAAACTGCCCAAAGCCCAAACCCCCTAAAAGTTTCCCTGCCAAGTCAAGGTGATGCCACTAACCTTTGCATTTTTTCTCTGTAATGCTTACGGCACCCTTTCTGTCTCTCAGTGCAATTCTATGCATGCGACCTATCCACGCTCATTTGCGCCCCATTCGAGTGTCCATTCAAGTTGTCTACCAGCGTCCCCCCCCCACCCCCCGGTTGTGATTCGGTGTGTTCCACAGCAGGTCGTTTGCATGCTGACGGAACACCCCTTTCCCTCCTGTAGCTCGCCTGGACCGCTGCCGCCCGTTCTCTTGCGCCTCTTCACGTCGTCGCAGTCATTCGTTCCCAAACTCTGAATTCATAGGCGGCAGAAGCTTTCCTTTGTTTTTGGATGGCGTGGTCACACAGACGTAGTCACATTAATGTGAGATTCGTGTTTGACGCATTTGCTAACTCCCTTCATTTATATATTTCCATTTACGGAATATCTGATTGCACCTGTCGTGTTCAGTCAGCACGCGATCTGGGCATCCCACTTCCCCCACATGGCAGTGAGCCTCCGGATAGCAGGAGGGTGGTTAGAGCCTCAACACCTCTTCTCCATTGCCCATTCTCGTCCTTTTCCCTCCTCCTCACCCCTCCACTCCTTCCCTCCCCTGTAGTCCCTTTCGTGATCCCCTGAGTAGAACCACCTGGTAGCCCGCTACTACACCATTCCATTCTGTGTCACCGTGTTGTAAGCCATGTTCATCAAGCGCCTGGAGTGAAGGGCTATATAAATATACGTGTTTAATTAGATTCGATCATCAGGTGTTCCACTTATTAGCGTTTTCATCGTTATCAAAATAAATAACAGGAACGGTGGGTGAGTGATTCGGTGAGTGGGTGAGTGAGCAATTTAGTGGGTGAGTGAATGAGTGGGTGAGTGAGTGGGTGGGTCGGTGAACGAGTGGGTGGGTGAGTGAGTGTGTGGGTGGGTGAGTGAGTAAATGAGTGGGTGAGTGAGGTGTGGTGAGCGAGTGGGTGGGCGAGTGGGTGGGTGAGTGGGTGGGTGGGTGAGTGAGGTGGGTGAGTGAATGGGTAAATTGGTCTTTACCATCCGACTAGTTATGGCCTTTTGCCCTCTGCAGGTTCTGTTTATTTCCTGGCTTTCCATACACAGGGGCGCATTGGTGGATCTACGGATTAAATGCAGAACTTTACAATTGTAAATTATTATTCATTATATTATTATTAAGTGTGTTCTCTATTCCACAAACTTTGATGCCAAATAAAAATATCCCCTGTATAGCCGGTAGCAGTCTGCAGGGGCAAGTGTTGTTATCGTGCAGCGCTGAGGGGGTGGTTGGCTATCACCAGACCCAGGCACATTTGTCTCCCCAGTGGCGATGTATGCTACACACCACACTAGGTACTCATTTGAGGATGAGTTGAGCTGGGGTGGGGGCTGGGGGCCCAGGACCGGTTCAGTTTGTATGGGGTAAGGCGTTTCCCACTCGCATGCGTGATTTTATTCCGAGATGCAAACACTGATTAATTTACCTATAACACGTTAGTATATAGAGGACCGCAAATATTGGGCAATTGATGGCACTGGTTCACTGCGTGGCTGCCTTCCATCTTGCCTGTGGTGCCGCCTCACGCATCCGAGTCGTTCTCGCTCTTTGAAAGTGAGCGAACACTTCGCATTATAAGTTGAAATAATTATTCTGAAAGAAAAAAAACATATTCCTTCGAAGAGCATAAATCATGGCTGGGACCAAGCTCAGAGCCAAACCAATAAAAAAACGGTGATTGCATTGCTTGAGTGCAAAGGTCCAAGGGGAACATTGGGCAGACCATCCCCTAACACCCTTCCAACATTCACCTCGACCCTTCACTATCATCGCTCCCCCACCACCCCTCCCACATCCCTCATCACCTTCCTCACTCACCCCTCGCCACCACCCCACAATGTCATAGACGGGCTGTATTTTTATTTGCAGCTTGGCTCTGGATGAATTTTAACCCATGTCACCCCAAGGCCGGGCTAAAGTTCAGCTGCAGCAGAGCACTAATTTTCATATAGGCCAGAGTGTGACTGCATTACCAACCCTTACCGATTGACTTGTCAAGTGGTGTTGGGTTCACAGCACAATTGTATTTACGCGATTTAACCCAAAACACATTAATATGAATGGTAAAATACTAACGTTGTTACTGGGCAAAAAGTGAAATGGATTGTATGACCTTTTGATATTCATTTAAACTGTTGATTTCCCTAAAGTGGGGTTTTAAAGTTGTCAAGGAACAGTATTTATTACAGTATTACATGCAAATGTACATTTTTTTCTCATTTATTAGTTAAACAATGCTTTCCTTTTGTTGACTCGTAACATTTATAACACTGACCGTATGCACATGTAAATACAGCACCACATTCTTGTCGTGACATATGAGCCATTCAAATTATGCAAGGCTCGTCAGGAACGGAACCGTTCGTAAGTCAAGTACTACCCGTAAAAAAGTGATTTAATTAATTACAGATTTTTTCATGATTACTGATTAATGAGTCTCAAACAAAGATAAACATTCCCCAAATCGCCTTACAGACTTTTGGGGCAAGTGCTGTTAACGAGCACCTAATGAAAGCCAGCACGGTACACAAGGGGGTGGGTGGCCAGCACCACGTCCGGGCGCTTTTATCTCCCGAGGTGGCGTTCAGATTAATCGTTACAGGTGTTGGCCGTGATCGGGAATCAAACCCGGGTGGCCAGGTTCATAGCGCAGCACGCTAACTGCTACACTACCGCTCCCTACATACACACACACAGTCCAGAGGCTATCGCTGATGACATTCGAACACCAGTGGTGGACACCTCCCAGTCTTCCACCAAACCCCGTGATGAACAGCTTTGAAGTATGGTTCATAACAGGCCACATGGGGGAGGAGAGCCTCCCCTGGCCAGTCTATTGACAGAGGGTAGGCAGCAGATTGTCATTCTTCTTCCTGCCGTGGTAGTTAGGAGATATTAACAAAGTCACCTGGTCTACAGGAGGTCGTGGGTTCGATCCCGACACTGACGCCTGCTGTATATTTGGAGTTTACATGTTCTCAGCGTGGTCTCATGGATTTTTCTCCGGGTCCTCTGGTTTTTCCCTCCACATTGAGAAACATGCGTTTAGAGATTTGCTGCAATACATTTCCACTTTATAAGCCACTTCGTTGAGTTGTCATTTGTGGCCAGGTTGCTTCTGAAAAAGAGCTATCTATATTCAGTAGCTCAGTGGGGCCTTACCTGATAAATAAAAGTTCAGTTTGGCGGTTAAGGCAATGTCCAACTTTGCTGCTGTTGTTGTTTATTCTCGCGACTCCATTCAGTCTGGAAGTTCTTTCTCCTCACTTAATGCCGCGATGGTCGTGTATACCGTGAAGTCTACCCCAGGAGGTCGGCGAGGCTGCGTGCAAGGCGGTAGACACTCCATTTGAAGGCTTGCGTACACGATCTGTCAAAAGACAATAAACAGATCTTTAGGGCAAGTACTGTTAGCAATCAGCACTTGCGAAGGTCGGGAAAGCACACAGAGGATGGATGGCCAACAACACGCCCGACCACATTTGTCTCTCCAGTGGCCATGTTTTGACATAACCACACCAGGTATTTATTCGAGGCTGATTCGACCTCGGGTTCAAATAATCGTGTTGGCTATGAGCTGTAATAGACCTCGGGTCGCTGATTTCGTAGTTTAATGGGTACTGCAACATCCAACCGTGTCTTTCTACTGCTCGCTGAGCTGCAATGTCTTCCAGTTGCTGAATGAGTACATTATGAGGTCGCACTCATTACACAAACAAAGTTCTTCCCACAAATGATCCACAATACCTCGGTGATTTCGTTAAGGAGCAGAAACTAACTTCACGTGGACTCCGGTCATCCTTGCAGTGGATTTTGGCTTACCATCGGGCAAAAACGGTGAGGGCATCGGACACTTTCAGATATACTTCTGGGATGCTCTTATTAGGCAGCCACACAAAACGGAGTAATTCGGCCGAAGATGGAATCCTGCTGCTGCTGTCACCGTATCTCGAATTGTGGAGCAGCAGCAGGACCTGCCAGTTGCTACCTCACTGCTACACATGGTAGAATTCAGATGGAAGCAGCAGTCGGAGTGACCAATTAATTATCCAGCACTCAGTGATTTACTCAAGTCACTCGCTGACTACTCAACCAGTCATTCGTGCAGCTAGCCACTTACTCAGCCATACACTTAATAATTTCCCCATTAATAATTTACCCAGCACTTACTCATTCACTCTGCATTTTTGCATTCACCCAGTCACTCATTAGCTCATTCACTCACCCACTTATTCACCCATACAGTTCAGAGTAAAGCAGCTTTCAGGTTGATTTATGATCCAGCGCTCACTGATGTATTCCAATCCCTCGCTCACTCACTCACTTCCTTATCATTTTTCTCTAGGTACGAACATGGTCACAGTGGCCCATGAGACTCACTTTGTTGATCGCCCCCTGGCCCACCTATAGTGAGGACTACCAGACACTGACTGTCTTACCCACACTGTTCAACCACCACACTGTAGGTCACCACAACTCACTCAGTAACCCACTCACTCACCCATTCACCCACCTACTCACTCACCTACTCACTCAACCACTCACTGACCCACTCATTTGCATAGGGCAGGAGAAGGCAGCACAGCAAACTACACGGTTCCAATGTGATGCAGGATGTTGCTGCGGTGCAGTGTTGACTCCATGGGCAGTGTTGAGTGTATGGGTATTGTAGAGTCTATGGCCACTGTTAAGTCTATGTGCAGTGTTGAGTCTATGCATGTGTAGTGACATAGGGCTGACTGTTGGAAAGCAGCAGCCAACTGCAGGTGGGCACTTTGCACATACGCCGCTGAGTATATACGCTTGTGTACCGGCAGGGCGGAGGAACTGGGGCAAGGGTCATGGTAAACTTCGTGTGGAAATCCCTGGAACCCTCTGGAGGGTTTGAGAAGGGGGGCGCGACTAGGGCGGAGCCAAGCCGCGCCAAGGGGAATATAAGCAGCGGAGAGCGAGAGATCCGGGCTGCCGGTTCTGGGATTGGACTTGTCTCATCATCGCTGTCATCGTCGCCGCCCTTGTCGCCTCTACCTTCGCCCAATCATTGCGTGGCCAGATAGCATTTGGCTGTTTCGGTCGACGCCACCGGTGTAACACAGACAGGGTCATGTCTGGGACGGGGCACGCGGTAGCGGGGTCGTGTGTGAGAGAGAGAGGGAGCCCGAGTGGTGGCGTGAGCTCGGCTGGCTGTGTCTACGATGCACGCCACCCCCACGCACAGACGACACTACACATGCATGGGTGTTGGACCTCTTTCACACTGTGCCTAGCCAACCATGCTTATCAGAGGAAGGCCAACAAACTAAATACAAAAGCAGTTCTGAAGAAATGAGTTGAACACATAGGCTTTCGCGACCAATATTATCCATGATAAAACATTTGTGGGTTAGATCGCACCACCTGACTCAACATTGCCACCCATAGACTCAACACTGCCACCCATAGATTCAACACTGCCACCCATAGAGTCAGCACTCATTATAGAGATGTTTTTTTTGGGTTAGATCGCATAAATATATAAATGTGTCGTTAAAACCCGTCACCACCCAACACAGCCAACTCGTAAGGGTTGTCCGTCAACAAAACATGCTAATTACGTACTACCTCAGCACAACGGTGTGTTGGAAAGTCAACCCACAACATTTACAATTCGAGTACTGTGACGTTTCTCTGGTGATAACATCACCAACCAGCTTCATCAGGTGATAGCCAGAATTGTGAAGAAGAATAATTGAGTTATCAAAATATTGAGATCGATATATTTCACGCACCTCACTCGTCTCCATCTCCTCTAAGCGACGAGTCTCTCCACCAGGGTGCTGCGTCTCTCCCAAGTCTCCCTTCCTTCTATCACCACCACCACCACTATCATCAATACCATCACCATCACCACGGCTGAAATGACTTCTCATTGTCCTCCAACAACACCAATTCCTGCTGTGGTAGCGGTGGTGGCACCGGTAGAGAAGCACCATCAGCAACAGAAGGAAGATCAGAGCCCACGTGGTTATGGCGATGAACTCTTTGGCGCGAAAAGGCAAAACCGTCGATGGCACCGTCGATGGCACAGTCGATGTCACCGGCGATGTCGCGGCATGCATCGTAGCAGCGGTTCCTGTTGCAGAGAAAGGGACACCGCGATTGGTGGTGGCTAGAAGATGTTAAATATATTGCCTGGTATACAGGGGGTCGTGGGTTCGATCTCGACTGACGCCTGCTGGAAATTTGGAGTTTCCGCGTCTCTCTCCCTGTGGTCACGTGGATTTTTTTCTGGGTCCTTCGGATTTTTCCCTCCACATTTTGAATCAACATAAACGCATTTAGAGTATTTGGCTGCTATAAATTTCCGCAAGATGAGCCACTTTGTTTAGCTATAATTTGTAGCCAAATCGCTTCTGAAAAAAAGAGCTATATAGCTCAGTGGGCCTTCACCTCTTCACCTTGCACCGTCAGGTCGAGATCGACCTCTGGTGACATCCACGACCAGACTCCCCCATCCAAATCCGTCTCTCACTGCCTCTCGTAGCTGGGTTAGTGTAAGGTCAGTGGTGTTCTTGATGTCTCCATCCACCTCCTCCGAGGTCGACCTCTGACTCTGGTATATCCTTTATTCCCAAGCAAGACTGATTCCTCTAGTCCAGAGGTTCTCATAAAGTGTCCAAACAAAGTAAATTTCTTCATAATAAAGGTTTTTGGGTAGATCGCGTTATTTATAAATGTGTCGTAACCCTCCACCACCCGATACGGCCAAACAGTAAAAAATGTGTCATGTTTACAAAAGACAAATAGTTCACTACATTAGCCCACCAGTGTGTTGAAAAGTGAATCAACATCATTTAAAATTTGAGTACGCCGTTTCGCTGGTAATTACGGTTTTTAAAAAAATGTATTCAGTGTCACGGTGAAGATACAAAACAAAGCAAATACCAAGGGGCCGCACCCTCCCTCGCACTGCGAAGGCCCCGCTCGGCCACCGACACGTCTGCAGGACCAGAATCGCTCCCGACACAGCACTTGCCACATCTGTGCATGCAGGGGCTGCCCCCTCCCCACCCCCCGCCTCACATGCCCTCCCCCCCGGATGCCAGAAAAGAGCTCCCCCCACCCCTCAGCCGCCCTAACCCACCCTGGGCAGCGGCCACTTCCATCTTTCCCTCGTGGCCTCGTGTCCCAGTCTCATCCTATCTACCTCCACCACCCTCTCCAACAACCTTCTTGCCACATAGCATGCCTCCAATAGGGACATCTGGGACCCCTCCAGCTCCTTTTTGCGTGCTTTCCACAAGGCCTCCTTCATTGCTCCTATTATGGCCCACGCCCGGTCCCTGTCCTCCTTTCCCACACACCGCAGTTCCCCCCACATGACGTCCCCTATCATCACCCTCGGCAGTGCGAACCGGGCCAACAACGGCATGCTCCTCCTCCATATCTCCTGGGCAAAGGGGCATGCCACCATCACGTGCACTGCATTTCCGTCCCTGTTGCATCCCCATCGGGCACTTGGGGGTGTGTGCCATTTGTCGGCCGTACATAAAACCCCTCGTTTCCAGCTTGTCCCGGGCCGCCAGCCATGACAAATCCCTCTTTTCCTTCGCGAGCGCCGCCGACAACACATTTTTCCAAATTTGTCGGTGCACCTCCCTCCTTGCGCCTGGCACCTTATCATAGGCTTCCTTTTTCTCCACCTCAGCCCGCATTTCTCTGGGAGTTCACTGTCCCCCCCACCGGTTCAGGCCGTGTTGCCCAATGAAGTCCCCCACCACATCACTTATCCAGCCCCCCGGCCAGTCCAAAGGTATATTCCTCTCTGCCTGGGGTATCCCAAGGCCCCGCAGGCGCCACATCAGACGATACCACATATAACACGTAACACGCCGCCTTGTCCCGCGGCTCCGCGGAGAAGAACAGACTCAGCGCGTTACATACGAAGGTCGAGTTCAGGGCGTACTCCACATTTGGAGCACCCCTCCCCCCGTTCCCAGCCCGCATACACAGCACGGCCCTCCACACCCTCTCCATCCCTCCCCCCCCAAATAAACCCGAAAAGCGCCGAGATCAAAACCTTGACCTCCCTCTTACCAGGCGGGAAAACCTGCGCCAGGCAGCTTAAGGTTGGCATTATCTACATCTTTACCACCATAATCCTGCCAGCCATTGTGAGTCGCCTTCCTACCCACTTACCCAGACGACCCTTTGTCTTCCTTACCCTCTTCTCCCAGTTATGTTCCCCCGACCTATCCCAACAAAAGGTCACCCCTAGTACCGTTATCTCTTCTGTCTGCAAGCTCAGTTCCGGCGGCCGACCCTCGAACAGCCTCGAGTCCCCAAAGGCCATTAGCTCGCTCTTTCTCGCATTGACCTTCAGGCCAGAGGCTGCACAGAACCTCCCTGTCCCCTCCATTGCTTTCCATACCGACGCAACGTCCCTGCACATCACGGCCACATCATCCATATACAAGGTTACCTTCCCTTGCTCTTTGTTCCCCGGTATTGTCACCCCCTAATCCTTTGGTCGTCTCTTATTACCTGCGCTAGGGGCTCCATACTCATAACGAATAGGACCGGGGACATCGGGCATCCCTGCCGTACCCCAGACCCTACTTGGATGACCCCCGAACGTTCCCTGTTTATCAAGATTCTAGCTCTAAGCCCACAATGTAGTCCTGCCACCCACTCCACCAGGGGCCCACTCATTCCCATCCTCGCCATCACCGCCAGCATATATTCATGTGAATGTCGGTCGAAAGCCTTGTCCAGATACAAGCTCAGTATCCCTAGCGGGCACCCACTTTCCCTTTCCCCTTCTATTGCCTCCCTCAGTACCACCAAGGAATCTGCGATCCTCCTCCCCGGGACCCCGCACGTCTGGTCCGGCCCTACCACCTCCCCCACCACCTTCCCTAATTGCGCCGCGACTATCCTTGCCAGGATCTTATAATCCGCGTTTAGAAGAGTTATCGGCCGCCAGCTTCGCAAGTCCTTACGGTCCCCCTTACCTTTATAGATCAGGGTAACCAACCCCTCCCACCTTTCATCCGGCACCCGGCCCTTCTCTAAAGTTACCCTTCCAATTTTTGTATATGTCCTCCTTCAAGAGCTCCCAGAATTTGATGTAGAAATCCGCTGGGATCCCGTCCGGGCCTGGGGTTCTGTTTCTATTCAATCCCTTTACCACCTCTTTCACTTCTCCCTGCCGAATTTTTCCCTCTAGCGCCTCCGGGTTCCCAACCCTCTTCCCCAATGCCCCCAGCAGTTCCTCCTGCTTCCCCCCATCTATCCATTTTATCTCATACAACTCCTTATAGAAATCTCCGCTACACTCATCATCCCTACCGTCATCGTCTGTCTACCCCTGGTAGGACTTACCAATTCCCTCATTACATTATCTCCCTCCCTACCTGCTTTAAAGAAAAACCTTGTGCACCTTTCCCCTTCCTCTGTTGCCCTGACCCTCGCCCTATACACTAATTGCCTAGCCCTTCTTTCCAAAGCTGAAGCTACTCTCCCTTTAAACTCCCCTATCCTTTCCCCCATCGGGAACCCTAGCGCTAGCAACCTGTACATTTTCTCTAGCCTAGCATTCCACTGCCTCAATTCCCTACCCACTCCCTTCCTCCTCCTATGATGCTGGAAGAACGTTTTATCCTGTCCTTTATCTGGCCCCACCATTCCACCCTCGTGGTGAAACAATCCTGCAAGGTCCTCCAGCTTTTGTATTTTTGTACGAAGTCCCCCACCAATTTCTGGTCCTCCAACAGACCCACATTCATTTTCCACACTCCCTTCCCCCTCCTCGCCCCACCTGGGATCGCGAGCCCCGCCACTACCATTTTGTGGTCAGAGAGGGGAAATGGCTCCACCCCCCCCACTTCCCATTTCCATTTTGGCAGAGACGAAAATAAAATCAAACCGTGACTGCGTTCCCCCGCTCTTATCTGACCACGTATACCCGGGTCGTGCACTATGCACCTTCCTGGATGCATCAACTATACCAAGGTCCTCCATCAACTGTTTCAGTTTTCTGGAGGAAGTCTAATTTCCTCCTCCCCTTTACCGACACCAGGTCCGCCCAGTATATTGGGCAGTTGAAATCACCCCCCACGATGACTTTTCTCCTGGTGGTCAATAGGGCCGCCAAGCTCTTCCACACTTTTGTCCTTTCCATGCACCATACCGGGGCGTACACGTTTACCAGTCGAAACTCCACGCCTTTGTAGGATACATCCACACAGAGGAGCCGGCCCGGTATCACTTCCTGGGTCCCTTCCACCCTCATTTCCCTCCTGCCTAGGAGGGTAACCACGCCAGTACATCGGTTCCCATTGCTACCCGACCAAACGTAGTGGTCGTTCCAATCTTCCAGCAGGGCCTCCGAACCCAGGGTATATGGTAGGTGGCATTCTTGGAGGAAGATCACATCTCTTCTGGTGGTCTCCAACAGGTGCATGATTGCCCCTCTCCTTCCCTTGCCCTTCATCCCTCTCACGTTTATAGACGCCACGGATATGTCCATGCCGAAGTGTGCTTTATTCTGTTTCCGATTCCGCTGCACGCTCCCTCCATCCGCCCTTGTCCGCCTTCTCTCTCACTTTCTTCCTCCCCTTCAACCTCCGGGGCTTCCCCCGGTTCAAACGTCCCCCCCCCTTCCGCCCTCCTCCATCCAAACTCCTCCGTGTCCGCCGAGTAGCCTGAAGGGCCCGTGTCGTGCTGGGGGCCAGCCCCTTTCAGGGCTCTGTCCAGTTTCCTCTTCCTCCCAATCATTTCCTTCCATGCTCCGTCCGCTCCTTCCTCTACCCGCTGCTCCTCCTCGCCCATTACCTCCGCCCAGTCCCCCACTGGGGTTCCCGGGTCTTCTTCCCCATCTCCCCTCCTCCCTCCCCTCCCCCTCCACTGGTGGTATTGCTTCCCTCCCCACAGGTCCTCCCCCCCCTCACCCTCCCCGGGGGGTCGTGGCTCCTCCGCCTCTCCTTCCTCTTCCCCACCAAGCTCCCGGCCCGATTACCGTCCAGCCACCTCCTTCGCCACCTCCCCTGCTTGTCCATTCCGGTATGCCCGCACCCTGTTGGCATAAGATTCTGGGTAGGATCTATACAGGTGCCCTCTGCTACCGCAGAGGTTGCAACGGACCGGCTCCCCGCATTCCTCCACTGTGTAGTCCGGCGACTTGCACCTATAACAAATCCGTGCCTTGCATGCTGCTGCCAGGTGCCCCCTTCCCCCACACCTCCTACACAATTTGGATTGGCCCGCGTATACGACGTAGCCCTTGTTCCCCCCAATGTTCAAAGCGCTCGGGATGTGCCTCAGAGCCCATCCCTCCATCTTCAGGCGCACCCTCCACTGCCTGGCCCCCGTCCATATCCCCGCCACGTCCTGCACCCTCTTGCAGCCAGACAACAACACGCAGTGCTGCCTCAGCCACACCTCCACATCCTGGTCATGTAGCGCCTCGTTGTACAGGAAGACGGTTACAACCTTCGTTTCCAGGTCTGACAGCAGCCGCGTCCTCATGGAAGTCAGGGGCTTCTCCCCTGCCCTCTCCTCGAAATGGGTGAGGAAATTCTGCAGCAGAAGATTTGACTTAAAACTCACGTCAAACGCTCTCCCCCCTGGCAGAGCAATCAGGCAGGAGAGGTCCGCCACCTCCACCCGCAGCATCCTGAGCATCCCCGTCCTCACGAAAGTTGTTCTATCCAGAGTCACCTCCTCTTCCACGTCGTCCTTGAATTCTACCCTTACGCAGTTGTGCCTCCTGGCATGCGTTGGCGTCAGGCTCGCCCCGGCTCCAGTGCGCCACCTCCCCGCTCCTTCGCTGGATCTCCCCGCTCCCACCGGGCCAGTGTTCGCAGTCCTCTCCCTCCACTGCCTCTCCCACGGCCCCTGGGTTGCTGGCACCCCTCCTGCTCCTTCCTCCCTACTCTGCTCGGGGGCACTCCCTCCCCATGCTCCTGGTGCTTCCGCTCATTCTCTTCGCTCCTCCCTCCCCGTTCCCTCCGGCCCATCCACCCTCTCCACACCCTTCCCACGTTGCACCTCACCCATCACCTCCCCCGCTCCAGTCTGGCCCGCGCCGTCCCTCCCGTCGCTCTCAGCTCCACGGGCACCCTCCATAGTCCGTGGCGTACGCCGCGTCTCCTTCCCCGCCGTTTCCATGCGCTGGTTGCAGTGGGATCACCCCTCCCGCAGCGCATGTGGCTCCCCCACCCTCAGGCAGCAAGGCCACCCCAGACCGCCCGGTCTGGGGCCCTCGCAAACCCCGGGGTGGCTGGAGAGTCCACGGGATGCCGACGTATGTCGCAGTGGCACCTCAGGAAGAACGGGTTCCGCTGGTGATTACCTCCAGCATCATCGGGCAATTTGCCAGAATGGTAAAGCCCTCACTTGCTCCCAGTTTTAAATAGAACATTTGAGGCGGAGACGGGGGGGGGTTATTGTAATTATAAAATTGATTGGTAATCAGTCAATGGTTATGATTAGTAATGAGTTGTAGATTAGTAATTAGTTGTAATGTGTGTTATTGTGATTATATGCTACGTTAGTAATCCGTTAATTAGTATGTCTTTCGCCTATAAGGAATTTTAGTATTTATTATTTTATAATACGCTTACAAGCCACACTAAGCCTCTAGCTGTCAGAGCATTTAAAGTTATTTGTATTTCTCTCAATTTCAATGGATTCTCTAATTAGTATTTGCCAGTAATAATTACCTTTACACAACACTTCAACGTTATGAAAATCAATTGAGTGTCCTTGTTGACAAGCATGTTCTGCCACTGCCGACAGTTGTGTTTGAAATAATTGAATATTTATTTGGTGTTATTTTAGTCTAATGCTGATGTTACGTCCCGTCTGTCCAATATAGCATCTGCCACATAAACAGTTAATCCAATATACACCTTCTGGTGATAATTTAGGTAATTCGTCTTTAGTGCAAGATACTAGGTTTTGAATTTTGTATACTGTACCAAATCTTACTGTAATGTTTTGCTTTTGCAAAACACGGGCTAATTTGTCAGTTACTCCTGACATATATGTAATTTTAATTGTTTTAACAATCTGATCGCTTTCAGCAGTGTTGCTTTGCGATCGTGATTTGGCATTCAGTGCTCTGTTAATTTGACTATTATTGTAGCCATTCTGTCGTAATGCTTATTTAACGTGTTTGATATCTCTCACTAGACTTTCACCATCTGACACTGTTTTAGCCAGATGTATGAGCGTCTTGATAAGAGAGGATATCTGAGCTGGATAATGATGCGAATCTGTGTTCAGATAGGCATCATTGTGTTTTCTTTCTGTAAACGCTGTGTTATTTTATCGTTTAGGCCATGTCCAAGCAAAAAATCTAGGGACGGGAGTGTGTTATTCACTTCCATTTCCATGGTGAACTGGATGGCCGGGTTTTGTGCATTGAGATGATTTAGAAAATCATTAAGTGAATCTTTACCATGTGGCCAGACAACCAAAGTGTCATCCATGTATCTAAACCAAAAGGATGTTTTTAATGTGCTCGAGGCAAGTGCTCTTATTTCAAAGTTGTCCATGTACAGATTTGCTATAGCAGGAGATAAAGGAGAGCCCATTGCTGCTCCTTCCTTTTATTTGAAGAAATCCCCTCTCCATAAGAAGTAAGTTTTATTTAAACAATGGTCAGCAAGTTTCGGAATATCTTTTCGTAAACCTGTATTCTTTACTAGTCTATCAAGTAATTTAAGCGATTCGTTCACTGGAACCTTAGTGAATAGATAAATCACATCAAAACTTACCAGAATATCATTAGGATTAAGTTTAATATCTTTAATCACATTCGCAAGATGTTCTGGATTTCATATGAATGAAGATGTCCTACCGACGTAGGGCTGTATTTGTTTAGTTATATATTTTGCTAATTTATGCATGGCAGAGCCAATTTTACTGACTATGGGTCGTAATGGAATGCCGATTTCATGAAGCTTTGGTAGCCCATTCAGTATAGGTTGTTTTGAGGCCCTTGGCTTAATTTGGTGTTGCTCATTCTTAGGGATTAATGAATTTGCAATTATTGCAGTAGTCTTACGTTCTAAAGTATTAGTTGGATCTCGTTTAATTTTAATCTAGGTACTTTCCTCTAGTAAATTTTTAATTGTATTATCATAATCGGCTCGTGACATCACTACAGTAGTGCGGCCTTTATCAGCTGCCAGGATTTGGATATCTTTATTTACAAGGAGCTCTCTTCAGGCTTTTGCTTCGTTAGAGCTAATATTTACTTTAACATAGCCATTTCTGTGACCAGTCACAAGCTAATCACTCAGCTATTTCAATGCTAAATTCTCCTGTTTGATTTGTACTAGGTGCCTCTGTGGATGTGTAGGCTTTGACTTTAACATAGCTATTTCTATGACCAGTCACAAGCTAATCACTCAGTTATTTCAATGCTACATTCTCCTGTTTGATTTGTACTAGGTTCCTCTGTGGATGTGTAGGCTTTGACTTTAACAGCCATTTGTGACCAGTCACAAGCTAATCACGCAGCTATTTCAATGCTAAATTATCCGAACCAAACATTAAACTAATTTTCAATGGTACAGTATATTTTTTCAAGTAGTGGTATCCCAAACTTTCGCAGCAGCTTAGATTCCCTTTTCACACCATCAATATGTAAACTCCCTCTCCCCCCCTCGCCGGTCTGCACATGTTCACCCCCTCTAAACCGTTCATCATGCTAAGTCCGCCAATTAAATGCTAATTTTTATGCTAATTCCTTTGTCAAGGCGCTGTTTCTTCTCACACAACTTAAAGGTCGCGGTCTGAGCTTGGCTCTGTTCACTCCAGCACTGTCCTCGAGACAGTCTCGTCTCTTCACCTGATGAAGCCCGCTTGTGTTGTGGCCGAAACGTCGTGAGAATTTTATTGCGTTATTTTATTTCATTAATTTATTCTTTTATTCTCATTCTACGTGACTTTACCGAAAGAACCAACGAAGATGATTACCAATCGAATATATAATTACAATAACCCCCCCCCCTCCGCCTCAAATCACTGCACCTGAATGAGTTAAATGATGACGTCACCCTGCTGCTCTATTTAAGACCGGGAGCAAGTGAGGGCTTTACCATTCTGGCGAATTGCCCGATGATGCTGGATGTAATTGCCAGCGAAACGTCGTACTCAAATTTTAAATGATGTTGATTCACTCCTCAACACACCGGTGGGCTAAAGTAGTGAACTATTTGTCTTTTTCATCATTAGACCTCCTTTGCCAGTACCAAAATGTAATAGGGTTTTTCCCCTTTTTTCTGACAACAAAACTGAAACCTTTTTTTACGAGGATTCATGTCTGCATTAACCACAATACCTGCAGTCAAAATGCAAACAAAAAAAATACTATAATAATATATATTTATTGTCCTTGAAACTGATTGGTCCACACCAAGGGATGGCTTTCTTTTGAGCCTCGACCCAATTGGTGCTCGGGTGGTGGAGGGTTACAACACATTTATAAATAGCGCGATCTAACCCAAAAACCTTTAATATGAATAATATTGGTCGCGAAAGCCTACGTGTTAAACAAATAAAATTTCTGCTTTATGAATAAGGCCTCGAGTGGAAGAGCAGGACCGATCTCTCTCAGGACGGACATGTTTGATATTTGGCTGTCCGTGGTTACGTAGCATTCTTCTCCAACACCACAAATGCTCTTATACTCTTTCGCTCACTCAATCTCAGCGTCCACAAATCACATTCATATATGGCAACAGGGAATACCAGAACTTTGACAAGTCTCTTCTTGGTGCGTATGGTAATGCCCTTGTCTCTCCCTATCTTATTGAGCTGTGACATGGCTATTCTACTGAGAACTGACCGCCTACTGATCTCGTGGCTACATTCTCCGTCTTCAGCAGTCAAGGAACACAGGAAGACAACGTTCTTCGCAACTTTTATTCATGCATTTTCCAGACAAAAGAGTTTAGTGGTTCTGTCGCCATCATCTTGATCCTTTGGAGATTGAGGCACAGCCCAGCCTTCCGACTAGCTTCTTTAACATTTACCAACAGGGTCATAATTTCAGTTTTGCAATTTGATAGTGGGGTGGTATCATCAGCATCTCTTAAGTTGTTTATTCTTCTAATCTTCACGCCTGCTTCGATGCAATCCAGGCCTGCCTCTCGCATAATACGCTCACTGTATAAATTGAATAGGTAAGGACACCGTATACAGCCCTGTCTTACTCCTTTCCCAATGTCAAATTCTCGTAGAATGGGCGATGCTCTTTGGTTGGCATATATATTAAGTAACACAGTGGGCCATACCTGGTTAAAAAAATGTTTTTATTTAGTTTAGATTAAACTTTCTACAATTGACGTTGAAGATGATAATGCATAAGCCCTTTCTGTCTATCTGTCTGTAACACGACGACCCTTGTAAATATGATCCTACAGGAACGAAGCTTCAGCAAAATGATATGTTGCTATTAGGGGCTTACCGAATTGGGGAGACAATTTAAGTTATAAAAGTGGTGAACAAACATTGAAGATACACGCCAGAGCAATAAAAAAAGTATTAATTGAAAAATTTCAAATAGTGATTTGTCCTGGAAGATACAAGTACAGGATCCGTATTGCTGATTAAACACTTTCAAAGACAAACGTAAGTCGATAAGCTTTAAACACTCTACCGATTTACGTGTCGCTTCCGCGACCAATATTATATTGTTATATATATTATTATTTTATTGTTTCCATTCAACGTGACTTTACCGAAAGAACCAAGAATATGAATCACTGCAGTCACGAAAGCTTTAAATCAAAATTCAATATTATATTGTTAAGCTGCTGTGGGCTAGATCGCGCAGATGTTTCATAAACAAAGGTGGGAGGGAGGAGAGGGAGGGCGTTCCGGAGGGGCCCTGCAGAAGGAGCAGCTGCAGCATCTGAAAGCGCTGCACGATGCGGTTTTACCTCCCTCTGCACCTCCAATTAACACGGTTGGCAATGCACGGTGCAAAATAAGGTTAATAAGTATGCAGTCAACGGTATTTCTGTATTTAGCTATCGTTTTATATCCCGGTATGTGAATGTTGTGGCTTCAGAACCACCTGCCACCTACAGTATTCTGTACCCATATCATGCCCACATCATACTAAAATAAATAAATAAATGCTCCAAGTCAGGCCCCACTAAGTAATATAGCTCTTTTTTATATAAGTAGCTTGGCCATAAATGATAGCTCAACAAATTGGCTCATCATCGTGGACATTTATAGCACCCAAATTCTCGAAACACGTGATCTTGATTTGCATGTGGAGGACCCGTAGAAAAACCTCAACTACGGAGATTGAGAGAGACGCAAACTCCAAATATACAGCAGCGGGCGTCAGGGTTGAACCTCTGACCTCTTGTATATCAGGAGACGAAGATAACATCTCGCCACCGTGGCGCTCCTTAAAAAAAATCTTGAAAAAGCATAGCATATAAGTTCGAAATTATTTCTCCACAAAGTGGAACTCATTTACCCAACCCTTTTAAGGATGATCGCTGAGTTCGCCCCCCCAACCAAGGATTTAAACTTGGGACCTTCTGATTGTGAGCTGCTCACTCTGGGTGCCAAGCTGCCCAAGCGAATTTGAGGTATTACAGTGCAATTGAGTTAACATTGGGAGAGAGAAAAAAACATTTGTGATGATTAAGATTAATAGTGTCATGCATTGTTGCGATTCAAGGATTGTGATTTTATTCTGGAATAAATTGCCTTTACATTGTCGTGAATGAAGCGGCCTAAAGTACAGTGAGGGAAAAAGTATTTGGATCCCTTGCTGATTTTGCACGTTTGCCCATGGACAAAGAAATGATCAGGCTATAATTTTAATGGTAGGTTTATTTGAACAGTGAGAGACAGAATAACAAAAAAAATCCAGAAAAACGCATGTCAAAAATGTTATAAATTGATTTGCATTTTAATGAGGGAAATAAGTATTTGACCCCTCTGCAAAACATGACTTAGTACTTGGTGGCAAAACCCTTGTTGGCAATCACAGAGGTCAGACGTTTCTTGTAGTTGTCCACCAGGTTTGCACACATCTCAGGAGGGATTTTGTCCCACTCCTCTTTGCAGATCTTCTCCAAGTCATTAAGGTTTCGAGGCTGACGTTTGGCAACTCGAACCTTCAGCTCCCTCCACAGATTTTCTATGGGATTAAGGTCTGGAGACTGGCTAGGCCACTCCAGGACCTTGATGTGCTTCTTCTTGAGCCACTCTTTTGTTGCCTTGGCTGAGGGAAGGAGGTTCTCACCCGAGATTTGACGGTATATGGCCCCGTCCATCGTCTCTTTGATGCGGTGAAGTTGTCTTGTCCCCTTAGCAGAAAAACACCCCCATTGCATAATGTTTCCACCTTCATGTTTGTCTGTTTTTTTTCGCCCGGGCAACGCCGGGTACTTACCGCTAGTGATGTTATAAATATCCCCGCCCCTGTTATACAGTTTATTTGCTGTACATTTCTGAGGCCCATGGCTCATCGGATTTATCACCGAGCCTAGATAACGATTCTGATGTTCTGATTGTGAATCTTGGAACGTGGTGGCGATGTCTATCAGTGTAATCACTGACATCACCGTGGTCTATCCGCTGCTGGATGGAGATCACTGTGGTGGTGATGATGTCTCTCAGTGTAATCACCACCATCACCGTCGTCTATCCACTGCTGGATGAAGATCACTGTGATGGTGATGTCTCTCAGTGTAATCACCATCACCGTGGTTTATTATTTGCTGGGTGGAGATCACTGTGGTGATAGTGATGATGGTTATGATGGTGATGATGTCTCTCAATGTAATGACCATCATCACCGTGGTTTATCTACTGTCACACTCTACAATAGCTGGCGCTAAATATGCACGACACGCCCTCCTGTGTGTCCTTGTGGTGATCCTCGGTACTACATCTGTAGACTTTCTACGTCTTCCTACCTACTCCGTCTTCCGACCTACTACGTCTTACGACCTGAAGGCGTAGAACCTATCAAGTTTATTTTAATTTTCATTTTCCGATGAAGTACACGTACATGCGTGCGTGTAACCCTTTCCCGTTCCGAGATGTCTGCAAGTTCTTTATTTAATACTTATTTATCTTTATTTTACCAGGTCGAGCTAAACAATTATTTTTCAGAAGCGACCTGGCCACAACGAAGCGGCTTATAATAACGTGGAAATGTAGAGCAAGCCAAACACTCAAACCGCTGGTTTTCTAAATGTGGAGGGAAAAAACCGGAGGAGCTGGAGGAAAAAATTCCACGCGACCACTCCGGGGAGAACAAATCTAAATATATAGCAGGTGCAAGGGTCGCGAACGAACCCACGACCTGTTCCATACAAGGCGCCACCACGACGAGATGTCACGTTGCAGGGTAAGTCCCATTCCCAGCCGATGAGGTCTCTCGGTGTAATCACACGAACATACACATATTTGGCATTTGCGACGAATGTCTCCCCGTGATCGTGTCGATGCTTTTTCTCCTGGTCCTCCGGTTATTTTCTCTCCACATTTAGAAAGACGCATTGAGATAACTTAGATAATTTTTCTCGCCATAAATGTCCACGTGATAAGCCACTTTATTGAGCGATCATTTGTGGCCTGGTCGCTTCTGAAAAATGAGTGAATGCCTCAAGAGGGTTTTGCCTGCTAAGATGGGGAAGTTTAGTTTGATTTGTATGTTTTTGAGTGGTTTGCTAGCGTTTTCCTGTACTTACACTACACTCGTGTTTTGTATCGTGTTTTTTGTAACGGTCTTACCCACCCCTACTGCACATGTGTCAAAAAAAAAGCTTTATGGCTCATCGGATTCTATAATTGTGGAAAAATATTTTGAAAAAAAGGTTTTTTTAATTGCCTCTAATGTGTACACATATATTAGGCAGCCCCAACAATTCTTCCTCAACGGCCACCCTTGCTTTGATGGACCCAGCAACCCCCAAATGGGCCAAATCATGCTAATGCATCAACACATCGCAAATGTGGCCACGAGTACTAAACAGTTTTCCACCACACAACAACCCGTTCCTGGGATTAGCGGGCACTTGCTATGTCTGCGCCACGATTGTGGAATTCCCGACCATTGGAAATTCATTAAACCGATAATGTGGATACTTTAAAATCTCCTCTAAAAACCACATCTTATGCAGAGTCACACCATCACCCCACACAGAAATCTGCTCTTATCAAGACGCTCATCGAGCTAAGAAAGTATCAGATGGTGACAGTCTGAGAAGTGATATCAAACATGTTAAAGAAGCGCTGCAAATGAACTGTTACAATGATGCACAAATAAAAAGGGCATTGATTGCCAAAACCAAATCAAATAACAAGAGCATTGAAACAGTCTAAGTAATTAAAACGATAAAAATACCGTACATTATGGGAGTAAATGATAAACTAGCAAGACGTTTGGAAAAACAAAACATCCGAGTCAGATTTAGCACGTTACATAAAATATAGGAATTAATATCTGTTACAAAAGATGTATTACCGAAGCTATCAACAGAAGGTGTGTATAGGATTAACTGCACTTGTGGCAAATGCTATGTTGAGCAAACAGGACGAATGATCAGCACGAGACAAAAATAACATTAGATAAATATTAAATACACCCAAATACAACTGTCAGCAGTAGAAGAACACGCGTGCCAACAAGGACACTCAATTTATTTCGATGATATTGAAGTTCTGTGCAAAACTAGCTACTGCTGGCCAAGACTAATTAGACAATTGATCGAAATTGAAAGAAATACAAATAATTGTAACAGTTCGGATTGCTATCAACTTAGTGCTGCGCGGAAGCGAATCATCAAATTATACATTGTTTAAATACATGCTTATACAGGCCACCATACTTCAGTAGGGATTTCCATTGGTACGATTTTGATACACACAATGGACGGGAAGGACAAGATCAAAGGGCTCGCATACTGTGCATGAATAATGTACGTTGACTCATTAATCCCCCCACTTTGCGCAAGAGTGCAGAATTGTGGTGACCACAC
This sequence comes from Petromyzon marinus, assembly GCF_048934315.1. Classification (NCBI taxonomy): domain Eukaryota; kingdom Metazoa; phylum Chordata; class Hyperoartia; order Petromyzontiformes; family Petromyzontidae; genus Petromyzon; species Petromyzon marinus. The sequence continues at coordinate 5,173,153 of NC_133748.1, read as the reverse complement.
TTATGCCTCTATATAAGGAACGAAACAGGTCGACTTCTCCACAGATCTGGCTGTCGCCTGATGAAGCTAGTTGTAATTACTGGCGAATCGTTGTACTTAGATTGTAAATGCTGTAGCTTGGCTCTCCAACACACCGGTGTGCTGTAACTAGTGATTATTTGGCATGTTCTGTTTACGTGACAACCGTTACTAGTTAGCTGTGTCAGATGGTGGCAACAACTCTATGGACCAACTCCGACCACTGACCCGGTCGAAGTGCCCAGTTGGCTTTAGGACATTCCGACCCCTCTACACCCGACGCACTATGAACACGTGACGCGATGAGGTGTACGGGGTGAGAGCGGGGGCCGAGCATGTGTGGTGCTGCGACTCGCCTGAGGCCGCCGCAGAGCCGAGGGTGATTGAGGAGCTGAAGACCGCGGTCCGGAGACGCGAAGTCGAGGTGCCTGGCAGCCCGATGATACATGTCCCCGTAGACCGCAGTTATAGCAGGTGACGAGGGCTGCGTCCGGCCTCAGAAATGCTCGTCCCCGCTGTCGGAAGTCCCGTTGATGCGAGCGATCGTCGACTCTCCAACCCCCGGCTTGAGCCTTGGTTGGGTTGAGGCTCCTCCGATGAATTGCAGGAATCAGACGAAAACAGTACAGGCCACACGACTCGTCTCCCGTTGGAGGAGCAAGTGCGCCTGGATGCATTTTTCGGTGCGCATGGAGCACAGGTCTCCGTCGTCAATGGCGTGTATAACAACACGCAAGTCCCGTGCTAGCGCCAGCATCTTTTCCAAAACAAGTGCATCATTGCCCTCATAGTCCATAAGAGAAAAGGTGGCCATCGACACGGCAAGCAACGCGCTGCGGAAGGCGAGGGGAGTTTCCGACTCACCCTTCCTCCGAGCAGCGAACCGTGTCCGATGGTGGCCGTAGATGTGGACAATTTGTTGCAGCGCCCGTTGCAGCGCCCGTTGCAGCGTAGATCGATCCTCCCGTGGAATTGTGATGAGAGCAGCAAGGGCGTCGTCGTCCAGGGTGGCCGGGAGCGGCCATAGCGCCTCTTCCTCTGTCCACCCGGCCATCTTGCGATGTGAGAGAAAGCGGCACTGAAAGTTCACCCAGTCGCCTCCCGCCGCAGAGAACTCTTTGAGGACGGGCAGGCATTGGTGGATGGCTGGCACGTGTCCCATGGGCAGATGCTCTTCACCACTTTTGGCGGGAACTGCGCCACCATCAGTCAACAAGATGGCGGCCCCTGCACCGGTCTCGCAGCTGATGGCGCGGGGATCGCTGATTGGCGTGGACCACGACCGGAAGTGACGCATGTCCCATGATACTCTCGGCTTCTGTTGGAAACTCCCCCAACTTCGGCGGGAGATTCAAATTCTTGGGTGGGAATTCCAGAACGGCGGCAACTTCGGCCGTCGACTGTAGGCCCACTCTGCCATCCTCCACTGTCGGCTCCCCGCGATGAATCTCGTCGAGGATGGAGGCTGTGGCGTGAAGGAGTTCGGCGAGGCGGGAGTGCTCTCCCCGACTGTGGTGACCGCTGGGTGGCCGGGCAGACTGCAGCTCGGCCGGCAACGCTTCATCCCATTCTGCCGGAGTTGCATATACTGTCAGTTCTTTTTTTTCGTATTTTCACCACAAGTATATGTGGTTAATGAATACATGATTCCTTGCAAAAGGTTTCAGTTTGGTGTTTTAACATTTTCACACCTGTTTTGTTGCCAGAAAAAATTGGAAAACCTATTTGTATTTGTGGAGAATAATAGCCATTTTCTATACTTTTGAGGCATAAGCAATTATGAAATAACACTACCCAGGAACAACATTTTTTTGTTTACAGTTTTATCTGAACCTGTACCGGGCCTCCCCTAAGTCGACTCAGCATCAAATTAGTACCCCCCCCCCCCTCCCAGTGCAGTGGTGGTGTAGTAAGCATCGCCACTTTGGAGACAAAGGCGGCCAGACGTGCGTGGTGCTGGCCACCCACTCCCTCTGTGTGTGTCACAGTGCAGGTAGCCTTCAGAGGCTACTCGCTAACAGCACTTAACCCCTTAATATGTGAAGGCAATACGCGGGATATTTGTCTTTGTTTGTATGCGTATGTGTGTGTGTGTCTAGGTTTACATAACTACGTGTACGTGCGCTATTGGACACCTTCGTTCAATTGTTAATATTTACTCAGTATGAACGGAATCAGTTAACATATATTTCCATGCATTGCAAGCATCTATATAAGTCTGGATATTTCTCTAGCCCTTCTAGAACATCGATAGCATTCTCATCACTCAGCTCTCTAGCCCCTTCTGGAACATCATCTTGAGGTCGTGATGATGGTGGCGATGGTGGTGGTGATGATGATTATGGTGGGATCTCTCTTCATCTTTTCAACAGAGGTTGATGGTGAGTGTGCTGGTGGTGGTAGTGACGATGATGATGGTGGTGGCGATGGTGGTGGTGATGGAGGTGAAGGTGCCACCCACTCACCAACCCACTCACCCACCCACTCGGTCACTCACTCACAAACCTACTCACCCATTCGGTCACCCACCCACCGAATCACCCACTCACTCACCCACTGATCCACTCACTCACCCACCCACTTACATATACACCAACCCACCCACATGGTTTGGCTACTTCCTCCGATATCTGAGGCTTGGCAATCACTACGCCCACACGCATCTCTCTCTCTTAGCCACTCACCCACACACTCGCCCACTCACTCACTCACCCACCCGCCCACCCATCTTTGTTTCCCCACAGCCACCTTGGTCTGCTCCACTCCATTCAGAGAAAAGTTCCAGGAAGTTTCCGCGTCCCCCGGCGGGATCCTCATCGGCGTTGGGATCGACAGAGACGTCAAAATCTGGTCCGGTTGCTCTTGGCGATCAATGGGGGCGATGTTTGATTGGATATCGACCGGTGGCCGAGGTCGGGGTGCCGCAACGTCGAGTGGAGATCTCTACGCGTGGGAAAGAACCAGCGACCGGAACGTGTACTACTACCATGGATACGCGTGGTACAACGTGATAAGTGAGATGAAGATTTGCTTCTGCCGCTGCTATTATTTGTACCACTACTACAAGCATATTATTTTAAAGTAATACGCCAACTCATTCACCCACCCACCTACTCACCCACTCACTCACCCACTCACCCTCCCACCCACCCAATTACAAAAAAGACAAAGATCCCCCGTTTAGCCTTAGCAGACTGTAGGGGCAAGACCTGTGAGCGAGCACCTTTGAAGGCTTGAACGGTACATGAGGGGGTTGGTGGCCAGCAGCACGCCCGATCGCTTTTATCTCCCCATTGGGGATGTTTACTACACACCGCACCAGGTACTCATTTGAGGATGAGTCGACGTAGGGGAGGCTCAAGATCGGTTCAGATCGTCGTCACTGGGTGTTGACCGTGAGCGGGAATTGAACCCGTGTTTCCAGGTTCAAAGCGCAGTGCACTAACCGCTACACTATCCCTACCCACGACCTATTCACCCACTCACAGACCCACTAACTCACCCACCTACACACCCACTCACTCACTCACTCACCCGCCCACTCACCCACCCGCCCACTCACCCACCCGCCCACTAAGTCACCCACCCACCCAATCACCCACCTACCCACCCAGCTACTCACCCACCCACTCACCCACCTATCCACCCACTCACCTACCCACCCACTCAATCATTGACCAACTCACTCACTCATTTACCCACCCACTCAATCACTCACCTACTCACTCACTAACCCACTCATCCAAATATTCATCCACCCACTCACTCATCCACTCACTCATCCACCCATTCACTAACTCACTCATTCACCCACTCACTCACCAACTCACCCACCCACTCCTCGACTCACTCTTTGTTGAATGTACGCAGCGGTACCAATGATATTCTGAGTCGACGCAGCAACTCACCCACCTATTCAATCACTCCTTCACCCATCCACTGACTCACTCACTCACTTAACCACCCACTCACTCACTTAACCACTCACCCATTCACTCACCCATCCACTCACTCACTTAAACATTTAATCATTCACTCATCCACTCACTCACTCATCCACCCACTCACCCATTCATTCGCTCACCTACTCAGTCACTCACCTACTCACTCACTCATCCTATCACCCATTCACTCAATCACCTACTCAGTCAATCACCTACTCACCCACCCACCCACTCATCCACTCACCCACCCACCCACTCATCCACTCACCCATTCATCCAACAACTCACACACCACCATTGGAAACCTCATTTGCCAGTAACAAAATATGATAATTGTTTTTTCACCCTTTGTATCTGGCAACAAAACTGACACCTTTTGTACAAGGAGTCATGTTTACATTGACCACAATACTTGCGGTCGGAACGCAAACAAAAAACAACAACTCTGATAATGTATGCACTGTCCTTGAAATCGATTGGTCCACACCCGAGACAGCTTTATTTAGAGCCTCGTCTCACATGGTGTTGGACCAGAAGACGCCAAAAGGCGCACAACTCAAAGACAATGCACCATCAGACTATGAGAGCTCGGGGTAAGCATTTACACCAATGGAAACCTCATTTGCGAATCACATACTCACCCACCCACCCACTCAGCCACCCACACACTCAGCCACTCCCTCACTCACCCACTCACCCACCTACTCACCCGATCACCCAATCACCTACCCACTCACTCACCCACTCAGCCAGTCACCTACTCACCCATCTACTCACTCACTCATCCAATCACTCATCCACTCACCCAACCAACCACCCACTTACCCACTCACTCATTCACCGATTCACTCACTCAACCACTCACTCACCAACTCACCCACCCACCGACTCACTCACCCATTCACCCACCCGCTCACTCACGTACTCACCACTCACTCACTAACCCACCCACTCACCCATTGACCCTCCCACTCATCCACTTACCCCCCACTCACCCTCTCAACCATTCACACACTCACTCACCTACTCACCCAACGACTCACCTACCCACTCACTCACCAACTCACCCACCCACTCACCAATCCACCGGTTCACTCAACCACTGAGAAATTCACCCATGCACCCATCCACTCACTCATCTACTCACCCACCAACCCACATACTCACCAACTCCCCCAGCCACTCACTCACCCACGCACTCACTCACCCACCTACCCAATCACCCACTTACCCACCCACTCACTCACCCACCCACCTACTCATCCACCCACTCACCCACCTATCCACCCATTCACCCACCCACGCACTCACTCACCCACCCACCCACTCACTCACTCCCTCATCCACCCACTCAATGACCCACCCCCACACCCATTCAACCACCCACTCACCAACTCACACACCCACTCCCCAACTCACTCTCTGTTGAATGTACGCAGCAGTACACCTGATATCTACACAACAACTAACCCACCTACTCAATCACTCACCCGCTCACTCACTTGTACACTCACCCATTCACACACTCACTCACCTACTCACCCAACGACTCACCTACCCACTCACTCACCAACTCACCCACCCACTCACCAATCCACCCATTCACTCAACCACTCAGAAATTCACCCATGCACCCATCCACTCACTCATCTACTCACCCACCAACCCACATACTCACCAACTCCCCCAGCCACTCACTCACTCACGCACTCACTCACCCACCTACCCAATCACCCACATACCCATCCACTCACTCACCCACCCACCTACTCATCCACCCACTCACTCACCTATCCACACATTCACCCACCCACGCACTCACTCACCCACCCACCCACTCACTCACTCCCTCATCCACCCACTCAATCACCCATCCCCACACCCATTCACCCACCCACTCACCAACTCACACACCCACTCACCAACTCACACACCCACTCCCCGACTCACTCTTTGTTGAATGTACGCAGCAGTACACCTGATATCTACACATCAACTCACCCACCTACTCAATCACTCACCCACTCACTCATTTGTCCACTCACCCATTCACTCATCCAATCACCCACTGACTAATTCACCCATTCACTCACTCACCCACTCAGTCACTCAACTATTCTTCCCACCCACTCACTCATCCACTCACTCACTCACTCATCCATCCATTAATCCATTCACTCACTCACTCATCCACTCAACCACCCACACACCCATTCACCCACCCACCCATTCACCCACCCACTCACCCACTCACCCAATTACTCAGTCATCCACTCACTCACTCACTCATCCACTCACTCACTTATCCACTCACCCACCCATCCGCTCACCCATTCACCCATTCACTCACTGACTCATGCGCTCACTCACTCACTCATCCACTCACTCACTTATCCACTCACGCACCCACTCACCCATTCACCCATTCACTCACTCACCATCTCAGTCACTCAACTACTCACCCACTCACCCATTCATTCACCCACTCACTCACCCACTCACCCACTCACCCACCCACCCACTCGCCCACACACTCACCCAGTCACTCACACACTCACCCACACTCCCACCCACTCACCCATTCACCCACCCACTCACTCACCCCCTCACCCATTCACTCACTCACCCACTCACTCATCCACTCACGCATCCACTAACTCACTCACCCAACCGCCCACTTACCCATTCACCCATTCAATAACTCACCAACTCACTCATTCGTCCACTCACCCAATCACTCATCCACTCACCCCGCACTGACTCAATCACCCACTCACTCGCCCACCCATTCAGTCACTCACCTATTCACCCACCCACTCACTCACCCACTCACTCAGTCATCCACTTAACCACTCACACACCCATTCACCCACCCACTCACTCACCCACTTACCCACGCACTCACCCACTCACTCATTCATCCACCCACTCACTCACCTACTCACACACTCACCCACTCACTCACTCATCCATTCACTCACTCACTCTTCCACTCATTTACTCATCCACTCACCCACCCACCCGCTCACCCATTCACCCATTCACTCACTGACTCATGCGCTCACTCACTCATCCACTCACTCTTCGACTCACGCACCCACTCTCCCATTCACTCACTCAACCTCTCAGTCACTCACCTATTCACCCACCCACTCAATCACTCACCTACTAACACACTCACTAACTCACCTACTCACCCACCCATTCACTCATTCACTCACTCACCCACCCACTCACCAACCCACTCACCCACCAACACACTCACACACTCACTCACCCTCTCACCCAACCGCTCACACATTCATACATTCACTCACTCACTGACTCATGCGCTCACTCACTCACTCATCCACTCACTCACTTATCCACTCACGCACCCACTCACCCATTCACCCATTCACTCACTCACCATCTCAGTCACTCAACTACTCACCCACTCACCCATTCATTCACCCACTCACTCACCCACTCACCCACTCACCCACCCACCCACTCGCCCACACACTCACCCAGTCACTCACACACTCACCCACACTCCCACCCACTCACCCATTCACCCACCCACTCACTCACCCCCTCACCCATTCACTCACTCATCCACTCACGCATCCACTAACTCACTCACCCAACCGCCCACTTACCCATTCACCCATTCAATAACTCACCAACTCACTCATTCGTCCACTCACCCACTCACTCATCCACTCACCCCGCACTGACTCAATCACCCACTCACTCACCCACCCATTCAGTCACTCACCTATTCACCCACCCACTCACTCACCCACTCACTCAGTCATCCACTTAACCACTCACACACCCATTCACCCACCCACTCACTCACCCACTTACCCACGCACTCACCCACTCACTCATTCATCCACCCACTCACTCACCTACTCACACACTCACCCACTCAATCACTCATCAACTCACTCACTCACTCTTCCACTCATTTACTCATCCACTCACCCACCCACCCGCTCACCCATTCACCCATTCACTCACTGACTCATGCGCTCACTCACTCATCCACTCACTCTTCGACTCACGCACCCACTCTCCCATTCACTCACTCAACCTCTCAGTCACTCACCTATTCACCCACCCACTCAATCACTCACCTACTCACACACTCACTAACTCACCTACTCACCCACCCATTCACTCATTCACTCACTCACCCACCCACACACCAACCCACTCACCCACCAACACACTCACACACTCACTCACCCTCTCACCCAACCGCTCACACATTCATCCACTCACTCACCCACCCGTTCACCCATAATTGAATGAATACAGCTGTACCAATGATATTCTATCTGCGCCTAAACATCCCACTACTATTGTTAGTGTGGGAGTCAAGTTCCGTGTTTATTTGGTTAGTCTGGCTGTATCAACATATACATTGACATATTGAGACCAATAGATCTACATAGAGACCCATGCAAACTGATTAATATACATGCACATCGATAGATATACATAGACAAATAATTGTAGATATATACTCTTGGAGATGAATAGAGAGACGTAGCGACACATAGAGACACATCGAGACCTATTGAGATACAGAGACCCATAGATACACAGAGAGATAAACAAAGACGATTGGAGATACACAGAGATACACAGAGACCCATAGAGACACACAGAGACCCATAGAGATACACAGATACCTATAGAAATACACATAAATACACAAAGACCCATAGAGAAACTCAGATACCCATTAAAAAGCACAGCGATATACAGATATCCATAGAGATAGACAGAGATGCATAGAGACCCATAGACATACACAGGGATACAGATGTAGCGACATCGCGGGATGTCACTGTGCAGTGCCGGCCCTAGAGGGGCATGGCGTGCGGTGTAACGACATCGCGGACACCACAATGGTGTGGGTGTAGTGGCGGCCCTAGAGGGGCCCGGTCAGCGCTGATTGACAGCACTGGATGGCACTGCATGCTTGGCGTGCAGTGCCAGCCCTACAAGACAGGGTGTGGGCGTGCAGGCCGTGGGGATGAGGTTACTAAAGGCCATGGCACTCTGGTTGACCCGAAAGGGCACTCACTCACTCATCCACTCACTCACTCATCCACTCACTCACTCATCTACTCACTCATGCAGTCATCCACTCACTCACTCATCCACTCACTCACTCACTCATCCACTCACTCACTCATCCACTCACTCACTCATCCACTCACTCACTCATCCACTCACTCATCCACTCACTCACTCATCCACTCACTCACTCATCTACTCACTCATCCATTCACTCATCCACTCACTCACTCATCCACTCACTCACTCACTCATCCACTCACTCACTCACTCATCCACTCACTCACTCATCCACTCACTCACTCATCCACTCACTCACTCATCCACTCACTCATCCACTCTCTCACTCATCCACCCACCCACTCTCCCATTCACCCATTCACGCATTCACTCACCCACTCATCCACCCACTCACTCACTCATCGACTAACCCACCCACTCACCCCTTCCCTCATTCACTCACTCACCCACCCACTCACTCATCCACTCACTCACTCACTCATCCACTCACTCATCCACTCACCCGCCCACCCGCTCACCCATTCACCTATTCACTCACTCACTCACTCATGCGCTCACTCACTCATCCACTCACTCATCGACTCACGCACCCACTCACCCATTCACTCACTCACCCTCTCAGTCACTCACCTACTCACCCACCCACTAATCCATCCACCAAACTCACCCATACACTCACCCACTCACTCACCCACTCACCCATTCACCCACCCACTCACTCACCCACTCACACACTCACTCACCTACTCACCCACCTACACACTCACCCACTCACTCACCCTCTAACCCACCTACTCACCCCTTCCCTCATTCACTCACTCACCCACTCACCCACCCACTCACTCACTCATCCACTCACTCATCCACTCTCTCACTCACCCACACACTCATCCACTCATTCATCCACTCACTCACTTATCCACTCACGCACCCACCTGGTCACCCATTTACCCATTCACTCACTCACTCACTCATCCACTCACTCACTCATCGACTCACCTACCCACCCACTCTCCCATTCCCTCATTCACTCACTCACCCACTCTGTCACTCACCTACTCACCCAACCACCCACTTAGCCACCCACCCACTCACCCACCCACTCATTAACCCACTCACCCACTCACTCATTCACCCACACACTAATCCACTCACTCACTCACTCATCCACTCACTCACTCATCCACTCACTCACTCACTCATCCACTCACCCACCCACTCACTCATTCATACAGCCACTCACTCACCCACCCAACCACTCAATCATCCACTCATTCATCCACTCACTCACTCATTCATCCACTCACTCACTCATCCACTTCGTCACTTACCTGCTCAACCACCCATCCATTCACCCACCCACTCATCAATCACCCATCCACTCACCCACTCACCCATTCACACATCCCATCACTCACCTACTCACCCACCCAATCACAGACTCACGCACCCACTCACTCACTCATCTATTCACCCACCCAATCACTCACCCAGTCACCCACCCACCCACTCACCCACCTACCCACATACAGACCCATAGAAATACACAGAGACCCGTAGAGATATTTAGAGACCCATAGACATACGTAGAGATATACAGAGACTCATGAAGATATACAGAGATACAAAGTGACCCATATATTCACAGATACCCATAGAGATACACAGACCCATAGAGACACAGAGATACACAGCGATCCATGGAGATACACATAGATACACAGGGACTCATAGAGCTCCTCAGAGACCCGTAAAGATACACAAGAGACGCATTGAGATACATGGAGACCCAGAGCGATACACTGAGACACATCGGAAAAACATAGAGGACCATAGACATACACAGAGACTCATAGACATACACAAAGACACATAGAGATACACAGAGACCCATAGAGATACACAGAGACCCGTAGAGATATACAGGGACCCATAGAGACCCATAGAGATACACAGAGACCCATAGAGATACACAGAGGCCTATAGAGATACACAGAGACCCATAGAGATAAACAGAGACCGATAGAGATACTCAGAAACTCATAGAGATACACATACATACATGGAGATGCAAAGAGATAAACAAAGACCCTTAGGGATACACAGAGATACACAGTGTTCCATATAAATACACAGAGACCCATAGAAAAACGCAGAGACCCATATAGGTACACAGATAAACACAGCTACCCATAGTGAGACCCATGTAAATACTCAGAGGCCCATAGAGATAATCAGAGACTCATAGAGATAAATAGAGATACATTCAGATCCATAGATATGAATATACACTCATAGAGATACACAGAGATACACAGTGGTCCATATAGATACACAGAGACCCATAGAAAAACGCAAAGACCCATATAGGTACACAGATAAACACAGCTACCCATAGTGAGACCCATGTAAATACTCAGAGGCCCATAGACATACTCAGAGACTCATAGAGATAAATAGAGATACATTCAGATCCATAGATATGAATATACACTCATAAAGATACACAGAGACTGATAGCGATACACTGAGACCCATATAAATACATAAAGACCCATAGAGATACACAGAGACCAATAGAGACACTCAGAGACTCATTGAGATACTCAGAGACTCATAGAGATAGACATAGACCCATAGAGATACGGCGAGATAAACAAAGACCCTTGGAGATACACAGAGATACACAGAGGCCCATAGAGATACACAGAGACCCATAGAATTACGCAGAGACCCATAGAGATACACATGTAGTGAGTCCAACTAAGTCGCAGACGTTGTCTTGGGAGCAACACTATTTGTTAACCAACTCAGCATAACATAAACTACACTTGGGTGTTGAATGCCCATCTAACCACGCTACGGCAGAACTAGACACGGTTCGCTATCCCAGTCCGGGCCACGAGCAGGGTCCCGGACCGCGTGGCTAGAGGCTTCTTCAATCCGACGTGGATCTTCACTCACCAACCACCGAAGAACCCTGAGCCCCTCACGGGGCCCCCGTTATATCGGCCTGTGCCGGGGCTGGCACCACTCCTCGCCCCACCCACCTTTTAGATCCCTCGAGCTCTTTCCTGAAGGCTCCCAAGAGCTCTTTTATACCACGTGACCGCCCAGCGGCCCCCATCCACCGGTGCCCCCCCTCCAATATCATCCATTCACGTGTCGGCAGGTTAACCAGCATATCATGCCCAAATGTAACCCTGGCTGGCTGACACTCCCTCTCGCTCCCTACCCGAGAGCCCGCACCGCACACTGTATGTGGTGCCTCCGCGCTCACCAGTGCTCACCCAAGCCCAGCTAGGGCTGGTACGATCCCCAGTAACCGGGCTGCCAAAAATGAAAACATATTATTCGTCGTGGCTTCACAAGCCCGGCACCACACAATGGCATTCACAGTCACTACACACAGATAAACACAGAAACCCACAGAGAGACCCATATAAATACTCAGAGAACCATAGAGATAAATAGATATACATTGAGATCCATAGATATACATAAACACTCATAGAGATACATAGAGGCCCATAGAGATACATAGAGACTCTTAGAGATTAATATATATCTATAGAGACTCATGGAATTAATATAGATGCATAGAGTTCTTATGCGTCCTGACTTTAGGCCACACTATATACGAACCACCCTTTATAGATGAATGACTTTAAGTGATGCCACACTAAGCGCAAACCCATTTTCCATTAGGAAACAATGTTAATAGGGCAGGTTACATTCCTGGGGCAGTTTACAATCGAATGTTTTTGTCATATGTGTGTACATATATTGAACCACACCCGATACACACACATGAATGAATGCGTGCAGGTGGAGGGCAGCAATGCTCAGGCAGAGCTGCACCTTGTATATTAATCTGGAAAATGCGACTTTAAGTGAGGCAGTGCTAAGTGAAACCCACTTTGCCATAGGAAGCAATGTTAATAGGAGAGATTACGTTCCTGTGGTAATGTTCTACTACACTTAAGTACGTGCAAAAACTTTCTTAACATATAAACCACCCTATATATACTTACATTTTCTGAATGGATGCGTGCAGATGGCGCACAGTCATTCACGGGCGGAGCCCCGGGCTACATCTACGCCACCGGCTACATGGGCGGCTATTGGAGTGTCATCTGCGCCAGTGCACCAACGCCCGACGAGCGCCCGTCCTGGTTGACGATCTCGATAAGTCTCCTGAAAATCTTCGCCGACGTCTATGCCGTAGGCTGCTCGCCCAACGAATGCTGGGCCGGCGACTCCTTATACCGTCTGTGGCGTAAGCCCAACGTTGACTGCGTCAACACGACGTGGGTAAAAGCTCAAAACGCTCCGGCTTTGTCAACGAAAATAGAGGTGGACTCCACGGGTGGAGTCTACCTCCTCAGAATCAATGCACTGCTCTACTACAGGTTGGAGTTGTGTTGTTAATTCTATGGGTCTCATTGTTGAGTCTGTGGGTGGCAATGTTGAGTCTATGGGTCTCAGTGCTAAGTCTATGGTACAGTGCTGAGTCTATGAGTGGCAGCGCTGAGTTTATGAGTGGTTACTGAGTCTATGATGCAGTGTTGAGTTTATGGGCGGCTCTGTTAATTCTATGGTCCAGTGTTGAGTGTATGGGTTTCAGTCCTGAATCTATGGGCAGTGCTGAGTCTATTGGTATGTTTGAGTCTATAGTGCAGTGTTGAGTCTATGGGCAGTGCTGAGTCTATGCGTGGCAGTATTGAGTCTATGGGTGGCAGTGTTGAGTTTATGGGTGGCAGTGTGAGTATATGGATGTCAGTGTTGAGTCTCGGTGGCAGTATTGAGTCTATGGTGTCAGTGCTGAGGCTGTGGGTGGAAGTGTTAAGTCTTTGTGTGGCAGTGCTGAGGCTGTGGATGGCAGTGCTGAGTCTATGGGTGGCAGTATTGTCTATAGGTGGCAGTGTTGAGTCTATGGGTGGCAGTGTTGAGTCTCATAGGTGGCAGTGTTGAGTCTCATGCGTGGCAATGCTGACTATGGCTGGCAGTGTTGAGTGTATGAGTGGCAGTGTTGAGTGTATGGGTGGCAGTGTTGAGTCTCATAGGTGGCAGTGTTGAGTCTCATCCGTGGCAGTGCTGACTTTGGCTGGGAGTGTTGAGTCTAGGGGTGGCAATGTTGAGTCTCTGCGTGGCAGTGCTGAGTCAATGGGTGGCAGTGCTGACTCTGTTGGTGGCAGTGTTGAGCATATGGGTGGCAATGTTAACTATAAGGGTGGCAGTGTTGAGTCTGTGGGTGGCAGTGTTGATCCTTTCGGTGGAAGTGCTGACTCTATGGTTGGCAGTGTTGAGTCTATGGATGGCAGTGCTGAGTCTATGGTGAGGTGCTTAGTCTATAGTGTTTCTGTTCTTCACGCAGGGGTGTGAATCACACGGGGTGGACTCAGCCAATGCCCAGTGGATACTTCCTGTCCATCACCGTCCACGAATCTAACCTTATCGCCATAGAGACCACCGAGGCCATGAGGATATGCAAACTGTGACACCATTATTCGCTCACCCACCCACTCACCCACCCACTCACCCACCCTCTCACTCAACCACCCACTCATACACCCACCCACTCATACACCCACCCACTCATACACCCACCCACTCTTTTACATACCCACTCACTCACCCACTCACTCACCCACCCTCTCACTCAACCACCCACTCATACACCCACCCACTCTGTCACATACCCACTCACCCACCGACTCTCTCACCCACCCAATCTCTCACCCATCCATTATCTCACCCACTCACTTATCCACTCTTAGACCCACTCTCTCAACCACTCACCCATGCACCCACCCACTCACCCACCTACTTACCCACCCACTCACTTACACACTCACCTGCCCACTCACCCACTTACCCACTCTCTCCCCCACTCATTTACTCACCCATCCACCCACTCACTCATCCATTCACCCGCTCACCCACCAACTCACCCACTCACTCGCCCTCCCACTCACCCACCCAGGTGATAGATACGTGGTGGTGAGTCTTTTTATTGTTGATGTGTTTTGAGATTAAATTTAACGAAATAAGAACATTCAACAAAGAGAGGAATCTACGGAACTTCAATGGAGAGTCATTCAGCAGCCTTTACAGAGACACCTCGATATACAAAGATGTTATCTGCCTCGTCTCGTATGCCGGATGTCTTGGGTGATGGTGATGATGACGGAGGTGATGACGGAGGTGATGGCGATGGTGGTGGTCGTAGTCATGGTGGTGGTGGTGATGTGGATGGTGGTGGCGGGGATGGTGGTGATGGTGGTGATGGGAGTGATGGGGATGGTGGTGGTGTTGTATTTTTTGTTCTAAAAAACAAATTAAATGTAAAAATGAAATATGAGGAATTAAAAAAATGTAAAAATTTAGTAAAAAATGTTAATGTAGGTAATTAAGTGTGATTAAATAAAAATAGGCATTAGGTGTAATTAAGAATGTGTTAAAAATGTGTTATATTATTAATGTATGTGGTGTTAGTGTTTGTGCATGCCTGTTTCGAGGGGGCTAAGCGGGCGCGGTATGGGCTAGAGAAGAGATGGAGTGACGTGGTACAGGAGGATGTGGAGATGGGTGGACTTGCCGATGACTGGTACCAGCGGTGTCAAGATCGGCCTCTGTGGAGGAGGCTTGTGAAGGACGCTACTGGGCAGTTGGCGGCAGTCGCCTTCCAACAACAACAGAGGGCGGAGGAGCGACGCTCACAACAACGAGTGAAGCGCCGGGTGGCTAAAGCACAGCAAGTTGGCACAGTGGAGTCACGGGTGGTGCATCGGCCAGTCATCTCGGTCATCTCAGTCAGTCAACCCGTGGCACTTGGGTCTGCTCCGTGACCTCCTGCCAGCGGGCGTTCGACACTTCACGTGGCCTCAAGGTGCATATAGCCTGGCACAAGCGTTGTGGTGACGTCACCGCCACTTAGTGGCAAATGGCGGTTGTTGTTATTGTGTGTGATTCAGTGTTGTCTAAGCGGATGTATGTGTGATTATATGTGTGTGTTTCATTATTATGTTGTGCGATTTATTATTGGCTCTTTCATTGTCTAGGGGAAAGCATAACCGATCGTGATAATATCAATGATTATTGCTTCAAAATGTATGATACTCGCTTCAACATTTATGATTCTCGCTTTAATAGTTAGGTGTGAAATTATGCCAGGTCTTTGGGATTCAGGTCTCACCGCCATTACGACAATAGCGAACGAATTGAGTAAAGAAGCACTCGGAAATCTGGTTTTCATCTAAGCAACTTTAAACGTCCAACAACTCTTATCATCAGAATTCCAACAGTGCCCATGCAAATATACGTAGTCCTCAATCCGTATTGGATGGCCATAAAAGCATCTCACGATCACGTGGTTAAACCAGAACAATAGGCAACACCTCAAAATGGCAATATTCGCACAGAATGCGTTCTCATCAAGTACGTATCAAATAGTTAGAAAACGTCAAAGATCGGATCTCACAATCACGTGATCAGAATAAAACATTAGCCTGTCTCATGGAAACGCGACCAAACACAATTCTCTTGTTATGGTGTGTGAGATTCGTATTGGCCCACAACCTGTGCAAGTTCTAGATTTAAAGCTTTCATGACTGCAAGGATCCATACTCTTTGGTTCTATTGGGTAAAGTCACGTAGGTGAAAATAAAATAACAAAAAATCACGACGTTTCGGCCACAACACAAGCGGCCTTCATCAGGTAAAGGGACGAGACTGTCTGGAGGACAGCGCTGAAGTGGGAGAAGCCACGCTTAGATCACGACCTTTAAGCTGTGTGAGAAGAAAAACACAAAGCGCCTTGACAAAGGAATTAGCATATAATTTAGCATTGAAATGGCTCATTGAAATAGCTAAGTTAAAGTATACACATCCGCAGAGGTATCCCTTTACAAAGGAATTAGCATAGAATTTAGCATTGAAATAGCTGAGTGATTAGCTTGTAACTGGTCACAGAAATAGCTATGTTAAAGTCAGAGCATATACATTCACCGATGCACCTAGTACTCATCAAACATGAGAATTTAGCGAAACGCAACCACGCTCAGACAGCGGACCTTTAAACTGTGTGCGAGCAAACAAGGTGTTCTGACAAAGAAATTAGCATAAAAATTAGCATTTGATTGGCGGATTTTAGGAAAGAGGTGGTGCACGTGCCGGTGGACTTGCCATTTGGCGCGGGGGGGGGGGGGGGAAGGGGGGGAGGGGGAGTTTACCTATTGATGGTGTGAAAAGGGGGAATTTATAAGAGCTGCGAAAGTTTGGGGTACCACTACTTGAAAAATATACTGTACCATTGAAATTAGTTTAATGTTTAGTTCGATTTAGAACATCTTTCCAATGGTTGCTTAATTTGAAACCATCCTCTCGGTTGAAATTGTGTCTGTGTTTGTAGATCTGAATTGCTTCATGAACAAATCTCTGATAAAAGCCCGTGGGTTTGCAAAGAACCTTGGTATCGGAGAAAAATATATCGTGATCCCCCACAGCGTTGTAACAGTGATCAGCCACGGCAGAAGAATTCGTTTTGCCGTGTTTCAAATCTGATTTGTGCTCGCGAATTCGGTCAGAGACATGTCGCTTTGTCTCACCGATATAGCAATCACCGCAGGTACAACTCAATTTGTAAACCCCGGGGTACTGTAAATCAGGAATGACATCCTTCACGGATGGGATCAGATCACGAATTTTGTGTACTGTATTGAACCGGACCTGGATCTTGTATTTGTTTAGAATTTTGGAAATCTTTTTAGTAACGCCTGCTATATATGGAAGTGTGAAGGTAATACCCATCGCTTTCACTCTCACTTCTGCTGCTGTATCTTCTCCGAATTCTAAACAGATTCTGCTTAAGGCCAGCCTATCTTTAATCTCAGAGAGGATAAGGCTACTCCGATTTGAACTCGATACTTTAGACATGACTCTCCTACAAGCTCATTTAATGTTAACACAAAAAATGTCACCTTCTGATTGGAATCACGTAGACAACATTACTGCTTCTTCTGCTGAGTCACTGTCAGTCAAATGTAAAGCTAACCTGATTTCTAAATTCAACCACCTATCAAAGAAGAACCCAGTTCCACATATAACCAAACTAGATGTTAACAAAATCGTCATTAATCAGAGTAGCACCCCGATTTCGGACAATCTGAAAACAGTACTGGCTAGAGGACTAACTTTTGCTGTCACCCCAAAACACATACCAATAGATGATATCATCTCTCAGGTCGATGTAGCCTTCAAAGGCGTAGGACACATCCAAGCAGACGTTGCGAGAGCTGAAATAGCCACTATTCTTAAGAATGCTAAGAAACCCATTAGAAACATCAGCAAAAATGAACGCTCTGAACTCGCGAATTTAAAAAACAGAAGTGATATAGTCATCCTCTCAGCCGATAAAGGCAACGCTACTGTTATTATGGATAAAGATTCATACAACAACAAAATCCAGAATCTGATCAACGATGGAAGTTACTCAAAATAAAAAATGACCCTACTAATAGCCTAGCGATAAAAACCAACAAGATCATCACAAGTTCGACCTCCCTAATCGACCCAATTAAACGTCCCTCCCTAAAACCTTCTGCTGCAAGACCCCCTAGATTCTATGGTCTTCCCAAGATTCATAAAGAAGGCACCCCACTTCGACCCATCGTATCCACGATCAACTCCCCTACCTATAGACTAGCCCGTTTTCTCTCAGATACCTTGCTGCCTTTCACTGGCAAGACCGCCTCAGCAGTACTTAACTCAGCCCAATTGGTCTCTATGGTCAAAGACGTTGTACTGTCCCCTGACGATATCCTTGTCAGCTTCGATGTGGTCTCTTTGTTCACCAAGGTCCCAGTACCTGATACCATTGAAATAATTGAAAATTTGGTCCAACATGGACTAGACCCCGACACACCTGCACTGGTTAGGCACTGCCTCAACAATACCTACTTTACTTGGAATGGCTCCTACTACAAACAGAATGAGGGTACCCCCATGGAATCCCCCTTATCACCAGTGATAGCCAATATTTTCATGGAGAAATTTGAATCAGACGCCATCCAGACTTCCACCCTCAGACCTTCCCTGTGGAAGAGATATGTGGATGACACTTTAGTCATTTGGCCACATGGCCTCCCAGCTCTGAACCTTTTCCTACACCACATCAATTCCAGACATCCCACCATCAAATTCACCATGGAAGTGGAGAAAGATGGCAAGCTACCATTCTTAGATGGTCTGTTTGAGAGGAGACCTGATGGCTCATTAGGGCATTCTGTCTACAGGAAACCCACCCACACAGATTCCTACTTGAAACCTGATGTCTGAGCGTGGTTGTGTTTCGCTAAATTATCCTGTTTGATGAGTACTAGGTGCCTCGGTGAATGTATATGCTCTGACTTTAACATAGCTATTTCTGTGACCAGTTACAAGCTAATCACTCAGCTATTTCAATGCTAAATTCTATGCTAATTCCTTTGTCAAGGGGTACCTCTGCGGATGTGTATACTTTAACTTAGCTATTTCAATGAGCCATTTCAATGCTAAATTATATGCTAATTCCTTTGTCAAGGCGCTTTGTGTTTTTCTTCTCACACAGCTTAAAGGTCGTGATCTAAGCGTGGCTTCTCCCACTCCAGCGCTGTCCTCCAGACAGTCTCGTCCGTTCACCTGATGAAGGCCGCTTGTGTTGTGGCCGAAACGTCGTGATTTTTTGTTATTTTATTTTCACCTACGTGACTTTACCCAATAGAACCAAAGAGTATGGATCCTAGCAGTCACGAAAGCTTTAAATCTAGAACTTGCACAGGTTGTGGGCCAATACGAATCTCACACACCATAACAAGAGAATTGTGTATGGTCGCGTTTCCATGAGACAGGCTAATGTTTTATTCTGATCACGTGATTGTGAGATCCGATCTTTGACGTTTTCTAACTATTTGATACGTATTTGATGAGAACGCATTCTGTGCGAATATTGCCATTTTTAGGTGTTGCCTATTGTTCTGGTTTAACCACGTGATAGTGAGATGCTTTTATGGCCATCCAATACGGATTGAGGACTACGTAAATTTGCATGGGCACTGTTGGAATTCTGATGATAAGAGTTGTTGGACGTTTAAAGTTGCTTAGATGAAAACCAGATTTCCGAGTGCTTCTTTTCTCAATTCGTTCGCTATTGTCATAATGGCAGTGAGATATGAATCCCAAAGACCTGACATAATTTCACACCTAACTATTAAAGCGAGAATCATAAATGTTGAAGCGAGTATCATACATTTTGAAGCAATAATCATTTATATTATCACGATCGGTTATGCTTTCCCCTAGACAACGAAAGAGCAAATAATAAATCGCACAACATAATAATGAAACACACATATAATCATACATACATCCGCTTAGACAACACATAATCACACACAATAACAACAACCGCCATTTGCCACTAAGTGGCGGTGACGTCACCACAACGCTTGTGCCAGGCTATATGCACCTTGAGGCCACGTGAAGTGTCGAACGCCCGCTGGCAGGAGGTCACGGAGCAGACCCAAGTGCCACGGGTCGACTGACTGAGATGACCGAGATGACTGGCCGATGCACCACCCGTGACTCCACTGTGCCAACTTGCTGTGCTTTAGCCACCCGGCGCTTCACTCGTTGTTGTGAGCGTCGCTCCTCCGCCCTCTGCTGTTGTTGGAAGGCGACTGCCGCCAATTGCCCAGTAGCGTCCTTCACGAGCCTCCTCCACAGAGGCCGATCTTGACACCGCTGGTACCAGTCATCGGCAAGTCCACCCATCTCCACATCCTCCTGTACCACGTCACTCCATCTCTTCTCTAGCCCATACCGCGCCCGCTTAGCCCCCTCGAAACAGGCATGCACAAACACTAACACCACATACATTAATAATATAACACATTTTTAACACATTCTTAATTACACCTAACGCCTATTTTTATTTAATCACACTTAATTACCTACATTAACATTTTTTTCTTAATTTTTACATTTTTTATTTCCTCATATTTCATTTTTACATTTTATTAGTTTTTTAGAACAAAAAATACAAAACCACCACCATCCCCATCACTCCCATCACCACCATCACCACCATCACCACCATCCCCGCCACCACCATCCACATCACCACCACCACCATGACTACGACCACCACCATCGCCATCACCTCCGTCATTATCACCATCACCCAAGACATCTGGCATACGAGACGAGGCAGATAACATCTTTGTATATCGAGGTGTCTCTGTAAAGGCTGCTGAATGACTCTCCATTGAAGTTCCGTAGATTCCACTCTTTGTTGAATGTTCTTATTTCATTAAATTTAATCTCAAAGGTAGGTTGCCCGTTAAGGTAAGTTCCCCGTTAAAGTAAGGTAGGTGTGTGGCCCGTTAAGGTAAGGTAGGTGGGTGGCCCGTTAAGGTAAGGTAGGTCGGTGGCCCGTTAAGATAAGGTAGGTGGGTGGCCCCTTAAGGTAAGGTTGGTGGGTGGCCCGTTAAGGTAAGGTAGGTGGGTGTCCGGTTAAGGTAGGTGGGTGGCCCATTAAGGTATCATAGGTAGGTGGCCCGTTAAGGTAAGGTAGGTGGGTGGCCGTTAAGGAAATGTAGGTGGGAAGCCCGTTAAGGTAAGGTAGGTGGGTGGCCGGTTAAGGTTAGGTAGTAGGTGGCCCGTTAAAGTAAGTTAGGTGGCCCATTATGGTAAGTTGCCCGTTAAGGTAGGTGGCCCATTCAGGTAACGTACTTGGCCCGTTACGGTAAGGTAGGTGTGTGGCCCGTTAAGGTAAGGTAGGTGTGTGGCCCGTTAAGGTAAGGTAGGTGGGTGGGCGTTAAGGTATGGTAGGTGGGTGGCCCGTTAAGGTAAGGTAGGTGGGTGGCCCCTTAAGGTAAGGTTGGTGGGTGGCCCGTTAAGGTAAGGTAGGTGGGTGTCCGGTTAAGGTAGGTGGGTGGCCCATTAAGGTATCATAGGTAGGTGGCCCGTTAAGGTAAGGTAGGTGGCCCGTTAAGGTGAGGTAGGTGGGTGGACCGATAAGGTAAGGTAGGTGGGTGGCCGGTTAAGGTTAGGTAGTAGGTGGCCCGTTAAAGTAAGGTAGGTGGCCCATTATGGAAAGTTGCCCATTAAGGTAGGTGGCCCATTAAGGTAACGTACTTGGCCCGTTAAGGTAAGGTAAGTGGGTGCCCCGTTAAGGTAAGGTAGGTGGGTGGCCGTTATGGTAAGGTAGGTGGGTGGCCCGTTAAGGTAAGGTAGGTGGGTGGCCCGTTAAGGTAAGGTAGTAGGTGGCCTGGTAAGGTAAGGTAGGTGGGTGGCCCGTTAAGCTAAGGTAGGTGGGTGGCCCGTTAAGGTAAGATAGGTGGGTGGCCCGTAAAGGTAGGTGGGTAACCCATTAAGGTAAGGTAGGTGGCCCATTAAGGTAAGTTGCCCGTTAAGGTACGTGGCCCATTAAGGTAATGTAGTTGGCCCGTTAAGGTAATGTAGGTGGGTGGCCCGTTAAGGTAAGTTTGGTGGGTAGCCCGCTAAGGTAAGGTATGTGGGTGGCCCGTTAAGGTAAGGTAGGTGGGTTGACCGTAAAGGTAAGGTAGGTGGATGGCCCGTTAATGTAAGTGGCCTGTTAAGGAAAGTGGCCCGGTAATGTAGGTGGCCCGTTAAGGTAAGGTAGGTGGCGCATTAAGTTAAAGTAGGTGGCCCATTAAGGTAAGTTGCCCGTTAAGGTAGGTGGCCCATTAAGGTAATGTAGGTGGGAAGTTATGGTAAGATAGGAGGGTGGCCCGTTAAGGTAAGGTAGGTGGGTGGCCCGTTAAGGTAAGGTAGGTGGCGCATTAAGGTAAAGTAGTTGGCCCGTTAAGTTAAGGTAGGTTTGTGGCCCCTTAAGGTAAGGTAGATGGGTGGCCCGTTAAGCTAAGTGGCCCGTTAAGCTTAGTGGCCCGTTAAAGTGAGGTTGGTGGCCCGGTAAGAACGGTAGGTGGCCCCTTAAGTTAAGGTAGGTTGCCCGTTAAGGTAAGTTCCCCGTTAAGGTAGGTGTGTGGCCCGTTAAGGTAAGGTAGGTGTGTGGCCCGTTAAGGTAAGATAGGTGGGTGGCCCGTTGAGGTAAAGTAGGTGGGTGGCACGTTAATATAAGGTAGGTGGGTGGCCTGTTAAGGTAAGATTGGTTGGTGGCCCGTTAAAGTAAGGTAGGTGGGTGGCCCGTTAAGATAGGTGGGTGGCCCGTTAAGGTGAGGTAGGTGGGTGGCCCATTAAGGTATCATAGGTAGTTGGCCCGTTAAGGTAAGGTAGGTGGCCCGTTAAGGTAAGGTAGGTGGGTGGTCCGTTAAGGTAAGGTAGGTGGGTGGCCCGTTAAGGTAAGGTAGGTGGGTGGCCCCTTAAGGTAAGGTAGATGGGTGGCCCGTTAAGCTAAGTGGCCCATTAAGCTAAGTGGTCTGTTAAGGTAAGGTAGGTGGGTGGCCCGTTCAGGTAAGGTAGGTGGGTGGCCCGTTAAGGTAAGGTAGGTGGCCCGTTAAGGTAAGGGAGTAGGTGGCCCGTTAAGGTAAGGTAGGTGGGTGGTCCGTTAAGGTAAGGTAGGTGGGTGGCCCGTTAAGGTAAGGTAGGTGGGTGGCCCCTTAAGGTAAGGTAGATGGGTGGCCCGTTAAGCTAAGTGGCCCATTAAGCTAAGTGGTCTGTTACGGTAAGGTAGGTGGGTGGCCCGTTCAGGTAAGGTAGGTGGGTGGCCCGTTAAGGTAAGGTAGGTGTGTGGCATGTTAAGGTAAGGTTGGTTTGTGGCCCGTTAAGGTAAGGTAGGTGGGTTGCCTGTGAAGGTAAGGTAGGTGGGTTGCCGGTTAAGGTAAGGTGGATGGGTGGCCCATTAAGGTAAGGTAGGTGGCGCATTAAGGTAAAGTAGTTGGCCCGTTAAGTTAAGGTAGGTTTGTGGCCCCTTAAGGTAAGGTAGATGGGTGGCCCGTTAAGCTAAGTGGCCCGTTAAGCTTAGTGGCCCGTTAAAGTAAGGTTGGTGGCCCGGTAAGAACGGTAGGTGGCCCCTTAAGTTAAGGTAGGTTGCCCGTTAAGGTAAGTTCCCCGTTAAGGTAGGTGTGTGGCCCGTTAAGGTAAGGTAGGTGTGTGGCCCGTTAAGGTAAGATAGGTGGGTGGCCCGTTAAGGTAAGGTAGGTCGGTGGCCCGTTAAGATAAGGTAGGTGGGTGGCCCATTAAGGTAAGGTTGGTTGGTGGCCCGTTAAGGTAAGGTAGGTGGGTGTCCGGTTAAGGTAGGTGGGTGGCCCATTAAGGTATCATAGGTAGGTGGCCCGTTAAGGTGAGGGAGGTGGGTGGACCTATAAGGTAAGGTAGGTGGGTGGCCGTTAAGGTAAGGTAGGTGGGTAGCCCGTTAAGGTAAGGTAGGTGGGTGGCCGGTTAAGGTTAGGTAGTAGGTGGCCCGTTAAAGTAAGGTAGGTGGCCCATTATGGTAAGTTGCCCATTAAGGTAGGTGGCCCATTAAGGTAACGTACTTGGCCCGTTAAGGTAAGGTAAGTGGGTGCCCCGTTAAGGTAAGGTAGGTGGTTGGCCGTTATGGTAAGGTAGGTGGGTGGCCCGTTAAGGTAAGGTAGGTGGGTGGCCCGTTAAGGTAAGGTAGTAGGTGGCCCGGAAAGGTAAGGTAGGTGGGTGGCCCGTTAAGCTAAGGTAGGTGGGTGGCCCGTTAAGGTAAGATAGGTGGGTGGCCCGTAAAGGTAGGTGGGTAACCCATTAAGGTAAGGTAGGTGGCCCATTAAGGTAAGTTGCCCCTTAAGGTACGTGGCCCATTAAGGTAATGTAGTTGGCCCGTTAAGGTAAGGTAGGTGGGTGGCCCGTTAAGGTAAGGTTGGTGGGTAGCCCGTTAAGGTAAGGTATGTGGGTGGCCCGTTAAGGTAAGGTAGGTGGGTTGACCGTAAAGGTAAGGTAGGTGGATGGCCCGTTAATGTAAGTGGCCTGTTAAGGAAAGTGGCCCGGTAATGTAGGTAGCCCGTTAAGGAAAGGTAGGTGGACCGTTAAGGTATGTGGCCCGTTAAGGTACATGGCCTGTTAAGGTAAGGTAGGTGGCGCATTAAGGTAAAGTAGGTGGCCCATTAAGGTAAGTTGCCCGTTAAGGTAGGTGGCCCATTAAGGTAATGTAGGTTGGAAGTTATGGTAAGATAGGTGGGTGGCCCGTTAAGGTAAGGTAGGTGGGTGGCCCGTTAAGGTAAGATAGGTGTGTGGCCCGTTGAGGTAAAGTAGGTGGGTGGCACGTTAAGATAAGGTAGGTGGGTGGCCTGTTAAGGTAAGATTGGTTGGTGGCCCGTTAAAGTAAGGTAGGTGGGTGGCCCGTTAAGGTAGGTGGGTGGCCCGTTAAGGTGAGGTAGGTGGGTGGCCCATTAAGGTATCATAGGTAGTTGGCCCGTTAAGGTAAGGTAGGTGGCCCGTTAAGGTAAGGGAGTAGGTGGCTCGTTAAGGTAAGTTAGGTGGGTGGTCCGTTAAGGTAAGGTAGGTGGGTGGCCCGTTAAGGTAAGGTAGGTGGGTGGCCCCTTAAGGTAAGGTAGATGGGTGGCCCGTTAAGCTAAGTGGCCCATTAAGCTAAGTGGTCTGTTAAGGTAAGGTAGGTGGGTGGCCCGTTCCGGTAAGGTAGGTGGGTGGCCCGTTAAGGTAAGGTAGGTGTGTGGCATGTTAAGGTAAGGTTGGTTTGTGGCCCGTTAAGGTAAGGTAGGTGGGTGTCCGGTTAAGGTAGGTGGGTGGCCCGTTAAGGTATCATAGGTAGGTGTGTGGCCCGTTAAGGTAAGGTAGGTGGGTGGCCCTTTAAGATAAGGTAGGTGGGTTGCCCGTTAAGGTAAGGTTGGTTTTTGGCCCGATAAGGTAAGGTAGGTGGGTGGACCGTTAAGGTAAGGTAGGTGGGTGGTCCGTTAAGGTAAGGTATGTGGGTGGCCCGTTAAGGTAAGGTAGGTTTGTGGCCTGTAAAGGTAGGTGGGTGGCCCATTAAGGTAAGGTAGGTGGCCCATCAAGGTAAGTTGCCCATTAAGGTAGGTGCCCCATTTAGGTAATGTAGTTGGCCCGTTAAGGTAAGGTAGGTGGGTGGCCCGTTAAGGTAAGTTAAGTGGGTGGCCCGTTAAGGTAAGGTAGGTGGGTGGCCCGTAAAGGTAGGTGGGTAACCCATTAAGGTAAGGTAGGTGGCCCATTAAGGTAAGTTGCCCCTTAAGGTACGTGGCCCATTAAAGTAATGTAGTTGGCCCATTAAGGTAAGGTAGGTGGGTGGCCCGTTAAGGTAAGGTTGGTGGGTGGCCCGTTAAGGTAAGGTATGTGGGTGGCCCGTTAAGGTAAGGTAGGTGGGTTGACCGTAAAGGTAAGGTAGGTCAATGGCCCGTTAATGTAAGTGGCCTGTTAAGGAAAGTGGCACGGTAATGTAGGTAGCCCGTTAAGGAAAGGTAGGTGGCCTATTAAGGTAGGTGGCCCGTTAAGGTACGTGGCCCGTTAAGGTAAGGTAGTTGGCCCATTAAGGTAAAGTAGGTGGCCCATTAAGGTAAGTTGCCCGTTAAGGTAGGTGGCCCATTAAGGTAATGTAGGTGGGAAGTTATGGTAAGATAGGTGGGTGGCCCGTTAGGGTAAGGTAGGTGTGTGGCCCGTTAAGAGAAGGTAGGTGGGTGGCCCGTTAAGGTAAGGTAGGTGTGTGGCCCGTTAAGGTAAGGTAGGTGGATGGCCCGTTAAAATAAGGTAGGTGGGTGGCCGGTTAAGGTAAGGTTGGTGGGTGGCCCGTTAAGGTAAGGTAGGTGGGTGTCCGGTTAAGGTAGGTGGGTGGCCCGTTAAGGTATCATAGATAGTTGGCCCGTTAAGGTAAGGTAGGTGGCCCGTTAAGGTAAGATAGGTGGGTGGACCGTTAAGGTAAGGTAGGTGGGTGGCCGTTAAGGTAAGGTAGTTGGGTAGCTCGTTAAGGTAAGGTAGGTGGGTGGCCGGTTAAGGTTAGGTTGTAGGTGGCCCGTTAAGTTATGGTAGGTGGGTGGTCCGTTAAGGTAAGGTATGTGGGTGGCCCGTTAAGGTAAGGTAGGTGGCCCATCAATGTAAGTTGCCCGTTAAGGTAGGTGGCCCATTTAGGTAATGTAGTTGGCCCGTTATGGTAAGGTAGGTGGGTGGCCCGTTAAGGTAAGGTAGGTGGCCCATCAAGGTAAGTTGCCCGTTAAGGTAGGTGGCCCATTTAGGTAATGTAGTTGGCCCGTTATGGTAAGGTAGGTGGGTGGCCCGTTAAGGTAAGGTAAGTGGGTGGCCCGTTAAGGTAAGGTAGGTGGGTTGCCCGTTAAGGTAAGGTAGGTGGGTGGCCCGTTAAGGTAAGGTAGGTGTGTGGCCCGTTAAGGTAAGGTTGTTGGGTGGCCCGTTAAGGTAGGTGGGTGGCCCATTAAGGTAACGTAGGTGGGTGGCCCGTTAAGGTATCGTAGGTAGGTGGCCCGTTAAGGTAAGGTAGGTGGCCCATTAAGGTAATGTAGGTGGCCCGTTAAGGTAATGTAGGTGGGTGGCCCGTTAAGGTAGGTGGGTGGCCCGTTAAGGTATCGTAGGTTGGTGGCCCGTTAAGGTAAGGTAGGTGGCCCATTAAGGTAATGTAGGTTGCCCGTTAAGGTAAGGTATGTGGGTGGCCTGTTAAGGTAAGGTATGTGGGTGGCCGGTTAAGGTAAGGTGGGCAGGTGGCCCGTTAAGGTAAGATGGCTAGCCCGTTAAGGTAAGGTGGGTGGGTGGCCCGTTAAGGTAAGGTAGGTGGGTGGCCCCTTAAGGTACGTTAGATGGGTGGCCCGTTAAGCTAAGTGGCCCGTTAAGCTAAGTGGCCTGTTAAGATAAGGTTGGTGGACCGGTAAGTACGGTAGGTGGCCCGTTAAGGTTAGGTAGGTTGCCCTTTAAGGTAAGTTGCCCATTAAGGTAGGTGGCCCATTAAGGTAATGTAGGTGGCAAGTTATGGTAAGGTAGGTGGGTTGCCCGTTAAGGTAAGGTAGGCGGGTGGCCCGTTAAGGTAAGGTAGGTGGGTGGCCCGTTAAGGAAAGGTAGGTGGGTGGCCCGTAACGGTAGGTGGTTGGCCCATTAAGTTAAGGTTGGTGGGTGGCCCGTTAAGGTAAGGTCGATGGGTGTACGGTTAAGGTAGGTGGGTGGCCCGTTAAGGTATCATAGGTAGGTGGCCCGTTAAGGTAAGGTAGGTGGCCCGTTGAGGTAGGTTAGGTGGGTGGACCGTTAAGGTAAGGTAGGTGGGTGGCCCGTTAAGGTAAGGTAGGTGGGTTGACCGTAAAGGTAAGGTAGGTGGATGGCCCGTTAATGTAAGTGGCCTGTTAAGGAAAGTGGCCCGGTAATGTAGGTAGCCCGTTAAGGAAAGGTAGGTGGACCGTTAAGGTATGTGGCCCGTTAAGGTACATGGCCTGTTAAGGTAAGGTAGGTGGCGCATTAAGGTAAAGTAGGTGGCCCATTAAGGTAAGTTGCCCGTTAAGGTAGGTGGCCCATTAAGGTAATGTAGGTTGGAAGTTATGGTAAGATAGGTGGGTGGCCCGTTAAGGTAAGGTAGGTGGGTGGCCCGTTAAGGTAAGATAGGTGTGTGGCCCGTTGAGGTAAAGTAGGTGGGTGGCACGTTAAGATAAGGTAGGTGGGTGGCCTGTTAAGGTAAGATTGGTTGGTGGCCCGTTAAAGTAAGGTAGGTGGGTGGCCCGTTAAGGTAGGTGGGTGGCCCGTTAAGGTGAGGTAGGTGGGTGGCCCATTAAGGTATCATAGGTAGTTGGCCCGTTAAGGTAAGGTAGGTGGCCCGTTAAGGTAAGGGAGTAGGTGGCTCGTTAAGGTAAGTTAGGTGGGTGGTCCGTTAAGGTAAGGTAGGTGGGTGGCCCGTTAAGGTAAGGTAGGTGGGTGGCCCCTTAAGGTAAGGTAGATGGGTGGCCCGTTAAGCTAAGTGGCCCATTAAGCTAAGTGGTCTGTTAAGGTAAGGTAGGTGGGTGGCCCGTTCCGGTAAGGTAGGTGGGTGGCCCGTTAAGGTAAGGTAGGTGTGTGGCATGTTAAGGTAAGGTTGGTTTGTGGCCCGTTAAGGTAAGGTAGGTGGGTGTCCGGTTAAGGTAGGTGGGTGGCCCGTTAAGGTATCATAGGTAGGTGTGTGGCCCGTTAAGGTAAGGTAGGTGGGTGGCCCTTTAAGATAAGGTAGGTGGGTTGCCCGTTAAGGTAAGGTTGGTTTTTGGCCCGATAAGGTAAGGTAGGTGGGTGGACCGTTAAGGTAAGGTAGGTGGGTGGTCCGTTAAGGTAAGGTATGTGGGTGGCCCGTTAAGTTAAGGTAGGTTTGTGGCCTGTAAAGGTAGGTGGGTGGCCCATTAAGGTAAGGTAGGTGGCCCATCAAGGTAAGTTGCCCATTAAGGTAGGTGCCCCATTTAGGTAATGTAGTTGGCCCGTTAAGGTAAGGTAGGTGGGTGGCCCGTTAAGGTAAGTTAAGTGGGTGGCCCGTTAAGGTAAGGTAGGTGGGTGGCCCGTAAAGGTAGGTGGGTAACCCATTAAGGTAAGGTAGGTGGCCCATTAAGGTAAGTTGCCCCTTAAGGTACGTGGCCCATTAAAGTAATGTAGTTGGCCCATTAAGGTAAGGTAGGTGGGTGGCCCGTTAAGGTAAGGTTGGTGGGTGGCCCGTTAAGGTAAGGTATGTGGGTGGCCCGTTAAGGTAAGGTAGGTGGGTTGACCGTAAAGGTAAGGTAGGTCAATGGCCCGTTAATGTAAGTGGCCTGTTAAGGAAAGTGGCACGGTAATGTAGGTAGCCCGTTAAGGAAAGGTAGGTGGCCTATTAAGGTAGGTGGCCCGTTAAGGTACGTGGCCCGTTAAGGTAAGGTAGTTGGCCCATTAAGGTAAAGTAGGTGGCCCATTAAGGTAAGTTGCCCGTTAAGGTAGGTGGCCCATTAAGGTAATGTAGGTGGGAAGTTATGGTAAGATAGGTGGGTGGCCCGTTAGGGTAAGGTAGGTGTGTGGCCCGTTAAGAGAAGGTAGGTGGGTGGCCCGTTAAGGTAAGGTAGGTGTGTGGCCCGTTAAGGTAAGGTAGGTGGATGGCCCGTTAAAATAAGGTAGGTGGGTGGCCGGTTAAGGTAAGGTTGGTGGGTGGCCCGTTAAGGTAAGGTAGGTGGGTGTCCGGTTAAGGTAGGTGGGTGGCCCGTTAAGGTATCATAGATAGTTGGCCCGTTAAGGTAAGGTAGGTGGCCCGTTAAGGTAAGATAGGTGGGTGGACCGTTAAGGTAAGGTAGGTGGGTGGCCGTTAAGGTAAGGTAGTTGGGTAGCTCGTTAAGGTAAGGTAGGTGGGTGGCCGGTTAAGGTTAGGTTGTAGGTGGCCCGTTAAGTTATGGTAGGTGGGTGGTCCGTTAAGGTAAGGTATGTGGGTGGCCCGTTAAGGTAAGGTAGGTGGCCCATCAATGTAAGTTGCCCGTTAAGGTAGGTGGCCCATTTAGGTAATGTAGTTGGCCCGTTATGGTAAGGTAGGTGGGTGGCCCGTTAAGGTAAGGTAGGTGGCCCATCAAGGTAAGTTGCCCGTTAAGGTAGGTGGCCCATTTAGGTAATGTAGTTGGCCCGTTATGGTAAGGTAGGTGGGTGGCCCGTTAAGGTAAGGTAAGTGGGTGGCCCGTTAAGGTAAGGTAGGTGGGTTGCCCGTTAAGGTAAGGTAGGTGGGTGGCCCGTTAAGGTAAGGTAGGTGTGTGGCCCGTTAAGGTAAGGTTGTTGGGTGGCCCGTTAAGGTAGGTGGGTGGCCCATTAAGGTAACGTAGGTGGGTGGCCCGTTAAGGTATCGTAGGTAGGTGGCCCGTTAAGGTAAGGTAGGTGGCCCATTAAGGTAATGTAGGTGGCCCGTTAAGGTAATGTAGGTGGGTGGCCCGTTAAGGTAGGTGGGTGGCCCGTTAAGGTATCGTAGGTTGGTGGCCCGTTAAGGTAAGGTAGGTGGCCCATTAAGGTAATGTAGGTTGCCCGTTAAGGTAAGGTATGTGGGTGGCCTGTTAAGGTAAGGTATGTGGGTGGCCGGTTAAGGTAAGGTGGGCAGGTGGCCCGTTAAGGTAAGATGGCTAGCCCGTTAAGGTAAGGTGGGTGGGTGGCCCGTTAAGGTAAGGTAGGTGGGTGGCCCCTTAAGGTACGTTAGATGGGTGGCCCGTTAAGCTAAGTGGCCCGTTAAGCTAAGTGGCCTGTTAAGATAAGGTTGGTGGACCGGTAAGTACGGTAGGTGGCCCGTTAAGGTTAGGTAGGTTGCCCTTTAAGGTAAGTTGCCCATTAAGGTAGGTGGCCCATTAAGGTAATGTAGGTGGCAAGTTATGGTAAGGTAGGTGGGTTGCCCGTTAAGGTAAGGTAGGCGGGTGGCCCGTTAAGGTAAGGTAGGTGGGTGGCCCGTTAAGGAAAGGTAGGTGGGTGGCCCGTAACGGTAGGTGGTTGGCCCATTAAGTTAAGGTTGGTGGGTGGCCCGTTAAGGTAAGGTCGATGGGTGTACGGTTAAGGTAGGTGGGTGGCCCGTTAAGGTATCATAGGTAGGTGGCCCGTTAAGGTAAGGTAGGTGGCCCGTTGAGGTAGGTTAGGTGGGTGGACCGTTAAGGTAAGGTAGGTGGGTGGCCGTTAAGGTAAGGTAGGTGGGGATCTGATTAAGGTAAGGTAGGTGGGTGGCCGGTTAAGGTTAGGTAGTAGGTGGCCCGTTAAGGTAAGGTAGGTGGGTGGTCCGTTAAGGAAAGGTATGTGGGTGGCCCGTTAAGGTAAGGTAGGTTTGTGGCCTGTAAAGGTAGGTGGGTGGCCCATTACGGTAAGGTAGGTGGTCCATCAAGGTAAGTTGCCCGTTAAGGTAGGTGGCCCATTTACGTAATGTATTTGGCCCGTTAAGGTAAGGTAGGTGGGTGGCCCGTTAAGATAAGGTAAGCGGGTGGCCCGTTAAGGTAAGGTAGGTGGGTGGCCGTTATGGTAAGGTAGGTGGGTGGCCCGTTAAGGTAAGGTAGGTGGGTGGCCCGTTAAGGTAAGGTAGTAGGTGGCCTGGTAAGGTAAGGTAGGTGGGTGGCCCGTTAAGCTAAGGTAGGTGGGTGGCCCGTTAAGGTAAGATAGGTGGGTGGCCCGTAAAGGTAGGTGGGTAACCCATTAAGGTAAGGTAGGTGGCCCATTAAGGTAAGTTGCCCGTTAAGGTACGTGGCCCATTAAGGTAATGTAGTTGGCCCGTTAAGGTAATGTAGGTGGGTGGCCCGTTAAGGTAAGTTTGGTGGGTAGCCCGCTAAGGTAAGGTATGTGGGTGGCCCGTTAAGGTAAGGTAGGTGGGTTGACCGTAAAGGTAAGGTAGGTGGATGGCCCGTTAATGTAAGTGGCCTGTTAAGGAAAGTGGCCCGGTAATGTAGGTGGCCCGTTAAGGTAAGGTAGGTGGCGCATTAAGTTAAAGTAGGTGGCCCATTAAGGTAAGTTGCCCGTTAAGGTAGGTGGCCCATTAAGGTAATGTAGGTGGGAAGTTATTGTAAGATAGGAGGGTGGCCCGTTAAGGTAAGGTAGGTGGGTGGCCCGTTAAGGTAAGGTAGGTGGCGCATTAAGGTAAAGTAGTTGGCCCGTTAAGTTAAGGTAGGTTTGTGGCCCCTTAAGGTAAGGTAGATGGGTGGCCCGTTAAGCTAAGTGGCCCGTTAAGCTTAGTGGCCCGTTAAAGTAAGGTTGGTGGCCCGGTAAGAACGGTAGGTGGCCCCTTAAGTTAAGGTAGGTTGCCCGTTAAGGTAAGTTCCCCGTTAAGGTAGGTGTGTGGCCCGTTAAGGTAAGGTAGGTGTGTGGCCCGTTAAGGTAAGATAGGTGGGTGGCCCGTTGAGGTAAAGTAGGTGGGTGGCACGTTAAGATAAGGTAGGTGGGTGGCCTGTTAAGGTAAGATTGGTTGGTGGCCCGTTAAAGTAAGGTAGGTGGGTGGCCCGTTAAGATAGGTGGGTGGCCCGTTAAGGTGAGGTAGGTGGGTGGCCCATTAAGGTATCAGAGGTAGTTGGCCCGTTAAGGTAAGGTAGGTGGCCCGTTAAGGTAAGGGAGTAGGTGGCCCGTTAAGGTAAGGTAGGTGGGTGGTCCGTTAAGGTAAGGTAGGTGGGTGGCCCGTTAAGGTAAGGTAGGTGGGTGGCCCCTTAAGGTAAGGTAGATGGGTGGCCCGTTAAGCTAAGTGGCCCATTAAGCTAAGTGGTCTGTTAAGGTAAGGTAGGTGGGTGGCCCGTTCAGGTAAGGTAGGTGGGTGGCCCGTTAAGGTAAGGTAGGTGGCCCGTTAAGGTAAGGGAATAGGTGGCAATTTAAGGTAAGGTAGGTGGGTGGTCCGTTAAGGTAAGGTAGGTGGGTGGCCCGTTAAGGTAAGGTAGGTGGGTGGCCCCTTAAGGTAAGGTAGATGGGTGGCCCGTTAAGCTAAGTGGCCCATTAAGCTAAGTGGTCTGTTACGGTAAGGTAGGTGGGTGGCCCGTTCAGGTAAGGTAGGTGGGTGGCCCGTTAAGGTAAGGTAGGTGTGTGGCATGTTAAGGTAAGGTTGGTTTGTGGCCCGTTAAGGTAAGGTAGGTGGGTTGCCTGTGAAGGTAAGGTAGGTGGGTTGCCGGTTAAGGTAAGGTGGATGGGTGGCCCATTAAGGTAAGGTAGGTGGCGCATTAAGGTAAAGGAGTTGGCCCGTTAAGTTAAGGTAGGTTTGTGGCCCCTTAAGGTAAGGTAGATGGGTGGCCCGTTAAGCTAAGTGGCCCGTTAAGCTTAGTGGCCCGTTAAAGTAAGGTTGGTGGCCCGGTAAGAACGGTAGGTGGCCCCTTAAGTTAAGGTAGGTTGCCCGTTAAGGTAAGTTCCCCGTTAAGGTAGGTGTGTGGCCCGTTAAGGTAAGGTAGGTGTGTGGCCCGTTAAGGTAAGATAGGTGGGTGGCCCGTTAAGGTAAGGTAGGTCGGTGGCCCGTTAAGATAAGGTAGGTGGGTGGCCCATTAAGGTAAGGTTGGTGGGTGGCCCGTTAAGGTAAGGTAGGTGGGTGTCCAGTTAAGGTAGGTGGGTGGCCCATTAAGGTATCATAGGTAGGTGGCCCGTTAAGGTGAGGGAGGTGGGTGGACCTATAAGGTAAGGTAGGTGGGTGGCCGTTAAGGTAAGGTAGGTGGGTAGCCCGTTAAGGTAAGGTAGGTGGGTGGCCGGTTAAGGTTAGGTAGTAGGTGGCCCGTTAAAGTAAGGTAGGTGGCCCATTATGGTAAGTTGCCCATTAAGGTAGGTGGCCCATTAAGGTAACGTACTTGGCCCGTTAAGGTAAGGTAAGTGGGTGCCCCGTTAAGGTAAGGTAGGTGGTTGGCCGTTATGGTAAGGTAGGTGGGTGGCCCGTTAAGGTAAGGTAGGTGGGTGGCCCGTTAAGGTAAGGTAGTAGGTGGCCCGGTAAGGTAAGGTAGGTGGGTGGCCCGTTAAGCTAAGGTAGGTGGGTGGCCCGTTAAGGTAAGATAGGTGGGTGGCCCGTAAAGGTAAGGTTGGTGGGTAGCCCGTTAAGGTAAGGTATGTGGGTGGCCCGTTAAGGTAAGGTAGGTGGGTTGACCGTAAAGGTAAGGTATGTGGGTGGCCCGTTAAGGTAAGGTAGGTGGGTTGACCGTAAAGGTAAGGTAGGTGGATGGCCCGTTAATGTAAGTGGCCTGTTAAGGAAAGTGGCCCGGTAATGTAGGTGGCCCGTTAAGGAAAGGTAGGTGGCCCGTTAAGGTATGTGGCCCGTTAAGGTACATGGCCTGTTAAGGTAAGGTAGGTGGCGCATTAAGGTAAAGTAGGTGGCCCATTAAGGTAAGTTGCCCGTTAAGGTAGGTGGCCCATTAAGGTAATGTAGGTTGGAAGTTATGGTAAGATAGGTGGGTGGCCCGTTAAGGTAAGGTAGGTGGGTGGCCCGTTAAGGTAAGATAGGTGTGTGGCCCGTTGAGGTAAAGTAGGTGGGTGGCACGTTAAGATAAGGAAGGTGGGTGGCCTGCTAAGGTAAGATTGGTTGGTGGCCCGTTAAAGTAAGGTAGGTGGGTGGCCCGTTAAGGTAGGTGGGTGGCCCGTTAAGGTGAGGTAGGTGGGTGGCCCATTAAGGTATCATAGGTAGTTGGCCCGTTAAGGTAAGGTAGGTGGCCCGTTAAGGTAAGGGAGTAGGTGGCTCGTTAAGGTAAGTTAGGTGGGTGGTCCGTTAAGGTAAGGTAGGTGGGTGGCCCGTTAAGGTAAGGTAGGTGGGTGGCCCCTTAAGGTAAGGTAGATGGGTGGCCCGTTAAGCTAAGTGGCCCATTAAGCTAAGTGGTCTGTTAAGGTAAGGTAGGTGGGTGGCCCGTTCAGGTAAGGTAGGTGGGTGGCCCGTTAAGGTAAGGTAGGTGTGTGGCATGTTAAGGTAAGGTTGGTTTGTGGCCCGTTAAGGTAAGGTAGGTGGGTGTCCGGTTAAGGTAGGTGGGTGGCCCGTTAAGGTATCATAGGTAGGTGTGTGGCCCGTTAAGGTAAGGTAGGTGGGTGGCCCTTTAAGATAAGGTAGGTGGGTTGCCCGTTAAGGTAAGGTTGGTTTTTGGCCCGATAAGGTAAGGTAGGTGGGTGGACCGTTAAGGTAAGGTAGGTGGGTGGTCCGTTAAGGTAAGGTATGTGGGTGGCCCGTTAAGGTAAGGTAGGTTTGTGGCCTGTAAAGGTAGGTGGGTGGCCCATTAAGGTAAGGTAGGTGGCCCATCAAGGTAAGTTGCCCATTAAGGTAGGTGCCCCATTTAGGTAATGTAGTTGGCCCGTTAAGGTAAGGTAGGTGGGTGGCCCGTTAAGGTAAGGTAAGTGGGTGGCCCGTTAAGGTAAGGTAGGTGGGTGGCCCGTAAAGGTAGGTGGGTAACCCATTAAGGTAAGGTAGGTGGCCCATTAAGGTAAGTTGCCCCTTAAGGTACGTGGCCCATTAAAGTAATGTAGTTGGCCCATTAAGGTAAGGTAGGTGGGTGGCCCGTTAAGGTAAGGTTGGTGGGTGGCCCGTTAAGGTAAGGTATGTGGGTGGCCCGTTAAGGTAAGGTAGGTGGGTTGACCGTAAAGGTAAGGTAGGTCAATGGCCCGTTAATGTAAGTGGCCTGTTAAGGAAAGTGGCACGGTAATGTAGGTAGCCCGTTAAGGAAAGGTAGGTGGCCTATTAAGGTAGGTGGCCCGTTAAGGTACGTGGCCCGTTAAGGTAAGGTAGTTGGCCCATTAAGGTAAAGTAGGTGGCCCATTAAGGTAAGTTGCCCGTTAAGGTAGGTGGCCCATTAAGGTAATGTAGGTGGGAAGTTATGGTAAGATAGGTGGGTGGCCCGTTAAGGTAAGGTAGGTGTGTGGCCCGTTAAGAGAAGGTAGGTGGGTGGCCCGTTAAGGTAAGGTAGGTGTGTGGCCAGTTAAGGTAAGGTAGTTGGATGGCCCGTTAAAATAAGGTAGGTGGGTGGCCGGTTAAGGTAAGGTTGGTGGGTGGCCCGTTAAGGTAAGGTAGGTGGGTGTCCGGTTAAGGTAGGTGGGTGGCCCGTTAAGGTATCATAGATAGTTGGCCCGTTAAGGTAAGGTAGGTGGCCCGTTAAGGTAAGATAGGTGGGTGGACCGTTAAGGTAAGGTCGGTGGGTGGCCGTTAAGGTAAGGTAGGTGGGTGGTCCATTAAGGTAAGGTATGTGGGTGGCCCGTTAAGGTAAGGTAGGTGGCCCATCAATGTAAGTTGCCCGTTAAGGTAGGTGGCCCATTTAGGTAATGTAGTTGGCCCGTTATGGTAAGGTAGGTGGGTGGCCCGTTAAGGTAAGGTAGGTGGCCCATCAAGGTAAGTTGCCCGTTAAGGTAGGTGGCCCATTAAGGTAATGTAGGTGGGAAGTTATGGTAAGATAGGTGGGTGGCCCGTTAAGGTAAGGTAGGTGTGTGGCCCGTTAAGAGAAGGTAGGTGGGTGGCCCGTTAAGGTAAGGTAGGTGTGTGGCCCGTTAAGGTAAGGTAGGTGGATGGCCCGTTAAAATAAGGTAGGTGGGTGGCCGGTTAAGGTAAGGTTGGTGGGTGGCCCGTTAAGGTAAGGTAGGTGGGTGTCCGGTTAAGGTAGGTGGGTGGCCCGTTAAGGTATCATAGATAGTTGGCCCGTTAAGGTAAGGTAGGTGGCCCGTTAAGGTAAGATAGGTGGGTGGACCGTTAAGGTAAGGTCGGTGGGTGGCCGTTAAGGTAAGGTAGGTGGGTGGTCCATTAAGGTAAGGTATGTGGGTGGCCCGTTAAGGTAAGGTAGGTGGCCCATCAATGTAAGTTGCCCGTTAAGGTAGGTGGCCCATTTAGGTAATGTAGTTGGCCCGTTATGGTAAGGTAGGTGGGTGGCCCGTTAAGGTAAGGTAGGTGGCCCATCAAGGTAAGTTGCCCGTTAAGGTAGGTGGCCCATTTAGGTAATGTAGTTGGCCCGTTATGGTAAGGTAGGTGGGTGGCCCGTTAAGGTAAGGTAAGTGGGTGGCCCGTTAAGGTAAGGTAGGTGGGTTGCCCGTTAAGGTAAGGTAGGTGGGTGGCCCGATAAGGTAAGGTAGGTGTGTGGCCCGTTAAGGTAAGGTTGTTGGGTGGCCCGTTAAGGTAAGGTAGGTGGGTGGCCCGTTAAGGTAAGGTAGGTGGGTGGCCCCTTAAGGTAAGGTAGATGGGTGGCCCGTTAAGCTAAGTGGCCCATTAAGCTAAGTGGTCTGTTAAGGTAAGGTAGGTGGGTGGCCCGTTCAGGTAAGGTAGGTGGGTGGCCCGTTAAGGTAAGGTAGGTGTGTGGCATGTTAAGGTAAGGTTGGTTTGTGGCCCGTTAAGGTAAGGTAGGTGGGTGTCCGGTTAAGGTAGGTGGGTGGCCCGTTAAGGTATCATAGGTAGGTGTGTGGCCCGTTAAGGTAAGGTAGGTGGGTGGCCCTTTAAGATAAGGTAGGTGGGTTGCCCGTTAAGGTAAGGTTGGTTTTTGGCCCGATAAGGTAAGGTAGGTGGGTGGACCGTTAAGGTAAGGTAGGTGGGTGGTCCGTTAAGGTAAGGTATGTGGGTGGCCCGTTAAGGTAAGGTAGGTTTGTGGCCTGTAAAGGTAGGTGGGTGGCCCATTAAGGTAAGGTAGGTGGCCCATCAATCTAAGTTGCCCATTAAGGTAGGTGCCCCATTTAGGTAATGTAGTTGGCCCGTTAAGGTAAGGTAGGTGGGTGGCCCGTTAAGGTAAGGTAAGTGGGTGGCCCGTTAAGGTAAGGTAGGTGGGTGGCCCGTAAAGGTAGGTGGGTAACCCATTAAGGTAAGGTAGGTGGCCCATTAAGGTAAGTTGCCCCTTAAGGTACGTGGCCCATTAAAGTAATGTAGTTGGCCCATTAAGGTAAGGTAGGTGGGTGGCCCGTTAAGGTAAGGTTGGTGGGTGGCCCGTTAAGGTAAGGTATGTGGGTGGCCCGTTAAGGTAAGGTAGGTGGGTTGACCGTAAAGGTAAGGTAGGTCAATGGCCCGTTAATGTAAGTGGCCTGTTAAGGAAAGTGGCACGGTAATGTAGGTAGCCCGTTAAGGAAAGGTAGGTGGCCTATTAAGGTAGGTGGCCCGTTAAGGTACGTGGCCCGTTAAGGTAAGGTAGTTGGCCCATTAAGGTAAAGTAGGTGGCCCATTAAGGTAAGTTGCCCGTTAAGGTAGGTGGCCCATTAAGGTAATGTAGGTGGGAAGTTATGGTAAGATAGGTGGGTGGCCCGTTAAGGTAAGGTAGGTGTGTGGCCCGTTAAGAGAAGGTAGGTGGGTGGCCCGTTAAGGTAAGGTAGGTGTGTGGCCCGTTAAGGTAAGGTAGGTGGATGGCCCGTTAAAATAAGGTAGGTGGGTGGCCGGTTAAGGTAAGGTTGGTGGGTGGCCCGTTAAGGTAAGGTAGGTGGGTGTCCGGTTAAGGTAGGTGGGTGGCCCGTTAAGGTATCATAGATAGTTGGCCCGTTAAGGTAAGGTAGGTGGCCCGTTAAGGTAAGATAGGTGGGTGGACCGTTAAGGTAAGGTCGGTGGGTGGCCGTTAAGGTAAGGTAGGTGGGTGGTCCATTAAGGTAAGGTATGTGGGTGGCCCGTTAAGGTAAGGTAGGTGGCCCATCAATGTAAGTTGCCCGTTAAGGTAGGTGGCCCATTTAGGTAATGTAGTTGGCCCGTTATGGTAAGGTAGGTGGGTGGCCCGTTAAGGTAAGGTAGGTGGCCCATCAAGGTAAGTTGCCCGTTAAGGTAGGTGGCCCATTTAGGTAATGTAGTTGGCCCGTTATGGTAAGGTAGGTGGGTGGCCCGTTAAGGTAAGGTAAGTGGGTGGCCCGTTAAGGTAAGGTAGGTGGGTTGCCCGTTAAGGTAAGGTAGGTGGGTGGCCCGATAAGGTAAGGTAGGTGTGTGGCCCGTTAAGGTAAGGTTGTTGGGTGGCCCGTTAAGGTAAGGTAGGTGGGTGGCCCGTTAAGGTAGGTGGGTGGCCCATTAAGGTAACGTAGGTGGGTGGCCCGTTAAGGTATCGTAGGTAGGTGGCCCGTTAAGGTAAGGTAGGTGGCCCATTAATGTAATGTAGGTGGCCCGTTAAGGTAAGGTAGGTGGGTGGCCCGTTAAGGTAGGTGGGTGGCCCGTTAAGGTATCGTAGGTAGGTGGCCCGTTAAGGTAAGGTAGGTGGCCCATTAAGGTAATGTAGGTGGCCCGTTAAGGTAAGGTAGGTGGGTGGCCCGTTAAGGTAAGGTATGTGGGTGGCCGGTTAAGGTAAGGTGGGCGGGTGGCCCGTTAAGGTAAGGTGGCTAGCCCGTTAAGGTAAGGTGGGTGGGTGGCCCGTTAAGGTAAGGTAGGTGGGTGGCCCCTTAAGGTACGTTAGATGGGTGGCCCGTTAAGCTAAGTGGCCCGTTAAGCTAAGTGGCCTGTTAAGATAAGGTTGGTGGACCGGTAAGTATGGTAGGTGGCCCGTTAAGGTTAGGTAGGTTGCCCTTTAAGGTAAGTTGCCCATTAAGGTAGGTGGCCCATTAAGGTAATGTAGGTGGCAAGTTATGGTAAGGTAGGTGGGTTGCCCGTTAAGGTAAGGTAGGCGGGTGGCCCGTTAAGGTAAGGTAGGTGGGTGGCCCGTTAAGGAAAGGTAGGTGGGTGGCCCGTAACGGTAGGTGGTTGGCCCATTAAGTTAAGGTTGGTGGGTGGCCCGTTAAGGTAAGGTCGATGGGTGTACGGTTAAGGTAGGTGGGTGGCCCGTTAAGGTATCATAGGTAGGTGGCCCGTTAAGGTAAGGTAGGTGGCCCGTTGAGGTAGGTTAGGTGGGTGGACCGTTAAGGTAAGGTAGGTGGGTGGCCGTTAAGGTAAGGTAGGTGGGGATCTGATTAAGGTAAGGTAGGTGGGTGGCCGGTTAAGGTTAGGTAGTAGGTGGCCCGTTAAGGTAAGGTAGGTGGGTGGTCCGTTAAGGAAAGGTATGTGGGTGGCCCGTTAAGGTAAGGTAGGTTTGTGGCCTGTAAAGGTAGGTGGGTGGCCCATTAAGGTAAGGTAGGTGGTCCATCAAGGTAAGTTGCCCATTAAGGTAGGTGGCCCATTTACGTAATGTATTTGGCCCGTTAAGGTAAGGTAGGTGGGTGGCCCGTTAAGATAAGGTAAG
This sequence comes from Petromyzon marinus, assembly GCF_048934315.1. Classification (NCBI taxonomy): domain Eukaryota; kingdom Metazoa; phylum Chordata; class Hyperoartia; order Petromyzontiformes; family Petromyzontidae; genus Petromyzon; species Petromyzon marinus. Next base: position 5,132,655 of record NC_133748.1, on the reverse strand, counting down.
TGGGTGGCCCGTTAAGGTAAGGTAGGTGGGTGGCCCGTTAAGGTAAGGTAGGTGGGTGGCCCGTTAAGGTAAGGTAGGTGTGTGGCCCGTTAAGGTAAGGTTGTTGGGTGGCCCGTTAAGGTAAGGTAGGTGGGTGGCCCGTTAAGGTACGTGGGTGGCCCATTAATGTAAGGTAGGTGGGTGGCCCGTTAAGGTATCGTAGGTAGGTGGCCCGTTAAGGTAAGGTAGGTGGTCCATTAAGGTAATGTAGGTGGCCCGTTAAGGTAAGGTAGGTGGGTGGCCCGTTAAGGTAAGGTATGTGGGTGGCCGGGAAAGGTAAAGTGGGTGGGTGGCCCGTTAAGGTAAGGTGGGTGGGTGGCAAGTTAAGGTAAGGTAGGTGGGTGGCCCCTTAAGGTACGGTAGATGGGTGGCCCGTTAAGCTAAGTGGCCCGTTAAGCTAAGTGACGTGTTAAGATAAGGTTGGTGGACCGGTAAGTACGGTAGGTGGATGGTTAAGGTAAGGTAGGTGGGTGGCCCGTAAAGGTAGGTGGTTGGCCCATTAAGGTAAGGTAGGTGGCCCAATAAGGTAAGTTACCTGTTAAGGTAGGTGGCCCATTAAGGTAATGTAGTTGGCCCTTTAAGGTAAGGTAGGTGGGTGGACCGTAAAGGTAAGGTTGGTGGGTGGCCCGTTAAGGTATGGTAGGTGGGTGGCCCCTTAAGGTAAGGTAGGTGGGTGGCCCGTTAAGGTAAGATAGGTGTGTGGCCCGTTAAGGTAAGGTAGGTGGGTGGCACGTTAAGATAAGGTAGGTGGGTGTTCCTGTTAAGGTAAGATTGGTTGGTGGCTCGTTAAAGTAAGGTAGGTTGGTGGCGCGTTAAAGTAGGTAGGTGGCCCGTTAAGGTGAGGTAGGTGGGTGGCCCGTTAAGGTATCTTAGGTAGTTGGCCCGTTAAGGTAAGGTAGGTGGCCGGTTAAGGTAAGGTAGGTGGCTGGCCCGTTAAGGTAAGGTAGGTGGATGGCCGTCAGGGTAAGGTAGCCGTGTGGCCCGTTAAGGTATGGTAGGTGGGTGGCCCGTTACGGTAAGGGAGTAAGTGGCCCGTTAAGGTAAGGTTGGTGGGTAGCCCGTTAAGGTAAGGTATGTGGGTGGCCCGTTAAGGTAAGGTAGGTGGGTTGACCGTAAAGGTAAGGTAGGTGGATGGCCCGTTAATGTAAGTGGCCTGTTAAGGAAAGTGGCCCGGTAATGTAGGTGGCCCGTTAAGGAAAGGTAGGTGGCCCATTAAGGTAGGTGGCCCGTTAAGGTACATGGCCCGTTAAGGTAAGGTAGGTGGCGCATTAAGGTAAAGTAGGTGGCCCATTAAGGTAAGTTGCCCGTTAAGGTAGGTGGCCCATTAAGGTAATGTAGGTTGGAAGTTATGGTAAGATAGGTGGGTGGCCCGTTAAGGTAAGGTAGGTGGGTGGCCCGTTAAGGTAAGATAGGTGTGTGGCCCGTTGAGGTAAAGTAGGTGGGTGGCACGTTAAGATAAGGTAGGTGGGTGGCCTGTTAAGGTAAGATTGGTTGGTGGCCCGTTAAAGTAAGGTAGCTGGGTGGCCCGTTAAGGTAGGTGGGTGGCCCGTTAAGGTGAGGTAGGTGGGTGGCCCATTAAGGTATCATAGGTAGTTGGCCCGTTAAGGTAAGGTAGGTGGCCCGTTAAGGTAAGGGAGTAGGTGGCCCGTTAAGGTAAGGTAGGTGTGTGGCATGTTAAGGTAAGGTTGGTTTGTGGCCTGTTAAGGTAAGGTAGGTGGGTGTCCGGTTAAGGTAGGTGGGTGGCCCGTTAAGGTATCATAGGTAGGTGTGTGGCCCGTTAAGGTAAGGTAGGTGGGTGGCTTTTTAAGATAATGTAGGTGGGTTGCCCGTTAAGGTAAGGTTGGTTTGTGGCCCGATAAGGTAAGGTAGGTGGGTGGACCGTTAAGGTAAGGTAGGTGGGTGGCCGTTAAGGTAAGGTAGGTGGGTAGCTCGTTAAGGTAAGGTAGGTGGGTGGCCGGTTAAGGTTAGGTAGTAGGTGGCCCGTTAAGGTAAGGTAGGTGGGTGGTCCGTTAAGGTAAGGTATGTGGATGGCCCGTTAAGGTAAGGTAGGTTTGTGGCCTGTAAAGGTAGGTGGGTGGCCCATTAAGGTAAGGAAGGTGGCCCATCAAGGTAAGTTGCCCATTAAGGTAGGTTCCCCATTTAGGTAATGTAGTTGGCCCGTTAAGGTAAGGTAGGTGGGTGGCCCGTTAAGGTAAGGTAAGTGGGTGGCCCGTTAAGGTAAGGTAGGTGGGTGGCCCGTAAAGGTAGGTGGGTAACCCATTAAGGTAAGGTAGGTGGCCCATTAAGGTAAGTTGCCCCTTAAGGTACGTGGCCCATTAAAGTAATGTAGTTGGCCCGTTAAGGTAAGGTAGGTGGGTGGCCCGTTAAGGTAAGGTTGGTGGGTGGCCCGTTAAGGTAAGGTATGTGGGTGGCCCGTTAAGGTAAGGTAGGTGGGTTGACCGTAAAGGTAAGGTAGGTCAATGGCCCGTTAATGTAAGTGGCCTGTTAAGGAAAGTGGCACGGTAATGTAGGTAGCCCGTTAAGGAAAGGTAGGTGGCCTATTAAGGTAGGTGGCCCGTTAAGGTACGTGGCCCGTTAAGATAAGGTAGTTGGCCCATTAAGGTAAAGTAGGTGGCCCATTAAGGTAAGTTGCCCGTTAAGGTAGGTGGCCCATTAAGGTAATGTAGGTGTGTGGCCCGTTAAGAGAAGGTAGGTGGGTGGCCCGTTAAGGTAAGGTAGGTGTGTGGCCCGTTAAGGTAAGGTAGGTGGATTGCCCGTTAAGGTAAGGTAGGTGGGTGGCCCGTTAAGGTAGGTGGGTGGCCCATTAATGTAACGTAGGTGGGTGGCCCGTTAAGGTATCGTAGGTAGGTGGCCCGTTAAGGTAAGGTAGGTGGCCCATTAAGGTAATGTAGGTGGCCCATTAAGGTAAGGTAGGTGGGTGGCCCGTTAAGGTAGGTGGGTGGCCCGTTAAGGTATCGTAGGTAGGTGGTCCGTTAAGGTAAGGTAGGTGGCCCATTAAGGTAATGTAGGTGGCCCGTTAAGGTAAGGTAGGTGGGTGGCCCGTTAAGGTAAGGTATGTGGGTGGCCGGTTAAGGTAAGGTGGGCGGGTGGCCCGTTAAGGTAAGGTGGCTAGCCCGTTAAGGTAAGGTAGGTGGGTGGCCCCTTAAGGTACGTTAGATGGGTGGCCCGTTAAGCTAAGTGGCCCGTTAAGCTAAGTGGCCTGTTAAGATAAGGTTGGTGGACCGGTAAGTACGGTAGGTGGCCCGTTAAGGTTAGGTAGGTTGCCCTTTAAGGTAAGTTGCCCATTAAGGTAGGTGGCCCATTAAGGTAATGTAGGTGGCAAGTTATGGTAAGGTAGGTGGGTTGCCCGTTAAGGTAAGGTAGGCGGGTGGCCCGTTAAGGTAAGGTAGGTGGGTGGCCCGTTAAGGAAAGGTAGGTGGGTGGCCCGTAACGGTAGGTGGTTGGCCCATTAAGTTAAGGTTGGTGGGTGGCCCGTTAAGGTAAGGTCGATGGGTGTACGGTTAAGGTAGGTGGGTGGCCCGTTAAGGTATCATAGGTAGGTGGCCCGTTAAGGTAAGGTAGGTGGCCCGTTGAGGTAGGTTAGGTGGGTGGACCGTTAAGGTAAGGTAGGTGGGTGGCCGTTAAGGTAAGGTAGGTGGGGATCTGATTAAGGTAAGGTAGGTGGGTGGCCGGTTAAGGTTAGGTAGTAGGTGGCCCGTTAAGGTAAGGTAGGTGGGTGGTCCGTTAAGGAAAGGTATGTGGGTGGCCCGTTAAGGTAAGGTAGGTTTGTGGCCTGTAAAGGTAGGTGGGTGGCCCATTAAGGTAAGGTAGGTGGTCCATCAAGGTAAGTTGCCCATTAAGGTAGGTGGCCCATTTACGTAATGTATTTGGCCCGTTAAGGTAAGGTAGGTGGGTGGCCCGTTAAGATAAGGTAAGTGGGTGGCCCGTTAAGGTAAGGTAGGTGGGTGGCCCGTTAAGGTAAGGTAGGTGGGTGGCCCGTTAAGGTAAGGTAGGTGTGTGGCCCGTTAAGGTAAGGTTGTTGGGTGGCCCGTTAAGGTAAGGTAGGTGGGTGGCCCGTTAAGGTACGTGGGTGGCCCATTAATGTAAGGTAGGTGGGTGGCCCGTTAAGGTATCGTAGGTAGGTGGCCCGTTAAGGTAAGGTAGGTGGTCCATTAAGGTAATGTAGGTGGCCCGTTAAGGTAAGGTAGGTGGGTGGCCCGTTAAGGTAAGGTATGTGGGTGGCCGGGAAAGGTAAAGTGGGTGGGTGGCCCGTTAAGGTAAGGTGGGTGGGTGGCAAGTTAAGGTAAGGTAGGTGGGTGGCCCCTTAAGGTACGGTAGATGGGTGGCCCGTTAAGCTAAGTGGCCCGTTAAGCTAAGTGACGTGTTAAGATAAGGTTGGTGGACCGGTAAGTACGGTAGGTGGATGGTTAAGGTAAGGTAGGTGGGTGGCCCGTAAAGGTAGGTGGTTGGCCCATTAAGGTAAGGTAGGTGGCCCAATAAGGTAAGTTACCTGTTAAGGTAGGTGGCCCATTAAGGTAATGTAGTTGGCCCTTTAAGGTAAGGTAGGTGGGTGGACCGTAAAGGTAAGGTTGGTGGGTGGCCCGTTAAGGTATGGTAGGTGGGTGGCCCCTTAAGGTAAGGTAGGTGGGTGGCCCGTTAAGGTAAGATAGGTGTGTGGCCCGTTAAGGTAAGGTAGGTGGGTGGCACGTTAAGATAAGGTAGGTGGGTGTTCCTGTTAAGGTAAGATTGGTTGGTGGCTCGTTAAAGTAAGGTAGGTTGGTGGCGCGTTAAAGTAGGTAGGTGGCCCGTTAAGGTGAGGTAGGTGGGTGGCCCGTTAAGGTATCTTAGGTAGTTGGCCCGTTAAGGTAAGGTAGGTGGCCCGTTAAGGTAAGGTAGGTGGCTGGCCCGTTAAGGTAAGGTAGGTGGATGGCCGTCAGGGTAAGGTAGCCGTGTGGCCCGTTAAGGTATGGTAGGTGGGTGGCCCGTTACGGTAAGGGAGTAAGTGGCCCGTTAAGGTAAGGTTGGTGGGTAGCCCGTTAAGGTAAGGTATGTGGGTGGCCCGTTAAGGTAAGGTAGGTGGGTTGACCGTAAAGGTAAGGTAGGTGGATGGCCCGTTAATGTAAGTGGCCTGTTAAGGAAAGTGGCCCGGTAATGTAGGTGGCCCGTTAAGGAAAGGTAGGTGGCCCGTTAAGGTAGGTGGCCCGTTAAGGTACATGGCCCGTTAAGGTAAGGTAGGTGGCGCATTAAGGTAAAGTAGGTGGCCCATTAAGGTAAGTTGCCCGTTAAGGTAGGTGGCCCATTAAGGTAATGTAGGTTGGAAGTTATGGTAAGATAGGTGGGTGGCCCGTTAAGGTAAGGTAGGTGGGTGGCCCGTTAAGGTAAGATAGGTGTGTGGCCCGTTGAGGTAAAGTAGGTGGGTGGCACGTTAAGATAAGGTAGGTGGGTGGCCTGTTAAGGTAAGATTGGTTGGTGGCCCGTTAAAGTAAGGTAGCTGGGTGGCCCGTTAAGGTAGGTGGGTGGCCCGTTAAGGTGAGGTAGGTGGGTGGCCCATTAAGGTATCATAGGTAGTTGGCCCGTTAAGGTAAGGTAGGTGGCCCGTTAAGGTAAGGGAGTAGGTGGCCCGTTAAGGTAAGGTAGGTGTGTGGCATGTTAAGGTAAGGTTGGTTTGTGGCCTGTTAAGGTAAGGTAGGTGGGTGTCCGGTTAAGGTAGGTGGGTGGCCCGTTAAGGTATCATAGGTAGGTGTGTGGCCCGTTAAGGTAAGGTAGGTGGGTGGCTTTTTAAGATAATGTAGGTGGGTTGCCCGTTAAGGTAAGGTTGGTTTGTGGCCCGATAAGGTAAGGTAGGTGGGTGGACCGTTAAGGTAAGGTAGGTGGGTGGCCGTTAAGGTAAAGTAGGTGGGTAGCTCGTTAAGGTAAGGTAGGTGGGTGGCCGGTTAAGGTTAGGTAGTAGGTGGCCCGTTAAGGTAAGGTAGGTGGGTGGTCCGTTAAGGTAAGGTATGTGGGTGGCCCGTTAAGGTAAGGTAGGTTTGTGGCCTGTAAAGGTAGGTGAGTTGCCCATTAAGGTAAGGTAGGTGGCCCATCAAGGTAAGTTGCCCATTAAGGTAGGTTCCCCATTTAGGTAATGTAGTTGGCCCGTTAAGGTAAGGTAGGTGGGTGGCCCGTTAAGGTAAGGTAAGTGGGTGGCCCGTTAAGGTAAGGTAGGTGGGTGGCCCGTAAAGGTAGGTGGGTAACCCATTAAGGTAAGGTAGGTGGCCCATTAAGGTAAGTTGCCCCTTAAGGTACGTGGCCCATTAAAGTAATGTAGTTGGCCCGTTAAGGTAAGGTAGGTGGGTGGCCCGTTAAGGTAAGGTTGGTGGGTGGCCCGTTAAGGTAAGGTATGTGGGTGGCCCGTTAAGGTAAGGTAGGTGGGTTGACCGTAAAGGTAAGGTAGGTCAATGGCCCGTTAATGTAAGTGGCCTGTTAAGGAAAGTGGCACGGTAATGTAGGTAGCCCGTTAAGGAAAGGTAGGTGGCCTATTAAGGTAGGTGGCCCGTTAAGGTACGTGGCCCGTTAAGGTAAGGTAGTTGGCCCATTAAGGTAAAGTAGGTGGCCCATTAAGGTAAGTTGCCCGTTAAGGTAGGTGGCCCATTAAGGTAATGTAGGTGTGTGGCCCGTTAAGAGAAGGTAGGTGGGTGGCCCGTTAAGGTAAGGTAGGTGTGTGGCCCGTTAAGGTAAGGTAGGTGGATGGCCCGTTAAAATAAGGTAGGTGGGTGGCGGGTTAAGGTAAGGTTGGTGGGTGGCCCGTTAAGGTAAGTTAGGTGGGTGTCCGGTTAAGGTAGGTGGGTGGCCCGTTAAGGTATCATAGATAGTTGGCCCGTTAAGGTAAGGTAGGTGGCCCGTTAAGGTAAGATAGGTGGGTGGACCGTTAAGGTAAGGTAGGTGGGTGGCCGTTAAGGTAAGGTAGGTGGGTAGCTCGTTAAGGTAAGGTAGGTGGGTGGCCGGTTAAGGTTAGGTTGTAGGTGGCCCGTTAAGTTAAGGTAGGTGGGTGGTCCGTTAAGGTAAGGTATGTGGGTGGCCCGTTAAGGTAAGGTAGGTGGCCCATCAATGTAAGTTGCCCGTTAAGGTAGGTGGCCCATTTAGGTAATGTAGTTGGCCCGTTATGGTAAGGTAGGTGGGTGGCCCGTTAAGGTAAGGTAAGTGGGTGGCCCGTTAAGGTAAGGTAGGTGGGTTGCCCGTTAAGGTATGGTAGGTGGGTGGCCCGTTAAGGTAAGGTAGGTGTGTGGCCCGTTAAGGTAAGGTTGTTGGGTGGCCCGTTAAGGTAAGGTAGGTGGGTGGCCCGTTAAGGTAGGTGGGTTGCCCATTAAGGTAAAGTAGGTGGGTGGCCCGTTAAGGTATCGTAGGTAGGTGGCCCGTTAAGGTAAGGTAGGTGGCCCATTAAGGTAATGTAGGTGGCCCGTTAAGGTAAGGTAGGTGGGTGGCCCGTTAAGGTAGGTGGGTGGCCCATTAAGGTAAGGTAGGTGGGTGGCCCGTTAAGGTATCGTAGGTAGGTGGCCCGTTAAGGTAAGGTAGGTTGCCCATTAAGGTAATGTAGGTGGCCCGTTAAGGTAAAGTAGGTGGGTGGCCCGTTAAGGTAAGGTATGTGGGTGGCCGGTTAAGGTAAGGTGGGTGGGTGGCCCGTTAAGCTAAGTGGCCCGTTAAGCTAAGTGGCCTGTTAAGATAAGGTTGGTGGACCGGTAAGTATGGTAGGTGGCCCGTTAAGGTTAGGTAGGTTGCCCTTTAAGGTAAGTTGCCCATTAAGGTAGGTGGCCCATTAAGGTAATGTATGTGGCAAGTTATGGTAAGGTAGGTGGGTTGCCCGTTAAGGTAAGGTAGGCGGGTGGCCCGTTAAGGTAAGGTAGGTGGGTGGCCCGTTAAGGAAAGGTAGGTGGGTGGCCCGTAACGGTAGGTGGTTGGCCCATTAAGTTAAGGTTGGTAGGTGGCCCATTAAGGTAAGGTCGATGGGTGTACGGTTAAGGTAGGTGGGTGGCCCGTTAAGGTATCATAGGTAGGTGGCCCGTTAAGGTAAGGTAGGTGGCCCGTTGAGGTAGGTTAGGTGGGTGGACCGTTAAGGTAAGGTAGGTGGGTGGCCGTTAAGGTAAGGTAGGTGGGGATCTGATTAAGGTAAGGTAGGTGGGTGGCCGGTTAAGGTTAGGTAGTAGGTGGCCCGTTAAGGTAAGGTAGGTGGGTGGTCCGTTAAGGAAAGGTATGTGGGTGGCCCGTTAAGGTAAGGTAGGTTTGTGGCCTGTAAAGGTAGGTGGGTGGCCCGTTAAGATAAGGTAAGTGGGTGGCCCGTTAAGGTAAGGTAGGTGGGTGGCCCGTTAAGGTAAGGTAGTAGGTGGCCCGTTAAGGTAAGGTAGGTGTGTGGCCGTTAAGGTAAGGTTGTTGGGTGGCCCGTTAAGGTAAGGTAGGTGGGTGGCCCGTTAAGGTACGTGGGTGGCCCATTAATGTAAGGTAGGTGGGTGGCCCGTTAAGGTATCGTAGGTAGGTGGCCCGTTAAGGTAAGGTAGGTGGTCCATTAAGGTAATGTAGGAGGCCCGTTAAGGTAAGGTAGGTGGGTGGCCCGTTAAGGTAAGGTATGTGGGTGGCCGGGAAAGGTAAAGTGGGTGGGTGGCCCGTTAAGGTAAGGTGGGTGGGTGGCCCCTTAAGGTACGGTAGATGGGTGGCCCGTTAAGCTAAGTGGCCCGTTAAGCTAAGTGGCGTGTTAAGATAAGGTTGGTGGACCGGTAAGTACGGTAGGTGGATGGTTAAGATAAGGTAGGTGGGTGGCCCGTAAAGGTAGGTGGTTGGCCCATTAAGTTAAGGTAGGTGGCCCATTAAGGTAAGTTACCTGTTAAGGTAGGTGGCCCATTAAGGTAATGTAGTTGGCCCTTTAAGGTAAGGTAGGTGGGTGGACCGTAAAGGTAAGGTTGGTGGGTGGCCCGTTAAGGTATGGTAGGTGGGTGGCCCCTTAAGGTGAGGTAGGTGGTTGGCCCGTTAAGGTAAGATAGGTGTGTGGCCCGTTAAGGTAAGGTATGTGGGTGGCACGTTAAGATAAGGTAGGTGGGTGTTCCTGTTAAGGTAAGATTGGTTGGTGGCTCGTTAAAGTAAGGTAGGTTGGTGGCGCGTTAAAGTAGGTAGGTGGCCCGTTAAGGTGAGGTAGGTGGGTGGGCCGTTAAGGTATCATAGGTAGTTGGCCCGTTAAGGTAAGGTAGGTGGCCCGTTAAGGTAAGGTAGGTGGCTGGCCCGTTAAGGTAAGGTAGGTGGATGGCCGTCAAGGTAAGGTAGGTGGGTTGCCCCTTAAGGTAAGGTAGATGGGTGGCCCGTTAATCTAAGTGGCCCGTTAAGGTAAGGTAGGTGGATGGCCGTCAAGGTAAGGTAGCCGTGTGGCCCGTTAAGGTAAGGTAGGTGGGTGGCCCGTTACGGTAAGGGAGTAAGTGGCCCGTTAAGGTAAGGTAGGTGGGTGGTCCGTTAAGGTAAGGTAGGTGGGTGGCCCGTTAAGGTAAGGTAGGTGGGTTGCCCCTTAAGGTAAGGTAGACGGGTGGCCCGTTAATCTAAGTGGCCCGTTAAGCTAAGTGGCCCGTTAAGGTAAGGTTGTTGGGTGGCCCGTTCAGGTAAAGTAGGTGGGTGGCCCGTTAAGGTAAGGTAGGTGGGTGGCCCGTTAAGATAAGGTAGGTGGGTGGCCCGTTGAGGTAAGGTTGGTGGGTAGCCCGTTAAGGTAAGGTCCGTGGGTGTCCGGTTAAGGTAGGTGGGTGGCCCGTTAAGGTATCATAGGTAGGTGGCCCGTTAAGGTAAGGTAGGTGGCCCGATGAGGTAAGGTAGGTGGGTGGACCGTTAAGGTAAGGTAGGTGGGTGGCCGTTAAGGTAAGGTAGGTGGGTAGCTCGTTAAGGTAAGGTAGGTGGGTGGTCCGTTAAGGTAAGGTATGTGGGTGGCCCGTTAAGGTAATGTAGGTTTGTGGCCTGTAAAGGTAGGTGAGTGGCCCATTAAGGTAAGGTAGGTGGTCCATCAAGGTAAGTTGCCCGGTAAGGTAGGTGGCCCATTTAGGTAATGTAGTTGGCCCGTTAAGGTAAGGTAGGTGGGTGGCCCGTTAAGATAAGGTAAGTGTGTTGCCCGTTAAGGAAAGGTAGGTGGGTGGCCCGTTAAGGTAAGGTAGGTGGGTGGCCCGTTAAGGTAAGGTAGGTGTGTGGCCCGTTAAGGTAAGGTTGTTGGGTGGCCCCTTAAGGTAAGGTAGGTGGGTAGCCCGTTAAGGTAGGTGGGTGGCCCATTAAGGTAAGGTAGGTGGTTGGCCTGTTAAGGTATCGTAGGTAGGTGGCCAGTTAAGGTAAGGTAGGTGGCCCATTAAGGTAATGTAGGTGGCCCGTTAAGGTAAGGTAGGTGGGTGGCCCGTTAAGGTAAGGTATGTGGGTGGCCGGGAAAGGTAAGGTGGGTGGGTGGCCCGTTAAGGTAATGTGGTTGGCCCGTTAAGGTAAGGTGGGTGGGTGGCCCGTTAAGGTAAGGTAGGTGGGTGGCCCCTTAAGGTACAGTAGATGGGTGGCCCGTTAAGCTAAGTGGCCCGTTAAGCTATGTGGCCTGTTAAGATAAGGTTGGTGGACCGGTAAATATGGTAGGTGGCCCATTAAGGTACGGTAGGTTGCCCGTTAAGGTAAGTTGCCCATTAAGGTAGGTGGCCCATTAAGGTAATGTAGGTGGCAAGTTATGGTAAGGTAGGTGGGTGGCCTGTTAAGGTAAGTTAGGCGGGTGGCCCGTTACGGTAAGGTAGGTGGGTGGCCCGTTAAGGAAAGGTAGGTGGGTGGCCCGTAAAGGTAGGTGCTTGGCCCATTAAGGTAAAGTAAGTGCCCATTAAGGTAAGTTACCTGTTAAGGTAGGTGGCCCATTAAGGTAATGTAGTTGGCCCGTTAAGGTAAGGTAGGTGGGTGGACCGTAAAGGTAAGGTTGGTGGGTGGCCCGTTAAGGTAAGGTAGGTGGGTGGCCCCTTAAGGTAAGGTAGGTGGGTGGCCCGTTAAGGTAAGGTAGCTGGGTGGCCCGTTAAGGTAATGTAGGTGTGTGGCACGTTAAGGTAAGGTTGGTGGGTGGCCCGTTAAGGTAAGGTAGGTTGGTGGTGGCCAGTTAAGGTAAGGTTGTTGGGTTGCTCGTTAAGGTAGGTGGGTGGCCCGTTAAGATAAGGTAGGTGTGTGGCCCGTTAAGGTATCATAGGTAGGTGGCCAGTTAAGGTAAGGTAGGTGGCCCGTTAAGGTAAGGTAGGTGGGTAGCCCGTTAAGGTAAGGTAGTAGGTGGCCCGTTAAGGTAAGGTAGGTGGGTGGCCCGTTAAGGTAAGGTAGGTGGGTGGCCCGTTAAGGTAAGGTTGTTGGGTGGCCCCTTGAGGTAAGGTAGGTGGGTGGCCCGTTAAGATAGGTGGTTGGCCCATTAAGGTAGGTGGGTGGCCCGTTAAGGTATCATAGGTAGGTGGCCCGTTAAGGTAAGGTAGGTGGCCCATTAAGGTAAAGTAGGTGGCCCGTTAAGGTAACGTAGGTGGCCCGTTAAGGTAAGGTAGGTGGCCCGATGAGGTAAGGTAGGTGGGTGGACCGTTAAGGTAAGGTAGGTGGGTGGCCGTTAAGGTAAGGTAGGTGGGTAGCTCGTTAAGGTAAGGTAGGTGGGTGGCCGGTTAAGGTTCGGTAGTAGGTGGCCCGTTAAGGTAAGGTAGGTGGGTGGTCCGTTAAGGTAAGGTATGTGGGTGGCCCGTTAAGGTAAGGTAGGTTTGTGGCCTGTAAAGGTAGGTGGGTGGCCCATTAAGGTAAGGTAGGTGGTCCATCAAGGTAAGTTGCCCGTTAAGGTAGGTGGCCCATTTAGGTAATGTAGTTGGCCCGTTAAGGTAAGGTAGGTGGGTGGCCCGTTAAGATAAGGTAAGTGTGTTGCCCGTTAAGGAAAGGTAGGTGGGTGGCCCATTAAGGTAAGGTAGGTGGGTGGCCCGTTAAGGTAAGGTAGGTGTGTGGCCCGTTAAGGTAAGGTTGTTGGGTGGCCCCTTAAGGTAAGGTAGGTGGGTAGCCCGTTAAGGTAGGTGGGTGGCCCATTAAGGTAAGGTAGGTGGTTGGCCCGTTAAGGTATCGTAGGTAGGTGGCCAGTTAAGGTAAGGTAGGTGGCCCATTAAGGTAATGTAGGTGGCCCGTTAAGGTAAGGTAGGTGGGTGGCCCGTTAAGGTAAGGTATGTGAGTGGCCGGTTAAGGTAAGGTGGGCGGGTGGCCCGTTAAGGTAAGGTGGCTAGCCCGTTAAGGTAAGGTGGGTGGGTGGCCCGTTAAGGTAAGGTAGGTGGGTGGCCCCTTAAGGTACGGTAGATGGGTGGCCCGTTAAGCTAAGTGGCCCGTTAAGCTATGTGGCCTGTTAAGATAAGGTTGGTGGACCGGTAAGTATGGTAGGTGGCCCGTTAAGGTAAGGTAGGTTGCCCGTTAAGGTAAGTTGCCCATTAAGGTAGGTGGCCCATTAAGGTAATGTAGGTGGCAAGTTATGGTAAGGTAGGTGGGTGGCCCGTTAAGGTAAGTTAGGCGGGTTGCCCGTTACGGTAAGGTAGGTGGGTGGCCCGTTAAGGAAAGGTAGGTGGGTGGCCCGTAAAGGTAGGTGCTTGGCCCATTAAGGTAAGGTAAGTGGCCCATTAAGGTAAGTTACCTGTTAAGGTAGGTGGCCCATTAAGGTAATGTAGTTGGCCCGTTAAGGTAAGGTATTTGGGTGGACCGTAAAGGTAAGGTTGGTGGGTGGCCCGTTAAGGTAAGGTAGGTGGGTGGCCCCTTAAGGTAAGGTAGGTGGGTGGCCGGTTAAGGTAAGGTAGCTGGGTGGCCCGTTAAGGTAATGTAGGTGTGTGGCACGTTAAGGTAAGGTTGGTGGGTGGCCCGTTAAGGTAAGGTAGGTGGGTGGCCCGTTAAGGTAAGGTTGTTGGGTTGCCCGTTAAGGTAGGTGGGTGGCCCGTTAAGATAAGGTAGGTGTGTGGCCCGTTAAGGTATCATAGGTAGGTGGCCAGTTAAGTTAAGGTAGGTGGCCCGTTAAGGTAAGGTAGGTGGGTGGCCCGTTAAGGTAAGGTTGTTGGGTGGCCCCTTGAGGTAAGGTAGGTGGGTGGCCCGTTAAGGTAGGTCGGTGGCCCATTAAGGTAAGGTAGGTGGGTGGCCCGTTAAGGTATCATAGGTAGGTGGACCGTTAAGGTAAGGTAGGTGGCCCATTAAGGTAAAGTAGGTGGCCCGTTAAGGTAACGTAGGTGGCCCGTTAAGGTAAGGTAGGTGGGTGGCCCGTTAAGGTAATGTAGGTGGGTGGCCGGTTAAGGTAAGGTGGGTGGGTGGCCCGTTAAGGTAAGGTAGGTGGCCCATTAAGGTAAAGTAGATGGCCCGTTAAGGTAAGGTCGGTGGGTGGCCCCTTAAGGTAAGGTAGATGGGTATCCCGTTAAGCTAAGTGGCCCGTTAAGGTAAGGTAGGTGGGTGGCCCGTTAAGGTAAGGTAGATGGGTGGCCCGTTAAGGTAAGGTAGGAGGCCCATTAAGGTAATGTAGGTGGCAAGTTATGGTAAGTTAGGCGGGTGGCCCGTTAAGTTAAGGTAGGCGGGGGGCCCGTTAAGGTAAGGTAGGTGGATGGCCGTCAATTTAAGGTTGGTGGGTGGCCCATTAAGGTAAGGTAGGCGTGTGGCCCGTTAAGGTAAGGTAGGTGGTTGGCCCACCCTCTCCCCCCACCCTCTCCCCCCACCCTCTCCCCCCCACCCTCTCCCCCCCACCATCTCCCCACCACCCTCTCCCCCCACCCTCTCCCCCCCACCCTCTCCCCCCACCCTCTCCCCCCAACCCTCTCCCCCCCACCCTCTCCCCCCACCCTCTCCCCCAACCCTCTCCCCCCACCGTCTCCCCCCACCCTCTCCCCCCCACCCTCTCCACCCCACCCTCTCCCCCCCATCCTATCCCCCCCACCCTCTCCCCCCACCCTCTCCCCCCCACACTCTCCCCCCAGCCCTCCCCCCACCCTCTCCCCCCCACCTTCTCCCCCCACCCTCTCCCCCCACCCTCTCCCCCCACCCTCTCCCCCCCACCCTCTCCCCCCACCCTCTCCTCCCACCCTCTCCCCCCCACCCTCTCCCCCCACCCTCTCCCCCCACCCTCTCCCCCCCACCCTCTAGCCCCACTATCTCCCCCCCACCCTCTCCCCCCACCCTCTCCCCCCACCCTCTCCCCCCCCGCATTCTCCACCCCACCCTCTCCCCCCACCCTCTCCCCCCACCCTCTCCCCCCACCCTCTCCCCCCCACCCTCTCCCCCCACCCTCTCCCCCCACCTTCTCCCCCCCACCCTCTCCCCCCCACCCTCTCCCCCCACCCTCTCCCCCCCACCCTCTCCCCCCCACCCTCTCCCCCCACCCTCTCCCCCCCCTCTCCCCCCAACCTCTCCACCCAACCTCTCCCCCCACCCTCTCCCCCCACCCTCTCCCCCACCCTCTCCCCCCACCCTCTCCCACCCACCCTCTCTCCCCCCACCCTCTCCCCCCACTCTGTCCCCCCACCCTCTCCCCCCACCCTCTCCCCCCCACCCTCTCCCCCCCACCCTCTCCCCCCACCCTCTCCCCCCCACCCTCTCCCCCCCACCCTCTCCCCCCCACCCTCTCCCCCCCACCCACTCCCCCCACCATCTCCCCCCCCTCTCCCCCCAACCTCTCCCCCCACCCTCTCCCCCCCACCCTCTCCCACCCACCCTCTCCCCCCCACCCTCTCCCCCCACTCTGTCCCCCCACCCTCTCCCCCCACCCTCTCCCCCCCACCCTCTCCCCCCCACACTCTCCCCCCACCCTCTCCCCCCCACCCTCTCCCCCCCACCCTCTCCCCCCCACCCTCTCCCCCCCACCCTCTCCCACCCACCCATTCCCCCCACCCTCTCCCCCCCCTCTCCCCCCAACCTCTCCCCCCACCCTCTCCCCCCACCCTCTCCCCCCACCCTCTCCCCCCACCCTCTCCCCCCCACCCTCTCCCACCCACCCTCTCCCCCCCACCCTCTCCCCCCACTCTGTCCCCCCACCCTCTCCCCCCACCCTCTCCCCCCCACCCTCTCCCCCCCACCCTCTCCCCCCACCCTCTCCCCCCCACCCTCTCCCCCCACCCTCTCCCCCCACCCTCTCCCCCCACCCTCTCCCCCCCACCCTCTCCCACCCACCCTCTCCCCCCCACCCTCTCCCCCCACTCTGTCCCCCCACCCTCTCCCCCCACCCTCTCCCCCCCACCCTCTCCCCCCCACCCTCTCCCCCCCACCCTCTCCCCCCACCCTCTCTTTTTTTTACGATCAGAAGAAACAAGAAGATGCTCGGTGTAGTCGGCACTTTGCACCGTTCATTTAGTTTTTTTTGTTCTTTTTTATGCTTTGCTTTATGTAACCCCCCCTCTCTGCCCCCCCCTCTCTCTCCACCCCCCCTCTCCTCCTCTCCTCTCTCTCTACCCACTCTCCGCCCCCCCTCTCTCTCTGCCCCCTCTCTTCCTACTCCATTTGCCTCTCTCTCGCTCTCTCTTTTTTTCTTTATAACTACGACAAGTGCTGCATCTACACGCTGCCCTTCCCACAGTCAAACGGCCTTCGACGGGTAGCTTAGATCTGCATGCAGAGCTCTCCATCATCTGCCACCGAGCACACGGCCTCCTCCAGTGCCCACTGCTCCTTGAAGGCCGGCACGGCGTGGGTCAGCCGCGCGTGGCTGAACTCCAGCCACACCCTGATCCGACCAGAGCGTGGAAGATGCCCAGGCTGCTGGCTGGACGTTGCCCCTCCAGGGCCACCTTCCTTGCCCTGTATATGGCGAGCTTGGCGTAGCCGAAGAGCAGGTTGACCAGCCCCTGAAGATGTTGGGGTCCGTCGCCCTTTGGGTATCCAAAGATGAGGACCGTCGGGGAGAAGTGGAGGCTGAACCTTAGGAGGATGTTTCTCAGGACCTTGAACAGCGAGTCCAGGCTCTTGCACTCCACATATTGGTGCGCCACCGTCTCCACTTTACCGCAGAACCGGCACTCCGGGGACGTGTTGGTGAAGCGCGCCAGGGAGACGTTGGTGGTGACGGTGCCGTAGGCGATGCTCCAGCTGAGGTCGCCGATGCGGTTGTACGTCGGTCTGCAGTAGAGTTGCCTCCAGCGAGGCCTCTCCGGAGAGACGCAGGGCAGGGCTTTCCTCCAGGTATGGTCCTTGTGGCTCCTCAGTGTGTCCTGTTGGTGGAACCGGACCATGTAGGAGTAGAGCACCTTCCTCTTTACATTTGCGAAGGCCACCTCCGGTAGGTCTTCTAGCCGGCACAGGTTGTGATCCGCCTTCGTTTGTTGGCATTGGCGATGCAGTGGCACGACTGAGAGCTCCGGTCGAGGGGGATCGAGAGGGGCCTCGTCATCCCCAACGCCGATGGGGGGCGTTCTTCCCGCTGCCGCTGAGAAGACCCCCTTGGCTTTGGACAGGATCCGGGCGGCCACCCGGAGCGACTGCAGCCCTGTCTTTGCGGCCACATCTGCTGGTCCGAGCCACCGGCCCCGTGTTTCAGGCTCCACCAGATCTCCAATCCTGGTGAGCCGCGCGTTGGCGAGGCGCCTCTCCATGCCAGGGGTGGTGGTGGTGGATGGCAGCTTTGTCTGTGGGTTCCTGAGGATCGGTTCGAAAACCAGATCCTCTGCCGATCGCGGTTGGTTCAGTCTCCTGACGGCGAGGGAGCTCCATGTCTGCAGGACACTTCTGTAGAAGGGTGGCAGCTGTCCCAGTGGGAGGCCCTGCAGGTCCATGTAGAATAGTTGCTTGGAGCATTGCAGACCCCCCAGCTGTTTCAGGAGGAAGGAGGCCGTGACGCTCCAGGCCGGTGCTGGGGCGGCGTGCAGGAACTTTTGCGCTGCCTGCAGTCGGAAGGTGGCCAGCTGACTCCGCACGCACACCAGCCCGTGACCGCCCTCGTCCAGTGGCAGGACCAGGACCCCAGCCGCAACCCGATGTCCTCCACACGACCAGAAGAAGTCGAGGACTCGCTTCTGAAGTGCGTTGACGAGGCTCATGGGGGGGTGCAGGGAGAAGAGTCGGTGCCACAGCATGGACGTCACCAGCTGGTTCACCACCAACGTCTTTGGCCTGAAGGTGAGGAATTTGCACAGGCGACCCCAGGTGGCCAGCCGCTCCTTCACCTTCTCCTCCAGCTCGACCCAGTTCCTCTGTGGTGGTTCCTCCTCTGGTCCGAGGAACACCCCCAGGTGGTGCAGCAATGTTGTGCTCTAATTGATGGCTTTTGCCTTCTCGGGACACTCGGTCATGTCCCACGCTCCAACCAGCGGGCCGCTGCACTTTTGCCAGTTCATTTTTGATGAGGAGGCTTTCGAAAAGACCTCCTGGCACTCATGCAGCAGGGCGACATCAGCCAGGGAGCGCAGGATGAGGAGGACGTGGTCGGCGTATTCCGTCAGGACCAACTTGATGCTTGGTTCCCTCAGCACCAGGCCGCTGAGTCTCCGCCTTATGAGATTCAGGAAAGGCTCTAATGCAAGAGCATAAAGTTGGCCCGACAATGGGCATCCCTGCCTCACTCCTCGCTCGAATTTGACCGGGGCAGTGAGGGCGCCGTTGATCTTGATCATGCACTCCGCCTTGGTATAGAGTAGACGGATCGTTCGGACAAAGGCATCCCCAAAACCCAAGGTCTTGAGGGTTCCTCCTTTTCCTCCGCCTCCTCCGGTCCGAACACAGATGGACTCGTCCGTCTGAACAAAGCTTGTCGCTCTCCGTGGTGTTAATCCCTCATACTAACATCATGCTAATCCCCCAGTTACATGCTAATTTACTGTTGATATGTAAACTCCTCTCCCCCCTCCTCCGTTCTGAACATAGATGGACTCGTCCATCTTAACAAAGCTCGTCGCTCTCCGTGGTGCTAATCCCTCACACCAACATCATGCTCATCCCCCAGTTACATGCTAATGTATATGTAAACTGCATTGCAAGGTGCTCTGTTCCTCCCACACAGCTTAAAAGATGCTGCCATGCTT
Organism: Petromyzon marinus; assembly: GCF_048934315.1. Classification (NCBI taxonomy): domain Eukaryota; kingdom Metazoa; phylum Chordata; class Hyperoartia; order Petromyzontiformes; family Petromyzontidae; genus Petromyzon; species Petromyzon marinus. The sequence continues at coordinate 5,114,662 of NC_133748.1, read as the reverse complement.
GGCAGGGTTCACTCAAGCGCTGTCTTCCAGACAGTCCTGTTTCTTCACCTGAGGAAGGCTACTTGTGTTGTGGCCGAAACGTCCTGAGAATTTTATTCTGTTATTATTATTTTTATAATTTCATCTCCATTCTACGTGACTTTACCGAAAGAACCCAGAAGAACAATGAGCTATCATTATTTTGTTGTTGTTTGCAAAGTGCAGCGTCTTGAGGACTTTGTGGAAAAATGCAGAATAAATGCAAAGTAACTCCCAAGAAGTGGTGGTGGTTGGACAAAAAGGACGATGGTGACGCCGATGGCTAAGGTCTCCTCCTGCGATGGCGAGATATTACCTCCCTCGCATGGTATACAGGAGGTCGTGGGTTCGATCCCTATCCCGACCATAACGCCTGTTATGTATTTGGAGTCCACGTGTTCTCTCTATCTTCCCTCCACATTTAATCTGGCTGCTGATATACATTACCACGTGATGAGCCACTTCGTTGATCTATCATTTGTGGCCAGGTGGCTTCTGAAAAGAGCTTTATACCTGGTAATTTTTTTTAAGGTGGCCATGGTGCTCACCGTGATCTACATGTTCCTCATGACGGGCACGCTGCTCGCTATGGTCGGCGACATTGTCAAGAATGGTATCCTCACACCCAGCGGCATCTTCTTCATCACTCTCGCGGGCATCCATCTCATCGCCGCGGCGCTGCACCCGCGCGAGTTCCTCTGCATCGTGCACGGATTCTTGTACCTCATCTGCATTCCCACGGGATACCTGCTGCTGCTCATCTACTCATTGGTCAACATGTACAACGTATCATGGGGCACGCGTGAGACCAAGGCGCCTTCTGAGCCCTCCCCCAAGGAGGTGAGTTACTTTGTGTGTTATCGTTATTGTCGTTGTTTTTGTGTCGAACGTTATTTGGAGTGTCGCTCCATTCTCCTCTGTTGCTCCGTCCCGCACCTCCGATTAGCATGATTGGCTACGTACATTGCAAAAAAAGTGTAACATATGCCCCCAACCCCCGCCAAGACGAAGGCAGCGATCCCCCATGTAGCTTTTAACCAACCGTTGGGGCAAGTGCTGTTAGCAAGTAGCACCTGTGAAGTCCGGAATGGCACATAAGGGGGTAGGTGGCCAGCACCATGCCTGGCCGCCTTTGTCTCCATTGTTGTCATGTTTACTACACCACATTTGGCTATTTTTGAGGCTGAGCCAATCTAGGGAAGGCCAAGGACTGGTCCAGATGTATGTATGTGCTAATTGGAGGTGCGAAGGAAGGAAAGTTTCTAAACACAAAGAGCAGTTTTTAAGAAAATAGTTTTCAATGTAATTATTTAAAAGTGCATAGCTCCAATTGCTTTCTCATATTGGAAGCAAGAGGGTTCCGGATGGACGCACAAGTGCACCCAAAAGCACGCGATGTGGTCACTGTCTTTGTTCAATGGTTAGCCAAAATCCACTGATGAGAGGATGACCGGAGTTTGCAAAATTATCGTTTATGTTTCTTGACAAGAACGGTGGTGGTGGCTGTGCCACTCGTGTCCATTAATCCAACACGGTGGGTATCGAGGAGGAGTCATTCACTTACTTTCCAGGAGAATGCAGTATGACAATTATGGACTCTATCTGTTCAATCTTAATAGAACGCAATGTTTCCCCCTCGCATTTGTGGGTCTATTCCATGGTGTTCTGGTTTCCTGTTGGCCAATAAAATCTTCATACATGGAAGACCAGTTCACTGAGCAGCTGAAACTGTCTTCCAGCTTGTGTACGCTTCCCGCTGGTTTGATATCATTGAAGGACGCCTTCAGCACAATGCCCATCCTCCTGTCCCAGCAGAAGAAGGAACGCAAGCATCGTTTGAATGGAACGAAATGCTGTATACTGCCACTCGAGTGGGACTGCTTCCAGTGGAGGATCAGCGTCCATCCGAAGAAATACTCGGCGCTGAGTCAGGAGGATGACAGTTCAAGGTGCCACCACCTCACTGAGAGCCTGTAGCCATGCTTTTAACTTTGATCCTTACCTCTCGTGTATCGATAATTCAATGTTTATGTCCCATATTATTGAAGGACTGTGTTATCTTGGTGTGGTTTGGGACTGTTGTTTTGCTGCCTTGCCCCAAGTTACGCATTTAGTATTGAAAAATTGGCAGTAACTGATGTACACATGCAAGTTGCACTCATATACTTTATTTATTTTCTTATCTTTCCTATACTTAGCACTGCTATCGTTTTATGTTGTAACTTTCTAATCCCCCTACACCTACTGGACATCTGTGAAAAGATGTTCATAGCTCATCGGACTCCTCCTGCAGTAGAAATACAGATTCTGATTATTGATTGGCTGTGTCGTGTGGAGGAGGATTTACAACGTAACATTTTACTCAAGTCAATACTGAGTCTTGTCTCAACTTATCAACTGTGATTCTAATTGTGCTTGTATCTTAGGCGCCGTGGTGGCTAGATGTTAACTACCTCCCCTGGTATGCAGGAGGTAGTGGCTTCGATCCCAAACCTGACGATGCCTGTTGCCTATATGGAGTCTGCGTCTATTCCTTTCTCTCCCCATGTTGGTGTGGATTTTACTCCGGGTCCCCTGATTTTTTCCCTCCTCATTTAGAATCATCATGTGATTAGAGTATTTGACTGCTGTAATTTCCACGTGATACGCCGCTCATTGAGTTATAATTTGTGATATTCAGGTCGATTCTACAAAAAAGCTTTATAGCTCAGTGGGCCTTACATAGTAAAATAAAAATAATGGTTTAGTTTAACAGTTTATCATCATCCCTCCCAGCCGAGTGAAGTCGTGCGTGGTGGAACTCGACAGAGAGATGAAGCTGCGTCCAATTGAGGCCAGACAACAGGACACTACGAGCACTCAGATGGAGCATCCAGAAGGAGCAGAGATCGAGGCGAGAGGAAAGGACATCGCGAACACTCATATGGAGCATCCAGAAGGAGCAGAGACGAGACCAAAGGACATTGTGAGCACTCAGACAGATCATCCAGAAGGAGTAGAGAGTGAGGAGAGACGACAGGGCATCGCGAGCACTCAGACGGAGTATCCTGAAGGAGCAGAGATCGAGTTGAGAGGAGAGAACATCGCAAACACTCAGATGGAGCATCCAGAAGGAGCAGAGATGAGACCAGAGGACATCGCGAGCACTCAGACAGATCATCCAGTAGGAGTAGAGAGCGAGGAGAAACGACAGGGCACCGCGAGCACTGGGACAGAGCATCCTGAAGGAGCAGAGATCGAGTCGAGAGAAGAGGACATCGCAAACACTCAGATGGAGCATTCCGAAGGAGCAGAGACGAGACTAGAAGATATCGCGAGCACTCAGACAGAGCATCCAGAAGAAGTAGAGAGCAAAAGTCGACCTCCAGAGCAATCAGACACAGACCTCGCCCTCCATACCAAAGGTAATATTTTCATCAAACAAAGGCAAAGTCTTCTTGGTTCTTTCGTTAAAGTCACATAGAATGGAAATAAAATAATAAAAATAAAATTCTCACGACGTTTCGGCCACAACACAAGAAGGCTTCTTCAGGTGAAGGAACAGAACTCTCGGGACGACAGCGCTTCAATGAACGCTGAGACGATTCGCAGCGTCTTTTAAGCTAGGTGGGAGAAGTAAAGCGCCTTGACAAAGGAGTTTACATATCAAACAGGATAATTGAGGATTGAAATAGCAGTGTTAAAGTGTTGGATCAGCAGGGTGTTCAAGTCAGAAATTAGCATGTAACTGGGAGATTAGCATGATGTTAATGTGAGGGATTAGCATGTGACTGGTCACGGAAATAGCTATGTTAAAATCAAAGTTGACATATCAACAGAGCCATTTAGTATATGGACGCTAAAGGACTGCAACTATCCAACTATCATACAATAAACCGATGTGAAAAAACTAAGTATAAACTACATCAATATAATAAATGTACTCAATATATTATTCAATAAGTTGAGCTATTAACATAAAGTAACTGGGTATACACTACACTATATAATGAATACCATATAGTAAACTAATAAAAAACTAAAATATAAACTACATCAGTGTTATCAATAAACTCTATATACTCTCCAAACAGCTGAGCTACTAACAATAAGTCGTTATACATTACAATGCCATGTGGCGAAAAAATGGGTGGCGGTTTTTTTCTTTTCAACGTTAGCACCACGGAAAGCGACGAGCTTTGTTCAGACGGACGAGTCCATCTATGCTCGGAACGAAGGAGGGCGGAGAAACAGCCACGATGCGCTGCTCTGTTCTGTGTTGCGTTACAACTATGTTATAAACTAGACTACAATACATTGCAATGGTATACCTTCCAATCTAAACTACATTGTATAATATCGTATACAGCCCAATGTAAGCTCTAACATTATGCATTATATTGATATGTCTCCAACTAAACTTTTTTCTACATTACACGACTATACACCGTAATATACACTGGGATAGACAAACCCACCATTAAATTATACAATGCGTTACTATACACTACCCTATACTTTAGACTGTAAAATAGACTTGTAATATTACACTATGTATTATTCTACCAACCCTACTGTATACCACACTGCTGTATATTCACTATACAATTACGATACCATATATTGCCTTATGAATTATGTTAAACATTACAATGTTATACTATTTATTATACAACATGCTATACCTTTGACCGTTGTGTGAATGGTATTTAGAGGCAATGCCAGGGAATGGACTGCAGTCTGAAAGTCACCGTAAAATACAATCAATTAAGAACAAAAATGGTTTATAACGTCTTTCCAATGGTTACTAGGCCAGAATCCATCTTCTCGGTTGAAATTGTCTCTGTGTTTGTATATGTGGATGGCCTCATGAACGAATGTCTCATGGTAGCCGGATGTCTTGCAGATAACCTCCGTGTCATGTGAGCCCACTAAATTATAACAGTGATCTCCCACGGCTGAGGTGTTCGTCCTACCGTGTTTCAAGTCTGCTTTATGTTCACGGATGCGGTCCGAGATATGTCGTTTGGTTTCTCCAATGTAGCTGCTACCACAGAGGCAACTTAGTTTGTAGATGCCCGGGTACTGTATGTCTGGAACCACATCTTTTACAGATGGAACCAGATCACGGATTTTATGTACTGTGTTGAATCGGACCTGGATCTTGTGTTTATTCAGGATTTTGGAGATCTTTTTTGCGATGCCCGCAATGTAGGGTAAGGTGATGGTTTTGAATGGCTCCTCAAGAGGATCCTTCTTCATGGCTGGAGTGATGGCTTTGCGGATTGTGTAGTCGGAGTAACCATTAGCCTTGAGAGCTTGGTGTATGTGCAAGAGTTCACTGGCAATGTGTTCCTGGTCGGAAATGCATTGGGCTCTATGGTATAGAGTCTTGATGAGGGAGTTCTTCTGGGACGGATGGTGGTGGGAATCTGGTTTTAAGTAAACATCCATATGCGTAGCTTTCCTGTAGACACAGTGGCTCATTGAACCATCAGGTCTCCTTTTAATTAGGACACCCAAAAAGGGTAGCTTGCCATCTTTTTCGACTTCCATGGTAAATCTGATGGCTGGGTGTATGGAATTGATGTGGTCGAGCAATTGGTCTAGAGCAGGCCGGCCATGTGGCCAGATGACAAAAGTGTCATCCACGTACCTCTTCCATAAGGTCGGGCGTCGAGTGGCAGTCTGGATGGCGTCAGTTTCAAATTTCTCCATGAAAACGTTGGCTACAACCTGAGATAGGGGGGTGCCCATTGGGGTGCCCTCAGTTTGTTTGTAGAAAGTTCCATTCCAGGTGAAGTATGTGTTGGTTAAGCAGTGTCTCACCAGGGGGGGTGCATCAGTATGCAGTCCTTGATGAACCAAGTCTTCAATGATTGCGATGGTGTCAGGTACAGGAACTTTGGTGAATTCGCTGACACTGCCTCTAAATACCGTTCACACAACGGTCAAAGGTATGGTTTATAGTATGTTGTATAATAATAAATAGTATAACATCGTAATGTTTAACATGAATCATAAGGCAATATATAGTATCGTAATTGTATAGTGAATATGCAGCAGTGTGGTATACAGTAGGGTTGGTAGAATAATACAGTGTAATATTACAAATCTAATATTTTACAGTCTAAAGCAGTGGTTCTTAACCTGGGTTCGATCGAACCCCAGGGGTTCGGTGAGTCGATCTCAGGGGTTCGGCAGAGCCCCCGCCACGGAGGTCCGGACACACTTGAATTATTGTGTAAATTTGTGATGACACACACGGCCCGCTTGGCCATCACTGGCTGCAGATGATCATGCTACACTGCTTGGCCAATCAGCGCTGCGGGGAATTTAGTGCGTACTCAGTAGTCAACGTGTGACTGTTGTTGTCGTACGTCGTGTGATTTCTTTAATATTTTATCCATACTATGTCGGGCAAAAGAAAAAAGTGGTCAGACGAATATGTACAACATGGATTCTCATGTATCACGGAACGTGATGGGAGTGAGCGTCCTATGTGCATGATTTGCAACGCCAAGTTGAGCAACTCTAGTCTTGCACCGGCAAAACTAAAGGAACACTTCTTGAAGCTGCATGGAGACGGGGAATACAAGAACACAACACTTGCTGAATTCAGGGTGAAGAGAGCCAGATTCGATGAAAGGGCCACTCTGCCTGCTCTTGGATTTGTACCTGTTAACAAACCGATCCTGACAGCATCGTACGAAATTGCTTACCTGATCGCAAAGCAGGGCAAGCCACACACCATTGGTGAAACACTTGTGAAACCAGCTGCATTAAAGATGGCGAATCTGATACTCGTAACAGCGGCCGAAGGTAAATTATCCCAAATTCCCCTTTCAAATGACACCGTCAGTGACAGAATAGAAGACATGAGTAAAGACATCTTGGCTCAAGTAGTCGCGGATCTGATTTCAAGCCCGGCAAAATTCAGCCTTCAACTCGACGAAACCACAGACGTTTCTGATCTAAGCCAGCTTGCTGTTTTTGTACGCTATGTGAAAGACGACATGATAAAAGAAGAGTTGTTATTTTGTAAGCCTCTTACAACAACAACGAAGGCAGCCGATGTGAAGAAGCTTGTGGATGACTTCTTCAGAGACAACAATCTTTCATGATTGATATGGTTTCTGCAGTTTGTACGGACGGAGCTCCAGTCATGCTGGGAAGAAAGTCTGGTTTTGGTGCGCTAGTAAAGGCCGATGCACCACACATCATTGTGACGCATTGTATTCTGCACAGGCATGCGTTGGCAACAAAAACCTTACCTCCAAAAATGGCAGAAGTATTAAAAACTGTGGTGGAATGTGTGAACTATGTGCGAAAAAGTGCTCTGAGGCACCGCATCTTCAGTGAGCTGTGTAAAGAAATGGGCTCTGAATTTGAGGTACTTCTGCTCCATTCTAATATTCGGTGGTTATCCCGGGGACAGGTGCTGAATCGTGTTTTTGCCATGCGTGTGGAATTAGCCCTGTTTTTGCAAGAGCACCAACACTGCCATGCAGATTGCTTCAAAAATCCTGAGTTCATTCTCATTTTAGCGTACATGGCTGATATATTCGCAGCTCTCAATCATCTCAATCAGCAGATGCAGGGTGGTGGAGTCAATATCATGGAAGCGGAAGAACACCTGAAGCCTTTTCAAAAAAAGCTACCATTATGGAAACGACGGACAGAGAACAATAACTTCGCAAACTTCCCGCTTATGGACGACTGTGCAAGTAAGATCGAAGATGTGTCTGGAATCGGAGATATTTCTGTATCCACGGAACTGAAGCAAACAATTGCCACGCACTTAGATGAGCTTGCAAAGTCTCTCGACGGATATTTCCCTACAAGAGAGTCATATCCAGCATGGGTGAGACAGCCGTTCACGTTTGCTGTTGAAACAGCAGATGTCAATGATGAATTCCTCGACGAAATCATTGAAATTCAGCAGAGCCAGGTTCAACAGCAACTCTTCAGAACAACAACGCTCTCAACGTTTTGGTGTCGACAAATGAACAAGTATCCAGTTATTGCTAAGAAAGCCCTGGATTTTTTTATACCATTTGTTACAACATATCTTTGTGAGCAATCCTTTTCGAGGATGCTGGACGTAAAAACGAAGAAAAGGAACAGACTTTGCTGTGAAAATGACATGAGAGTGGCACTTGCCAAGGTGAAGCCACGCATATCTGAACTGATCTCACAAAGGCAACAGCAGAAGTCACATTGATTTCCAGGTATGTAATTTGTTGTGAGTTTATGCATTGTGTTGGTTTTATTCTTTGAACAAGGTAATGTTCATGCACGGCTCATTTTGTGTACCAGTAAAAAACATATCTATGTCTTGAATTTGAAAAAAATCACATTTTATTTTTCACTAAAGAGGGGTTCGGTGAATGCGCATATGAAACTGGTGGGGTTCGGTACCTCCAACAAGGTTAAGAACCACTGGTCTAAAGTATAGGGTAGTGTATAGTAACGCATTGTATAATTCAAGGGTGGGTTTGTCTATGCCAGTGTATATTACTGTGTATAGTCGTGTAATGTAGAAAAAAGTTTAGTTGGAGACATATCAATATAATGCATAATGTTAGAGCTTACATTGGGCTGTGTATACGATATTATACAATGTAGTTTAGATTGGAAGGTATAACATTGCAATGTATAGTAGTCTAGTTTATAAAATAGTTGTAACGCAACACAGGACAGAGCAGCGCATCGTGGATGTTTCTCTCCCCTCCTCCGTTCCAAGCATAGATGGATTCGTCCGTCTGAACAAAGCTCGTCGCTTTCCGTGGTGCTAACGTTGAAAAGAAAAAACCGCCACCCATTTTTTCGCCATATGGCATTGTAATGTATAACGACTTATTGTTAGTAGCTCAGCTGATTGGACAGTATATAGAGTTTATTGATAACATTTATGTAGTTTATACTTAGTTTTTTGACATCGGTGTATTGTATGATAGTTGGGTAGTTGCAGTCCTTTAGCGTACATATACTAAATGCCTTTGTTGATATATGAACTTCGACTTTAACATAGCTATTTCCGTGACCAGTCACATGCTAATCCCTCACATTAACATCATGCTAATCTCTCAGTTACAAGCTAATTTCTGACTTTAACACCCTGCTGATCCAACACTTTAACACCACTATTTCAATGCTAAATTATCCTGTTTGATATGTAAACACCTTTGTCAAGGCGCTTTACTTCTCCCACCTAACTCAAAAGACGCTGCGAATCTTAGCAGCGTTCATTGAAGCGCTGTCGTCTCGACAGTTCTGTTCCTTCACCTGAAGAAGGCTACTTGAGTTGTGGCCGAAACGTCGTGAGAATTTTATTTTATTATGTTTTATTTGTATTATTTTATTTCCATTCTACGTGACTTTACCGAAAGAACCAAGAAGATGAATCCCTGCAGTCACGATAGCTTTAAATCGAAAATTAAAGGCGAAGTCATTGCTTGTCAGTTAAACAAGACCGCGCATCTGAAATCATGTGATGCGGTGACCGTCTTTGTTCGATGAATGGATGAACGAAGTGTGGGTGATGGTTAATGCTCCTAGACGAGATTAGCAAGTTATTGTGATTCATTTGTGGCAAGCACTCTGTAATGAGGGCATGTTGCTGCTGCTGCAGTAGAAGCGTGGGAGATTGAGGAATTCTCTCCCCCTGTTCTGCATGGGCATCTTTTTCTCCAGTTTCCTCCGATGTGTCATTGGTATTGGCCAAAATTTTACACTTCTGAAAAAGATAACTGCAAATCACTTAATTTGGACCGCACTCAGCAGCAACATCACCCCTCTACTACGGTAACTTGGTAAGACCCTCATGAACACAGAGCCTTGCGACTCAGCCAGGCTTTGTTGCAGGCTAAACCAGCCTAACGATGAGAATAATCACTACCGTCTGCGCAACTCTCTTCGCTGAGTCACGGTAAACTTTTTTCCCGAGCCTCTGTGGGAGTGCACTGCACATCGCTATCCTCCTTTGTCCCTTGCAGGGCGCCATGACCTCGTGTGGCAGCGCCACCAGAAGATGCAGGTCATGTTTGAGAACGTCCTGCCTCAGGGTTACGCCATCACGCAGAGGTGCAGCCTCGATCAGGTGCGTCCTTGTGTCTGTGTGTCTTTATGTCTGTGTGTTTTTATGTCTGTGTCGGTCTTTGTACGTGTGCTACATATACGTTGTGGGGAGTGGTGGCGCAGTGGTTAACACACTGCGCTTAGAAACGAGCGACCTGAGTTCGATTCCCGCTCAGTCACCAACACCAGTGACGATTATCTGAACCGGTCCTATGTCTCTCCTAGGTCGACTCAGCCTCAAATGAGTACCTGGTGTAGTGTATAAATATCCCAAATTGAAGAGACAAAGGTGGCCGGACGTGGTGCTGGCCACCCACCTCCTCATGTGCCGTGCTGGCCTTCAGAGGTGGTCGCTAACAGCACGTGCCCCAGCAGTCTGTTAAGACTACACGGGGGATCTTTGATCTTTGTCCTAGTTCGTGTATAAGTGCCCAGAAGATAACAACCAACTTTAATGAAGAAAATAAATCGGGAAACTGCCTGGTAGCTAATTGGGCCCTTCCTACTGAAATAAATAAATAAATCTGACAAAATTATATCGAGATGTTTACGTTTAACATTTTACATTAATGTTGGGGATCTTGTACTAAGCAACTCAATTAATTTAGAAGTCATCATTCCCATCCCCCGGCTGCCTGTCTCGCTTAATTGTTCAACGCATTGGCCAGATGTCCAAATATTGCCGTCAGTTGACTGAGTGTCGTTTTCTGTGACGATCAAACAAGTGGCGCGTTCCTCTAATGTGTGGCTTTGAGACTTTGAAAAAAAGGTACCTTAGCACTAGTTATCGTGTAGGGCTTCACTGCATTGTTCTGGGAGAGTTCCACTCGCAGTTTTTATCTTGTGCAAGGACAGTGCAATTTGGATAACAATTCTGGACAGTGGACAGGAAGTGATGTCATGATTCTTGGAGGTGGTGGTGGCTACGCTGGTGCTACACGTGGTTGGTGGATCACACACTGAGAAGATGCCGTGAATTTCAGTTCCAGTGGGCGTCAGAAAGGAGCCGCACCCTGGCTTGCCAGGAGCGGGTGGTACAGCAAATGTAGAATCCACCTGTTCCGTCTGTATAGGATATAATGTTGCCCCCTCACACAGAGCTTGGGCAATTGTTGGTAGCACCGTCTCATGGTGTGCATTGCTGCTGCCTTCCCATCTATATGTGATTCCTCCTCGTGTCTCTGAATCTCTCCCTATGTCTCTCGTCGAAAGCGAGCAAATAACTGTGCAGTGATCGGGCATTACAAATTACCATTAATATTAATTTTGATTTAAAGCCTTCGTGACTGCAGGGATTCATATTCTTGGTTCTTTCGGTAAAGTCACGTAGAAGGGAAACAATAAAATAAGAAAAATATAAAACAACAAAATTATCTGTGGTAGTAGTTACATTAGAGAAACCAAACGACATTCGTGAACATAAAGCAGACCTAAAACACGGTAGGACCAATACCTCGGCCGTGGCAGATCACTGTTATAATTCAGTAGGCTCACATGACATTGACTTCTACAAGACAGAGGTTCTTTGCAAGCCATCTGGCTACCATGAGAGATTTGTTCATGAGGCTATCCACATATACAAACACAGAGACAATTTCAACCGATAAGATGGATTCTGGCTTAGCAATCATTGGAAGGATTTGATACACCATTTCGGGTCTTAATTGATTGTTCACGCTTACGGTGGCTTTCAGACCGCATCCATTATTTTCGTCTCCCCCCTCATCTTTTCTGAACATAGATGGACTCGTCCATCTGAACAAACTGTAAAATCGCTCTACGTGGTGCTAACGTTAATAAAACCGCCACTTTTTTCAAATTTTCTTGCTGTGGTTTTCACAGCTGATGATGATTGCTTGTGTTGCAGTCGAAATGTCGTAAGAATTTTATTGTTTAAATTTTTTATTATTTTATTGTTTCCCTTCTACGTGACTTTACCGAAAGAACCAAGAATATTAATATTTTCATTATGAGACCTCCTTTGCCAGTAACAAGATATAGTAATAGGTTTTACCCTTTTAACTGGCACAAAAACTGAAACCTTTATTCAAGGCATCATGTTTGCAATAACCACAACACAAGCAGTCAAAATGCAGACAAAAGAGACAACTCAGATAATAATATGCACTGTTCTTGAATTTGATTGGTCCACACCCGAGACGGCTTTTCTTAGAGCCTAGTCTCCACTGGTGTTGGACCAGAAGACGCCAAAAGGCGTACAACTCAAAAACAGCGCACTATCAGAGTATTGAGGGCTCGGGGTAAGCATTTACATTATGAGTTCTCCTTTGCCAGTAACAAGATATAGTAAAAGGTTTTACCCTTTTAACTGGCACAAAAACTGACACCTTTATTCAAGGCATCATGTTTGCAATAACGCCAATACAAGCAGTCAAAATGCAAACAAAAGAGACAACTCTGATAATAATATGCACTGTCCTTGAATTTGATTGGTCCACACCCGAGACGGCTTTTTTTAGAGCCTAGTCTCCATTATTCCGGTGAATAATATAATATTATTCATAATATAATATTATTCATCGTGTTGTATATATAGGTGTTATGAAAATTGATGAAAATAATGAAAATTAAATGAAATTTGCAATTTGCATAATTTATCCGAAATTATGTTAATTAGTGTAATTATGTGCATAAATTATGCTGATTCGAGATATAATCGTATTAATTTATGCGAGTGGGCGTGGTTATGATAATGCAGGTCGTTATGGATTATCAGGTCGAGCCTCGGTGACTAGGATTGTGTTATGAATTGGAATGACGCAATTAATCGTATGCAGTGACGCAGGCGTTGTGAGCGTGAATGAGAGAGAGTCGATTCGACTCTGCTCTTTAATTCCGTATTATCGATAAGGACACGATTACTCTCGATTGAACATTACGAATTATGTGTGTTATGGATTATGTGTGGTGATAGTGTGCTTATGATAGGTCCCCAGGATTCAGATCTCATACGCAGAACAATATTATGCAGAATTTCAGGAAGAATCACACACAAACCTTCTGCATTAATCAATTTTATTTCTAGCTAACTTTAATTTTTGGATAATATGAAAACTCAATCTCGGGGTTTTGGAATTTCAACACAGCGTTAACATGATACCATCACGATTACGTTGTTTCACCTCGATAGCGGCACCTGTGGTTAATTCCCGACGCGTAACGCAATCAATCGGTTGTTGAGAGAGAGATTAAAAACATGCGAACTATTCTATCAAACCTTAACTTTATAATATGCAAACTCGTATGCTTGAATTGTTACACAACACGGCACTTGGTCTTTGATTCGTATCCAATCCTTAATACATCCTGATATGCGAAGTTATTATGCTTGAAATCGTCAGCACAGTACCACGTTGATGTTCGTTCATTGATTCATAACGATTATGAATTTAAAGCGTTCGACTGAAATACTTCGAATTGCCTTATCAACACCACTCGTTGGCCACAATGCTTCGTTACTTGAATTGTCACACAAAACAGCTTTCGGTCATTGATCATGCGCGGCCCTTAATGCAATTATTGTCACGTTGTTAATCAGTCATCCTATTGTCAATAGGATGACTGATTATTATGCAACGCTACTCGTTGACAGGGCACTCCAACCAGTATTATTCTTGGAGGCACAAATATGCGTTTGCATTCGTTATTTCATTCGTGGATACCGGCAAGATTATGCAGAAAGACAAATATTAACGAATGACTCAAGTATTCCTAATCAACTTCTCAACGCGACTCAATGGGTGGCGATGTTTCCTTTTGAGATCCTTATCTCGGGCCAATCTTTTAATTGATTGTGGCCAGACCCCTGACAGGGAACCAGTTGAACCCGCTCTCTATCCCCGCGAGCGGCGCTCCGTGGTGAGGAGTCAAGAATTAATCCTTGTTAATGGGTCAGTTGGTAATTTATGCGGTTAGAAGTACAGCCCCAGCACAATATTACAGAGAAAAATTATGAACACTCTTAAAAACGATGGATTATTCACTCGATCGTTGCGATGTTTCCACAATCACGGATGGTTCAATGGCTTGAGGTTTTTTTGGCTTTGTTAATGACCCGTGTGTGTGTGTTGAATGGTATGAGTGGTGAAAGAGTAGGCCAATGTTCGGAATCGATTCTTTGCGTCAAGCAGACGTCTGGTTTGTGTGTAGTGGGGGGCAGTGTATCATACGAATCAGTTGATTCTTCTTTCAGTAGTTGGTTCGGACTCGACGGACGTTGGTGAACGAGTAGATGCGTTGTTGTAGCTGAGATGACCGTCTGGTAGACGGCGTTAGAAGCACGCCCGCAGCGGCGCGCTAGTGCTCCGTCGTCGGCGGTTGTAGATTGCAGGCTCACGATTCGCTCGTGGTGGCGCTGGCCGCTAACAGCGGCAGCGGGTCGCCAATCGGCGACACTCGCCAATTCGGCGAGTTGTAGAGACGTCTCCGGCGTCGGTGATGGCTGCTCTTCTGCTGAGATGAGTTGAGCGGGTCTTCTGCTGAGATGAGTAGAGATGAGTCTTCTTCTGTTGAGCTGAGTTGAGATGAGTCTTCTTCTGTTGAGCTGAGTTGAGATGAGTCTTCTTCTGTTGAGCTGAGTTGAGATGAGTCTTCTTCTGTTGAGCTGCCCCCGAGGGCTGATGAGATGGCCCCGAGGGCTGATGAGCTGGCCCCGAGGGCTGATGAGTTGATTTCAATGCTGAAACGGCTCCTTTTTATGCCAAAAATCTCTCCCCTTCTCGGCTCCCCCTCACGAGGTGGAGCTATCTTTGATCTGATCGTATGTCGGTGGGGGGGGTTCGTGTGTCGGTGGTGGGGGGGGTTCGTGTGTCAGTTTGTATGTTTGTGTGTGTGTCATTTATGACACGGTCCTGTTCGGGTCTTTCCTCAAGCCATAAACATCAAGACAACAGACACCTCGATTCATCTTGGTGGCGTCTGGTTGTCTAATCCCTCCACCCAGAGAGAGGGGCGGGTTCCCCCCCACTTTTCCGTACGCGTTCCGACGCACAAAGAAATGGTTAAGATTTTTTTTTTAAGTTTAACATTTCACATCACAGTTGGTATCTTATCATACACAGTTATGATCCTGCTTGTGATTCATAGTATTTGATTTATTTCCAAGTGAAGATGCTCTTCCGAGCGTATGCATTTTATCACGTGCTGCAGGGAAAGACAAAGGTGGCCGGGAGCACCTCTTTATCCTTTTGACTTATATTGCTCAAATACCATTTGGTCCCATGTTCGCCAAGACTCGTGTTTGTAACTACGTCCTCCCGACACCTCTCGGTTTTACCGAGGTTCGAATTGTTATGATGGAATTATTAAAAATAAAAATAATTATCATCCTGAGTTTAAGAGGTCCATTTCTTGATTGTTGGAATCCATATCCCTTGGTTCTGTAAGGTTCTATAATGGAATGTCGTGTAAGGTTAACACGTTGTTATTATTAATATTATTTTGCAATTTTCTTTAAAACTTTCTTTGCCTGGTTGCCGTGTGTGGGGTGGGTGTGTCTCCTCATCAAACCCGGCTGGCTTTTCCAGATGGCCCCTTGTGATAAGGTGTAATTCCTGCTTCTCCGCGCTGTGAGAGAGACAAATGTGGTCGGGGTTGCTTGGAATATTGTTTAAACTCTTTCGCAAGTTTGCTCGTTGTCTCATTCCTTCTCGATAGCCTTTGATGTGACTCGGTATTCTTGCTCCAAGCTTTGTTTTAACAGTAAAGGTATTAAAGGTGAAAATCATTTGATAGCGAATTAATCATTGGATAATAATTCACTGATGTGTCTGGTGGCCTGTTCTTAATTGGAGTGAGCGTTAGGCTCGCTACTTTTATCTTATTCTTGTTGTTGCCTTTTAATTTTTTTGTTGTTGTTTTACTGGAAAATAAGGAAAAGAATATGTATACGATTTACCCTGTTGGCGTCTGGTGTCTGCTCTCTTGGTGTTCTGACCTCGGGGGGACCTTTCCTAAGGGGCCCATCAAACTCTTGTTCATCTGGAGATTTTCGCCGATAGCTGTTACATCCTCGCCTCGAGAGTTTTATTATTTCTTTATTTCTTAATGGTCTGTTTATGACCGACATCTGGTTTTTCGTGTTTCTGGCTTACGGGTTTGATTCATTATTAAATATATATATATATTGTTTGTCACGAAAGAAAGGAAAAAGAAATCTAGGTGTATGCATCCGTAAATATTCTTACGGATATTAATTGTGGAAAAAGGGCCGTGTACAACATTCAGCCCTTTTAAAAATGATCGGTGGTCTGCCACCGGTTATTTTTAATATTAAAGAAAAATGCCTTTTTCCACCATGAACCATCGATTGTCTTCAAGTTTGTGATTTTTCCTTACAATGCGCGCGTACGTGTCACAGCATGATTACATTTGAAAAAAAAAAAAGAACAGGAAAAAAAATAAAGGCAACATGTTACATCGGTTGTTATCAATTATTGCTTTGATTTTTGTTTCAGTTCCTGGGAAACACTGGATAGCGGTTTCGAGCCCGGTGGTACACCGTTTCCCTCCTGGCATCTCTTTGTTTAATGTTTACCAAGTTATTGGCAACCTTACTGCCACGTTTGGTCAAAAGTACAGAATAATTTTTCTCATGACCAGGTATTTTAGAGTAACCTGTGACCTTTCCATGCAACATCATCACATCGTCGTTTTGGTCCATCGTCGGTATGGCTTTAGCCAAATGAGCACGGTTCCTTGGTTCGTATTGGTAAAATTTTTATCCCTCGCCTTCCCTGTGGGTTTATGTGGCGTGAAGCCATGTCGTACGCCACCAGGATTAGTACACAACACGAGTTTCCGTGCTCGACTGTTGGGGTCATTTGCCTTCTCCGCAGCCATGTGCAGATTTGCTGACTCCGTACCACGATCCGATTCCGTGCCTCGATTCGATTCCATGTTTTTGCGTGTGCTGGATTCCCACACATTCCCCAATCCATCATGGATTTTTGTCTCCGTAACGCGTTTCCCTGGCACTTTTACTGTACTCTCACGCAATTTTGCGACACAATTGATCGCGTTTCCATTTACCAAACAAGCATGTTTCTCCTCCCGATCCTGTTGGTTATCATTTCCTGTTAGATCACGCTTCATGGTTAATTTTCTTTGTTCAATAGGTGGGTTCACCACGGGAGCGACTCTCGCGTTCCCCACCACATCAAAGCGTGTGCATGGCGCATTTAGTTTTCCACAATCATGGTTCCCCTCCTGGTTCTGTTTGTAACCTCCAACCTGCTTGATTTTTTCAAAGGGCTGTGATTTTTTTTTCAGATCAGCGGATACCTCTTTCCCTGTCATTTTCCTCTCAACCAGTGTGAGCGATTTATCACGTGCCCATGTCACCCTCTTTGTTACAGCCAAGCCATGTGTGCCCCTTGTGTATCGTGGAATGGGGAATCGGCGTGATTCTGCTCTTGGCCTATACACGCCGTGATTCTCGCGATTATGTGTATTCGTGTGTCGTGGCCGCCCATTCTCTATGTGCCACTGTCGACCGTAATTGTTATCTCGCCATCTGTGTGGGTAATTTTGGCCGGCTGTGTGCCGTGGAATTGAGCACTGGTCTGACTTTGCTCGTGGTCTCCACACGTTGCGATTCTCGCAAATACGCGTCCCTGCATGCTGCGATCGCTCCTGGTCTGCGTGCCATTGTCTCGTGTAATTGTTATTTGACCACCCGTGTATGTAATTATGTTGGTAATCCGTGGGTGCTTTTTGTTTTCTGCACTGTGGGCCTGCGTGCATCAAATGCCTCACATGTTTTTTATTTTCCTCTGATAGGCTGGTTGCCTTGTCCCGTTCACTGTGTGCTGTGAAATCATTGTTTTTAGCCCGGTACAGCCAAGCCATGTGTGCCCGATCCACTATGTGGTCTAAGGAGGCTGTCTCTGGATTCAAGACCATTCCCACAATTTCTGTAATCTCTGGACTCAAAGATCCAAAAAACATAATTTTGAACCTTTTGTCACCTTCGTGATACTGATCCACATCGCCCGCATAGTACGCTCTTTTAAATCGCATGAGGTAATCCCGAGGATCCTCGTCTGCACACTGGGTCATAGATTTTGCAGCGTTAAATCCCTCAGACAGTGTTGAATATTCTCCAAACTTCCGAATCACTGCCAGGCTCAGCTTTTTAAAATCGTTCCGAACCTCGTATGGTAGCAACTTTACCCATGATATGGACTGTCCATGCAAGCTGCGTTTCAGCAAACTCGCTTTTTCATCCGTTTTCCTCAGACCCCTGATCATTGCTTCTGCTTCTACCGTTGCGATGTGAGTGTGAATGTCCCTGTTCTTATTGTGTGGATCAAAATAGGGAATTCTGACGAGAGCTTTGTCCATCAATTTCAGAGTGTTACTACTGAACGAGTATTCGGAAAGTTGATCATCGTCATCCGAGTCAGATTCGGATGAGTCATTAACATCACGGTGGCGTTGCTTAACATGATTTTTGTAGTGTATTTTGCGCCTGTAACGTGGGTCAACTTTGCTCGGTGACTCATGTTTGTCCCATGGCTCATACTTATGTGGTTTTTGTGGGGTGTTTGATTTATATTTGTCTGGTGCGTCGTGCCTGTCGCGATGTTTGTGTCGGCCGTCTGTGCGTGGTGTGCGTTTTCCTGGAGAGTTGCCTCGGAGCTTCGGCTCCGCCCTTTCTCGCGTTATTAGTACAGAATCTCCTGGTGATTTAGTTTTAATATTCTGTCTCACTCTGACTTCGGGGTTATCAGTCCCACCTGTTTCTTTTCCGAAATGTTCCTCCTCCCATAATCTCTGTTTGTCTGTCTGTGCGAGAGGGTCTGAGTTCAGCGTAGTTATTCCTGATGTTTTAACATCGTGTTCGCTTTTCTCCCATTTTATCCAGTTCTTAAGCAGTGTCCCAATGTCATCAATACAGCTCCCCTTCCATGTGTCTCCCTGATTTGTTTGCTCTGTAGCAGATCGGCCTGACCTTTTTGGTACAAGTTCCCAATATCCCGCAATCCACTCAAAAATTACTCTTAATACGAGCATCTCTGGAATTTCACTTCAGAGTGCATATCAAAACAGTTGTATCCAGAATGCATCAGTTCGACTCATGAGACTCTGGTATTCCCTTCAGAGCACGTATAAAAACACTTGTATCACAGGATGTGGTCAGTTTGACTCGAGCAAATAATCTTACTTCAACTGTCTTTGTTATACCCTGCTACTCTGGAATTTCCTTCAGAGTGCGTTTTTTGTTTGTTTTACACCCGTTACAGTCACAGGGCAATGTAGATCATAAAACCTTGGTTAATACAACAGTGATTTGTTTCTTAATTCAAGCATAAACTGTCTGCGAGAGATCCCGGACGAGCCCCCAATATGTTGTATATATAGGTGTTATGAAAATTGATGAAAATAATGAAAATTAAATGAAATTTGCAATTTGCATAATTTATCCGAAATTATGTTAATTAGTGCATAAATTATGCTGATTCGAGAGATAATCGTATTAATTTATGCGAGTGGGCGTGGTTATGATAATGCAGGTCGTTATGGATTATCAGGTCGAGCCTCGGTGACTAGGATTGTGTTATGAATTGGAATGACGCAATTAATCGTATGCAGTGACGCAGGCGTTGTGAGCGTGAATGAGAGAGAGTCGATTCGACTCTGCTCTTTAATTCCGTATTATCGATAAGGACACGATTACTCTCGATTGAACATTACGAATTATGTGTGTTATGGATTATGTGTGGTGATAGTGTGCTTATGATAGGTCCCCAGGATTCAGATCTCATACGCAGAACAATATTATGCAGAATTTCAGGAAGAATCACACACAAACCTTCTGCATTAATCAATTTTATTTCTAGCTAACTTTAATTTTTGGATAATATGAAAACTCAATCTCGGGGTTTTGGAATTTCAACACAGCGTTAACATGATACCATCACGATTACGTTGTTTCACCTCGATAGCGGCACCTGTGGTTAATTCCCGACGCGTAACGCAATCAATCGGTTGTTGAGAGAGAGATTAAAAACATGCAAACTATTCTATCAAACCTTAACTTTATAATATGCAACTCGTATGGTTGAATTGTTACACAACACGGCACTTGGTCTTTGATTCGTATCCAATCCTTAATACATCCTGATATGCGAAGTTATTATGCTTGAAATCGTCAGCACAGTACCACGTTGATGTTCGTTCATTGATTCATAACGATTATGAATTTAAAGCGTTCGACTGAAATACTTCGAATTGCCTTATCAACACCACTCGTTGGCCACAATGCTTCGTTACTTGAATTGTCACACAAAACAGCTTTCGGTCATTGATCATGCGCGGCCCTTAATGCAATTATTGTCACGTTGTTAATCAGTCATCCTATTGTCAATAGGATGACTGATTATTATGCAACGCTACTCGTTGACAGGGCACTCCAACCAGTATTATTCTTGGAGGCACAAATATGCGTTTGAATTCGTTATTTCATTCGTGGATACCGGCAAGATTATGCAGAAAGACAAATATTAACGAACGACTCAAGTATTCCTAATCAACTTCTCAACGCGACTCAATGGGTGGCGATGTTTCCTTTTGAGATCCTTATCTCGGGCCAATCTTTTAATTGATTGTGGCCAGACCCCTGACAGGGAACCGGTTGAACCGCTCTCTATCCCCGCGAGCGGCGCTCCGTGGTGAGGAGTCAAGAATTAATCCTTGTTAATGGGTCAGTTGGTAATTTATGCGGTTAGAAGTACAGCCCCAGCACAATATTACAGAGAAAAATTATGAACACTCTTAAAAACGATGGATTATTCACTCGATCGTTGCGATGTTTCCACAATCACGGATGGTTCAATGGCTTGAGGTTTTTTTGGCTTTGTTAATGACCCGTGTGTGTGTGTTGAATGGTATGAGTGGTGAAAGAGTAGGCCAATGTTCGGAATCGATTCTTTGCGTCAAGCAGACGTCTGGTTTGTGTGTAGTGGGGGGCAGTGTATCATACGTATCAGTTGATTCTTCTTTCAGTAGTTGGTTCGGACTCGACGGACGTTGGTGAACGAGTAGATGCGTTGTTGTAGCTGAGATGACCGTCTGGTAGACGGCGTTAGAAGCACGCCCGCAGCGGCGCGCTGGTGCTCCGTCGTCGGCGGTTGTAGATTGCAGGCTCACGATTCGCTCGTGGTGGCGCTGGCCGCTAACAGCGGCAGCGGGTCGCCAATCGGCGACACTCGCCAATTCGGCGATTTGTAGAGACGTCTCCGGCGTCGGTGATGGCTGCTCTTCTGCTGAGATGAGTTGAGCGGGTCTTCTGCTGAGATGAGTAGAGATGAGTCTTCTTCTGTTGAGCTGAGTTGAGATGAGTCTTCTTCTGTTGAGCTGAGTTGAGATGAGTCTTCTTCTGTTGAGCTGAGTTGAGATGAGTCTTCTTCTGTTGAGCTGCCCCCGAGGGCTGATGAGATGGCCCCGAGGGCTGATGAGCTGGCCCCGAGGGCTGATGAGTTGATTTCAATGCTGAAACGGCTCCTTTTTATGCCAAAAATCTCTCCCCTTCTCGGCTCCCCCTCACGAGGTGGAGCTATCTTTGATCTGATCGTATGTCGGTGGGGGGGGTTCGTGTGTCGGTGGTGGGGGGGGTTCGTGTGTCAGTGTGTATGTTTGTGTGTGTGTCATTTATGACACGGTCCTGTTCGGGTCTTTCCTCAAGCCATAAACATCAAGACAACAGACACCTCGATTCATCTTGGTGGCGTCTGGTTGTCTAATCCCTCCACCCAGAGAGAGGGGCGGGTTCCCCCCCCCCCCTTTTCCGTACGCGTTCCGACGCACAAAGAAATGGTTAAGATTTTTTTTTTTAAGTTTAACATTTCACATCACAGTTGGTATCTTATCATACACAGTTATGATCCTGCTTGTGATTCATAGTATTTGATTTATTTCCAAGTGAAGATGCTCTTCCGAGCGTATGCATTTTATCACGTGCTGCAGGGAAAGACAAAGGTGGCCGGGAGCACCTCTTTATCCTTTTGACTTATATTGCTCAAATACCATTTGGTCCCATGTTCGCCAAGACTCGTGTTTGTAACTACGTCCTCCCGACACCTCTCGGTTTTACCGAGGTTCGAATTGTTATGATGGAATTATTAAAAAGAAAAATAATTATCATCCTGAGTTTAAGAGGTCCATTTCTTGATTGTTGGAATCCATATCCCTTGGTTCTGTAAGGTTCTATAATGGAATGTCGTGTAAGGTTAACACGTTGTTATTATTAATATTATTTTGCAATTTTCTTTAAAACTTTCTTTGCCTGGTTGCCGTGTGTGGGGTGGGTGTGTCTCCTCATCAAACCCGGCTGGCTTTTCCAGATGGCCCCTTGTGATAAGGTGTAATTCCTGCTTCTCCGCGCTGTGAGAGAGACAAATGTGGTCGGGGTTGCTTGGAATATTGTTTAAACTCTTTCGCAAGTTTGCTCGTTGTCTCATTCCTTCTCGATAGCCTTTGATGTGACTCGGTATTCTTGCTCCAAGCTTTGTTTTAACAGTAAAGGTATTAAAGGTGAAAATCATTTGATAGCGAATTAATCATTGGATAATAATTCACTGATGTGTCTGGTGGCCTGTTCTTAATTGGAGTGAGCGTTAGGCTCGCTACTTTTATCTTATTCTTGTTGTTGCCTTTTAATTTTTTTGTTGTTGTTTTACTGGAAAATAAGGAAAAGAATATGTATACGATTTACCCTGTTGGCGTCTGGTGTCTGCTCTCTTGGTGTTCTGACCTCGGGGGGACCTTTCCTAAGGGGCCCATCAAACTCTTGTTCATCTGGAGATTTTCGCCGATAGCTGTTACATCCTCGCCTCGAGAGTTTTATTATTTCTTTATTTCTTAATGGTCTGTTTATGACCGACATCTGGTTTTTCGTGTTTCTGGCTTACGGGTTTGATTCATTATTAAATATATATATATTGTTTGTCACGAAAGAAAGGAAAAAGAAATCTAGGTGTATGCATCCGTAAATATTCTTACGGATATTAATTGTGGAAAAAGGGCCGTATACAACATTCGGAGTAAGTTGTTGTTATTTGGCTAATCGCACAAAGTGAACCTTCTGTCCCGTGGATGGGAATGTATAGGAGGAAGACGAGTTTTGGAAGAGCATGATCAGTGACTACCTCAAGCCTCTGGAGGAAGATGACGATCACAGGAAACGCGTGAAGCAGGAACTCTTCGAGATAAGAAACAAGGTACTGGCAACGCGTCATCGCGAGTACCGGAGATGCTTCGATAACAGAAAAATTGCGTTCCAGCGACAACGCGTTGTGCAAACAGCAGGCGTTAAGCGAGTACTTATCGTACTTGGCATGCGGTATAAGAAGATTTAAACGACATTGAATTACCTATGCCTTATTATTCCTACGAATTAATTGTTAATTGTTCCAATAATCCGCTAATCCTGTAAAATACATGAACAATAAAACAATAACAACAGAAGTGACTATTTGGCGTCGAGAGTGGACAGTGGGGGGGGGGGGGGGAAATGAACGCACAAAGAGGGGATCCATAAACAGCCCGGGGTCATCCCCCCCGCCACTCGGCCAATGCAATGTAAATCAGGCCTGGTCTGTCTGTCCCAACGTGCAGGGCACTTTCGTCTACTTCATGATCAATGCACTGTGGCTGGTGGCGACCCTGGCACTGCAGTTCGTGGGAGCCGACCTCTACATCCAGATCCCGAGCACGAAGAACGAGGGGACGGTCATCGACGTGCTGCCCCTCGCCTTCATGTTCCTCATCACCTTCTCCAGCATGCTCATTGTCCAGTTCCTGGCCATGCTGTACCACAGGTGAGGAGGAGGGGAGGGGGTCGACCCATGCGTGGCCATAGGGGGTGTGTGTGCATGCCGACTCAGTGACCAACAACAGTAACGATTATCTGAAATGGTCCTGGACCTCCCCCCTTGTGCCGTACCGGCCTTCATAGGTGCCGCTCGCTGACAGCACTTGCCCCAACAGTATCTTAAGGCTATCCAGGAGATCCTTGTCTTTGCCTTTATGTGAGTGTGGGCAGTGTGCTTATGACCAGCTCCAGTTTCGCAGCCGAGGTCTCACTCCGAAACAGTCGGGCAGCATTATCTTTTCATCGGCTGTGTAACATTGGGTGGAAACTACTTGGTTTGTCATTCCATGCGAAGCTCCGGATTTTCTTTGACCACATTGATATCTTCCCTTCTTTATTCTTTCGAGAAGGATGTTGAGGTGTCTAAAGTAACATCTGCACCGGTTAGAAACATTCAGGTCACCCTGCCTACAATGCATCCTGGGTTTAACCAGACTGGATTGTGTCAGGAGCTCACAGATTCTTAAAAGATCTAGACACATTCCCATTGGTGAGCTCCTCTCACAAGCGTGGCTGTGTTGGCTGGGTCATGTAGCCCCCATGCCCAGCCACTGCATGGCAAAGCAGCTATTATTTGGCAGGATAGATCAGACTAAAAGGGCACGGCATGGGCTAGGGAAAAAAAGGAATGATATGGTACAAGATGATATATAGAGATGAGTGGACTTGCCAATAACTGGTACCAGAGGTCTCAAGATCGGCCATTCCTGAGTAGATGCTACTTGGCAGTTGGAGGCAGTCGCCCACCAGCAATAATGGAGGGCAGAGGAGCGATGCTCACATCCATAAGCAGAGCACCGGGCAGCTAAACACAACAATTTGGCACAGTAGGGGTCACAGCTGGTGCATTGTCAGTCATCTCAGTCAGTCAACCATTGGCTCCTAGGTCTGTCCCGTTACCTCCTGACATTTTGCCACCGTGGCGCCCCGTGCCCCTCCCCCTTCCCCTCCGTGCCCCCCCCCCCCTCTGCCCCCGTTCAGGTTGTTCACGTTGCTGCACGTGCTCTCCTACGTGGAGTCGTCGTCGTCGGGCCAGCAGTCAAAGAGGGGTGCTGTTGGTCTAGACAACAAAGCATTCGTCAACGATGGAGACGACGATGACGCTCAGCAGCGCCGTCTCAGAGAGATTGTCTAACAGATCCCTGGACCCCCTCCTCACACGCCGCACGTGGGTCCCCTCCCCGCACACAGCACATGGACCCCTTCCACTCACGGCGCACCTGGACCCCCTCCTCACAAGCCGCAAGTGGCCCCCCTCCATGCACGCTGAACGTGGACCCCCTCCTCGCACGCTGCTCGTGGACCCCCTCCTCGCACGCTGCTCGTGGACCCCCTCCTCGCACCCTGCTCGTGGACCCCCTCCTCGCATGCTGCTCGTGGACCCCCTCCTCGCACGCTGCTCGTGGACCCCCTCCTCGCACGCTGCTCGTGGACCCCCTACTCGCACGCTGCACGTGAATCCCCTTCTCGCATCCTCGCACGCTGCACGTGGACCCCCTACTCGCATGTCATACGTGAACCCATGCACGTCGTGGTTTATCAATGACAGTGCGGTCAGTAAAGGTGCAGCCCTGCAAGATGCTTCCCTTGTTGGAAGAGGTGGGAGTTACCCACGCTTTACCCCACCACTGCATGCGACCTGCCGATCGACCAACTGTGCTGTATCCATTTACGCAGCTGGGTGGACAGAGGCAGCGAGATTTAAGAAGCTTGCAGCGTCGCTCCAAATGCCAGGCCTAAGGATCGACCTCTAGATCGCAAGTGTGGTGACATGTTAATTGCAGCAGGGCAGCCTCTCATTACAATGGAATGCAGTCAAAAGGGCTGCTGAACAACAACGGTGGACATCACTTGTGATATCATCGGCTAAAGTAAATGTAGGGGCTTTGAAGCTGCTCCTGGCCATGGACAGAGAAGTCGCTTCTATGTAGCAGTGGTCAGATGAAGGAAACGTCCTGTTGTTGTTTGTATGTTCAATTTATTTTGCACTGCACTTAGCCAACCATGCTATCGTGGATGTAAACATCACCCACACATAGACTGTCCCGTTAACCATAGAAGTTGATCAAATCACATTTTTACGCCTGATTAATTTAGAGGTCGAGCGACCCACATGGGAAATCTTGTTTTTAGAAAGGTTTCTCTACCAAACAGAAAACGATTCCCCATATCGCTTTAATAGACTTATGGAGCTGTTAGTGAGCACCTAATAACGGCAGGCACAGCACACAAGGTAGGTGGCCAGCACCAAGTCAAACTGCATTACCGCACCATTTTATCATTTGAGGCTGAGTCGACCTAGGGGAGGCCCAGAACCGGTTTAGATAATCACCACTATTGTTGGTGGCCATGAGTGGGAGTCGAACTAGCGTCCCAAGGCTCAGATACTTGTGCAGGGCTATGAACACGAGTTTTATTTCATGTTCACTGATGGTCAGATATATATGCCAACATATATTTATAGATATTTATAATACTCTTTGGTTCTTTTGGTAAAGTCACGTAGGTATAAAATAAAATAAATCACGACGTTTCTATTGCAACACAAGCAATCATCAGGTGGGAAACCCAACAGCAAGAAGTTTTTTTCTACTGAAGTGGGAGAGAGATGCCATGGTAAGAGGTTTTTAGGTAAGAAAGGGGGGCGGGGCAAGGGGGGGGGAAGAGGGGGTGTGTGGGCTAGGGGGAGGGGATCGTTGCATGGACGCTAGATTGATATGTATAATGTGGTTTATTTACAGAGATGTAGAGTTACATTGAGACTGTGTGGATAAATAAAACAAGACAGAGAAGAAGCAGTCATCCATCCAGAGCACCACGTTCAGATAGTTTCCCCAAAATATTGTATTGGAGATGTGAATCCATAATTTTAATGCTAAGGCAATGTTTCGCTGCTATTTGCCGCTGAGAAGATGTTATCTCCCTCGATCGGTACACAGGAGGTCATGGGTTCAATGCTGGACCCTGGCGGTGCCTCTGTTATACTTTTGGAGTCGGCGTGTGCTCTCGCTGTGGTGGTCGGAGCTTGGGTTTTTATCTGGGTTCCTTGGTTCAGATTATTAGACTGCTGTTATAAATTCTCACGTGTGGTGATATCAGCTACTGCGATCATCAGCTATCATTTCGTGTGACCAGCTCGCCTATGAACAAGAGCTAAGAGCACAGTTGAGTTTAACTGGTAAATAAAACTGTGAATTCCCTTGCACCTTCTGAGGACGGTAGTGTCTTGGTCAACAGGTCACTTACCAAACGCTTAACGATCGAACCAAACCTTTTAGGTCCACGCTTCGCTGGGCGCGTATAGTGGTTACGCACACGTTAAGCTCTGTGTCTTTCTGGTGGATGCGTTGTCGGGCTGATCCCATGGTGTCTGAAACGTGGAACAGCACGAAGGCGTTGGTGGTGAGCGGTAAAACGTGCACTCCTCCCCCATCCCCCCCAGATGAATGTAGGTTACACTTCTCTGCTTGACAATAAATCCCAAAGGTTATTTTTAGTATATAACATCGCGATGTATAGCTTTTGTTAAACTTGACAAGATTACGTCTTAGTTCATGGCAATGAGAATAGAGTTCGTTTGTAGGAGAACATATTTGCACGATGTTATTTAAGTAAATTAACATACAATGTGGTAACACGGCACGTACTGATTATATACACTTTATTGCCTATTGTTTTTTACTTTGCACAAATATAGTTTACTGAACTTTTGCAAGCCGTTATCAGTCATGTATTCTCGACTGCTTGCATAGAGATAGTGGCGCAGCCCTGCAATGAATCACCCCTCCGGACGATTGAGACAGCCTGCCACCTACAGATTGCGCAACAGCGCCCCACACGACTTCCAGCCGTTTGAACTCGGTCGTTGGTGTAATTTGCATTCTTACCTGGAGTAAACCAACCTCCAAATCTACATATCGCTGGGTTCACAGTTTAGCACGCTAATCAATACTGCACCACTCACTTTAGCATTGCCACATCCAAATAAATAAATGCGTATGCACCAACCGCTTGAAATAATGCCACATCGCATAGTCGTCGTGTCGACAATTAGAGAGGTAGCCAGGTTGCTCAAAGATCAGCGCTGGACTGGTACCATTGAGAAGCTGGGTTCAACCCCGGCTACTGAAACTAAACTTTTATTTTTAGTTTACCAGGTAAAGTCCACTAAGATATATAGCTTTTTTTAAATAAGCGACCTGGCCACAAATAATAGCTCAACGAAGTGGATCATTAATCACGTGTACATTTGTAGCAGCAGTCAAATACTCTTAACGCACTTTGATTCCAAATATGGAGAACAATCCCAGCGACCACGAAGAGAAAGAGGCATGCAATCTCCAAACAGGCATAGCATACAACAGGCATAGCAGGCGAGGTAGTTAACATCTCCTAGTCACCGTGGCACCCTGCCTGTGACTGGCAGGGCTCTCCCGGTATAGTTAGCTGATGGCCTCAGCCCGGTCACCAACGATTCAAAGACGGATTGTAAAAAAACAAATTAATTGGTATTGGTTCCCACGTGACCACTTGATTTGATTGCTCTGACGGATGGTGGAGAGTATATCTGAATATTGCCTTTATACTCAAACCATCTAACCCAAAGTAAACAGACAGTCCTCGACTTGCGAGCGTCCGACTTACGAACGCCCGCTTCCATGAAATATATTTAAAAAAAGAAAATTATTGATTTAAAATGCGAACTCGCAATTGCAAACTGAACTGCCGGCTTACGAACCGTTCGAATTTCGAACAGGTCTCAGGAACGAACTAGGTTCGTAACCCGAATACTGCCCAGAAATAACTTCTGCTCAATAGGTTTGTGGTCATATATAGTTACTAATTATTGTTAACATGGGGATAGTATATTTGTGTGATTTAGGTGCTGGATGTGGTCATAGCTGGGATCCTATCCTTTTCTATATTTATAGAGCACCTTTGGTCAAGGCACGCTTTCCAACATTTAAAATTTGTAACAAAAACAAAGTGATTTATATGGCAAGGGCAGTGCAAGGGCCGAGGAATGAGTGTCCCGAACAGAGGACATGTGGCTTCATGCAAGAGATATAGGGAAGGAACGGAACAAAATGAAACGGTGGGGAGGGAAGAGGAAGGGGATGGGCTATTAAAAAGAGGTGAGGCCTTCAGAGAGGAATGGAAGGAGGTTATGGAGGTGGCCTGCTTCATTTTCAAGTATCTCTCTATTTACAAAGTTCGATTTTACGAAATTTCACGTTCATGCAATTGACAAATTACGTGTTCTAATGCTGTACTGTGCTGTGTGATTGTCACGAGGCCCCCATGGTGTCAGCCAGCGCTGGTCTCAAACCCTCGGTACCCACTATATCTGTTTACCTGCTATGAAGTAGGGGCATTGTTCGAAACGTCGACAATTATATACATGTCCTTTCAATGCATTGTTGTTAACGAGTGTGTTGTAGAGGAGGTTAATTGACCATACTTCAACCACGCTGACCAAACCGGGTTGGTGGAGGTAGGTGAACATTGTATAAACGTGGAGAGGAAGGAAAGTACGGTACAATATTTGAATTTATACGCACACAGTGGGGAGCACAGGCGTTGCCTCTGCCAGTGATCTCAGTCAACCCACCGCTCCTGGGTCTGTCCCGTGAACTCCTCCTGCACCCAGCTGGCACAGCAGTCAACCCATAGCACCTGGGCCTGTCCTGGGACTCCTACCAGTAGCAAGCCTCCCACACTGCAAGTCGACTCAAAGTGCACTTAGCCTGTGACAAGCGCCGTGGTGACGTCAACACCACTTAATGGCGGATGGCGGCTGTTGTTAATGCACGGTGGAACAGAGTTCAGCTTCCAATGAGTAGGATGGTACGGTGTATGTGTGTATAAAGCAGCAGCACTGGAGAGACAAAGGTGGCCGGGTGTGGTGCTGGCCAACCACTCTCTCGCGTGCCGTACCGGGTTTCATCGGTACTTCTTGCTAACAGCACTTGTCCCAACAGCCTGATAGAGGCTATACATGAGTCTTTATCTTTGCAGTGGTTTGTGCACTGCGCCACGGTCTCTGTGACCTTTATTGCACTGAGGTCCAGGTCGTTATAGGTCCAGCCTTGACGAACGCCTTTCAACGTATTGCATGCTTCTCCAAATTATAAGACGAATCCCAAAACATACATATTTGGCCTCACACAAGACAAAGATCGCTCGTATAGCCTGAACAGACTGTTGGGGAAAGTGCTGTAAGCGAGCACCAATGAAGGCTGACACAGCACACAAGGGTTGGGTGGCCAGAACCACGCCCGGACGCCTTTATCTCCCCAGTGGCCATGTTAACACATTACACCATACCGGGTAATAATGTGAAGCTGAGTCGAAGTTAGGGGAGGCCGTGAGCAGGAATCGAACTCGGGTCACCAAGTTCGTAGCGCCGAGCGCTGCTCTTCACAATAACAAAAATTCGCCATTCGCCACTAAGTGGTGGTGACGTTACCATGACACTTGTGCCAGGCGATGTGCACTTTGAGGCCACGTGAATTGTCGAAGACCCTCTAACAGTAGGTCACAGGACAGACCCAGGTGCCATGGGTTGACTGAGATGACTGGCAGATGCACCACCTGTGCCCCCTATTGTGCCAACTTCCTGTATTTTTTTCGACCCGGTTATCCGCTCATTGTTGTGAGCATTGCTCCTCTGCCCTCCGCTGTTGTTGGAGGACGATTGCCTAAAACTTCCCAATAGCGTCTTCTAGGTGCACGTAGCCTGGCACTGCACAGTAGCATCCTTAACGAGCCTCCTCGCTCACTCTACACGAAGCTGCGGGTCGTGCTCTTACATGTGGACGTCTCCTAGATTATAACTTTTGCTTTAAAATGCACAAGCCAAATGTGCGTCTCAGAATCGGTAGACCGCGGTAGAATAGAGAAGGATGTTGGAGTGGTGGTGCCGCGCCTGGCACATTAAAATAACAACCCGCCGAGCCGAGTTAGATAGCAAGACACGGCTAACATCTGCAGTGGCGAAGTGATGACACCGTGGATGAAGGTGAATCATTCCAAAAGCACGATTAACGATGATCCGTACCTCGAGATTCCTGGCTGGCTGCTGGCTGGGCGCCTCTCCACTCCAACCACAATTACTCCGCTGTTAGTGGCTGCTGTAGGCCGTTGCTACAGAAACTAGCTGGATAACATAACTGGCTATGCGGGATTATTTGTCGAACAAATGAAATTAAACGGCTTAAACGGTAGTCTGGCAGACGTCTAATAATAGTAATAATTATAATCATTATTAATTGGCATAGATAGCGACACCGAAAAGGTGGAAATAACGAATAGAGAAGACTGACGACGTCTCATTTAAAATCGCTCTAACTTTTAAATGTGCTCCTATCAACGTAATTATTTTGCCAAGATGCTTATTTCCTAGATGTGTGTGTATGTATGTATCCTCAGTCTTTGCGTTTTATTATCAGAATCAGAATCTTTAGTTATCCTGGAGAAATATGATAAGCTATGAAGATATTTTTCAGAGATGTCCAGTAGGGATGGGTCAGAAACTTAAACGATAGGAGTAAGCAAATCACTCAAGATAAATGTATCAATAAATGAAAAACTAAAAAAGCTATTTAATTTACCAGGTAAGGCCCACTGACTTATTAGCTATTTTCAGAATAGACTTGGCCACAAATGATAGCTTCACAAAGTGGCTTATTGTGTGGACATTGTATTGCAGGCAAACACTACACGCACATTGTTGATTCTGAATGAGGAGGGAAAAACCAGAGTACCCGAAAAAAAATGCACGCGACCACGGGGCGAGAGAGTGAGACATAAACTCAAAATATACTGAAGGTCACGGGACAGACCCAGGGGCCATGGGCTGACTGAATTAGATGACTGGCAGATGTACCACCTGTGCCCCCTACTGTCAACTTGCCGCATTACATCCGCCCGGCGCTCCGCTCGATGGAGTCGGGATCTAACCCACGAACCTCGTGCAGATTACTGTTCGTGCTCCGAGCGCAGGAGGACTAAGAGACGAATCTGAACACGGACAGCTGTCGTTTGCTTGCGTGGCTGAGCTTCGTGACCTGCGAGACGAATCCACAGCCTGCCGCGTGTGCGGTGATTCACAGGCGATTAGTCATCCCACTTGCCAGGCCGTCAGCGCTCCGCAGGGCTGAGGGACCCGCGGGGAGAACGGGATGATGGGGAAATATGGAACCGATTAATTTGTTTTTGTTGCTTTCTTATTTATCCATACGAGTCGCACTGAACCGTGGGGCATTTTTAGCTGCGAAGCAACTGTGTACCGCATAGTAAAGGTTTTTTGGGATTATTTCGCGTAAATATAAATGTGTCATTAACACACCACCACCCGACACAGCTAATCAGCAAGGATTGTCGCCTAAACAAAACGTGCCAATTACTATGGGCAGCCGCCCCGCTAAGGCGGTCACAGTAGGACGATTGGGATCGGTTAGAGCAGTGTTCTTCATTTCAAGGCCCACGGGCCAATGGCGGCCCCAGGTGGCCTTCAGTGTGACCCCTGACAGCACATGGATATGAAAACACCCCTTGCAGGTGAGGCGGTGTGGCGGCTCTCAGACTGATGTCATATCGGCTGAAGTAGCCTCCCTCTGAAAATGAGTGAAGAACACTGTTTTTGGATCAGGAGGAGGTGGTGGCAGAACCTTCGAGAAACCTTTGAGAAGGGACATGGACCACGGGGCCCTGGGTGACTGTGCAACTCGCCCTCTCACCTATACTCACCGTTGTCCTTCACCAACGTGGTTAGGAATGGTCAAAGTCCAACCCGCTCCCCACATACCCCCGACCGCGATTGCGGAATTAAACAACGATGAGGCAATTACGGATTGACCCTTGCTGTGGCTGAACGCTATCGCGGGATGAATGTCAAGGCAGGTGCGCGGACTTCATCCCAATCGATACACTTTGTGAGCTTTGCAGTTGCAGGGATAATCAAATCACGTTCCTCTAATCACCTCGATAAGGCTTCTCACCGAGCCAGGTTGTTTATAAGTCAACATCCCCTTATTCATTCACGTTCACGTGAGACGAATTGAGTTCACATTCTACTGTGGGTATGTGCGTGCGCGTGTCTGTATGCATTTGGAGCCGCGGAACAGTGAACACGAGTTCGATTTCCGCTCACCTCCAATATCGGGTGACGAATATCTGAACCCGTACTGGGCCTCCCCTATGTCGACTCGGCCTAAAACGAGTATCGGGTGCGGTGTGTAAAACATCAGCACTGGTGAGACAAAGGCGGCCGGATGTGGTGTTGCTCGTGCCAGCCTTCACCCATACAACCTTCAACAGTCTGTTGAAGCTTGTATGGGAGAACGTTGTCTTGTGTGTGTCTCTCTCTCTGTCTCCCGCCATATGGTGTGTCTCTCGCGTTATGCTCTCACAATCTGCCTTTAACTTCTCATCAATTCACTGCCGTTCACCAATTTCTGCACGAGTGCCTGTCACATCAAAATCAGAATATTTATGTATATTGCAGGAGGAATCCGATAAGCTATGAAGCTCTTTTTCACAGATGTCCATTGGGGTAGGTCAAAGCGTTACATCAACAAACAATACAAAACACGATAGGAGTGCAAAGTATAGGAAAGGTAAACAAATCACTACAAAAAAATTGAAAGGAAAATGAACAATTTTTAATTTACCAGGTAAAGCCCATTGAAGTATTAGCTTCTTTTTTCAGAAGCAACCTGGCCACAAATGATAGCTTCACGAAGTTGGCTTATCATGTGGAAATGAAAAGCAGCCAAATTTATAGCAGCCAAATTATCTTAATAATCTAAACGCATGTTTAAATATCCCTCCCCATGCGCTTCTGCCACCGTCTGAAACGTTTTTCCTTCCGATATTATGAAGCCACTGAAGCTATGCACTTTTAAATCATAAATTAGATTAAAAGCGAATTTCTTTAGAACTGCTTTTTTTCCTTTGCCAGTACCAAAATATGAGAATAGGTTTTTCCCCTTTATCTGGCAACAAAACAAGTGTTAAGATTTTGATTTAAAGCTTTCGTGACTGCAGGGATTCATATTCTTGGTTCTTTCGGTAAAGTCACGTAGAAGGGAAACAATAAAATAATACAAATATAAAACAATCATCATGATGATAATTGCTTGTGTTACAGTCGAAACGTTTTGAGAATTTTATTGTTTTATATTTTTATTATTTGATTGTTTCCCTTCTACGTGACTTTACCGAAAGAACCAAGAATATGAATCCCTGCAGTCACGAAAGCTTTAAATCAAAAATAATATAGGTGTTAAGATGTTAAAACACCAAAGTGAAACCTTTTACAAGGAATCTTGTCTGCATTAACACCGTTTGAGACTAGGCTCCAAAGAAAGCTGTCTCTGGTGTGGACCAACCAGTTTCAAAGACAATGCATATAATATATTCTTGGTTCTTTCGGTAGTTTGTTGTCCTTCCCCCGCACCTCCGATAAGCACGGTTGGCTACGTACGGCGCCAAAGAAGATCAAGAAACACCTAATTATGTTGTATATTTCCCAATATTTTTAAGTCTTGCTGTTAAAATCTATCTTTTTAAAGGGCTGCCCTTCTCAGCATCGCCTATGATCGTTGTATTTCACCTGCTCTGAATAAAGATGCCATCTGTGAATGTTTCACCTGAGCCGAGTCACAATTCCCACTCTGTGTTTATTATGTTTCACAGAGATGGCCTTGAGGCAGGGAAACACCATTTCCTTTTACATTGCTAGACACTTCACCCCATAGGAGTCCCAGCGGCGATGCTACTATCGGGCGCACAGTCACAGAGTGGGAACTCCTCAGCAGGCGATGAGTCACGGGGAACATCTTGATGAGCACGACCATTGCTCTGCAGAGGGACGGTCTTCTTGCTGAAATAGCCTCACGCAGTGGGTTCGTGATGTTTATGGATACCGGTCTGCCCTGCAATAAACATTACCACGATTACTGTGTCCATATGTAACATCGTACATACGAGAGAGAACCGGGTGGTGGCGGCTTCGCACGTCCCCGGTAATCCAGCAATATAGAGGCAGCAGGGAGGGTTGGTGGATCACCCACAGATGATGTCGTGAAACTCTCTTCCCGTGGGCTTCGAGGAAGTGCCTTACCCTGGCTCGTCAGGAGAGGGCGATACATCAAGTGGACTAATCGCCATCTGTTTCAATCTGAACCAGGAATAGAACGTTGCCTCGTGCAACGCGTGGGTTTTCACCAGGTTCTTGGGTTTGCTCCCACTTGCTTATAATAATAAACACAGCTGATAATTTATTGGCTATGAACAACTTAAAATAAAAACTCAATGTAGCATCAGCAAGCCCCTCCTTAAAATGAGTCTTTCCACTCAATGTGGCTTTCCTGGATATAAGTAAATATTGATCACGAGGTTATTTAAAGTGGATTAACTGCTAATTCCTGTGGATTACGAGCTAATTGTAGATGAGTATTATTAGTAGTGTAATGCTTTGTGCTGAGTGTTATTAAACCACTGTTGTCTGCACTCCTTCAATGGAGGAGGAATAACACTAGACAAATTCTCTCCTGCAGTCCTCTCGTGGCTAGCAGACCTTGACATTGACATCCAGTTCCTGAGCTCCTGAGCCGATTGCTGCCATATGCAAGAGTAGATGAGAATCAGATTCGCGTGATGACTCATCACCTCTTTTGGTTGCCTCGCTGTGCCCTGTGCACCCGATAAGAGCGTTGTCGGGACTAATCTAACTGACTCACTATTTTTTTATTTTACCTGGTAAGTCCCATTAAGCTGTACAGCTCTTTTTAGAAATGAGCTGACCACAAATTATAGCACAACGAAGTAACTTATCACGTGCGAATTTATAGCAGCCAAATACTCTAAAGGCATATTGATTCTAAATGTGGAGGGAAAAATTGGAGGACCCGGAGAAAAATCCACTCGACCACAGGGAGAAAGACATGCAAACTCCAAATATACAGCAGGCGTGACAGTCGGGATCAAACCCACGGTCTTCTGTATACCAATCGAGGGAGTTAACATCTTGTAACCGTGGCCCCCCTCAGGTAAATCTCAGTTTCTCGCATTACGAGGAGGCACGGCGATTTCACGGCCTCGACGGTATTTTTTTCATATAAATACATTGTGTGGTGAAATTAGTTCAGAATCAGAATCTTTATTTATCCTGGAGAAATCCGATGAGCTCTCAAGCTCTTTTTCAAAGGTGCCCCAAAGGAGCCAGTCAAAAATTTACAACAATGCAAAAACACGAATAGGAGTGCAAAGTAGAGGAAAGGTAAGCAAAGCACCAAGAATGAATATATAACATAGATAAACTATACAAGTTCATATTTCAAAAGTATATAAATTTCCAAGCTCGGTTTAAACAACACAGCAAGAAAAGTGCCAGACGTTGCACATTACAATGTAACTTTACATTGTAAGAAGAAAAAGACCACGCGCCTTGACAAAGGAATTAGCATATAATTTAGCATTGAAATGGCTCATTGAAATAGCTAAGTTAAAGTATACACATCCGCAGAGGTACCCCTTGACAAAGGAATTAGCGCTGGAGTGGAAGAAGCCACGCTTAGATCACGACCTTTAGGCTGTGTGAGAAGAAAAAGGCCAAGTGCCTTGACAAAGGAATTAGCATATAATTTAGCATTGAAATGGCTCATTGAATTAGCTAAGTTAAAGTATACACATCCGCACAGGTACCCCTTGACAAAGGAATTAGCATCGAATTTAGCATTGAAATAGCTGAGTGATTAGCTTGTAACTGGTCACACAAATAGCTATGTTAAAGTTAGAGCATATAGATTCACCGAGGCACCTAGTACTCATCAAACAGGAGAATTTAGCGAAACACAACCACGCTCAGACATCGGACCTGTGTGCGAGCAAACAAGGTGTTCTGACAAAGAAATTAGCATAAAAATTAGCATTTGATTGGCGGATTTTAGGAAAGAGGTGGTGTACGTGCCGGTGGACTCGCAGTTTGGCGCGGGGGAGGGGGGGGGAAGGGGGGAGGGGGGAGTTTACCTATTGATGGTGTGAAAAGGGGGAATTTATAAGAGCTGCGAAAGTTTGGGGTACCACTACTTGAAAAATATACTGTACCATTGAAATTAGTTTAATGTTTAGTTCGATTTAGAACATCTTTCCAATGGTTGCTTAATTTGAAACCATCCTCTGTTGAAATTGTGTCTGTGTTTGTAGATCTGAATTGCTTCATGAAAAAATCTCTGATAAAAGCCCGTGGGTTTGCAAAGAACCTTGGCAACGGTGAAAATTATATCGTGATCCCCCACAGCGTTGTAAAGAGTGATCAGCCACGGCAGAAGAATTCGTTTTGCCGTATTTCAAATCTGAATTGTGCTCGCGAATTCGGTCAGAGACATGTCGCTTTGTCTCACCGATGTAGCAATCACCGCAGGTACAACCCT